>NC_051316.1:104428893-105678893 GCF_015220235.1 Choloepus didactylus
CAGAAAAACAGAACCAACAGGTTATATATCTCTATATCTGTCTCTCTCTATAGATATATGTCTATATATATGTAAATATATGTATGTATGCAAATATTAAGCAATTTATTATAGGAATTGGCTCACAAGTTGGTGGTAGGGGTGGGGGGTTGTTGTTGACAAGTCAGAATTCTGTAGGGAAGTCTGTAAGCTGGAAATTCCATGAGGGTGATGTTGAATTCCACAGGAGAAGATGGATGACTTAAGTAGAGATAAAAATTCTTCTTTCTGGCTGCTGAAATTCTCAGTTCTCCCTTTAAGGCTTCCAAATGATTGGATGAGGAGAGTCTTCTCATTGCTGAAGGCAATCTCCTTTGTTGAATGTAGATGTCATCAGCCATAGATGCAATCAACTGACTAATGGTTTAAATCCATCTACAAAATACACTCACAGTAACAATCAGGCCAGTGTTTGCTTCACTGAACAAGTGGACACCATATCCTAGCCAAGTTGACACAAGAAATAAGCCATCACACTGACAGAATGCTGGTTTTCTATATAGAACTAAGTGGAGAAAAGATATTGAAGGGCAGGGTGAGGAGGACATAGCCCTCTTCCCAAGTTCTGCACCATACTTTGATTCCTGGTGCTCAAACCACTAATGCTTGGGCTCAGGGTAACTCAATTGTGGGAGACCTCCACCTTTCTAACACTTCCATGCTTTTCTTTACATAGATCTCTTCAGCCCCTTTTCTTATTGGATTTCTCTTTTTCTTCATCTAGTTACAAAATAAAAGATCCTTGGCATGTGAATAGTAGTAACAGATGTGTGTATTTGTGTGTATGTAAGAGGAGCTGGGAATGGTGGTGAGCCAGCAAACCACCACATCCTGCCCCTGCCATATAACCTCTAATCTCTTAGTTTTATGAGTTTTATGACCATTGTTACTCATTTCTTTGCATCCCCAAATTCAAAGTTAGTGAGCACTTGACTTTTGTAATAGATATGCTAAAACCTGTTTTAGACTATGGAGATATCAATATGCACATGTGCATACAGTCAACCTCACATGAAGTTTTGTATATATAACAAAGGATGGAAATAAAAGTAAATAAAATTGTCAAGAAAACATCAAGTATTCTTTTTCTCTTTAAGGAATATATTAAGAGAAAGAATATTTCAAAGGTTATATGTACGTGTGTATGTATAGCTCACATCATCATGGTGATTTATGGCTTCAAACCTTCTCACATGTTAAATAGTATTAAATATTATTTGATCCTCACAACAAACCTGAGAAGTAGGAAAATTTTGTTATTTCCTCTTTTGTAAGGAAATTGATTAAGTAACTGGCTAGATTAAGTGGAAGGGCAAGGATTTAACTTATCTGATTCCAAGTCCAAAATTTATCATCAAACATGCTCTCCCAAGATAACAATGGCTTTCATTTTAAAAATGACAAAATAATTTCTCATACATTTTATAATTTTACTTATAACCCATGAAACTGAATTTACATGATATAATTTTGGCATAGCATCACACTCAAAGGAACATAGTGCAGTGACAAAAGATAATTATGCAATTTTATGCATTCCCCAAAGGATCTCAAAGGAAATAAAAGTGAGTATTCTGTCTTCCAGATGGCTCATGTCTTAGCTTTCTTACCTTTCCCCTTTTCCTCCCACTATTTTACCCCTGTCCTGAGTAAACCTTAGCCCATTCCAATGCAAATTTATCAAAATACCAGAACTGATATGGCGAAATGCATTGCCAAAGACAAAATTCACCTTAGGGGGTGAAAAAAAAATGGAAGAAACTGAGTAGGGGAAAAAGAGATTTTTCTTTTGGAATTAGGGAAAAAGCAGATTGTAAGCACTTGAAGTTTAATCTCTCGCTTATGCTCCATCAGATATACCAGTAACCTTGTTATGAGACAAGTATGGCTGGCATTACTGCTTATTTTTTTAAAAAACAAAACTGGCTCTTGAAAATAATGAGTGGAGGAGGTTCACCTATTGCAAAAATATAAAGACCTGAGTATACTCAAATATATATTTGCAGGTACACACTCCATTCCGCTTCATTTCCTTGACTGATCCTCCAGCACATGCATTTGATGCTCAATCAATTAAGACTCAGAACATATAGAGGAGGAAACAGATGCTCTGCTTATTTATCTACCTTATGATGTATGTAGAGTCCTGAAATTATAGCTTTGTCCTATGATTGTGGCAGCCTCCAATTCTTGGTATTAATCAAAGGCTGGATAAATGACAGAGTGTGGAAGATGGAGAAGGACAGCTAAACTGAGGTGGTAGCCCCCAGAGATGAAACTCTGCTTTGCAATTAATGAACAGAGCATTGAGGGTAGTCAAAGGAGAGACAATTAATGTGAAATATGCTGGGTCTTCCTCCAGCTGCCATTAGGAGCTCCAACCCCAAGCTTGACCACAGGCTCTGAACTACAGTTATTCTCATAATTTGTCAACCACCCCTCTTTCCTCTGGCTCAGACTTGTCCTTCCTAGGCAAGGCTAGAAATAAATAATAATAGGCATCTGACTCTAGTTTATTTTCATATAGACTTTATACACTCTTTCACCAGGAATGAAGATGCTGCAACCTTCTGCTAGATTACAACTCCTGGCATCTCTTTCATCTCATTCCATGTCCTCCCTTCCCCACTATGTTCCAGCCACACTGGCCTCCTTTCCGCTACTTGAGCATATTTACTCAGGACATGTATGCTGGCCCATCCCTCTGCTTAGAATAAACTTCCTACAACTTCCTTATCATCCTTTAAAGAATTAAAGACAGAATTAAACACACAAGGAATTTATCAGGAGACATGCCTGCACAAGACCATGAGGAAGGAGCCAGGAGAGGCTGGGAGCACCATCAGATAGCAATGCAGTTCTGACCCTGAGTGAAGGAGAGAAGGAAGGAAGGAAGGAAGCATCTTGGGTAGAAGCATCTTAAGCTGTATCGTAATTCCAAGGAAAGTTCAGAGTAGCCATCGAGGAGTCCTTGGCCAAAGTTGTCTGTCAGAGAATTCAAAGGTCTTCCCAGAATGGACTGCCTCAGAATCCCTGCTGAGTTCAGTCAGTGGCTGGGAATGGTACCTGGGCAAGGTGGCCTTGGTGCAAATGGGGTGACGATTACCAGAGCAGAGCATCTCCGCACACATGGATATCTGAGCAATGCATTCCCATGGCTGCCACTTTTTCCCTCTGTCCTCCTTCCATCTCCATCCTATTCCTCTCTTTTATTTTCTTCCTAATATTTTCTGCAATTAATATTTATGTTTTTACTCTTGGTCTCCCCCACTAGGCTGAAAACTCCATTCAAGTAAAAATGTTGTTTATCTTCAGGCCTAAAATGATGTGCACATAGTCCGTGTCAGTAAACATTCTTAACTTGCCAAATGACGGAGTCAATGACTGATGAATAAATCGTGACTCAACACTTTCATTTTTTTAAATAACCATAAAACATGCTCCTAACTGACCCTCTAAGAAATCCTTTTGCACCTATTATGATACTGCAGTCCCATCTCAACAGCTGTTTGCTCCTCTTTACCTACCTTTCACTCTAGCATGAACTATACAACTCTTTAATTAGCTCTATTCCCAAATAATATTTAAACTCAAACCTCAACTAATACCAGCCAAAGGGGCCAGCCTAATGATAAACTTTGGAAATATTGTGACATTTATAAAATGCTTACTTCTAAATTAATAGCAATATAGATCACTCATTCTTAGTACTTAGGTATGTAGTGGATAATCTCTTGCTCGGTTAATGATCCTGTTCTTTCATTTTGTCCTGAGATTTCATTTCCATCCAAACCTTTCTGCCTATTTTAAAGATTGACATGACTCACAATTTAGGTATTAACAGGGAACTCTTTGTTTCTGTAGGTTTCCAAGACATTTTGAATATGCAGAGAGTTTATATCACTTATGCTTCTTTCTTTCTAGTTCTTATTAATTATTTCTTCCCCGCAATGTAAAAACTTGATGATGTAAGAGACTGCAGCTAGCACTAAGTTCTACATTTACAGAATGCTGACTTGGTATAAAGTATGTCAGTGATCCTAAACAGATGCTGTGCAACTAACATGCAACGATTTGAATCCCCATCAAAATCTACCTTCTTCTATTCCACTATACTTATTCAACTCTCCTTATATTGCCACTACGATGATTCATTTGGGGTTTTGAGACATACTCTTAAAAAGTATCCTTCACTTTCCAGGGTTTTATTTATTTTTTGATCTATTTATTTATTTAAAAAAACTATAATGAGATTAATAAATTACTGTGCTTCATTATCAGTGTCCCTTGTATTTACCTCCAGGTCCCATTTTCTCTCAAAAAGTCTTTTCAATGACTCTCCATTGCCTTTGACCTTAGAGTAAATTCCAAACCCCACATATGGCTTCATCTCATAGCCCTTTTCACTTCTCTGGGCTCATTTCTCTTCCTTCATTTCACAACTCACAGTCAATGGTCCCTACACTGAATTGCTATTTCATATCTAGCGCCTCCTTCTTGGAATAGCTTCCACCCTATCTGCACCCCAACATGGTTTTCTCCTGGTAATGTTTCAGGTTGTGGCTCAGGTGGCCCTAGCTCAGGAGAGCCATCCCTGAAATCCCCTCCACCCAGGTTGTATATGAGGCCCCTCACTTCGTCTTCCACGAGATCCTTTACCTTCTCCAAAGTGAATAGTTCACATCGTGTTATAATAACTTGACAAAGGTTAGGAATTACATCTGCTGTGTTATACTACTGAGTGCCCAATTGTAAGTAAATATTTATTAACGAAAGAAGAAATGGAAGGAAGGAAGGCAAGAAGGAAAGAAAGAAAGGATTGAGGAAGGGGGAAGTGAGGGAGCAAAGGAAAAAAAAGAATAAGGAAACAAGGGAATGAAGGAAGAAGAGAGGGAGTAAGGGACGGAGAAAAATAAGGAAGGAAAGGAGGGAGGGAGGGAGGAAATTAAAGGAGGTCTTGCTGTACACCCAAACTATTTAAAGCTTATTTGGAACTGGGTGGATCTGAGCCTACCCATACTTTGTCATATTGCCCACAATTACTCTGGAAAATAAAAAACTAATAGATTTTCTATTGATAATGGATCATTAGTAATCTATGGCAATTATAAGAAAGCTGTGTTATCCTTTAGGGGTTGCAGTAGAAAAAGTTACCACAGACCACCCAAATCATCCCTTAGTGTCCCTTAGTGCACCCAGTAAAACGGCTGAATACTGCAGCTAAGGGGAAATTCATGCCCAGCGGTACATTTTGCTTCAGATAAATGCAGGGCTATAGGGCTGACAGGAAAGTTGTTTTTATATTCTTTCTGTCCAAGTACTCTCTTAAAACAGGGTCAGGTATGAATCAGTCCCACCAACCCTAAGAGCACTGGACTATGATCCAGGAATCTCATAAACTTCCTATGCAGCTTTGGGCTTCTCACACCCCTGCTCTGAGTCTTGATTTCCCTATGTGTCAGATTAGTGAGTTTAACAAGATGATCTCTATCATTGTTGATGGTTTCAAAGACCCCAACTGCCCTGAGTAAGGGCATCTGGGTTAGTTTGTAGCTGACCCACTCCCTCCTCCTGCTAGTGACCCTCCAGAATAGTGCATCTTCCTGGTCCCCTAAAGGGTCAGGCATCCACAGATTCTCATTAGCCGCAATGATTTCTGTCATCAGGACCCAATATATCCAATGGCGATTTACCACACGTCGTTAATATGTTTGTTATACTTTGTTGGCGGAATATGAAAGTTCATCAACAAGCCCGCACACAGGGAAAGCATATTGAAATGAACATTACAGATCTGCCAGGCACAAGTTTATGGCCTTTTCTCAGTACTGCACTGTAAGTAGAACAAGCCCTGATCGAATCAGCAGCCTCCTGGGTACTCATTTGCCAAAGTGTGGGGAATTTTAATGCCAAGTTTATCTGCCTGTGTTAGGCAGGAATGGATGGGGGTGGGGATGGGGGGTGGCTAGGCAGATTGCTTTGGTTTAGGGGTTTTATGCATGAGCCAGCAAGTCCCACAGACACCAGGAGAGAAGCTTTCGGCGGGTTTGGCCTCTTATCTTCTTAACATCTTATAGATTTTGAAGATGTAGTGCCCTGGAGTTTTAATACTCAGTTTGCAAATCCTCCTTTTAAAACCAATGCATTGAAATGCAAGAGAGGGAAAAAAAAAAGAAATATTCACAGAGGGATGGCACTGCAAGAAAATGAACAATGAAGAATAAAGGGGAAGAGAGATTCATTAAAATCCCAGTTACTGAATATGATTGATGCAAATATCTTCACACCTTTTTTCCTTTGCTGGCAACTTCCACGGAGGGTTCAGGCTCCTTCACCAGGGAATTGCATTCTCTGAAAAGAACTTTGTAGCTGCCGATACTGTCTAAAGGGATTACAAAGCTCTGTAAATCCCAATTAATACACTGGGAAAATGAATTTTGGAAACAAGGTTTCTATTTCTTCTTTTAGGCAAAGCATAGGAAGCAAGAAATTAGGGGAGCACATTCCTACCTGAAGGAAGAGATCTGCTTCTATGATTTGGGGAGGGTCAGAAATTTTTCAGCAGGCAGTTCAAAAAGATTGCCCTGACTCAGATTCAGGTGTTATTAGCATTAACAGATAGTTGTCTTCTAGTAGCAAAGTCAATCACTTCCTCAGCAAGAAGGCTTATCCATTACTTTTCTTTTTCTTTTTCCTGAGCTTGCACTTGGTATTCAAGGGGCCTGCGTCTATTTCTCATTCCAGCAGTGTGCAGCACTGGGTCACCTGGCTAATGTGGGGGCCTTTCTACATTCCAGAGGTGTGGAGCTGAGATCACTTGGCATTCCAGAGGCGTTCTGAAGCTGCAGGTCATTCATTATGCCAAGGTTAGTTTGTCGGCCTGCAGAGGCGGAAGCCTTATTCCGTGTTAGTTGTATAGACTGGAAACTACTAGAAAGATGTAAGTCCACTGGTATCAGAAGGACAGATGTGGAGAGAAAAAGAGAGAAAACAAAAATTAACTGCTAAGTTTTCTTAACTAGTTCTCAGATAGTATGATGAGGACAGTACCTGGGGCACATATATTCAAAGATGGGGATTTTTTGAGAAGAGTAAGAAAAATACAAATATAAATCACATAAACTTAATCACCCTCACTTTCTTAAAAGGGAAGCTATGGCACAGCAATAAGGCAGACGGGTGCTACAATCAGTCAAAATTGGGTTCAAATCCTGGCTCTGGCTCATTATTAGTTGTGTGGCTTTGGAGATTTTATGTAAACATCAGTTTCATCATCTGTAAAATGGGGATAATAAAACAATCTACCATTTTAAGATGAGGTAATACACTTAAAAGTATTTAGCATGATTCCTACCTCAAAAGTACTCTACATATATTATTATCATGATGCTAACAACTGATGATGATGATGATGACGTTCAACTGGGAGAGTCTTGAATTAAAAAAAGATGCTGTATTTTTTAATCCAAGAATTAAAATGTTAGATTGTATATGCGGTAACAGAATACAAATTAAAAATATATCCACGGAAGTCTTACACAAACAACAAACCCTTAGTTAAACCATGGATTCTAATTAATAGTACAATTATAAAAATATGCTATCATTAATTGTAACAAATGTTCCACACCAATGCAAGGTGTTGGTGGGGGTTGGTATATGGGAAGCCTGTATTTTATGCATAATTGTCCTGTAAACCCACAACTTCTATAGTAAAGAAAAAAAAAGGAAAGAAAAAAAGAGATGAAGATAATAATAATTTTCCTTAATGTATAATTAATGCCCATTTATTCATTTTCATTATATTCTACCAAGTGGTGGACACTATTTTAGGCACAGAAATTATTTTGCTAAACCTGGACAAGATTAAGTCTGGGCTGTGCCTACTTGATCACAGATTTAAATCAATAGGTACTCACTGAATATCTAATGTGTAGAGTGCTCTTTTTAATCCCAGTGGTTGGCACAAAGATCAAGGAGACTTGGCTTCTGTTCTTATGGATACTATGACATATATTTGATGACAACAGATGCTGAGAAATGGAAAAATACATATAATTTCCATTGCATGTAATTCAGAGAATAATTGGACTGGACTGTTCTTAACATGTGTGTAAACTGGACCTCCCCCAGACCCAGTGGTTCCAAATGCTATTATGATGGTGAAAAGATGCTTGTATCAGCCTCAGCATCACATCTTCATAAATTAAAGTCCAGCAGGATGGATAATTGAAGCCATATTGAGAAGAACCTTGACTTTCAGACTAAGAGTATGAGCTTTATTTTGAAAAAAGGAAGAGAAAAAGGAAAAAAAAATGTATTTGGGTGTGCTTTTGCTGTCATTGTTGTTTGTGCAGAGGAATGCTATAATTTGACTATATGGATCTGCCAATTTAAGTGTTGAATATTGGGGTAAAATATACTTGCGTAGTGGATAAAGGTGACCAACCTAGGAAGAGAAGTTTGCAATGTATGTTTAATCAAGCAAAGGAAATGAGCCAGACTCTGGGGTAGGCAGTGGTTTGGGTAGAGGATAAAGTCACAGCTGTGGGGAATCTATATGTGACCTGCTTGTCCCTGGGAGCCAGGACATTAGGCAAATGCTACCCAGAGAAGCCCCTACTGGACCTCAGAAGCCAGAGAAGATGTCTATGAGCACCTGGGTGACAGTGGAGCCTTTGGAGCTTACTTCAGAGCATCTTAGAGTATGACCTGTGAGAGCCACTCAGGTGCTTGTTGAAAGTGGATTCTATAATCCTCACCAGGAGCAAATCTCCTTGGAACAAGTCTTAGTGGCCTCTAAGTAATAAAGATCAAAGTTTCTATCATACGGCTCGCAAGAGAAATGACAAATCAAGCTGAAAAGGGATTATTAGAGAATAGCTTTTGATTTATCCAAATATTTGTTGACTCTATCCTGGCTCTAGGAGATGGTAATATAGGATTTCAGGTAAAACACAAGGTCCCTGCCAGGGTGGGCCCATTTTTGACTAGGCCTGTAGCTTATGTTACTTTTGGGGCCCTCTTTAAGGAAAAGAAAGTAGAAACAATAAATAAAAATTTAGACATGAAAGTGAATATTTAAAATCAAAGGGGGACCTTAGCAAATTACAAATTTTAAAATGTTGACAAAATATCAAAAATTTCACAAAATCCAAAAAACTAACATAATTTAAAAATTTATAGCCTGCATAACATACCACTATATTATTAATCTGTCTATATGTTAACTGCATACTTTTTTTAAATTAAATTCAGTTTTATTGAAATATATTCACATACCATACAATCATCCCTGGTGTACAATCAACTGTTCACAGTACCATCATATAGTTACGCATTCATCACCACAGTCTATTTCTGAACATTTTCCTTATACCAGAAGAATCAGAATCAGAATAAAAAATAAAAGTTAAAAAGAACACCTAAATCATACCCCCATCCCACCTTATTTTTCATTTAATTTTTGTCCCCATTTTTTTTTACTCATACATCCATACACTAGATAAAGGGAGTGTGATCCACAAGGTTTTCACAATCACACTGTCACCCCTTGTAAGCTACATTGTTATACAATCATCTTCAGGAGTCTGGACTATTGAGTTGGAGTTTGATAGTTTCAGGTATTTACTTCTAGCTATTCCAATACATTAAAACCTAAGAGGTGTTATCTATATAGTGCATAAGATTGTCCACCAGAGTGACCTCTTGACTCCTTTTTAAATCTCTCAGCCACTGAAACTTTATTTCATTTCCTTTTGCATCCCCTTTTTGGTCAAGAAGATGTTCTCAATCCCATGAAGCCAGGTCCAGATTCATCCCTAGGAGTCATATATCCTGCATTGCCAGGGAGATTTACGCCCCTGGGAGTCAGGTCCCACGTAGGGGGGAGGGCAGTGAGATCCCCTGCTAAGGTGGCTCAGTTAGAGAGAGAGAGGGCCACATCTGAGCAACAAAGAGGCACTCAGGGGGAGACTCTTAGGCACAATTACATGCAAGTTTAGCCTCTCCTTTAACTGCATATTTTTTATCTTTCCATATGATGATGATTTTATATGATTTTTATAGAGAGATCAGAAAGTTAACTCCATTTTTCCTATAGCGAGATTTTTTAAATCAGTGTTTTGAAAATATTCAATTCAGCTTATACTCATAATTGATAATTAATAAATAAATATTTAGCATTGATTTCATTTTGAGAATATTGCATTAAATTTCTTTCATATTATGAATGTTAAGATTTCAGAGAATTTCAAGTTTTATTCTGCAATTATGTCTCTTAAATATTCTCTAAATTAACAGCACTCATTAGCCAGTTTGTGATCTATTTCCACATTGCATTGGTATCACATGACTTTTATGCTAAATTCGTTGATGCCTGTAATTCATGTCAAGTCACTGAGAACAGAATAACTCAAAAAGATTTGACTGGGCAAGGCCATTTGACCAATGACGGAGGTGAACAAAGACACAGCCTAACACCAGCAAGAAGGCAGTTGAGATAGGAGGTAGGGAACAAGCAGGGCTAAATGGGTCATGAAACTAAAAACGTGTCTTGGAGCCAGGAAGGCAAGTGAGGAATTAGTGCCAAATCCTGACAAGTGGCTAAAGACATGTTATCCTACCTCTAAATTTTAGAAACAGAGACTTGTTGATTTTTCATTAAGTTTACAAAAGGCAATATTGTGTGATGTTAGTATCATTAGCATTTAGAGGTCAGTGAATGTCCATTTGAATCCTAGCTCTGCCCTTTACCAATCTGTGAAACCTTGCTAACGATAACTTAACTACACACAGAAATGATAGCAAAGGACACAAAAACATACACCATAGAATCTTATTAATTAATACCCCCAATTCAAATTTCTTTTAGCTGGATCCTAAAAGACCCAGGGGTGTTCACATCAATGGCCACAACTAAAGTGAAATGGAGGGAGCGTCAGAGTAAAAGAGGAACAGTGGTCTTAACCTATTATATTTCCATTTAAAATTCTGTAAAAAAATAACCACGTGGAAACACTGCTAGGGCAACCCCCAGAGTTCCAAAGCTTAAATTTCATTTGCCTCCTGGTACATCTGCCTCAGCTCCCTGCAGTTTCCATGGAGCTCACATTCTAGTTAGAGGAGACACAGCAAATAATCAACAAAATAATAGACAATTGCAGTTAGTTATTATTCTATGAAGATGATGAAACAGTACATATAATGAAGAGCCACTGTAGGCAGGGGAAGAGGCAGTTCTTGGGAAAGAGGGATCTGGGAAGACCTAGCTGAGGAAGCATCATTTGAGCATCTGAGGAGAAATTCAAACATCTAACTCTGCAGACTGGACTGGGAGGCCCAGAGAGGTGGAGTAGCTTGTCCAACCTCACACAGTATGTCAGTGGCAGGGCTAGGACTATAGCTGAGAAATTCTGAACCGAGTTAAAACTCCTTGCTGCTACTCAGGGATTTCATGCAAGGAATCATTTCAGATATTTTTTAAATTTGGAAACTGAGCCAGCTCTTCTTGACTCCACTAAGTCCCTGGTGGAGAAGAGAATTAATTATATAATTTATTTAATCATCAAAAAGCTAAAAGCTGAGCAAATGAATTTAATAGCCAGACTGTCATTTTACTTACTACCCCACCTCCATGGTTGCTAACATGACCACAGACATAGAGGACTGGTGGTTTGATGGGTTGAGCCCTCTACCGTAGGTTTTGCCCTTGGGAAGACGGTTGCTGCAAAGGAGAGGCTAGGCCTCCCTGTATTTGTGTCTAAGAGTCTCCTCCTGAATGCCTCTTTGTTGCTCAGATGTGGCCTTCTCTCTCTGGCTAAGCCAACTTGAAAGGTGAAATCACTGCCCTCCCCCCTACGTGGGATCAGACACCCAGGGAATTGAATCTCCCTGGCAACGTGGAATATGACTCCCAGGGAGGAATGTAGACCCGGCATCGTGGGATGGAGAACATCTTCTTGACCAAAAGGGGGATGTGAAAGGAAATGAAATAAGCTTCAGTGGCAGAGAGATTCCAAAACGAGCCGAGAGATCACTCTGGTGGGCACTCTTACGCACACTTTAGACAACCCTTTTTAGGTTCTAAAGAATTGGGGTAGCTGGTGGTGGATACCTGAAACTATTAAATTACAACCCAGAACCCATGAATCTCGAAGACAGTTGCATAAAAATGTAGCTTATGAGGGGTGACAATGGGATTGGGAATGCCATAAGGACCAAACTCCACTTTGTCTAGTTTATGGATGGATGTGTAGAAAAGTAGGGGAAGGAAACAAACAGAGAAAGGTACCCAGTGTTCTTTTTTACTTCAATTGCTCTTTTTCACTCTAATTATTATTCTTGTTATTTTTGTGTGTGGGCTAATGAAGGTGTCAGGGATTGATTTAGGTGATGAATGTACAACTATGTAATGGTACTGTAAACAATCAAAAGTACAATTTGTTTTGTATGACTGCGTGGTATGTGAATATATCTCAATAAAATGATGATTAAAAAAAAAAAAAAAAGATAATCACAATAATTAGAATAAACTGTTTCAGGGCCATAGAATCATTTTTAAAAAATAAATCTATTAAAACCTCTAAGATAACAATCAGGCAAGTATTCTTGATGTTATTTTAATTAGATGTCTCTATAAAATTTTTAAATAAATTGATTAGTAAATAAATGAATAAAAAGAAACAGATATATATAAAGAATACACAGCCAATATAGATGTGTTTATTTATTTACTTGCTATTTATATTTTGTGCTTTATAAGAACATATGCAAAGCATATACATTTTTTTCATGCATGTCTTTATTTTATTACTCATTTAACCATACACTGGATAAATGGGTTATCAGTCACAAGGTTTTTAAAACTTACATGGTCACAAGGTAAAAGCTATATAGTTATAAAATCATTATCAAAGATCAAGGCTGCTGGATTACAGTTCAACAATTTCAGGTATTTCCTGCTGGTTATTCTAATACAGTAGAAACTAAAAAGAAATATATACATAATGATTCAGTATTCATATTCATTTGTTAAATCCTAACTTCTCAGTTACAACTCCTCCCTCTCATTTAGTCATTCTCTCAATCTTCAGGGATTTCTGAGCAATGAACGTTCTAACTTCCTTTTTAAAGATAGACTAAAAAGAAATGAAAATAAAAGTTCTAGAATTTTCTTCCCACATCCCTGCCAATTATTGTATATGCACTTTGAGGAAAGCTTGCCTTACTTTGGAGATCACTGATCTAATTTATCACTTTTCATTTACTCACAGAGAAACTGAGGTCAGAGAAGGGAAATGAAAAAGTAATAGTGATGACTAATATAACCACTGAGATAAAGGACTTTAAAATAAACTCATTTTCATATATATACAATGTCTTTTAAACTGTCCTTGTTATTTGTTAAAATTATAATTTTTCATATGCTTTCCTTTCATCTTTGTAATTCCTTTCCTTATTCCCTAGAGATTTATGCTTTGCTTCTGATCTCAACAGTGAACAATCTGGGATCAGCAAAGCTATCACCAGATCCCAGCAAAGACTAAACTTCCTGAAGTCCATAGGTACAATATGAACTCAATCCATTTCCCTCAAGGATTCTGAGAACAGACACAGGCTCCCAGTCTGCTTAGAAATGCAGCATTGCACTTCTTAATAGCTTTTTATGGCACATTTCTCAAATCAAATTTAAAAGCATAACTGAGTGGAATTAAATTAATGCTTTCTGGTAACGTCACCAGCACCAGAGCTGCAACAGGCTGGCTTAACTCCTAAAGCTTCCAGAGCTTCATGATACATATTCAGTCTCTAGCATTATTGAGAGGATCTGTGTACATTGTGTGTGTGTGTGTGTGTGTGTGTGTGTGTGTGTGTGTGTGTGTGTGTATTGGAGCTGGTGTGTGTCTGAGCAGGAGTCTTTGAGAGCTTGAACATAGTTACTGATACCTCATGATCACACAAGACCTGCAATGCTGATGTCGTTGAGGTGACTTTTCATATCCCTTGTTCCATAGAGGATGCTAAGCTGAATAGCATCATGTTGTCATGATAACCACCCTCTGAGGAAATACTGGCATTTTTATCTTTTCCCTTTCTAATTTACTTGAACTCAAGTTTCCAGACTCCAAATGCAGTATTCTTTCCATTCATTAAATTCAATAATAATGAAAACATTACCTCCTTTTTCAAGGTTCCCTTAAACCTCCCTGTTGTGAAATCTGAATTTCCATTTGTAGTCCTTATCTTAATTGACTCAACAGCAACAACATTCTACTTATTCATTATTTCCTCATTGTTGAAGCACATTTGCCTCACTTTATTTGATGATATATGCTCTTCATTTTCCTTCCTACCTCACTAGACACTCAGATTCCTTTCTGGCTCCTCTTTATCTTCCCACTTCTACATGGGATGCCCCATGGCTCCACTTTTCCTCTAGCTACACTCACTCCCTTTCTAACATCAACCAGTCTGTGACATCAAATGCCATATTTACACTAATGACTTCTAAATGTGCATCTTCAGTCAATATGTCTCCCCTGGGATCCAGTTCTCTATATCCAACTCTCTCCCTGGCATCTCCTTAAGGATGTCTAACAGGTATCGCAGACTTAACCACCATCCTAGTCTCTCTACCAGCAGACCTGCTCCCCACAGTCTTCCCCATATTTGTAAATGCAAATTCCATCCTTTCAGTTGCCGAGGCCAAACACTGGTGCAATCCTTGGACCCTCTCTTTCTCATTTCATGTCTAATCTATCTGCAAATCCTGTTCACTCTATCTTCAAACTATCTCCAAAACCTGACCAATCCTCACCTATCCCCAAGGAACCATCATGTTTTTATACAGTATCCAGAGAATTCCTTTCAAGAGGAACATAAATCTACCATTCCTTTCAGAGGATGCCCATTTCACTCAGAGTAAAAGCCAAAGTCCCTACATTGGCATACAGGGTCTTATTCTGTCTCTTTCCCCTACTCTGATACTACCTCCAGTCCCCTCCCCTGACTCACTCTCACTTAGTCACACTGGTTTCCTTACTCTTCTAGAGCACACCAAGCACACTTTCCCCTAAAAACATTTGAATGGGCTTTATTTTAACCTGGAGGATGATTCCTCCATATATCTTAAAGTCTTGCTTCATCACCTTCTTCAGCTCTATGCTCAGATGTGACATTCCCTTACCACCACACTTAAGATGGCATCCTCTTCCCCACCACATCCTCTATCTCCCTCCTTTATGTTGTTGTTTTTTTTTTTTTTTTAACTGCAAACTGCTTTATAACTCTATGTCATTTATTTTATTTCTTTGTTTATTTATTGTCTATCTCCCCCTACCAGTATATCAGTTCCACTACGGCAGGCAATATCTAAGCACCCTGCTCCCAGTGATTGTACAATAGTGTCTACACATAGGAAGTGGGCCAAACATATTTTGATTGAATGAATAAATATTTCACTTTCATGTGATGCATTATAATTTCTAAAGTTCTTTCCCATGCCCTATCCCATGTTGAGCCTACCTAGGAAGTAACAAGTTAGACGTTTTCCCATTTTAAAAATGAGACAGCTGCAACCCAGTGAATTAAGTGATTTGGCCAAATTCACTCAGGTACTAAAGAAGAATCTAAGATTCAGCTCTTCATTTCCACATCCCCAGTCTGATCCTGTGATACTACCTAATGATTTCTGTAACTTACTTGACAATATGGCTTAAGCATTCAACTTTTGGTATCTGACTACCCAGGTTCATTTTCAAGTTCCACCTATTCTTAAATTGCTTACGTTATTTAAGCTTCTCTTTCCTTTTCTGTAGAATGGTTATAATCATTTTGTCTTCAGTATTGGGTCAGTGAGAAGTTTTGATAGGATTATAGAAAGTTAACATTCAAAAATATGCAATTTTGAACTTAGGAGACTTTGTAGCAAGAGGACTGTGAGTTTGGGCATAAATAAATAAATTCTTGTGGAGATATTACCACCCTCCTCAAGTAGTTTGGAAATTCCACACTGTTTGGTGTAATACATGAGTATTAGGAGCTTTATCTTTTGCTCCTGATTGTTGAACCAACCAGAGTTCAGTCATGGGACCCTCAGAACTTAATGCCAAGTTACAGAGTTCAGATTGGAAGTGTTATGGTAATCCAAGAGACCAGCATGGCTCACAAAAGTCCAGACAAACATCCTGAGACAGGTGGACTTTGACATGACTTGAATCTTACAGGTCCTGACATTCTGTCAATGTCTAACACCAGTCCTGCCATGTAGGTAGTTCACAAAAATGTCTGTTGAATGAAAACTCATATTTAGGTAAATGAAACTGGGATGATGAAAGCCAGTGCAGGGCATGGAGAAAAGGATGATGCAGTAGAGGATATAAGAAGAAAATGAGTTATCTATGCTACGTAGCTAATTATCCCCAAATTTAGCTGCTTAAAACAACAGCTCTTTTTATTACCAGAGGGTAGTTGATATGCTAGATGACTTTCAATAAATATTTATATTAGAACTAGCAATAGATGGCATGCCAATTCTCAGAAGTGGTTGTCTTTATTCATTTAATAATACTATTCTTCATTACAACATTTCTATAGATAACCGTCACTCTCATTTTATTTCATTTGTTCATTTATTTATTTACTCATTAAGCAACTATTTATTAATCCTCTTATAATGTGCCAGGCTCTTTGAATTCAGAAGTGAACAAAACAGATAAATCCCTGCCTTTATTTAGCTTCAATCAAAGAAGGGAAAAATGGCAATAAATAAATTTATATGTATATGTATATATATATATACTGATACATATATATATCAGTAAAATGAATAGTTTGTCAGAGAATGATGTGTGCTGTCAAGAAAATGAAGCAGGGAAGGAGAAGGAGGAATACCAAGGCACACAAAAATTAATTAGCTCGTCCAGTATTGCACAGCCAATAAGGGGGAGAATCAATAATCTGTTTTGCATCTGACCCTACAGGTACATTATATTATAATTATAATATAATTATATATAAATTATTCAGTAATGTTAATATACAGTATTATAATTATACATTATATTTATTTAATATATATAGTATACATTGTAATTTTATAATACTGTATATCATAATTATAAAAACTGGAAAGATTCTTCATGATGCTTTATCAGTTAAGATGCTTCCAGTTTCCAGTTAGAGCCTAATTCAAAGGAGAAATTACTTCACATATGGGAAGCCCAGAGCTAAGGATGCTGTAGCCTTGGAATGTCAGAGATCCACCTGGCCTTCTCTGTGATTTTCTTGGTTCTTCCCTTTTCTTTAGGTTGTCTTCATCTCTATCTGGGAAAAATGCAGCTGCAATTTTAGCTTTCCATTCAGACACACCAACATCAAGTTGAATACACTGACTATCTGTTCTGAAATCTTCTAGCAAGGAAATCTTTCCCAGAGGGTCCAAGAGGAATTCTGCTCATTGTCCAAAGCTGGGTCACAGGCCCCTCACTAAACACATTCTTGGCAAGGCAAAAAATACTCTTAGGACAAAAAATAATCTTGGGGTCTAGGATAGAGTATCATTCTCTGAGCTATGCAAGAGAACAAAATGATGATTTGAACAAATCTGGACTCTCTCAATGAGAAAAGTGAGGTTTTGGCAGCTACCAGTATTTGTCACTGATATGGCCCTAGTCTTATTCATAGTCTATTGATTAACAGCATGCACATGAAATAAATTTCATAAATAGTTGCTTATTTGAATTAGAGTAAGCAATAGAAAAGAAAACAAAAGGATATAGGGAATAGAGAAGAGGCGAAAAAAGAGGCGGGAGAAGCAGAGCATTTTTGATCCTAATATAAATTCTGAATTGAGAATAGACAGACCCCATTCTATCATTACCCAGGTGTTCCATAACCCTGTGTCTTGGGGCTAATCACTTAACCTCTCCGTGGCTCAGTTTCATGAACAATTTCAGCCTAATGGTGCTCTTTGGTCACACCTCATCTCATGAACACCAGAAGATTTAATAAGATGCCCATGTCCAGTTAAAAAAAATATGCAAGCATTCCTGGTCACAGCGGGTTTGTTCTCCATTTGCAGATAAAGAGACAATTGGAAAGAGTGTGTCTGCAACACAATGATAATTGAGTTAGTCAAGCAGATGATTCCAGGAGAGAAACATACTTGCAAAGACATGTGCATTAGTACACACACAAATACAACCCTTCCGCATTTTAAACATTATTTTCTATTATTCTTTGAGCAATTATTGTTTGTCAGGCGCCAGCTAAGTAATTTATGAAGACGTCTCATTTAATTTTACAACATCCCATGAGTTAGGTACTGCTATACCATAGTTTCTTGTCTAAATTATCTGGATAGATTCTTTAATTTCTTGCTGCATTTTATGTATATACACTGTCTCTCCGTCATTAAATAGATGGTATTTCTGTGAATGACTATGGTCCTCAGTCCGTTTCTCCTAAATTTAAACACAGTCCTTCAGTCATTTTCCTGGCACCAATGAAACATTCCATAGTGCTCTGAACTGATCAGATGAAAATTGTTCAGGAAAATTTAGCACCAGCCGTTTCCTAAATGCTAAGCTGGGTCTAGTTATTACTTGGCTGCTCTGTATTTGCCCATCCAATCCCAACACCAGCATGTGGTGCCCATCAATCACTTGTAACGTGCCCCTCTCAGCAATTCTTCAACAGAAACCTTGAGTGAAGAATCTTATTGACAATAGCAAGCTAGTATTTCACAAGGGATTCCTCTTCAAAGCACTTTACTCAGTTGATGTACATATCTGATACAAGTGAGAAAAAGAGGGTCAGAAACAGATTCAGAGAGAATGAGTGATTTGGCTGGTTTCTCATGAGAGCTCCAGGGGAAGGACCAGTGCTAGTCCAAAGGGTACTAGTTATGGAGTCAGGAGAGGTGGAATCCGACTGCAGTTCTGCCAACACCATGCTGCGTGCCCTTGGGCAATTCCATTTCAATCTCTCAGCAGCAATTTTCCCATCTGTAAATGTGGGGGCAGAATATGAAATGAAAGTTGGAAAGTAGCTGGCATAGGTGCCTGTGGCAGACATCAAGAATCAATCATGGTACTTTTTCCCACTGTGCTTGCGATGCATCTCCATGTTCTTCTCAGCACATACTCCAGGCAGCCTCAGATGATTACAGCTGGCACATAATTTAGAATTTATCTTTCCTCCCTGGACTAAATAATCCCTTACATCCACTTTAGATCTAATATTTTCAGAATATGCTGCTCCTAGGGAAGGAATCACGAACTTGGCATAGAAGACCAAGTTTAAATTCTGGTCTGACGTTTATTACTTTTGTGATCTTAAGTAAATAAATGATAACTTTGAATGTTTTTTTTTTCTTGAAATCTGAAAAATGGGAATAAGATATCAACGTCCTATGGTCAACATGAAGATCAAATGAGATGTGTGAGAATGCACCCAAAGCATACAATATATCACATAGTAGACATCAACCCACTAAAACAAATATTCTAAAGGTGACATCTGGTGTGGTGGTTTGAATCTGGTATGTATCCCAGAAAAGGCCATGTTTGTTTACTCCATTCCTGTGGGTGCAGACTTATTGTAGGTGGGACCTTTTGATTAGGTTATTTCATTTGAGATGTGACCTGTCTTATTCAGGGTGGGCTTGATCCTCTTGCTGGAGTCCTTTATAAGAAGATAATACCCATACAGAAGCTAAAAGATGAAGCCCAGAGAGCTCTGAGAAGCCCCAGGGAAGCAGAAAGATGAAATTAACAGAAGCTCATAGAGAAAAGCCCCAGAGAAGCTGAGAGAGGATCCACAGAAGCTCAGAGAGGAAGCCACTGGAACCAGAAACTGAAAGAAACAAAACCAAGGAGTGAAGGACCAGCAGATGCCAGCCATGTGCCTTCCCATGTGACAGAGGTGTCCTGGATGCCAGCAGCCTATTGTCATAGACCAGATATCATACTGCTGATGCCTTGAGTTGGACATTTTCATGGCCTAAGAACTAAATTGTAAGTTAATAAATCCCCATTGTAAAAACCAACCTATTTCTGGTGTTTTGCATTTCAGCAGCTTTAGCAAACTGAAACATCTGATGAGACAAATGCATTGTGATGAAGTTGCTGGGAATGCTGGAAGCCAAAGAAAAGTGAAGGTGGAAAGAAGAGCCATTTATCCTTGAGTATTCCAGTCTTCCTTTCCCTACCACCACTGCTGATAGATCCTATCATGCTGGCCCTGTCCTTATCATCAACAGCCCACACATATCCCATCTCCTCAATCCAGTCTAGGGGATAGGTCCTCAACTTCAGCTCTTGTTATCTGCTTCTCAAATCACCTTTGAGATAATGTGATGTTTAGGTTTATGTGTCAACTTGGCCAGGTGACGGTGCCCAGTTGTCTGGCCAAGCAAGCACTGGCCTAACCATTACTGCAAGGACATTTGTGGCTGATTAACAACCCAGAAGGCTGGTTTATTAAATCATCAGCCAATTGATGCATCTGTGGCTGATCACATCAATGAAGGGCATATCTTCCGCAATGAGAGAATTCAATCAGCTGGATTTAATTCAATCAGTTGAAGATTTTTAAGAGAGAAGAGAACCTTCACTTCTTCTTCAGCTAGCCAACATCTCCTGAGGAGTTCATTGAACACCTTCACCTGTAGGAGGGGTGGAAGAGGAAAGAAAAGAGAAGAGTCCCATGCTGGTATGAGGGTTGTATACCTTGCATGATAAAGCAGTCATGAGAAAATCTAGAGACTCTAATTTAATATTCAGTTTGGGGTGGTTTGCATTATTGTGATCTAAAACTCCTCTTGGTTCCCAAAAGTTTTCACTAAAATATTCCGTACATAAAAGTGGATATATGTGAGTAGTGTGTGTGGGTGTGTGCAAATGACAGAAGGACAAAGATTACTGTCCAGATTGACACAGTTTAGAGCAGACTCCAGCACAGAGTATGAAGCATATGATGTTGAGATGACTCATGGAGGGAAGAAAGAAGGCAAGAATTCAAACTAAAAAATTATAGTCCTGCTCAGAAACTTACAGAAATCCTAGGAATTCCACAGGGCATAAAATTTGGGATCTGAAGAAGTTTTATTTGAATCTCAAGGGTCAGGGAGGCTTAGTGAAGATCTGAATTTGACACTCAGCAGAACTCTGATCAAATGTCTTCTCCTCTATGGAGTCTTCTTGAAACATCCTACAAGAAAAAATAATTATTTCTTGAGGCTCTCTCATACCCTTCCTTATACAGAACTTGTTATTATGGGGTTTTATTCCTCACTAACCTTCTCCTCAATGCTATTCTTAATTTGTTAATATTCCTCCAAAACTTACTCCCATGTTTTGAGCAATATATTAAAACTATTGATAATACTATTTCCCCCCTTTCTTTCTAATAAAAGGCTGTAGGGATGAGGAAAAGAACAAGATCTAGCAGAAGCAGCAGATAATGGCTGAAATTGTAAGCATGTAGAAATCTCCAAAGTCTTCAGAAAAAAAGTAACTGGTGGACCCAAAGGATGAAACTTGAGATTTTACTGGCAGGAAGCCAAGCCCTCTATCATAACACCCTGTATCCAATCAGTAGGGTACCAACCTCACCCCACCCCCATTACCTTTTCTTTCTTTTACCTCTCTAATACTTTTATTCCACCATACTAGAATGCTGGACAAAAGTCAAAGTTTCCATCCACATTTACCTGGATTTGGATGAAACCCACATCTAGGGTGATAGAACGGTCATAGTGGAGTCTCAGATGTCACTCCAGTAGGGAAATCTTGCTTAAGTAGATGCCCAAATAGAAACTTTTTTTTAAATTTTAAAATTACTCTATTTATCAAATAAAAAACATTTCCAAACAAAATAAAGCAAAGCAGTGAGAAAAACAAATATCCTGAAATAACTTCATTCCTTCCATTATACTCCTATCATACCAAAAGAAAATTAATGAGCCATAGTCACACCTGAGCATTCCCATATCATTAAGATCACCCTCAATATCCTGTCTGTTCTTATTAGATTTATTTTTCCCCCTTCCCTAGCTGCTATCTCTAGGCCCCCTATATTCTACAATATAAGATACCTATTTTACATTTTTCACAGAGTTCACATTAGTGGTAACATACAATGTCTCTCCTTTTGTGTCTGGCTTATTTCACTCAGCATTATGTCTTCAAGACTCATCATATGTTTCACGACCTCATTCCTTCCTACTGCTGCATAGTATTCCATCATGTGGATAAGGTGATAGAATGGTCATAGTGATTTCTCAGATGTCACTGCGGTAGGGAGATCTTGTTTAAGTAGAGGCCCAAATAGAACCTAGAATGCATTTCTCCTTGATGATTCTGTCTAATAAACTATGGACAGCATCAGGTACTGTACTTCAGGCTCATGATGGGTTCAATTGATTTTGGTGGACTGGGGGCTAACTGAAAACACAGTGTACTATATTAGCTCCATGTTGAAATAACTTCTAAGTTTCAAAGAACCAACCTACAAACTTCTGGAACAAATTCTCTTAATCATTTAGACTATGGCTTGTCAGAAGGAGTTCCTGAATTGGTAAATTTTCCTTTGACACAATTTCAAACCCTAGGGAGTTTCCACAACACCCTCTGTGTTTATTGGACTTATTTTACCATTTCCATTCTCAGGAATGTTTATGGAACACTATCTGGCCAGCCCTATTCCAATTTGGCCATGGAAAGATGTTCAAATTGATTGTTCAAAATCAATTTAAGGGACCATTAGTCATCCAGGGGCTAATTGCTGCTATCTTATTATTCATCATAATCCCAATAACACAGGAATAATGCAAAATTGAAAAGGCAAATCTAATTTGCTATGCAGTCATCACAAAAGATAGTAGCGATTTCTAAATACAGCCCTTGGGAGGGAGTTTCAAGGCTCTTTTCTCTAGTCAGTTAGGCAAACATCTCCTAGGCCCTTCCTGTGTGTGAGGCTCTGAATTCTTGCTACTGAGATGGGGTGGTGTATGTATGGGAGGAGAATGCACCAGTAAAAAGGATATATTTGACTTGAGGGTTTCTGTCCACAAGATGTGATGTGCTGTGCTTATTTGCTACTATACAAAAACAACAGAAACCAAGAAGTGTAAAAGCAATTCACTAATTAATATAGATGCACAGAGTAGGTAATAAATTTCCTATCTCAAGGGTCTGGCAAGCTTCACGGAAGAAGTGATTCTAAGTTGGGTCTTGAAGGATGCCTAGTTTTCATCATTCCAACAAAGAAAGGAAAAGGCATTCTTGGCAAAGGAAACTTCATGGGCAAAGGCACAGAAGAAGTGCAGGGGATTTCTAGAGGGTAGTGGTGCTCCTGCTGGCCACAGCATAGAAAAAGTGAGTTAGAAGGAGGAGAGATGGGATAATTTATACTTGGAGATGAGACTTAAAAGGAATATTGGAGTTGGGCTGTGATAGGCTAGGATGACAGACCCAGAAGCTCGAATTCTATCTTGGAGGAAGTAAATAATCCACTGTGGATTTAAAATGGGGAATTCCCTATATTCAGGAAGAGGACTTTGATGTCAAATAATGCAAGTTGGTTTGGTAGTGGGGGAGTCTGTAAACAAACAAACAAAAAAATTTGCTAGATATTAGTCGCTGCAAGAATTTGATTGAGAAGAAGAATCTGTGTTATTAAAAACCATGTTGCTATGAATATTCTTTCACATGGTTCCATACAGTAGAATATTACCTCATAGTGAAAATGAATGAATTATAGCTATATTCTATGACATAGATGAATTTGAAGTACAAGATGTAGAATAAAAATAAAAAAGTTTGCAGAAGACTACATATAATACAACACCATCTTTAAAAAACTCAAAATTAAGCAAAAAATTAATATGTTTAGGGGTATAAACATTTGTATTTCAAAAAATGCAAGAAATTCATAATCACAAAATTAAGGACAGAGGGAAGGAGGCAGGGAGAATGGATGAAAATTACTTCAATGATTCTGCTGATGCTATCCAGATCATAAGTTAGGTGGTAGATTGACAAGAGTTTATTTTATTATTATGCTTTTTAGTTTGCATATACATTTTATTTATATATTGGTATGGATCAAATAACACATTAATAAAAACAAAACCTGTTTTCCTGCAAATATTTATTTTAGGAAATCCATTTCCTCTAAACAATAAGCAAGACAGTGATTGAGAAAAATATCCTTCTCTCCCTGACCACATTTTTTCATTCCAGTATTTCAAAATGTTCAGTTTCTGGTTGGTTTTTTATCATTAGATCAACAACTCAAATTGTTTAACATGGGTACCTCTCTGCTTCTGGCCCTGTAAATGAAGTCAACTCTTCCACATATCTTGTGGGAATTGTTCAGAGTACAATTATGGATAATAAAGGCCTTCCATGCTCCATTTACACACTCACTCCCCTTCTCTCCACTCCCACATCTTCAGCCCTCTGCTCCCTGGGACTTGGCCCCTGGCTTTTCACATCTGTTCCTATAACAAGCACAATAACAATACGAAGGGGCTTGCATGTCTCAGGCAAACATGTTGAACATTTTGCAAATTATAAGAAGTCATCAAATTCTTGCAACAACCCTTTGAGGCAGGAACTATTACAATCTTGACTTCACAGCTGGAGGTTCTGGACATAATAACTATGAAATGGTCTGCCTAAGGTTAGGCAGCTGATAAATAGTGAAGCCAGATTTTAACCCAGGTATTGTGAGTCCAGAGCCCATGTTTGCACCACTTTGACAACATGCCTCTGTATGATTAGCTTTGCATTCCTACTTTGGTTATGGTGGACCATTCTCATTTTTAATGAGAGCCATGCTGTCTGCCAGCCCACTGAAAGTTTAGACTCTCATGACAGGAGGAGAAGGTACAGACAACATTGGCCAAAAAAGTGATCCCAGATTTGCAAATCCTTTTTCTTGGGTACATCCATGCTGGAATATAATAGCAGGGAGACTTGGAAAGAGAACTAAGATATGATCTGGACCATGATGTGAGCCGTGGAGTGGGGTGGTCACTGGGAGCAGAACGGGAGCAGTCCAAATCATGATGCCCACCAAACATTGCTCTCTAGGTCTCAGTTGGAGCTGGCATTCATCTCTGAATAGCAATATTATCAGGGGTCCTGGTGAGAGAAATTGGAAGACTCTAAATTCCAGATAACATTCCCTATGGAACAGAGACTAGTAGAGGAAAATCAGGTTCATCAACAGGAAATACAGAGGCTGTGGATTCAGCCAAGCCAGCTGGAGTTCAGGCTACAATCCAACCCTGGTGACCAAGGATATGAACTCCAGGGGCAAAGAGTCTGATTCACAGACCAGGCTCACCACTTTTTAGTCAATGTCTTCCCACTGGCATAAGTGTGAAGTAAAATAACATAGATCAAAGCTTCACAGTGTGTTTGGCACATGGGAAATATTCAACATAACTCAGTTTAAAGAAAAAAGAAAGCATGGATGCTTAGAGCTCAGAGAAGATTCTAGACTTGGGAAATTCAATTATTTTTGAGCCCACTTGCTTGTGGAGCAGGGGTGGAGGTCCACACACTCTAGCTCTGCTTGTTCAGGACTCATTCTCTCTGCCTCCTCCCCTAACTCCAAGCTCCTTTGGGGCAAAACCACTGGCTGAAAACTCCTCAGGTCTGGGTGGAGTGGTGAAGGCATGGGCAAAGAGTGGCCAGAACTGGAATTTCTTACCAAGCAAAATAAAATGGGAGCTGGAACCAGCTAGAAAGGCCTCCCTCAGCCCTGAACTATGATTGCTGGTTTTATTTTTTTCTTTCTTTCTTGGTTTTGCTTTGTTTAAATCTTTCCCAGTTGGCAAATCTAGTGGAAATACCTCCTGGGGCTTAGTGGATTGAACACTTAAAAGTTTATGAAAGGAGATTATGTTTCTGTTTAGCTCTACTGATTACCTTTGGTTCATTGTTATTAGACAATCTAGGAAAAATCATTGTTAGCAGGAATCTTATTACATTTGTCCACTATTCAGTGTATTCTGAGAGGATCATGAATCCTGGAAAATCTGGGTAATAGAATTGTAGTCAGAGAATGAAAGTCCTAGATTCTAGTCTCTCCTAGTTAACGCTCATATTGCATGGTTTTTGCTCCTTCCATTAGGAGTCAGGAAGTCAGAGAAGGATTCCTATAATTTAGATCCTTCATACCGTGATGACTGCTATAGTAAGGTATTGAAATGCAATAAGAGTTAATAAAAGGGAGGATTCACTAAGACTGGAGAGAAGGAAGAATTGCTTTTTCATGGAAGAAGGGGCTTTCTTGTTTTTAGAGAAGTTGTAGGTTTACAGGAAAATTATGCAAAAAATAGAGTTCCCATATACCTCCCCTATTATTAAATGTTATATTTGGTATATTTGTTACAACTGATGAAAAAATGTTAGGATATTTATACTAATATCTATAGTCCACCATTGACATTAGGGTTCATTGTTTGGATTGTACAGTCCTATGTTGTTTTTTTTAAATTTTATTTTAGTAACATACATACAACCTAAAATTTCCTCTTTTAACCACATTCAGATATATAATTCAGTGCTGTTAATTACATTCCCAGTGATGTGCTACCATCATCACCATCCATTACCAAAAGTATTCCACCACCCCAAATAGAAACTCTGAACAATTTAAGCTTTAACTCCCCATAGAAATGGCTTTTAAGCTGCAATATCGAGGTAGGATAGTTTTGAAGAGCTTGATTGGAATCAGTCCATTAGGATTCTTGGACATATAGCTGAAGACTTCGAATTTTATCCTCAAAGTCAGAAAGGCAACATACTGTTCTGTTAAAGATCAGCTGAACAGGCCAGATAATGGAGAAACCTGATTATCTGTGTGCCCTTGGGCAAACAATTTACATTATCTGACATGTGTATGAAGAATGAGGAAGTTCAGGACAATTTTTTGTGTGATTCAAAAGGGATTCCAAAAGATGTATTTGATATGTATGTGTGTGTGTGTGTGTGTGTGTTTGTGTGTGCACTCATGTGGCAAGTATCTATCCTTGTAGCCACAAATCATCCCTTTAATTGCTGATCAGCTGTCAGTCAAGGACAGAAGGATGCCCTTGCCTGTCAGGTGTCTATTTCATCCCTGTGTAATTGGCTCCTGAATGTTCAGATATGTTGGCAGCCAGGACCCTGCTGGTAACACACAGGTTGGGGAGGGGTGGCAAAATGGCACCTTCAGAAGATGAAAGGAAGAACAGAGTTGTCTAACTTTCCCCAGCTTAGTGGTCCCATCAAAACAAGGCGTGTGAATCGCTGAATCACGTGAGTATCCGAGTCATGGGTAGGATGCACAGGGGCAGGTATTTGATTCTTCCCCTGAAAACAAAAGGCTGCCTAGAAAACCATGAAGAGGCAGAGTAGTGTACAGAAAAGAGCCCTGGTCTTTGGGTCAGAAAACCTGCATTTGAGTCCCAGTCCTGCTCCAACGCTATGAGTGACTCTGATAAATGACTTAATGTCTTGGAGATTCTGCTTCTTGTAAAATGGTCATAACAATGTCTATGATGCAAATTTCTAGGAAGATTCAGTGAGATAATAAATGTGAATGTGTCAAATAAAGCATTTGGCATATAAAAAGGAATCCGTAGTGTGGAGAAACAATGGTTTGTTTGAGTTCTTTTGGGCATAAGGAACAAAGATACAATCCAAGCAAGGTGCATCGTTGAGGCAGAAGCAAGATTTTAAGAGTAACCATGAGTGAGCTGGAAGTCTCAATGACATATGAAAATGGGAACTATAGCAGGCTAGGCCTCGCTGAAATTGGAGTGTAAGGTAGTTCTTTGGATCTTAGAGCAAGAATCTGTGATTCTTCCCTCCAGGACACATGTAATTGCTACAGGATTTTTTTGTTTGTTTGTTTTCCAACCTAATCCCTTATTTCCTAATATGGCTTCTTTCTCTAAATTCATAGGTTCTGCCTTCTAGAGTCTATTTATTTAATTCTGTGGCTTGATAATGACTTTTCCTGGCTTTTCTTTTTGCTTCCAGTTGCAACCTTCATTCATTTATCCATTTACTTTTTCAACCAATATTCTGCAAATATTTACTATGTGACAACAATGGCTGCCATGCTGTTGATACAATAATGTCACCAACAGACAATAATCCCCATCCACAGAGACTCTGGAATCTGGTTAGGAGAGACAGACAATAAATTATGGAGTAAAGACATATTAGATTGGATGATGACTTGTTCAATGGAGAAAAATGAGGCAGAGGTGGGCAGTCAGAACTGGCCTGGGTGGGGAGTAGATGGTTTTAATTTATAAAAGGTGGCTCAAGAAAGACTCACTGAGAAGGTGAAATTTGGTAAAAGATCTTTAAGAGGTGAGGGAATGAGTCATACAGATATTTGAGAGAAGAACATTACAAGCAGAGAGAAAACAAATGTGAAGTCCTGGTGAACATCAGGGAAGAGAAAGGAGGACATAGTAGCTGGAACAAGATGAAAACAGAAAGCAGTAATAGTGGGGATGAGTAGTAGGGAACCCGAGTTAAGTAGGACCTTGACGGATATTTTAAATATGTTGGTTTACTTTGAGTGAGATGAGAAGCCATTCACCAGGGGCGTGACATTCTGGATGCTATATTGAAAATAGACTTTGACTGGGACAATGGCAGAAGAGAATGAGAGGTGCCAATGTCTATAATGAGGGTAATAGCATAAGAGGTGTTTAGAAGTGGGCAGATTTGGAGTCTATTTTGAAGAGCTGCCAGCTTTTGGCTGTGGGCTGATAGAAGTCAGTGTTTTAATTGCCTTTTAATCAGAATTCTCAGTATACATTTCCAAGAGTGGGGGTCTGATTCTCAAGTCAAGCTTGTTATACCAAGCTATCTCACACCCTACTGGGTAGCAAATGAATGGGCAACTCCATCCTGAGCAACTGCGGTGACCGAGCATGGGGGTGGGGTGTGGGAGCCTGTCCCACACTGGAAGGTAAAGCCACCAAGGGCTGTGATTCCAGCAGAGTGTGGACAGGGTCAGTCTTCCTTAAAAGAACTGGTGACATGCCTTGGTACTAACTCAGAAGACTGCTTATCTCTCTCATTTTATAGATTGAGATATGGTGATTAGATATATGATGACATCATGAACTCAGATTTATGCAATTATTCCATTGTTTAAATAAGACTAGAGCCCAAGCCCTCTACTTCCTTACTTTTTATTTTTTCTTCACTACACTCAGTATTTAAAGGTGTTTACTTCCCAGATCATGAAATCTCCAAGTGACAGCCTCTGTTCTTGACACTTGGTGCAGGTGCAAATGTATGGTACAGTGTGGTAGTTTTGAGTGTTGCTCTGGTGCCATCCTGCTGAGATTTAGATCTAAGATCTGCCACATATTAATTGAGTTTTCTGGGGCAAGTCACTTCACCACTCTGTGCCCTTAGTTTGGGATTAATATTTGTGTATATTTCACAGAGAGAGCATTTAAAATAAACAAGATGATGCATGTGAAATGCTTAGCATAGTGCCCAGACACATTAATTTCTAAAAAAATATGCTTAATATGACAATTTATTATTGCTATTATTATTATTTTAAGTATCCATATTTTGGATGTGTAGCTGGATAGACAAACAGATGAGAAGAATGTCCCATGACATCTTTTCATGAAAAGCCACTTTCCCCCTCATGGGAATTTCTTGCTCTTCAATCTGTTTTGGCAGCCTAGCTAAAAGGGTGGAGATTCCAGTTTTTAAAATATAGTCCCATGGGTTATCTGAATAGTTGCCTGAAGTGAGGAAAATGGCCAATAACATTAAGGACGGAGTCCATCTAACAGAAATGTCTCCAGCTGCAAAATCATCAGCCCCGGAAATTATTTACGCTATTGTTGATCTAGAATACACTGCTACAATTTTAAAATTAATTTAGTCTAATTACCCTACTTAATAAGATAACTTGTCAGTTATCACCACTCCCATAATCTCCTGCATTTCCATCTCTTTCTAGCCTAAATTATCCTCTTTAAGCTTGTTTTCAATGCATTGCAAAAAAAAAAATCCTTGAAGGTATAATTAACTTTTTCATTCAGAATCCTAATTTCCTCTCCAGCTCTATTGCTGCAGTATTTAAACTATTTATTATGCAAACTTGAAGAACTTAAACTATGAATTATGTACAAATCTCTGGAAGTGAGCTCTGTTGTAATTGTGGCGTCTCAGTGCCTTTCTAGTTCAAGGTAAGAAACTGTAGGGAAAATGAATGTTGCCATTCACAAATGGTCTTTTATATGAGTCTAGGTTGTTCACAAGATAAATTCTCTATTTCTGTTATTACTTTTAATCATCTTTTTACCTTTAGTCACTTATCTCTTTTTAATTTTTTTGTTGCTGCCAGGATGGAATTTCGGTGTAGCTGTTCTTACACTAATTCAAAATTACTAGTAATTTTCAATTCATTTATTCATTTATTCACTCATTCTTTTATTCATCAAATATTTATTGAGGGACAACTCAGTTTCAACACTGAGTTAGGCATATAACTGTAATTGTAAATACAATGACTGGGCTCCAACTCTCAAGGAGTTTATAATTTAGTAGGAGCTACAGACACACAGACAATTTCAATATAGCTTTTTAAGTGTAAAGACAGGAGGGCCCCCAAACAGATTGGGGGAACCAGAGAAAGCATCTTAAAGTCTGTGATGCTAAATTTGAAAATAAACTGTAGGAACTAGTTCAGCAAAGTCAGGGAAATCATCTATTTGTGTACTTGTGGAAGTGTGAGCAGGATCAAACTGATCAGTGGGCAAGCATGTGCACAGGCTATACAGACAGACAGAGCATAGCCTATTCAAGGATCTGAGAAGAGAGGCAAGCTAGAATTTAGAGTGAAGAAGGGAGAGGCAAGACATGGGGTCATAAAAGTAAGCAATTGATAGCCATACACTTACGTCACTGACATCTCCTATCATATCCATTTAGACCAATCTGTCTTTCTAGAAGCAACATGGTAAAAATGCACTAGGCTAAATGCTATAATCTAGAATTAGTAACTTTTTGATGATCCGTTGACACACGTAGCATCAAACAGGGTCCCAAAAGCTGACAAACCTGCAAAATAGAGTTCTATATCTTCCTAACTATTTGTCCTATGCAAGTTATTTAATTTCTCTGACTTCAGTTTCCTTAGCTGCCTAGAGTGATGGTAACAGTATTCATGTGCTGTGGCTAGCAGCTGACCAAGCTATTGAATTGTGGGATTAAAAATCAGATGTAGGCTATCTGGCTCCCCAAATGCTTACTCATCACCATCTTCTACCATCTTCTACCAGTTTGCCTCTAGAGTGGTGAAAGGCAAAGCATAGAATCAATAATAGACTATTCTGGCAATGCTGTCCTGAATGGCTGACATCTATGAAACCACTGAACCTTACAACAAGCTACGAACCAGGCACTGTTATTCTCCCCATTTTACAGATGAGGAGTGGGAAACATGGAGAGCTGATTGGACCAGGTCTCTGTCTCTGGAGCACCTGTGCTTAAGCATGATGAGTTCCCCACAAGCTCTATAACAAATGAACAGTATCAGCATTTCATGTGATTCTTCATGATTTCATAGGAGGAAGCCCACCCAGAGAGCAGTGGTATAGGAACCTAGTGTATGACATGAAGACATGTTTAGGAAATTTTGTTTAAAAGGAAGGATGTTACGAATGAAGGAATAAAAGTTGGATAAAAAAGACCCCAGTGGAAAAGCAAATCATGTCAACTGGAAGTGACATGACTTGTCTTCATTTTGGCTCCCCAGTGATGTTTTCTGCGTAAACTTTGGAAAGGTACTTCTCTCTAGAAACTTAGTTTGCAACACTGAAAAGAGATGGGTTTTTGTAACTAACTGACTACTCAGGTATCCTTTAGGGTGCATATTTTTTTTTCTAAAATATCAGGATGAGTAGTCCAACTGTAAAGGTACATTCTTTCCTTCTTAAAGTGATATTGTTGAGATACAGCTTGATATTGAAGAAAACATTGCTTGGCAACTTGCCTAATAACACTGAAGGCAATTAAAATGAAAGTATTTTTTCCTCAAAATCACATTTTATTGCACCAGCTGTGGAGTTTATTTGTTTACTCAAGCTCGCCCAGTTGGAGTTAATATTTCTTTCCTTTATATCCCTCTTGCACTTTCCAGTCCCTTTGTTATAATTCTTATAACAGCCTGGATAATATTAAGATTGCTTTTGTACGTATCTATCTCTCCCATTGAATCAGAGCCTCCTAAGGGCAGGATCTGCTCTTATGAGCTCTTTCTCTCCCACTGTGCCTAGCTTTGTGCCCAGCATGTTGTAGGAATTCAGCGAACATTCATTGACTCGAAGGAACTCTCATTTCTGAAACTTGACTCACTTTAAGTGAAATTATCTCAATTGGTTTTCTTTTGACATTTTGTTTGTGTTAGCAGAAATCAACTGGCATTTTAGAAAGCTTTGCAACTGAATTTACTTATTTGTAGCTGTTAAAACTCTACATAAACAATAGAACAAAACTTCATAACGAAGTCAAAAAGGCAATGGCCATAAGATACATCTACAATAGCAGCAGCAGCAGCAGTTATAATAACACAAAAGCTGATGATACTCCCTAATGCATAGGTAACACATTTAGGAATCTCTCAGATTTACCCATGGTTCAAATTAAATGGGATTCTAATATCTCCAAATAGTCCTATGTGATTGCATACTGCTCAGTTTCTCCAATGAGACAGATTATACTAGTTACATATTATATTCAGGAAAGAAATGTGTAATTAAAATCTAAAGATGTAATTTCTAGACTATGCTTCATGTTTTACTTGGTGAGTGACCATGAGCAAGTCAGTCAACCGATTCCACCAATTTCTTGATTAATAAATGTGAATGATAACATCTGTGCTATTTTATGGCATAGTTATTATAGTGCACACTCTACCATTAGGCTTTAGGCATGCAAATTCCTACTTCCACCACTAACCAGATGCACAATTTTTGGCAATTTCCTTAATATTTCTATATCTTAGTTTTCTTATCTATAAGTTGTGGATAATAATACTACCTTCCTCAACGAGGGGTATGAAAGCCAATTATGATGATTTTTGACATAGTGACTATCAATTAATACACATTCTATTAATGTTAACTATTATTATTAAAATTATTATTAATAATATTATTATACTATTACACTACTGGATCCTGATGGGGATCAGCTAAGATAATTAAGGTCAGAAATATTAGAAGTTATAAACATTTTAAGGTGTGTAAATAAGAGGAATGAATGTTACATGTGTTAAGTAATTCAATTTTTATTTTTTCTTGGAAGAAAAAGAGTCTCTCTCTGCAAAGAATGGTTTAGATAATGTTCATGTGGGTACAAATAACTTGGAAAGACAGAAGATGATTCAAAATTTGAGTAACAATTTAATTTTAATAAGTAACATGAGCACTTAGTGATAAATTTGATCAATGTCTCATGACTGGAGATAAACGAGATCACAGGTACTCTGTTTCCAGAAATGGTAGGTTCCCTTCAGGTTTTCTTGTCCCCAAAACTAAGCCGTAAGAGGATTCTGGAAAAATGGTGGCTTATGCATGTTATTGTGTTGCGCAGAGCCGGGATAAGCGAATACGCAGGATCTGGAGAGTGTCATGTAGCCTTAGCTTCTGAGACAGTTCTAATGAGAAGGAATGTGAAGAAGAGCTTCCTCCTGAAGTCTCAAGAAATCCTAGGGACCAGGGATGAATCCTGTAAGTGGCTGGCTCTCAGAAACCTCTGGACCTTAGAGAAGAAAGTTCATATGGGTCATGGTAAATGTGTTTTATCTCCTGACATTTATGGGAGAAGCAGCCTTGGACTGGAAAGATAGGGAGAAACCAGAAAGCAGAGAGTTGTCCTGCTTACTTATCATTATACCAATTACCAGTGCATCTTTGCTTTGTTCTATGGACCAAACATTTCTGTACCTCCTATCTTTTAGAGGCTGCCCCACTCACGGTTTTCCTGGAAGTTGGATCACATGTCACAGTGAACAACCAAAGGAACATCACAAGACACCCAATGTGGCTTGCAGCTAGAGAGAGAGGGGAAACATAAAACAAACTAGAGAGCTGGAGGAGAAAGAAGTCAATCTAAACAACCAAGCTATCATTAATGAAAATAATATATATGTATTGATTCTCTATAATTTATAAAGAGAGAGAGGGAAATCAAGTTGGAAAAAATATCTCAAAGCACTAAGACAACATAAGAAAAAATGGAGATCATGAATGCAATAGTACTAAGAGACTTGGAGGAAAAAATACAGGAGACCCAGCCTACAAATAGTAAACATCTCAAAAGGAGAAAAGGGGTAGATGAAGAAGAAAAATAATTAAACAAATAATAGAAGACAATTTGGAAAATCATTACCAAATTGGATTTATTTTTTGAATATGAAGCTCATTCAGTCAGAAAATACATCCACATAATCTCTATATCACCATATTAAGGAAGAAAACTAGGTGACTGTGTCAATAGATCCTAAAAATCTACTTAATATATTCAGTAACAGTCCCTCAAAAATATAATTAAATATGAATAGAATAAATTAATATGATAAAATCAGGAAACTGAAAGGAATGCCTGCTATTCACATTAGTATTCAAAAATGTCTTGGATGTTATAACAAATATCCCAAAGTAGGAGAATCAAATAATTTTTGTCAAATATTTGGAAGAGATTTAAAACTTTTTCTATAGCAAGTTTACATGCAAAGTCTGGGCAAAAAAAATCATAATTAAAAAAGTATATATATATAACTAATAAAATAATTTGGTAAGGTGGCTGGATATAAAATAATTGTACAAAATGAATATTTTCTCTATTCTTATAATAAGTAATTGAAAGATAAATAGAGAAATAATTTAAATAGCTGTAAAATTATAAAATTATTAGAAATAAATTTAATATGAAAGGGACTGGCAAAACAGGTAAAAACCTTATGTAATCTTACTGAAAGACACAAAATGAAATCTACCAAAGAAAAGAAGTTCCCTTGGATGGGAAGATTTAATATCATAAGGGTCAATTTTCCAGTAATTAATATAAAAAATAAGTCAATTCCAATAAGAATAAATCCATGTAAATTTAATTCATCTATCTATATCTACCTATCTGTCATATACCTATTATCTATTAATTTAGTGGGAGAAGAAGCAAATTCAATGAAAAGATATTGAGGTTCATAAAAACCCTAAATAATATCCAAGAAAAGTAAAAAAAAAAAAAAAAAGTGTTCAACTCAGTGCGATATCAGAATAAAAATGGAAAACAAATCAGTCCCTATGGAGGCTAATAAAGGCCTATCTTATCTTGGAGCCCAGGGACCTCTCAGATTTCATCTCCTCTTACTATTCCCCTCATTTTACTTACTCCAGCAACATTGGCTTTATTGTTTTTCATTTAGAACATGGCCAAGCACGCTCCTGTTTAAGGGCCTTTACATTTGCTGTTTCCTCTTCATCAAATGCTCTGCTTTTAGGTACACACATAGATTGTTCTTTAACAGAGCATTCCTCTCCACTCTCTATTTCCTGCCTTATTTTATCACCATCAAATATTTACTTGTTAATTTATTTAGATAGCTGTTTAGTAATTTAGTTAGTTAGTTTCTGTCTTCCCCTACTATAATATAAGCTCCATGATAATTGAGCTTAATCTCTTTTATATCATGCTACGACCTCAAGACCTAGAAAATTTGATGGCATAAAGTATACATTCAAAATCCAAGAAGAAATTGCAATATTTATATGAGAATTGGAATGTAATAAAGATAGATTTCAATGCGGGGAAAAGATGGTTAAAGTAAATAGAGCTGGCACAACTGGCTACCCATCTCGTAGAAAATTAAGTTGGAGCATGTCTCACATCATAGAAAAGATAAATAAATTCCAGATGATTTAGAAGCTTAAAAATAAAAATAAATTATTAAATAAATAAAACAAAAATATCTCAAGATATTCTAATGGGTAGGGGTAACCTTCAAAACCAAATGAAGAAGGAGAGGAGATAAGAATAAAATATATTAGTACATATAAAAATTAGATTATATATATATATACACACACACAATATATGCAGACACATATATGCTACAATGATGGATGGAGCCACACATTAATTGGTGGGAGAAAAAGGCTGTCCATATTTAAAAATAGTTCTATTACAAATTTACAGAAAAATACAATAAACAAAAGAAAATGGAAATACTCATAAACATAAAATTTAAATAGTCGATGAAAATACAAAGTGATATTCACATTTCCTATTTGTCAAGGAAATTAAACTTAAGATATGATCAGATGTACTTTTACAGCCACCAGATTGTCAAAAGTCCAGTGAGTGATAAAATGTTTTTCTGGTGGAAATGCAGGTCAAAAATGTTCTCATACATTGTAGAAATTTGCATTGCTACAGAAATATTGGGGAACAATTTAGCAATATCTATTAAAACTAAACATATCCATACTCTATGTATTAGTAAACTTTTTTGGCAAAAATAAAGGAATTCCAAAATTACAGTGACTTAGAACAACATACACTTGTTTATTAAGTCTGTGGAACAGCTCTGACTCTGCAGGACTTGGTTGAGGTTTTCTCTTTCTGGAAAACAGGCTCAAAAAGCAGCCACTATTGAGGGCATTTTGTTCTCAAAATGGAGGGCAAAATTCAATAGCATGTCCAAGGTTCACCCCTTATAGTCACATCTCTTTGATCATAGCAAGTCCAAAGTCCAGGAGGTGGAAAAAGACCCTCAAATCTAAGGTGTGTGGAAGGAGGTAGTAAATATTTGCTGACAGATAATGCAATCTACTACATTCTTCAACCTACTATTTCCATTCCTGGGAATACACACTTGGAAATTAAACATGACCATGTATCTACGTGGAAGCCAAAAGATGTCCACTTCCTAATCCTTGGGACCTGTGACTGTGCTACCTTATGTGATAAGAAATGTGATTAAGTTAAGGATCTTGAGATGGGGAGGTTGTCCTGGGATGTAATCACAAAATCCTTACAGGATGCAGGCAGGGGGATCAGAATCGGAAACAGTGATTTGAGGATGTAAGCAAGAGGTTAAAGTGATGTGAGGAAGGGACCACAAGCAGAGAAACACAGGCAGCCTCTAGAAACTAAAAAAGGCAAGGAAACAAACTTTCTCATAGATTCTCCAGAAGGAATCAGCCCTGGCAACCCATTTTAGAACGTCTGACTTTCAGAACTGCAAGAGAATGATTTTGTGTTGTTTTAAGCCATGTTTTTGGCAATTTGCTATATTAACAATAGAAAAATAATACTATCTGTCCACTGTCTCTCTGTGTCTGCTTCTCTCAATATATTGATCTATCTATACATATACATATATACAAGGAAGTTTATTGCAACATTGTTGATAGTGTCAGAAACTGGAAATGAGGCAAAAAGCTGAACATCAGACTGTACCACAGAATACATCCAAACCATAGAACACTAACTAGCAATTAAAAAATGAATTAGAATTATAACAATTACCTTGGAGGTTTTCTGAGTGATATTGGTGAGCAATAAGTGCAAGATGTTAACAATGCGTGTAATATGTTCCAATTTTTATTTATCATCCAGGGCACACACACACATATATTCTCAGATGAAAATGATGGAAACTGCATGATAGTACACATCAAGGTGTTAATGTGGGTTATCTGGTTTGATCGAAACTAGGGCACTGGTGATGAGATGGTTGCTGGGTAAAGAAGAGATAAGGGAAAAATTGAGAGCTAAATTTATAAAAGAAAAAAAAGAGATAAGAAAAAAATGAGAGCTAAACTTGAAAAATAAAAAACTCTGATGATAAATTGCTGACAATGTAAACATTTATATAATGTACATAATTTAATATGTATTAAAAATTATAGGATAAAGACATATATAGCCATATGTTTTGCCCTGTAAGGCTGTCCATGATTTATTAAGTGGGGAAATAAAAATAAAAATGCAAAGATGCAGAGTAATATACATAATATGATCCTCTTTGTTAAAAGTGAACAAACTATATATTACAGAATACCATTTATATAACATTCCCAAAATATCAAAAATTTAGAGATAGGCAACAGATGTATCTCCCAAGGATTAGAGACTGGGAAGGAAGCAGGGAAGAGGGATGGGTATAATGATAAAAGAGGAGCAGGAGAGAATTTTGTGAGGATGGGACAGTTTTGTATCTTGATTGTGTGGTGGTTACTTGAATCCATGCCGGTGATAAAACTGTGAGAGCACACATTCACACACCCAAACACCCAAACGAGTGCATGTAAAACTGGTGAAATTGTTTTACAAATGGGCTACACCACTGTTGGTTTCCTGGTTTTGATCTCACGTTATAGTTACAGAAGATCTTACCATTGAGAAAAACTGACAAAGGGTACACAAGATCTATCTGAACTATTCTTGCAACTTCCCATGAATCTAAAATTATTTCAAGACAAAAGGTTTTCAAAAATGAGCCAATCTCTTAAATATGTATAAATTCTTGAATAGTTCAGTATGATCAAAGAGAAATATTAGGAAGGATATACAGAACATACTTAGTTACCTTTGCTTACTTCAGTAGGTTAGAGTTGGAGGGAGAAATATTAGCTAACACATACATTTTTTTACACTTATTACCACAAAGACACATTAATTTTGTATTATAAAAGAGAGGAAATAGAGAAATTTTAAAAAATAGATTAAGCTTTTGGTTGAAAATTTAAAATAATGAAGTGGGCATGAATTATTTCTCCAGCTTTTTTTTTTTTTATTTGCTGCTTTAACTATGGAGGTTATTATCATTCTTGCTATTTTCCTGTCAAAAACTGATAAATCTGTCATTTTATGTGATGTTAAGTGATTTTCAGCATCATTTATCCATGCAATACTTATTTCACAATTAATTCAACAAATATTTCTTGAGAACTAATTATAAACCAGCTATCATGATAGGCCACTGGGGATAGGGAGACAGGGTAAATTTTGTCCTGTGTGCCCTTGAAGTACTTAAAAGTCCAGTAGAGTAGCAAGAATGGAGATACATGAAAACTACTTCTAATACTTCCTACCTTATTCCCCAACTAGAGAGGAGGCGTAATTATTTCTTTCCTCCACTGACCATTCAAGAACAGAAATACTTTTGACATAACCTGTCTTTTTATATTTTGTCCAAAATAGAAGTTATAATTGTTCATTGTTTTAAGAACATAGGCAGATAAAGAACAACAGGCAGAGAAAATCATGATAAACATGTTGGTTTGATACCTTATAATCTTATCTATCATACAATAAAATTACATTACAGAACAGAATGTTGTAATCTTACAACACATTCAGTTTTGTATTGTGCCTTCTCTACATTTCAGTTAGGACATAAAATATTTGCATATTAATACAAATTAGCAGTAAGCTTCATTTACAATATTTCATTTTTAAAATCTTACAATTGATTAAATTTTGAAATTTATTTAATTTCACATATACTTAGTGGATTCCCTCTAGCCTCCTGCCAGGAGTCAGTGTCGTCAGCATGAGTCAGCATACTGACCTGCAATGTGAGTTAATCATTTCTCTATTTTTATATACAAAATCTGGTTTTAAATTTTCATTATTGCAAATAAGGTTGTGGTAAACATCTTAGGAAATAAAGCATTCTCTGAGTTTAGGATTATTGTCTCAGGATATTTCCCCTTAAGTAAAATCATGGGGTCAAAGGGAAAATAAGAATTTTTAAGACCTTTGATACATGTTGCCAAACTGAGTGAGATGAACAAGTTTACAAGTCCATTCTGAAAGGTTGTCAACCTCCAGGATATACAATCAATCACTGTGACCTTGACATAAAATACATCCAATAAGACTGGCAATAACAAATAGAAGATTTTTCTCTAATATATGCTTGCCCTATACATGACTGTCAAGTGAAGGTATCTTGGCAACAAAAGGAGAGGATATTTAATATTTATTTATTGGGGGTTTACTATGTGTCAAATACTACTTTACATTTGCTATTTCATTTATCATGTGTAAAACAGCTTCAACAGTTCAATACTTGACTGATAAAGTTTTGCATGCATAAAAGGCTATAGCTTATATAGTGCTTTCATTTGCATGATTTCATTTAAGACTAATAGGTCTTGTCAATCCAAGAATGTGTTTTCATTTGTCTGCCCCCACCCCCGACTTCTCACTGAATAAACTTGTAGTGGATAATTTTTCAGAATAATGTCAAAAATGATTCTAAAATATGATTTACATTTGAAAAAAGAAGGAGGGAATGAAAGTCACTGAAAATGTTTTAAGGGAACTTGGTGAAAGCATCTGAAGCTTTGAAAGGCAATTTCTTGTCTTCCTCAACAGTTTCCAAGAAAAGCTCAATTTGATATTTCTCCTTCATGTTTGCATCCCTTTAATTTTATGAGGCCTTTTCTTCTCTTCTTTTCTGATACACCAATGAAAGAGAAACACAGACAATAGAACTGTACTGATTAGAAATGCTCCCTTCTCCTCCTCACAAATAAATATCCATCCCCAGAACCCCTTCCTTCTGATGATGGAATCCCATTACTGCAGTTAATACTGGGAGCTATTTTTTAGGGAGAAAAGTGTAAAATAAAACAATTGTTTGATTTAAAAGACTCATTCACAGAACGTAGATTTTTAAAAAAGAAGAAAGAAAGAATATTATATATTAAAGATAAATAGTACTCAACTTTCCTCCAGGGTAGTAGCAGCCAAATCTAAATAAAGATCATTAAATAAAATCATTGAAATGCTTTCCCAAGGAGGTACAGATAGTTCAACCTATTGTTCAGGCTGTAAGAGGTGTTGAACAGAAGAAAATGGGAATCTGGTTAATAGCCAGATATTTGATTCTATGGAGATAGAAGGTATACAGTGATGCAATAATTATAGCTTCTTATTTTATATAAAATATCCTACATTACTTGCTTTAAAGTTCATCTATAAACACAATCTCATTTAGGTCTCACAATACATGTAGTGGGCAAAACTGTCATGTCTATGCCATCTTGCAGATGACCAAGCAGCAGCAACGAGAGATTAACACTTCCTCAAAATGACCCCATTAGTTGGATCTGAATTTGGTCCTGGTTTTGTAAATCCAAATCCATTTTTTCCTCTTCCCCATAGCACCACAGAAAAACTGTTTTTGAAGGAGGAGACCATTCATACACGCCTCTGTTATCCCTGAACTATTCACCGTGATCTTTGCTGAATCGGGGAGAATGCAAGAAAAGATACAGAGAGAGGATTGAAGATTAGAGATAAACAAGTGACCTTAATTTTCAAAAAATGGAAACAAGTTGGGTTTGACAAAATACGGACTGGGGATTTTGACACCCACCTTTATCACTATTGTAGAGTAGCCAGTTGATGGAAAGGTTGGGAGGTCCTTGAAAGGGCTGCAATGTGCTCTTTCCATCTTGTTACCTTCAGCATCTGGGGCTGGGTGGGTCAGTCAGTGATCAAAAGAAAAGCAATGATCCCTAGAGCTCAGCAAATTTCACCTGGTAAAACTCCTGGGTGGTGGGCACTTTCTAGGAGTGCCCTGAAGGACCCATAGCTTCTCAACTTCTCATGGTCTTCATTAACCTCCTCTAGTTATTTATATAAATAAATGTAGGATGTTTGCTCTTCAAACTGCTTCAGGGCCAGTCTTTAGCACCCACCTGCTCCAAATTAATTGCTGTGTTCAATATAGAAATTTTGGCACCACCACGGTGCCAAACAACTATTTTCCCCTATGTTAAATTTACTAGACCAGAGAAGGTAGAAAAGGTGTGTCTGGACTGGAGCAAGACATTTTTTGAATGTCTCTCCTTAAATCCATGTAGAAAAGGCTGTATAATTAGAAGAACCACTAACTGCTTGAATGATCCTACCCAAATGAATTGATACGACTCTAGAGTGTAATTTCTAGTTATGTGCCTTGGGAGAGGGAAGGAAGTAAGATTATTTCTCTGTTTTCAGTTTCTACCCCCAAATGGTGATAACGATTTTATTGGATACTGTTTTTTTGTTTGCTTGTTTGTTTTGTCTGACCTGGAAAGACCTTTTCCCTTTGGGGAAGTGCCTTTCCCTTCATCCCATGAGATTCCAGGAGCAGAGTCAATCATTTTATCCCAACTCCTCCAGCCACAAGTGAGGCCTCTGTCACCCAGGCCTGGTCAACTAAGGAACTCAACATCTTTGGACCCAGGAACTACTGAGAACTGTGTTTCAGAATCTGGTCTACGTTACATGCTATCTTCATACTGATCCAGAAAGTCGGGCATGTTTTCCTCCTAGTTTTACCAAGAAAGAAACTGAGGGGCAGAGAGGTCTTCACACTTACTCAAGGTCACACATTGAAAGTGTCTGAAAATGGGCTCAAATCCTGTGACATTTGTTCTTTAAGCTTTTCACCCAGAGCAACCTATCCACTAGGCACAGGAGGCCCAGTGCCGAGGGCTCACAGTCCTTTTAGGGGCCCATGGAAATATTTTGATTAAAATTTCTTTTAAAACCAGAAGAAAAAATGAATACAATAATTATAATAATGAATATTTAATAATGAATTCACCCCAGATTATATTTATATTCATCATTATACCAATGCAGTTATAAAATATCATGATTAATAGGAATCCTAATATCTTAAGGGGCAGCTGTCCATGATGGCAAAAGTGCGTAGGTCCCTCAAAATTCGTAATGAAGCCCTGTCTCCACCCCTACTTCCTACTTTCATACTTCCCTTGCACCACACAAGGGAGAAGAGGAGGTACACTTTTGGTGGATTTTGGGTAGGCAACTGAGAGGTAGATTGGAACACTGAGAAATGTATTGAAATAGATTCATGAAGAATAGAAAGGGTATTGTGTCGAACAGAAGGTATTGTGGTGGCTAAATCATGGCTTTGTGTTTCAATTTTTAAAACTGAGAAATCAGTATCCTGATGAATGCAATGTCTTCCCTGTTTCCCACATCGACACATGAAGAGCTTTCATGAATTTGCTTCAAAAATGATCAGAAACGTCTCATTTCTGTTTAGGCTTCTGGAGCTACAATAGGTGAACTGTTTCTCTTTTGAATACCCAGGTGGTCTGAATGTATCACCAATAGCAACGACAACTGACATTTGTGTAACACTTTGTAGTTGAAAACTACAGGTTTTGGATTTCAATAAACCTTTGTCCAAATTTCAGCCCCATCCTTCCCCAGCTGAATCCCAGACTGGATTATATCTCTCTTTATGCCACAGCAGTCTCAGTCTTGAGATATAATTATCAAAATTTAATGGGGGAAATGGTCCACAATGGCAAAATAAATTCTTAAATTGCCTAAGCCTCAGCATCCTTGATTATAAGTGAGGCACAGAGTAACCACCTCAGAGTTAGCACACTTAGCAGGTGTTATGTAAATGGAAGATGCTCTCTTTATTTATATCCCATTTTACAGATGAGAAAACAGGCTCTATCTGAGGAATAATTTGCTAAAGGTCAAATCAGAGAGAACCCAGCTTGCTGCTTCTCTTTGTAACCACACCTAAGTGTTCAGAGTATGTATTTTGATGAGTTACTGAAAAGAGAAGCATCTGTAAAGACAGGCCTGTCAGCAAGTACAGCAGAAAATTTCAGGTCACTGTGAGGAGGCAAGGACTAATGTAAGCTGGGGAGAAATGTTCTGCTACTCCCACCTCCCTCCTCACTCTCTGCTGTTATTTCTGAGCTACCAACATGTCACCTGGAGTTTCCAATATATATTTTTTATGTCTCTGGTAGCATCTAAGAGATTTCAGACTTGAGTTCTTGTTCCATTAGGAAGTTTCCAGGGAGACTGGAAGACCATGGGGATTTTTTTATTAATACAAGTATCTCTCATTTACCATTTCCACGAAAAAAATCCACAAAGTTAAATATTATAGTTACGAGAAGATTTTAAATAGTTACAATGTAGTAAAAATAATTTTAATATTAATAAAAACAGCATTCAATTCTGACCTATCTATAGAGTTAGAGAGTTGGCGAAATGCTTTTAAATCTAATCATATTCAATCTTCCCAATAATACTGTGACATGTGCGGGACACGTACTATTATGTCCAGTTTATAAATGAGCAAATTGAGGCCCCATGAAATGAATTGGTCACTTAAGGCCATACACCCTGAGCTGAGTCTCATTCTTCCGGCTCCACGTTCTTTGTGAAAGTTTGGTAAATTTCCAAACAATTCTCCAGAAATGCCCTCAAATAATCCACCAATGGATGCCTGCATTTTTTAGACTTAACGTCCAGGAAAACACAGGTAGGTAGCATCTAAGATCACAATTTAACTCAATGCAACCAATGTTAAATTGGAACTTACTCTATCCAAGACAAATTGTGAAGTTCCACTGGAAGAAGTAGGGACAGTCTAAACATAGATCTTGCCCAGGAGGACTTTACCATCTAGTTGAGGAAGTAGATATACCAACAGCTAATCACAAGTAAAGCATCCTGAAATAAGGGCTATAGCAAAGGCATGTAGAAGACAGCAGGGTGAAGAGAGGGGAGAGAAGTTGCCTCCAGTTGGGAGACTGGTGAAAGATTTATTAAAGAACATTATTAGGGCTTCAGGATAAGAAAAATTATTGGTGGTCAAAGAAAGAAGAAAGAGAGCAGTCTGAAGAACCTCCATGGGCAAATTTATGCAATTTCCTGATATATGTCCAGACTGTCAACTGTTAACTCCCATTTTTACATGGGTCAACTGTGGCACAGATTTCCTCAGCTGCTCTACAGTTTAAGGGCCTAGAAGCACCAGAATTAACTTGGCTCTCACTCTGATGATCTTCCTACCACTTTATTCAGGGCTCAACCACTGCATTTCCTCCTCTACTTTCTCAAAGGCTATTGTCAGCTCTCAGCAGACAAACAGTGGTTCACCTTTCTTTGTGGCCTGTATCCATGTCTCATTTTAAGCCATCTGTTCACATTAGTCAGAGAAAGGACTCTGCATCTTCCCTCTGTTTCTACTTATCCCTATTACCAAGATCCAACAGAGTAAATGGCCTTGTTATGTGGTAGCAATAGGCAATAAAAATACCTTGTGTTTGGCATTTAGAGTTCTTTACAACTAACAAACTCCAAGTACTTGTTAAAATACTCGTCATGTTTAATGATGGCCCTGTAAGTACTGAGTCAAGCTGTGGGTTAAGAACACTGGAATGGGGGTCTGGAGATCTGGGTTCTGGCCACGATTGTGAATTATGACCAATGCCAAGCCCTTCTTCTCTAGGTCTCAGATGTCCATCTGTTAAAGGAAAAGATGGAGCCAAGGGCCTCTGGGCTTTAACATTCTGTGTTAATTGTCTAGAGGAAAGAATTACAAGGAGATCACAATACAAAGATTTGGTTATGCTTGATATCCTTAGCAGGCTCTGAATATCTATGACCATTTCTTTAAAAGATAAATCCTTTTACCTTTATGTCTCCGTGGCTCTTTGGAGAAAAGTGCTAAGGATATGCGGAGCAGAGTTGAAGAAAACTGTCTTTAAGGCATTTTGACATCATCAAAGCAAGTCCAAGAAGTCATTTATGTATCTGATTTCTGTTGAAACTAGTTTCTCTCTCTTTTTCTCCTCTCCTACCCTCCCTGCTTTTCTCCCCTCCCCTCCCCTCCTCTTCTCTCCCTCTTTCTCTTCTTTCTTCCTCATCCATTATGTGGCAATTGGAACATAGTGAAGGACTCTGGATATTCAACCCAAACAACCATAGGATTTCACCCAAGGTTTGCTATTTCCTCACCATATGGCCTTAACTGGATTGCATTGCCTCTTCCTGAGATTTGGTTTTCTTATCAATTAAATGGGGGTAATAATATTTATAGAATTGTTGGGTGGGTTAAATAGGATGAAGTAAAGAGCTAATATAGTGCATGCCAAAAATAGTGCAATAAAAGCTACAGTGGGAAAATCGAGTTAAACATATTCTGCTTTTCTTTGGAGGCAATCAGTATAGTGATTAAAGTGGTGTCAGACCAGGGTTCAAATCCTGGCTTTGACTTTTACTTAACAGCTCCGAACCTGAGTTCTTTCATCTTCTCAGCTGGTTTATTGTGGCTGTGAGATGAAAGGTGGATATGGTCATACACATGGTGAATCCTTGAAAATAGTAGGCATATCTTTGTCATTAGTTATTCATTAACTCTTTCATATACTTCATCATTCATAGTTATTTTTTTTTCCTACAACTATTTTCTGGCACCTAATACATGCTAGGCTCTGTGATGTGTTCTAAGCACATCGTGACAAATATGTTTCATTTACTTCTCTACTATGAGTTTATGGTCCAGAAGCAAAAGTAGACATACAGATATTTTCAATCCAGTATCCTATAGTATATACAAAATGCTATGAAATCTCAGAGAAAAATCTTTAAGTTGGGGAGAGTCAGTTGGGAAGATGTTCAGAGATGGTTTCTTCAAGGAGATGAGGAGTGTGCTGATTTAGGAAGGATTATGAGCTTATAAGCAAGTAAAGGAAAGATAAGAAAGATAAGTATATTTTAGGAAGAGTCAGTATTACAGTATAGTGAGCCTCACATTTACCTGCCCCCTAGAAACATCTGGGGAGCTTTGTGAACCTTTGATGCTTGAGACTCTGATCATACCAATTAAAACAATCCCTGGTGATAGACCCAGATATCTATGTTTTAAAAGGTTCCCAGGTGATTTCAACATACAGCCGAGAGGAAAACCACTTGCATAAAATATGTTAGCATAATCAGGGTGTAGATGGAAATCTGTGTTGTTCTATAGTAAGAAGCGGCCAGTGAGGATGGACCTAAGTAACAAGTCAATGAGTTTGGACTCGATTTATATGGGGCAATTAGTCATTGAGGAGTTTAAGAGTTATGAGAATAGAGTTGTTATATTTTCTTTTTAGAAGGATGTCTTCAGCTGCAGCTCGTTGAATACTAGGAGATACAAAAATGAAAAATAAGTGATGCCTGAACATCAGCAAGTAAATAATCTATAGATTAGTCTTGGAAGAGTGGTCTATAGATGTGCATTAGTCACATGTGGAATTTATAAACATATTAATGCTTGCAACCCTCCTCAGATATCCAGAATCATTTCTTAGGATATGCAACTTTGGCATTTGCACTTTTTTAACTTCCCTGAAAAGGCCTCAGAAACCCTGCCAAAGAAATTGAATAATCATCTTACAAATGATGTTTAATCATTGAGCTTCCGAAGAAAGTATATGCATGATGGAAAAGTTCACCATCTATACCTGGATCAGCCAAAATTGGGAAAACGGTTGGTTCTCGGAAAGGAGGCTGCCAAGTCTCCCAGCTTCTCATTCTTGGCTCTTCTCTCCTTTGGCCATTGCTGTCCTTGCCTGTCAAACTACTAGAAGCCTATAGCCCCACCTGTTTCTATTTCTATCAAAACCAGCACTCAGGTAAAGAACTGAAAAATGCCACCGACACTTTAATGAGACTGAAGCCACTGTATCTGAATCTGGGACAATCCCTAACTGTGGAATGGAGAGGTTTACATGTGCTGTGAAGAGAGCTGTGAGGTTCAGCAAGTCCAGGGTATGAAGATAGACCACCTTTCACTGCTGGTGGGGTGACCACTTATGGACATTGATGTGTAAAAGCAGACCCCTAGAACAGCACCTAACCAGGCGGGGTAAGTACATCTTACCAAGCAGTAGCTGAGGCAGCTAAAACCCTATCCTGGGCACATCTGACCTGATACTTCTCATGGGGAAGCAAGGAGAGGGATGTTCTATCTTGACCTGAATGAAGAGACATAGACAAGAAGGGGGGAGGCAGCCCCTGAAACCTCCTGCTTCCAACCTCTTTAAGGAGTCTGACGTGTATAAGCAAGCGGACACTTGCATTTGTATGACTCAACAGTGACACCCAGTGACTCTCTCTGTCAATCCCAGATGACTGTTCCGGGGAATACAATTTCAGCCTCTTTATTACCTAGCACAGAAGTAGCAGCAGCAATCACATCAAATTCACTCCTGAATAAGACAAACATAATAATAAATCCCAGTTTGTATTGACATAATCATCTAACTGTTGAAGCATATTCCTCTCCCCTGTTGGCCATGTCTTATGTCAAACATGATACGACCATGTAGTTATTGTACCTGCTTCAGTTTAGAATCACACAGAAGTGATTCTTTCCTTCATATCCTTTATTCAAATTCCATGGGCCCTTATTTTTGTCATTTTGAAATGTACACACACACACATACATGCACACATACACACATGCATGGGTTCGCAGAAATTTAGATATTAATAACAGAAGTTAAAACTCTTGAGACAGGGAAGTAATGGGCTCACATCACTGTAATTCAGATCAGTCGAATCTGGACAATTATTTTTATTTCTAGATTCCACATGTGGAGAGAGAGATTTTTTAAAAAATTGTAGTGTAATCAGAATGAATTAACCAGCATAGCCACTGAGTCTAAACCTTGGATATATGGATAATTAGAGGAAGTGGGGACATTTTCCCTAGAGAAAAAAAATTCAGGGAGTAAGGAGATGAGTATGGATGCTTGCTTTCAAACATTCAGTGGGCAGGCATGATAAAAGGGGATATACTAATTTTATTTGGTCCCAAGGAATAGTAATTAAACTAATGAGGGGAAGTGATGGGGAAACTGCTTTCAGCTCAACCTCAGGAAACACTTGACAACAACCGGATCTACCAGGAAATGAGAGAAACTCAGGGGGCAGAGAATTTCATGTCACCAAAACATAGCCCAGATATATCTGTTATGAGAATTCTAGTTGAAAAAAAAAACAAAAAACAAAACAAAGGCAGGGGTGGGTGGACACAGAAAATTGTTTGAGCAATTTTAATAAGTAATTGGGAATAGGATTTGGAGGGTGTTTAAAATCTTTCTTTACCTATCATTCTTTTTAAAATTTATTTTAATAAAAATCTGGTTCCTTCTTCATTTCCATCAAACCAACTTTTTTGTTTTTCATTCTACTTAGTGATTGGAAGATGTTTGCTCCCTCCACCTATATACTCATATCGAGCCACAGGATAAAAAGATACTGTCCCTCCTCTCTACTTCCCTTTTCTAACTTCTCTCACCCTCCTTGTTTCTATATTCCTAAGGAAGGCCTCACTAGGGTTGGACTCTCACCTGGTCCAGTCAATGATGACCAGGGAGGAGAGCATCTCCTTGTACAGATGTGTCCTCCTAGACAGTCCAATGCTGTAACTGATCGACTCTCAAGAGGATTAGAAGGGAAATGTGAACTGGAGGAGGGAATGGGTGTGAAGAGGGGATAGGCAACTTCTATTTCACTTCAAATCTCAGATCTCCTGATTCTCTGATTGATTATGACGTCAAATATGTCCCAGTCTAACCATTCTTGTTATTCTCTTAGTGTATCACAATGATGGGAAAAGACAAAGCAAACAGGAATATGGGATGTTTTGGGTGTTATTTTTTTATTTTTATTTTTATTCTATTTTTTTGGAGTAATGAAAATGTTTAAAAATTTATTGTGGTGCTGAGTGCACAAATATATGATGATACCATGAACCACTGATTGTCACCTTGGATAATTATCTGGTATGTGAATATATCTTAATAAAATTGCATTTAAAAAAGACAAAGCAAAGAGAGAAAAAAACAACAGAAGAGAAGCAACAGAAAGTTAAATAAATAGAAGTTTGGGGTGCTGATTTGGTAGAAAAAAAATACTAGAAATCCAAAAGTTTAGGGCTTCAGGTTCTAATCTGTTGGATAATATTGATTTCAAAGATACCTGGGCTAATGGATAAGGTCAGAGCAGCTGATTTATCTGGTAAAATGACAAAGCAGGTTTTAAAGGCTCTAGCCAGGAAAGCCATATAGTTCAAGGCTAGACTTTAGGTTAAGTAGAAGGCAGGAATCTACATCTAGAACTGAGATATCCACCCAGTCCTAAGTCTGAGTACACACAAGACAGTTTCAACGACTGAAAAAACCTGTGCTCTAGAGATATACCTGGATTTGAATTCCAGTTCAGTCCCTTATCATTTAAGTGATTTGAGGCAAGCCATTTCTCTTTGCTGAGCCTCAGTTTCCTCATTTGTAAAGCTGGGTTTTCTGTACTGTTCTGTAGGATCAGATCAATTTGAGAATAAGACCTATTGTGTATAAAGTAGATGTAGATGCTCATTGATAATAAAAACAATGATGAACCTAGGTGGGAATCAGGAGGGGGATAGGTAACAGAGCATTTTGGGCATACAAGTGCCCACTCCAATAAATCTGTGCCCTTGTGGAAATGCTGGATATTCAAATTTTCAGACTTAGTTCCAATATATTCATTGCCCTAGTAAAGCTGATTTGACAAACTTGAAGTTGTTGGTATCAACACCTGAACAACATGAAGGAAGGCAGTGGCTTGTGGGCCAGGGATATTTTTTGTTTTGGTTTGGTTTCGTTTGGTTTTCTGTTTTCATAGACTTTCATTCCACCATATTTTCTGTTCTTTGCTACAACAACCAAGATGCACTTAGGTGTAGCTGAACAGCACCCAGTCTCAGGTGTACTGTGCGTGTCTTACTTTTTCTCCCAAGCTTAACTGCCCCAGTCCCATGGATCCCCTGCCAGAGCCTAATCAGTCATTCTGGTGCCTGAACAAACCAGGAAATGTGAGGGATTGACACACCCTAGGGCAAACTTTGACCAATAAGACTTTGTCCAAGTCTCAGAGACACATTCAAGACACATTCTATGCCATGCCTCAGAGCATCCAGCACCAAGCTCTAGATGCTCATGGTAGTAGCCAGCTCAGTACTCACCTTGGATCGGCTGCTTTCCCTTTCTCCCCATTTTCACAATTCCTCAACCCTGCAATCCTGTGGCTTTCCCTCCTTTCTGATTTCACTTTCCTGGACCTTCCACCCTTGTTCTCTAGGATTAAATGATCCAAAATAAACTACCTCCACATAAGCCTCATCTCAGACCTTGCTTTTTTTGGGAGGTGGGTAGGGTGGGAGGAGAGAATTGCAAGCTATGTCAGGCTGGGAGCAATAGCACAAATTACATAATGTTAGCACAAAAGAGCTGCCTAAGACTTCAGGGATAATCTTGTTAATTCTACAGGTCAGTATATTCTCCAAAGTCACACAGCTAGGCAGCTATTGCAAAGGAGAGCTTAAAATGTGGAAGGAGAACAACTTGGGGGATGGAACAAAGGGGCAGAAAAGGAAAGAAAGACAACATCATCTGGGTGATGGGAGAGAAGAAAGAGCAGGCCATTAAAACATCTTAGCACAGTGGGGATGACATGTATTGAATCTACCCTGTCAGCAGAGCAGAGCTCAGTACCTACCCTGATAAATGCCAGGTTCCCTTGCTGACACTTGATAAAGGTTTCATCTAGCAATAAAGCAGCAGCTAAGAATGGGGTGAGGATGTAGCTTGCTATTTTAGCTCCCTTTATTTAGCACATGACGCACGTAGGTGCTAAATGAATATTTGTGGAATAATGGACAAATTAATGAGGTAAAGCCTGTAAGTGTTTCTGTCACGAAAGAACATGCACCTAGAGTTGCTATACATTTGCTACCTAGCTATATGAGTGTACACCAATTTTCTTTCTTTTGCCCTTTTAAAAATTTTTTCATCTGTGTATTAAAAGAATAGTTTTAAATGTTCATGTCACAGTGAGTATAGCCACCCTGAGTTTTTCTTTTTGTTTAAAAAAAAAAAAAAAAGATTATGTAAATTCTATTCCTGACTACCCAAATCTTTCACAATATTACCCCAACATGCCCACATATCACTAATTCCTTGCTTTTTATACATGGAATATTTAGGGCTCTTTTTAATGCTCATTTGTCAAAACACTATATCTTTGCCTCCTTTTTTCAGTCTCATATAATTTTTATCTAATCGTTGTTTATATTTTACAAATTACAATTTCTCAAAATAACTTTTTTGTTCATTAAAAAAAAATCAGAAGTAAACAAACAGAAACAACCTTCTATGTACCATGTGCCAGGAACAGTGATATTTATTAGAGATAAGAAAGTTTCTGGGTTTGAGGTGGATCCAAGATTATTATGAAAGGAATTTCTCTTCAGACTGAAATCCCATCTCCAAGGAGTGAGCATCTTAAATATAACAAGGTAGGAATTAACTTGAATGGATTTTCATCCCAAGGAAGAGTTCTGGCCAAGTTTTCCTCTGTGACACAATCCTAAGCTATGCCTCATGGAGAAAAATCATTTTGTATTGAAATCAAAATTCTTCTGATTAAAATTATATGATTCTTTCTTTTGTAGCCTATATTAAATGTAATCCAGTGCTTGGCACAAAGCATCCATGGTCTCTTTTGTAGATCTGATCTAATTTAAATTACTTGACCAATGTTTTATCTTTACTTCAAGCTACAGGTGTACGGGGACTGTGTCTCTTTCTTTCACAACTAGGTCCTTACCACCTGGCAAAGGACATTTTGCCATTTAGGTAACATCCTGTTGATTTCTTGATCAAAAGAATGAATACAGTACATATTGTGAATATATTTCTCAGTGTAGCTCAAATATATATATGTTGCTTGTCATCAGTAGTGAAGGGTGGATATAACCTATTGAGCAATTCTTTTTTAACTGTGGGTCTGTAAACATGACTTTGAGGTGACAGTAATTGTATGAGAGAATATTCTCTTCAACCTGCCAATTCCATTTTTGTCTGTTGCTACTTTAGAATCTAGGTAATATTTTACTGGAAAAATAAAGGTGATGGGTTAGAGAAGAATGTTGGGGAAAAAAAAAAAAACCCAACAGAATCCAGCCACTTCATTACATATGGAAAAAATGAGGCTGGATGATATATAGTGACTTGCCCAAGAGCTCACTGATTATGGTGGAAATTTGAGTATCAAATCAAGATACCCTGACTGGGTTCTTTTGAAAATAGCCTGCTATTTCCTTCTAGTCAATTCGTAGTTTTCATGGCCACTAGATAATCAATGCAAAAGCCTGCTATAGTAATTATAGGATTTTTGGTATAGTCGTGTACTTTTCTTGCTTTTGATTTATTTTTCATATTTCTATTTTAATAGTTTTATTCCACATGAGCCTTTTATTGTAAGCAACATTAAATCCTTTCTGAATGTAGTCTGAGACACAGATCATAATGCAGATATAAATAATTTCTACTCACTTAACTTTTCCATATAGAAAGTTTCCTTATTTGTACCCTTTTAAGAGTTTTCTATTGTTTTGTTCCTACCTTTCAGACTTTATCTGCTGACAATTATTAGAAATCTCAAAGTTACTACTGTCAAGTGCCTTTCTAAGGACTAAAGAGAGTATTCATGCAAAATAGAATTGAACTGAGCAGAAACTCACAATGAGTCCAGTGTTTCCTAAGTCTCTAGGTAGAAGCAATGAACAAAGCCAGTGGGAAGGCTTGGCTATGCTGAAGGTCTGTGGAATGATTGTGAACCAAAGTGATAATTGACACAAAACAAAAGAAAATATTTATCGAGTTTTACAATGTAGCAGGCACTAAGAAGGACGTTGTATAGTGCATTTCATTGCTTCTTCAAATTCTTTGAAGCAGGGGCTATTTTGACTCTTGTTTTAGAGGCGAGGAATCAAGGTTCAGAGAAGTCACATGGCTAGTAAGTGGCAGGGATGGGGTTGAAATCTAGTAGATTAAAACAGTGCACATAAAGTTACATGACAGCCCCACAGGACACAAAAATCACTCCCAAAGAAAGTATGGGTTTGGAGAAGCATTTGAGATGAGAAGTTCTGTTCATGTGCTTGTGCTGATAGAAATCTGGATTTTCCCCTAAGAAAACTGATTCACCTATAAGTCCGCTCAGTTGATAGATGTATTTCCTCCCACAGCATTTATACTGCTGCATCTGGAGTTGGGATGTCCTTCTTGTTCCTTAATGGCTCTTCCAGACCATGCCTCTTTCTTAAACTGCCACTACCCAGCTTCGTATCTCCTTTCAACTCTATACCTGTATTAATTTTGACTCATTTCAATACATATTGGATGATCCTTCTAGCAACTTGACATGTCAGTTCCTGGATTCCTCTTCTCTGATCTTGGCCACATTCTAGACTTTGTCAATTCTAATAACTGTAAACCTTCCATAATCCCAACTTCACCCCATTTTATGGCAACCATCTGCTAGTTTACAGTTCACTCTCTAGCACACAAACCCCATCAATTCTTCAAACCCACCACAAACTAAAAATTTTTTTTTTTTTTTTGGCTTTTATAAAAGAGGGCTTATTTGGTTACACAGTTACAGTCTTAAGGCCATAAGGTGTCCAAGGTAACACATCAGCAATTGGGTACCTTCACTGGATGATGGCCAATGGTGTCCGGAAAACCTCTGTTAGCTGGGAAGGCACGTGGCTGGCGTCTGCTCCAAAGTTCTGGTTTCAAAATGGCTTTCTCCCAGGACGTCCCTCTCTAGGCTGCAGTTCCTAAATAATGTCACTCTTAGTTGCACTTGGGATGTTTGTCCTCTTTCAGCTTCTCTGGAGCAAGACTCTGCTTTCAACGGCCGTCTTTAACTGTCTCTCATCTGCAGCTCCTGTGCTTTCTTCAAGGTGTCCCTCTTGGCTGTAGCTCCTCTTCAAAATGTCACTCACAGCTGCACTCAGTTCCCTCTGCCTGTCAGCTCATTTATATGGCTCCACTGATCAAGGCCCACCCTGAATGGGTAGGGCCACGCCTCCATGGAAATATCTCATCAGAGTTATCACCTACTCTGTGGATGGGGCACATTTCCATGCAAATCTAATCAGCACCAAAATGTCTGCCCCACAAGACTGCATCAAAGAATATGGCTTTTTCTTGGGGACATCATACATTCAAACTGGCACAGTACTCAACAGAGGCTACTTCCTTTACACATATAAGTGTAGATGATTCATAAATAAAGTTGTTAAAATCTGATTTTTTTTTAACCAATGGATTTCTATTTAATAATGAGATTTTATTTGCACTGAAAGAAACCCTGAGTTTATCAGTGCTTGGCACTAATGTATATTACATAGTCTTTTTATCAAAATTTTTCAGAGGACATTGTAATCAGAATTAATTCCTTATCTTCAGCCACTAATGCCATTATATATATGTGGAATAGCAGGATTTATATTGTATGGCTCTCCCTCCTTCTCCCTAAGCAGCTAATGTTTTGACCCCCATGAATATTTAAACCCCCAGGAACTTATTTTTGAAAATAAGGAAATGTTTCCTTGGATAGTTGTAAAATTAATTTCTGAGATATTGTGTCTTCATTAAACAAGTAACTAAGATACCTTCTCTTTTGCTCTGAATGAGGTTAGATTAATTAAATTTTTCTAATCGCAGAAAAATTAGCACTCTTCAGTGTATATTAATTTTTTTTATTAAATTCAGTTTTATTGAAATACATTCACACACCATACAATCATCCATGATATACAATCCACTGTCCACAATATGATAACATAGTTATGCGTTCATCACCACAATTTATCTCTGAACATTTTCCTTACATCAGAAGGAACCAGAACAAGAATAAAAAATAAAAGTGAAAAAAGAACACCCAAATCATCCCCCCATCCCACCCCATTTGTCCTTTAGTTTTTATCCACATTCCTCCACTCATCCATACACTAGATAAAGGGGATGTGATCCACAAGGTCTTCACAATCACACTGTCACCCCTTGTAATCTACATTATTATATAATTGTCTTCAGGAGTCCAGACTGCTGGGTTGGAGTTTGGTAGTTTCAGGTATTTACTTCTAGCTATTCCAATACATTAAAGCCTAAGAGGTGTTATCTATATAGTGCATAAAAATGTCCACCAGAGTGACCTCTCGACTCCATTTGGAATCTCTCAGCCACTGAAACTATTTCTTCTCATTTTGCATTCCCCTTTTGGTCAAGAAGATACTCTCAGTCCCACGATGCTGGGTCCACATTCATCTCCGGGAGTCATACTCTGTGTTGCCAGGGAGATTTACACCCCTGGGAGTCGGGTCCCATGTAGGAGGGAGGGCAGCGAGTTCACCTGTCGAGATGGCTCAGTTAGAGAGAGAGAGGGCCACATCTGAGCAACAAAGAGGTACTCAGGGGGAGACTCTTAGGCACCATTACATGCAAGTTTAGACTCTCCTTTGTGGTAAAGAGCTTCATAAGGGCAAGTCCCATGCTCGAGGGCTCAGCACATCAAACCACCAATCCCAATGTTTGTGACAACATCAACACCAGTCCAGGTGAGGATGTCCAACACATCCGCACTATCCCCCAGATCCTCGGGGCTGGGGAGGGGGAGGCTGTAAATATATTTTTTATTATCTGCCCAAATTACTCTAGGATATGTCACTATTTCACTCCAGCCTATACTAACCTACCGTATCTCACTTCCTATTCAAAGTTCCATGCAATTGTGGTGTTTGAACAAATCGACTGTAGAGTTGTACCGTTTAGAAAATTTAGATCCTGTACCAAATAGATATCTATTCCCCACAAACTAAAATGTGATGATCCAATGATCTAACCACATTTTCACCCTCCACTAGTTCTTTCTTGAGCAACTTAAATTCTGTGGCTTACTTTTATATCTACTTTCTTGCTCCTTTATATCTTCATTGTATTCATATGATAAAATATTAACCTTTGTAAACTGTAATTATCTGCCTACTTCTTGCCTGCACTTGAACAGCGAAACATGGCTAGAGCAAAACATTCATACTGGCATGCTGATTTTAAATCTATGGTAATATATCTCAAATATGTTCTTAATGATGTCCTATAATCTTCCTATATTTTCCTATCCCGTGCCCTTATATACTTCCTTTGATACCTAATTAGATGATTTTTACTCTCTCCTCTAAGCTCCAGCATCACTTTTTCCATCCTTACACTCAGTTATGAAACTTGTAACCAATGTTCTCTGAAAAATATAAGCAATTAGATAAGAATTCCCATAAGCTCCTACAATTACATCTACCTACTTGCTTCTGTCCCATATTTTCTGACTCCATGCCTGTTACAAATGAATTCTCAGAACTCATGCACAAAAATACATGCATGTAGGCAGTAGACCCCATCTCCTCTTGCCTATACAAGGTAATTGATGCAGAAACACCTCACCTCCCTCACTTTTTCTTACTCATCATTAATCATAGCTTGTTTACTGGACTATTCCTTTTAGCGTATAGGAACACTGATTTTTCTATTTGTTTATCTGTATTTGTGTATGTGTGTGAGTGTGTGTGTATGTCTACATAGAAATAGATACTGATAAACTTTTCTTTATCTCATTTTCCCTTCAATTATTACATCACTGATCATGTGATCATTACAGAAAATTCCTTTAAAGAGCTATCTATAATAACTTTCCCTAGTTCTCCTCTTCCAATTTTCTCTTAAACACACCCAATTAATATTTTTCCCTGTCACTTCAAAAGACTGACTCTTGTCAGGGTCAATAATGAGCACCATGTTACTAAATCTGTGGTCAATAGTCAATTTTCAACTTTTTAAAACTATTAAGCAGTGTTTGACATGGTGTATCACTTCATTTTCCTTTCATCACCTGACTTATAGGAATCCATACTCTCTGGTTTTGCTTTTCATCTTGCTTCATTGTCCACTTTTCATTCTTTTCAGCCTCTTAAGGGACCCATCAGTGCTCCAGTTTATAGTCTCTGGTGAGCTTATTCAATCTGAAAATTTTATGCTCTATCTTTATACTGACACTTACCATGTTAAATCTCAAGCCAAAACTCTGTCCTGAATGCTACATATGTTTATCCAACTGCTTATTTATCTCCATTTAGATGTAGACATTTCAAATTTACAAAATGCCCAAAATTAACTCTAATTTTTACACTGTACCCAAACCAGCTGCATATGTGGTTTTTCATATCTTAGTGAAGGGACAACTCTGGTGTTAAATGTTATTAGGCCATTAAAAAATTGGGGTCTTCCTTGACTCTTCTCTTTTCTCATTCCCTATTTCTAATCTATCAGCAAATCCTGTAACCTCTACTTCAAATATGGCTAGAACCTGACTTTTTCTTACCATCTATATTACCACCACTCTGTGGTAATCTATACTTTTCCAGATCTGTTTCCAGAACTTAGAGCAAAGCCTAGAACATAGTCATTTCTTTATTAATATTTTTAAGATTGAAACAACTATTTGTGGTTCCCTGTAACATGAACAAAATACATAAAAAATACTTGGCATTTAAATTTTATCAAAAAAAAAAGAGGCAAATATGAAAGAAGAATGTGAAATTTTGGGGCTAACTGCCTGTGATACTGTTACGTGGTCATGCACATTGTGGTGTCTTCTCCTTTCTCTTCCAGGTGCCACTGACTTCCAGCTTCTTGCTTCTCTTGTGGCTTCTCCATGGTCCCTTTGCTTATAGGGACTTCAGTCATACTGGAATAGCACCACCTTCATTAAGTTTGGGCACACCTTATCTAATAACACCTTCAAAGGTTCTATTTACAAATGGGTTCACACCTACAAGACCAAGGGTTGGGAACTGAGCATGCCTTATGTGGGAATCATGAGTCAATCCCAAACAGAAGGATAGCTAAATAGCCAAGACTCAACTGAAATAAGAAAATAAAGAAGTGGGTAAAAGGTAACAAGGAATGGGGGAGAGTGGCACAAATAGAAAACAAAGAGCAAGGTGGATGAATAGAAAACAAAGACAATATTATTGACAATGTTATCAATAATTACATTTAGTCCAAATGTGCTAAACCTTCTTTTTAATAGGCAGAGTTTATAAGACTAGATTATAAAGTTAAAATCCAACTATAAACTGTTTACAAGAGATACTTTTAAATAAAAAGACATAGTTTGAAAGAAAAGAAAATAAAAACAATATGCCATAAAAATATTCACTCTAAGAAAGCAGATGTAGCTATATTGATAACAGACAAAATTGACTTCAAGACAAGAAGTTTTATCAGAAATAAAGAGGATCATTTCATAATGATGAAAGGGTCAACAAATTAAGAAGACATAACAATCCTTAATTCATAGGCACTTAATAATAGAACTTCCATATACATGAATTTAAAAATATATAGACTTAAAGCTTAATTTTAGTTTGAGATTGTAATGCCCTTTCTCAATAATTAAAAGGAAAAGAGTATTCAGTAATCTAATAAGGATATGGTAGATACAAACGTCATGAATCAACCTCAACTAACAGGTATTTCTAGAGTATTAATTCAATATATGCAGAATACTCATTATTTTCCTGTGCATGTAAAAAAGTCCCTAAGATAGAGCTGGGTCATTAAAAAAAGTGTCAATAACTTCAAACAATTGAATCTATAACAGGCTATGACTTGACAAAAAGGAATTAAATTAGAATCAATAATATCAATATCTCAAAAATCTCAAATATTTGGAAATAATGAAAAATGCATCTAAATGACATATGAGTGAAAGAATAAATCATAATGGGAATTAGAAAATATTTGAAACAAAATGACACTGAAAGCACAATGTATACAAATTTTGGGGATGCAGCTAAAGCAGGTCTTAATGGGAAATTTATAGCTTTAAATGCTTATATTGGAAAAGAGGGAAGACTTAATAATGATTGTATATGCTTTCAAATCAAGTAGATTGAAAAAGGAAAGTAAATTTATGCCAAATATGTAGAAAAAGGAAATAGTTTTTTAAAAAAGCTGAAATAAATTAAATAGAACACAAATTATTGTGTTGAACACAAAAACATCAACAATGCCAACACTGGCTCTGAAAAGATTATAAAAATTAAAAATTCCTAGATAAACTAGACTGATCAAGAAAACAAAGAAAGATAAGATACAAATTACCAATAATCAATTTGAGGAATGAAGAGGACATAACTAAAGATTCTTCATAAATTAAAAGGAAAATAAATAAACATTATGAACTTTATGCCAATACAGTTAATAATATATAAAAGATAAAAATGATTGAAAAACAATTTTCTAAAAACTGAATCAAAAATAAATTTAAAAATAAAACATGAATGAGAACTTCCCTACACAGAAAGCTTCAGACTTTGATTTCTTCACTGGTAAATTCTATCAGATACTTAGATAAAACATGATATCATTGTTAGGCAGGCTCTTTAAGAAAATAAAGGAGAGGACTCATTTTAAACTCTAGTTATGAGACCAGCGTAATCCTATCACTGAAACCTGGAAAGGATATTAAAAGAAAAAATGTATAGCCATATGTTTCTCATGAACAGAGATGCAAACATCCTCAACAAATTAGCAAATGGAATCCAGCAATATCCATATAACCAAATGTGTTTTATCCCAAGATTTATAAAGTTAGATTAAGGTTCAACATTCAACAATGTATTTCACCACACATACAGAAAGAAAAAAAACACATGGTCTTGACCACTAGAGGCAAAAAAATCATTTGAAAAATTCAACACCCTTCCTCATGTAACTATCAACAAATGTGAATAAAAGGGATTTTCCTGTAACTGATAAACAGCATATACTAAAAACTCAAACTTATTTCATTATTAACCATGATATATTGAATGCTTTCCTCCTAAGATTAGAGAAAAGGCAAGGGTTTCTGCTTTCACCACTGCTCTTGAATCTTGTACTGTAGTTACAATAGGCAAAAATAAAGATGTAAAAATCATTTTAAAGAGTTGGAAAGGAAGAAGTAAAAGAAAATTTATTCACAGCCAACAACTAATTACATAGAAAACCATAACAAATGCACAAAAACACATAAGCATGAGTAAGTGAATTTAGCAAGGTGAAAGGATACAAGACAAATGTACAAAAACCAACTATATAGATATATACTTGCAAGAAACAAGTGGAAAATGAAGTTAACACAAAAGAATTCCATTTGAAATGACATAAAAAGTCATAATCCTTAGGTAAAATGTTAAGCAAAAAATGGTTCTACACTGAATACTACAAAACATTTCATAGAGAAATTAAGGAGGACCTAAATAAATCAGAGATTCATTTATTGTTAAGAATTATAGTTTCAATGCAATTTCAATTAAAACCAAGCAGAATTTATAATGAAATTAACAAGGAGATTCTAAAAAATATCCTAAGAAATCTCTCTAAGAAAATGCAAAGGATTTAGAATAACCAATCAATTTTGAAAAAGAGAGTTGGAGACTCATATTCCTTAATGTAAGGACAATACAAAAACTTCAGTAATCAAGACAATGTGATACTGGCATAAGGATAGGAAAATTGATTAGTGGACCAGAATAGATTCCGTATATGATCAACCAGTTTTCAGTTAGAGGTGGTGAAGTAATTCAATGGAGATAGGATAAATTTTCAACAACTGTTATTAGAATAACTGGATATCTAATTTAAACACAAACACATACCCCTTTGGCTTTTGCTTACACCAAATATAACAATCAATTTGAGATCTATTGTAGACCTCCATGTTAAAAAAAAAAAAAAAAAAAAAGAAAACAAAACAGCTAACACTATAATGTTTAGAAATAAACATAGGAAAAATGTTTTCACCACCTTTGGCAACCAAATAATTTTTTGAGAGGATCCAAGAAGCACTCATCAAAAAAGAAAACAAATAAATGAAAACCAGCAGTAGATTGGACTTCATCCAACAATAAATACTTCTGTTCTTCAAAAGATATCTTTCAGAAAATAAAAAGGCAAGCCAAAAACTTGGAGAAAATAAACACAATACATATATCTGACAAAGAATTCTATTTAGTATACATAATGATCACCTATAAATTAATGATTAAAAGATAATCAATTATAAATGGGAAAATTACCTTATCAGACGTTTTACAAAAGAATATATATCACTAGCCAATGTTCACAATCGAAGTTCTTCCATTGTTATGGGGAAATAAAATTAAATCCACAGTTATATGTCTTCCTATTCCCACTAGAATGACTAAAATTAAAAAGACTTATAATACCAGATGTTGGTGAGGATGTGGAACAACTGGAATGTTTACACAATGTTGATAGGAACACAAAATGGTACAACCATTTTTGAAACAGTTTAGGAACTTCTTTCCAAGTTAATATACCTACCCTATAATCCAGCAACTCTACTCCAAGGTAATGAAACGCAAATTTATGTTCACAAAAAAATTCTTGTATAAGAGTGTCTGTAGAAGCATTATTTATCATAACGGAAAGTGGAAACAGTCCAAATTCCATCAACAGGTATTTTGGGAATATTCATATTTTGAACATTATTCAAAAAATAGAAATGAACTTTAGATACATGCAATAATATGAATGCATTTTTAAAAGATTATGTTGAATAAAAGGAGACAAACACACAAGAATATATAGTGTACGATTCTATTCAAATGACCTTGAAGGACTTGCAAAACTAGGCTTTGTTAAAAGATATCAGGTAAGTGGTTGTCTGAGGGGAGGGGTGGATTAACCCCAGGAGAAAATTTTCTGAGGATACAGTAATATTCAATATCTTGACTGAATGTTGGTTACGCTGGGGTATACATTCTCAAAACTTACCAAACTGTACACTGGAAATAAATGCATTTTAATTAAGTTTACCTTATTTAAACAGTAAAGGAATCTAGAGTACCTAATATTTGTTTCTTGAGTGCTTCCAATTTGCAAGGCCTTATTCTAAGCAACTTATATGAATCATAGCATTTATTTCTCACAGCCACCTCATAAGGGTGGGGTGATCTACCTGATTTTACAGAAGAGGAAGTTGAGGCACTGGAAAATTAGTCAAGGTCAAATAGCAAAAATACTGCAGAGCTGAGAGTCGATTCCAAGCAGTCTTAAACCAAAGCCAGAACTCTTAATGTTTAAGCTGTCATCAAGCCTTCTTGAACATCTACAACCATAGGTACTGTCACTCACTTCGGAGAAATCCAAGTTCATGATCCAGGTCTGCCATTTCTGAAAAGTTGTCATCATTTAACGTTTGCTTAGAATGGTAATGAACACTAAAAGACACCGGCAATAAATGGTGGGGAAAGATATTATTTAAATGGTGACTAGAGGCTCTAAACAGCATCCTCGAGCTGCAAGCAGGGAGGCAGGCTGTCAAGATCCATCAAGGGGAGTAAGCTTCTCAGTGTGAGGCTGATCAGACAGCACCTAGAATACCGTAAACAGTTCTGGGCATCTCAACACAAGAGAGCTGTCAAGAAATTGGAAGAGATTCAAAGAGCATCGGGGAGCATGATTAAATGACTAGGGGAATTGATTTATGAGAAAAGATTAAAAGAACTAAGTACTGTCTGCATAGTGGAGCATAACTAAGGAGGGACAGACTAACAACATAAATATTTGAAGGGTTCATACACAGAAGAAGGAGAAAGATTGTTAATACTGCCCCACAGAGGTATAAACACAAATTAGAGGATGGAAGACAAAAACGAAAATGTTGTCCAAATATCAGGAAACATGTCCTGACGAGGAGTTCAATTAGATTTTGAAGGAGCTTCCCAGAGGAGAAGTAGAGTTCCACTCATCCAAGCCATTGACAATCAGCCCTGACACAGAATAACAACATTCTCACACTCTTGGGTCTAGAAGCAGAAAAATGTGCTTTTATGGAAGAATTCTCCCTACTACTGGAAGTATACTAAGGATAATAATTGCCATGATAATTACAGTGCCTCCAGTCCTTTCATATTTGATCCTTATAGCAATTCTTTGTGGGAAGTATTCCACCTGCTTTACAAATCACGATGCTGAGATTCAGAAAAGCTATACAGAGCTTGCAGTTGCTGAGGTATAAGGCAACGAGCCCATTCCTGTTTTTAAAGTTTTAAAGTTTATATCTATTCCATGAATGGATAGATATGAGCAAGTTCTGTGTTGACCATTCTGAATATAGAACCAATATTTTCTGTCAGATGAGAGCTAGGGCAGGTCAGTGTCTGATGCAAGACAATCTTAGCTGGATTTCAGGACAACAAATTTTTTTTTCAAAGGAAATATTAGGCTTCAAAAACTTTATTCTGGGGAATGCGTATTGCCTCATACACTTTTTTTTTTAAGTTCAGTTTTATTGAAATATATTCACATACAATACAGTCATCTATAGCATACAATCAACTGTTCACAGTATGATCATATAGTTATGCATTCATCACCACAATATATTTCTGAACATTTTCCTTACATCAGAAAGAATCAGAATAAGAATAAAAAATAAAAGAGAAAAAAGAACACTCAAACCATCCCCCCCATCCCACCCTATTTGTCATTTAGTTTTTATCCCCATTTTTCTACTCATCCATCCATACACTAGATAAAGGGGGTGTGATCCACAGGTTTTCACAGTCACACTGTCATCCCTTGTAATCTACATTATTATATAATTGTCTTCAGGAGTCCAGACTGCTGGGTTGGAGTTTTGTAGTTTCAGGTATTTACTTCTAGCTATTCCAATACATTAAAACCTAAGAGGTGTTATCTATGTAGCGCATAAGAATGTCCACCAGAGTGACCTCTCAACTCCATTTGAAATCTCTCAGCCACTGAAACTATTTCATCTCATTTTGCATCCCCCTTTTGGTTAAGAAGGCCTCAGTTCACTTTTATATCAATGACACTGCAAGCTCTCAAGAAACTATGTAAACTTTTATTCATTAATTGTTTATAATTTATTTATTTATTCATTACATATATATTGAATGATATAAATGCACTAGAATTTGCACTGAGAATACAGCTATGAACTAGTCAAAGTCCCTGCCCTCAAGGAGCTTATATTCTAGTTGGGGAGAAAGAGAATAAAGAAATGTATATTTAGGGGAAAAACAGGGAGTGATAGGTGCAGTTAAGAAAGATAAACCAAATAAGAACATAGATTAGGATGGGGGTTGTGATTAGCAAGTTTAGATCTAGTGGTTGGTGAAGGTCAAACTAGAAAATTAACATTTGAGCACAAGCTCAGTTGAAGTCAGGGAGTGAGCTACACAAAAATCTTGGAAAAAGCGTATCAGGCAGAGGAAAGAGCAAGGGCAAAACCCTGGGATAGGCCAGGTTGGTTGTCTGAGAAACAGTAGTCAAGGGTTCACTGTATCTGAGTGGAGCAAGGAAGTAGTAAGAGATGACATACAAGGTGCAGGCATGGACCAGATTCTAAAGTGTGAAATTGTGATTGTAAGTTCTCTCTACTCTGACAGCAGAAACCATTGGAGAATTTTGAGTGGGCAAGGAACATGATCTCTCCTATGTTTAAAAGAATCATTTTGGGTGCTGTGCTGAACGCATTATAAGCAGAAAGATCAGTTAAGGGTGTTCTGCAATAATTCAGGTGAGAGATAATGATGGCTTGGACCAGTGTGGCAATAGTAGAGACAGGGAGAAATGATCAGATTTTGAGGGTATAAACAACAGGATTGGTCAATGAGTTGGGTGTGAGGTAAAGAAATGTATCCTTATGTTACAGTCACATTGCATTGCATTTTTTCTGTCTTTCTTTCTTAACTACGAGTCCCTTAAAAACAAATATTAATCACTATATGTATAACACCGAGAAATGTTGGGCACATATTAACCAATTAATAAATGTGAATTTGTTCAGTGACATGCTCAGCTTCTTCTATTTCTGTGTGTCATAAAGAAAATCAAACTGAGAAATCTTGCTCATGTCACTTCACAAAACATATCTCAATTTCTCCATTTGTATTTTGAAGATGTGAGGTTAGTTCATTGGGATTGCTATTTTCAATTTAAGGTTGTAAACTTTTGAGAAGGTGTGATTGCAGCATAGTTAATAAGAGCCCTTTTTCAAGACTAAGGTTGCCTGGGATCGAATCTCCTCTCTTAAATTTATTTGCTGTCTGAACTTGACCAATTTACTAGTACCCTTACTTCCTCATCTTCAAAATGAGAAAATCCCTAGAAACTCCACTCAGGTTTTACAAGTGGTTTTGCAAATGGAATGAGCAAGACTCTTGGCTTGGATCCACTCCAGTTTCATTCAGAAGAGTTCTACTTTTATCAGTGTCCATATTGATTATCTATATAAAATTTCATTAAAGGAAAGAGTTCTATGGGTAGAAAATGAATAGGAAAGCACTTGTGAAATAATACCTATGGTCTCTTCTAATTTAATGCTTGTCAGGTCACTCAACAAAATCTTATGAAACACCCAAACAAGGCATAGTGCTAGATGCTTCAGATACAGTATCAAATCTAATAGGCAAAACTCTGCCCTCAGAGGGCGAATAGTATAGAGCTATATTGTTGCCTAGGAAGTCCAGGGATCCCTAAAGGGTCTGTATATTTTTTCAGAGAGCCAGGAACTCTCTGATATTGTACAAAATGTTTTTCTTTTCTCCTGGGAAGACCATGTATTATTTTCCTTAGAATTTTCTTTAAAAGCTTTTTAATTGAAATATCATGAATCGAATTCTTTAAAAATCTGTGATCTTCAAAAATTAAGAACCACAAATGTCAGGATTAAAGTGTCTTCCATCTTTCTGCATCCTAACCTTTGTGCATCCCATGTTTCTTTTGTTTCCTCTGCAACTTTGCTAATAAGATAGATGGATCTATGCATAGTAGAAACATGCACTGTTTTCTTTCACATCGATAACACAGATTACCAAAAAAGATTTTCAAAAGTGCAGACCAGAGTGACATCATCAACATGGCAACATAAGACATCCCCTAAAAAAGCCTCTCCAGAGATTTAATGAATGAAAGGACAAATCCCAACAAAGAAAAGCCCAGGATCAAATGACTTCACAACCATCATTCCAGGAAGAATTACTATCAGTCATGCTTGAACTCTTCCAAAATATTGAAGAGGAGGGAACACTACTTAACTCATACTATGAGGCCAAATCACCCTAATACCAAAGCCAGATAAAGATACTACAAGAAAAAAAAAATTACAGACCAATTTCTCTTATGAATATAGATGCAAAAACCTTTAGCAAAATAATTGCAAACTGAATTCAACAGTAAGACAAAAATAATTATACACCATGACCAGGTGGGTTTTATCCCAGGTACGCAAGGGAGGTTCAACATAAGAAAATCAATTAATGTAACATACTACATTAACAAAATGAAGGGGAAAAACCAAATGATCCTCTCTAAAGTGTGACATGGTGATTGTAAGTTCACAAAGATTGAGGCAGAAAAGACATTTGACAAAATTCAGCATTATTTCTTTATAAAAATATTTAGAAACATAGGAACAGAAGGAAACTTCTTCATCATTATAAAGGGCATGTTTGATAAACCCACAGCTAACCTGATACACAGTGGTGAAAGACTGAAAGCTTTCCCTCTAAGATCTGGAACAAGACAAGGATGCCCACTGACACCATTGTTTTCAATATTGTACTGGAAGTTATAGAGCAGTTAGGCAATAAAAAGGAAAAAAAAGGCATCCAAATTGGAAAAGAAGAAGTAAAACTTTCACTATTTGAGTATGATATGATCCTATATATATAGAAATTTCTGAAAAACTACAACAAAGGTATTAGAGCTGATAAATGAATTCAGCAAAGTGGCAGTGTAAAGATCAATATACAAAAATCAGCAGTGCTTCTATACATTAGTAATGAACAATCTGAGGAGGAAATCTGGAAAAAAAAATCCATTTATAATAGAAACTAAAGGAATCAGATATTTAGGAACAAATTTAACCAAAGATGTAAAAGACTTGTAGGTAGAAAACTACAAAACATCGCTAAAAGAAATCACAGATGAACTAAATAAATCGAAAGACATTCCATGTTCATGGACTGGAAGACCAAATATCAATAAGATGTCAATTCTACCCAAAACTATTTGCAGAGTCAATGCAATAACAACAAAAATTCCAACAGCCTACTTTGCAGAAATGGAAAAGCCAATTACCAGATTTATTTGGAAGGATTAGTAGCCCCAATAGCTAAAAACATCTTGAAAAAAACAACGAAGTTGGAAGACTCAGGCTTCCTGATTTTAAAGCTTATTACAAAGCTACAGTGGTCAAAACAGTATGGTACTGGCACAAGGGCAGATATATAGACCAATGGAATCAAATTGAGAGTTCAGAAATAAACCCTCCATCTATGGCAAATTGATTTTTGAAAAGGCTGCCAAGTCCACTCAATTGGAGAAGACCAGTCTAGTCAGCAATGGTTCTGGGAGAACTGGATATTCATATGCTAAAGAATGAAAGAGGTCCTTTATCTGCCACCATACACAAAAATTAACTCAAAATGTATGAAAACCTACATAGAAGAACCAGGACTATAACACTCCCTAGAGAGAAAATATAGGAAAGCATCTTTAAGATCTCGTGTTGGGCAATGGTTTCTTAGACTTTATACTCAACACATAAGCAATGAAACAAAAAAACAGATAAATGGGACCTCATAAAAATTAAAAAACTTTTGAGCATCAAAGTACTTTTGTCACAAAGGTGACAGACAACCTACTCAACCAGAAATAATATTTGGAAACCACATATCTGAGAAGAGTTTAATATCCAGAATAGATAAAGAAATCCTACAATTCAACAATAAAAGGACAAACAACCTAATTTAAAAATGGGCAAAAGACTTGAATAGACATTTCTCCAAAGAAGATATACAAATCGATAAAAAGTACATGAAAAGATGTTCAACATCACTAGTTATTAGGCAAATGCAAATCCAAACTCCAGTGAGGTGAGATATCATTTCACACCTACTAGAATGGCTGCTATTGAAAAAAAAACCTAAAAATTACAAGTATTGGAGAAGTTGTTGAGAAATAAGAATACTCATTCATTGCTAGTGGGAATGTAAAATTGTGTAGCCACAATGTAACACAGTTTGGCAGTTCCCTAGGAACCTAAGTATAGAATTACCATATGATCTGGCAATCCCGCTACTAGGTATATATCCAAAAGAACTGAAAGCAGGGATGCAAACAGATATTTGCACACTGATGTTCACAGCAGCATTATTCACAATTGCCAAAAGGAAAATTGTCCATCAACTGATGAATGGATAAACAAAATGCTGTATATACATATGATGGAATATTACACAGCAGTAAGAAGAAAGGAAGTCCTGATCCATGCGACTGCATGGATGGACCTTGAAGACATTATGATGAGTGAAATAAGTAAGACACTAAAGGAAAAAATATTGTGTTATCTCACAATATGAACTAATCATAATAAAAACACTGATAAATTTAGAATCTAGAATATAGGTTACCAGGGGATAGATCAGGGGTAGAAAATGGGGAGTTGATGCTTAATTTGTACAGAATTTCTATTTAGGTTGATTATGAAGATTTGCAAAAGGATGCTGGTGACAGTAGCACATTATTGTGAGGGTAATTAATGGCATGGAATTACGTATGTGAAGGTGGTTGAAAGGGGGAAGTTTGGGATCCTGAATGTTACTACAGTGAAAGTTAAAGATAAAACATGAGACTGTGTAACACAGTTTAATAAATAAATGAATTATGGAGCTTTGAAAAAAAAGTACAGGTCAAATCCAAATACAAGAAAGCATCCCTTTCTTTCCCCATTTACACATGCAAATTGATAAAAAAATAAAGCAAGATATAACATACCAGAAAATATTCACTCAACTGCATTTCTTTTTCCAATATTGATTTCTCTTTAAGAAATAAGTTGCTAAAGATCATCTCCCAGAGAGAAGAGTTTGGCTGGTAAGAGGATCTGTTCAGGCAAGAGGAGTTAAAAGTGTTCAGAGCCACTGCCCATTGAAAATCAATCAGAAGTACTGATAAAGTATTTCTAACATTGTAGTGGAAGTCGGTGAAATAGGATTCCATTTATGCAATTTGGATTTCAAGGCAACTTTTTTATTTTCTTTTTTATTATCAACAGACCTGAGGTCTATTCTCAGCTCTACAACAAATTAACTTTGTGATAAAAACAAACAAAAAGCTCAGTTATTCTAAGCCTTAGTTTCCTCATCTGTAAAACCAAACTTAAAGCTCTAAGTTCATTGGAAATGTATCTGTTTTTTTTTTTTCCAAAACTGTACCTCTAATACCTAGCACATAATAGGAAAAATGTCTTGAATGAATGAATGAGGGTTTGGAAGCACCATTGTATAGCACAGAGCTCAATTAAGGAAATAGACACGAATTGTGCATCCAAGTTTCCGCTATTACCATACACATGACCTTAGAAAGTTTCCTCAGTTTTCTCATATATAAAATTAGCTTAGTACTAATGTATCACAAGGGAGGTGAATGATAAGAATTAAATAACATAATGTATGTGAATAACATTTTCCCAACAAGAAAATACTTATGCAATCCTACCTATCCCATTGCGATCTCTGCAGTAGACTTTGAGCTCAACTATTCTTTGTTCCTCTAGTGATCTTCGGAGTCCAAGGAGGAGCCTAACAATTTCCAGTACTCCATTTAGCTTCCCATGAGTTAGTGGGTCTTAGACAATAAAATCCAGAGCAAATACCTGAAAATCACAGCTGTTGCTGAAGCCCAAACATATCTTTCAATTTTTTTCTTTATTTCCCCCGCTTTTTTGCTGGTTCAGTTGTCAGATTATATATATAATCTATATAATCTCTCTCTATATATAAAATCCTAAAGAAAAAAATAAATGCAAAAAATCCCTCTGAACAAGCAGTGCATGTACCCAAATTATCATAAAATATAATAAATGTTATATATATATATTTTTATATGTAATATATATTGCCTTTTACATGAAAATTGCCAGAGGTATTTGGGGGCTTGATTCAATGACAACCTTTCTCTGATGGATGAAGGTTTTTCAAACATGATTTTCCAAGAGAAGAAAATTTGGTTTTATATGGCATACTTCATACTTGGGATTCCAAAAGAGCATCATAGAGCAACATGTTAGATCCTCTACTCTTAGGAAGTGCAGCCAGATTCCAAAGCTTTTGTGCATCCAGCAGTAAGTCATGCTGAGTTCTGATCAACTGGCTGTTTTACCAGATAGAAATGGCGTGCTTTGCCTGAACTGGGACTACAGAGAGGGCTTCCAAAGGGGTAGTCAATTGTATATATATAGTGAGAAGTTGGGTTTTGAGATTCAATAAACCAGATACTAATAGAGCTATAGATGAGAAATGGAAAATATGCTGAAAGTAGCAAAGTGAACTGCCTCAGCTCCAGGATTTCTGCTGTTGCTCTAGAAGCTACATGTGCAGGCCAGACTTCATTAGTTCCTCAAATCCAGCTGTTTTGGAGAGTGCTGCTGCTTCAGGTCACAGTGTACCACAATGCACAATGAAGTGAATTCATCCCAGACACTCCTTGAGCTGTTTTACTGCTCTGACACACTACCCTGACGCAAACATTTGACCAAGACCATTTTTCACATAGGTTTATTATCATCTCCCTCTCACTGGTCACCTCTTGCTAATCTGACATCTAATTCTCTTATTCATTTCTTCAGTACTTCTTTCCTGAAATATTTCACTGGTTCTTTTAATGGTCTTGTGTACAAATCCACAAAACATAAATTACCAGATTAGGCTAATCATGTCACGTTGCAGCATAGACTATTGAATCTTCAGGCAATCCTGTGGAGTAGGTATTATTGTCCCCATTTTATGAATGAGTGATACACTCATGAACTTTGAAACTGAAAGGGAAAATTTAATCCCCAGTATGTGTGCCCCTCATTGTTTGTTTCCATATTATCGCTCTTAATATATTGTTTAATGATTTTTCCATCCAAATGCCCATCTTTTAAACTAGACTGTAAATTCCTTAGAGGCTTAGATTCTATTTCATCTAATTTTTTTTTAATCTCTGTTGCCTAGAACAGAGTGAATGCTAGGTAAATTTTTTGGATGAATTTTTAAATGCATGCATGCATGAATTCATTAAAATGAAGAGTGTGGACAGTTCTCTATTTCTTTAAAGAGGGGAGGATGTACTACTTCCCAAAGTGTGTTTCAGGAAATTTATTGTGATAAACTATGGAAAATAAAAAGTTCTAAGGTCTAGTAAGATTTTACAAATTGAAGAAGAATCTCCTCTTGAGTATTTTCAAAGCAGACTCTGAGAAGTCACAGTGTAGACAAATTTATTTAATTTTGTCTAATGTAGGTGTTACAAAATTGATTTGATCACAGGTGCCATCCTCCTTTCCTTTCTCTCCCTCCTCCTCTTCCTCCTCCTTCTTTCATAATATAAATTAACACCCCCCTCAAAAAAAAATAATGATTACACAAATGTAAACTAAAATCCCTGAGTCAGAATGTTATTTGTTCTGAGTCTTTAAGGTACTGCCTGTAGCCAGGACACTCTTCAGGCATCTTCAGTCTGAGATTCCATAGAACTAGGCAGAAGACACCTTGGAAGTTCAGAAGTTTAGTCCTGAGACATTCCTTCTCTGAGTCATCTGTCATGTTTTTGAGAGTTTAATATAAGCTTTTGATAGCATGCTTTTCTCCAATGATTGGAAGAGTCCAGGGAATGTTAAAAACAACTGAGCTAAAGGATTGGATATGTGGAGAAGGCACAGTGTCACTACCTGCATCACACACTAAGAGTCTTTTATTGGAGAACAGAGGCAGGCACCAAGCTCTGCACATTTTTCCAGCCTGAAGAAGCCTGAAGGAATCATAAGCCAGTTCGCAGCACTGACTCACAGTCTCTGAAATGGTGAGGATGGAAAATCACTGCTCTGAGTAGCAACAAAATGAAATATTTCTGAACACCTTTCCCTGACAGGTTTAAAAAAGCAAAGGAAGGAGGGCTGCTGCCTGTGAAAGTCTGGGATGAATGTACTGAGAGCAGTTATTTTAGTGGCACTGGTGATAAAAATTAAATGGGGGCCGTATGGGAGATGTATATTTCCTTAGAATGTGTTGAGACAAATGCAGGCTTTTAGAGGCTGGGCAGAGTTGGCCAAGCACACAAAGTCACAACAGTGACAGGGTGAGGTGCGAGGGAAACCAATTAAGACACACTTTGCAAAAGTGGAGGAGATAACAGTTAGGGAAATCTAGGGCAGCTGGTAAAATACTCAATTCTGGCAATGCAAGGAAGAGAGAGGGAAGGAGGAATATAGGAAGAAGGAAGCAAAAGAAGGAGGAAAGGGAAAGAAAGGAAGAGGGATAGACTAGAGAAAAGAACTAGGAATGAACTTAAGGGGGGGAAGCAGGAGAGGAAAGAGGAAAGGCATGTGTGTTTACCCTTGCAAATGAATATTAAACCAAAAGAACCAGAGTCACACTGACCTGGGTTAGGAACCCAAGTCTGCCACTTAGTAGCACGGATCTTGGACAAATTATACAATCACTCTGAACTGTGGTTTCTCATATTTGAAATGGAAGTAGGAGTATCTATCTCACTGAGTCATTTTATTGTTTAAATTAGATAATGTACATGAAATTCCTAGCACCATGCCTGATATAGCATTAGCATTGGAAACAAAGTCACTTTTTAAAAAATTGATATCATAAATACCCAGGCAAAAAGTGGAAAAGAGCAATGTTCCTGGCATGATGAGTTCTAGGTATGCATGTTCATTTATGTTATTATTTTTTGTAGTAGTAGTGCCATCATCATCTCTTATTTCAGATAAGGATGAACTTATAATTTATGCCTGTGCTTCTGAAACCGGGTTCTGTAGACCATTTATTGCTGTTGGTGGCTCATGAAAAGAGGGAAATATCACTGTTGTCCAAATCAGAGTAGCAGTTTCAAGAAACAGAGAGCCATTCTGTCTAGCCCTGGGAAAGGGCATTATGCGGGTGATATAGAGTTGGGCAGAGAACCCAAGTTCAAAAAGAGGCTGCTGGATCTCTCAGGAATCCCAGACAAGTAAAGGACACTGCACCTGCAGACAGTGAGCTTCTCCATCTTTCTGGATGGATGTAGTCTCTCATGTCCTCTTTTCTTTAGGCAGGTCAAACTTCTCTGCCTCCAGATGCAAGTGGGCTGAATCATACTGCTGTACCAAGGGGGGACTGAACTCTTGAGTGTTTACCAGCACCATTCCGGAGAGAAGATAGATGGAGTTCCAATTTCTAACCTTCAGAGAAAGACTGTGATCCGCCCAGCTTGACGCAGGAAACTTCCATGGTCTAACAACCTGAGAACAGAGGACTGGAGGAAAGTTCTCAAGAAAAGATTAATTAGAAATCTGAAGGGGAAAAAAAAGTCTTTGTCCTTAGTCTTTGGTGAATCATCAGGCTGTTTACATTCGAAAGACACCCAAAATGTCCTCTCACAAAAGAAATCTATTCATCTTTGTTTAACAGAGCTTTTTTTTTTTTAATTGAGGTCGTTCACATACCATACAATTATCCAAAGATCTGAAGTGTACAATCAGTTGCCCCTGGTACCATAATACAGCTGTGCATCCATCACCACAATTAATCTTTTTTCAATTTTTAGAACATGTTCATTACTCCAGAAAAGCAATAAAGACGAAAAAGGAAACTCAAACCCTTCGATACCCCTAATCACCGCCCCCCCATTACTGACTCATAGTATTGGTACAGTACATTTGTTACTGTTGACAAAAGAACGTTAAAACACTACTAACCGTAGTACATAGTTTTCAATAGGTATATTTTTTTCCTATATGCCCCTCTATTATTGATTTCTAGTTATGGTGTCATATATTTGTTCTGGTTCATGAAAGAGTTTTGTCATAGTTGTACAGTTAATCATGGATATTGCCCACTGCAAGATTCACTGTTTTATACATTCCCATCTTTTGACCTCCAACTTTCTTTCTGGTGACATATATAACTCTGAGCTTCCCCTTTCCACCTCATTCACGCACGATTCAGCACTGTTAATTATTCTCACAACGTGTTGCCATCATCTCTGTCCATTTCCAAACATTTAAGTTCAACCAAGTTGAACCTTCTGCTCACAATAAGTAACCGCTCCCCATTCTTTAGCATCATTCTACATCCTGGTAATTTATATTTCATGTCTATGTGTTTACATATTATAATTAATTCATATTAGTGAGACCATGCAATATTTGTCCTTACGTGTCTGACTTATTTCACTCAATATAGTGCCCTCAAGATTTCTTCATCAACCCATTTTTTTTAAGAAGGTTTTGTTCACATACCACACATTCCATCCTAAGAAAAAAATCGATGGTTCCCTGTACAGTCCTGTATTTATGTATTCATAAATATGCAATCACCACTATCTATATAAGAACATCTCTATTTCTTCCACAAAGAAGGAGGAAAAGTCAAAGAAGGTAGAGAGACAAAAGAAAAAGAAAAAAAGAAAGAGAGAAAAAGATGAAAAAAAAGACAGCTAGGAAGCAACAAAAGGAAAGATAGCATTATACTAAGTAGAATATAGAGTCAGACAACATCACCAATGCCAAGAGTTCCAATCCCCTCCCTTATGTCCCCCTCTTACATGCATTTAGCTTTGGTATATTGCCTTTGTTACATGAGAGGAAGCATAATACAATGCTTCTGTTAATCATAGTCTCTAGTTTGCATTGATTGTATTTTCCCCCCAATACCTCCCTATTTTTAACACCTTGCAAGGTTGACATTAACTTGTTCTCCCTCACGAAAAACATATTTGTACATTTTATCACAATTGTTGAGCACTCTAGGTTTCACTGAGTTACACAGTCCCAGTCTTTATCTTTCCTCTTTCCTTCTGATGTCCCACATACTCCTAACCTTCCTCTTTCAGTCATACTCACAGTCATCTTTGTTCTGTGTACTTACATTGCTGTGCTATCATCACCCAAAATTGTGTTCCAAACCTCTCACTCCTGTCTTTTCCTATCTGTCTGCAGTGCTTCCTTTAGTATTTCCTGTAGATTAGGTATCTTGTTCACAAACTCTCTCACTCTGTTTGTCAGAGAATATTTTGAACTCTCCATCATATTTGAAGGACAGTTTTGCTGGATATAGGATTCCTGGTTGGCGATTTTTCTCTTTCAGTATCTTAAATATATCAAACCACTTCCTTCTTGCCTCCAGAGTTTCTGCTGAGAAATCTGCACATAGTCTTATCAAGCTTCCTTTGTATGTGATGGATTGCTTTTCTCTTGCTGCTTTCAGAATTCTCTCTTTGTCTTTGACATTTGATAATCTAATTATTAAGTGTCTTGGCATAAGTCTATTCAGATCTATTCTGTTTGGGTATGCTGAGCTTCTTGGATCTGTAATTTTATGTCTTTCATAAGAGATGGGAAATTTTCATAGATTATTTCCTCTATTATTGCCTCTGCCCCCTTTACCTTCTCTTCTCCTCCTGGGACACCCATGACATGTACATTCATGCATTACATGTTATAATTCAATTCCCTGAGATGTTTCTCATATTTTTCCATTCTTTTCCCTATCTGTTCTTTTGTGTTAGGCTTTCATGTGTCTTGTTCTCCAGTTCCTGAGTGTTTTCTTCTGCCTCTTGAGATCCAGTGTTGTGTTCCCATTGTGTCTTTCATCTCTTGTATTGTGCCTTTCATTTCCATAGATTCTGCCTGTTGTTTTTTCAAACTTTCAATTTCCACCTTATGTATGCCCAGTGTTTTCTTTACATGCTTCATCTCTTTTGCCATTTCTTCCCTAAACTTTTTGAATTGATTTAGCATTAGTTGTTTCAACACCTGTATCTCAGTAGAGGTATAAGTTTGTTCCTTTGACTGGACCATAACTTCATTTTTCTTAGTGTACATTGTAGTTTTCTGTTGTCTAAGCACCTGGTTTCCTTGGTTACCCCAATCAGGTTTTCCCAGACTGGAACGGAATCAGGTCCCAGAAGGGGGCAATATTCAGTATCAGATTTCCCTGAGGATGTGTCTTAGAAGATTGACACACCCTGTGAGGCCTCAAACCTCTGCACTTTTCCTAACCTGCCCAGCAGGTGGTGCCTGTCAGCCTGTCACTCCTGACTGGTGTAAGGAGGGGTGGCCTACTTAGTTTCTGTTTTGGCTGTTTTCTCCCAGGCTCTGGCAACTGGTTCTGAATAGAAGGGAGGTAGTAGAGCTGGACACCACCTTCTTCCTCTTAGGGAAGATACACCCCCTAGGGAGTTTTTATCTGCATTTAAATAGGTTCTTTGTCTCTCTGAATCTGCTATCACCACCCTTGTCTGGGTCAGAGTGCTGGGAACTAAAAATGGTTGAGGCTTTCTCCACTGAGCTGCTCAGGTTGAGAGAGAGAAAAAGGGACAGAAAGTCCTCTTTCAGGGCCAGTCCATGGTCCCCAATTTCACTCATCAGCCAGAGATAGCATCAGTCCTCTGGGCTCCCCCTCCCAGGACAGAGAAGTCCCTTGGCTCTTCAAGGTCAGTCATCACTAAAAGCCTCTGCCTGTTTGTTGGGGATTTGTAGCTTACATTGAACAGTCCACATTTGCCAATTAAAACCCAAGTTGGAGATGGACTGAGGTATATTTGCTTGTTCAGAGAGTGCTGCTGTCTATCACAGCAAGGCTTTGCAGTTCAGGCTGCTATGGGGGCACAGTGTTCCTGGATTGGGTCCACAGTTTCTTCTCACAGATTCCACGCTGCAATCTCAGGCATTCCTCCCAATACAGGTTGGTGCACGATGTGTGGACAGTCACAGTTGTCCCCCAGCAGTTATTCCAGATCATTTACTGGTTGTTCCTTGTTGTTTATTAGTTGCTCTAGGGAGACTAACTCCCACTCCTCTCTATGCTGTCATCTTCTTCCATCTCTTAACACAGCTTTTTCAAAACTTATTGGACCAAAGAACCTTTGATTAAGATCAGAACACACGATGAAACTGTATGTGATTCATGGGACATATGGGATTTTAAAGCTAAGGGAAGAGTTTCAGAAATTTAAACACAAAAGGAGTATAACAATCAGTGGTTCTACATGGCTCCATTTCACAAGTGAGGAAAACAGAGACTTAGAGAAATGGATATATACATGGTCACATAGCTAGGTGGTGACAACACTAGTACCTGAATCTAATTCCCTGAATTCTCAGCATAGTACTCTTCTCCCACACTCTGCAGATTTCCAAGAGCTGCTGTTGTTGATGTACTAGCAGATAATATCTGAAGCTGGCTGCCATCTGAACACCTAACCTATTAAACTCTTGGAGATTAGCATCTTGAGATTGTTTTGTTTTGTTTTTAAAGGAATCCAGTGGAAAAATAACATCTAATTCCCTTGGCTGGGAAGTGGCTGCTCTATAAAGTGAAAGATGTCTGGAGAATGAATCCAGTATGAAACCCTTCTGGACTGCAAAGTCCTTCAGCCACTACATTCATTAAAAGCTTCTTAATTTCTGTGACAAAAGTTGGTAGCAATTATCAATCACCAGTGACCTTTTCTGGGATAGATTCAGTGATGGGCAAACTAGCAGTATTAGAATGTGACAACTCAGTATCCAAAACACTCCCTTTTTACAATCAGCCACTCTCTTCCACACCTTGCACATATAAACAGTTCTATATCCTGGCTTCTTAATTTTATTGCAAGATCATAAATCTTTAAATAAATATGCTCCAAGATCAGCCAATAAAAGGCAATTAGACGTTTCATTTGCATCCAAAGTATAGCTATTTTGCAGGATTTGGCTCTTTAGCAGGGGACATAATGAAATATAAGATGAAGATAACAATGAAACTAATCTTTACTTGCTCAGTTACTTCATATGGTGCCTTCCCTGGCTCCTGCTACCTTCAACTTGTCTTTTGTCTGTTGTGTGACTTAGCCACATCCAGACGACCGGGGCCAATATAGAAAGGCTCAAAATAGAAAGGCTCAAGAATGCTACTTTGTTCCTTTGGATGGCTGAACATCAAATTGAGTTTCCTGGGTTCTATCCCTGATGTATCTTGCTTCTAGTAACTGGATTCTTTCTCTGTTCTTCTGATTAGATATCCACCTTTTATCAGTTTTAGTAACTTAATCACACTTTTGTTCTTATGTGCCTTTTTCAGAGCATGGGTAATGTGTCAGGTTGTGGTGTGGTTCAAAATTATATATTTGAATCTCAGACTAATCTTGCCAGCTTTATGACCTTGGGGAAGTTCTTTAACCTAACTTAGACTCACTTTTATTTTTTGAAATATGGGGGTGATTATACCTACCATCCGGATTGTTATGAAATCCAAAATAAATGTTGCATATGAAACACCTGATGTTCTATATGCATTTAAAAATGATAATTACTTATTTTGGTACTATTCTAGGTCTTTCAAATTGGATATTCATTTATTCTTTTCTTGCTCTTGTCCCTCATCACCATACTCCCACTATTCTTTGGTGCACCTGCCTACCATCTCCACCTGGATCTCTCAGATGCTAAAGGGCCATAGTCTGTCTGGGAATAGATTTATTTATTATCCTTACTCTTCTAGATTTACCTTCAGCTTCCTTTTAAGGGGATGAGTCTGTATCTGTTGTATCTGTTGATTCCACTGAGTATGTGAATTTTCCAATCTTAGAACCTTCCCAATTTGATCTCTCTCTCTCTTGCACTTAGCTCTTATTCTTAGTCTTCACATTGGATACATACCACACAAACCATATGCCATTGTCTATGTTCTCAATAACACCCAATAACACGGTAATTGATTGTCTCAGAAAACGTGGGACAAGATTTTTTTTAAAATGTAATAGATAAATACTAATACTTATATCACCTATTATGATCTACTTTATGCTTTATCTTTAAACTACTGCAATTTATAGCTTCTATTAAACTTTCTCAACAATTAAATTCACTTTGAAGATTCTCCCATAATGGAAATCAGGGACAAAGTTATTACATAAGTAACGTCAGCAAGCTTTTGAAATGAACAATAGACTTGCAAAATATATGAATTTCACTGAAGATGAAAATGTCAAATAGGCATTAAGCCATTTATAGGTTTTCCATTTATTTATTTTTAATTTCAACAGACATTCAACTGAGTGCATTCCCCATTATGGTTGCTGAGAGGAAACATAAACATGAATGCAAAAAGGACTTTATACTTATACGAACTTTCTCTTTGGTGAGGGAAACAAAGGTGGAATAGATAATCCAATGACTAAACAGGGAAAGATGATGGAAATTCAAAATGTGAAGTAGTTAATCTCAAGATTATAACTTAAAACATTGTCATTTTCATGGAAACAGGCTGCCTTCAAGTCCAATCTGAATGGTGTGGTCAAGGAATAAAAAGTCATAGTACGAGAAAGTCTCTTCAATCTCATACCAATGGGACTTGCTGCATGGTAGATGTGCTGGTTTGGATATATTATGTCCCCCCCTCACCGTAAAGCCACTTATTTAATACAATCTTGTGGGGGCAGACTGATTAGTCTGTTGACTAGGGTGGAGCCTCTGATTGAATCATTTCCCTGGAAGTGTGAAAATGTGGACCCTGCGCATTCAGGGCTGGTCTTGAGAGAAGGATGACTTCAAAGACAGAACCATGGAAGCTAAGGTCTGGAGCCAAGAAACCTTGGGCCAGGAGAGTGGACTTACCCATGCATGTTGAAAGGGTGAGTTTGTCCTGGAGGCAGAGTCTGGGCCCTCAATGCTCAGGAAGAGTGCTGCCACCCCAGGCCTCAGAGAGGGTGGAGCACATTCCCTTGACTGGGGAGAGCCTGGCCACCACCCCACTGCTCTGTAGGGGTAGAGCGTGGGCCCCAGTGATGGAAAAGAGTCCAGGTGCCACCCCTATGTTTGAGGAGAGTGGGGCCAAGAAGAAGGTAGTCTCTCCAATGTGTGGATGTATTGGAGCACTCACCCCAGCATTTGGAGAGAAACAGGCTGCCATGAAGGCCCTTGGCAGGAGAGTTGGACTCCTACTCTCTCAAGCCTCAAGGTTAAAATGTAATTCTATTAATGACTCTCAGACTTTGAAATCTAATGAAGTATGCCCTGTAGGTTTTAGGAACTGTTTTGGTCCCATGACCCCTGTTTTCCTTTCAGTTTCACCCTATGGCAATGTGAACATTTATCCTACAACTGTGCCTCCTTTGTATATTGGCAGCAGATAACTTGTTCTGAGTTTCACAGGTCCACAGCCAGAGGCGAATGTTAAGACTTGTACTTAATTGTCTATATTGTGATGGAATGAATATATTTTGCATTTGTAAAGAAAATGTCTTATTGGGGTCCAGGGGATGGAATGTGCCAGTTTGGATATATGATGCCCCCCAGAAAGACCATATTCTTTAATGCAATCTTTTAGGGGCAGACTGATTAGTCTGTTGATTAGCGTGGAACCTCTGATTGAGTTATTTCCATGGAGGTGTGCAACACTCCCATTCAGGGTGGGTTTTGATTAATTCATTGGAGTATCTAAGAGAGCACGAGAGCTGACACAGATGCTGATGCTTGGAGACACTTGGAGATGCAGACAGAAGGATGTTTGGAGATGCTATGCTAAGAGATGAAGCCCAGAGTTTGCCCTGGAGAAGCTAAGAAAGGACCCCCAGATGCTTAGAGAGAAACACCCTGGGAGAAAGAAGCAAGGATGCACAGGAGCTGGGAGAGAGGAGCTAAGACAGAAGCCCAGAGACATTTTGGAGAAAGCCATTTTGAAACACAACCCAGGAGCAAAGGACTAGCAGAAGCCAGCCATGTGACTTCCCAGCTGACAGAGGTGTTCTGGATGCCATCAGCCATTCTTCAATAAAGGTATCCTCTTGTTGATGCCTTAGTTTGGGCACTTTCATGACCTTAGAACTGTAAATTTGTAAACTAATAAATCCCCTTTATAAAAGCCAATCCATTTCTGGTATTTTGCATTAGCAAACTGGAACAGTAGCATATAGGAGGAAGTTATCAAGTAGTGGCAGGGGGCAAGAAGGAGATTGGCTCAAGATTTTAAGCCAGAAGCCTATGATAAAGAGATCAAATATGCATATCTGATTGAGGACAAGATCGTACAATGTAGGCAATGAACTCTAAATGAAGACAGATGGACAACTGGTACTGTACTGAGTACCAGAAGTGTACAGATAAATCAGTATTTGACTCTACCCTCAGAGAGTCCATCTTATAAAGAAGACAGAAAGTTGATGAAAATAGGAATGAATTTAGGGGAATCATAGAGAGATAATATAATAGCAATATGCATTGGTAGCAGAGAGGAGGAAGCATGCCTGAACATGAGGGGTAACACTTGGGAGAGAGTAAGTATAACTGGATCAGTAGAAGTTTTCAAAAGATGGGGAAATGATACGCCAAGACAGGGAACAATTTGAAGTTTAAAGGAAACTTCAGTGAAGACATAAGAAAGAAAAAAAAAAACACAGAAGTCTGATTTTCACTAGTTTTTTAAAGACTCTATTAACAGAGTTTTATTTAAACTGGCTGAAACAAATTTTTCAATGTACTTTCAGGCTTAGTATCAGACTTTTTCTTTCCTACACACTCTCTGATCTTATTCCACAGCTTTGAATATCATCTATACTTCATGTCTCCCAAAGTTTCCTATCACTTGTAAACATCAGATTCATGTATACTACTGCCTACCTAACATCTCCTCTTGACATTTTAATAGTCATCACAAACATAAAGTGTCTAAAATTTTACTCTGTACCTCCCCTACTTAAAAAACTATTCCACATAGAGACTTTCTTATTTCAGTTATGGTACATTTTCCCCACTTTCTCTGACCAAAAATCTTGGAATCATTTTTGATTCCTCTCTTTCTCTCAAACCCATTTCCAATCTGATCACTAATACTTTTGTTCCTACATTCAAAGTATATCCAGAATTTGATCATTTGTTACCATCTCCACTGCCACCTGTGGTCCAAGCCACCATTGCCTCTCACCTAGACTACTGAAACAGCCTCCTAGCTACTCTCCCTCCTTCCACCCTCATCATCCCCATTCCCATCAATTCTGAGTACAGCATCCAGAGCAATCATGCTAAAATGCAAGTCAGATAATGTCACCCCCCTGCTCAAATCCTTCCAGCAAGTGGGTTCCCATCTCACTAAGAGTGAGTCCCTAGGTGATCCACATTCAAACCTTCTGATCTCAGCTCATTCTTTCACCAGTCTCAATTTATTGCTCCTTTGAACTTATTGTTCCATTTGCCTGTAGCATGCTTCTCCCAGGTACAGAAATGGCTTGTTCCCTTCCTTCCTTTAGGTAATTGCCTCAGATAACCATAGTAGGAGCTCAATAAATGTTTATTGAATGAATGAGTGAATGAATGAATAAGAGATTCTAAAGTTAAAGGCATATAATATGCTAGAGCCAGAAGTAATCTTAGGGATCATCTAGGACAGTTCAATCAATTTTACAGATTAATAATCCAAATATTTTAAAATGAACTGATCTGGGTCAGGAATGTAGGTCTCCTAATGTATAGTTTAGGCTACCACTTTTCAGACTATATCTCCAAATACAAATACAATGCCTGGTTTGGAGCAAGCACCCAATGAGTCTCTTTTGAATGAATGTTTCCCCCACTCCATATTGACGGCCTTAATTTTGGCTGGGTTGTAAGAAGTAGAATATAATACATCTGAAGGTTATTTTAACTGTAAGATTCTACTGGACAGCCATCCTAAATCTCCTAGCTAGTTGCTATAATCATACTTCCCTTCCTTCCCCTATTCTTTCTCTCAACCTTTTTTCACAGGTTTTATGAGACTCCAAAAACAAAGAATACTACAAAATAATCTGTCTTTGAGATGTGAAATAAACAACTTCAGAATAGAATATAATGATTATGTATCCCTGGTAGTCTGACCAGATCCTTGGCCATGGTTGGCATGATTTGGAAACCATATCAGAGCCAATTTAGGCAGACAGGATTGTTGGTGGAATCAGGTGTGTCCAGGGGATTTAGGTTGGATCGTTTACCAGGAATATTTTAATTCCTGAAATCCTATCTTTAACAATTTATCATATCTCCTTCCTCCTTCTCTAGATTTTTTTTTCTTTTAATGCAAGAATAAACAATTCATTCTTTGAATCCACATGTATTTTTAGAGATGTAATTGTCTTTATGTCATTAATGTTGAGCATAATGGACATAGCATCATTCTCATGAAGTCTACACCCCAATGAGGGGCAGACTTTAGTAAAATAATTACATAAGCATATAAAAAACTATGGTAAGTGCAATGAATGAAAATAGCCATTTGCCATGAGAAGATGTAGCTAGTCTTGAGGTGGAGACGGTCATGAAGAAGCCACAAGTGAACTAGGACCCAAAAGATAAAGAACATTTTCTAGGAGGTCTTTTGAAGACGGAAGAGGGACAGACTTTTCCAGGAAGGGCTGAAAACCCATGCAAAGATTCTGAAAAGGAGTGGTAGGGAGTCTACAGCTTTTACTGGAGTAAAAAGAACAAAGCCAAGACAAGGCTACAAATATAAGTAAAGACAAGATTTTTAGTCTTTAAGGGTAATGGGGAAAGTTTTGAGGTGGTATAGATTCATCAGTGTGTATGAACTAACACATTTAGATTTTCAGATAGAGTCATAAACAGGATTAGTTGTTAGTGGCTAAAATGAAAAACTGTTTTTGAACTTTACTTTTATCTGATTCAAACTTTCCCCAGATGCTATTACAAATCTGTACATACCTTGAAATTTGTTAGCTTTACCACACATATGCACATATTTTGAGTATTTTCCTTCTATAGAATTTCAGCTTAAATAAATTTCCATCTTTGTTTTCCAGAAACACTCCTAGTGTTTGAGTTTAAAAAAATGAGTTCAATCTTGGTTCACTTTTAGGTTTCAGCAATAGTTCAATCCAGGTCTTGATTTGCCTGAACCATTTTATCTTCCCTGAGAAATATCAGTCTTGCCTAGATCTGCTCCTTAGATGAAATAGAGTTGATAGTTTCAGTTTCACAAGAACTCATATTAGAAGCTATTTCTCTTTTAAATAATAACAGAATTTCAGGCAAAGCTGGTCAGGCGGCAAAGTTTCATAAAGCTGTGAACGATAGGCTAGTACTGGAATTGATTCAGATGTTTAATTATTCTTTGAGAGAAGGTTGTCTGGAGGCTTCACACAAGAAGGGCCTTTATTGATTTTATTATTCAAGAAAGGTAATAATTTTGATATTAAAAAAAACAAGGACCAATTCCTCTGTTAAGCAATAATGACAAAATGTTTGTCAAAATACTGCTAGCAACTGGGAGAATGAAGGGGCCAAAGAACCCCTCTCCTTTATTTCATGTCATCAGTCTTGTGGTCACCAAACCTGCAGGGAATGTCACAATAATGTAGGCTGTATTCGAGAGATTTTTGAACTTGAGAAAAGATACACCCATTTCTTTTGCATTTACGTCAGCATCAGACTAATGTCTGATGGAGTGCACTGTAATAATAAGTCCAGTAGCTTCAGACATCAGCCTGTATTTTTTTAAGGAAGCTGGAAGTCATTTAGTTTAGATAGGGAATGACCATGGGAGGTCCAAGATAACTGGGTCAGGTAGTACAAAAACATTAATACATTTCATATGTTGTCAGTGAACCAAAGCAGATGGAATTTACAGAGGGATTGAGGATAGATAAAAGATGAAGCAATAATGTAACAAGTAAACTGAAAACTTGGAAGTATTGTGAAGAGTGTTCATTGAGTTGAATTTAGAAATTCTACATTTTAGGTCTAGTGCTGCTCCTAACTAACACCATATTTTTGGGACTATCACTTTGCTTTTTTGGGCTTCAGTTCCAGCACCTAAAATGAGACTAATAATAAATTAATTAATTAATTACAAAAAAAAAAAAAAAACACTCTGAAACCCTTCCCCAAGCCTGTGATTTAATAAAGGCTCCTTGCAAAAATGATAGGAGAGTTTGGTAGTATTAGTAAAGTTGGCTAAAGGGAAATTAAAAGAAAAAATGAAGAAGGAAACATATGTATATTTCCCAGGAATGAGGGGAGAAAGAAGTGGGATGGAGTAGAAATAGGAGACTATGGGAATGAATGGAGTTTCTAGAAGAAAAACAAGCTGGAAGGAGATGTTTATACTGAGAGAACACAGCCATTCATACTAGAATCTGGAATTCCAAGCTTATATTAGTAGTCCAGACTCTACACACCAAATTTCAAATGTGAACAGAGTCAAGTTATTCAACATTTTAAGTTGGGTTTGCACATTGGTGAATATGGCTAGGAGTCTAAAGAAAATTCAAAAACTAAATGGCAGCCGTCAATGCCAGGAGTTCTGTTTGGAGTTCTGTTCATCAGATTTGGAAAGTCTGTGTATTCTCCACCCCTTGGCCCCTCTATTTATTGAGCATCTCATATAATCCTGAAACCTAAGTGTTCATAACCTCACTTTATATGGGATATATGAAATACTGATTTAAGGTGTAACAGCTAAAATGCTGATATGTATGTCATGGAATTAGTCTATAGCTCTTTCTGTAACTAGGCGAGGACCACCTCCAAAGTGATTTCTCCCCTCTTATTGGTCTGTGTCCATCAAGAAACACTCTGGATCTACTAGATCACTGGAAAATTCAGACATGGAAGCAGGAGGTCTTCAGTGAAGGGTATATGAATCTACATCTGAAAACCACTGGGGCCATAAAGAACTATATGTCAGCACTCAGGGAACTGTCTCTTACACTGTACAGATTGATTTCTTAAATAGTTTCTCCTGAGCTAACTTTCCTGTGAAGGTTACAGGAAAGAGACAGTGGAGCGACCACAAAGGAGGCTCATTTAGCAGTAAAGGGTGACCACTAGTTAATGACCTTCAGTGCAGAAATGGGAATGGGAATGGAAGGAAGGTGACATATTTGGCAGACAGGTTAAAAATGACTGAATTGAACTTGGTGGTTGACTGGATTTGGCAAATGAGAGAGAGGGAGAAGTATATAGTGATTTTTTTTTTTGACTTGGCAATTGGAACAGCTATCACTTATGAAAAAGAGAAATGCACTGGTGTGAAGCAAGGTCCTTTCCTTTACCAGGTGATCTGTCTCACAAAGGTGTTTACGCATATGTGCTAGTTTCAACCATGTGATGATGCATACTTTGTTGTTTTCACCTCTTTGAACAAGTCCAGTACAGCCACACTCCAGGAGGAGAGTTATACCACTGCTTCATTTTCCTTTGCCTAGTTAGACCAAATAAGAACAGGCAAAGGAAGTTGCCCATGAACAGCAGGGTTGGTTCTTATTTCTCAGTGTGAAATGGAAAGTTGGCAATTATCCTGATAATGTCTGTAGAACAGCCTAAAAAGTAGATCCTTAAGTTTTCACTTAAGTAATTTGAGCAAAATAAGATTTTTATTCACGTGATTCAAGACTTTGTGGCTCATCTAGAGACACATCTTCCCCTACTTTTTTAGGTTTTGCATTGATTGAATGAGATAGCATCTTCTGTTGGAACTTTCTCAGACTGCTTCCTGAGGCTGTCAGTCTTTTATTACTTGAGACTAAGTTTAGTTAATTCTCTAAGATTTCAAAGGATGTCCCTAGACTCCATGGATTAGAATGCACCCTTTTCTAGGTCCTTACCTCTCTCCAAATTGACTAGAATTCACTTTGGTTAATATTGGTACATGACATGAGAAAAACACACAGTCCTATTGACTCCTCATTATTCTGAGGAATGACAATGCCCAAGAATTGGAAAAAAAATCTTACGATCATTGGACATTGATATGACCTTAAGGATCCTGGTAGGTAATGGTTTAAAGGAAGAGGCCATGGAAATAAATAAAATCACAATAATATAGGTTCATGTGCTTTGGGAGAATGTAAACAGTTTAAATTATTAAACTGCCAAGTTCTGGGGACAGAAACAAACTCAAGTCTGAAGCTCAATTTCTCTGTGATCCAAGCCCAGGTGGTGGAAAGAACAGACAGAAGGGGGGAAATATGACGTTTCTAAAGTTCAGATGCCTCCTGTACTGATTGTGAGGCATATCATAATTTCCCAGGAGCCCAGTAGCTAGTCTGTCTCTTTCAATCATAGGTCTTATTCTGAGAACAGTCCTTAGGGAGCAGAAAATCTAAACAAGATTGGAAGCATATTCTGGAAGAGAAGAGGAAAGAAAGACACCGTAGCAGTGTTGAAAGTTTGAAAAAATTGTGGGTTTTTCGGCTGGCTTCTTTTACAGAATAAGAAAAGAAATGTTCATTTAAATTGCTGTGGGTTCCGGATATACAGTCCTGTAGTTATACTCCTTCACTATATTCTGTGAAATGCATTTGAAAACTCTGGAAATTAGTCATAGTGTGTGGCTTGTCCAAGGCCACATGGCATTCTATCCTGTGAGCGGTATAATACATTCATATTTATGTTATATGTGTAGTTAGGTAGGTCGTTGGGTAGCTAGATGGATAGATAGATAGATAGATAGATTGATTGATTGATTGATATTCATGTACTTTTATATTGTGTGTCAGCACTTTGGGGTACAGACGAGATTTCTTATGACTTACTTTCTCCCGTGACATCCTTTCCCTAAGCCAAATATTGTGATTCTTAAAAAAACATGTATATTTGGGCATCACCTTCAGAGTCTCTAGAAAGTTTTCTCCCTCCAAACAAACAAGAAAGGAGAGAGAGAGACATAGAGAAATGATTTGAATCTTTCAAAGTGATATCGAGATTTTTGCAATGTGATCTTTCTTGTTCAACACCCACCATGAATAATCCTTTTTTTCTTGACCTTGCTTATATTTCACCTCTTGAAAAGGTGTCTTCTTTCTTCTTTGCCTGAATAATTTCTACGCCAGAAATGAATGAATGAATTAGTTATGTTTGCGAAATGATTTGCCACATTTGCGGATCCTGTCTCATGTAAGTAACAAAAACAAAATATAAACCAATTATTAAGAATTATGTATATATATATATTCTAATTTAACAAACCTATTTTAAAAAGAAGGCAAGACTAGGATCTAATCTTGCAATTCCACATCCCGTTTTTCCACAGCATATCCCATGTTAACACAGCAAGCAGGCCTGCAAATATCTCATTTTACATGGACATACATTTGACATGTTAATCTTGAGTTTCAAAGCTGGAAGATGCATTAGTGACTTTGTTTATGGGTCTGGTTTTCTATATTTCTCTTCAAAGTTCTCATAGAATTAGATTTTGCCAGGATAATTGGATCATCACCCCTTTTATTCTTTGATTGCCTGCTGTGTGTAGCTTTTCATCCATGTGTTATCATTCCTTGGAGGAAATACAATTACCTGTCTTCTATTATTGTCAAAATTTAATCAAGAAAGTTTGATGTAGAGAAAATGTGAATTCAGCCTCAACTACTTCAGTTTTACAATGAGAAGACTTTTGCCTACTTAGGTTGGTTGGCTTCTTTTGCAAAATAGTATTATCCCTCCCTCCTTTCCTTCTATACCTCCCCTCTCCTCTCTCTTTTTCTATGTTCCTGTCTTTGCTTCTGTCCCTTCATCTCTTATGCCTTCTTAAACCTCTTCTGCTTCTCCTGGTCTATCTTGTTAGATTTTTCTATCACTGTATTCTGTGTAAGTCATAAGAACGATAGTCTACTTCTCTGTCTCCTCCTGCTAGAATACAGACACTTTGAAGGCCAAGATTTTGCATAGTCCTAAAACACAAGCCCAAACCTTCTAAATATTAGTTTCTAATGAATGCTGATTAATTTAAATGAGGGCCCTGAGATGTTTGTAAGGTCAGATTAGACAACTGGATCTGATAGTGTGTGAACATTTATGAACTCTGGTCCAGTCATGCTGAATTAGTTTCAATCCCTTTCATGAGCGACATACATGTATATATATATACACATATATATATGTTTTGATTTCTGGCTTTTGCACATGCTTTTCTCTGTCTCCAGAACTTCCAAAACAGATGGGAGCCTTACCTGTCAAACTCTCATTCTTTTCTCAGGTCTCAACATTGATATTATCTCTTCCAGAAAGCTATCTCCACCCCATCTCTATTCTCCATGAAGATTAGAAACCTCTCTGGTGCTCACATAACATTCTGTACCTTCACCATCATAGACTCATTAAAATGTGCTATTATTTTCTTTTTACCCAAATAAAATAAACCCCGAATCTGTCGTAATGCTCAGTCAATAGAGAATTTACAAAGAATATTTACAAAATGAATTTATGACTGCTGAATTACTGATGTTTGTGAACAGATTGTTTACCTTTCTGTGTACAAATATATATCAGACAAGACTCAAATTTATCCCTAAAATTGTTCTACTCTCATTCATTTACCTTCAGGTAAGATTCCTTGTGTGAATAAAAATTGGGTTATTTAGTTAATCTGTAGGAATTGTGCATAAGTCCATAAAGACCTGGTGAAGTGGATCATACATGTGAATTTTATCTGTTGTGTGCATCTTGTTCAAAATGATTGACAACTCTGAGATTAAACAATGTGAATGAAAATGTTTTTGGACCTTCAAATCTATAAAACAAGCAGAGCAGGAATGCAGTTAGTTTTACTTGTTGTGAAGCAAAGTACTTAAGATTTTCTACATTGTGCCTGGAAAGCATAAATAATTAGATGTGAGGTTCTAGAACTACTACACAGAACATCCTTATCCCAAGACTTTATGTAATTTAAAGCCTCTGTGTGCTATTATTCAGATTTGAATGTTTCACCCTATAGACATCTGTCAAGCAGATACAAATAGGGGAACTGGCTATTTTGAGCACCTAGATATTATCCCTTGCTGTTCTAGAAAATGATTGACCATATTGATTTTGCTACTCAAACTCATTTATTCTAATAGCGATGGTTGATTCAATTCAAATCAACTAAAGACACTAAAAGAAAGCAAGCATCATAGATAAGGGAAAGCTTGAGGGAAAGCTTGATAATAAAGTGGACTCCACAAATGGACAGTCAGTAAAAGGAAAACAATAAAAGAGGGAAAGAAAGAGAACCATGCTTTGGCATGTGACTGACTTACTGAATGAATAAATGAAATGATCTCACCATAAAATGTACTCCCAGTAAAATGAGGAAATGAATGAATATTGTTGAAGAAATGAATCTTAAGATAAATGACAAGATTTATTAAACCATTGACTTGATGCTAGCAATCTCCTCTATGAGGTTATCGCATGCCTGCCATTACACAATTAGTGAGTCGAGGCATGGACAGCCTTTATTAAGGTTCACATGCACAATTGGAAAAGAATGAATAACTGACCAATTTACATCTTAAAATTGTTTATTGACAATATAATGATCACATTTTATTTAGCCTCTTTTAGAGACTTGACAGAGTGAGGTCCAGGACCAATAATGGTTATTTGGAAAGGGAGCGAGAAAAGAAAATGAGGGAGGTGAAAAGGAAAAAAATTAATACTTACTGAGGTCATGATAGGAATCATTACATTTGGGGTGCTTTGTACATCCCTTGTGCCTGAACTTTACAACAACCTTATGGAAATATTCGTTAGCCCTGTTTTACAAAAGAGAAGGACAAATAAAAGGGCAAGTTTCCAAAGGCTAAACACCTCTCAGGATTGGAGGAAACTGGTAAAGACAAGCTGAGTGGAGAATGGGAAGATGAGAAACAATGTGGGAGAGTGTGGGAGCAGAAGGACCTTCAAAAAAGGAGGATGCTGGAAACAAACTTTCACACACAAATAAGTTCCACAACCTGTATTGCAGCAAAATACAATATGGACAACTGTCAGAGAGGAGTCCAGTAATTAAAAGTATCTGAAACATAATTCAAAAGCTCCATTCCTCACCTATGTGGGTAACACAGCAGGCCAAAATCAATTTTGTATAAATTAGAGCATGAATTGCAAATTGGTTATCCACTAGCTGAATTCAGATGACTATGGCCTGCACACTGCTTTTAAAGCTTGGGACATTTCAAGTAAAAAGTCAATTGCTGGCTTTTCTTGAAGACCAGGCATATTGGCCTACCTTCCCACATGGCAACAATCACTTGGATAAGAATATTTGTTTCCTTTTTATATGGAGCCTGCAGCCTCCCATTTGTCACCTTCCCTGTCCAACCTGGTTAGCCACTTATGTTACTTACCTGGCCAATAGAGGATTACAAGTTTGTGAAATTAACTTTTCCAAAATTAAGAGGTTATTTGAACACCTGGGTCTCAGATCCTGTGCTGATGTTGAGTGGAGAGAGGTAAAGAAGGCCAAGATGTAAGACATTCTCATGGAGTGCAGAGTCCAGCTGGATAGATTGAGTCATTACAAAAAAGAATGAAACAGGAGAATGCTTCTCTTAGAGCTAATGAAAAGTGCTATGGAATCACAGAGGAGGGGCAACTTAATTTCTTTGGGGAAGAAGGGAAGTATTCAACAGTGGAGGTAATATTTGAGATAGGTATTGAATGAGAAGCAAAGGTTTACAAGTTGTAGACTGGAAAGACATCTAAAGGAGGAGGAAACGGCAAACACAAGTACATGCTTGGGAAGAAATAGGTAATTGAATGTGGCTGTAACATTAAATAAAAATTGTGGGAAAGAAGTAGTGATAAATGAGTCAAGAAAAGGAGATGAAAAAAAGACTTTGAAGATCATTAAAGGACAGACTAAGTCACTCAGATTTTATTCTATAAGCAATGATGGCCATTGGAAGGAAGTTGGGGGAATATTGGATGAATTTAATGGTTGGAAGTAAGAAGAAAGAGGTGGAAGGGGAGTTCAACCAAGGTTAGTGACTAGGAAGAAAGAAGACAGATTTAACAGACACTTTTCAATTAAATTTAATACTAAATGAACTCAACTTAATGTTAATTAATTAAAAACAACATTTATTAATCTTGCATGCATCAGGAACCATGGAGGATACTGGTACTAGAATTCTGAATGTGACTCCATCACCATATCTATCATCATGTTGCTGAGTCTCTATTCTACTCTTTTGAATCAGAGTAGAATCAATAGGAATAGTTGAGGCTGGGAAATGAATAAGGGTAAGAAAGAATGCATTTTTAAAATGTTAAATGACACTGAAGTCCCTTTAAGTACTCTGAAACTTAAAGAACTCCGTGCTTCTCTCTAGGTTCATTGCCCTTCCAATGGAAGACTAACAAATAATTAATTAAACACTGACTTTTTGGTTTAATGATCCCCAGGACTAGAAATGCAATCTCAAATATGCCTTATGATTGGTTCCAGAACTTCTGTTAAATTCAACATTTTTCTGCTCCAACTTTTAGTTCCAACTGGAAATCTGGAAATGCATGTGAATGTGATATATGTATCCACACATATATATGCACATGTATATGTGTGTGTGTATGTATATGTATATATGTATGTATATATGTCACTTCTTCTTGGCTATTTTGCTTTAGTTTGTATCTTCACTGTCTGCTCTTGTAACAATGCAATGTTTTCCAAAGACTTACATCTTAGCTCTGAGAGCAGTGCCTTACTGTGCCTTTATACCAGTTTCTGTTTGGAGGCAGGCAATGTACAGGGGAATAAAGAAAGAAGGGAAAATAAAATTTTGATTTGTCATCAGTAAACATTTTCCTGACTTGTATTTTCTTATTTTTGGCAATAAGATGCCTTAATCAGATACTGCCTTTGCAGTGTACTCCTTGCTATTTCTTCCTTGACCTTTAAAGTTTAAAGTTTTGCTTCCTTGACCTCAGAAACAAAATGTTAGGGAAATGAGGACTGGATGTGTGGGAGGAAAACTTCTGCACTTTCAGCAAATTCTAATCCCTTCTTGCCCAGAGCTTTGCAAATGGAAAATAACTAAAACGATAGTGACTCATCATCACCTGGGTGGAAAGTGGATTGGGTGCCAAGAAACCTATATATAATAATATTAGCAAGTCATTTGAACTGTAGGGGCAGTTTCCTCATCTGTAAGCTGGAGGAGAGGGTGGATGATCTGTAAAGCAGTTCTGAGCTCATGTATGAGAACAATTCAAATGATACACCTTTTCCAAAAAAGGATTGGTAACTTCCAAGCTTAAAGAGGAAGATCTTTCTGTCCAAAAGACATTGTAATATCACTTTCTGGTAAATTAAGCTGAGATTACATTTACCCTTACTGTGGATCAATCAATTCTTGCTTTAAAATGTATATATCTTTGGAACCATTTAGAGGGCCATTAACCATTTTCACTTTAATGTTAATTAACTGTAATTAAAATTTCTTGTGCTTCATGCTGAAAACACTAAGGTTCCCTGGTGCCATGGCTTTCTGTGCCTCACTTTCCTCATTTGTAAAATATAGTTAGCAGTAGCAGTGTTGTTGTGAATACTGAATGGGTTAATTTATTTAAAATCTTCAGAAGTGAGCCTGGCACACACAGCATTATGTAATCAGTTGCACTTACAGTGAACATCTGAAAGCATAAAAGACCAACAGAATAGACGTTTCAGAATGTGCCAGTGCCATGTAACCATGTGTGAGGTGCATGGTGGGGTGGGGAGGTGGTCAGTGATGGGGATGAAGGCTGGGAGATGAAATTTGTGATGGTCAAGGTTGGAGTTTGAAAGGTGGCTCTTCGGGTGCCAAAACAACAACCAGGCTTCCCAGAGTGCTCTGTTTGTCCACGGAACCACTACCAGTGGAACATGGCTTCAACTTGAAGATATAAAATGGCTGAACAACTTCAGTGCCTTACGATTTTTAACTTGAGGAATGTCTTTCTGCCCTAAGGCAAAATGTTCTGCTTACTCAGAGAATTTATCTCTAAAGCTAACTAGGTCAATTTTAAATTACTCTCCTCTGTCATACAAACTTTTGACTACTTCATTTATGTTTAAATATTTTTTTCTTTTAAAAATTCCAAAGCATACCCAGTGAAATAAAATTCAGGACAAAGTACCACATATGCCTATCGTTTTCTTTGTGCAAATACCTTTACAATGAAGAACATGTCTAATCTGAATCAGCTTTGGTAGAGCTACATTCTCTGGCAGCTTCCAAATTCCCTATTCCTTTAAATTATACTATAATCAATTAAGATGCAGAAATCTTAAGGAATTGACTCAAGTTATCTAACTGGTAAATTCCAGAGCTTGGATTTAAATCCAGATGTCTGGGACAAAAATCCATTCTGACTTTTAAAATGTGTTTGTAGCATTTGTATAAATTTTTCTGAAGCTTAGAATACCTCTGTGTGATATTGGTTAGAAAAACAGATTATTGACTTAGATTTAGTTAATCAGTTTGTACAAGAGTTCTGGTAATCCATTCATTTAACAAACGCTCCCAGATGATTCTTGTCATCAAAGAAGTTTGGAAACACAGGGCTGAAGGGAAGGGGAGAGAAAGAATGAAAGTCAGCTGTGCATTGCAAGGCATCTAGAAGTGTGTGATCTAGCCGTATCTGTTTCCAAGTAGGCAAATTGTATGTAGAAACCAAATATGTTTAAATAATAGTAGAAAGTATAATAAACCACCCCTGGAAGGGAAAAACCAAAAGTGAGCCACCCAGAGATGATGGAACACATATATACCAGAGAGTCTTCAGAGATTTTCGTTTTCTGGATCTCTCTGCTATGATCAGCCAGTTTCAGGAGGCACGGCTCTTCTGTAGGGAGGTTCTAGGCCTTGGGCATCAGGGGTACAAGGAAAATAATGTTTCCAGAGAAGAGGGTATAAAAATAAATCCCAAGGTAATTTTCCAAGCAGATGATGGGAGTGGAAGGGAGGGGGTGAAGTCATTTTCAGGCCAATGATCCCCTTTGCACAGGCACTGTGAGCTGTGTGAATCACTGAGCACATTTCAAGGAATGGCTGTCATGTGTCACTAACTGATTCTCACTCTAGACAGGCTCCAGGGTACTCAGGATCTATTTTGGGGAGGTCACAAGCAGAGAAAGCCTGCTGGTGCCACTGTAAGCAAACCTCAGCCACCTCTGAAACTGTGGGGGAAATAAAACCTTCAGTCCAGCCATATTTTCCTCTCGTTCTGATTCACATTGCCTGTATTTCTTCCCCTCCATTCCCCATCCCCTCCCTCCCCATGCCATGCCTCTTTGTTAGGCAACTCCATTGCTTCTCTCTCTCCTAAGTCAATGGGCAGAACTAGCAACTTAGAGTTACAAGATCAGGGATCCTTTGGATTGGTTGCATTTCATTAGGCAAATTCATTAAAATCCCCGAATCTCAGCTGACTCAACTGAGAAATGGGGATGGCATGGCTAATTTAAAGGGCTGTTTCAGGCTCAATTGAGATTATGTTTGGGGTGGTCCTTTATAAATTTTAAAGAGCTAAATGACTACTTTTGGTCCTTCCCACCATTAGCGTAATCTCTCTCTCTCTCCCTCCAATCTGTCATCCTTCTCTCTTCTTACCTATTTCCTTCTTTCTCCTTCCTCTCCTTCTTTGTCCACTCCTGTCACATGTTCCTTTCTTCCTCTTCCTTTCCTTTCGACTTAAATCTCTTTTTCAACTTTCTCCAAATGTGATTAAAATCAAAGAGATTCCCCTGCTTTAACTGTCACATTCACAATAGAAATGAGGAGAAACTATACGATGGGAGGGAGCCAGGGTTTGATACTTAATGAGGAAGCTCATTTTGACTAGGGCATATGATTCTTCAAGGAGCTATAACATTTATCCATTGCTACATAACAAATTATCCTGAAATGTCATTTAAAACAATATACAATTATTATTTCCCATAGTTTCTATGGGACAAATATATGAGGGTGGCTTAGCTGGGAACTTGTGACTCAGGGTCTCTCATGAGGTAGCAGTCAAACTGTGAGCAAGAACTGCAGTCAGTTGAAGGCTTTACTGGGACTGGAGAATCTGATTCCAAGGTGGTTCACTCACATGCCTGGTAGCATTATGCTGCTGGTTGGAATGAGACATCATTTTCTCATGGGCTATTGGCAAGAGGTCTCAGTTGCTTGCCACATCAGTTGCTTGACTGCCTTTATGGTTTGGCTACTAATTTCCCCCACAGTGAGTGGTGGAAGAGAAAGGAAGGGTGGAGTGTGCTGGTTTGAATCCATTATGTACTCCAGAAAAGTCTAGGTTCTTTTAACCTAATCTTGCAGGGGCAGTCTTGTGGGTGGGACCTTTTGATCAGGTTGTTTCCATGAGATGTAACCCAGTCCATTCAAGGGGGTCTTAATCCCCTTGCTAGAGTCCTCTGTGAGAGGATAAAAGACAGATGAAACTGAGAGATCTCAGAGAAGCTAAGAGAGAAATGCCCAGAGACATTTGGGCAGAGAGAGCCATTTTGAAACCAGAGCCTAGGAGAGAAGGACCAGCAGATGTCACCATGTGCCTTCCCATGTAACAAAGGAACCCCTGATGCCAGAAGCCTTTCCTCCCAGAAGGTAGCCTCTTGTTGATGCCTTAATTTGAACATTTTCATGGCCTTAGAATTGGAACTTGTAACTTAATAAATCCCCATTTTTAAAAGCCAACTCATTTCTTGTATATTGCATTCTGACAACCTTAGCAAACTGGAACCTGGAACTGCAATGTCTTCTAGAACCTAACCTCAGAAGTCATACTCCATCATTTCTACAATATTTATTGGTTATGCATGTCAGTCTGTTCAATGCATGAGGGTGTGAATATCAAAAGGCTAGAATCATTGGGAGCTATCTTGGAGCATGGCAACCACAGAAGTAGAGAGGAAACTGGAAGTTAAATGATGGGTTGATTGAACATCAGCCTGAGGGGATGTTTAGGTATAATTTTGTTCAACATGGTTCGCCACTGAAGGATTTTGAGTAAGGAAGATAAGCTCTGCTTTAAGAATGTTCAGGGGGATACAGTGCATAAGAATAAGTTGGTATAAAAAAGAATCTTTCCCCAAATATTTATCACCAGTCACTGTAGAAACCATGGGCTTTCTTTTTTCTTTGAAATTTCAACAGAGAGGGAGGGTTTAAAAGTGATCTTTAACTCTGTGGCAGACTTCCAGCTAATCATCAACCATTTGCTCTTCCTGGGAAAACAGTTTAATTGAATTTCCCAGCCTCCCTTGAAATTGGATATTGGCAGTGAATTGCAAGGGAAAGTGATGGTGCAGGAACAACCCCCCCACCCCCCAAAAAAACTGTTCAGTATTTTAATAGCACAAAAGTTTACTTCTCTCTCATGCAATATCTGATGCAGGTAAACTAGGATTTTCCTCTAACTTGATGACTTAGAGAACCAAATTCCAGCCATCATATGACATGCCATCTCAAATCATGTCCTTGTGGTCACACAGGTAGGGGGATGAGGAGGATGGTGAAGAGTATTTTTCAAGGTCAGATATGGGAATGATTTTTATTACTCTTGCTGACATCATTTTAACTAGAACTAAGTCATACGTCCTTAATTGCAAGGGGTACTTGAAAATAGAGTCATCCATTTGCCCAGAAAAGAACAGAATGAAACAAGAGTTACTGCACGTGTTGCATTGTTTTTGCCAGTCAAGTGGCATGAAAACCTACCAGGTGCAATCAATTCTTTCTCCATTTGCAACCTAGAGGTTGGTACCCTGGGCTTCCTTGGACCCCCTCTACTGAAGTTGGCAGGGCCTCCATTAGCCTATGCCCCTATAGTAGGCAGAATAATGACCCCACCAAAAATGCCACATTCTAATTTTCAGAACCTGTGAATATATTACTTTACGTGGAAAAAGGGGCTTTGAGGATGCGATCAAGTCAAGAATCTTGGTATGGAAAATTATGCTGCATTATCCAGGTGGACCCAATGTAATCACATAGGTTGGTATAAGAGGAAGACAGGAGAGACAGAGTGGGAGAAGGCGATGTGATGATGGAAGCAGAAGTTGGAGTAATGCAGGTCCACAAGTCAAGGAATGCAGGCAGCCTCTAAAAATTGGAAAGGCAAAGAAAAAGATTCTCTCCTAGAACCTCCAGAAGAAATGCAGCCCTGTTAAGCCAAATTAGACTCCTGTCCTCAAGAGCTGTATGATAATAAATTTGCATTGTATTAAGTCAGTAAATTTGTGGCAATTTGTTACAGCAGCAATAGGAAACTAATTTATCCCTGAATGGCTGAATGGAGCATGGCCCAGGAATACTCATATTGGACTGTTACATGAGTGAAAAATAAACTTTTATTGTATTAAGCCACTGAAATGTTGATGTGTATTTATGAAAGTGTACAATATTATCCTAAATATTATAGGCTATAGACATTATACTTCATGATATTCCTGAGAAGTCACCAAAATGGATGTTACTCAAAATGTCTCTGTTCTTCCTAACCCAATCCTCCATTTCCTTCTCGCTTTAGGCTCATACTGATGAGCTTTGCCAAAACTTTTAAACAGTTATGAGTTTTTTTTCATGCACAATAAATAAAGTAGATAAATATGGTAAAATAAATGGAGCATTTCAATGAGGAATTACCAAAATGACAATTTTAAAATGCAATTAGCATTTACAGTACATCTGTTCAAACACCCTCACTCCCATTTTCCCCTCTGAATTTCAGCTTCCTCTTCTGATGGCCCAATTCTTTTTTCTTTTTAATTTTTATTGGGATTGTTCAGATACCATACAATTATCCAAAGATCCAAAGTGTACAATGAGTTGTCCCTGGTACCCTCATACAGCTGTGCATCCATCACCGCACTTAATTTTTGTTCAATTTTTTAGAAACTTTTCATTACTTCACACAAGAAATAAAGTGAAAGACGAAAAAAAGAAAAAAGAAAAAGAAAAGGAAACTGGAATCCTCCCATATCCCTAACCAACCCCCCTCAATTGTTGACTCATGGTGTTGGTATAGAACATTTGTTACTGTTTATGAAATAACATTGAAATACTACTAACTGTAGTATATAGTTTGCAATAGGTATATATTTCTTCCCTATATGTCCCTCTATTATTAACTTCTAGTTGTATTGCCATACATTTGTTCTGGTTCATGGAAGTGATTTCTAGGATTTGTACTGTTAATCATGGACATTGCCCACCATAGGATTCAGTTTTATACATTCCCATCTTTTGACCTCCAACTTTTCTTCTGGTGACATGTATGACTCTGAGCTTCCCCTTTCCACCTCATTCACACGCCATTCAGCACTGTTAGTTATTCTCACATCTTGCTACTGACACCTCTGTTAATTTCCAAACATTTAAGTTCATCCTAGTTGAACATTCTGCTCATACTAAGCAACCGCTCCCCATTCTTAAGACTCGTCCTACATTTTGGTACCTTATATTTCATGTCTATGAGTTTGCATATTATAATGAGTTCTTATCAGTGAGACCCTGCAATATTTGTCCTTACGTGTCTAGTTTATTTCACTCAGTATATTGCCCTTGAGATTTTGTCATCAACCCATTTTTTTTTTAAGATGGTTTTCTTCACACACCATATATTCTATCCTAAGTAAACAACTGATCATTCTCTGTATGGTCACATATTTATATGTTCACCACCTTCACCACTATCTATATAAGGGCATCTACATTTCTTCCACAAGTATGGAGGGAGAGTCAAAGAAGTTAGGCAAAAGAAAGAGAAAAAAAAAATGACAGCTAGGAAGTAGCAAAAGGAAAAGTAACCTTAAATCAAAGTAAAGAGTCAGGCAATACCACCAATGTCAAGTGTCTAACATGCTTCCCCTATCTCCCCCTCTTATCTGCATTTACCTTGGTATATTGCCTTTGTTACATTAAAGGAAGCATAATACAATGATTCTGTTAGTTACAGTCTCTAGTTTACGTTGATTGCATCCCTCCCCCAGTGCCTCCCCATTTTTAACACCTTGCAAGGTTGACATTTGCTTGTTCTCCTTCGTAAAAGAACATATTTGTACATTTTATCACAATTGTTGAACACTCTAGATTTCAATGAGTTGCACAGTCCCATTCTTTATCTTTCCTCCTTTCTTCTGGTGTCTCACATGCTCTCAAACTTCCTCTCTCAACCATATTCATAGTTATCTTTGTTCAGTGTACTTACATTGCTGTACTACCATCTCCCAAAACTGTCTTCCAAACCATGCACTCTTGTCTTCCCCTGTCACTCTGTAGTGCTCCCTTTAGTATTTCCTGTAGGGCGGGTGTCTTGTTCACAAAGTCTCTCATTGTCTGTCAGAAAATATTTTGAGCTCTCCCTCATATTTGAAGGACAGCTTTGCTGGATATAGGATTCTTGGTTGGCAGTTTTTCTCTTTCAGTATCTTAAATATATCACACCACTTCCTTCTTGCCTCCATGGTTTCTGCTGAGAAATCTGCACATAGTCTTATTAAGCTTCCTTTGTACGTGATGGATTGCTTTTCTCTTGCTGCTTTCAGGATTCTCTCTTTGTCTTTGACATTTGATAATCTGATTATTAAGGGTCTTGGCATAGGCCTATTCAGATCTATTCTGTTTGGGGTACGCTGCGCTTCTTGATCTGTAATTCTATGTCTTTTATAAGAGATGGGAAATTTTCATTGATTATTTCCTCTATTATTGCTTCTGCCCCTTTTCCCTTCTCTTCTCCTTCTGGGACACCAATGATACGTACATTCTTGTACTTTGTTTCATCCTTAAATTCCCGGAGACGTTGCTTATATTTTTTCATTCTTTTCTCCATCTGCTCCTTTGCATGTAGGCTTTCAGGTGTTTTGTTCTCCAGTTCTTGAGTATTTTCTTCTGCCTCTGAGATCTGCTGTTGTATGTTTCCATTGTGTCTTTCGTCTCATGTTGTGCCTTTCATTTCCATAGATTCTACCAGTTGTTTTTTTGAGCTTTCAATTCCTGCCTTATGTATGCCCAGTGTTTTCTTTACAGCCTCTATCTCTTTTGCAAAATATTCTCTAAACTTTTTGAATTGATTTAGCATTAGTTGTTTAAATTCCTGTATCTCAGTTGAAGTGTACATTTTTCCTTTGACTGGGCCATAGCTTCATTTTTCTTACTGTAGGTTGTAGTTTTTTGTTGTCTAGGCATCTGACCTCCTAGGCCACCCCAATCAGGTTTTCCAAGACGAGAAGAGGCTCAGGTCACAGAAGGAGGAAATATTCAGTATCTGGTTTCCCTGATGGTTTCTCTTAGAGGATTGAGACACCTGTGCTTTTCTGCCCGGCAGGTGCACCTGTCAGCCTGTCAATGGCATAAGAGGGTATGGCCTGTGACTTTCCTCCTCCAGCCTTTGGGGTCTGGTTCCGGAAAGACGGGCAGTAGAGCTGGGCCCCTCCCTTTCCTCTTGGGAAGCTATGCCCCCTCCAGAGACATCATCTGCATATCAGTAAGTTCTTTGTTTCTCTGATTCTGCTGATCAAAGTGTTTTGATTTTAAAATGGCTGAGGCTGTCTTTACTGCAAAGCGCTGCAGGCTGAAAACAGCTGAGGCTTTCTCCACAGAGAGAGAAAGGGACAAAAAAGCTCCCAGGTTCACCTGTCAGCCAGAGATAGCACCCGATCCTCTGGGCTCCCCGTCCTAAGACAGATATGTCCCCCGACTCTCCCAAGGTCAGTTGTCACCAAAAGCCTCTGTCTGCTTGTTGAGGATTTGCTATCTATATTGAGCAGTTAACATTAAAACCCCAGTTGGAGCTGGGCTGAGAGGGTGCTGCTCTCTAGCACCGTGAGGCTTCCATGAGGGAAGGGCTCTCAGCTGTCAGCTCTCGGCTCTCAGTGCAGGTCTGCAGTTTTACTCACAGATGTTATGCTGCGATCTTGGGCATTCCTCCCAATTCACGTTGGTGGATGATGAGTGGACAGTCATGTTTGTCTCCCCACAGTTATTCCAAGTTATTTACTAGTTTTTTGGTCATTTATGAATTGTTCCAGGGGGAACTAACAGTCTTCCACTCCTCTCTATGCCTCCATCTTAGCTCTTGATGGCCCAATTTTAACTGGCTTTGGAGTAGGTTTAATTGGTGACTGGGTTGGAGTTTTAGGCAAGATAAGGAAGATAGTTTATATGCCAATATCATCTCCCTAAAATTTGCTCATTTTCGTTTTATTAAAAAGGAAATACATGGGCTCAGTGCCAAAGCCAGGATGCATTGTCAAAGTCCTTTACAATTGTTCCCACCCACCATTTCAAGTCCTGTATTTATTCTACCTTCCACTGGGATACATGCTAGGCAAGGTAGGCTGGAAGCAATATACTCCAAGGCTCTGTGTAATAGCAGAGTTGTTAGATGCAAAGAGGCTGGGCACCTGGGTCCCTTAGTTACTGCTTGAAGATGAGCTACCTGATGTAGAATCCACATTTGAATAATGTGAGAGTGAGAACTAAACTTTCACTTTGTTAAGTCACCAAATTTGGGAGTTGTTTGCTATAGCAGCTGTACTACTTTCCCGCACACAGATGGAGGGAAAAGTCTAGAGGGTTGTCTGAGTATTTTTTAGACAATACATGTGGACCTGAAACAACACTCCTGCCCAAACTCTATTGCAACTGAGTTTTGATGATCATAGAATAGTCTCAGAAAACTGCTATCATTTAGTACAACTCCTGGTACACCATAGCATAGGGAATGCTATGACTTTAGCATACTCAGAACATTGGTGTGATGGTTTGAAGCTCTATGCAGCCCAGAAAAACATGTTCTTAAATTTAATCCATTCCTGTGGGTGCAAACCCATTGCAAGTAGGAACTTCTGATGAGGTTCCTTCAGTTAAGGTATGTCACACCCCAATCAGAATAGGTCTTCATCCTATTACTAGAGTCCTTTATAAGAAAATGAAACTCAGACAGAGAGAAATAAAAAGCCAGAGGAGGCAAGAGGCTGGACATTGATGGAATCCAGGAGAGATCAAGAGACACTTCATGTGCTTGCCATGTGACAGAGGAGCCAAGGATTGCTGGCAGCCAGCCCCAGAATGACACAGTATTCAGCGAGAAAGCATAACCTTGATGGTGCCTTCATTTACACTTTCTTTTAGCCTCAAGACATAAGCTAATAAATTCCCATTGCTTAAGCCAACTCATTTCATGATATTTGCTTGAGTAGCCTAGGGAACTAAAACAGTTGGGAAAGAGGAGAAAAGATGAAGGGAAAATCTGGAAGTAGTGCTACCACACCATGCCATTTTACTTCCTCTGCTATAGGTAGTTGAAAGACAAGCACCACCAAATCAGAAAGCAAACAAATACGGTGATCTACATAGGTTTTTTTTCAAACTAAGTGGTCTTCTGTGGTTGACGGAACACAGCAAAAGAATTTATAATTAGAAAGAAGAGTGGAATCTGGCATCTGCTGTCTTCATGAATGTGTTTATTTTGGCTAATTGGAAGCAGAACTCTAGCCAATGACAAGGGAAAGTCGGTGGGGAAGGTTGAGTTGAGGGAGGAAAGAAGGCAAGAAGAATAAAATTTAGACATCATGGCATGTATCAGATAAAGAATAAGCAGGGAATCTTGGTAATGTAAAAATCAGCTGAAATTTGGAGCAAGGTTCTTGTCTCAGGTGGTTATAGGAAACATGAGTAAGAAGAGAGGGACAAAATAATATATGGACTAGGGCAGAGATTAAAACTTACTATATATATGTGGGTGGCCACACTCCCTTAACAGTCAAGGACTTTTCCATGAAAGGAGCGTGGCTAAATATGAAGACTATATATCTTATTTAATATTGGTTTAGAGATATGACAATATTGAGGCTGTAGCTGTAAGGTCCTGCTATCTGCAGCAGGAAGATAAGGATCTGAGTGCTGGTGGAGAAGGAAAGTGAAGACCTTCATCTGGTGACCAACCCAAGGTATACTGCAAGATTCCTCTTCCCATGTTACTGGCAATGCCTTAACTGGGAAAATGACATGGCTTCAAACAAAACTGTATTGAAACAATAACCAACATGATGTTAGTGACTACCAGATGCCAGGTACTGTATTACCTCATAGAATACTAATATGGAGTACGATTTAATTATTTTATTTCAGTAAAGGGGGAACTAAAGTTCAGAGCATTTACCTAACTTTCTCCTGTTCCCATAACTGTTAAGTGGCAGATGTGGGATGAAAATCCTAGTCTGCCTATTTCCAAAGCCTCTTCTTTTCCATCATGAAATACTATCTTATTCAAAGTTTTAAGACAAAGGAGATTGTGAAGTAAGCAAGTATCCTGGACTGCTTACAATCAGATTTTGAGGACATCAGAGAGTACCTGGAGGAACTTCATCATCGAACATAGAGGACCATAGTGAAGTGATTTGCCCAAGGTCAAACAATTGGCCATTGTCCAAACCAAGAGTTCCCAAGTCTCTTGATTCCCTTCAAGCATTTTTGCCCACTTGCCAAGAGTTTGAATCCTTCATGTGATCATTTTCCAATCCTTCCAATTCTCTATTTTTGGTGTAGGTGCCAAGCTCCCAGCCCTGAAGCAGCCAGGAAAATGTCTTTAAGTCTAGCTCACAGCACTCCCCTTTGCATTGATTTTCTCAGAGATTTATGGCATTGACCTGATCTCAATGAAGAAACTAAATCCAATTCACTAAGGAATTACAAGCCTGTCCAATCAATAATCTATTCATCTCCTTCACTTCGCCATCTTTAGACACTCCAAACTTGTCATGGGAAATTGAAAGTATTTTAAAAACATAATTATGCAGCCTCAGGAAAGGTCTTCAATGTTTCTGAAGATTTTCAATTGCCTTTGAGGAAATACTACCTTGATTTGGGTAATAAAGATCAAAGTCTGGTCAACAGCCAAGTATTTAGCCTGGGATCATTAATAGAAATACAGTGTCAGGATATAAGAGGCCTACAATTGCAGCATTTTCCATACTGGTAACATTTTATCTGGAATATTGGATTTAGTTCTGGGAGGCTGATTTTAGACACACCTAATCAAATTGAAGCATATCCAAAGAAACCCAAGTAATGAGGAAAGTAAAAATATTTTGAATCATGAGGACTATTTGAAGTGACTGGGTATTCTCCTGGTGAAAAATAATCCAAGAAACTTGAAAGACAACCTTAAAAAATCAAAGATTAATCCATAGGGAAAGTTTGTTCCATGTGGATTCAGACAGGCATGGGAAACATGCAGGCAAGTTAGTCGGGATATTTTAGTTTGATATAAAAATGAATTTTCTTACAATGTTAGGTCTTGTAAAAGAAAACGCCCTATTCTGAAGGTAGCCATCTCCAGGCCATCAAAGAGATCCAAAACAAATTCCTTTTCATGACCTCTAGGAAAGGAGTATATATTTGGAATTGGAAGCCATGGGTGTGAGATTAGAATAAGCGTGCTGGGGCTGTTTGGACTATGAGAGTTGGCTGTTTTCTCCAGTAGTTTAATGTGTGAGTTTGTATGATCATGTGCATGTGTGCTTTGCATCCTTGAGTAAAAATAAAGTCTTCATTCCCTCAAAAAATATTTAAATCTTAGTATTAATGTTATTGGAAATAAATAAGTTAAATATTAGATGTCATCATTAATACCATTATTTTACTGTATTTATTCATAAATATTTTACCTTATCTTACTGCACACCATTTCTGTTGCTCATCATTATAGCTCTTTTCATTTTTAGGAGCATTGCCTTACTGCTAGATTTGTCATCCTAAATCTAGTTTGGGTCAGTCAAGTCTGCTGCTCAAAACTTTTTATATGCCGAATCCTGTCTGACCCCGGTTTTTCCCACTGTACCACCAATACTCCCTTTCATGCACCCCTTCCTTAAATTTATCATTCCTTGAGCATCTCATATATTCTACCATTTCTTTACACTGCTCATACTATTTCCTCTCTCATCCTATTCCAACCAGGTAACATACTACCCATCTTCAAAGCTCTACTCAAAAATCACCCTGCTATTAAGACATCAATGACTTCTGGCTCTCTACAACTATTACTAAGGAGCTTATCTCACCTTAATTTTGGAGTAATGATGTGTGTGTTTCCATGTCTCCCACCAGCACCTAGACCAGTGGTTCTTAAAATTAAACATGCAACAGAATCACATGGAGGGTTTTTTAAAACACAGTTTTCTGGGTCCCACCCCAAAGTTTCTGATTCAGTAGGTCTGAGGCATGGACAAAAAATTTGCTAGGGATGTCAAGTCTGCTAGTCTGAGGACTGCATTTTGAGAATTACTGGTCAAGACAAGAGATGCCTGGTACCTGTTAGGGGTCTGTCCATGATATCTGTTAGGGATGTTAGTGGGGTTGCAATGTCATTTGGTGGCACTACTGGAATTGTAAACCAGATAATTCCCTATTTGGGATTTGGGGTGAAGCTGTCCTCTGCGTTATAGGCTGTTTAGCAGGATCCCTGGCTTCTACCCTCTCGATGCTAATAACATCTCCTGAGTTGTTACAGCTTTAAAATGTCCCCTCAGATTGACAGATATCCCCCAGTTGAGAACCACTGGGCTAGAAGATACAGAAATACCTTGATCTTTTTTTTGTTGCCAATTAGCTTTCTTCCCAAGAGAGCTAGCTATACACACCATGACTATAATCAAATGAGAATAAGATAAATTTTTGTTTAAAGCAAGTGCCCATGCCCCACTCCTTCCAACATGAGGCTCCAGTAGAGCTGGATTGAAGTACAGATGGTTCTACCTCATTGTAAGCCAAATGCTGGATCTTGGAATCTTCCCGTTATACGACTAGCCTCATGGTACAGGAACCTAAGCTATGGACAGCCCATTTATGTGCACAGCTGAGCACCCTATATTCTTTTTATTACGTCAGCAGCATAGATATGGAGAGGCAGCAGAAGATATGGGCTTGCAAGGGAGTGTGGCAGTTTAATACTCAGTGGCTCTGTGCAGTTGTAAGCATGGCCCTAAGAGTCTCTTGTGATCTGAAGGATTCATATGTCCCTCCCTTGGGAAAGAATGAGAAAAGAGGTAGGCAGAGAGAAGGCAAATGCTCCCTCTTCTAGTTTTCCTTTCCCCCCATGCCTTGTACAGAATAAACATTCTGTGTTTGTCGAATAAATATTTGAATGAACACACATGAGTAAATGAAAGCTATGGAGGAAGCTTAGCTAACATTATCTTGAAAGTGCTGCTCAAGTTGAAAATTCTATTTTTCTATGTGCCTACTGTCTGACTTTTCAGAAATGTGTCACAAGGCCTACTAATTGGAGCCTGATATCTGGAGACTATGATTGTGAAACTCAGGCCAAATTTCAAATTAAAGAGTAAGGGCAGGGGACTGTTGAACTAGGGATTATTAAGCTGAGGGCATCCTGACTTCCACCTTACTTTACCAGAGCAGTTCTCATTCATTTGTTACGTATAGGGTAAGAGTTTCAATATAAATAAATAAATAAATAAAAGAATGAAAGCTGACTCTCCATAACTACTTCTTAAATGACTAATTGGTGCCATTAGCTGCATTCACTATCTTCTCTTTAGCCTCACCACAGCCCTGTGAAATTGGTATTAAGGCTTGTGTTTTACTCCGGAGAAGATCAAAGCTCAAAGAGGTGAAGTGACTTGCCCAAGTTTGGGCAACTGATTAGCACTGGAAACAATCTCTGGGCCAAATTCTTCTGATTTCATGTTCTTGTTTTATCAATCAAAGAAGTCTCATTGAGCAATACCAACGAGCAACAGCCACTGCCCCACGCAGCCAGGCTTCCTCCACTCCACTGATACGTTACTAAGTCAGCTTCAGTGTGATGATGCCAGCCTTGTGTTTCTTCCTTGTTACAAGTTCAAATGCTTTTAGCTTAGATGTATGGCCCTTCTCTCCATGTCAAAAATGTCTAGACAGTGCAAGTACTACCAGGGCCTTGAACACATCAGCAGACATAAAATTTGAGACCCAACTGGACTAGAATGTTCAGAATGTAATTCACAATTACTGATAACAATAGCCGGGACTTATTTTCTGAGCATCCTCACCACCAGGCACACCACTGAGCTTTCTGTATCAGTGATCTCATATAATCCTCAGGACAAGGCTATAAGGTAGGCACTGTCACCCTCCCTATTTTATAAAAGAGGACATGGAAACTTGGTGTAGCGGTACTATGTTCACTTTGCAGAGGCTCAGAGTAGGTGGCTCACTTTTTCAAGATCAGAGCTACAAACAAAACCAAAGCATTCTTATCCCTACTCTTAGAACTGTTTCTGCCATCGCAGGGTAGAATTAGGCTATTTATTGATCTTCTGTATCTTCCGCATCAGCTTGTGGAAGAAGGAGATGGCATTCTCTGTGCCCTCAGGGATAAGAAATAGTGGCTGTAGACCTAAAGAGTTTTCTAAGTCAGATAATAATTCTGGACTCCAATCCCAGCTCCAATTTCTGTGAAACCTTCAAAAGCCACTTGCTATCTTTGGGTCTCAATCCCTTCAATTGAAAATCAGGGATAACAATTTTACCTTTTGCATCAGATTACTATAATAATTAAATCATCTGTCCAGTTGAACACAAAATAACCTTTCAAAATGGAAGTGCTCACTCCTGGGTAGCAGGGAGAGCTAGAAGCCAGGCTGGGGAATTAATCCATATGTGTGCAAAAAGAACTGACAATATTAAAAAATTGATGTGACCCACCATATACTTTTTTTTTAATAAGAAATTTTATTTTGAGATAAATTCAAACTTACAGGAACAGTTGCAAAAACAGTACAAACCCCATACATAGAACTCCAGCATACCCCGACCCCCCTCCCCCAATACCCCAATCCACCACCTTTGACATCCTGTCACATCATCATTTCTTTCTTTCTTTCCCTCCCTCTCTCCCTCCCTATCATCCAGCATCTATTGCTCTGTCTTCTGAACATATGAGAGCAAGCTGCACACATCCTTGAAAAAACAATATAATTCACTTATACATTTCTCATGAACAAGAACATTCTTTTATACAATCTGATTAAACGCAGCTAAGAAGTTCAAGAAATTCAACATGGATACAAAGCCTACATTCTATATTTCCTTTTTTTTTTTTTTTTAACTTATATCCCCTCTGTGTCCCTTTGAGCCTCCTCTCCTCAACTGTAAATAACATGTATCCACGAGGAAAATTGTTTAAGGGGATGAGTTTGCATGCTAAAGGTGCCCAACTAGAAAGCTCTTAAGAAACTCGGTCCTTGATACATTTGTTGAACCACTGAATGAACTAACCTAAAAAAAAAAAAAAAAAAAACTATCTCAAAGACTTGTTATATGAATAAAACTCCTAATTAAGTTACTTCGAATTAAGTCTTTAGTTACTTTAGCCTGTCTCATTCTAAGTGATACAGTTACCAACTTTTGGCTCTAATTATATCACTCCTTTAAAGATTTCTTTGATCCTCCAAATTTAGATATTAAAATTTATTCCTCCATATCTGATTCATAACCAGACAGTCCTGGTACAGTTCTGTGCTCTTAAGCACTAAGTATACCCATTATCAAACTGTTGTCTCTTAGCTCCAATTCCAGCTCTATTTTCCTTGCTTATGATACCCAGAGCTGGAACCTAAAAATATTTCTCCTTCTTCTATTCCAATATTTTTAGCATTCTCTTTACCCCTATTAGTAGTTAATCCCTGTTTACTAGTTAATAATTCCTTATAATAAAAGTTTCCTTTTCAAATTACAGGTATTACTTTCATCTCCTGAATGGACCCTGACTGATATACTATGCCAGAAATAATTTGTTCCCATTCACTCTGCTTAACATATAGTCTATTGTTCATTGACTGAAGACATACAGGTAAAATGCTTGCCTGCAAGCACTGTACTGGATATTGGTGTTTAGGTGATGAACAAACAGACACAGTTCATAACCACACTAAGTTAACAGTCAAATTATCCTTACATTCAATCAATTAATATTTGAGTGCTTACTGTGTACTGAACACTCTTTTAGTTGCCAGAGATAGAGAGTAAAAACACACAAGTTTGCTGCTGTATTGGAGTTTATCATAAGCACACAACCAAATGCATGCTTTAAAATTAGGAAAAATGTGCTATGATTGGAAATAATTGTATACTATAACATAGAATATCAAGAGGAACACATATAAGGAAAGATGGCTATGAGGATTAGGAAAGACATCTATAAAGAAGAGACATTAAAGTTGAGATCTTAAAAATTGTGTAGAATTTTGTCAACTGAGGAACACAGCAAGTAAATGGAAGAAAACGTGCTAAGGCACTGAGAAAGGAAAATGTATTGTATTTCCTAGGATTTAAAAGCCTGCATAGCAAGTGTTGTGAAGAGTGGTATGAGATAGGGTTGGAAAGTGGCAGTTCCAGACTAGTTAGGGTACTGTAGCTCATGGTAAGAAACTGAGATTTTATTCTCAGTGTGATAGGAAACCACTGGAAATTTCTAAGAATATTGCTTAATATGATCCAACAAACATGTTTTAAAAAAAACCCACTTTGTTTTTTTGTTTTTTTGTTTTTTTGTTTTTTTTATGGTGAATGGATTGGAAGAGACAAGACTTGAAGAAGAGAAACCAGTTAGAAGGTTACTGAGATAGCCTTGGAGGGCATAGTGTGAAAGGAGAGAAAGATGTTCCCAATAAATATTTCTAGAATAAATACAGAACTAATTCCAAATATAGATAGATAGATAGATAGATAGATAGATAGATAGATAGATAGATATGCAATCCAGGCTGAATGCATAACCACTAAGAGGATGGGCAACAGGATGAAGATCAGCATCATGGAGAGGACATCAGGATGACTGAGAGAGCAGCCTGTTCTCACACTGTGGGAGAAAGTCAGTCTCTATACCCCAGGGAGAAGCAGGCAGGCTTTGCTTTGTGTTTTTTCTCTGCAATCACTATGCTCCCTACAGGAGAGACACTGCTTAATACAACTCCCTTCCCCTTACTCATGATTGTTTGTGTTTCTGATTAAACAGCCTCCTGGCAGGAGGAAAGTCTTTCTGGGAAGGGCAGTGAGAGGTTTGCCATTTCCCAGAAAAACCTGGCAGTCTTTAGGCCCTGCTAATAGTAGTTGATGAGTTAATTGTCAACCCTAAAAAGACTTCCTCCAAGAGGCAGAAATAAACACAGGCAGGGGTTGCATGAAAATAGCCAGGTGCTCTGCTTTAGGCTTCCCAGGTTAGCAAGAGACGTGCAATTTGCTGTTCTTGCCTGGGGTAAATTTGCTGGTCCAAGTCAGGGACTTCAAGGTGGTGAGGGGAGTGATTTAAAAGCAAAAGAAAAGTCACATTTTTTTTCTCCACATGGTACACGGGCACCTTGGCTAGAACCTCTCCTGCTCTGTCATTTAAGCTTCTGGCTTTCTCCCTCATGCCCTCGCCTGGCATCTACAAGGAGAACCACAGTGGAGGGGCTGAGCCTGGCTGCCCCTGCACCCCTTTTGACTAACCCACACGTAAAACTTCCTACCCGAGCCCCAAACCCTTAATACTTTATATCTCCCACACATCCTGGATCAGATCTCAGGCCCACATTATATATTTTAGGTTTGCTTTTAGTTCTTGAGTTACAAACTGTTCAAATAATATTTGCATGCTGATTTCCTGGGTAAGAGAACCTTTATTTAAGAGGTATTTTCCTCATTCAAAGAAGGATAAAATGTTCGAGTTGGATGTTTCCTTAAAGTTTATGTAGTCCAAAAATCGCGAATATACAACTTTTCTGTACATCATTTTTGTCACTCTTCCTATGGAAAGGGATTTCTAATCAATCATGTTATACTTTCTCAGTGCTCCCTGGCATGGTCTCATTCCTTCTAATATGAGCACCATTTTTGTTTTCACCACCAATTTTTTGATTGGGATTAGAGATAAAATCTATGTATTAGTTAGTTAGTATTTTAATTTTACAGATAAGCAGAAGCCAAGAGAAGGGATAAGACTTTGTCAACAACACACAGCATGCCATTGATAGAGCTAGAACTAGAATCAGGGTTTCCTGAATCCCATGATGGAACTCTTTCCAATGAACATCACTGTATCCTCTAGAAAACAGAATCCTTTCAGGGCATTAGGCATTTTTCATGGCATACATTCTAAGGCCCTTTCCGCAACTCTCTTGGCCTCTGGTGATCATTATTTACTCAAACATTTTTTCTTTATCTAACATAGAGTTAGGTACCCTGCATGATGGGATCCTCAAATAGGGAAAACATATCTCTAGATTTCTCCCAGAGGAATAACTTTGGGATAAAGGGGGGTGGTGGGTGTTTACTGACAAGGTTTATAGTTGTCCTGAAGGAAACTCACTGGCAGACAGATTATTGGAAGCAGAAGGAAATACAGAGAGTTCAACCCTCTCATCCTTTAGATGAAAACCCAAGACTTGCCCATAGTCACACAATCATCAGTGTTGGAACCAGTGACACAACTTAGTCATCTGGCTTGGTATACTGTACACTGTGCCCTCACACTGTCCCATGAGGTGTAATAAAGAGAAGAGAAAAATTCATTGGTCACTTAACATCATCTACTTTGCTCAGCAATTTATAAACATCATCTCAAATCACCACCAAGATCCTGTATCATTCACATTTGCCCATAAGAAAATTGAGACAATGAGGTTAAAAAACTTGCTTAAGATGATCATTATTACTGTCCACTTATATGTGGCTCCCTCTCCTTTATGGGCACAGGCACAACCTCAGCCTTCTTGCACTTGAGCGGGGGTATTCTACTAGTTCTAGACAATGACCTCCTAACAGAAGTGACATGCCCCTTCCGGGCTGAGACAGTGAAAACCCACGCAGGCTTCACACAAAGATGAAGCCACAAGACAGAGCTGCTGAGATCACCGACCATTCCTTATAAAAAACACCCTGGAGAGTTGCTGAGTCTCTGTTATTTGTTGAGCCATTGATATAACAGAGTCTGTTTATTACCCAAGCATAGCTTATTTTATACTGACTAATGTAAACTACAAAGCAAGTATATCAATTTAAAAACCAAGTCTTGTTGGGTGATTTCCTTCGTATTATATTCGAAATACACCTTAGCTCTGGCATTTAGAAAAATTCTAAATACTTGCAGCCTCATTTTCCTCAATTATGAAAGAGTTATAGTGCCATCTACTTAAGACAGTTGTTGCAAGAATTAATTGAGGCAATATATGGGAAACATGTGAAACATAGTAGGCACTCAAATTTCAGTTCACCATTTTCCCCAGCTCCCTCACTCTGTTGAAATTAATCAACTCTGCCACTGGATACATTACATTTTTGTCATGTATTTCAAGGATCACAGGCTCAAAGGCACACAGGGACCTGGTAGTTATGACAAATCAGTAATTTAAGCTTGGAGTAGTGAACTAGAGAGTCCTAGACTCCAGAGGGAGCTACTACTGCTCACATGCTCTGTAGGATTTTAAGATGCAGTTAAGGGAGACATCAGAAATCCTGAAATTTTTGTGAAATCTATTTTTGTTTTCATTTAGGAAACTGATTGCTGCTTTTGTATTTGGTTTTGTTTTTCACTTAGGGTGGGAAAACAGAGTTCAAGTCAAATACACATATCTCTAGTCAAATAGATCTTCCAGCCTCTAGATTGTAACCTCTTTTGGATTTCTAACGATGACCCTCCATATCTTGCATGAAATTTTTCCACCTGAATGCTGGGCTCACCAACTAGGCAATGAGTCCCTTGAGGAGAGGGGGCCTCATCCTTTCATTTCTGGGTCCCCCATTGGAGTTTACCAACAATGTGAAACAAAGTAGATTAAGAGGCTGAAATAGATTCAACTAATAATGCCTTATGAAGGGCAGACTTTAAGAACTGGGAATTTGATTAGGTAATTTAAACATAATTTTTTCCAAATCAAGAAAATAGTTGTCTCAGGTTGCTTGTCCCAACAAAGGGCTAACAACTGCCCCTACTACAGTTTTCACTACACTATGCCCCAACACTTTTTACATTCTAATGCCAGAGGGTTGATGAGTGGCCTGCTCTGCAATGCAAGTCAAAGGGATCTTGGAGAGCTAGCCCAGTATTCTCCATGGAGAAGCACCATTCCCTGAGGGAATATAAGAGAATTTCTAAAGAGACGTTAGGCCTGGGGATAGTTTACAAACATGTACTCTAAAATGTCTATTACTTAAAAAGTTATTTTCAGAAACAGTCATTATTTTAAAATATAAAGAAACATCAAAGGAAGATGTTGAATCTGAATGCGGGAGGGCTAACAATAACAACGATAATATTAACAATAATAACAGAAGCTTCCATTTATTGAATGCTAAGCATATGCCAAGCACAATGCTAAGTGCTCCACCAACATTATCTCATTGGACCCATGATGCCTTCAGGGGAAGGTACTGGTACTGTCTTCATTTGCCAAGGCTGCTGTAACAACCACCACAGGCTTGTTGGCTTAAACAACAGGAGTGTATTGTCTCACAGTTTTAGAAACTAGAAGTTGAAAACCAAGGTATAGGCAGGATCGTGGTTCCTCTGAAGTCTTTAGCTTTCTGGTGGTGGCTTGCCATAATCTCTGCTTTCGTCATATGGCCATCTCTCTCCCCATCTGTCTTCCCCGACTCCTACTGACTGTGTCCACATTTCCTCTGCTTATAAGGACTCCAGTCATATTGATTAAGACCCACCCTGCTTTAGTTAACTAATAACATCTTCAAAGACCAAATGGGGTCACATCCACAAGACTGGGGGTTAGGACTTGAATTTATCTTTGTAGGGGCATGATCCAATCCATGACAAGTACTTTTATCAATTTTAAAATGAGGAAACTGAGGCTCAGAGAGGTTAAATAACTTGTCGAAAACAGCATAGTTTGTGAGCTGCTCAGCAGGAGTTTTAGCTCACTCCAATTCTAAAGGCCTTGATTTAATCAAACGAGTGCTCCTTCCACTGTGAATACTGATTACACCACTCCTCTTTGCCAACACGATCTCTTGGTGGGACTCTATTGAGGCACATTAATGAAAACCATTCACTTCCTTTGAGACTGCAAAGGTAACTCCTAGCGACATATCCTTAAGTTGGCAGAATACATTTCTTCCTAAAGTTCTTGAATGCCTTGTAGTTGTTAATATTATATGTTTATATCATTATCCCATATTCTGATGGGCAAATTCAAGTACAAGATAGTTAACTATCTTATCCATGATGTAATTTATTTAATTACTATAAAAAATTTAAAGATAGGACTTTATTCCACTACATATTAGACAGATATTTTTGATAAATGCATTAATTAAATGGGCATATTAATAGACAATATGCCATAAGATTGCTGGATAGTCAATACCACTGGCACATAGTAGGTGCCCAGTAAATGCCAGTTATTAATATTGTTATTTAATTACCAATAGTGCTATTATCTGAATCTTTTAGCATCTATTCTTGAACACTAACAACTCTAAAATATTGATACATATCTAACAAACATGACAGATGACCTATTATTATCTGGCAGTAAACATCATAGGTGATCAGTTATGGGATCAGGGAGAGGGAGGAGATCATGCTGATTCTTTAGGATGTAGTGACAGAATGTCATATGATGAGAAAATTACAAGTGGAGTATATGAAAATATTGTGAAAGATTTTGAAAGACATGCACCCGTCAAGGTTACCTCTGCCTGTTGTTTTGTTGTCTTGGCTATTTTATTACCCTACGAGCTATAGAAAACTGATAGTGACACAAGTAATTTCTGTCCATAGAAACACAAATTTTGTTATGGACTTATAATCTTGTGGATATTGCCATTTTTGCAAATTTTGAATTTAATAATTCATTTGTAAATTCATGTCAGCATCTATAAGACAGGTATTTATTTATAGATAAGACCATAAATATGTGTAATATTGAGATTTCCTTTGAACCAGTATTAACATTTTACTGATTCTCTCATTAATTCATGAATTAAAAAACATCAGTGGTCTGTTTGTTTTATATATTTATTTGAGAGGCATAATTCCACCTTTTTTTAAAAAAAAAACTTTTATCGAGAGTCATAAGTCAGGCATTCTCTATCATTTTATTGTAGTATAATCTTAAGCAATAATTTAAATTATCAGCTGTGTGCCAATAAAATGGTGATGAAATTTATATCAACATTTACCTGTATATTGCCCCACCTACCACTTAGTAATTTTGAGAATCCAGTGGGGAAAAAATGAATATGAAAGTGAAGAGAGTGTAAGTGGTTCATAGTTCAACAATTTGCTTGTGGAGATAGAAATACAACCAGGCTAGTTGCTTTCTAGTCCAGTATCCTCTCTGGGTCACTCTTTTCGTCTAAAGATCAGAACACGTTGGCGTGAAACAAAGGGAGGTTGGTAGCAAAGTGATTGTGTATGGTATCTACAAGATAATAAGTTCAATAAAGAGACCATTAGGATGGGGCCTGTGAGGCAAGTGGATTTCCTTCGTAAATAATCCCTCAGTGCCTGAAATGCAACCATTTCTATGCAGCTCTGGCCCAGAGTGAACCCTGATGGAGGAGCCAACTCCACTGCAATAAAGATGCTGAATTCAGAGTTCACACATGCAATTTTCAATTAAAAAAGCTCACCTTATCTTCTGTTTCTCTTCAGCTTACCAGCCTGGAGCTGCTAAGTTTAGTGAAACAACTTTCCCAGAGTTGTGAACTCTTCGTGACAGAAAAAAACTTTAAAATCGTAATAGCCAGTCTCTCTTCATATGCATATAATCTTCAACTTCACCAGTTCAACCTTCATCTGAGATGCTGTTAACATCAGATGCTTTTTCTTTATTTTCATTTTCCTATGTTTCTATCTGTTTGCTTTGCTGGGCACAGCACACTATAGATTCATACCGAGCTTAACTGAGGGGTAGGGATCCTGGTTCCAAACCTGAAGAGGTATTATGTAGGATTTAGACTACTGTGTCTCGATCAAAGACAGCAAAATCATCTCAATGCATGCTCCCTAATTAATCTTGACTTAATTTGATTTTACTGTTCCATTTATCTGACCACCACAACTTTTCATCAACAGTAAACTCTTAGAAGGAAAGAGAGAGAGAGAGAAGGGGAAGGAGGAGGAAGGGAACGAGGAAGAAATGGAAGGGGGAGAGGAAGGAAGGGAGGGAGGGAAGCAAGACAATAGGAGGAAGGGAGGAAGAGAGAAAGAGAGGAAGGAGGGAGGGAAGGGAGGGAAGGAAAAGAAATCTATCCTTTTTCCTAAAGAGCTCACCTGAGAACACTAGCTTTGTAACTCCTTTGGGAAGTCATGTCTCCTCCCTGGGCTGAAGTTTCCCCATTGAACCATAAGGGTCCTCGAGTTGCTTATGGTTCCTAAGTTCCAGCCTAGAACAGGAAATGACTGCAGCTCACAGGAATGCACTTCACAGAGTATCAGAATGCAGAGGCACTCTCCACAAGTACCAACAGTGAGGGATATTTACTACCTTTGGGTGAGGAAAGGGACCAGAGCTCTACAAAACTCACCAAATGCTAAATGGCTCACTGAAGCTCCTTGTAGGCCTTTCTCCTGGCTGCTAATTTATCAACCCCGAATTACTCTTTACATTGCGTGACTATGTGCATAAAGCAAAATGCTGTGTGGTATGAAAAACTGAGCCCATTTAGGGAGACTTTTTATAATGGAGTTAAAGGGCTGCCATGTATCTATTTCGGGGAGATACTCAAATGCCCCACGGGAGCACAGAAGAGGAATACAATTGAGGTTTAGGAATCCATCCCTACTTCCACCATACTAGTTCTTGAATATTCTCTGGAGTCGAGAGATTGACTAAAGATAAGGGGAGGCCCCAGGGCCAAAATTGACAGGGTAAAAGACAGGTAAAAGTGGTATCATCATCATCATCTTCTACTCTATGAAACCTCTTTCCATCTCAGCTTCCCTAATTTTGCTAATGATATTACACTCCAGGCAACCACCTTGCTGACATTGAAATCAACCCTCTTCCCACCAGCTCATGACCTGCCACAATGCTGCAAATTATTTCTGTCATAATACCCCTCCTACCTGTGCCCACCTTTTCTCTCCCAATGTCCACCTTACTTCCATATATCAGCTAGTAGTTACTTATATCCTAGGAGACAGACACTAATTCTATGTCTATTTTATAAACAAAGACATATTAAAAACTCACCCAAATTCCCCCAACTAAATCCAGTTCGGTCTGATCTGAAAGCCTTGGCAAGCACAGCATTCTGCTGCCCACTGCTGTGGGGCCCTTGATCACATCAGTCAAGGTTAATTCCTCCCTCCACCACTCCTCCTTTCTCTATTCCAGGTGTTTCAAATGCTAATGTGTGTACAAACCATCTGGGGATCCTGTGAAAGTGCTGATTTGGATTCAGTAGATTTGGGGTGCAGCCTGAAATTCTGCATCTATAACAACCTCCCGGGTGCTGATGCTGCAGATGTGGGGAACACACTTTGAGTATCAAGGCACTAGACAAAGTTCACTTTGAGCGATTGCTGTAAACTTTGCATGACTTCAGCTGTTTTGAAGGGTTTGTTTGAGGGTTTGTTTAATCAGAATCTTTTATTCAGCTATTAGTTATCTTATATAGGACTGTTAACCCATTTTAATTTTTATTGTAGATACTTTTTAATAGAAACCCAGAAAAATAAGGTTCCACAATTTTATGTCTCCCAAAATATCTTGCATGTGGTTTTGTACATATGACTCATCCATGAAATTTTGCTGAATTAATAAAAAATGAGGTTAGGTAGGTGAGGGACTGCTAGTGACAAGAAGGTGATGAAGTTTCAGAGATGGTCCTGGGATACATCCCTGGCCCTCTGACCTATCCATGGAAGGAAAGGGCAGATCTCTTCCTAAGCATGGGCAGCTATTTTATTCAAGTCCCAAGTACCAGGAAGTGGCGAGAGTGTGTTGAAGTGGAAAGGACGTATGATTATGATTCGCGTGACCTGATATCCGGTCCTGGCTGCATTTCTAATTCCCTGTATGATCAGCAGAGCATCACTTAGCTCCAGGGCTTCCTTTTCCTCCTCTGCTAAATAATGAGTTTGGGCTACAGTAGGTCCCATCCAGCTCAGACCACCAATGAACCTCCAATGTTCCTTACTGTGGGAGTAGGAAGAATAGGAACTTAGGGGCCGAGTGTGCTATGGTTCTTCTTCTGTCTCTATTCTCAAAAGAGGTAAAAAGGGCATAAGGCCATCTGCAATTGCTCTGCTCATTTTGGACTTAATCTGTTACAGCTGTCCATAAACTGTGGCTGAGTGGTGGTGCTGGGGGTTGCTCAAATGAGTGATCAATCAGCTATCCTTCAGAAATTCAAGATTGCGCCTCATTTACTCAAAGAATGAACTGTTGCAAGACAAAATCGCTGAGACTGAAGTAGATCATGCTTACACTATGACTCGAGCCAGGTGGGTGTTGTTGGATTCCCAGGCACTACTAGGACTGTACTCAGGGAAGGGGTGTGGATGCTACATGGTACTTGGTGCCTTGGGAAATGATCCCAGGCTCCCATCGGGACCTGACTAGGCTAAAGAAAAGACTCTTGGTCCAGGTCAAATGAAGGTCAGTGATTTATAGCTGCAAGATTTCTAAATGTTATAACTAAATGCTATCCTATTATCATCTGCAAATTAAAGAAGAGATGTCTTATTCTTCTCAAGACACATCTGTGCTGCAATATTCAGCACAGTGCTAAGTACACAAAGAATGTACATTGAATAAATAGATTTATTAATTCAGCAACTTTGCTGAGCCCTAAGCTAGGAATTTTGTATTTGAATGTTTTAGTTATCATCTCTCACAGTTGTGGGTTGATTCCAGTGTCAACAGAGGCTGGTCATCTAAGAGTTTGGCAGTACTGAAATGTCTAAGATGGCTCAGTCACATGGGGTTGGCTGTCAGCCAGGAGATCAGCCAGGGATGTCAACCCAAGTGTCTCGGTTCAGCACCAGATGACTTTCCCATGTGAGCTGGGCTTCTATGAGTATAGCACAAGTTCCTACAGGCAGGAAGTGGAAGCTGTCAGTCCCTTTAACTCTTGGCTTCAAGAGTCCTAGAGCAGCATTTAATTGTTCAAGCCAGTCAAAATGCCAGTCCAGATTAAAGAAGAGGGGAAATAAGCTGTACCACTTTATAGAAGGAATAGCATGCACAGATAGGGAGGGTGTGCCAGTTTGAATGTATTATGTCCCCCAAATGCCATTATCTTTGATGTAATCTTGTGTGGGCAGACCTATCAGTGTTAATTAGATTGTAATTCTTTGAGTGTTTCCATGGAGATGCGCCCCACCCAACTGTGGGTGATGACTCTGATTGGATAATTTCCATGGAGGTGTTGGTCTGCTCATTCAGGGTGGGTCTGAATTAAATTACTCGAGCACTATATAAGATCAGACAGAAGGAGCAAGCTGCTATAGCCAAGAGGGACACTTTGAAGAAAGCACAGGAGCTGCAGATGAGAGACAGTTTGAAGATGGCCATTGAAAGCAGACTTTTGCTCTGGAGAAGCTAAGAGAGGACAAATACCCCAAGAGCAACTAAGAGTGACATTTTTGAGGAACTGCAGCCTAGAGAGGAACATCCTGGGAGAAAGCCATTTTGAAAACAGAACTTTGGAGCAGACGCCAGCTATGTGCCTTCCCAGCTAACAGAGGTTTTCTGGACACCATTGGCTATCCTCCAGTGAAGGTACCTGATTGCTGATGTGTTACCTTGGACCCTTTCTGGCCTTAAAACTGTAACTGTGTAACCAAATAAACACCCTTTTAAAAAGCCAGTCCATCACTGGTGTTTTGCATTCTGGCAGCATTAGTAAACTAGAACAGAGGGGAAGGATCATTGGGACACTGTGGTAGCTTGGAGCTATGTACCCAGAACATGTAAAACATGTCATTAATTTTATTCCATTCTTGTGGGTGTGAACTCATTGTAAATAGGACCTTTTGATGAGGTTACTTCAGTTAAGGTATGACTCCATTGATCCAGGATGGATTTTAATCCTATTACTAGAGTCTTTTATAAGCAGATGCAATTCAGACACACAGAGAGAAAGCCACAGGAAGAAGCAAGAAGCTGGAATCAACATGAACAGGAAGAGAAAGGAGAAGATTGCCATGTGCATTGTTATGTCACAAAGGCCAGGGACAATGGATTGCTGGCAGCCAGCTCCAGACACCAGTTTGGCAGTACTAGGTCTAAGATGGCATTTGGTTATAACATTTAGGAATCTTGCAGCACTGGTCTTCCTGGAGACAGCATCGCCTTGATGATGCCTTATTTTGGACTTCTAGTCTCAAAACTGTGAGACAATAAATTCCTGTTGTTTAAGCCAATCCACTACATGATACTTGTTTTAGCTGCCAGGAAAATGAAAGAGACATCAATGGAGATTAGATCAAATTTTCTATCATCTGAGTTATTCCTTTTAATTTACATATGGTACTGGAATTAAAGGCACAAAGAAATGTACCCACTTGATGGCTAAAATTTAAATTACTGACAATGGCAAGTGCTGACAAATTTGTGGAGCAACTGGAATTCTCATACATTCTGGTTAGAATGTAAAATAGCACATCTCTTTAGAAAACAGGTTCTTAGGAAGTTAAATGTATACTTACCACATGACCAAGAAATTCCACTTGTAGGAAACATGCCCAGAGGAAATTTATCCAACAGAAATATCAATATATATCCACATGTGTTACTGTAAAACACAAAGAGTGAAACCGAATGTAAACTGTGGACGATAATCAATAGTATAACTAAAATAATATCTTTTTATCAGCTGCAACAAAGTTACCACATTAAGGCAAACTATTAGTAACATGGAAAACTGTGTGTATGAGGAAGGGGATATGGGAACCCTGTACTTTTTGGATGATATTTCTGTAAACCTACAACTGTCTTAATTTTTAAAAAAAGAAAAAATAAGAGATGTTGGGGATCACTATCCAGGAGTTTCTTTTCCAACCACCACAGGAAATACACCACTGGCTAATTCTTACCAGACCTTACATGTTGGCATGATGTGATAACACTGCTAAATATATTAGAATTGCCTGGTCTCTCTATATACTATATTACTGGTATCAGTAAATATATATGGACCAGGTAATTCTAATGTGCTTTCATGGTTTGGAACCACTGACTTAGAAAATTATGTATTAGAAGACTGTGTAAAGACATTCACCCTCACTCATAATTAGTGATACACAAATTACAACCATTTCTTACTTGTTAGAGTAGCAAATATTATAAAATAGGATAACATATTCTACTGGCCAGGCTGCGGGCAAACTGATACTTTCATACATTGGTGATGGGGAGGCAGATTAGTACAACTATTTGGATGGGAATTTGGCAGTAGTAATAAAAATTCATTTACCTTTTGACCCAGCCATCCCACATATAGAAATTTAACCTGTTTTTTTATCCTCCTAAAATACCAAATATACATGTGTATATACATATTCATTGAAGAATGTTTGTGACTTTAAGATACTGGAAACAACTACCTAAAAGTCCATAGAATGGTTGAATTACCTATAGTACATATACACAATGCATTGCTACAGTGTGTAGCTGAAAAAGAATGAGGACCATCTCTATGGACTAATGTGGAGAGATTTCCAGGATATACTGTCAAGTGATAAAGCAAAATGCAAAAAGGAAGCACTTATGAAAGCTATATTTTGTGTAAGAAAGATGGGTAAATAAGAAAATACACATGTATCTGCTCAATTTTGCAAAAAGCATCAGAAGAAGGAAAACTCAGGGACTAGTAAGACTTGTCATCAATAGGGTTGAGTGTGAGTGGGGAGAACAAACTGATGGTGTAGTGGCACTTTCCTATGGAAAGCTTTGTATATAGTTTCACCTTTGGTACCAGATTAATATTTCACACAGCTGTAAAAACTTAATGATGGAGAAGAAACGTAAAATAGACTACAAACAGAAACAAATGCTCCTCACTGAATTTCAGATGAATAGCATAACAACACTGAAGGGGAAAAGCTTTTGAAATGGTAGTTTAATAAAACAATCAGGTGATTTTAAAGTACAGGGAGAGTTGTAAGCCACTGACATAGGAAAAAGTAGTCTATCTTCCTGTAATTTGCACTGAAAAGGATAAGCATTTTTCCTGAAGCTCTCCTTTCCCCTTTCCCAATGTCTCCTTATTTCTCATTGACCAGATTAGATCAATGACTATTCCTGAACCATTGGCTTAAGCTATTCAGGCTCACCTTAGAGACCGAAAGTGATATAAATCTCACCCAAAAGGTACGGGTCCTAATGGAACAAAGGTGACCCTTCCCCCCAAAATCTGTGGTGCTACAAAAAAGGAAAACAGGAGAAATATATTCACAGATGATGAGGGGAGGAGGTTGATACATCCCATTGGAAATTGTGGGACAGGTATAAAAGGAAGACTTGTCCAGGAAGTTAAGCATGTTATTTTAAGTGAATAGCAACACACAAAGTCAACTTTGGAGTTTCTAACTTTGAGTATGGGAGATGCCTGATAATTAGATTCAACACAGAATAAAAACAAAGCCAGGGGATTTTTAAAGATACAGACAGAAACTTATAACAGTCCCACCAAACACTGTAGAGGATGGGATGTTTTGTAAGATACTGACAGACCGTAGCCCGGGAACAGGATAGGCTTCTCAATCCCAATGTGTATAAGGGTAATCTGTTGTGCTTGTTACATTGCCTCTCCTTGAGTTTCATCCTCAGAGATTCAAGAGGATAAGGGTGAGTCCAGAAATTTGATTTTAAATGATCTTCTAAGGAAATTCATAAGTAGGTGGTCTAACCACCAAACTTTGAGAAACCTTGTACCACAGGAAAATGATGCCAGTATACCTAAAAAGTTTCAGGCACTGAATAGAAAATTGGAATCTAGCGGACAGTATTTAGGTTCCAGATAAGAACTTGACTATTGACCTAGCTAATAATATTTATGCTGATAATAATGATATCTAGCATAAATAAGGTGCTGATTACGTACACCTTCCATGCACTCTTTTATTTAAACCTCACATCAAGCATAGGAGAAAACTTCAGCTAAGTGGCTGTGTAACTTCTTTAGCATCACCTCAGTAATGTGAAACAGGTGGAGTTCTGCCTGAGAAGGAGCTTAAAAGTTTAACCACTATGCTCTACTACTTCCTTGAGGGGAGAAGATATAAAGGGAATAGCAGACTAAACAGCAACTAAAGCCTAAAAATTGGGGACCTATAGAATGTTGCAGAAATCCTCACTAGTATCAGTCTTGGCCTCAGAAACAAGTGAGAGTAAAAATAGTGGTAAAGACTGATCTTACAAGAAAATAAAAAGCAATTAAAAAACTAGAGATGTATAGATGCAAGAAACAAGAAAGGGCACATGAAACTTGTTTCTTTAAAACAAACAAAAAAGAATTTTTGACTTTAGCCATTCTCAAACAAATAACACTTTCATGGGCTTTGAATTTTTGGTTTCATCACAGGATCTAACTTGTTGAGGAAGTTGATTGATATTCTGGTCCCCAAGTACTCTATTCACAAAATAAGAGTACAAGCCTGTGTAGCTCATAGAAGAACATGGGGATATAGGAGATGGGAAAATAACCCCATTTTTTTCACAGAAAACAGTCACAGTAAGGGCACCCAGGACAGAATCTCAACAATACATAAACTTACTGGAGTAGAACATCTGTGAATTGGATACATTCATGCAAATTGCATATGATTGTTGAATTCCTAAGTGAGACTTACCTGTAAAAACATGAAAAAATGGTTAGAGTACGGTATAATCAAAGGACGGGCATCTTTGTTGTATGAGAAATTATATCCAAGATTTCTGCCTGCAGGAAAATTCTTAAAGAAATCTGTTGCAAACCACCCAGTTGAAAATGTTCATAGGCTGCCATTTCGTTTTAAGATAGAACACTGATCTGAAAATTGGCAGTGAGAATTATTTTGAAAGCACGTCAGTAACACTGAAATTAGCTCATGCTTGGTCAACCCCTTCTCAATGTCTTTGTGGAAGCACTGCCCTGAATGAGAAAGGACTTCAGACTGTCTTTTCCTCAACTCCATTAACTGCAGATCTCCTGTCTGGTATCACAATACAGTCAGGTCTTAGAGAGAGATGAAGTAGAGTTGCAACCCAGGTTCTCAAAAATAAATAGATAAAATAAATAAATAAATAAGTAAATAAGTAAATAAGTAAATAAATAAATAAAGGCGCCTACTCCAGCTATTCCCTCCGAAGCTTTCCTGTATCTAGCTGAACTTCTAAGTTGCTAAACAGCAAAACTTGTTACAAGCAAATGCGGCCTATTGAAGTGAGAAGGCAAAGCCCACTTCTTCCACTGACATTACCACCAGTAACCGGGCACCTAGGTCCTATAAAGCCACTTCATGTGTATTATTTTATTTAATCCAAAAATTGTCTCTCTCCTGCTATTTTTCTGGTTTCCCTTCTGTCTTTGACTGTGCTGCAAATACCTAGAGTTTCTGGTCCGCAACCTTCACTCCCCTGGCACTAATATTAGCCACATATAAAATGACTTTTGCCCTCAAAGTACTCAAAAGTGACAAAAAAATACATCTAAATGAAATAGTATAATTCATTTGGTTATGGATACAAAATAAGGTTCAATGTGCCATAAGAAGAGAAAGTCACAGGAGAGGTTGTGACTTGTTTTACAAGTTGAAAGAAGCTTCACAGAGGAAAGGTTATAAAGAATGACCCCATCAAAAAACATCTCTCCACGGTTACCTGAAATTCCCACATCATTCACTAGGTTGTACACAGAAACAAGACAGGGGTTTAAAGCAGGAGATTTTTAGTGGAACCTCCTTTCATCCTCCTTATTCCCCACATCTCCACCTCCTTACTTTCCCCCTCCCCAGTTCCCAGACTTTGCAAAAACCAATGCACACTTCCAGTTCTCTAGCACTAGTCAGGGTTCTCTTTCTACCAAGTAGAATATAGTTTTACAATGACGATCAGACAACCACATATCATGCTGCTCATGATTGGGGACCCCTAGCATGAGAAAAATTGGGGGTTGGTCACTTCATTATCAAGTCATTGCTCTTGGAATTCAATTTCCCAAGGAAAAGAAAGTTTGAGAAACACAGAAGGGCTTTGGCCACTCTTTTCTCCTCTATCTCCTCCCCCTCTGTCCATTTTTTTTCCTTTCCCAGGCAGAGGGTAATTTGTATACTGCCTGAAATAATAGCAGCTTAACAGATGAAAGCCATGGTCAAAGCCCGTGGACATCATTGAGGAGTTAATAAAATTTCTGTGCCTGGAACAGATTACTAGGTAACAGCTGAGATTGGAAAAAAGATTAAGCTACTGAATTGCTGGCAGAACCAAAGGAAGGAGTCTAAAGTTGGCATTCATCATGCCCCATAGAAGATGAACAATTCGGGAAATAGAGTTGGGTGATTTGTTCTGAGTTCTTAAGCCATTTTACCTTGCCCTTCTCTGACCTAGATGGGCGGATGTTGTTTATCTGGCCCGATGCATTCTACATCCCCTTCCCCAAATGCTCAAAAACCCTCAGTAGTTCCCCAGTGTCTATACATTCATAGCCCAGCATTCTAGGATTTCCACAACCCTCCCTGCAATCCCTTTTCACAGTATAACCCAATTGCTTCTTGCATAAATTATCTGTTTCTGTTTGGGCACATCTGGCAGCTTTTGCGCAGAGCAGACATTCACTATGAGTTTCTCACTAATCTCTGTTTTTGCATCTTTGTTTACACCATTGCCCCATCTGGAAACATTCCCTCCACCCTTTATATTTAACTACAAGATAAATAGTAAAATTGGGATTTTGCCTTAATTATAATAGAATTGAATGAGTGTTTGCCTATGTACTTCACTGTACATGTGTGTGTTGATACACAGATGAATCAGACACATTTCTTGCTCATAAGAAAACTAGTCTTAGGAAAACAATGAGATAATCAGAGAAAGTCATGTTCCAATAAACTCACATGGTGTCTGTATTAGTTAGGGAAACAGAGCCAAGAGAGATCTGTAAATATAAGATTTTATAAAAGTGTCTCATGCAACTGTGGGGATGCACATGTCCAAATTCTGTAGGGCAGGATGCACGAGTCCAAATTCCATAGGGCAGGATGCATGAGTCTAGACTCCACAGGCAGGCAGCAAACTGGCAACTCCGATGAAGGCGTTCAATGAACTCCTCAGGAGACTCTGGCTAGCTAAAGAAGAAGTAAAGTTTCTTTCTCTTTCTCCCTTAAAAGTCTCCAACTAATTGGATTAAATCCAGCTGATTGAATTCTCATTGTGGAAGATATGCCCTTCTTTGATATAATCGGTTGCAGGTGCAGTTAATTGACTTTTGATTTAATAAACCAGCCTTCTGGTTTATTAACCAGCCACAAATGTCCTTGCAGTACTGTTTAGGCCAGTGCTGGCTTGACCAGACACTTGGGCACCATCACCTAGCCGAGTTGACACATGAACTTAACCATCACAGTGCCCTAGTATTAGCTACCATTTATTGAGTGTTTACTATGTGCCAAGCATTGTACTAAAAGTTTTTGTGGCCTACCAATTTTATTAGTCCCCAAAATCTTGTGGACTGGGGACTATTGTTATCCCGTTTACAGGTGAGAACACTGGGGCTCAGAAAGGTTAAATACCTTGCCCAAATTTAATAAATATCTAAGCAGAGATATGGAATGGAGTCTCTCTGACACCAAAGTATGTTTTCTTTGACCATGTCACCAAGACTGAATTGGCTTTAGTTTACATTTAATGAACTGGAGAAGCAAGTACAACTAAACAAAGAAGTGTATAGTGAAATAATCCTATAGTACTCTGGGCAAGAATTAATAAGAGTGTGGATGAAGGGATGGCAATTGGAATGGGAAAAGTGACCACAGGTAGATTCCAGAGGGACTTTTGACTGCCTGGGTGCAGGGTATGGAGAGAGAAAGATGTCAAAGGCGACACTTAGCTTCAACCTCAGTTAATGAGAGTAGATATAAAGAGAAGAAAATACACCCTCTGGAAGCAATGATTTCCCTGTGACATTAACCCAGTGGCCAAACTCTGTTGTGGCTACGAGTCCTTCAGTTATCAAAAGCGCAAAAACATTTGCAAGTTGTTTCTTCTCTAAGCTAATAAGCCTGAGTTCCATTGCTTATTTGTCACTTGTCAGGACCTCCTAGTTCCTTATTCCCACCTGACTCCTGCTTCTTCTCTAAAGCAGAGGTAGAAAAGGTTAAGGACAAGTTGAGAGGGAACAGTTAATCTTCCTTTGATTGCAGCCTCAGTGGGACAAAGTCAATTGGACTGCATTTGATTTTTTATTTAACTTGTAGGTGCAGTAAAATACTTTGGATGCAGATTAACTCCCTCCCACCAAATCTCACACTCAATACTGCCTAATTGATTTACCTACCTTGAAGCAAAAGCTTGTGAGTTTTGATAAATAGATTGAAAATCTTTCTTTACTTCATAAGTGCTTCTGTAAGCAATACATCAACTAGAACAGAAAATCCTAACTATTCTCCATTGATAAAGAACTCCAGGTTTGGGATCAGGAGGAACAAATGTCTTTTTCCTCCACTAGTGATATGCATATTTTATTGCGTGATTATAAATGCTATGGAAAGATATTCCAGAGACAGTGCAGGGACAGTGTGTGCTGACCAGAGTATGGGCCAGAAACTGTGTTTGCAAAAGCACTCAATATCTTGTTTATCCATGAAAACAACCTTATGAGATAGGTATATTTTAATTCAAACTCTGGAACATGGAACTGTGGCTCAGAGAGGTTGAGTAATTTGCCAAAGATAAAATAGTTAGGAAATAGTGAAGCTAAAATTTTAACCCAGATTTCTCTAACAACCTAATTCTAAACTCTTACCAAATTGTCTCTTTCTTTGTCAACACAGAGACCATGTACATTTCCTCTCTATTAACAGAAACTCAACAATTTTTAAGTCAGAGATTTTAAAAAAGAGGACAATATCAAAAAGAAATTATGACAGAACTCATGCTCTACCACCAAACTTCCACACTAAGAAATTTTATCAGCCCAAAGGAGGGGGAAAACACCCTCTCTCCAGGGGTACTGGAAAAAGGTGGCACACAATGTGGAATGGAAGGGTCTTTGATCACTGAACAAAGTAGCTGCTCTGATAAGAAAGGAAACTGGAACAATCAACCCTTGCCCCAGGCCCCAGGATCAGGCAGGGGCCTCGGGCCTGTCTCCTATTCAAAAGCAAACACCGGTTGCTTCTCCAAACTTGACTGTGTAGTTCCTATTTGATCACCAGATGGTTGCACCACCTGCAAAGAGAAAAGGCATCTTGTAGACTTTGCTCACAGTTGTTCCTATGGCTGCCTAAGCTCAGGCCCTTTTCCCGTCTTTCCCTGCAGTGTTTCTTCCATAATTGTATGTACATACAATCACACAGGCTAGACTATCCAAACCCACAGGTCCTCATACATATATGAGGTAGGGCTTTTTGAGGAAATCGCATATATTTAGAGTCTTCCCTTCATTCCTTCCTCCATGAATCAATACTCATATACTGAATGCCTAATGTTTACATGAACTATTGTAAGCATTATAAATCATGACCTTCACCTTCAAGGAACTCACAGACTAGTTAGAGAAATAGATGTGATAATTTCAACAATGCATTGTGGAATTATGATACATAATGAGAGATCAGTGTGGTGTATTGAATATTCTAAAGAAGGAGAATCCACAATGAGTGATAGAATTAGAAGGGGAAATAAAACCTTCAACAACAAAAATATTTACTGTGTGCTCTACTGTATTTAGGATTTGCTGCTAAGCATTGTCCAGGCATAGACAATAGAGTAATTAATACGTCAGACCAAACTCCTGCTCTAATGGAGTCTTCATCTAATGACAAAGACACAATAAACAAGTACTTGACTATATAAGATAATGTTGGATAGTAATTCAGGCTATAAGGAAAATAAAATAAGATAATGTGATAGTAAGTTACTCAGGAGCAAGCACAATTATGAATTACACAATCAAAGAAGATCACTCAGAGGAATTAACATTCGAGTTAAGATTTAAAGAAGCAAAGGGAGCCAGCTTAAGACTAATTGTCACGTAAAAAAGTCATGAGGAAAGACCTTGGCCCCAAAATATTTCCTAATGTTGTAGAGAGATACCAATGTCTAAAATCCTGTCATTGTTCATTGACCTGATGTAGCAGTCCACAAAATGCAATTCATAAATCCCCTGCTGCGGGGGAAATAGTTAACTGCTGTCTTGAGCTGCTGCCATTATGGATCCACCAAAACCATGCTTCCCCTGGGCTTATTATCCCAGCCAGCAACTGAGCACAACAGGTGTTCTAAAGCAGGGCCATTCTAGACAAACGAGGGATTCTTTCAATGGGTGACTTTTGCTCAGGGTCTTCCCATTGTTCTGGCTGAAACTTATTAGAACTATACTGCAGTCTGAGACTCCCTTATCCCATTCCTTCCTTCCTTTCTTCTTCTACAGGTGTTAGACCTGTATCGAAGTCCAAATACTCTGTCATCTACTCTCTTTCCCAAGTAAATCTCTTGTGCATGTTTACCATTCTTGGTCTCTGCTTCTCAGAGGACCCAAACATATACAGTTATGCGCAATGGCTAAGTTTTGGGGATCTTGCCTTGGGAGAACCAAATTGGGAAAAGACAACAAAAGTGTTGAAGACTACAGAGATTCCTAAAGTTAGAATTAGGGTAATGTACACAAATGAATAGTAATAAGGATTTTGATGGAAAGAATGAAATAATAGGGAGAAAGAAAGACTGTGAAAGTAAGAAGGAACCAGGCAGAGGTCAGGGGCTCATAATAAAGAATAAAGCTTAGAAAACAGTGGAAGAGTTTGGCGCTAGAAACTTACTTTATTAAGAATGGCTTCCACAAAAAACTGCAAGTGTTACTCTGAATATGTGCTTAAATACATGATAACTGGAATAAAATTCTGTCTATTATTTCTTCTACTCTGATCTCTAGCATGAAGTTCTCCTATTATCTCTTTTAGTCTACATTTCCTTATTTTACCACAAGTGAACTTAGTAATATACTAAATTTCTTTTAGTCTTTCCTTCAATTGACTCATAAGTCTTAGACAACTATAAGAGTCTGCCAATATATTGATGCTCAATAGAGAAGTGCTAAAATATACCCTAGTTTCTCATACTTGAGCAATGCCAAGATCTAGAAAACTATTAGAATTTAAAGGCAGAAGATGTGTATCATGATATAAAGTCTCCAAGATAAAAAGAGAGCAAAAATTGAATTACACACCTTCTCCTTTAGTATATCCTGGTAATTCTCCTGGTTAACTTCAGATGGAGGTTGTTTTGATAATAGTGTTGAGGTAGAAAGGCAAGGAGAGGAAGCTGTGGCTGGGAAAAGTGCTTCATTATATATATGACTTAGTCAACATGTGTGTTTGGGCTTGGGTTAAAACTGTCTAGAGTGTTGCTACTATAATATCATAGTCATAATGACATGAATATTATATCCTAATATTCTGACAGCTAGATCAGTTGTGTCTTTTCTGCATGATTTTCAAGGGCACAAAAGTGCAAGAGGATTAGAACTAAGTTCAGGTACAAGTTATTAGCGTGACAATGAGGAAGGACCAAAACTGAGAAGACAGTGAAAACTCTCCACGTAGGCAAGTATTCTATAACAAGTTTGTTGACAGGACAGAAAGAGGTAATCAAAACTGAAGACCCAGGTTAAAAAAAAATAATAGCAGATACTATTTAAGAGCTAAGTCAAGAAATAACATACTAGGGATGAGATGAAAAGTCTTCTGAAATATATGTGATCACCAAGCTACAGGATCAAAAATGAACTTCTTATATTCTAACTCAAGTCCTATGAGTATTCTAATATATAATGTGCTATAGAGAAGTTGTATTATAGTAAAAATCATAATCATATTAGAATATCACTCAATAATAATTAAAGAAGAAAATTAAAACAAATATAAAATAGTAAATAGTAAAAAAATATAGAAAAGAAAGTAAGAAGGAGTAGGAAAGATAAAAATGTCATGCACACATGAAAATTACCACATAGTAAAATATGAGGAAAATATGTCACTAAAGAGACTCAAAATCCCAGGTAAACAATGTGTCAACAAGTTACCAACTGACAAAACAGAGTTTAGGCAATATCCCTAAAGTGCTTGAAGAGTCCAGAATGATGGAGCTGTTTCCAATGAAAGGAGAGAGCTAGCTGAACATATGCAATATAAATAAAGCTACACTTTGAATGCTAATCCTCGTGACACAAAAACCTAAGCCAGGAGGGGTGTTCCTGTTCCTCAAGTAGAACTTTGTGACACCATTGCTAACAGCATCCTCACCATCCCACCCACCATGAGATGATAACTTATTATCTGGCTATGCTCCTGATACCATCTGAGTACCCTGTTAGAACACATATGAATTAGTTCAACTGGTCAGGATCCCAAAGCCAAGCACATGGGTCATAATCCTGGAAGTGGAAGGTGATGGTGAAAGTTGAACTGAATACAGAGTCATATTAACAGAATAAAAAGAAAGGCTTGTCATAGAGAAGAGGCAGAGTGATAGGGTATGGAGGAAATGAGAAAGAAGAAAAATGACAGTTAGAAGGCAAAAGCTAGAACTGAACACCACCTTGTATCTTTGAGTGAGTAATTTCAATTTTACCATATTATTCTCTTCACCACTGGAAACCATTTGATGGACCTAGTTAGAACAGGTTTAACTCTGTTCTGGAAGGTTTCCTTACAACCTCTTTTTGATGGAAATACTGCAGAGAGTGAGGATTCTTAATTCCATATGGCTATACTTTTTCTGATGATTTCCTGGAGGCTTGGTTCTTGTCTGTTAGGTCCCAAAGACTTTCCCTAAATCATCAGCCTCTCTGAAAGGCTCTTAACTAGTCTAGTGTCCCTTCGTTATTTACACCTGAAGCTTTGTTTCTCTTTAAAAATGGTACCCAGCAGTACACTGGAAGTATTACAAGTCCATTGCAGGTGAGTCACCGGCTGTTGATATCTAATTCTCTTTCACTGCAACTGCAAAGACATATCATGAAGGTATGATTTGTTGGATGGAGCACTGATTCAAGAGAATTGTGAAACATTGACCTCATGCTGTAGGTAAGAGACAAGAGGTACAGTAAAACATCAGTCTAGCACAGAGAATGACTGGGCATTTGCCAGAACATTTGAGTACTTATTCTCTCAAGACTTTAAGAAAGTTCTACGAGCAGTAAACAGTTCTCCTCAAATAGCAAAACAGTGCCAAAGGGTGACCAAGTGAATGGTATAATAACTGTGGATACTTTTATAGATTTGGTGAGGCACTGTTACACCATGGCAGTGATTATGTTGTAATTGTTACTGTCTGGTTTAGTGCTGTGTTGAGTCTTTTTGTGCCTTCAAGAGGGACAGAAAAAAATCTGGTATTTGAATGTGCACTGCAAACCATTAGTGTTGCTCACCTCTGCTATAGGGATTAGACCAGAGTTGTCTGTTCACCATAACTGTCATTCATGTATGCCAGAGGGTGTGTATATGCATGAGTACCCAAGAATGACATTTTCTAATGGGGAAAACTCGAACACTGGAAGCTTGAGTTTATGGATAATTTAGTAACAGTGTTTATTATCACATATTGAGCATCCTTTGTGGAGCTGAGGCTGTAACAAATCATTTAGAAAAATTAAGAAAGGAAAAATATTCTACAAATTTGCCTGAATTCAGTGGGAAAGCATGCTAGGGTGAAATGGCAGAGTCTACCTTAGAGGCAGGAGGGGGAGATGGGACATTTGTGCTGTTTAAATGCTTACTCTGGAACACATTATTTTCAAAACAACTTCATTTACTCTGATAGTTCTATGACATTTGCCCAAATTTGCAAAACCAGGGAGTCTCAAAGTTAGATGACTGTATTCCCAATATCATAAGAATCTGGAAATTTTACTCCACTACATTCTGTATCATCCTCCCCTAAGACAACAAATAGCTCCAGTCATACTGGTCTCCTTCATATTGATAATATCATCTTCTATAAACCCATAGGCACTAGGCTGAGAGAATACATAAAGTATCCCTCGTGTTCACAATAGCCACATAGTGTTGTTATTATCATCACAATTTTATAGGCAGGTAAACTGAGGCACAGAGCAGTTACATAAGATGCCAAAGTTCACATGACTGATATGTAGAAAAACCTGGATTTTAACTCAAACTGTGTGGTCTGAAATCTGAGTTTTTTCACTTTCACCACTCTCTTAAATCATTCCTCTCTGAAATCTCCTTTTCAAAGATACTATATCTGTTTGCATATTTTTATTTAATTGTGGTTCTTAACCATTTTCCTCGTGGGTTAAGGGAAGAAATTCATTCTCCAGGTCAGGAGGCAGGGGTGATGGAGTAAGGAACCAAGACTAAAAGGAACTGACTAAAGGTTGAGCAATTTATTCCACTTCTCTTATGTATGAGGAAGTCTGCCCAGAGACTAGTTACTGGAACTAGCATAAACTAGCATAGTCTTTTGCAAGAAAGAATTCTAGATAATGCTAAATCATTCTGGAATCATTGATGAACATATTTGGAGATATTTTATCACAGCTAGCACAAGGGTGAGTAAGCATGTTGAACACAGCAAGGATGCCTCTACTAAAGCATACGTGTGATGTTAGAATAGCAGTACATTATACTGGTGTCCCTGCTCGATCCTTCAGTCATGTGAAAAAATACCCAGACAAGCATGTTTGGCATTTTGCTGAAAACATCTTGCAAACCTCCACAAAAAGAAAGTGGTGTTGGAGAAACCCATATCCAGGTTTGTTTATTTAAAATAAGAAAAGAGAAAGAAGGGACAAGAGGGAGATGTTGAAAACGTGGGTTTCAAAGACAAGCGTCATGACAATTGAGCCACTGAAAAGACGGGAAGGCCAGAATCGGCCTCCGGGGGAAGACTCTGGAGCTTTTCCAACTCCATTCCTTTCTCTAGTCATCAAGTGATGGAGATTTGTTGAACATGACACCTGGCTGCTCTGCATTATGGATTTAAATGGAGAGACAAAAGAGAGAGCTAATTGTTTTCCATGCATTTGAGCTTAATTTGGTACACTTTTAATTAGGGCTCTGATGGGACTGGGAATCAGTCACTTCTGCACAGGCAGCTCCTGTCAGCAGGTGACTGTGTAGAGGAAAGGAATTATTATGGAAGCCACTCAGGTCACGTTGGCATCAATGTCGCAGTCATGGAGGATGTACTAGAAAATGTCACTCCGATTGCAACCATGTCCCTATTCAAGACCAAAAGCACTCAACAGGGTGTGATACATTGGGGCTTAGCCAACATAAAAAAGGAAGCAAGGTTCAGAACTGGTAGCAAAGGCTTATGAATGAAATCATCCTTAAGAAGGAAAAGAACTAACATTTATTGAGCAACTCTTTGGTGGAACAGGAGAGGAGCATGAAGCCAGCAGACTATAAGCTCCATGCCTTTTAACACACACAGTTATCCCCCCTACACAACACCTTTTTATAAATGAGGAAATTAAGGTTGAGTAGTGCTAAGTGACCTTCCCAAGATTACATAGCTAATAAGTGCTAGAGCCAGGCATCAAACTCTGTTCCATCTAACTCTCAACTTCATGTTTCATTCTTTGCCCTCCCAGTTCCCCACCCCAATCACTAACACATTCTATCATTTCTGACTTATGCAGTAATTGCAAGAATATATTTTCACTCTCGGAGAGAAAATGATAAATGTGAAATTGGCGTGTAAATTACCAAGGCCACTTATTTGTAAATATCGATTCTTTTTATCTATAATTAACATGTATTTTCTTGCGTCTAATTTTGGATTCAATTTATGAAGTACTTACACAGCACTTCCTTGCACTACGCACTTCAGAGAGTGTAGCAGAGATCCGATGAAAAATTAGGCAAGGCCCCTCTCTAGAAACTAAAAACCTATGATAATGTGTGATATCAATGGATTTGTGGTAAACTTATAGGCAACATCTGCTTGAAATGCCTCCCCTACCCCTCAAAATTGAAATGACTTCCCCCAATATGAAATAACATGTGCTGGTATAACACAAAGCAAGCAATATAGGAAAGCATTAAATGGAAGATGACCTTTATGACTTAAGCAGTGCCCATGTTGGAAATTAGGTAAATATAAGATTTTTATCATATTGTGCTTATTTAATAAACAAAAATGTGTCTATCTTACCTACATATGCACAATCCCCAGTGGAGTTTAATTTGATGCATCAAGCAAACAGGAAGTTGATTAGAGGACACTCTTACTGGCACATCTGTCTCCATAATCCTGTCAATGGCTTGAGCAGTTTTCAACCAGGAAGGAGAATGCAGCCTGGATGGTGGTTCTCTTTCTCTCAAGCCCAGCAGCAAGTCCTGATAAACATCTCCTCTCCATCATCATGTCTGGACTATTGCAATAGCTCCTTAACTTGACTCCCTGATTTCATTTTTATCCCCATTTAAGCTATTCTCCTTGCAGAAGGTAAAATAGTATTTTTGACTTGTTTAAATTATATAATAAAAGAGAAAAAAAGAGAAAAAAAATGTAAGTGCTACTGGATTATTATAAGATGAACTCCCTTGAAACAACTACCAAGTACAAAAATAGAACTTTGCCATCCACCCCAGAAGGCCCGCTCTGTGCCTGACTTATCATAATGCAAAGCCCTTCCTCCCCACAAAAGCAGCCACTATCCCGAATTTTACAGTAATCCCTTTCTGGTGTGTTATTTTGGTTTGCTCACCAGACCTTCATGTTTAGTTTTGCCTACATTCCTTTTTTTTTTTTTAATGTTTTTTATAACAGATCAGCTGAAAGGAAAACATAGGCCCAATAGAAGAAGATAAGGGCTTAAAAGATTCGAGTCTATTCGGTCATAATGTTGATGATGATGGAAACAACTCATTGTTCTGCGTCATGGCTAAACATTTGCATGTATGATTGCTTTATATTCCCTTGTCTAGCTTATCAATGGATTGTATACAGTTAATAACAACTAAATTATCTGATATTTTAGATACATGAAATATTTTTGATAATTGAAAAATCAGAATATTGAATGGTAGGTGAAATATGTATAATGTACCAAAGGAGAGGAAGTTAAATCTAAAATTTTGAGGTATGAGATGGTTTCATATTTTTCCAAAAATTTAGTTACTATTCAATATGAAGCATCCTTTTGTATTAGAAAATTTGATTATATAGTAATATTAGCATTGGTGACTAGACCAGTGTGGTTGGGGTAATGGATGAATGTAGGCTAGATTAAAGAATTAGTTTGCACATGAGTGGCTTTCTAGAATTTTGATGAATGAAGAGATTTTACTTCACACTATAATCCTACATTTTAACTTACGTTTATTAAATCCCTTTGACCCCTCCCAAGAATCCCTTTCTTTTCCTTACAATTTATCAGTTGAATAGCCTTTACTTACAGTTTCCCATAGTCTTGCTTTTGTTGCTCATCCCTCTTGGTACAGTCCAGCACATTCTTCTGCCCTGAGAATGAGCAACTAGATCCAGAGTTCCGATCACACTTAGGCTCAATCTCTTTGGCAAGACTAGAGGTGGTGCCACGCGCTGTCATCGGAAGCACATTGTCCGTCTGCTTGTCTCTCTTTTTGAGATATTCACTGCTGTTGGTGCTCAAGCCCTGGATTCATTAATTCATTGGGAGTTGCCAAATATTGACATTCTACTTCTTTTTTTCTATCTTCTTTTAATAATTGGAGTGCTTTTATAAGGAGATGTTCCTCTCATCTACTGGCTGACACCATTCCTGTGTGGAGAACAGAATATAATTAGATATTTTCCTTTAGTTATGGATTTTAAAGATACAGAATTAGTTGTTTTAAATATCATCAGTAACTCATGTATTTAATCATATTTGATAGATTTCAATTAATTTTACCGACCATTCATTTTGAAGTTCAATTGTTCCATCTTGGCTGGTGGGAGCTTCTTTATGACTCATGAGCCCTTTTCACATGAACTTACTAGTCTTTGATTGCTTCCCCACTAACTTGGATGACAAGACATTCTGTACTCATCTTGAACATTTACCACCCCAACTGTGGTAATAGTCATTTTTTCAAAAAGCCTTTCTGTCCTTTTTGTTTGTTTCCCTTTGAATGAAAAATGATATTTCAAGACTGACTGCAATCTACCCAATAGGTGTGCCTCATTGCTACTGCTATGGTCATTGGTAATGCCTCTCCTTTGGTCAAAATGAGAACAGATACATATTTATAGAAATAGATATAGATATAGAAATAGATGTGTTTAGATATATAGACATAGAGAAACCGATATAGACATATAAAGAAAAAAGTATTCTGATTATACTTCCAATTCAAACTTAGAATTGCAAGAGCTTTTTTGTTTACTTGTTTATTTGCTTTAAAACACACACACACACACACACACACACACACAGAACAACCTTTATCTCTTCTAGGTAATATCTGTATTGTTCCTTTTTCACACCAAGAATCTTGGTGAGGGCACATGGGATATTTGAATTAAAATAGCTCATACACTTTTATTTACTTTCCACACATTACATAAACAATATTCTTAGACTAACAATACTAATGACACCACACTGAGAACAATATTTGCTCTCTCCATTTCTCCTCCCATTTTCAAGTACTTTTACTCTACACTGAGAGTATATAGCCATTTCTCATTCTAGTCTTTCCTTCTAAACCTCATTTAATTTTAGTTCTACAAGTAACTATATGTTTCATGTTTATCACTAGTGCTTCTTGCAATATTTCTCTAGTCATTTTGGTTATCTGAAGCTCATTCTCTAGCACATTCCTCAGGAAGAGCTCATCAGAATAACATTCTCTGAGTTTTTGCATATTGATAATAGTTAATGCCCCTTATATGTAAAAGTCAGTTTTGCTGGATAGGAAATTCTTGGCTCACATTTTCTACCTTTAATTATTCAATATATTACTTTATTTTCTTCAGGCATAAACCGTTGCTGTTAAAAAGTCCAGTGATGCTTTTTCTTTCCATTATAAGTCATTTGATCTCTTTGCCTAGATTCCCAAAAGATGTTCCTTATTTATAGTCCAGCAATTTTACAGGAATATGTCTTGGTGTGGTCTTCCTGGGACAATATTTTCAATAATGAAATATGTACATTCAAGATACAGTTTTAAGTCTTTTTTATTTCAAGAAAGTTTTCTTAAATTTCAGCTTTTATTGTTTGTTCTGTTCCTGTGCTTTTTTTTCTCTTCAGCAACTCCATTCTTGTATAAGAAATTTTCTTTGCTTATCTTCAATGTCTATCACTTTTTCTCAAATTATTTTCATTTTTCTTCATATCTTTCTTTTACCTCCTTTCATTTCCATTTATTTCTCTTAAAGCCATGTCTGTCATGTTTATTCATTTAAGTGTGTTTTCTGGTTAAGATGTCATATGTGAAATTATTTTTCTTTTCTTTAAATTTTTACCTGACATTTGTCATCTAATATTTTAGCTTTTTTTAATATTTCTGATTTTGCCGTATGTTTGACATCTTATGTAATTCATTAAAACATTTTATCTTGTGAAATAGTTCACAATTTTGATCTGTTCAAACTCAATGAATTCATTTTCTGAAATACTTTTATTGCTCAGAGATGCATTACTATTACTTATTCTATTTATTCTTTTTTCTTGCCATAACTTTGTGCTATTTAACCTCAATAATTTTCCATTGTTTATTTTCATGTGAAATTAGTTTTCCTGAACTTTTATCTTGAGGAGTGATTTCAGGTAGACTTTCTATCTTCTCTGAACTCTTTCCACTGTTGTTATCATGTGATATTCAAAAATACGGTGGAGGTTTCCTGGCTCTGTTTCCTTCTCCAACTTTCATCTGAAAATTCTCTTTCCTTTGTCTCTGTTGTCCTGTCCTGCACAGTTTTGATTCCATTCCCAGCAATTTTCCTAAGGGTGTGATCTTGTCCTAGAAGTGAGCTGTGGTGAATAGTTCAAGCCCTGTTAGTCTTTATAAAGGATCTCTTGCCTCTACCTGGACAAATCCCTTGAGATGATGCTTTCAAGTTGGCAGGCTGTGTTTCTAGTAAATACCTGTTGATTATTTTGGATTGCACATGTTCAGATTCCTGAGCTTCCCTCTGTTTTCTGCCACACAGATGTCGACATTATGCAGTTCTTGTGGACGCAATTTGTTCTTCCCTGACTGTATTTTGGTGTTCCTTGAGAAAACTTGTTGCCTGGTTATGTTGTAAATGTAATCCAATGGTTTTTGTTTTTTTCTATCTAGTTTTTCCAGTTTAAGTGGAGATTAAGAGAGAATAAAAACCACACTAAAGCCACCATCTTCTCAGAGTCCCCAATGTAATCTTTTTTAAAATGCAAAACAAATCATGTCATCTTCTTTTTTAACATCCTCTTATGATTTCTCAATTCATTTAGAATAAAATTAAAACTAATTAACCTAGTTTATATTCTTTTATCATCTGCCCATTGCCCATCCCTCAGCCTTATCTGTTTTACTCAACTTCCTTACTAGATTCTAGCAGTTGCTCTTCTAGAGATTTTGCATTCTCCCTGTATGTTATTCCTTTAGATTTCTACATGTCTCATTAAAATTTCAGCTTGTGTCATTTTCTCCGCGAGGTCCTCTCAGTCCTTGCAACCTAAAGAGGATACTACTAAGTCAGTGTCTATTACATCACCTATGTTAATTATGTTAATTATTTACATATCACTTATCACTAACCAATATTAGTGTGGTTTATATATTCATTTATGTGCTAATTCAGAAGTCAGCAAGCCACAGCTTGCAAGTCAAATCTGTCCTGCTGCCTCTTTTGTATATACAGTTTTATTAGAATACAGCCACACCCATTCATTTAACTTATATCTATGACTGCTTTTGCACTACAATGTTAGAGTTTAGTAACTGAGACAAGACAAAGACCACATAGGCCTCAAAGCCTAAAATATTTACTATGGACATTTATTAAAAAAAAAAATTCCAGCCTTCCTGGTAGTTCACGGTGTGTTTCCCCCCACTAGAATATAAGTTCTATGATAACTTGGGCTTTGTCTGTCTTTCAATATTTTATTTTCTTCATCAAGATTGGTATGTTAGTTGCTAGCACATGGGAAGCAAGTTCTAAATTTTTGCGAATGAATGAACTCAACTTCCTGAGCTCTTCCTCTGTCCCAAGCTCTATGGTCTGTGGTTTCCAAAGATTGCAAAGTTTGCTCCTTACAACAGCCTTTTGAGGAAGGCACATTATTACCTCATATTAGAGATGATTCATCTAAACTTTGTCTTAGGCTAAATTATCTAGAAAGGGACAGGTCCAGGACCTATATCCAGACCCATGGGCTTCCAAAGCCTTAGTTCTGGACCTATCAAGCTGTCTTCTTTCATATCTAAAGACATTTCCTAAAGATCCATCAAATTCCTATTTAAAAGGGCATATACATAGATTTTGCCTCCAGGAGTCTCCCACCCTCTTCTTTTTAAACACATTTTAAATATGCCCAATTTCATATTGTATCCTTTTCATATATTGCTCTAGGTTATGAAATTATCCCTGTCTCCTTCCCTGGAAACTCATATTTATTATGCAGACCATAGCCAGCTGTCAGAAGAAATCAATTGAAAAGACTGATTTCATTGAAGTGTTCACAGTGAAACCTGTTTAATTGCTCTTAATTCTCCACTCAGAAATAAGCTCTTTTAACTTTAGATTTTGTAACTTCAAGCTTGTTGACATAGGAAAGGTGCCAACATCATGGCGGGACCATTAATTTAGTTGCTTTGTGATAAAAAGAGCACTGAGTATTCTGAGCAGGGACTTGCTGTAACCTCCATACCCTCAGGCCCCCCAATTCCTGCCTTACACTTCATAAAGTGAGGACATTCATTAGTATTAGTAGTGGTAAAATTAGTAGTTATAATAATATGGACTGACCACTTATTATGTGCCAAGTAGTGTGATAAGCATATTGTATTTTTTCATTTATTCATCACAATTCTCTGAGGAAGTAATATAGAATCCTTATTTTATAGATGGGAACATAAGGGCTAAGATTTACTAAATGACTCACCCAAAGTCACTTTGCTATTCTATCACCTGGCCTGGTCCCATATGAAATATTGTCAGATTCTGAAGTTATTCTCTTAATCACTATGCAACATTTCCTCAGAAATCCATGAATACGAAAGTCAGGACTAATCTGACTTTCATATGGGATAATTCATCCCATTTTACAGATGGGAGAATTGAGACCCATCAAGGGTGAATGTTTCCTCCACTGTCCATGTGGACCATGGTATTTGTTCTACTGCTAAATGCCAACATACAGAAAATATTCAGAAAGTCTACCCTTAGATGAAAGGCTCCACCATATGCTGTTAAACCCCCCCACTGCAAATTACTTGACCAAATCTGTTCAGTAATGTGCTGGTAAATGTTTACCTGGGTTTCCAGGAGGAAAAACCAAACAAAATTCTGATTTGTAGCATTTGCCAGTTTCCGTGTTGTAATAAACTCCCACAATGGCTGATTTCAAGCTGTCAGTGTGAAATCACTGGTCATGGAATTTTGAAGAGATGCTAATAATAGGCTTATTTAAGTTGGTACAAGCAACATGTGTCTTCCTTCTCCATACCTACTTTCCTTTTTACCACAAACCTGTATCCTCAGAAAATAAGAAAAGTTAAATATAGAAAATACCCCAGGCCAACACTGAAATGAAGACACCAATGTGAAATATACTATACTACAATGTATTATTACACAGAGTGCTTGCCATGTATGTTTCCATTTCCTAGAAGTTTCATCTTTTTAATATCAATAGGAAGACTGATATTTACATCAGACAATATCACTAAATATTCTCGAACAAGTTTCTTATTTCCTATGAGCCATGTCAAAGAAAGGATTGAACTAAAATATTTGTAAGATGCTTTCTTGGTTTAATTTCTATGATCTTGTGTTTTTAGGGTTGCTATTTATTTTCTAGCTATTGTTTTTTTAGGGAGTGTTGAATATCTGACATAAGTAGTCTAGACTGTCTTGAATCCCAATATTGACACACAAGAGTAATTGTTATTTTTAAACTCTTGTATGTAGTGAAACATTTATAAATGTAAAAAAATAATTCCCAAGAAGATTGTAATACCCGGTCTCTGACAAAAGGGCCTTCAGTTGGGATTTGCTATTCTTAGTTGTGGACTGTAGCAGGGCAAGTGCATTAGAATTACCTGGGATAACTTATCAAAATACATACTCTGTGATGAACTACAAGACTAAATGTAGAAAATTTATAAGGTCTTTTTTCATTATTAGCATCAAACAACTATGAAGTAGCAAAATGCTCAAAGTTGGTGAATAGTAAAGTAGAAACTGTTGATGGACTGGGAGTTAGGAGAACCATATCATACTTTGAGTTCAGTCACCAAATAGTTCAATGATCTTGGATGAGCCATTTCCTGTCTCTGGGTCTCAATTTCCCCCTGTATAAAATCAGTGAGCCAGGTTAGTCCTTCTAGCCCTAAACACTTTAACTACCTAGTGATTAATATCAGAATATTAGACACTTTTTCAATGTCAAGGTAAAAAAATAGTTTTAACAGGGCATGGCTTACTGGGGAAGTGTCAAGGCCAACAAATCGTAACATATTGACAACCCTGTCCTCTGGCTAATCTTAGATCTGGCCCTGACTTAATATACACTAAATTTTCTGTTCACAGAAATATTTGGTGTTAGGCATTGTAACTGCCCTGAGTCCTATTACAAAGATCCTCTTGTTTTCATGAGTAAGAAATCAATTGAGAAGTCAAGAAAAGAGGTGACTTTCAATGCTGTGATCCTGCATCCCCCCCCCAAATTCCTCTAAGTTAACTTTCAAAGTCATTTTGTAACTCTCTAGATTTTTCTGGTGACATATATGTTTCTCAAGGGTTTCAGACATAAAAGGTTAAGAAAAGTCTCCTCATTACCAGAAACTGCATAATGATTGGCAAAAAGGTAAGTGGTCTCTGAATTTTTGTAAATGCAATGAATTATACTGTCTTGACTGTTAATTTTATTACTCAGAAATAAAGAACTATATAATACCTGCAATCATAAGGGTGGATTGGAAGTATCCATGAACTCTCTTGAGAGTTGTTATAAAACTCAAATAAGGTGATAGTGTTTAACAAACTGTAAAACACTGGATAAATAAAATTTTTGTGTTGGGTTGTTATATATGTTTTCCTCTGAGAATGTTCTCATTCTCATCTTTTCCTTGCTTTATGACCCTTGCTTGACAATGGTCAGAATTTAGTACCTAAAAATAATTTGAAACATGACTGTAATGCTTAACAACTGAATCTTAGAAGCTGAACACTCTGAAAATACAAACTTAAATTTTCATCAGGTTGCAGTGACTTAGACCAACTGAGCTCTAAAGATGTAAATCCAAGTGTGAAATCTATCCAAGCAAAGCAGTAAGGGAAGCAAAGTACCATAAGCAGGTAATATGAGGAATTTACTTCAAGTGGTCTTTAGTCTTTCATTCAGGGTTGAGAGGCTGTATGCCAGTCTGTGTGCATATGTGTGTACGAATGTGTGTGTGTGTTTGTAAATTTCCCAACTCCACACATTGTTTCTATGGTTCTTTGAAAAAATGATGCTGTTTATCATGAAAAGAAAATGCATTACTGACAGATGTTTTCAGAATTAGGATTGCTGGCTTCATAATCACTTTCCAGATTTTTGTATTAGCTACTCTTTTACAAAATATGGGACTATACCATTGATTATTTCTATAAATCATTAGAAGAGAATTTTTGGCAATATTGAGGTGAAAGAGGTTGTCTGAGTGTGTGATTAAATCCTGAATCACAGACATAACCTTAGCTCATTAATTCATACACTAAATTAATAAGTTAATAAAATGAAATTCATACGCTGCTAGGTTAATAAAAACTAAAATGAACAGTTTCCCTCAAATCCATTACCAAGGAGGTAAAGGCTCCTCAAACACTAGCAGGTATTTGAATCGTTTTTCTACTGAGTATTTCAACTGGCCTTATTCTCATAAGCTGTCACTTGCTTCCTTGAAATCGCCTGGATCATAGTCATGATCCAGAGTGGAATGAAGGGGCTAGCAGGAGTCATTAAGCCTTGCCATTTAGGTCATCTAATTGGGTTAACTGAGGCAAGGCTGAGTCCTTTCTGAATGTATTTGTCATCTCCGAAGTGAGCAGCTTGGATTAGATTAGCATTTCCAAACATTGATCTGGGACCTGACTGTATAAAGACATGTTTCACATTGTCTCTTAAATAAAAAAATTAAAAAAATAAAAAATCTGCTAAATGCAGTTAGACATGATTCAATCCTGAAAGAGAAAAGGGACAGTAGTGGAAAAACCAGTGAAATTGGAATAAAGTCTGTAGTTTAGTTAATAGTAGTTTATGTGTCTTATTTTTTTATTTTTTCCAAATAAACCATGCCTATGTAAGATGTTAATATTCAGGGAAGCTTGGTATAAGGTATGGGGGACTCTGAACTGTCTAGGAAAATTTTCTGTAAATCTATAATTAATACAAAATAAAGAGTTTATTTTAAAACCATAGACTTCATGTCCCCACACCAAAATAGACATGGAGCCCAAGAATGCATTTTTGAATTAAAAATTCCATGTAACTGTAATATGCAGGTGGAAATAGGACCCATGGGAGTTGGCAAACACTTCCAACTCTAAAAAAAGCACTACTACTTCATGACCCACATGGATCAGAGTTTTTAGATTTTCTATGCCAGTGAGTATCAGCATTGGCTTTGCATTAGAATCATCAAGGGAGAATTTTCAAACTACAGATTCCATGATTCCCTAAACCTAGCAAATCTGACTATCAGGGAGTGGGGCCTTGATCTATATATTTTTTAAAATAGTGATGTGTAATTCTTATATATTACCAGAATTGAAAATTACTGACCTGCAAGTTTTAATTATGGGGGAAAAGAAGGTTCAGGCAATTGACTACTATAGTACTAACAATGCCCATAAGTTTATGTACATCTGCAGAGGCAACCGGAAATTATGTGATGTGTAACTCATGTTCATGCTTTCTAAATATACTGAATATTCTAGGGTTCTGTGGAAATATTTTTATTTACCACCTACATAAAATGGCTCAAATACTACCGTCTATACTGTTGGAATTCTGGCATCTCACTCATTACTCTTAAAAAAATTTCCGTGATTTGTGTGGGCAGGGGATGTCACAGTGAGCTATCCTACTACCACCTTCAATGGCAGGTCTTGACCATCACTCTTAGCCTCTTCAGGGTCAAGGTCAGGGAACTTCATGATCTGGAAAAGTAATCACAACTGGAGCAAGAAGGGTTCAAAATTTTTGTGTTTAATCTAGTCAAGGAGTTAAGTTACATGAAGAAGAGTCATCTAACTCTATTTCTTTTACTCTCCTGTACTTATATCTGCCTCTTTTCCTTCATGGGTGCTGATGGCTTCAGGCATGATGAGGGCTGGTTCAGCCTCTCTTCTTTACTCAGATGAAAAAATTCCTCTCATCCTTCAAAGCTTTGTAAAAATACCATTTTATCTATAAGAAATTTCCTACATCACTCCTCCCCCACTTTTCAAAACTCCAATGTTATATTTGGTACCATAAAATTAAGCAATTAATTTCATTTTGACATATTATTGTTCTCTGTCCTTTCACATGTGCCAAGAGGCAGCAGGATATAGTGGAAAGAAGGGAATCATTGTAGTCATGTAGAACCTGGTCAAACATATTCTCCAACTGAGCCTGTGCTCTTGCCCTGATAATTGTGGATATTAGCACTTATTCTGTAAAGCTAGTGCCTAATTACATTGTAAGGTATATGCAAAAGTGCCTAGTATATTAATGGTAGATACTCAATAATTGCTGACTTCTTTATTTCTTTCTCCATTATATTTCTTCATTCAGTGATGCATAAGCGCTAAACTTATAATAAGTGTTTAATATTTGCAGAGCACTTTGCAGTTCCTAAACTCTTACAGCAATCTTATGAAAGTGTATCACAATCCCGTTTTAAAAATGAGAAAGATCATGAGATCCTGAGAGGTTAAATACCATGTACAGGCCACAACATTTTTGGAAAAGTCTGCTAACATAGCCTGGCCCTTGTTGCTCCCATATCAAGACTCTTCCCAGAATATCATATCAAATGTTTGAAAACTGATTATGAGAAACCATTTATCCTAAAGGATTACTTACTTGTGTGCCAAATTTTCAGCAAAATATTCAGGATGTAGCCATGAATAATGCAGATTTAAACCATGTTCTCACGGAACTTAGAGGCTAGCAACTGGGACAATGAGTAGGCAAGCCTGGTACAAATGGATCAGTTTATGTTAATGCCAAACTCTTTCTTGTTAATGCCAATAATACAGAGGATTCCTACAAGAGTGATTGGTTAACCTGAGTCAGCAACCCTCCTAACATTTATGGTCCTTATGATTAGTAGTATTCAATTACAGCATTAGTGGCAGAACTGAAGTTAACTTGTCCCTTTGTCAATCAAACCTCTTAGTCCTCATTAGCACATATCAGAAACTTTCAGTTGCTAAGTGCTCTAATAGACAGATTGCTACAATTATTAGAAATAATAACCATTTGCTCTAGCTTCTTCTTCATAAGAGACTGCTTCATTGGTGCACAGAATGAAAGTTCTTCTTTAATGTAGTTCTACTTTCCCTTGGGCAGAAGTTCATCTTGACCTATAAATATCTTCACTTGTGGTTTGTGTTTTATTACAAAGTGGCTCTAAGAGACCCATAATATTGGATGCTAGAAGAGTCTTGGTAATAGATTACTGCTTATGTTGTAAGGAAGCATATATGACAGGAGTTTGAATCTACTTCTCTCCAAACCTGCATGTACCCCAAATTTGGGACACTCGAGCTCTCCCTGAGGATCATGGTTTATGTATAGCCTCAGAGTCTGCTTTCCACTTCTCCACTGGCCCAGGACTCAGTATCCTGTTCTAGATACCTACCTCCAGGCACTTGCTACTTCTTTCATCTTCCTACTGCTCCTAGCTTCTACCAGATTTATAGATATATATATTTTGGGGAACGGAGTATTTGTGGAAATCTTACATAACTTTAGAGAAACTAACATTAATTCAAAATTGTTTATTATCTATCATCTAGTTTCTTCTGAGGCAGGAAGGTCCCTCAGAGCACCTAGTCTACTATGTCTTTGAATTAATTCTCTAACCACCATATGAAAAAGAAAACAATCACAAATAAAAAAACAGCTAGTAATAATTGTTCACCAGGCTCTATTTTCATTTTTAAAGACTTAAATTCTTACGTTTTTTGATTCCCAGTTTTGTTTACAGTCTGCATTTATATTTCCATATCAGTGTATATCTAAATGATTGATTTTGTGTGTTGGCACAGATTTAACAAATGGCTCAAGAAATGTTCAAAAAGGCACATGGCCCAGTTTTTAAGCCATTATAGACTCCTGGGTGGTTTGGTCAAATTCATCAGTAAGTGAATATTGACAATGAGAGCTGTGTATACATCTGAAGTGGAAAGAATACATAATCTAATTTTGGATGGAGAATATATTCCTGATGGAAGAACTGAAGCCAATTATTATGGAGAAGAGATTAAGAATAATAAGGTAGGACTTTCAAGAGACTCTAAACAACAGTATAACCAGTCTACCCATCTAAGTCAGTGGCATCACAGAGCAGAACCCCCTGGAGATCAACGAGCATGCTGTTTAATCACACCTGGAGACACAGCACACAAATGCATCTGCACAGCTGGTGTGGTCAGCACCATGCTGTGATAGAACAAAGTAATCATCTGGTATACCACTTGGCTCTTCCCACCATCATTTCCTCATAATGCCCATTTAGGCCAGTAGGGTTGAGAGGACCCGGAATCATGGAGACCTACAGGAGTGGAGCTTGTGCCAACTGTGCACAAAAGATGTCACCAGGTGCCAGGTACAGTGTGAGTCTGGAGGCTCAATCTATATTAAAAATGCAATTGGATGGATGCTGAGTAATGAGGATGATTTGTATTTCTGGTCCATTTCTTGCTTTTGACTTGCATCTCCAGCAGCCTCCTAGACAACCTCATATTCAATATAAATGAAATTAAACTAATAATTTTCTGCTCCTTATCTATTTTTTGCTCCTATGTTCCATGGCACATCAAATGACAGACCCATCTGCCTTGTTTCAAGCCTAAACTCCACCCTTTCCCTTCACTATGTAAGATTCAGGGTTTTATTCTGTTTTACTCACTGCCTTATCTTAGGAAATCTAAAGAACTATTTGTAGAATGAATGAATGAACAATAAGAATACAAAACATTTTTAATAGATTGCTAGGGTCTATTGCACACAATATATAATTTCACTGAGGAAAAAATTGGAGTTAGAGAAGACAAGCATCTTGGTGTTATCTGATTACTCAAACCAAACCAAAAGAAAACAATGCAAGTAAGCCTTTCCTGTTGAAGTATTAGATTCCCATTGCTGCTATAACAAATTACCACAAACTTAGTGGCTTAAAATAACACAGATTTATTTGTCTTATAAAATAACACAGATTTATTTGTTCAGATTTCTGGAGGTCAGAAATCTGAAAAAGGTGTCACTGGGCTAAGATTAAATTGTCACCAGGGCTGCATTACTTTCTGGAGACTCTAAGGGAGAACATTTTTTGTTTTGTTTTTCATTTTTCCAGCTTCTAGAGACTGTCTACAAACTTTGGTTTATCGTCTCCTTCAATTTTCAAAATCACCAATAGCCAATCATGTCTTTCTCATGATGTCATCTCTTTGGCTCCGACCCTTCTGCCTCCCTTTTTCCCACTTAAGGGCTGTTGTGACTGGAATCATGTGCCCCATATACACATGTTCAAGTCTTAACCCCCAGTCCAATGAATGTGAACTCATTCATAGTAAGACCTTCAAAGCTCCTTTTAGTTAAGATGAGGCCAAACTGAATCTGGGTGGACCTTAGTCCAGTATGACTATAGTTTTATATTCACAGATTCTGGGGATTTGGATGAGAATATATTTGGAAGGCCCATGATTCTGCCTACTTCAGTGCATTAGACAGGTAACCACAAATCTCACATTGTCATATGAGAAGAAATTGCTCTGATAATAAGAAGGCTTGATGAACTTTGCATCCTTGATGAATCTTGGTCCCATTTTGGCATGTTGAAGTACAACCTATCCTTCAAGGGTGATCTCAAATGTCACCTCCACAATTCCTTCTGTGATTGTTCTTGAGAGCATCCATTTCTCCCTTTTGAATTTCTATTGAATTGTAGTCATATGACAGATAACTTTAAATCTCATATAATGGATAGTTATGTTCACATATCTCTTGTCTTTAAGTGTAAGCTTCTTGAAGAAAAAAATCATTTTGGAACCAACATCAAGATACAACTTCCAAATAATACCTAATGACTTTGGCAAGACACTGTACTTCCTGGGGCTTCAGTTTCTTCATATATTTATAAAGTTTCCTCATAACAGATATTAAGCACAAGCACAATCCTGGTACCAGGGGTTTGTTCAAGGAAGTTATTTCTCTTTCCCACATCTGTCTAGGTATATTTACATATATTTGTATGAGGGACTACTCCAGGCTAAAGAATAGCCACCTATACATTTTTCTTGAATGACTGTGATCTCTGAGAATGCAGGAACCCTGTCTTTTATGTTCATGGCTATGTTGACTCTCAACAATAAATATTTGTTTAATTAATGAATAACTCTCAGCAAAATTGATAGGAATGGTTCTCTGTCTTCTGGCTTTATTCTCCTGACTAAATATCTTGTCACAGATTTCTTTGATTCATCTAGCTCAGTCCATATTCCTAAATCATTCACTACCATCTACAAAATGAACCCTGTTAAAGTTAAAAATATTTGCATAACTAAAGCTTCAAACTCTTTTCAATCTGCTTTCCTGCTGCTTCCATCACCCCTCCCTGCAGACATCACTTTTTTCCCCTCCTTGTAACACAAAGACAAAAAGAAGTGTAATTTTTAAAATGAATAATTGATATTTCTTCAGAGCAACCTACCTTATTCTACTTGTTCTCTTAATTTACTTGGTTTATACCAACTGATGACAGAAGCCCATTGTTTTGCTGAAACATTAACTTCACAAAGTCATTCCACTCCCATCTGCAGCACTAAAATTAATGATTCCCTCTGCAACATCTGTTTAATTAACTATCGGCACCATAGAAAAGGCGTCCAAATACCCCAGCGACTAAATCAGACTCAAATTAGGGAAATACAATGTTAAATTGTATCAGGGAGAAGCTTAATTTATCCTTCTGAGCACTGGCATTCATTAGCTAGCAGCCATCCCATGCATCTTCATAATGAAGTAGTGTCAGCAGTGCCTGGCTGTAAAGTTCTCATTTAGGGGCTGCTCAGGTCCCTCCAGCCATGGTCACTGGGGGGAGGTAGGAAGAGGGACTTAGAGACCCCCAAGGTGGCTTATCTTGCCCTCATTTTTCTTGGAAAGAACAATGAGGTTTCAACTGGGCATGTTCAGGCTGAGGGATTCTGGGAAATAGCAGTACTCTGGAGAAAGTGACATTTGTGCATTATTCCTATTAGCAATGGTCCGTCTTCCCTGAATCCTTTTAGTTATACTTGCATAATTATTTGCATTGACCTGCAAAAGCAGGAAACTTGTTTGGCCTCTTAGAAGCACTGGAGAGTCTCTTTAGTTTATTTTCCTCAGAACAGTCATTTAACAAAGATCTATAAAAACGTACTATGTCGACAGCATTGTGCTAGACACTTGAGAAAGGCAAATTAGACACAAATCCTGACCACCAATAATTTACACCAGAGAGAGGACACTGTAAACGTTAGTATAAGCATGTTTGTACATATATGAATAAAATCATTCAAGTTATTTATTGACCACCTAATATGCATCAGGCACTGTGCTAGTTCTAGGGATGAGAGCATACAAGCTAAATATGATTCCTGTTCTGACAGTGCTTACAGCTAATTTAAACTACACACACACACACACACACACACACCATTTAAATACAAAGAATAAAGCAAGCAACATTGTAAGACAAATAGAGTCCTACTGTTATAAGAGTACAGAAGGGGAGATACAGTGTTTAGTTTTGGGAGTGGTGTAAAAGAAGGAGTTCAGGGAATATGTAGCTTATGAGCTGGGTTTCTTTAAGATGATAGGATTTGCACAAGCAGCTATATGGAGAAAGGACTTTTAGAGGTAGAATTCAGGAACAAAGGAGGTAACTATTGTAGAACGTGGGGGACAGTGAACCATCAATATTTTATGATTATAAAAGATTCTTGAAGAGAAAGCATAAACCTCAACTTTCTCCTGCCCTCCTAGCCTCTCACCTGCAGATGGTCTGAAATAATGAAAGCTGGGTGGGCAGGCAGTATAGGGAGAGATCCTTACTTAATGGTGCTTGCTGTCTCTGTCATTTGAATCTGGTGAGGAGATGCCTCCCACTAAAAGGACCTAAGTACCTGGCATCCCTACCTAAGCTTGACATTTTGAATAATCTGTCTGACTGACATTCTCTCTAAGACTTTGGGCCCCTGATCCCATTTTAGCTCCATACCAGATTTTGATTTTGAAACACAGTTCAACTGGTTGGCTTCTGATGCCAAATCTCATGTCCTGACTGAGCAAAATTCATACTTAAGTGTGGTAGGTTGGATTATGTACCCCAACCTAAACATGTCTTTGGTCTTGATCTGTATCCCTGTGTGTATGAACCCATTATAAACAGGACCTCCTGGAGATGTTATTTTTAGTTGAGATGCAGCCCAGCTGAATGACAAAATGACGGTGAGCCTTGATACAGATTACTGGAGTATGTTATAAGCAGAGGAAATTCAGACATAGTAGGTGAGAAAGCCACAGGGTTGAGCTAGAAGCCAGAAATCAGTGGGAACCAGGAAGAGAAAAGAGAGGACATGGCCATGTGATGGGAAAGCCAAGGAACTCGAGGACTGCCAGCCAGCCAGAATGCTACCAACATTGGGAGGAAGCAAGCCTTTCAGTCTCTGAAACTGTGAGACAATAAATGCCTGTTGTTTAAGCAAATCGATTGTGTGATATTTTTCAGAGAAGCCTGCAAACTAGAACAGTAAACTTCTCTCAAATTACAGCATTCAGATTTGGATACAACTCTCTCCATATCATTTGACTGACACAGGTAACTATGATACATGCTACTTCCTAAATTTCTGTTATTTCAGTCTGGGTTCATTTTCTGCCCTGAGGAAGAACTATATAAAACAGGACTAAAAGTTTGGAGGGGAGAAAAGTCTTCTTGGCCGACTACCAAGCCTGGGTAAGAGAACAAAGTCAGTTAAGGAGAAATTGAGACAGGTGAGAATTGAAGGTCAGGCTCTAGAGCTCTTAGGAAAAATACCAGTCCATTGCACAGATAACCTAAAATGCATTGACGTGTTTGACTTGACACCAGCAAGATGCAAATCCGATGGCTGATTCAACAAATTTTCCACTTTGTGGGGTTTTTTTTGTTGCTATAGCAACAAATGTGGTGTGAAATTGCAAGTTTGCAAACTGTGCAGTCAGGGAGCTCCTGAAACCAAAGGCCTAGAAAAGCCAGAAGACAAGAAGGGAGTAGAGGAAACCAATCTTGAGTGGAGAGGCCCAGGAAATCATGACCTTCTCTCTTCCCAACTGCTAAGTCTTGTAATCTTAGCGGCTATGTGCTATTGAATATTGGATGCCAAATGTGCACATCCATCAGTTAAATCACATGCACCAAAGGAGGGATGCCATGTAGGGTTCTGAGTTTACTTCTTAAGGAGTTTCTGAAATCTGGTAACTTCTAGCAATGAAAACAAATGCCTAATGCATTAACATTATTACCGCAGTGAACTTGACTTGTTATCTGTGGGTAATAAGATATCTTTTACCTCCCTCCATTTTTTGCTCATTCTCCTGCCCTGCAGACCACTGTGGATCACCATCTCAATCTGAAAGCACATTTCAATGTGTGTCCCACCTTCCTTGGTCAACAGCTAGGATGTTTTAGTCCGTTAGCATCTGTGCTCTAATATTAACAGACCCAGATTCTAATTCAAAGTAGCAATTGACCTAATCTCCCTAAGCCTCAGGTTTCATTTATTTGTTTATTTGTCTCATTTTATTTTAATTTTATTTTAATCTGAAAAACAGTGGCAAAGTAGTACTTACCTCATAGGATTATTGTAGTAAAGATTATGAGTCATAAAGAACTCTGTATAGTGCTTGTCAAATGATAAACACTCAATACATTTTAGTTACTATGCTTATTATCAGCTGACTTCTAGAATAACTTTTAAAGAGGAGTGGGTATTTACTTTCTCTCTTTTTGTAAATTAAGTGAAAATTAAGTCTCTTTGTGATTAATGGGAAAAGGGTTGTGGTGGATTGAATTGTGTATACCCCAATTTGGACATATTCTTGGTCTCGGTTCACATTCTGGTGGGTGTGGACCCAATGGTAAATAGAATCTTTTGAAAAGTTACTTCAATTATGGTATGGCCCAACTGAATCAGACTGGGTTTTAGTCTAGATTATTGGACTCTTTATGAGAATGGAATTCAAACATAGAGAAAGCAAGCATTGGGGAGAAACCAGAAGTCAATAGAACCCAGAGGAGAAAGGAAAAGACATCGCCATGTGCATTGTCATTTGACTGGAAAGCCAAGGATCAAGAACTGCCAGCAGCCAGCTCCAGAACACCATAGCCTTCAGAGAGAAAGCATCGCTTTGTTGAAGCCTCGATTTTGGACTTCTAGCCTTGAAGCTGTGAGTCAGTAAATTTCTATTGTTTAAGCCAACCCATTGTATATTATTCGTTTTAGCAGCCAGGAAACTAAAACAGGGGTAAAAAGGAAAAAAAAAAAAAAAAAAGTTGAAAGGATTTCTTGCAGCTCTCATATATAATGACAATGACTCACTGCAATGGTCTTGAGGGGCTGGTCCCCAACATGAGGATGCCCTGGGAGTGATGACTCAGGCACAGATGATGGAAGGAAGTTCAGGATGACAGATACAAATAATCTCAAGCACAGATGGTGACAGGAAACAGGAGGGAAATATAGAGAAGGAGTTAGTATTAAGAAATCCTAGGAGAATACCCAGGCAGGAAAACAAATAGGGCACTCACTTGGAGAATCTAGAAAGCTACTTCAGAAATTGATGTGTGGAGGCAGATATTTGATGCCATGACAAAGTGTCTCCAGGCACTAAGATATCAGCCCCAGAACCCAGGATCAGGGCAAGTTGAAAACTGGATACAGATATTACAAAATAAAGACATGACCCTTCTCTGAAAGTGACACATATGAATCTGGGGTTGGGAGGTATGCACAGAGGAAAGAAAGTACGTGCCCTCAAATTCTAAAAGGGAAGAAAATGTCTAAGCTTGTAATGAACCAAAAATGTTGAAAATACAAATAATCCAGTGCATATATGATAGGATGAGAGCTACACTTCTATTTTCTTTGTGAATGTGATTTATAGAAAAAAAAAAATCATAGTAGAAAAGAAAAACAAGGAAAAAATGGCTTTTATAAATGTACTACATTTTAGGAGAATATTCATCTACCAAGTATGTGATGGTTAGATTCATGCGTCAACTTGGCCAGGTGCTGGTGCCCAGGTGTCTGGTCAAGCAAACACTGGCCTAACCATTACTGCAAGGACATTTGTGGCTGGTTAATAAACCAGGAGGCTGGTTTATTAAGTCATCAGTCAATTGATTGCATTTGTGGCTGATTATATCACCAAAGGGACTGTCTTTTGCAATGAGAGAGTTCAGTCAGCTGGATTTAATCTAATCTGTTGAAGATTTTTAAGGGAGAAGAGAGAGACTTTCACTTCCTCTTCAGCCAACCAGCCTCTCCTGGCTGGAGAGGTCAAAGACCTTCATCAGAGTTGCCAGCTCACAGCCTGCTCTACAGAATTTGGACTTCTGCATCCCCACAGTTGTGTGAGACACTTTCACAAAATCTCATATTTACAGATATCTCCTGTTGGTTCTGTTTCCCTAGAGAACTCTGTCTGATAAAATATCCAAGTACTTTGGGACTCCAATAATGTTTATCACACAAATCTTATTGAGTATTAGGCTACTAAGTTATAATGACTTGTATTCCTGTAAAGTGGCCTGGTCACTAGCACTGTAAAGAACAAAGAGTTTTGATCTAAAGAATAATGCAGAAATTGTTACTGTACTTGAGGCATGAGATCAGGGCAGACCAAGACTGACTTGACCTGAAGTCCAAGCTTTCTGGACTTAAGTTCTCTAGCATCTTCCAACTGAGGGAAGAACTGGGTTCAAAGTCTGCAGTCACCTGTGATTTCTGAGATATCTAGTGTATTATATTGCAACATGAAGAAATAAAAAATAGATTTTTAAATTGTTGTATTTTAAGTGTTTACATTGGAAATTTTTATAAAAGAATTTTCTTCAAAACTCACTTATATAAATATGGATTTTATACCAAAACACCATTCATACTGATACAACCATTTCTGTAAAAGGTCATTTATGAAATATTTAATAAATTAGACCCTTTAATACCCAAAATGTACAATGCAATAAAAGTATTAAGTCAAGAGATGGAAATATTTTCAATTAATTTAAGTATATTTATTTATTTATTATCAACAATTTCTTAGTTGAGTCCTATCATTGAAGCTCTGTGATTATATGTACAAGTTCTTTTGTCTAAATTTTCAGCCCTCCTGAATACAAGACTTAGACCAAACTACCAGTGCTGGCCCAAAATAGTCCTTGATCTTTGTTTGGGATTCCCAAGGTTTTAACCATGGATAGACAAGTAACACTAAACAAAATAGAGGCAGATAACTCTTTGGGAAATGTCATCACAGAGGTGACTACAAGATTTTCTTGCTCTTGCTTCTTCTACTTTTGAAAAGGCAGGAAATTAAGTAGGCAGGTACTAGAGCAAATACGCTAGCTTTTTTCTTGGTAGGAAATTGCTCTTTGCCTTAAATAAGCAAAACAGGAGCATGGCGAGGACAAATAGAAGGTGTAGGTCAATGTAAAAATCCTAACTAGATATAGATTGAAGCTTGGCCTCTGGCCAAGAGAAGACAGAAAAAGGTTATTTGAAGATAGGAATGAAATGTTCAAACAGGCAGAAGCTTAAAAGACTGGCAGGGGTGTTTTGCTGCCATCAGAGAGACGTGAGGTAGTAGTAGCTCTATTTTCTAGATCATTTCATAAGAGGCTACTTTGACTGTACATTACAAACTAATAGGAAACAATCTTCTGTTTCCCGTGTCTATTCTGGTTACTTCACTCACTCCTTGGCAGTCTCCATTTTTTGCGCTGTATTTATTCAACAGTGTAACTCTTTGGTTTGTTTTTGTCTATCAAATCAGAGGATTCATCTTTGTCTCCTGGGAGTCATTAAAAAATGTCTATAATTTGGAGCATGTGAAAGATTGGTCTTAGTAGCCCATGTCTGGATCTTCATTGCATTGTTTACTCTTGGATATGAGCTGTTTGGGGTTTCATTTGTGTTCTGTTCACTTGTGTTGTTTTTCCCCCTGGGATGAGAAATGGAGTCTCAGAAAGAATCTTAATTATTTGCCTGTCAATATTGTGTGGGGAGTCTAGGAGAGAGAGAAAAGAGAAAATATCACTGAGAAGTAGAAAGTACTCCAACATGAATCCAATTAATCTTACTAGAGAGAACTTAGCCAGCAGATGAGAGCGACTGAGTTCTGATGCCACATTAACCTAAAGCACAGATATAAAGAATAAGCAGAAAAAAAATTTGGTTATCATCATAGGGCTTAAAGTTGATTTAGAAATAAGCATTTTAATCAAGTTTGTGTTTAAGACCAAGACCTCAATTACCTTGAGCTACTGCTAACTGGCAAGATTTTCTGGGAAAACTTGTAGCTAATACACCTAAATTTTATTTAAAATATATTCACTCAATACTTGCTAATTAATAATGAATGGAAAGTAAATGACTTTTGGTATTAGCCTGCTCTTTAGACTTAATGGACATAAAAATACACTACAATCACTTTTATCTTAATTTCAGTTTCAATCATTTCTGCTGCTGAAATGCTAAATACACCACACATACATACACACATGTTGGAAAGGAGGAATGAATCAATGAGGTTTTACATCTCTGCTGTGATTGACTATAATTCTAGAAAAGGGATCCTAGGACATTTAATACATGCCCTGTACATTGGCCGCATGCAAATTATTCCATTTACTCTCCACAATGACTTTATCTAATAGGCATTTTCTCCATTTTATAGCTTGGAAAACAGCCTGAGGGAATTAATCCAAAGTTACTTGGCTAGTAAATGGAAGAATCAGATTTGTGTTAATACAAATCTTTCACTGTTATCTACTGTACAATGCTATCCAGAATGAGAAATGATTAAATAAATGAGATTGTTAAGTAACTGAACAATCCCTAAATTTGGATATATTGTGTTTAGTAAAACTATTGGACCAAATTTTCCAGTACCAATGTAATTTAAAAAGTGCTAGCCTGGGAATCCAGATATATGGTCTGCTATCAATAGAAAAATTGGACTTATTTAGATGAATATAATAATCTCCACTGAACTCAGTTTCCCTATAAATTGAGACGGTGGCCTAGATAAAATCTAAAGTATATCCTCTGATTGGCCATAATAGATACTTTCTAGAACTTGAGAGATCTTTTTCTGGGAAGGATTCGGAGTTGACTTTCAAGACATTTTGTGTGGGTCATATAACAAAGCAACTTAGGAAACCACAGGTTGCTTGCATTCTGGTACTTAGATCCCCTTTGACATATTATTGAACTATTACATAAATCTGCATTTAGTGCCCTGTATAGTGTGCCTATTCTTTGAGGATGGGAGCCTTGTCAGCACCTCTCTCATGGAATTTCAAAGTTAACATGTGAATGATTGTTTAATGAAATCTTGATTGCTGAATGGGCTGTTTACATGGAGTTCAATTAATAACACTTTGGTTACTAAAATCTACATTTAACACAATAAGGTGGATGGCATATCATAATCTGGATTTCTGATATTCAAATTGGCCTTCCTATAGATTATCTGAATGAGTGAGATTCTAAGCTTGACTACATTTTTAATTACTCTCAAAATTATGATTACCAAATCAACCTTGAGTTAGTCTGTATCAGAGATGACAAATATATAACACACTGGGCTTCACCATCCCACCTGTGTCCTGGTGAACATTGCTAATATGCAGTGGAGCATATGCATCATCACAGTCCTTAGTACTCAATATTGGACTTTAAGCTTCTCACTAGTAATTGATTAGAGTTGACACATGAATTGAAATCTACTTGCCTTTCCTAATCTAGCAGAAATAAAATATTAATAATCCAAGTTGGACCTGGGGTGCAATATTGGACTAAGGGCCTTTATTCTTAAGGGGCACATTTAACAAGCATGAAGTATTAGATGGCACCAGACTCTCTTCTCCTCCAAAGAACTGTATGAAAAATAGAGGAAGTCACAGTGAAGAATGTGCAGGAGCTAGGTAGCTGCCAATGACTTGATACTTGCTATTGGTCTCGTTTAAGTCTTTGGGCACATTTTTCTTCCTGGTGGGAATTATAAACCTGGCACATACCAGGAGAGTCATAAAATCCCCCTCTTGTATCTTTAATCAATCATGACTAGTATATCTACCATACATTCTCCAAGTTTAAAATAGAATAAAGTCACATAATAATCTTTCTCCCAGCCGCTAGACTGCCTTTCAGCACAATGACCCACACTCTATGGCTGTATTAACAGACACAATCTATTCTTTAATGGAGCTCAGCCATGGGGATTAGCTACCTGTAATGCAGTTTGGGCTGTCAAGCTCTCTACCAAACTGCTAACACATTACAAGTTATAGGCATCAATTCTTTCTAAGTGAAAAGGCATTTCACATTCAAAACACTTCAAACCTAATAACAGGAAATTATCGTGATGGATCCCCTTCAGCTGCTGAAAGGTAAAGAGATGGAGAGAAAAAAAAGACAGGCACCCAATCAAAAAATTCATATCAATTCTTTTTGATCTACCTGGGGCAGATTAAACCCGAGTAGTGGATAGGGCTGTCAAAAAGATTGCAGGAGCTCAGCTGTGCATCAGAAGTATTTTTGCTGGATGGGAGAAGGCAAAATCCTAATAGAACAGGAACAAAGTCCAACAGAAGGGAGACTCCAGTTTGCCTGCAGTCATAGCAGCCTGAGAAGTTCAAGAAGGTCAGATAATCCACATCATACTTAATTTCCCCCATGTTCAGGGTTATACCAGGACATTGATTCTGACCTGGAGCAGAAGAGAGCTCCAACTAGGAATGGGGAAACTGGAATATTCTAACTTCTCTGTCCTATTTTGTATGGTATCTCAAGTGTTCTCAAACTATAGAAGGGGCACTTCCCAAATTGAGGTTTGTCACTTGGTGCAGCCAATAAAAGTCAAACCAAACGGGGCGGAGGAGGAAAAGAGGGTTTATTTGGGCTGGCAGGAGGACTGGGGAAGATTTTCCAAATGAGCCTCCCTAAAGTGATTGTTCAATTGGCTTTCATACCCATCAGAGACAAGGAGAGATAAACATCTTTGTTAACAGGTAACAGAGGTCTGGAGAAGCTCAGTAGCTTATTCTACTTCCTTCAAGATTTACATCCTGTAAAACCTGGGAAGGTGCCTCACAGTCTAGGGAGATAAATGAAAGGCTTATTCATAATCTGGGAGGTTTGGGGCAAAAGATTAGAACTTATTCAGGTCTGGGTGCAGACTTTACATTTACATATTGCTCCTTTGTGAGGCTAAGAGCTCTCATTGTAGCCTGCTTCCAACTTTAAAGGTTACATTTTAAGACTACTTTACAATTTCCAGCTTGTTTATAGTTTTAAGATTATATTTTAAAAGTTACTGTTACAAGACCCTCAGTTGGTCAGAAGCTTTAGTTGCCTACAGAGTAAACAATGGAGAAAAATACTGACATTATCCCACATTTGGAACCTCCCGCCAAGACTAAGGGTCAAATTGCTGTTATTCCCACATAACTCAGTTACATCTATTCATTCGTATAGATGAATATATTAATTCATATATCCAATCACTTACCCGTTCTTGGTTTGTGGTTATGTTTGTGGTATGTTCATGGGCATAATAGGTTATATGGAGGTTTAAGGGGCTTTCAGGAAACCAGAGGAATCCCCTACACATCTAAAAAATTTAAACCATCACCTCTGGTACCACTGTCATAGAGATAGTACAGCATTCATCATCTTTTACCATTAAAAAACCTTCTAGTTCAGGGTTGGCAAAAAGGATTCAACTGGATGATTAGAGGGTTGTGCTGAGAAGGGCTCTGAGGCCCAACCTCTGCTCAGTGGGAGACAGTGTTAAGATTGACTATAAGTGTCTACAGTGGGAAGAAAGGGAGTTGAGCACTCCTGCTAGCTCTTCCATTTCTAACCTGATTACATTCTCATTTTCAGTTCTCCTTTTAAACTACATTTTATACAACAACCAAGTTAATATCCCACCTTTTGATGGCTGGTGATCTGGATTATTTAACTAATTTTGAACTCAGTTTCAGAGTATTTAAATGGCATAGCACAGCATCTTCATCTATTCCTCCAACAAATATTTATTCAATGCTTTCTAGACACTTTCAGGTCCCAGAGAAATGATAGTATGTTTAATTGACAAGGTCCGCAGCCTCATGGAGGAGGACTGATGGTAGTCAGAATAATCCCACCAATAAACAATTTCTAATTTAGGTAAGTGCCGTGAAGGGAAAACACATGTAATGAAAAAGTCATATAACAAAGGGATCTGTTATTATCTACGATGCGGAATGTCAAGAAAGGTTTCCTGTAACAAATGATGTTTAGGCTGAGAAGTGAAGGACACATAGAACTTAAGGCAAAGAAGCCAAGCAACAACATGTGCAAAGACCCTGAGGCAGAAAGGAGAGTGACATTTTTAAGAAAGACAGTTCCTTGTGGCTAGAGGACAGAGAAAAAGCGATCGGTGGCAGCAAGGGAGGGGCTGAGTCATAGGGCATCATCAGCTGTGTTGAGGATTTTGCTTTTCATTCTAATAACGATGGAAAGGCACTGAAATCTTGCAACAGGGGCATGCTATGGTCAGATAGATATTTTGCAAAGATCACTGTCACAGTGGTTTGGAATCCTATTGAAGAGAGGCAAGAGAGGAAACAACAGAAGATGGTTTTAAGTACACTAGAGAAATGATGAGTCTATCTGTCATTAAGATTGGATCAGCAATGTAGTTCAAGAGTAAAAACCAGTAGGGACATCGATGCCCAGGATTAGTCACAAAGGGACCAGGTCTACGACTTAAAATAATGAAAAAGAATAATGATATTAATATTTATTTAGTACTTACTCTGGGCAAGGCATTAAGTTATGCTGTGAACAATCCAAATGCTTGTTCTTATTTAATTCTTATATAAACCCTATCAAGCAGTCATAACTATAATCTCCAGCTTATGAATGAAAAAAATAAATGTTTTGAAAATACCCCATAGAAAGTAGAGAAGACTGGGTCTATACTTCAGAAAATGCAGGGAATTAACACCAGAACAACAGCTGAATGCTTCCCTGCTCCAGTCTCCTCACTTAGGCTGGTTTGTCTCCATCTTAGACACTCTGCAACGGATCTTCTACTCTGACCTTTTGCTCCTTATTAATGCCCACTTATCTTCTGAGTCTGCAGGGTCTCATGAATCCCCATCCTGCTACCATAGTCCAGCTTCCAGAATGAAAGGGACAATGTGGCTGAGGTGAGAGACGTGTGGGATGGAATTAATTTTTCTTAGGACCCATTTGATGAAACTCCCTATGATCAAAACACTGTCTTTACTTTTTTGACTCTGCCAGAAGCCCAAAGGGCAAGACAAATTTTCATCACTGTCAAAATGGGGCTGAGGAAGCCATACCTATTTTAGTCTAGTTAGAGGACACAGTTTAAGAGACTGTTAAGACTGTTTCATTAGTCATACAGCATTTGCACATTGATGACTGGAGGCAGAATATGACCTTAATTACATTAGCATGCTAGACATGATGTTTTCTTGAGGGCCAGGGTTTGAATGGAGAGGGATGGAAGCAGCAGCTATGGTCCAAGGGTGGAGGATTCCAAGCTATCATGTGATTGATAATTAAGGGTTGGGGTGGGGGAAAGCGAGAAAAAGGAAAACAGTGTGTCTCCACATATTTTATACAAAATAATTAGTAAGTAAGATAATTAGTAATAATGTGCAAAGAATTTATATTGCAAATAACTAATAAAATACAACCATAAAAATGCATATTCTAAAGCTTTGGACTTGACAAAGCACTTTGAAGTAGGAAGGTAATATATTGTGTTCTGGTTTAAAGAGGTTAATAAGTCACACATCTTTCTTCATTTTAAGGGTTGAAAAGAGCTAAGAAACGGTCCCAGTAATCAGACAGATGGGAATCAAAATATAAGTTTGTCATTGTTAAAACTCTGTGCCTGAGACCATTATCAAGCCTCCTAATAAAGTACCTTCCCTTCAGATTTAACCTTACTTGCTCAGGTACGGGCAGAGGTACATGGGGTAGAACAGTTAACTCTCCCGGCTCTGAAGGCAGGATGTTCCAAGGAGCCTCCTACCTGGGGACCCTTCCCCCATCCCATCAACCAAGTGTGACTTCCTCTCCTTGGGAGAGGAACCAAGACCTGAAGTGTTACTCTCAAAAAGTTCCCTCAGGAAAACATGACGATAAGAGAGTAAGGTTCCCACTATCACATGGCAAAGTCTAAGAGCATGGGCTTCAGAGGAAAACACACCAGGCACTTAACGTGCATGGCCTCCCACAATTCTCTAAACAAATCCCCAAGGCAGGAATCATTACTTCTGTTTATGAATAACTGACCCATATTTATTTTAAAGTTTGAATCTTATTCATCATAGAATCTTTGTATTAATTTTTATTTAAAATATTTTTTATATTTTAAAACTATGTTAAAATAGTATAATATGAAAATATTATTTATCTTTATTGTTGAGATTCAAGTGCCTTAGTAAACTACCTAACGCACATCAGGTTTTCAGCAAAATTCTTGAGTATTTTGCATTGTGTAAGAAATGGTTTCTCTCTGCAAGGACCTAACAACGTAAAATGGGACAGTGTTTTGTAAAGACTGATATGAATTCAATATGTAAAATAGGAACTACTGGTGTTATCCCAAATGACTTGAGGTGATATATAAATAATATTTTAAAACTTTGGTAGTTATACATTTACTATGAAAAGCATCCAAATACATATGCATATATAATAGATATGCAGATATATAATTACATCAAAATTTTAATCTCATAGGTGTGATTGATTAGAGTGAGGCTAAAGAAGTGTTTTTAAAAGTTACTTAAGAAAATATTAAGGAAATGAAATATACCTAGCATAGAAATTTGGGAAAATGTCTTGAAAAATTGCATAATACCTGGAGTTTGGGAAGTTTCATAATAAATGCAAACATTTTTAAGTCAAACAGTAGAGAAATTATAGTAAATACTCTAATAGATATAGAAACATGAGCAGCAGTGATTGAGAGAAAGGGAAAATTAATTCCAACTGGTGAGAGTATGGAAAGACTTCAAGGAGGAAACAATTATTGAACTAGGCTGGAAAAAAGTCAAAAAATAGATGTGAGGGCATGCTCTAAAGATTCTAGGGCCAAACTTCATGCCACTTTTTATTGTGGGCTCTGATTCCGTTTCATTTCAGCTGGCACATCTCTAAGACAGCTCCAAGAGAAGAGCTGGTTGCATTTCTAATCCGCATGTAGAATTATTTGTGTTGCACTTTAAGGTCACCTAGTTGATGAAAATAATTCCCCACCTCTCTTTTAACATTGCCTGATTGTCTTTTAAATTTGTTTATGATTCATTTATAGCCAAGAACCTGATTAAGGGCGTTCATACCCCATTCAAGTGTGATCAGCAGCACCTGGAAAGAATAACGTGTCTCTCACCCCACACTCCCCTTTTTCTTGTAATTTTATATTACAAAATGAAAGTCAGTTTCAGATCCATTAAGTGGGTGTTTGGATTGGGAAGGAGGAGCAATGAGCTCTATCTGGGCTGAGGAAGATAAGCTGCATAAATCAGTGCACCTTACAGCTGAACATTTCTTTAAATAGCTGAACAGGAGAAGAACATGCTTGTGCTATTAATACCACCAGCACTCCCTCCTGTCTTAAGTGGAACCAGCCAGAGAGGTGGGAATGGGGAAAAATGTGACTACCCTGTGCTAAAGTGCTATGGCTCCTTCCCTGATTGTGCATCTGACAAGGCTGCAGAATTGAAATTGGCCCTGGGGCAAACTGTGTCCCAGAACTATTCTTGAAATCTGTCCTCTATCTCCCTATATGATCCCAATTTACCCATTTTATATTTTTAGTCTAAGAGTTTCTTTTCTCTTACCTAGAGTTGACCAGATTTAGGGTTAGTTTGCTTCAGGAGAGAACATAATAATTGCTACCCGGTTAAAACAGGCGCTTTCTCAGTTTAAAAAAAAAAAAAAATTTCATGTCTACAGCTCTACCTAAAGTTTTAATTTAATTTTACTCTATTTATGCTATTTTATTTATTATACAATAAGGCTATTGTAGATTTCTTATCACACAAGAAGTTTGTTGTAAGAAAACAAAAAAGTACAAGATTCAACTAAGGCAAAAGAAGGCAAAACAAAATTCAGTCAAAATCATACCAACAAAAGATAATAGTTTTGGTGTGATGATAGATTTAACATATCCACAGTGCCATGCGTAAAAAAAAAAAAAAAAAAACACAGTGCCATGTGTAAAAAACAAAACAAACAAACAAACAAAAAACTGAGGTCGGAAGCACTTCGGAATTTGTTTAGATTTTAGGAAATTAATTTGGAGTAGGTATGTTACCTGGCATATCACCAACAGTAAATTCTGGGGCAGGATCAGTGAAAATTATGAATATTCATATTAAGAGGTGCTAAAGTCTATAAATAAATTGATGTCAGCTCAGGTTAGGCTTTGTGGCCAAATGTGTTTTGGCAACAGATATGAAAAAAATGCATGTAATTTGTGGAGCGTTTTGGATTTCTGAATTGGACATTAATGCTTACACTATTACCATTCTCCACACTGCTCTTCAAAATGACAAGCTCTCAACTTGAGAAAAAACAACATCTACACCATCATGGAATATCAATGTTTCATGGCTAACATTTTAACATCTTAAAACATAAACATTTTAAATGTAGATTATATAGAATTGCAAAATAAATGCTACATACCACTTCATACCACCTCCAGAGATAACTATTAACTGGCATATGCCCTTGTCAGCCCTCTTTTTACACACATATCACCCTATAAAAAATTATTTCTTTTTAAAAAATGGAATAATATACATACCACTCTGAAATTTTGTAATCTACTTTGGAAATATTTCCATTCCATTAATATATAACAGCTTCTTTCTTAGGAATGACCTCATATCAATAAATATAATTGACATAGTTTCCTCTCTCCCCCTCCTTCCTTCCCTTTTTCTTCCTCCTTTCCTCCCTCCCTCCCTTTCTCCCTCCCCTCTTTTCTCCCTTTCTCCCTTCCTTCCCTCCTTCAACAATTATTTACTGTTCCTAGCACTTTGAACAATACAGCAGAATTTAAATCAGAAGAAATTAGAAAGCATGTTTTTTAGAGGGAGAGACAGGCAATAAACAAACAAAAAAAAACTAAGCAATATATGTAGTACTTTAAATACTAAGATGAAAACTGAATCAGGCAATGGGATAGGAAATATCGAGTGGGAATGCAAACCTTGATAGGAGTGTTAGGAATGCAGAATGGCTGACACTGAGAAGGTAAATTTGAGTTAAGTCCTGCTGTCAGTAATAGGTGAGGGAGTGAGCCAAGTAGATATCTAGGGGAAGAATATTCCATGAGACCAAAGAGATCCCTAAAGATGGTGTTCATGTTAAATGGAAAGACATTATTAAATCACATTCTAATTTGGACATATAGTTTTATATTTTCACTAGTGTAAAGAATGAAAAAATTATTTTACATATACTTTTTCTTTATTATTATTATTATTATTATTTGGCTGGATGTACTTTACTGATGGTACATAACAAGGTAGGCTCAGCTCTTCCCCTTCCTCAGTGAATCTGGAATGGAAGCTATGGAAGATGGGTGATTCTCACTGTTGGGGGATTGAGTTGGGACCAGGACTCCACAGCAGCTTTTGGCCTCTCTCTTCCTCTCATGCTCCTTCTGGGGCTAGTTCAGGGGCTCTTACTCCTTGGAGGCCATGTAGACCATAAGGTCCACCTCCCTGTTGCTGTAGTCAAATTCTTTGTCATACCGGGAAACAAACTTGACAAAGTGGTCGTTGAGGGCAACACCAGTCCCAGCATCAAAAGTGGAAGAGTGAGAGTCATTGTTAAAGTCACAAGAGACAACCTGGTACTCAGTGTAGCCCAGGATGCCCTTTAGGGGGCCCTCTGTTGCCTGTTTCACCACCTTCTTGATGTCATTGTATTTGGCCACTTTCTCCAGACAGCAGGTCAGATCCATGATGGACATATTGGGGGTGGGGACACAGAAGGCTGTGCCAGTGAGCTTCCTGTTCATCTCTGTGATGAATATGCCCACCACCTTGGCAACACTGGTAGATGCAGGGATGATGTTCTGAGCAGCTCCGTGGCGATCACACCACATTCTCTAAGAGGGGCCATCTGCAATCTTCTGGGTGGCAGTGATGGTGTGGATGGTGGATATGAGTCCCTCCACAATGACAAAATTGTCATAGATTATCTTGGCCAGGGGAGCCAGGCAGTTGGTGGTGCTGGAAGCATTGCTGAAGATCCTGAGGGAGTTATCATACTCCTCATGGTTCACACCAATCACAAACATGGAGCATCAGCCAAAGGGGCAGAGATGATGACTCTTTCGGCACCACCCTCCAAGTGAGCCCAGCCTTCTCAGTGGTTGTGAAGACACCAATGCTTTCCACAACATATTCAGCAACAGCAACACCCCATTTGATGTTGGTGGGATCTTGTTCCTGGAAGATAGTAATGGGATTCACACTGACAACAAGCTTCCTGTTCTCAACCTTGACAGCGCCTTTGAACTTGCCATGGGTGGAATCATACTGGAACAAGTAGACCATGTAGCTGAGGTCAATGAAGGGGTCATTGATGGCCACAACCAGCACTTTGCTGAAGTTTACAGTAGCCCTGTGACCAGGCACCTACTATGGCCAAATCTGTTTATTCCAGTCTTCACCATTGTGTCTCAGAGATGTGGCTGACACTGCACAAAAAGATGCTTGTCTGGCAGGCAGGGAGGAGCAGAGAGCCTACAAATACATTTGAACACATGTATGATTGTTTTCTTAGATCAATACCTTCATGTATAATTGCCTGATTAAAGAAACCAGTAAAAGATTGAAGTAAACATGGCTAATGATGCTTCAAAGATGGGGAGATATTTTTGTGGGTAAACACCGTGAATAGCAGTTATGATGCTGCCTGAGAATCAATGAAGGTTTCTTTGAGGAGATGACATTTAAATTGCCTCCTAAAGGCTGTAAAGGAATTTTGCATATGAAGAATTAGAGGGGGAAAGCCCATTCAAAGTACAGAGAATAATATGAACAAGTATTGGATAAGGAAAAAATATCAAATGCACAGAACATAACTAAATACCCAATGAAGGAGCACATGGAATCTGGAGAGCAGCACAGGGTGGGAAAGTGAGTTAATTTGAGACCAGACTTGCCAGGATTTTACATTCCAAGCTAGAGAAGCTGTATTATGGTCTAGAAGTACAATACAAAGAAATAGTATAAGTACCTAGGCAGGGGTGGAGGTTATTTGATTGCATCTCTATTTACGGTGGGGAAAAGCCAGTAGAAATATGAAGGGCAGCTTCAAAGAGAAGATTTAGCTCTAGTGAAAAGTGAATGAGCACTGGATCCAGGAAGGGTATAGATTGAGAACTATTGCAATCTTATCATTCAGAGATGAAAAGGACTTGGACAACAGCAGCATCAGGAGGAGCTGAGAGGAAGGCACTGATCTGAGAGATGTTTGTGACATTAGACAGAGGTATTTCCTTCGTGGCCCCTCTTCCATGTCTTGGCCTGGCCTTTCATTACTGCCCATGTCTCCATCTCTGTGATTTAGTATCACCCACAGCCCAAGGCCATGCTCTTGGCTTTCGGAGAAATTACTCTAAGTAGTGAAGCATCTGAAATAGAGATGCAGTTTTTGTTTTTGTTTTTGAAAACAAAAAGCTTTATTTACTTTCAAGCATGCCCAACAATTATGGATGGCAGCCAATGCAAGGAGATGATTCAACCGAGGTCCCAGAGAGGACCTTGCCCAGCATCTCCCATCTGTATGATTAGCTTAGACAAGCCATCAAGAGTGTCTGAAGCTCCATTTCTTCACCTCTGAAATGGGCAATCTCCTATAAACTCTCCTACCTACCTCAGACAACTTTGCTGTATGAATTGATTGAGATATACATATGGATATTCTTTGTACTGAACTCTACAACTATGTGGTGTTCCATTGAATTGGGTTAAAAGAAAAAACAAAATTATATTTGCCACTGCAAATTCTTTTTGGAACTATGCAGTGCACAATAAATAATTAAATAAATGCAATGCTGGCTATTTGAGATTTTTAGGATCTCTGTTTCAATGAAAAGACATGAATGAATTACTAGTGGCATTATAATTTTCACAGGTAGCAGATAATTGGAAACCCCTTGTTCTCAATTTTTAAAACATATATTCCCCTATTATTAACACATTATTTTTCTTTCCAAACCATGATTTCATAGTCATGTGAAAATAAATTTCAATCTAGCTTGGACTGAATTTGAACAAAATTGAATTAATGACCTTTTACAGTTTAATCAGCCCATTTGCTGGAGTGACATTTTTATGCTAGTTGACTTTCTTCTATGGAAAGAATACAATATTCTTTACAATATCTTTCATGTTAATTCCTTAGAAGGTGGTGGTCTTCCGAAATGGAAACTGATAATATACAACCAAGACCATCCAAGTAAGAGAAAACGAACCCCCTCTATTTAGAGAGATGTCAAGTAAACTAATAACAGATGAGATGAGGAGGGAGAAAATGACAGCTTCAAAGAGAAGCTCAAGCTGGGTTTTCTGTCTTTGCAACCTAAGAAAGTCAAACTGATAAAGATTCTTTTAAAGGTCTGGAATCTACCTCTTAATGGTGTATATAATATGATTCATTCTCTCTTTTTAAATTAATTCAACAAACTTTTAATAAGCTCTTGCTTTGGAACAGACAATTTGACAGGCCCTGAATGTATGAAGACATACAGTCCCATTACTCAAGAGCTATGGTTTTCTCCTCTTCCCCATAAGACTGTAAATTCTTTTAGAACAGGTTAGAATGGGAACTACATCCTCCCATAGTGCAGAAAGAAATAATGGGAGTGTAATATTTGTTCATAAATCACTACTACTCTTTGCCCATACTAGGAACTGACAAGTTTTTGACTGCTTGCTAACTGGGACACAGTCTCTGGTTGGTTCATGATCTTAGCAAAATTCATCAGAGTTGATATATGACATTTTCATGTTAGCATATGTATCACTCAATCCCCTTCAAGTACTCAAATGACCTTGCATTTAGTAAATGCTTGTTTAAGATTGCTTTGAATAAGGTCTTATGCAATATTGATGAGAAGAACAAATTTAAACATTCCTGCCTTCAAGGGGAGCAGAATCAAGGGCAGAAACATATTTAGAAACATATTTCTGAATCAGAACTTAGACTTAAATGCTCTAATACAGTCAAGAGAGATATTCTAGGAGATGCAGAAAAAGGGGCAATTGAATCAGGCCAGAGCCAGAATGAAAGCATCTGTGGCAGATCAGACTCCAAATTCGGAAAGGATAGGGGCAGGCTTTGGGCTCTTGGAGCTTGCCAGGACTGGATTTGTATCCCTGCTTTCTAGGTTTGGGTAAAGTCACTCTTTGAACCTCAGCGTCCTCAGCTATAACATGCAGATTATGAGAGCCCTATCCTTCTATCTCCATCATTGACTTAATGTTAAAATTAGACCCTATACTATGTTCTGAATTCAATGTCTGGTATATAAGAAGAACTAAATAAATGGTACCTATTGATGTTGTCTTAAATTGAACTGTCTTGCCAGTTGATTTATCTTATATTTCCCCTTTACGTGTTGCAAAACCTTTGCCCCTCTAGCATTGTGCTAGGATCAGAGAAGAAAATATCAGACAAAGGCCATTTCTCTTATATCCTTGAACCAATGAAGAAGAGAGGAGTTAAGAAAATGACCTAAGGAAACCTCTCCACAGGAGATTCCCAACTCAGTTTGGAGGTCTTGTGGATGCTCAGAACATCTCAAAGTTAAAGTTGTGAGGATTTGGCTTCCTTGAATCAAAGAGAAACTCAAAACTGTTTAGAATTCAGAAATCAGCTCCAGCTGTTTCCTTTTGGAACAAGTTATTCACCTTCTCCTTCTGTTATCTTGATGACTTTTGTCCCACTTTGATGGTGTGTCTGTTACTGGGGGTCATATCTCCTCTGTATTCCACACAATGCCAGAAATACTGCTGGAATTTATTAAAAGTTGCAACAATTGGGACTCTGATCATTTGAAATCTAAAAATTTGAACAAACTTACTGAACTTTGCTTTCCTTTATTTATAGAAAGGAAGGATGCTGAAAATAGTGCATATTCATTCATTCAATCAATCATTCATTTATTCATCAAATAAAATTATCCACAAATGGAACAAAGCTCCCTGTCATTTTCATAGCATGGTAGAGTTTACAAAATGCCTCACAAGTTTAAATCTAACTTGACAATTACAATGTCCTTATAAGATAGGCAGGACACTCATTACCTTATCAACACTCATCATGCTTGGCATATTGTAGATGGTCAATATATACATTTGTCAACTGACAATGAAAAATTACTTACAGATTCTGAGTCCTGGTTTTCATGTGAAATTATAAAAAGGAAATAAGTTAACAATGTCTAGCTTTCTGGACCATTCTGAAGTTTGAATGAAAGTTTATAGGACATTCTTAGAACTGTGACTTACCTATGTAGATAATACAATTGAACACAAATGGGAACATCCCTAAAAAAATAAAACCTATGAAATAAGGTAGATCAAATTGTTTACTGATTGGTGGGCCATGAACTGGACTCATGATGGGTATGAGCCATAAAAAGTCAAGGCACTCTAAAGACACAGAATTTTTCTGGATCACTTCAGAAATCTAACAGAAGGTACAAAAAACCAGCCCTAGCTATAGAAATGATGTAAAAATATATGTTGGAAGTATTCATTTGCATGGAAGTTAGGCACAATCTTTTGTCTTGCTTTGCTCAGACAAGTACATCCTTTGGTCCAGAAACATCACCTGTCTGGTTTTAATTGCTGGACTATGCTTATTGCAAAGGTGGCCACATCAGGCTCTATTTAAACTGAAGTGTTAAGTATTTGCATCAGATAAACTCATCTCCCCTGTTTCAACCCTGTGTTCTTCAGCCATAATTTCTGCTAATTTAGCATTCCACTTATCTGGTCTTTAGGGAGAAAATATACTGCCCAGTCTGGCATAAAACATAATCTAAATTAAATTTATATCTCTCCATGTAAATTCATATTGTTATTCTGGTTTTATTCATCAGTCTCTGGTGAGCTTTGTTAGTATGAACTAGCTTCCTGAATCTGATAAACACTGAACAGCTTTTAACAGTGAGTAAAAGAGACAGACAAACCAAGGGGGAGTCCCTGGACAGAAATGGATCTGTCACGGAAGTGGCACCCCTTAGGGACAGGTATGACCAAACAACTGCCCTTTGTCAGATGAACTCCTCTGATATCTTTACTTTTATACTCCACCACCTAGCAGGTAGTTTTACATTTTCTACCCTTTGCATTTTCTTTTTGTTGTATCACGGAGGATTTTCATTCACTGAGGAATAGAGCTATTTTACCCGAGATTAAATAGCCAGAGACTCTACTCCAGAAAGGGAAGACTAGGAGCAAAATGGATTTAGGGATTTCAGAGATGAAGGAGAATGAGAAACTTTGAAAAGTGCTACTGTGTCTCCCCCTTTATTAAATTAAGATATGAAAAAAAGTCTGGTTGATTCTTTAGATGAAGATATAATAGATCATTGGCTTTTTTTTTTTTCCCCCATCTCTTTCAGGATTGTCTTTATTGTCACCAAATCCAGGATTAATTTGAGAAGAAAAGGGCTGAACTTGAATCACTCCCCCCACTGATTCTAAGCCCCATTTCTGTTCATATTCTTAATTTCTTCTCTTCCTAATGATGGATTTCTGTTGTGGGCAGAGAAAGATGGCACTTCATTGATTCAAATGAACACTGACAGATGATATGATTATTTACATATAAAGATCTAAGGAATATAAATGTAACTGGTAGAATTAATAAGTGAATTGAGCAAGGTTTCAGGATAAAAATATCCAACACCCAATTATATTTTATATACTAGCAACAGAATTTTTGGAAAATAAAATAAAGCAATTCTATTTTCAATAGTGTCAATAATTGATTGTTTTGTAGAAATTGACAAAATAATTATAAAATGTATACAGAAATGCAAAGAACTTTTAGAGTATCACAAACAATCTTAGACAGAATGAAGTTAGAAGGCTTAACACAGCCTAACTTCAAAACTTACTATAATGCTCTAGGATCAAGGCAATATGGTACTGTAAAAAGAATCAGCAAATAGGTCAATAGAAAAGAATAGAAAGTCCAGAAATAAGGTGATACACTGCCATTTGATTTTCAACAAAGGCAACAAAGCAATCTAATAAGGCAGAAAAGTATTTTCAAGAAATGTTTCTGGCATGATGAAGTATTCATATTAAACAGCAGCAGCAGTAGCAGCAGCACATCTACTTTTACTTCACACCACACACAGAAATTATCTCCTGAAGAATTACAGACGTAAAAACATGAGAGGTAAAATATCATAAAGCATTTACAGAGAAATGTAGGTGAATGTCTTCATATCTTCCTGGTGAGCAAAGGTTTTCTTGGCAAGTGACAGAAAGAAATAACTACTTAAAAAAAATGATAAATTAGACTTCATCAAAATTAAAAACTTTACATCATGAGACACTATTATGAAAATGAATAAGTAATCCAAATAAATGGACATAAATTCTAAAGAGATACTTCACAAAGGAAGACATATAAGTGGCCAATAATCACAGGAAAAATGCTTAGCCGCACTACCCCCAAATAATGCAAATTAAAAGCACTATGAGATACTATTATACCTTCACTAGAGAGGCTAAATTTAAAAGGAATGACCATAACAAGTGTTGGTGATATTGTAGAGCAAGTAGAGCTCTCATGCATTTTTGCTGGAAATGTAAACAGAACAGCCACTTTGGGGAAAAAAATGTTTAGCATTTTCTTTCAAAAAGAAACATACTTCTATACCTACCCCATGTCTCAGCAATTCCACTACTAGGAATTTACCCAAGAAAAATGAGAACATATGTTCACAAATAAACTTGTAGAAGAGTTTTCATAAGGGCTTTAATCCTAATCCCTCCAAACTGATAACAGCCCAAATATCTATCAATAGGAAAATGGGTATACTAGCTGTGGCTACTCACTCAGTGTGAAAATGGGATGAGTTACTGATGCAGAAACATGGATGAATCTCAGAAACATTTTTCCTGGTTAAAGAAGGCTTACACATAAGAGCATTTACTGTGTGATTCCATTTACATGAAATTCTAGAAGAGGCAAAACGTCTAGTGTGGAAAGTAATGAAAACATTGGTTGCTTCCGCAGGGTGGATGCAGGTATTGCCAAAGGTGGATCTGAGAACTTTCCGGGTTGATGAATATACTGCAACTTGGGTTTGGATAAGGTTACAGAAGCAACTGCATTCATGTATTTCACTGTTTGCAAATTTTCTGTTAAAGACTGTAAACAAATATTGAACTCTACAAAATGATATGCATGCCGAAGTATTTAGGAGTAAACACACAGATATCTACAATTTATTTTCAAATGCACCATAAATAAAATAGATTTATAGCTAGAAGGATTGTTTGATATGTAATAAAGCAAGTATAATAAAATATTAATAGTACAATCTAGATGGTGGGTATATGAATATTTACTTAAAATATTTCATCTTTGCTGTATGTTTGAAAAGTTTCGTAATAAAATGTGGGAAAAAAACAAACACTGGTCTGGAAGCCTATTTGCAGGTTAGGGGTCCAACCTCTTAGCATGATGCGTGACCCTAAATGAGCTCATGTGGATTACATACTAGTTTATTCAGGTTTTGTTGTTGTTGTTATAAGAAAAAGCCATTCATTCGAAGAAGCACATATGATTTGTGTGCGTGTGTGTAGGACTGACGGGGAAGGGAGTTGCAAACTCATAGTTTCCAAAACCAGGGTCTCAAGTACAATGAGGACATACTTTTGGAACTGAGGACCCTGTCTCTTCTCTTACAGGACCTGGGTCTCTTGTTCTTCGGATTTTATCAGATTTTCTTTTTCTTTTGACTCATTTCCTCTGGCTTCCTCTGCTTATTCATGATTTTTCCTTAGACTCCCTCAGACTCTAAGAGGCAGTGCAATCCTCAGGCTGTCACAGCATCCAGGTTAGTAAATTTACCTCATTGTCCAGAATTTTCTTTTGCTAAAATGAGGTGCACTCTTGGAGCTCCAAGATCTTCCAGCTCAGTCAGCCATCAGCAGTGATTTCTTTTTGCTGTTCCGGCACCCCTGAGTTACTCTCCCAGTTGTGGTACCTGGATACTCTTTCATAAACTAGTTCCTCTTCCTAGGGTACACCAATCCCCATCCCCCCAGCCTGCTCAGTGCTTTACCTTTAGGACAAAATTTGACTTTCTCTCCAGGATCTAATTCATACCCCCTACCCTATGACATGAATTCTGACTGTGTTAGCTACAGAAGATATTTTGACATCATTTGTTTTATCTTAAGGAACAAGCTTTTATGGGAAGACTGTTTATTAAAAATGAGAAAACAACAATCAAGTGAAGCTTCTTAAGAAAAGGGGAACATAATTTAGGCACTGGAAGATTCGCAGTGTTTTGTCAGCCCTGTTGACTCCCATATGGCTCTGACTCATTTGTGGCTTTTCTTCTTGCAAGGCTTTGACTGCCTCAGGGTTTCTTTGTTCAGCCTCCTCCCAAGATGTCTGTTGTTTTACTAATAGCTACTTAACTATCCTGAGGTCATAAATTTAAAAGTCTCTGAGAGGGAATCTAATTGGTTTACTTAATCTTCAGTCTTCCTGCTGTTTCTGAAAAAATAAAAAACAAGACATTTATGATTTAAATATAAGGATGACATGGGGTTATTACTTAAACCACTGTTAATGGGTTAATTGTAAAGGAAAGAAACGGTATGAAATAAGCGAATCAACAAGAGAGTGACTACAAATTGGTTGATATGTATATGAAAAATGCTGAAGGAGGCCAGTGGACTGTGAGGGCATCCTACCAAGTTGCCTACAGAACTTCTTCACCTCAATGCAATGGAGAATGGCCTGGAAGGCAATCAAGGAACTTGCAATTTTTGGAACTTGAACTCATCTAAATTAAAGACCCTGGAGAAAATATAAGTTGTCAGTACTGCAAAGTAAAATTGGACTTACAAAAATGTATTTTTCAAAGGAATTGCATTATAGGACCCCCCCAAAAAAAAAAAAAAAAAAGAAAGAAAAAAGAAAAGAAAAGGAAACAGCAACTTTACTTTTAATTGGTCGAGCAGGCATCTACATAAGGAATAACCACAGCAAGAGGTTGAAGTCTTGAATCTTTCAAAAGGTGGTCAGGGATATCACCTGCCTTTTGAAGCTTGATCTATTTATGATACTGATAAACCATATGCAATGCTGGTGTAGTATATGTATATTTCAATTATAGCACTGAAATATTTCTTCCCCTACTCATCTTTGGTATTCTAATCAAACTGAATTTTTTAATCACATACAGTTTGTCCCCACCCATGAATTTGACAGAGCTTATTTGCTCTGCAATGAAATAGCCATCCATCTTCTCACTCCCTAACAAAATGCTTCTCAGCCTCCCCACCCCCCCTTTTCTTCCCCTTTCCTCCTCCCCTCCCCACCTCTTTCTCCCTTCTCCAACCTCCTACCCACTAGTACTTTACCTGATTGTCTCATACAAATATCAACTCCTCACCTCCCTTTTCTTGCAGGAAGTGCATAGATCAACTTCATCTGTACTTCTCCACAGTTTTCGGCACCACGACTGTCACACAGTAGGCAATCAATTAATATTAGCCAAATAATAAATGCTTTTTGATGGTGTCATATTTACTTGCTATTTAGTGTGTCTGCTATCTTGGAATGATCCAACTTAGGTTTGGCAATTATGGGTTTCATTCTTTTCTTTCTTTATTACCAGTAATTTCTTAGTACAAAAGAGGAAAAAAAAGACTTTTAATCTGTCTGTATTTAGGTTGAGAATATAATAAATCTCAATAGCCAAAAGACTAATGGCTAAATAGCTCCCATTAGGTCTAGTTGCACAATTCTGTAAAAAAAAAAAAATACAAAAAAAAAAACCTCCTAGAACTAATAAATTAGTTCAGCACAGTCTCAGGATACAAGAGCAGCACACATAAGCCAATCACATTTCTATATATTAACAAAGAGCAATGAAAACTAAAGTAAAAAATACATATGTCATTTACAAGTATTCCAAAGAAAATGAAATAATTAGGTTTAAAATTAACAGAATGTATAAAGGATCTGTATGCTGAAAATTACAAGTGCTGAAGAAAGAAATGAAAGAAGACCTAAACAAGGGGAGTGACACACCATATTTATTGACTGTGAGATCCAATATAGAAAAGATATCATTCCTGAACAAAGAGATCTGTAGGCTTAATGCAGGTCTATCAAAATACCAGCAAGGTTCTTTTTCTCCAGCAAGTTTTTTTTTTTTCTTTATACATTGACAAACTTACTCTAAAATTTATATGAAAAGAGACAAACTGTAATATCTAAAACAACCTTGCAGAAGAAGAAAAAGTGGGAAGAATCTCTCTACTGATCTTAAGGACTAGTGTAGAGCTACAATAATCAAGACTGCATGTTATTAGTGGAAGCATAGATGCATAGACCAGTTGAACAGAAAAGAGAACCCAGAAACAGTTCCACACAAATATGCTCAACTCATTTTTGACAAAGGCACAAAGACAATTCAGTGGAGCACGGATAGACATTTCAACAAATGGCATTGGGGCAATTGGACATCCATATGCAAAAAAAAAAAAAAAAAATGAACATTAACCCAAGTCTCACACTTTATACAAAAATTAGCTCAAAATGAATCACAAATTTAAACCAAAAACTGCAAATTTTAGGGAGAAAAACAATAAAAGAAAGTCTTTAGGATCCAAGGCTAGGCAAAGAGTTCTTGGACTTGTCACCAAAAGCATGACACATAAAAGGCAATATTGATAAAGTGAACTTCATCAAAATTAAAATGTTTGCTCTGTGAAGGGGATGAAAAGATAAACTACAGATCGGGAGAAAATATTGGCAAACCACATATGCAACAACAAAAAACTAATTTCTAAAATATACTTTTAAAAATCTCAAAACTCAATAGTAAAAAAAGGAAAAAAATTCAATTAGAAAATGAACAAAAATACACAGACATTTCCTGAAATTGATATACAGACAGCAAATAAATTCATGAAAAGAGATTCAACTTCATTAGCCATTAGGGAAATGCAGATTAAAACCAAAGTGAGATATCACTACACAACTATAAGAATGAAAAAACAAGCAAACAAGCAAAACACTAGTACCACACCAAATGCTAGTGAGGATGCAGAGACACTTGTTCACTCATACATTGCCATAGGGAATACAAAATGGTACAGTAACTCTGGAAAATAAGTTTGTCAGTTTCTTAAAATATGAACATTTAACACAGCAACTACACTTCTAGGCATATAGCCCAGATAAAAGAAAACTTATTTCATGTAGAAATCTGTATGCAAGTATTCACAGCAGCTTTATTCATGATAGCCAAAAACTGAAACTACCCAGATGTCCTTCAACAGGTGAATGTTAAACAAGCTGTGTACATCCAGACCATAAAATACTACTCAACAGCACAAAGGAAAGAACTATTGATACATGAAGCAACTTGGGTGCATATTGAGAGAATTGTGCTGAGTGGAAAAAAAAAAGCCAATCCAAAAAGTTTACTCACTGTGTGATTCCATTTATATAACATTTGTATTGCAAAATTATGGAAATGAAGAGACTATCAATTGATTATGTATTTTGACTGTATCAATGTCAATATTCTAGCTGTGTTATTGTACTGTACTTTTGCAAGATATTATCATTAGAAAAAACTGCGTAAAAGGTACACAGGATCTCTCTGTATTCTTTACAATAACATTTTAAATCTACAATTATCTCAAAATATAAAGTTTAATTTTAAAAAATCTGTTTATATAAACCATCCTGACAGGATGGGGGTTAGGTAAGTATTTTACAACCTGATCCTTGAAAATAAATCCAGAGCTCTGTTTTCCTCCAGCATGATGTTGGATATAGCATCCTAGATGGTGATTTGTATTAGTGAGGGTCTATCAACAAGCATGGGATTTAACCTGGCAAACACAAAACAAAACGGAGATAGATCCACTCATGTAATCAAACTAGGGGAAGGACAGGGAGACACCTTCCCTCAAGGATGACTAGATTCAGAAGTCTGAATTTTAGCAGCATTCTCTCTCCCCTCTGATAACTGCTTACTTTCATACATTCTCTCACTGCTTTTGTTTTTCCATGGGTTGGGTTACAAGACAGCCTGTCATTCTAGATGTATAGAATTAAAGCCATATGACCAGGGAAGTAAAAGAGAAGTGCCCACAGATGGAAGTGGAAAAAGCCAAGGGAATGATTCTGATTGAACCGTAGTAGGTCTGCCATATCTGGATCAAATCCTGTGACTAGAGAATTGAGTTATGTGATTGGGTCAGCCTCGGTCACATGTCTACAGTATGACCAGGACAGAGGGGTACAAGGATTACCAGCTTACAACAGAAACCTATCATTGAGGTAGGAGATAAGTAATTCCTCAAAATAAGTGGGACACTTTTCTCAGACACCACTCAATGAACAAAATATTCATTACATTTATATTAATATATATTAACTACACAACCATCTCTGTATTTCCAACACACAATTAAACTAAATTAGACTAAATTTGGCTAAATTATCTTTAAGAACTATTCCAACTCTAATACTAGGTTATGCTATAAACCTCTTATTTTTTGCAACTTTAGTATGGGATGCCTTGTGTTTCATCTATTAAATAAAATTATATACCTATATGGCAAACTAATTCTGGAAAGGTTGCCATGAAATTGGTACAAATGCAATTTGCTTGCTGAAATAATTTTACAACCTTTTGGGAAACAATTCTGTACAATGAATCCAGATTTACAAAACCATTGCTATAGACTTCTGGAAATACACATTTTGGTACTGTATTTGAAGAAAAAAGTCCATTAATTAATATCTGCATTTACTGAAAGATGTTCATTGTGCCATTGTTTACAATAAAAGGCATTTAAAATTGGTGTAAATGTCTCCTAAATGAAGAATTGTTAATTAACTGATGAATATTAATGAAAAGTGATAAAGTGATGCAGAGTTGAAGAATTATAATTATAAAATGTACTTTGCCGCTTGGAATATGTACACTTAGGTATATTATTATAATACATAAATTGCAAGTTGTTAAAATGTATATGCTTATACATGAATTTTGGAAAAAAATAGATAAAAATTGGAGGTTGTTATGGATTTTTTGGATGCTTGATTTTTGCTTATATATACTTTTCTCAAACTTTTTAAGTATCCACAAATGGAAATGTGTTAATGCCCCTTAGAAAATTTTTTTCCTTAAAAAAAGAATCTCTTCTGCCCTCCATTTTCAAAGGTATTTCACATTAGAAGGAATTTACTGTCAGAAGTTGATTAGTACAGCTAAGACCCTCTTAGCATGAAAATTATGATGTATGAAGATGAGAAGATACAAGTTTATTACTGCTATGATAAGTCTCCAGGAAAAAAATGTCTGGACCAATTTGAGATGATACCTTGATGATGTTTCTAGCTTTCTGATTTTTGCTAATGTGCTTCTCTTCCAGTTTCCATATTGCTTTCACTTGTAATTTCTGGGTTTCCCTCATACCATGCTGTGCATCTAGATCCTGCATTCTACATTTACCCACGACCTTCTTTTAGTTTCTGTCTTGGGCTTGCTCTTTCTGAATCAAACAGCCAGAGGTATCCCCAAACACCTATTTCCAGTTGTAGCTCTTCAGTACTATCCTACTCTCTCTACTTACCCTCCTTCAAACCCAGACTGTATTTGGAGTGCTTAAAGAAGACTGTCTTGGGATTTGCCAAATTATGGGGATATTAGCAGAATGTGAGCCAAGGTCAAGAGTCCAGAGATCAGAGCTAAAAATTGGTAGGAGGGATTAGCCAATTGGCTACCAGAATTTAAGGAACTAAAAGAGGGCGTAATGGAAACATTAGCCAAAAGTCCAACGCTAGGAATGGAACAACGGAGAGAAGAAAAGATAGTTTAGGCCTAAGAGACTGATCGTTTGCTGTCCTCCAGAGAATTCAGATTGTTGATAAAAGGTCCTAAGACATATCACAAAGCTGGAGAGAGAAACCTAAAAGGGCTTAAGACAGGTGAATGAACCCATTACAGTAAAGCATGGTGCCCTCGGAAGTGGAATTTCTGCAAATATTATCAGATAGTAAAAAACATAACAGACCTCCCATAATCTCCGTGGCTAAACACAATCACCCATGTAACATTTGTATGGCAAATCAAATTCATTCTCCAGAAAACAAAGCTTAACAGATTGAAAATTTATTAGCATCTGCTGTGTTGTGATTATGGCTTTTAAAATGATTCACATCACACGTGTAAAATGCACAAATACAGTTTACCATTGCAAAATACATGGCATTTCGGCCGTATATGATGAAAGATTTTATCTAACAGAGGATGCTGCCTGTTTTTATTGCTCCCTGCCAAGAGAATGCTTGGAATGTTTTTATTGGTTTAATATAATAATAAAATGAGATTGCACCCAATACGAAAGCCAGAAGGACACCCCTACTGAAGAAGGTGGCGTAATTGATTTCTCTGAGGACATAAACTACCCTTTTGTCAATTTAACTTTGAGAAAGAAGGTTGTTTGAGTAATCGCATTTTGAGGTGTCCACTCTCCAAATACAGTTCATGGTTACAAATAAAAAATAGGCTTTCCCCAACAAAATGAAAGGATCACGTCTTTCCATTGAGCCTATGGGGTCTCCAAGGCCACTCTCCTCAGTAGAGAGGCTGTGATAGCCATGAGTAAAAGACAAGAAGAGTACCCTTGGGTTTCAATAAATAAATGGTTTTCAAAAAAGCTAATTCACATTTGTCAGTAAGTCAATCCACAGAGGAAAGGGTCCATAGTAATTTAAACAGCTTAATGCGTTGCATCTCTCTTAGGAAATTATAATTGTAAGAGACAATGGCTTTCATTGAAATGAAATTATTTTTATGAAATTCCTTTAAATAACTATCAAGAAGTGAGGAAAGGAATGCAAGTAGTGTTGCTGTGCATGGTGACTCTTCAACATATGATTGCCAAAGGAATGGATGAATAAATGAATGGTGGGCATTGTAGGGATAAAAGTGAATGAGGATTGATTCTGCGAGTGATATAGGACAAATTTCCTGCTCCTGAATTACAGACTCAAGGCAAGATAATGTAATGACTAAAAGCATGGCCTCTGAAAGCAGCCTTCAGGGGTTCAAATCACAGCTCTGTTTCTTATTAATCATACGATCTTGAGCAAGATCTTTAACATCTCTTTGCCTCTCTTCTCTTATTTGTAAAATAGGAGCAATTAATAATACTATATGTGACTTGTGATCATTATATGAGCTAATATATGCTAGGTGCTTTGAACAACATATGAGTAGACTAAGTTCCACATAAATGCTAGCTGTTACTATATAGAAATGCTAGAACTGTCAAAGCTGGATCTATTTCTTGAATCTCTTTCTGATCACCTATCACATTAACAGGACCTGAAGATATCTAAAAGGTTTCTAAGCAAGCTTGAATGTGTTGATTTCTACATTTTTTAAATTTAATTTTTTAATTAAAGAAATTGTAGGTTTACAGAAAAATCATGTAAAAAATATAGCATTCCCCTATACCCCCATTATTAACACTTTGCATTAGTGCAGTACCTTTGTTAAAATTGATGAAAGAATATTATAATTGCACTACTAACTATAGTCCACAGTTTACATCAGGGTACACATTTCCCCATATAATGCCATATTATTAATAACTTGCATTAGTGTGGTACATTTGTTATAATTCATGAAGGAACATTTTTATAATTGTACTATTAACTATAATTAATAGTACTATTAACTACAATAGGGTTCACATTGTGGTACAGTCCTATGTTTTTTTTATCTTTTAATTTTTATTCCAGTAGCATATATATGACCTAAAATTTCCCCTTTTAACCACATTCACTTATATAATACAGTGCTGTTAATTATAATCACAATGTTGTGCTACCATCACCACCATCCATTTCCAAGACTTTACAGTCAACCCAAATAGAAATTCTGTACAATAAGCATTAATTCCCCATTTCTTACCCCCCACCAAGCCCCTGGTAACCAACTTCTAGATTCTAACTCTGTGAGTTTGCTTATCCTAATTATTTCATATCAGTGAGATCATGTAATATTTGTCCTTTTGTGTTTATTTCACTCAACATAATATTTTCAAAGTTCACCCATGTTGTCACATGAACCAGAACTTCATTCCTTTTAAATGCTGAATAATATTCCATTGTATGTATATATCACATTTTGTTTATACATTCATCAGTTGATGGACCCTTGTGTTGCTTTCATCCTTTGGTAATTGTGAATGATGCCACTATGAACACTGGAGTGCAAATAGCTCTTCAAGTCCCTGCTTTCAATTTTTTTGTTTGTATAACTAATAGAGGAATTCCTGAATCATATGGTAATTCTATACTTAGCTTTCTTAGGAACTGAAAAATTGTCTTTCACAGCAGCTGCACCACTTTGCATTCCCACCAGCAATGAATAAGTGTCCCTATTACTCCACATCCTCTCCATCACTTGCAATTTTCTGTTTCTTTTAATAGTAGCCATCTAGTGGGTGTGAAATGATATCTCATTGTGCTTTTTATTTGCATTCCCCTAATAGCTAATGATGTTGATCATCTTTTCATGTGCTCTTTATCCATTTGCATACCATTGCCTACCACAAGACCCTGATGATGCCTCCCCACATTTTCTTTTAGGAGTTTTATACTCTTGGTTCTTAAATTGAGGTCTTTAATCCACTTTGAGTTAATTTTTGTATATGGTGTGAGATAGGGATCCTCCTTCATTCTTTTGCATATGGGTATCCAGTCTCACAGCACCATTTGTTTAAGAGACTATTCTATCCCAAGTGAGTAGATTCAGCAGCCTTGTCATAAAATCAGTTGGATTTATATATATATATATAGGTATATATATATATATATATAGGTCTATTTCTGAACTCTCAATTTGATTCCATCGGTGTGTGTGTCTGTGTCTGTGTGTGTGTGTGTGTGTGTGTATCTTTATGTCAGGACCATGCTTCTTTGATTACTGTAGATTTGTAATAAGCTTTAAAGGCAGTAAGTCTGAGTCCCCCGACTCCATTCTTTTTCAAGATGTCTTTGGCTATTTGGAGCTACTTCCAAATAAGTTTGATAATTGACTTTCCCATTTATGCAAATTAAGCTGTTGGAATTTTGATCATAATTGCATTGAATCTGTAAATAATTTGGGGTAGAATTCACATTTCAACAATATTAGTCTTCTAATCCAAGGGCATGGAATATCCGTCCATTGATTTAGATCTTCTTTGATTTCTCTTAGCAAAATTTTGTACTTTTCCACATACAAGTTCTTTATATCTTGGTTAAATTTATTTCTAGTTATCTGATTCTTTTAGTTGCTATTGTAAGTGGATTTTTTATTTATTTCCTCCTCAGACTGCTGATTACTAATTACTAGTTGTGCTGGTTTGAATCTATTATGTCCTCCACAAAAGTCATGTTATTTAATGCAATCGTGGGGAGGTGAGTTTACTAGTCTTTTGATTAGAGTGGAAACTTTTGATTGGGTGTTTCCATGGAGATGTGACTCACCCAACTGTGTGTGAGAACTTTGATTAAATTATTTCCATGGAGATGTGAACCCCATCCATTCAGGGTGGGTCTTTATTAGTTCACTGGACTATTTAAGAGAGCTCAAGAGCTGACACAGATGCTGACACTTGGAAATGCTTGGAGATACAAACAAAAGGATGTTTGGAGAAGCTAAGCTAGGAGATGAAGCCCAGAGTTTGCTCTGGAGAAGCTAAGAGAGGACCCCCAGATGCTTAGAGAGAAATGCCCTGGAATAAAGAAGCAAGAACACACAGATTCTGAGAGAGAGAATGAAGACAGAAGCCCAGAGATATTTTGGAGAAAGCCATTTTGAAACACAACCCAGGAGCAAAGGACCAGCAGATGCCAGCCATGTGTCTTCCCAGCTGACAGAGGTGTTGCAGACATCTTCGGCTATTGTTCAGTGAACGTGATGCTTCAGTATGGACACTTTTATGGCCTTAGAACTGTAAATGTGTAACCTATTAAATCCCCTTTATAAAAGCCAATCCATTCTGGTATTTTGCATAACAGTAGCTCAAGCAAACTGGAACACAGTGTATAGAAACACTACATAATTTTATGTGTTGACCTAAAACCTTACCACTTTGCATAATTCATTTATTAGTTCTAGTAGCTTTGTTGTAGATTTTTGGGACTTTCTATATATAGGATCAGGTCATTTGCAAACTGAAAGTTTTACTACTTCCTTTCCAATTTGGATGCCTTTTCTATGCTTAACTGCTCTGGCTAGAAATTCCAGCTCAATGTTGAGTAACAGTGGTGACAGCATCCTTGTCTTGTTCCATGTCGTAGAGAGAAAGTTTTCAATTTTCAGCATTGAGTATGATGTTAGTTGTGGGTTTTTCATACATGCCCTTTTTCATATTGAGGAAATTTCCTTCTATTCGTATTTTTCTAATTGTTTTTATCAAGAAAGGATGCTTGATTTTATCAAACGGCTTTTCTGCATCAATTGAGATGATCATGTGTTTTTTTTCCACTTTGTATTGTTCATGTATACTGCATTAATTGATTTCTTATGTTGAGCCACCATAGCATACCTGGGATAAAACTCACTTGATCATAGTGTATAAATTTTTTAATGTGCTGTTGGATTCAATTTGCAAATATTCTGTTGAGGATTTTTTCATCTATATTCATAAGAGTAATTGGTCTGCAATTTTCTTTTCTTGTGAAGTCTCTATCTGGTTTTAGTATTAGAGTGATGTTGGCCTCGTAGATTGAGTTAAGTAGTGTTCCCTCCTGTTCAATTTTTTGGAAGAGTTTGAGCAGAATTGGTATTAATCATTCTTGAAATGTTTGGTAGAATTCACCTGTGAAGACATCTTTAACTGTGCTTTTCTTTGTTGGGAGTTTTCTAATGACTGATTCTATCTCTTTCCTGATAATTGGTCTGTTGAGATCTTCTATTTCTTCTATAGTCAGTGTAGGTTGTTTCTAAGTTTGTAGGGATGTGTTCATTTCATCTATTTTATCTAATTCATTGGCAAACAGTTGTTCATAATATCCTCCTATGATCCTTTTTGTTTCTCTGGGAACTATAGTAATGTTGCTCCCTCTCACTTCTGATTTTATTCACTCTTCTCTCTTTTTTTCTTTACCAATCTAGCTAAAGGTTTTAAAATTTTATTGATCTTTTCAAAGAACCAACTTTTGGTTATTGCTCTATTTTTATTCTCTATTTCATTTATTCCTGCTCTAATATTTGTTATTCCTTTCCTACTGCTTGCTTTGGGGTTAGTTTGCTGCTCTTTTTCTAATTCCCCTGTGTGTCCAGTTAGGTCTTTGATTTTAGCTCTTTCTTTTTAAATGTAAGTGCTTAAGGCTATAAATTTCCCTCTTAGCACTGCCTTTACTGCATCCCATAAGTTTGGATATGTTGTGCGCTCATTTTCATTTATCTCAAGGTACTTACTGGTTTTCCTTGTAATTTCTTTTTTGACCCACTGATTGTTTAAGAATGTGTTATTTGACTTCCATATATTTGTGGGTTTTCTGGTTCCCTACCTGTTATTGATTTCCAGTTTCATTCCATTATGGTTAGAGAAATTGCTTTGTATAATTTCAAACTTTTCAAATTTCTCAAAACTTGTTTTGTGACCCAGTATGTGCTTTACCTTGGAGAACAATCCATGTGCACTTGAGAAGAATGTAAACCCTTTTGTTTAGGGATGCAATGTTCCATGTATGTGTGTTTGATCTAGTTCATTTATCACATTATTCAAGTTCTCTGTTTCCATATTGGTCTTATGCCTAGGTGTTCTATCAGTTGATGAGAATAATATATTGCAATCTCCAACTATTACTGTAAAGGTGTCTATTTCTCCCTTCAGTTTTGCCAGCATTTGCCTCATATATTTTGAGGCACCATGGCTAGATGCATAAATATTTATGATTGTTATTTCTTCATGGTGGAATGGTTCTTTTACTATTATATAGTGCCCTTCTTTTTCTCTTGTAATAGTGTTTGACTCAAAGTCTATTTTGTTTGATATTAGTATAGCTACCCTGTCTTCTTTGCATACTATTTGCATGGAATATCTTTTACTATCCTTTCACTTTCAGCCTATTTGTTTCTTTATGTCTAAGGTCTTGTAAACAACATATAGTTGGATCGTGCTTTTTCATCCATTCTGTCAATCTGTGTCCTTTGATTGGGGAATTTAATCCATTTAACATTCAGTGTTATTACTGTAAAGACACTACTCACTTCAGCTAATCTGACCTTTGGGTTTTATATGTTATATCTATGTTTTCTCTCTCTTGTCCTTTATTGCAACCTCCTTTTCCATATAGTTGACCTTTTGTGAAGTATTTGACCGATCCCTTTCTCAATTTTTTCTGTATATTTTTAAAATGCTTTATTTGTGGTTACCCTGGGGTTTGTATTATGCAATCTACATCTATAACCTACAAATTTGAAAAGATACCAACTTAGTTTCAATAGCATTCCCATTCTCTGCTCCAATATCACTCCATTTACCCCCTGTATATTGTTTTTTTCCCACATCACCTCTTTATATTTTGCATGTCCATTATCAGGATACATAGATTTTCCTGTTCAATTATAATCTGACTCTTATAGGAATTAAAGAGTAGAGTTGTATACTGAGGATACGGTACTATTGAGTTTTGCATTTACCCTTTTAGTTACCTTTATGGAAGAGCTTCATTTCTTCACATTACTCCAAGCCACTCTTTTCCTTTCAACCTGTAGTACTCCCTTTAGTAATTCTTGTAAGCCAGATCTTTTGCTGACTGACTCAGTTTCTGTTTATCTGTGAATATTTTAAACTCTCCCTCACTTTTGAAGGGCAATTTTTCTGGATAAAGAATTTTTTGGTCATCAGTTTTTCTCTTTGTACCTTAAATATATTATACCACTGCCTTTTTGCCTCCATGGTTTCTGATGAGAAATCGGGCCTTAGTCTTATTAAGGATCCCTTGCATATGATGAATTGCTTTTGCCTTGCTGGTTTCAGAAGTCTGTCTTTATCTTTGGCTTTTGACATTCTGATTAGTATGTGTCTCAGAGTAAGTCTATTGGGATTTATTCTGTTTGGCACATATTGAGCTCCTTGGACATGTATATGTCTTTCATAAGAATTGGTAAATTTTCAGTCATTATTGCCTCAAATATACTTTATGCCCCATTTTCCTTCTCTTTTCCTTCTGGGACATTCATGATGCATATGTTTGTATACTTTATGCTATCACTTAAATCCCTGAGACACTGTGTGATAGTTAAGTTCATGTGTCAACTTGGCCAGGTGATGGTGTACAGTTGTCTGGTCAAGCAAACACTGGACCAACTGTTACTGCAAGGAATTTTGTGGCTGGTTAATAAACCAGAGGCTGGTTTATTAAGTCTTCAGTGAATTGATTTCATCTGTGGCTGATTACATCTACAATCAACTAAGGGAGTGTCTTCTGCAATGAGAGAATCCAATTAGTTGGATTTAATTCAATCAATTGAAGACTTTTAAGGAAGAAGAAAAGAAAACATTTAATTTCATTTTTATCCAGCCAACCTCTTCTGGGGAGTTCATCAGAGTTGCCAGCTTGCGGCCAGCCCTACAGAATTTGGACTCATGCATCCCCACATTTTCATGAGACACTTTTATAAAATCTCATATTTACAGATAACTCCTGTTGGTTCTGTTTCCCTAGAGAACCCTGACTAATACACACTGCTAATTTTTTTGCAGTCTTTTCTCTATCTGGTCTTCTGACTTTATAATTTCGATTGTCATGTCTTCTAATTCATTGATTCTTTCTTCTACCTGTTCAAATCTGGTGTTTTATGTCTCTAGTGTATTTTTAATCCCCATTATTGTGCATTCCATTCCCATAATTTCTGTTACATTTCTTTGGATACTTTCAAATTCTTCTTTATGCTCACACATTGTCTTCCTTCTATCCTTAAGCTTTATATACATATTTTCCTTCCTTTCCTTGAATCATTCAGGAAATTTGTTTGAACTTCTTTGATTAGTTTTTCCAAATTCTGTGTCCCTCCTGAAGCTTTAATTTGTTCCCTTGACTGAGCCATATCTTTCTGTTTCTTAGTATGGCTTCTAAATTTTTTTGCTGATGTCTGAGCATCTGATTGTTTTAATGTGTGAACTCTGAAGGTCAGTTTCTCCCTTTTGTCTAGGATTTTATTGTTGATTGGCTTTGTTTTAGGCTTCTTCTGAGTAACCTATGCTTAACTGTTGAGATTTTCTCAGTTCTTCTTCATCTGTTTCTTGCCCTGGATATGCAGTACAATTTTTAATAATGGACTTTTAAAAATATTGCTTCCTTTCCTGTCTTCCCTCTCTGGGAATTTTGATCTATTCTCTTTGCTTTTTATTCAGAATTCTCTCCCAAGTTCATATATTTGTTTAAATTCTCTCCCTCACTTAGTGCCCCCTTAACCTTACACTTTTCAGTTCTGGGACCCATCCAGTCTTACAGCCATTCAGTTTTGCCTTTCTTTTTCTGGGATGCTTTTCTGTCCCTGGTTCTTCCCAGTTAGGGCATCCTGCACCAGGAACCCAGATAGGGTCAATCCAGAAAGGGGCTCAATCCAGGGCAGTCTGTTTTGCATTTAGATGGCACAGTAACAGAGGCTGGATTGATTGTGTGCACCTCTTGCCAACAGTTCTGCCACAGCCTCTCTCTCCTCTCCTCTCCTCACTTTTATCCCCTGGGGACCCTTTAGTTTGTGGTACTCCACAGCAACTTGTGTTCTGCACTGAGTCTCTGTATATTTGGGTCCTTGTGCCTGGAGATGCACTGGCATCTAACTCACTGCTGTGAGTAGCTATATATTCTGCATCCACAGCAGGAGGGACCTGGGTTGTGCTGCCTCTATGCCATTCCCAGGCTGCCTAGGGCTGAGTGAGGTGGAGAGCTCCAGACTGGTGGGTCTGGGATGGGAATCTCCTACCTGATCTTAGAGATTATTTTCCTTTTTCTTTGATTAAGAATTTTTGGAGTCTTTCTCCAGGTTTCATTGTCCTCCAGAGTTCCAAGCATGTGAGATTTGACCTTTAAGTTGATTCTGAAGGGAGAATTTTCCAGGGGATATCTGATGTCACCATGTTGATGACTGCACCCTGATTTCTACTTTTATAAAAGTGGTGACCTTAAACAGAGTAGGAAGTGATCATTAAATTTTCTAGTTCATTGGTTTCCAAACTTCCAAAAGTAGCAAAAAAAAATCTGTGATGAGATTTTATACAGAGACTAACACAGTAAGCACATAAAAGTTCAACAATCCTACTTTAAGTGGAAGTGAAGGGCCAGGAGTCTTATTGCAATTGCTCTCCTCTTTCTCATTGGGAAAACCTCTTGAGACACCTTCCATGGAAATTTCATGGGTCTTTCCAGCTATAAAACTAGCAAGACACCCTCTTAGTTCCACTGAGGATCTTGAAGCTCTAAATGGAAAAGCAAAGTCTTACCCCAAATTAAGAACAGCAAAACGAAGAATAATGAAAAACTATGCCTTGCAAATTAACACCATTGTACCCAAATGTGCTTTACATATTACATTTGTGGAGTATATTAAAAATATTGATTCATATCAAGAGTTAGAAGTACTTGCCTGATGTATATAAGTAGCATTAAATTTTTTAAGTTAAAAATACAAGCCAATGGCACAAATATTTGCACAAAGAAAATCTACTTCAAAGTCTCATTCATCTTTCTTGAATTAGCACTCTGCCTGACCCTTATCAGCTTCTCCACTTCCTGTGCCCCAAACTAGAAGTCTCCATGGGTTCTGAAATCTGCTAATTTATGTTCCTGAAACTGCTTAGCTAGTTGCCTTCCCGGTTATATGGGTTTTCTTCTATTAGACACCCCTTCTTTGTGCTCTGTCAGCACATGGAATCTGCTGAAGTCAACCTAGAGTGCCAATCATTTAGAACTTTTGTTATATTTGCCTCCCTAGATACTGTGTTAACAGAAATTACTGACTTCCTGCTGCCCCATGCAAACACATTTATTCCCTCACTCACTGCCTTCCACATTAGCTGAGTCCAACACCAGGCCAGACCCTTTGCCTGATGGTCCCTGCTGCTAGATATGACAGGACTAAGCCATGCCTGAAATGTTCAGAAATCATAGGAGCAGGAGCCATATCCTGAAAACCTGCCCTCATTGTCCCATGAGGCCAATGCTCATTGATTAATTAATCATCAATTTTTTTAATAATTAAATATTCATAGGTAAACTTTCAGTACATTCAAAGGGCATCACTCCTGAGGCCCTTATTGTCCTTTCAGTCTCTGGAGTGGTCTGGGTGTGGACTCATGGGGAAAACAAGCTAGGCAGTGTTCTCAGTATATGCCCAGGAATTTAATCTTCTCACCTCTTCATCAGAGCCAGAAAAGAAAGTTCAGTGATGGGGAAATATAAAGGACTACCCCAGACAGATGAAGAATCAGATTGTAATGGAGGAAACTACTTTCATTGCACTTCATGCCACTTGGTTGGCAGCACAGCATTTGCTCTGTGCTTCCTGTTTGTTATGGCTTCATTTAAGGGAAAGGTAGGATGGCCACTAGAGACCTGTGGAGGGCATCTGTCAGCACTGCCCAGATAGAGATTCTGATTAAACACACACAGATGTGCACATGCACGTGCATACACACACACACACACAAGTTTTGCCCATTTCACTTTAAAAATTCAGAGTGGAGACTGCTCCAAATTATAAAATTTAAACTCTTACATCTCAGCTGTTCACTCATTCATTATTATCCACAAGGGGCAAGTGGATATCTAAGTAGAACTGAATGGGTCAGGCAAGGGGAATAAGGCTGACAGTGAATCCCTTTTCTTTCTTATCCAATGCAGTTCTTTGAGAACAACCTGTAGGTCTGTGACTGCCTATTTGCATGAGCTCAAAACAAATGGCTGGATACATTCCTTCCCTCAACAAATGTCTATTGAGCACCTTTACATGTCAGTCACTGTACTTGGCATTACAGATACAACAAAGAGGATGTCCTGTCTTCATGATGCTTGCAATTCGTGAAGTCCATAAGTATTTCCTACTCAATGCATTTTTATACTGATCTTTCAAACACGGTGGTGGGATTCAACCTCCTAGGACTTCTGAGACTTAGGGAAATACACAGGGCAGAGAGAGGAGGAATAGTCTGCCCTACTCTAATACGTGTTTTATTTTAACAAATAATTTGGATGGAGATACACATGTCTCTCATAAAACCCTGTGTCTTTTGTCTCAGCCCTTAGCACACTCCATTATAATTACTTATTTAATTGCATTCTTACCCACTGAATTGTGAGTCCCATGTTGTATGAATGGTATCTATCGCATTCACTGCCTTGGCAGATGCTGTGTCTGGCATTGTATCTAGCACAAAGTAGGCAATTAATAAATATTTAATTTTTTTAATAAATTTTAGTTGTACTGTTGAAAGAAGAGAAGTGTAAAATGAAGATCTTTTCTTGATTTTACATGCAATAAGAATCTATGAGAATCATCAAATGAATTGGATGACAAGAAAAGCAAATAGTAAATATCACCACTTCTTGAATCCTTCCAGCATCCCAGACTCTGTGTTAAGCACTTCAGGGATATTATATCCCAACACTCCTAGAGGACAGATTTTTTTCTTCGCATTGTAGGGACAAATGAAAGAAACAAAAAAAAAACTAAATATTTCTAAGAGCTTTGCCTGGTTGTACAACTGTTTAAAAATGACTACTTAAAAGTCAAGATTCAAACTCAGATTTGCTTAACTTCACATTCTGTATGCTTTACCCATATACTGAATATTCTCGAGCTATGTGGAAGGACCTACAGTAACAAAATGAAATTTAAAGAGAAAAAAATAGGAAATAGGTAGGATGTTGTTTTGATTCTACAATAATTAAATACAGAAGAAAAACAAGGTTGACAACAAATCTTAGGGGAAAAATGAGTTTTGTCAAATGTAAGCTGAATTGGAGTCATCAGTACAATATACCTACCAAAATTTTTTCAGTAATCAAAATCACTAATTAACTGATTAGTTAATTCAGAGTATTGGTAATCTTAATCTTTTTTAAGATGCTTAGAACAGAGTTGGAGAATGATGTTTAGTGCTAGGCAGAACACTTTTAGAGGAATGTCACAAAACTGAAGCATGTGTAGAGGAAAATGACCACCATTGGGAAGGGGTCAATGACTTGTCATAAAAAGAATGGGACCATTTATCCCGCAGTAGAGAAAACATGGGAAGGGAAAGCATTATCACAGCCTTAAGATAGCTGAAGGGCCATCACGAGCACAAGGTGCAGACATGTTTTCCCTGGTTCTCCTGAGGAAAAATAGTTTGATCTGCACTGAATCTCAGGAAGGCAGTTTTGGTTCAAATAAGAAAGAAACTTGGAAAGATGGAAGTGCTCCTGGAAACACTGTGAAAGCCCCATATAGGGACATTGTAAAGGGGATTGTAGTTATGTAGTTGGACTACATTAGGGTTATCAAATACATGAACTGATTGGAGCTGGCCTGTGAAATGGAAACAATATTTCTTTGCCTGGATTAGGTATTTATTGTGTAAACAAGGGCTCTGAACACTGGCTGCCCATCAGAATCAACTGTGGAGACTGTGGAGCTTTCAAAATCACAGATTGCCAGGCTCCACCCCAGCTTCCTGAGAAGGAATATCTAGATTCTGAACCCAGGAATCTGTACTTAAAAACTGTCCCCAGATGATTCAGACGCAACAAGCATAGTGCATATTGGAACACTAGTATTGAGCAACCACTAATAAAAGGTTTGTTCCAATTCTTTGGATCTGTGATTCTGTGAAATCAAATAATCAAGAACAAAATTGGCTGTGTGCCCATGAATACACAAACTAATTTTATTTTTGTTTATTAGTGCATTTATTATCTATACATGTGATAGTCATGTCTTTCATGTTTATCCTCATGGATGAAATTTTGTGTGCACACCATCTCACAATGCAGATTTATGTGTGTGTCATTCTCCTGACTTATATGGACAGGATGAATCACACTACCTGCTAGGGTGTAAAAGAGCAAACATTAGTGAAACTGATAATATGCCTTGTGGTGGTGACTCAACCAAAACAAGCACATCTGTCACAGAGGAGCAGCCTGCCAGCTTTTCACCAGGGGAAATGTGATTGAGTAATAATGCACCATACGTAAAGCAACTTCAATAATACTTTCTGCCAAGTTAAATCCCCTAAAGTTGGTAATGTTTGCACATACTGGGCAAATGCACAGTTACCTAGTACAAGCAGGCCAATGATTTCTATATTTATAATATAGCATCCTAAATGCATAGACTTATCCAACCAGTGTCAAGTCTTGTGTTCAGAACTGGGAATAAAAGGCTGAGCACAACAGACATAGTCCCTGCTCTGTTGGGCCTTCAAGAAGAGTGGTGGGAGCACAGAGTACTATTTCTGGAAGTAAGAGTCAAAGCTAAAAAGGAGTTAAAGGTGAACTCATGTAAAGCCTTACAAGATAAGACATATTAAAGAGTTTGACCCCTTTTACTAGGGGAACAGAGGGAGCGGCAGGCTAGCAAGGGTTTTGAGCAAAATTGTGATAACAAGAGCACCTGGGCTGCAGTTTGAAGAGCTAAGACTGGAGAAAAATATACCCTTTAGAAGACTGCTTGGCAGTGATGCACTGGGGCCATCTTCTCAGCTCAAGAATAATGACTGTGAGCTACCACATCCAATTCCAAGTCCAGTGACTTCAAGTTGGTAGCATGAAATCAGCCTGTTAGGGGTATTTGCAACATGGAATTAGGGAAACATTACAAACAGGAAACCACTTTACCTCCCCTCCCCTAAGATCTGGTTGTTAAACGTTTACCGGCACACAATGCTCGTGCCAGCCATATGTGTTCTGTGTTGCATCTATACACAGTATGAATGAAGGCACCAAAATAAAGGCCAAAGTCCAAGGATCTTCACTATGAATGCTCGACTTGGGGAAAGAGTTAGTTGATGAGAATACCTATTACTTATAAGGGCTTTACCATTTGCAAAGTACTTTTACATCTTTCTTCTATTTATGTTCTTTTGTAACATGAAAAAAAAGTTATCCTTATTTTACTAAAACAAAAATGTAAAGCTTAACAGATAATAGAATTTTTTAAGAGATTGAATAAGAGCTTTCATGCAAAACACTAAACAGAATGCTAGGCAAATAATAGGTGCTTTATAAATTTCACTTGTATTAGCAACAGTTCTTTTGGGGTCAAAACAATCTTGTAAACTAGGTATGGTATGTAGGATTAGCCGTATTTCCAAATGACAATGGGCTTGGGATCCAGAGAATGAAATAACGTGGACTAAAACCCAGATTAGAAATGGCAAAACAATGACTTAAAAACAGAAGTTCTTTTGACTCCTGGTCCAGTGTTATATCCCCAGTGCATGCTAACATTCATTCATTTATTTATTTATCCATCCATGCATTCAGCAGCTGTGTATTAGATGCCTACTACATGCAAGTGATGTTATAGAGAAGCAGGAAGGAAAACCCCAAAATACTTCTTAGGGGGCAAGCCTTCTAGTGATGAATGACAGAATTAGTGCATTAAAAATAAATAACCAAATATATAATAAAGATCAGTGGTGATAAGTGCTGTGGGGAATAATAAATTACCTTTGTGAAGTAGAATGAAGAGGAATGGTGTTTTAGGCAGGGGTGATCTCTGCAGGGTGTTTCTGTGGAAGTGACTCAAGGAAGAGAGGGAGCACCTTCAGAAAAGCATTCAAGAGAGAGGGCAGAGAGCAAGTGCAAATGTCCTGAGGTGGAGAAGAGTGCTGGGATATGTGAGAAATGCAAGGAGCAAAGTAAGCCTGGGAGGGGAGGAGAGTGGCAGTAAATAAAATCAAAGAAATAGTCAGAAGCCAAATTACAGAAGCTTTACAGGCCAAGGCAAGGTCTCTGAAATGTGTGCATTGTGGTGACTGTAGATTAATCATTAGAGCAGAAGGTGAAAGATCTCCATTAACGTTCTGGAATCCTCTAATAGGCTCATAGAATCTTCCCAGGAGAAGGTAGAAGTTAGTTGGTCACTCTGGATACCTTCACTCTTTCAGCTCTAATTTGTGCTGGGCACATGTGTATTCACTCCTTTATTCATCCATTTATTATTTACGACACTGTTACGATGTGCTAGATCCTAGGAATAAAGCAGTGAAAAAGACAACAAAGTTCCTTGCCCTCAAGACAACGGCTGTTCAGTAGGAGATACAAAGTCACAGGAAATAAAGTGCAGAGTGACAAGAATTATATTCACAAAATATTTAGGGAGCAACAATGTGCCATTCATTGCCTTTGTGTGGACATTCTGAAGTGCAATTCTGTGATCTGCAAGAGTGATAGAGCCTGTGAGTGTGGAGCACAGCCTTCTTTGCCAAGCCTGGAGAAATTAGCAATAAACACGAGAAACGTTATTTTTGTTGTTTTTAACTAAACTCTATAACTGGAATAATATTACCCTGTAACGAGGCTGGGGAGCTTCCTCTGAGGAGTCTAAAGCCCTTTACCGATGCTATTCCATTAATTCTCCTTGTGCTTGGAACTTGGCACCTGAAGCACAATGCATTATGCAAACCAAAGCACACTTTGCATAGCGAAAAGATTGTTTCAATGTTTTCCCTAGTGCTCAACTTCAAAATGCAGGGCAGATCTGCCCATCAGGACATTGCATTCTATAGCCGTGTTCTAGATGTTAACATCACCCCAGATGTCATATCATGCAAACAGAGAAAGAGAGAGAGAGGGAGGGAGGAAGAGAGAAGTTGTGGGTTTGGGGTGGGCAGGGAGATGGCAAACATGGGCAACATTTTACCTCAGATCCTTTACTGGATTAAGAACAGGATTGTACGGAACATCCTATGAGATAGCATGATTTTCAAAAACCTTTTCAAAGTGCTATGCAAATTCTAAGTGCTAAAATGTTAGCTAAATAAATACCCGGACAAGTATATTTGACATACCTTCCACGTGCCCAGTCTGGTGCTAGACAACTTGAAAAAGGAAAGCAGGAGCAAGAGAAGTTCACTGTTTCAGGCTGTGAGAAATGACTGCCTTATATAAAGCAGTTAATTTACAATGCAAAATTAGAAAAAGTGCTAGATTGGGCGGTTTAGACTCGAAGTGCTTCTTGGAGTTCAAAGAAGGCAGAAATCAATGTCAACTGGAAAAGAAGAAAATCTTTATTTTGAGCAAGAGATTTGAACTGAACTTTGAAGTCTAGGGAGGATTCTGAAAAGCACTTTTGCAATGCAGCTCCAGGGATAGAGAGGTAACCTGTCATCCAAATATTCCCAAATTCAAGAGCAGCCTGAGGTCACCCATTCTTCACCTGGGCGGTGGGGGGAGGTGGGGGGAGAGGGGACAGAGCCCCACATGAGATAATTCCTGTGAGCCCAGGATTTTTCTCATACTTTTAAGTATTTCCTGAATGGTGGTGGTGATGTTTAAATGATACTGTGGGCTGCATGTCACCTTCCAATCCAAGCTCCTTTTTGTTGAGATTCTTTGCTTTTCCTTGATCTGCCCGGGACCCTCCACCCTGCCCTTACTCACCATCTTGTTTATGACATTTTTCTCTCCTTGTTCAGCTTCTTTCCTCTTTTCTCTTGACTCAGCTTCTGTCCAAGCATAGGCTTGTTCTCCAGTGCCTCACTCCAGACACCTCTAATCCAATGCTTTTATGGGTAGCATGCTTTTTTTTTTTTCCCTGAAAGATTAGGAATAATGGAGGGGAAAGGAAGGACCAAGAAAGAACAACTTAAAACTGGACCACGGACATTACCCGGCTGCTGAAGTTCGTTGCTCATTCCCTTCCCAAGTCATTCTTACGTGGTTTCTGGCTCTGTAACTTCTGGTCTGTCACTTATCCTCACGGTATACATCACAGAAAGTTTTTGCCACTGCCTGGAGCCAGGCTATTTGGATTGCATCTCAGGGCCACCACTGCCTAGTTGTGAAACCTGAGCAAGTAAGTTCCTTCATCTGTAAAATGGGGTGATAGATACCACAGGATTAAATGAATCCATATAATTAAAACACTCAGTACTTGTGACACTTTCGAAACTGCCAGAAGTCTATTTGCTACTACCATTATGATCACCTTCACCAGATTTCTAGGTCTTGATATATTTCTCCTGGGAAACCAGGAGGAACCAGAATTCCCTATTATTTTTGTACTCAGAACAATCTGGCTTCCTCCGTTTCAACTTCTCCAGATCAGCTGATATCAGTCCTACCCTTTTATAACCTTTCAAAAGATCTCCTTAAGAGTTTCCAAAAATAACAAAACATTTATTCCTAAAACAACAACAAAAAACATAGTTATCTTCCTTCCATGTTTAATACCTTCAGTGTTTTTCTCCCTGCCAGAGTTTCATAGTGGGCATATAATCATAGAAAATAAATAAAGGGTCCTTAGACATGTGTGGAGGTCAACCGCCTCATTTTATGGACAAGGAAACTGAGGCACAGAAAGGTGAACTGAATTTCCCAGTCACTTACATGGTTTTTAGCAAAGACAGAACTAGAAGTCAGATTTCTTCCTCTTTCCTCCAGCCTAATGTCTCTAATGTCCTTGCTTATACTCTACTATGGATGAAAATAACTTGCCTCTACTTATTTTGAAACTAAAGCCAGGGAGAATCTGAGCATGAGTGCTCAATGTCTTGAATTATCATTATTATTTTTTTTTAACATTTTTGAAGTCCAAGGAGTAGAGGACAAAGGGTTGCTCCAGCTCAGTTTTCTCCTATGTTTGGAAAAGCACATGCAAGTTAACTGAAAGCAGCCCAAATGCTGCTAGATCATTTGCATTTAAATTGCCCAAATGGCATTTGGTAAGAGCTATCTGATGTCCAAGAAGGCTTTGGAGGCTTTTAAGCTTCAAAACAGAAGGTCAGAATTGATCATCAGGAAAAGAAACTCAGTGCTAAGTGGCAGGGTTGAGGTCAAGCTTCTGACATGGGAACCTGGGTTTCAGCCTGATGCCTGAGGGAGTGAGCACACCAGCCAGGAAAGATGGACAGGGTTGGGCCTGGGTGGGGGATGCCTTGGGGTCTCACTTTCTAGTATGCCAGTGTGCAGTCTACTCCTCTTTTACATGATCTTCTGGGAAAACGCAAGAAACAAAGGATCACACATGGATTCGCTAACCTCTCCCTTTCCTAGAAAATTATGCAAGTAATTCATCTTTACTAACCTCAATCATGTGTTATCTGAAAGAATTAGTGTAACTTAATCATTGATTTTTCTTTTGATTTTTAAAATATGGATGCTAACTTTTCTTATCTCATAAAGTTAGCATAAAGAATAATAGCAATGTTAATAATATGATGGTGATGATGATGGTGACAATGTGGATGATGATATAAACGTGCCTGCCACTTTCTATGTGCCCAGGTTCTCTTCTAAATATTTTATATCCATTGTCTAAATCTATGCTTCATGGCAAACCCTATGTGTTAGATGTTATGATTCCCATTTTATAAAGAAAAGGACAAACAGAGAGGTTAACTTAGCAAAGCTCATACAGGCAGCCAGGATACAAACATAGGCACCCTGGCTCCAGAGAGTTAACAATGCATATAAATTATTTAGCTAGTGATTTTGTCCATAAGAGGCATCAAGAATGATAAGGTCATTAGTATTAAAAGTAATAAATTCCAACTGCACTCTTGTTAGTACAAACTTTCCACACCAAACTGTCTTTGACTTCTTACCTTCCTATAAGTTCTTGTCATAGTAGATCTCCTGTATCATTCTCTAGAGAACCTCCTCTAACCCAATTCCAGATTTGGGTAAGACTCTTATCAAAAGTTTGACCCTGCTCTCCAGCTCAAATCATGCCTTTATTGCTGACCAAACTATGCAGGAGAGAAACAAACAAACAAAATAAAGAAGTGGAGTAACAAATTTTGGAAATGGTAATCAAAGGAAATAGGAAATGAATAAAATGTTCACCCTTGGTGCTTGATGACAGGGAAGATGTTAGAGGCAGAAGGAATGACATGGGGAGGGCTAGGCAATGTGACAGTACTGAGGCATGACAGTGCTATTCTGATGGGGTATGCATGTAAGGAATTGGAGCAGAAGGGTAGAGGTGAAAGATGATGCTTAAATGAAATGTGAGAGACACTGCAGGATTCTTACAATGACATACTACAGACTGCAGAAATTCAAGCATACTTCTTCCAAACACAGGATGTTACTTAGATCACCATCACTGAAGGGGAAGAAAAGGTTTTGGATTCTTAGCTTCTAGTCTAACCTGGTACATCATTAACTTCCCTAAGCTTCTGAGATCCACAGTGAATTTATATGCCACCTACCCAGTTCTGTGTGTTTACAATTTATCTTGTCTTGCTTCATAGAATAGCAGTGCTAAAACAGGCCTTAGAAATCATCTGGCTCAATTTCTTCATTTTATCAGTAAACACAATTTAGCTTAAAGATGGAAAGTGAGGAATTTCACCAAGGTCACATAGCTCAGTAGTGGCAGATCAGGGCTACAAACAGGTTTAGGTTCTTTTAGTAATGGGGCTTAATGAACACCCTGACATTATTTGCATTTGCATTTCAGGAAAAGGCATTTTTTTTTTATTCAATGAAATCCACGTATCAAAAATTTTAAGGAAGGCAAGGAGAAGTGATGTCATCAACATGGCAACATAAACAGCTACTGGAAACTCCTCTCCAAAGACTCAATGAATAAAAGGACAATTCTGAATTGTTTGAATCTCTGGAGGAGGATACAGACTGGAAAGGGACTCTGCAAATGCTGAACTGATGAAAGAGAAGATATATCAGGTAGGAATCTTCCATCCCAGACCAGCTCAGTGCAGGAAAGGCACAGAATAAGCAGATGGGAACCCTCCCACCAAGGACAAAGATTTAAAAATCTCTCACAGCAGTGAGACATACCACCACTGTTTGAAGACCTGGGGAGCAGGGCACAGGTCACTGAGGGACAAAGAGACTGAGAAAAATATGGAAGAGCTGTTTTTCCAGCCCTTGATCTTAAAACCCTTCTCCCATCCTTGAGGGAAGTAACAGCCAGCAGCCTTGGGGACACTGGAGTACTAGGTCAGCTGAGAGAGTACTCTTCCACAGGTGTAGTCCCCCATCAAGCCAGATTTTGGATGGCAAAGCGAGGGCATAGGAATCTGACAGTTTCAGCTCACCTGTGCAGATGCAGCCTGTGCTTGCAGGCAAAGCAGCTTCTGAGGACGATTAAGTTATCAAACAGTCCCATCTGCTGGACAGTCTGGAAAGTGCAAGAAAATAGAAAATTTTAAAAAGATGCTTCAGACCCTTTATTAGGGCCACAGGAGCTGATCTAGATGCCCTGCACAGAAACCCAGCCCAGTTTTGGCTAAGAAATATGGACAACCCAACTTTCAAAGCAGGGCTCTAAAATTAACCCAGGTCTTGCTGAATGGTGGAAAACAGAGCATTACTGAAAGCCAAAAGATCTATATTACCAGATATAGTGAACCTGCTGGGGTGCCCAGTGCCTACCTCCCATTCCTGTGGTAGATCATGGTGAGTGCCTAATTTGGGGAAGTTTGCAGGGCAGAGCCAATCTGACAACTGGCCAGTGAGAGAAACAAAGAAAGATAGAAATCAAAGAAAACAAGAAAACCCAAGGTAAAAGAGAGAGAAAAACTTCCAGACTAAACCAGTCAAGAAAATAAGATGCCTAGATGGCAAAAGAATCAAAAGCCACACCAGGAAACACAAAGATATGGCCCAGTCAAAAGAACAAACTAACCTCAACTGAGGTTCTAGAGTTGAAACAACTAATTAAAGATGTTCAAACAAATCTTCTAAATCCAATCAATGAGTTGAAAGAATACATGACAAAAGAAATGAAGGATATAAAGAAAACACTGGGTGACTATAAGGAAGAACTCATAAGCTTGAAAAAACAAATGACAGAACTTGTGGGAATGAAAGGCACAACAGACGAGATGAAAAACACAATGGAGACATTCAGCAGCAGAGTTTGAGAAGCAGAAGAAAGGATTACTGAACTAGAGGACAGGACATCTGAAATCCTACACGCAAAACAACAATAGGGAAAAGAATGGAAAAATTTGAGCAGGAGCTCAAAGAACCGAAAGACAACATGCAGCACATGAAAATACATTTTATAGGTGTCCCAAAAGGAGACGAGAAGGGAAAGGGGGCAGAAAGAATAATAGATGAAATAATCAATGAAAATTTCTCAACTCTCATATGAAAGACATAAAATTACAAGTCCAAGAAGCACAGTGTACCCCTAACAGAATTGATCCAAATAGACCTACTCTAAGACACTTACTAATCAGGTTGTCAAATGTCAAAGATAAAGAAAAAGAGAGAATTCTGAAGGCAGCAAGAGAAAAGCAATCCATCACATACAAGGGAAGCTCAATGTCCTGGTTTGCTAATGCTGCCAGAATGCAAAATACCAGAGATGGATTGACTTTTATATAGGGGGTTTATTTGGTTACAAAGTTACAATCTTAAGGCCATAAAGTATCCAAGGTAAGGCATAAACACAGTATACCTTCACTGAAGGATGGCTGATGGCATCCAAAAACTTCTGTTAGCTGGGAAGGCATGTGGCTGGTGTCTGCTCCAGAGTTCTGGTTTCAAAATGGCTTCCTCTCAGGACATTCCTCTCTAGGCTGCAGTTTCTCTCCAAAATGGCACTCTCAGTTGCTCTGAGTTCCCTCTGTCTGTCAGCTTGTTTTTATGGCTCCAATGATTTAATTCAGACCCACCCTGAATGGGTGGGGTAACACCTCCATGGAAATTATCCAAAGTCTTGCCCACAGTTGATTGAGTTACATCTCCATGGTAACACTCAATCAATAGGTTCCAAAAATCTAATCAACACTAATACGACTGGCCCCACAAGATTGCATAAAAGAATAAGGCATTTTGGGGGACATAATACAAATTCAAACCAGCACCCTCAATCAGCCTAAGTAAGGATTTCTCAATAGAAACCATGGAGGCATGAAGGCAGTGGTATGATTTATTAAAGATACTGAAAGAGAAAAACTGCCAACCAAGAATCCTATATCCGGCAAAACTGTCCTTCAAAAATGAGGGATAGTTGAAAATGTTCACAGATTGATAGAGAGTTTGTGAACAGGAAACCTCCTCTACAAGAAATACTAAAGGGAGTTCTACAGACATAGGAAAAGACAGAAGAGAGAGATTTGGAGAAGAGTATAGAAATGAAGATACCAGGAGATAGAAAGAGGGTAAAGAGCAGGCATTTGATGCTGAAGGAGTACAGACTGTTCAACAGGATTGATTGCACAGATCTAGAAATGGATAGCATAATACTGGGTGATGGTAGCACAATGTTGTAAGTACACTGAACAAAGTTGACTGTGAGTACAGTTGAGAGAGGAAGATAGTGGTGCATGTAGGACCCAAAAGAAAAGATAACAAGATAAAAGACGGGATGGTATAACTTAGTGAAACCTGGAGTGGTGAAGATTGTGATAAATTAACAAATACAAGAAGATTTTTACATAAGAGAGAACAAATGAATGTCAAATTTGCAGGTGTTAAAAATAGGATATATTGGGGGAAACATACAAAAAGTATGTCTATAGTTAATAGTAACGTTATAATATGCCTTCACATTAAGTTGTAACAAAAGGCAATATACCAAAGCTAAATGTCCTATAGAGGGGGATATAAGGAAGAGGTATGGGATTCTTGGAGTTGTTGTCTGACTTTATTGATATTTTATTTTAACTTTATTTTTTATTTTGTTGCTTTTTAGTTGTCATTTTTTCTTTCTTTTTTTTCTCTGTTTTTCTCCTTTCACCTGTCCCTCTTTCTTTGTGGAAGAAATGGAAATGTCCTCATATAGATAGTGGTGGTGAATGCATAACTATATGATTATGCAGGGAACCACTGATGGGATGTACGGTGTGTGAATAAAACCAGTTGAAAACTAAACAAAGAGATACAAGTTCTGGAGAAAATGTGGAGAGAGGGATGTACCTAATCACCATTGGCGGGGAAGTAGAATGGTGCAGCCCATCTGGAGGGCAGTGTGGTGGTTCCACAAGAAGCTAAGCAATGAGTTGAAACTTCTCCACCTGGGGAATTAATGATGTTCTCACAAGCATTAGGGACTACCAATTTAGAAGGCCAAGCCCTCCATCTTGGAACTTGCCCTTATGAAGTTTGTTTCTGCAAAGGAGAGGCTAAGCCTACTTAAAATTGTGCCTAAGAGTCACCCCCAGAGAACCTCTTTAGTTGTCCAGATGTGGCCTCTCTCTCTAAGACAACTCTGCAGGTAAACTCACTGTTCTCCCCCTCCTATGTGGAACATGACTTCCAGGGGTGTCAATCTTCCTGGCAATGTTGGACATAACTTGCGGAGATGAGCTTGGCCCTGGCATCATGGGATTGAGAAAGTTTTTTTTGGACCAAAAGGGGGAAGAGAAATGAAACAAAATATAGTTTCAGTGGCTGAGAGATTTCAAATAGAGTTGCAAAGTCATTCTGGAGGTTATTCTTATGCATTATATAGATATCCCTTTTCAGTTGTTAGTGTATTGGAATAGCTAGAAGGAAATACCTAAAACTGTTTAACTGCAGGCCAGTAGCCTTGATTCTTGAAGATGAATGAATAACCATGTAGCTTACATCCTTTGACCATGTGATTATGAAAAACTTGTGGCTCCCACTCCCCTTATTCAGTGTCTGGACAGATGAGTAGAAAAATGAGGACAAGAAGTAAATGAATAATGGGGGGTATGGGATGTTTTGGGTGTTCCTTTTTACTTTAATTTTTATTCTTATTCTTTTTTTGTGTGTGGTAATGAATACATTCAAAAATTGTTTATGGTGATGACTGCACAACTATATAATGGTACTGTGAACAATTTATTGTACACTGTGGATGATTGTATGGTATGTGAATATATCTCAATAAAATTGAATTAAAAAAATTAAAAAACCAAAGCTATAAACTTTTCTAAGAAAATCTCAACAGGTAAAAAAATTACATTTAGCCATCATTGTTTTTCATTGACTCCTTTAAAAACCACAATAGCAGAAGAAAATTGGGAAGCAAACACTAAAATCAAGTAAATAACCCTACTCTACTTCCTTTGGTTTACTGACTGGGAAAAATATATTTCCCAGAAATACTGCAAAAAGATCAGAAACTGCATAGACGAATCCAAGGGAAACAGAAGGATTGTTGCTGATGCCACAGTTAATTGCAAATGATTCCACACCTCTTCCGACTGCCTAAACAGCTGGGACATCTGGTGTCAGACCCTCCACACACTCTTCACTGCATGGCATTACTCTTTGGGCTGCATGTGTCACAGGAAACAAAGGCTTTGCCTAAACTATTGCTTTTTTCAAAAAAATTCCAACATTAACACGAAAGAAAATGGGAGCTGGAAAAAAAAAGCAACTGTCATAATGACTCTGCAGATGTTTGCTGAATGCTCCTCAAACCCAACTCACAGAGGAAAGGAGATGAAGGAAACTTTTCTGAGGTTTAGTCAGAGAACAGATATAATAATAATGATAATAATAATAATAATAATAATGCCTACAGGCAGATTCCCTGCAAAGATGTAAAGAAATGAAAGAAGAAACTGCTCATTGATTTACATATGAAAATGAAAGATGAGAATGATGGCCTAGGAAATGGATTTAGAGGTTTTATTATACACTTTATGTATTTATTTATTTTTATTCATTCATTTCCTTATTCAAGAAAAAATTTCTAGAATCCTAACCTCCTATCAAGTGGATGTTGGGCATATGCTTTCTTTGTAGACAATCCTAAATCACCATGTGGTCAAGCAGGGACTCATGTCAAAGTTCAGAGAAAGAAAGCCCTTAGAATATTTAGCTATGCTAACCGAGTAACAATGGGCAAAGGAATATTAATACAAGTGTTTTCTAGGAAGTTTTTTATTGCTCCCATTTTACAGATGAAGAAACAGCGACTCTGAGAAGTTAAGCCATTTGCCTAAAGTCACATGGCTACTATCTCTCAGACATAGGATTTAAAACCATATTTTTCCACAAAATCCAAATATATCCATTGCCCCATGGCCACCTCTTAACATAAAAAAAAAAAACAACAACAACAACAAAAAAAACAGCAACTTCATTTATTGACTGCCTCATTGCTTTTGTTTATATTTTCCCCTCTGCCTGAAATACATTTCCCCCACCCATTTTAATTACCTAACCACTTCTCTGCCTTTGAGACTTAGTTCAAAGTGCTTCCTTTCTTTAGAGTTTGACACAAATGTCCCTAATGAGGAGCTTCTTGTACCTTTGACACCTAACGGAATTTTATATCTACATTTCTTACAATTGTTCTTGCTCTCTACCCAGTATTACAGCTAATTAAATAAATGTCAATCTCTTCCTGGGAACTGAAAATTCTTATTTTTCTCTGCAAATCTCACTGTATCTTAACCTGCAACATTACAAAGCAGATTGTGTGCTATAAGAGCAATACTTTTGGGTTTGGGGTCAGAAGTGCCAAAACTTCCAGATCTTTCACTTCTAAGCAGTGTGTAAATCAACCAATATCTATAAGCTTCTTTTTCCTAATCCCCAAAATAAAGATAATAAACAACAAATGTCTTTCTCTCAGCATTTGTGTGAGATTCATGTCAGTTATGAAGAGGTAAAAATATTATGTATTTATTGAATGTGAAGGAGTGCATTTTTTAAAAGTAAATGCTAGGTTGCTAAAAGAAAGAGGCCCCCAAATAAATGGAGAACATGGAAGTTTATTTCTCTCTCATGTAATGTCCTTGGGTGAGCATTTCAGGTTGGGAGTAACTCCATTCATGCAGTCACGTAGTGTCCCGGCCCGCGGGATGATCAACGGAAGCTCCAAGTCCTGTGAAGGAAGAATGGTATGGGACAACAGACACGAGGAATGACAGCAAGACAGGTTTCTGATCAAGCTGCAAAGCTTTATTGAAAAGGCAGGGTATATATGCCCTGGAGGGAGAGGGGGTGGCTAATAGGGACAGGTGGCGGTCTGGGATTGGTGGTAGCTGTTGCTGGGGGTCTGGGATTGGTGGTAGCTGTTGCTGGGGTGGATGGTAGATGGGCGGCTACTTGTTTAGGCGCGAACTCTTGGCGTGAACTACTACTTCCATAAAGAAGGCTGACGCTATTCAAGGTTATTCTTAGCTCTAGCGGCCATGTTGTGCTTCCGGCATCACTGAAGGTGCAAGCGTCCCAGAAGGTGCAAGCGTCCCCAACATCTCCTGCCTTTGTTTTACAAAAGGATGGAGAGAGAAATGCCAATCAAGCATTTCGTTGGCATTAACCTGCTGGGGGAAGTAGAGGCCTCACTTCCCAAGCTGCTTGTGGCTCTGTTTTTCTGGGAAGGGGGATGTTGTGCAGAGCAACCCCTATGCAAGTGAGGCGTACTTCTCAAGGAGCTCGAAAACGGCCTTTGACTGTATTTTGGCCCTCCTTTGCAGTGCTTTGCCTCGCACCCAGCGGTACCAATCATGGCATAAGCTAGAAGCATACTTTCGAGTGATATGCTGCTCCCGTAGGAGGGGGTTGCTTACCCAGTTGGGGAGGCAACATCCTGGTTTGAATCCACACCTTGGTCAGCGAGGTGAAGCCGGTGATAATGCACTTGAATAGGCCTGCCTAGCGCAGAATCAATTTGGTCCTTTACTAGCTGTATTATTCTTTTGATGGCCCAAGGTGCAAAGGATATTATAAGGAGTATGGTTATTAAGGGGCCTAGTATAGGGAGGAGGTAAGGAAGGATTCCGTCGAACCCCCAGGAGGCACCTCCTTGGGTTGCCCGTTCACGTTTGCGGTTTGCAATTCCTTCCCTAAGTTTGGTCATGGAATCTCTAACTATGCCAGAATGGTCAGCGTAAAAGCAACATTCCTCACCCAGTGCAGCACAAAGCCCTCCTTGCTTAAGGAAAAGTAGATCTAAGCCTCTCCTGTTTTGGAGAACAACCTCCGATAAAGATGTAAGGGATTTCTCAAGATGGGTGATGGAGGTTTCAATGCGGGCTAAATCTTCATCTATAGCAGCTCTTAGGTGGGAGAAGCCTTGGCGTTGGAGAATGATAGAGGCGGTTCCAGTGCCTAGGCCAGCAATACCTAAAAGAGAGGCAATAGTGACAGCCGTGACAAGTTCTCTTTTGTTTTTTAGCAAGGTTGGAGGCTGCACGTCCCAGTGTTGATAAAGGTCCTTTTCTTCATGGAAGAGGACACAGGGTAGCACAGCCACTAAGAGACACATTTCCTTAGTTTCAGTGAGGGTTTTTGCTGATACGCAAGGAGTAAGCCCCGTGGAAGAGCACAGCCATTTTGCCCCTGTTGGGGGAATATAGAATTTACCTTGCGATGGAAAGGACGACTGTGCACAGACCTTTTTTAAGGAGGGGGAAACGTTACCAATACAGTGCCCAGAGTGAATAACGGATTGCATGGTGAGGCCGATTTTTGTTGTATTTCAAGGACATTGGGGAGGATTGTTTTCGTTAGAAATATTAAATGAGGTATTAAGGGCTACAGCGTCATAAAAAGGGGGGTTGACAGAGAAACATAGCCAACAACTGGGAGTAAGGTCAGGCTGGGAGAGAAAGGTGGCTTGGAGCACTGACCAAAGTGAGTTATAGATTGGCTTAAGCTCTATGGAAGAGCTTGAGGGTGACGATGTTGGGTTAGTAGTAGAGGGAGAATTAGCTGAGATGGTAGTAGAGTAATAATTGGCGGGTTTGCGAGGAGGGGTAGTTGGGGGCGGGGGAGCGAGCACTACATTTGGCCCAATGGTGAATGGATTTTGCTGTACTGCTTCCTTTTTTATTATGATAAGACTCCCTGGGTCGACTCCTTCCAAATAGACTCTGAAGCCCCAGGTTCAACCGATTAGCCAAGAGGGATCAGTAGGGAGCTGTACGGTGAGATTTAGTTTTTGACAATTATATTTATCGTAATAAGGATTGATGGAATGGTCACGGGGCTTGCAGCCAAAAGGGGCCCATTTTAAAGTTAGGTAATGATCAGGGGTGTAAGGCTTCCAAGTAGTGGCTAATGTTTCACACCCCCAGTATGCACAGTAGTATTGGTTGGGAGCATTGCAGTACTGTTTCCCGGGGTTTGAGGATGGGCACATGTAATATTGGGCCTGGTTAAGGCAAGGTGTGCCCTCCGAGAACAGGATTAGGTCACAGGCGTAAACAACAAAGGAAGGACGTCCTGCGGTAACGTGGGTTTGCACAATCTTGGAATCTTCCCATCGTGCCAAGGTCCATTTCCAAGGCTGGTGGGGATTGGGACTGTGGATAGCGGTACCTGGGTCATTAAGCACACTCTGCAGGAGAAAATGTAAGGTGGCAACCTTAAATGGCAGTAGGCTTAACAAGGCCATACTAATAGGGGTTATAGGTTTCTTCTGTTAAGGAAAGCAAGCTAGCAGAGTGATGCACCCTACAACGCACAAGTACGTTATAGCAAGCAGGAGTCTTTCTAACGGGCTCCAATGTTCTGGGGCAACAGCTGCCAATCTGGCTGCAAACAGCAAGGCCAGAGAGCCAATTAGTAAGAGCCAATAGTTCATGTGGCCTTAGCGATGGGGCAAACCTGTAAGTTGGGCTTCTCTTGGTTGCCAGCTGCACGTAGGTTGGGCGTGTTCTGGGCAGGCTACAGCAAGGTTGGCGATGTGCTGGAAGAGAAAAAGAAAAATTTTTTCTCAGGGAGGGGTTTGTTCCCTGGAAAGGTTATTGTCAAAGGGAAGTGGGGATTTGGGGGCTTGTTTTGACAGTGGAGGATTAACATGTCTAATTAGTCTTTCTGGAAGCCAGCGAGGACCCTCTTTTTCTTGGTCATATATGCAAGCAGAGCCTCGTCTCCAGATGATAACAGGGTTGGGCCCGTTCCAGTTTGATGTTAAGGGGTCGCACCACATAACGGTGGCTTGCTGCGTTTGTGTTTTGGGATGCCAGTGTCTATCAGCTGCAGAGTGCCCTTCATTATCCAGAGTTAGGAAGTTAAGAACAAAAAGAGCATGATGTAAAAGATCTCGGGGGTGTTGTTTTGTGAGATTGAGAGTGCTATTAGCTAGACGACACAGGGCATTTTTTAGGGTGCGATGTGCTCGTTCTACTACTGCTTGCCCCTGGGGGTTATATGGTATTCCTGTAGTATGCTTGATTTGTAATTGTTGACAGAAGGTTTGAAAATTTTTGCCAGTGTATCCAGGTCCATTGTCTGTTTTAATGAGCTTAGGCTGGCCTAAGATGGTGAAACAATGCAGTAAATGAGAGATAACGTGTTTTGAAGCTTCTCCTGATTGTAGGCTAGCTTGAATGAATCCACTATATGTGTCAACACAAACATGAATATATTTGAGTTGCCCAAAACTGACAAAGTGGGTGACATCCATTTGCCAGATTTCATTTGGGATGAGTCCTTTTGGGTTGACTCCCAAGTGAGGGACTGGCAATTGGGTTACACAATTTTTGCAGGTTTTAACAATTTCCCTTGCTTGTTCTTTTGTAATATTGAATTTTAGGTGGAGAGTGTTTGCATTTAGGTGGTGTTGATCATGGGCTTGGGAAGCTAAGGTTAGAGAATCGCAGAGATTGGGGCATATTAACTGAGTGGCAGCGTCTGCTAGCGCATTGCCTTTTGCAAGAGGACCCGGTAGGTTTTGGTGGGCACGGAGGTGCCCCACGAAGAAGGGGTGCTGTCGTTTGAGAATTAGTTTTTGTAGCTGTGAGAATAAGGGGACTGCATTGGAGGAAGTTTTGATAAATGGAGTTGTCTCTAATAGTGATATAGACTGGGCTATGTATGCGCTATCAGTGTATAAATTAAAAGGTTGATTTTGAAGGTGGGAAAAAATCTGCAGGACTGCATAGAGCTCGACAAGTTGAGCTGAAGTATAGGGAGAGCGCACGGAAAATGCTTGACCCTGGATGACGTATGCTGCGGTCCCATTTGCTGAACCATCAGTGAAGACTAAGGTAGCAGAGTCTATGGGTTTTGCTTTAGTGACCTCTGGGAAGGTGAATTGATGGATTTTGGTGAACTGAATTAATGGATCGCCGGGGTAATGGTTATCAATATTGCCTGGAAATGAAGAGCATGCAATAGCCCACTTGTCGTCGGTTTGGGAGAGCCAATGGATTTGATCTTGAGTGTACGGGACGATAAGGGAATCGGGGTCTTTTCCAAACAATTGGCGACTAGTTTGTCGGCCTTTTATTATGAGGGCAGCTATAAGAGAAATGTATGGCGAGAGCACTTTTGATGGAGTAGCGGGGAGGTGAACCCAGAGCAATGGGTGGCCTCACCCATTTGGCTGTTTTAAATTAGATTGCCAGAAAACTCCTGTAGGTGTGTGAGTTGTAGCAAGAATTATAAAGATTAAAGGTTGGTGGTAATTTATTTGATAGCAAGTTTGACTTTGGATAGCTTGATTTATGATGGTAAGTGCTTGCATTGCCTCTGGAGTTACGCTTCGGGGAGAGGAGGGGTTTGCGTCTCCCTTTAAGATATTATTGAGTGGCAGAAGAGTTTCAGTGGGCAGTTTTAGGTAGGGGCGAAGCCATTGAATGTCCCCTAAAAGTTTTTGGAAGTCATTTAGCGTTAATAGATGGGAGGTTCGCAGTTGAATGCGGGGTGTTAAAACTTGCTGGTGCCAAAGCTCGAACCCCAGATAGGAAAAGGGGTCCGAAGTTAGCACCTTGTCAGGAGCTATTTGAAGATCTCTTGCTGTTAAATTTTTTAGAAGGTCTTGAAAACAAGAGTGTAAGTTGGACATGTTTGGACCTGCTAATAGGATATCATCCATGTAATGAAGGATGTAGATTTGTGGCCATAGGTGCCTGATGGGGTTAACAGCATCTGCAACAAACTTTTGGCATAAAGTTGGACTATTGGCCATACCTTGTGGCAGGACCTTCCATTGAAATCGGGGCATAGGGCCTTGAAAGTTGATTTGAGGAACACTAAAGGCGAAATGTTGCCTGTCTTCTGGGTGAAGCGGTATGGAAAAAAAAACAATCCTTTAAATCTATAACTATTTTGTGAAAACCGATAGGGATAGCAACTGGCGAAGGGAGACCAGGTTGTAGCGCCCCCATGGGCATCATTGCTTTGTTCACAGCTCGTAAATCCTGTAACAGTCTTCACTTGCCTGATCTTTTTTTTTTGACAAAAATGGGAGTGTTCCAAGGGGACTGAGTAGGCTCAATATGTCCGGCATTAAGTTGCTCCTGTACTAACTCTATAGCCGCTAGGGTTTTTTCCTGAGTCAGGGGCCATTGATCAACCCATACTGGTTCTACGGATTTCCAGGAGATTTTTTCAGCATGGGGTACAGGGATGTCAACGGCCCTCAGGCTAAATTTTGGGAGAGCCCGAGTCCTGTTCTAGCTGTATTAGGTGTTATAGAGATGGGCTGTCTTATTCCTTGATTAGCTTTGCCTAGGCCTTTGTCAGGGAGAAAGTTCATTTTGAGCATTTGAGCAGTAACTGTATCACTAGGGCTGCACATAAAAACTTTCATTTGAGTTAGGATGTCTCTACCCCAGAGATTAACGGGGAGATGGGGGATAATATATGGTATAACTGTACCAGCGTTCCCTTCCTCATCCTCCCATTTTAGGGCTTGTGAACTTTGTAGAGGATTTGTGGCTTCGCCTATTCCTTGTAAGTGGGTGGCAGCAGCTGTGAGGGGCCAGGACTTTGGCCAGTGGTTTGAGGATATAACTGTGGAATCTGCCCCTGTGTCTAAGATTCCTTCAAATAGCTTGCCATTAAGTTTTAGTTTTAAGGTGGGCCGATTATGGGATATTGGTTGTTCCCAAAAGATGTCGGAGGATCCAGGGCCCTCTGTGGGGCGCTGGAGTTTTTTGAAGTTGGAGTTGACATGCTGAATGGGGAGTATTATAAGTTGTGCTATTCGAGTGCCAGAGGGAATAGGGATAATATTGTTTGAGGTGGCTGCGATTATTTGTATTTCACCTTTAAAGTCATTATCTAGCACACCTGGGATGACTTGGACTCCGCGCAGGGTGACACTAGCTCTCCCTAGAATGAGACCAAAGGTATTTGGGGGTAAAGGTCCATAGACCCCTGTAGGTATGAGGAGAGGGCTGGTTTCTGGGGTTAATATTGATTCGGAGGCGGTACAGAGGTCCATTCCTGCGCTATCTGCTGTGGCTCTCCATAAGTCTGAGATATGGCAGTGTGGTTTGTGGTTGGGAGCGCAGGGACTGCGACTGGGGATGGTTGAACAAACCATATTGCCCCTGGGTTTGTTCTGATTGGGGCCTGGGGCCGGCCCCATTGTGAGTTTCCCTGGGGCTTAGGCTTAAGGGGTTGGCCATTAATGTCTGCGCGAGAGTGGCACTCAGATGCCCAATGGGACCCTTTTCTACAGCGGGGACAAATAGAGGGTGGCAATGGGGGTTTTTTAGAGATGGGTGAAGAGGAACTGGTTCTTGGCATGGGGCAATTTTTTGAAAAATGGCCAGGTTGCTTACAGTTATAGCATGTTGGAGGCTTAGTTTGTGCTGCAAAATTTTGAAGGGCCGCGCCAATGGCTATTCCAAGAGTTCGAGTGGGCCCGATGCCAGAACAGAGTTTTATGTAATTATTAAGATTGGTATCGCGAAAGGGGCGGATTGCTGCTTGGCAGGCAGCATTGGCATTTTCATAGGCCAGGTGTTTAATGAAATCACTCTCGCTTTCGCTGGCCCCAAATAGACGCTCAGCCATGTTTTGTAGGCGGCTGAGGAAATCGGTATATGGTTTATCGGGTCCCTGTCTTAATTTAGCAAGAGAGGCAGTGGCAGCACCCTTTTGTGGAAGTTTTTTCCATGTTCTAAGCACGGCCGTTTGTATTTGTGCTAGGAGGCCTGGGGGGAATTGAGCTTGCTTATCATTTTGATGGTAGGGGCTTTGACCTAAAAATTTGTTTAATGTCCATTTTTTAGAGGTGGCTTTACAGGCATTACGGGTGGCATACTTTTTACAGTGCTCTTCATAATCGGATTTCCACAACAGGAAATCGCCGCCGGGCAAGGCAGCTCTGGCTAATTGGGACCAATCGTTAGGAGTGAGTTCCTTTTCACTGAGGCTTTCTAATAAGGTGAGCATGAAGGGGGCGGTAGCGCCATAATCATTCACTGCCTTTTTTTAATTTTTCTAAATATTTTAAACTGAGTTTTTTATATTTAGCTGTTGGGGTAGTACTAGCTTCCTTTTGCTCCTCTTCATCAGAACTGGGGGGGTTTGATTGTTCCTCTTCCTCGCTTTCACTACTAGAAGCGCCATTTTGGGAGCTAGCGGCGCCATTTTGGGAGCTAGCGGCGCCATTTTGGGTGTCAGCGGAAGGGTTTTGGGTCTGACTACGTGTAACTGGAAAGGCGTAGGTGTGGTGAGTGCAATGGGGATGTGGTGAGTGGGCATTTTCCGGGAGTGCAAGGGCAGCAATGCTTTGAGTTGCCGACCAGAGGTCGGCGAGCAAATTGGCGGCTCGCAGCTGCTCTTGATTAAAGGTTTCTTTAAAATTATCGGCATGTAGCTGGAGATTTTCTGCGGCCTCTTCTAAAGCGTGGAACTGAGGCAGAGACGTGACTGGATAAAAACGAGGGCATGGATTGGGAAAATCAGGATTATAAGGGGGTGGCTGAAACGGGGGAAGGGAATTGGTCTCAAAAGAGGAAGAGATTTTAGCCTCCGGTTCGGCTTCGGGCTGATCGGGCGATAGACTGGCCTGACTGGTTGGGGTATTTGGCCTACTATTGTTGGGGTCTTTGTTTAGGGGGTTTTCAGGTATATTAATAATTACTGAGCTGCATGCTGAAGCGGGACAAGAGTGTTCCCTTAAAGCTTCCTCTCCTCTTTTGCAGAGTTTTTGGATGTCTGGGGCGGAAGAATGGACTCTTAGGATTTCATAAATTAGGTTCCAATAAGAAAAGGCAGTAACCGGGACCTTTTCAGGACCAAAGGTTCTGAAGTAGTCTTTTAGACAATCTCCGACTCTTAGCCAACATTGGTGGTCTATAGTGCCTTCTTGAGGGAACCAAGGGCAGGTTTTTAGCAGAAAATCAAAGAAGCGTGTGAGATCTTTTTTCTTAACTCTAGTTCCTCGTGTCTTGAGCGATTGTTTGACCTGACTAACATATAATTTGTGTTGGGAAGTTGCTTGTCCCATGGTGGGGACGGGGGGCCTACCTTTTTCTTCTCCTTTTCGCCGGCGCTGGTTGACTGCTGAATGGATCTGTCTCACGAGCGAGTTCCTTCGTGGCGATCCCGGGTGCGGTGAGTGTGAGAGCTCTCTTCTTAAGCACAGCGTTCTATCCTTCACAAGGCTCCAGCCCCACGTTGGGTGCCAGTTGTCCCGGCCCGCAGGACGATCAATGGAAGCTCCAAGTCCTGTGAGGGAGGAATGGTATGGAACAAGAGACACAAGGAATGACAGAAAGACAGGTTTCTGATCAAGCTGCAAAGCTTTATTGAAAAGGCAGGGTATATATGCCCTGGAGGGAGAGGGGGTGGCTAATAGGGACAGGTGGCGGTCTGGGATTGGTGGTAGCTGTTGCTGGGGGTCTGGGATTGGTGGTAGCTGTTGGTGGGGTGGATGGTAGATGGGCGGCTACTTGTTTAGGCGCGAACTCTTGGCGTGAACTACTACTTCCATAAAGAAGGCTGACGCTATTCAAGGTTATTCTTAGCTCTAGCGGCCATGTTGTGCTTCCGGCATTGCTGAAGGTGTAAGCGTCCCAGAAGGTGCAAGCGTCCCCAACAACGTAGTCAACCAGATTCCTTGCAACTTCTTGGTCCTCCACTATCACTACCCTTTTCTCTACCAATAACCACCTGTGTCCCTTGTTCTGTGAGCTGAGTCACAGGCCCCATCCATGTTCCAGCTTGAAGGAAAAGGAAGAAGAGATATTAAGATAAAATATTTCCTGAGTTAAGTGAGGTAGGAGTTGTACACATCACTTCTGACCATTTCCAATAACTTAGTTTCCATGGCTGCACCCAACTGCAAGTCACCAGAAAATGATGCCTCTTGCTGGGTGTCCATGGGCCCAACTTGAACTCTATTATTGCAATGAAGGGAAGAAGAGATTTTGGTGGACAACTAGTAGTTTCTGCCATAGGAAGTATAGAAAAATGAAATATCATTGGAAGTACAGTAATCATCAAGGAAATAAGACTCGAAATGGACTTTGAAATATATTTTCTTTGTGCAGATATCCAAAATTATTAGGTCATTGGTGTGCCAGTTTGAGTGTATTGTGTCCCCCAAATGCCATTATCTTTGTAGTCTTGTGTGGGGCAGAAGTTTCGGTGTTGGTTAGATTTGCTTGGAGTGTGCCCCACCCCGCTGTGGGAGATAATTTTGATGAGATGTTCCCATGGAGGCGTGGCCCTGCCCATTCGGGGTGGGCCTTTGTCAGTGGAGCTATATAAATGAGCTGACTTGGGGGGGAGGAAAGGGAGTGCAGCTGGGAGTGATGTTTTGAAGAGAAGCAAGCTTGCTAGAAAGGAACGTCCTGGGAGAAAGCTGTTTTGAGGCCGGAGCTTTGGAGCAGATGCCAGCTGCCTTCGTAGCTAACAGAGGTTTTCCGGACGCCATTGGCCATCCTCCGGTGAAAGTACCCGATTGCTGAGGTGTTACCTTGGATGCTTTGTGGCCTTAAGACTGTAACTGTGTAGTGAAATAAACCCCCGTTTTATAAAAGCCTATCCATCTCTGGTGTTTTGCATTCTGCAGCATTAGCAAACTAGGACAGATTTTGGTACCAGAGAAGTGGGGTGCTTTTGCTGCTGAGTTTGCAAATACCAAACATGTTGGAACGGCTTTTTAAATGGATAAGGGGGAGTTTCTGGAAGAGTTGTGAGGAGCTTGATAGAAAAGGCCAAAACTGCTTTAAAGAGACTGTTTGTGGAAATACAGACTCTAAAGATACTTCTGATGAGGACTTGAGCAGAAATGATGAATGTGTTGTTGCAAACTGGAAGAAAGGTGATCCTTGTTTTAAAGTGGCACAGAATTTGGCAAAATTGAGTCCTGGTGTCAGATGGAAGGAAGAATCTGGAAGCAACAACCTGGAATACTTAGCTGAGGAGATCTCCAGACTACGTGTGGAGGACATATCCTGGCTTCTCCTTGCAGCTTATAGTAAAATGCGAGGAGAGAGAGATAAACTTAGAACTGAACTCTTGGGTTCAAGGAAACCAGAAGTTGATGGCTTGGAAAATTACAGGCTTCCAGGGGGTGGAATCCCAGAAGCTACAGCCCAACGTGAGGATGTAACCAAACATGGAACCCAGCCACCATTTCAGTACAAGCCAAGATTGGAAAAGGAGTTAAGCAGAAAGGATTTGTGGAAAGTCCTATTGTCTGATGGCTTTGACCCCTGCATGCTTCATGCAAAGCCAACAGAATTTTTGCGAGATCTTTATAGACAGAGCCATTGCCGTTCTGGACTGGAGGAGGCAGACAAGGAACAAACTGAAGGAAAAATTTCTTCAAAGACAGAGCCATGGAGGTTGAGGTCTGGAGTCAAGAGGTCTTGGGCTGGGAGAGCAGAGCAGCCCACACGCATGGAAAGGGTGAGTTTGCCCTGGAGGTCGAGGGCGGGCTTTCTGCCTCGATGCTCTGGAAGAGTTTTGCCACCTCAGGTCCCAAAGAGGGTGGAGCACATTTCCAGGGAATTGGGGAGAGCCTGGCTGCCACCACGTTGTTCTGAAGGGGTTGAGCGTGTGCCCCGGAGATGGAAGGGAATCCGGGAGCTGCCCCAATGTTTGAGGAGGGTGGGGCCGAGAAGGTGGTCTCCCCAATGTGTGGAAATGTTGGAGCACTCACCCATGCATTTGGAGAGGAAACAGCTGCCAAAAAGGCCCTTGGGAAGGGTTAGGCTCCCACTCTCTCAAGCCCCAAGGATGCAACGTTGTTTTGTTAGTGACTCTCAGACTTTGAAATCTAATAGACTTTGTCCTGTGGGTTTTAGGAACTGTTTTGCTCCTGTTAACCCTGTTTTCCTTACTGTTTCTCCTTATGGCAATGGAAATGTTCATCCTATGAATGTCTCTCCTTTGTATATTGGAAGCACATAACTTGTTCTAGGTTCACAGATCCACAGCTAGAGGGGAATTATGCCTTAGGACTAACCACGCCTAAATTGATTTTGATGGGATTTTGTACTTAACTTTTGTTACTGAAATGGTTTAAGTTTTTGTGATATTGTGATGAAATGAATGTATTTTGTATTTGGAAAGATAATGTCATTTTGGGTTCCAGGGGGTGGAATGTGCCAGTTTGAGTGTATTGTGTTCCCCAAATGCCATTATCTTTGTAGTCTTGTGTGGGGCAGAAGTTTCGGTGTTGGTTAGATTTGCTTGGAGTGTGCCCCACCCAGCTGTGGGAGATAATTTTGATGAGATGTTCCCATGGAGGCGTGGCCCCACCCATTCAGGGTGGGCCTTTGTCAGTGGAGCTATATAAATGAGCTGACTTGGGGGGGAGGAAAGGGAGTGCAGCTGGGAGTGATGTTTTGAAGAGAAGCAAGCTTGCTAGAAAGGAACGTCCTGGGAGAAAGCCGTTTTGAGGCCGGAGCTTTGGAGCAGATGCCAGCTGCCTTCCTAGCTAACAGAGGTTTTCCGGACGCCATTGGCCATCCTCCGGTGAAAGTACCCGATTGCTGAGGTGTTACCTTGGATGCTTTGTGGCCTTAAGACTGTAACTGTGTAGTGAAATAAACCCCCGTTTTATAAAAGCCTATCCATCTCTGGTGTTTTGCATTCTGCAGCATTAGCAAACTAGGACAATTGGCTTATATTTTTAACTTAAAAATTACATTCTACTTATATACATCAGGCAAGTACTTCTAAGTCCTGACAGACAGGTTTGATGTAGGCAAAAGAATGTGGCAAACTCTTGTCAGTGCCATTCAATATGCATAATGATGTTAAATTGTTTGGAGAGATGATTGGGTTACTTGGATATGATAGTTTTGGGTATCCGTGAATGGACAGTAGCTCTACTCTCCACAAAAAAAAAAAAGGCTTATAGTAGAAAATCAATGCAGATGATGCCAAACAGTTTTTAATAGTCATTTTTGTGGCTCTCGTTGTCTGCAGGAGGTAAGACATGCCCAAAATTGTCTGATTTCATACTTAAGTGACCAGTGCTACCCACCTACCAGCTACTACTCACATGAAATTGCATTACTGGTAGGAATAAAAATTAAACACACTTCAGTTAGACATTAAGGATAGATCTCTAATTAAAGGTGGGGGTGGTGGTGGTGAGAGATACTAACACTTCCTTATTGGCAGATGTACAATGTCCTCCTCTGGTTAGAGACAGGAAGACTGATGGGACAGCCTTACAATGACCTCATATATAACAAAAGTTTAAAACAATAAGCATAGGTATGGAGCTGATAAGATGGAGGTATGGGTGACTCTTCCAATAAATCTTATAAACATGATGAGATAGATGCAGAGATGAGAACATTTCTCTATCTACGGTAGTAAAACATTCTTATTTCTTATTTCCAATGAAGAAATGCTTTTGGAAACTGCTTCGTAAATTTTAATTATTAACAGTAGTAATAAAAATATTTATAAGAAAAGGACTATAAAGTAAATGAAGTCTCATGGTAATGAATTTGCATTTAATTACCAAACATTACAAGAGGCAGTTAAATACAGTGCTGTGGTTGAACAAGTGGGTGGGGGCATAGGCCCAGGACCTGAGTGTGATTATATCTAAGGAAGGGCATTAGCCACACGGGACTGTCTGGGGAGTTGAACCCACAAATAAAAGAGGAGAACATCCTATTTGTTAATTTGCAGTCAAATAAAACCAATCTTTACGTATCAGTGCCAAAACTGTACTCACAGTGATTAATCGAGTAGAATCACCTTTAAGAAAATGTTTAAGAAACTTAAAAAAATTATCTTCCAATCACTTATTCCATGGCTTTGGATAAATCGCTTCCCTTATTGAGTCTCTGAGCTTTTATTGTGTAAAATGAGTATGGGGTGGTGGTGTAGGAAGTGGGGGAAGGAATAGACCCAGATGCTTTCTAATATGTTACACTCCTAACATTTTGAGTCTGTCATATGGTCATTCTTGATGTTTCAAATTGAGACAGTCAATTGACTATTAGAGATTGATCCACAGAGGTGATCCAATATATTGCTGGTCTGGGCTCTCAGGGGCATTTCAGACTGTGATAACTAGACATCAGCTACCAGTAGTATGTGGTTGGTTTTCTTGGAGGTAGCTCTGAGGAGGTAGCATTTGTTTCCATGGCACTGTAGAAGTTAACATCCATGGCTTTGATGTCTATCAGCCTTCTTCAAAACATGGGATCGCCATTTATTAATTGAGGGTCTTTGGGTAGGGCATTCACCTCTCTTTGACTCAGTTTTGTCATCCATAAAATGGAGATAATAGTGCTACTTCCTAGGGGTTTTGTAATGGCTACTTAAAATATTTAGTGCATTGCCTGGTCTTTAATAAGTACTGTGTAAATGCTTGTTATGGTCATTCCAATGTTGATTTACTATGACTTAAATCTAGAGAAATTCATGCAGATATATGGAGCCCAGGGAAGTCCACTTTTAGAAAGTCAGAATGCAATTAACCTCAAGATGATTTCTCAGGCCTTAGCACAGCCCCTGTATAAAAATGTACACATCTGCCAGGTGTCTGTCCAGCTCACAGTAAGCACACCATCTCTGGAACTTGGCCCCTTCTCGGAACCACAGAGGTGGGCAACTGATATCTCTATTTGTAATTACTCTATGGACAATCACAGAGTTTGGTTATGGAATAATAATTAGATCCATCAGGAGCCAGTGCAAACTCTTGTCATTGGAATATAGAATTGGTAACTCAGCATGTCTTTGAAATAGTTGGACTCATGATTTTGATGTGGCTATATTTTTTACCATATGGACCAAGGAGCTGAGAAGTCTTCTGTTCAGAAGAGAAAAAAATGAAGCATCAATCCATTGATGAAATAAGGAGTGAGAATCCTGAACGCTGGTATTTCTGCTTCTAATCCAGAAATTTCCAAATGTATCTGCATGAGAATTGCCTGGGCACCCTGGCAAAACTCCAAAGCATGGCCCATACTGCAGAGCAATTTCTAGCATATAGAAACATTACTGACTTATGCACATTAATCTTGTATCCCGCTACTTTGCTAAATTTGTTTATTAGCTCTAGTAGCTGTATCGTCGATTTCTCAGGGTTTTCTAGATATAAGATCATATCGTCTGCAAACAATGACAGTTTTACTTCTTCTTTTCCAATTTGGATGCCTTTTATTTCTTTGTCTTGCCGGATTGCCCTGGCCAGCACTTCCAGCACAATGTTGAATAACAGTGGTGACAGCGGGCATCCTTGTCTTGTTCCTGATCTTAGAGGGAAGGCTTTCAGTCTCTCACCATTGAGTACTATGCTGGCTGTGGGTTTTTCATATATGCTCTTTATCATGTTGAGGAAGTTTTCTTCAATTCCTACCTTTTGAATTGTTTTTATCAAAAAGGGATATTGGGTTTTGTCAAATGCTTTTTCAGCATCTATTGAGATGATCAACTGATTTTTCCCTTTTGACTTGTTAATGTGTTGTAATACATTGATTGTTTTTCTTATGTTGAACCATCCTTGCATGCCTGGAATGAACCCCACTTGGTCATGGTGTATGATTTTTTTAATGTGTCTTTGGATTCGAATTGCAAGTATTTTGTTGAGGATTTTTGCATCTATATTCATTAGGGAGATTGGCCGGTAGTTTTCCTTTTTTGTAGCATCTTTGCCTGGTTTTGGTATTAGATTGATGTTAGCTTCATAAAATGAGTTAGGTAGTGTTCCATTTTCTTCAATGTTTTGAAAGAGTTTGAGTAAGATTGGTGTCAGTTCTTTCTGGAAAGTTTGGTAGAATTCCCCTGTGAAGCCATCTGGCACTGGGCATTTATTTGTGGGAAGATTTTTGATGACTGATTGGATCTCTTTGCTTGTGATGGGTTGGTTGAGTTCTTCTATTTCTTCTCTGGTCAGTCTAGGTTGTTCATATGTTTCCAGGAAATTGTCCATTTCTTCTACATTGTCCAGTTTATTGCCATACAGTTGTTCATAATATCCTCTTATAATTTTTTTAATTTCTTCAGGATCTGCAGTTATGTCACCTTTTTCATTCATTATTTTGTTTATATGGGTCTTCTCTCTTTTTGATTTTGTCAGTCTAGCTAGGGGCTTGTCAATCTTGTTGATCTTCTCAAAGAACCAACTTTTGGTGATATTTATCCTCTCTATTGTTTTTTTGTTCTCTATGTCATTTATTTCTGCTTTAATCCTTGTTATTTCTTTTCTTCTACTTGGTTTAGGATTGGTTTGCTGTTCATTTTCTAGCTTCTTCAGTTGATCCATTAGTTCTTTGATTTTGGCTCTTTCTTCCTTTTTAATATATGCGTTTAGTGCTATAAATTTCCCCCTTAGCACTGCTTTTGCTGCATCCCATAGGTTTTGGTATGTTGTGTTCTCATTTTCGTTCGTCTCTATATATTTAGCAATTTCTCTTGCTATTTCTTCTTTAACCCACTGATTGTTTAGGATTGTGTTGTTTAACCTCCAGGTATTTGTGAATTTTCTAAGTCTCTGATGGTTATTGACTTCTAATTGTATTTCATTGTGGTCAGAGAATGTGCTTTGAATAATTTCAATCTTTTTAAATTTATTGAGGCTTGTTTTATGTCCCAGCATATGATCTATTCTGGAGAAAGTTCCGTGAGCACTAGAAAAGTATGTGTATCCTGGTGATTTGGGATGTAATGTCCTGTATATGTCTGTTAAATCTAATTCATTTATCAGATTGTTTAGGATTTCAATTTCCTTATTGGTCTTCTGTCTGGTTGATCTATCTATAGGAGAGAGTGATGTGTTGAAGTCTCCCACAATTATTGTGGAAACATCAATTGCTTCCTTTAGTTTTGCCAGTGTTTCTCTCATGTATTTTGTGGCACCTTGATTGGGTGCATAGACATTTACGATTGTTATTTCTTCTTGCTGAATTGCCCCTTTTATTAGTATGTAGTGGCCTTCTTTGTCTCTCAAAACATCCCTGCATTTGAAGTCTATTTTATCTGAGATTAATATTACTACACCTGCTTTCTTTTGGCTGTAGCTTGCATGAAATATTTTTTTCCATCCTTTCACTTTCAGTTTCTTTGTGTCCCTATGTCTAAGATGAGTCTCTTGTATGCAACATATTGATGGTTCATTTTTTTTGATCCATTCTGCGAATCTATATCTTTTAATTGGGGAGTTTAATCCATTTACATTCAACGTTATAACCGTGAAGGCATTTCTTGAATCGGCCATCTTATCCTTTGGTTTATGTTTGCCATATTTTTCCCCTCTCTCTATTAATATCCTTTATTGTACCCATACCGAATCTCTTTAGTACTGAACCTTTCTCCAAGTCTCTCTGTCCTGTCTTTGTTTCTCTGTCTGTAGGGCTCCCTTTAGTATCTCCAGTAGGGCAGGTCTCTTGTTAGCAAATTCTCTCAGCATTTGTTTGTCTGTGAAAAATTTAAGCTCTCCCTCAAATTTGAAGGAGAGCTTTGCTGGATAAAGTATTCTTGGCTGGAAATTTTTCTCACTCAGAATTTTAAATATATCGTGCCACTGCCTTCTCACCTCCATGGTGGCTGCTGAGTAGTCACTACTTAGTCTTATGCTGTTTCCTTTGTATGTGGTGAATTGCTTTTCTCTTGCTGCTTTCAGAACTTGCTCCTTCTCTTCTGTGTTTGACAGTGTGATCAGTATATGTCTTGGAGTGGGTTTATTTGGATTTATTCTATTTGGAGTTCGCTGAGCATTTATGATTTGTGTATTTATGTTGTTTAGAAGATTTGGGAAGTTTTCCCCAACAATTTCTTTGAATACTCTTCCTAGACCTTTACCCTTTTCTTCCCCTTCTGGGACACCAATGAGTCTTATATTTCGACGTTTCATATTATCTATCATATCCCTGAGGTCCATTTCGATTTTTTCAATTTTTTTCCCCATTCTTTCTTTTATGCTTTCATGTTCCATTCTGTCATCTTCCAGGTCACTGATTCGTTGTTCAACTTCCTCTAGTCTTGTACTATGAGTGTCCAGAATCTTTTTAATTTGGTCAACAGTTTCTTTAATTTCCATAAGATCATCCATTTTTTTATTTAGTCTTGCAATGTCTTCTTTATGCTCTTCTAGAGTCTTCTTGATTTCCTTCATCTCCCGTACTATGGTCTCATTGTTCATCTTTAGTTCTTTGAGTAGCTGCTCTAGGTGCTGTGTCTCTTCTGATATTTTGATTTGGGTGCTTGGGCTTGGGTTATCCATATCGTCTGGTTTTTTCATATGCTTTATAATTTTCTGTTGTTTTTGGCCTCGTGGCATTTGCTGAACTTGATAGGGTTCTTTTAGGGTTTGTAGACCTATTGAAGTCCTTATCTCTAATTTATCAGATCTACAGCTTCGTGGAGTACACTTTCTCTAACTAACCAGCAGGTGGCGTCCACGAGCCACCTGTTCTCCACAAGCCAGTTCTCCCCTGCTTAGCCTTTTTGGTGAGTGGGGGAGTGAGTCTTGTGGGGCCCAATTGGTGCACCAAGCTTGTGTGTGTAGTTGGTGTTGCCTGCCCTGTATGTGGGGCGTGTTTCTGGGCAGTCGGGGAAGGGGGGTGGCCCTAACAATCAAATCTCCCTGGTGATCCTAGAGTTTTAAAGCTGGTGCAATAGTCTAATCCTTCAGTTCAGTCCTGCCACAGTTTGTCTCTGCCACTGACCCACAAGTCCTTGGTATTGGCGTATGGCTCCTGAGACTTGCAAGTGGGCCCCTCTTCCAGGCTGTGCACCCCGTGTCCTCTGTTGAGGGATGACTGTGCTATGTCACAGGTGAGTGCCGTCCCCTCAGGGCAGTTCTGGGCTGCTGGGCTGTGTAGGGAGGCTCCCAGTCTGCTCAAATGATGACTGAACGGGGCTTTGTTAATTCACACTGCTCCACCTTCCCAACTCTGGGACAATCAGCTGAGGTTGCAGGGAAGGCTAATGTCCACGCCCAGTTTTGTGGTGTGTGCCTGTTATTTGAAGCCCTTCCGTCACACTGGGTTGTCTGGGGCAGCTCTGGGCTATGGGGCTGGCGATGGGCAGGAGTGTTTCCTGTCCACCAGGATGGTGGCTGTGAGCGGACACCCCCCGTTTTCTTGGGAAGTTGTGGTGTTTAGTGAATTTTCTCAGCCACTGAATTATTGCCTTTTGTCTCAGAGCTCTCTTAGTTCTGCTCTTGACTTGACGTGCCCAAATTGAAAGTCTTTGAAGCTTTCTGTATTGGGCTTCTTAGAGTAATTGTTTTAGAAAAAGAAAAAAGGATTAGGAAAAAAAAAAAAAAAAAAAAAAGGGTCCTTCTCAGAGATCTAATGGGTTATTGAAATGCTAAGAGACAAAGCAACCAGGGCCATTAAGGAAAGGTCCACAGGGCAGAGAGATCGGCTTTTCTTCGGGATTTGCATATGAGCCTTAGGGCCTGAGCTCCGCCCTTCCCCTTTCTGTGTTCACCAGAACTCTAAAAATCCTCTGCTTTTATTTTGGAGTTTTTCGTGTTGTTTTTTTTTTTTCTATGCCTGTCTCCTCTCTGCTGGGCTGGCTGCTCACAGATTCTCTGGTGTCTGGTCTCTGTCTATCTATGGTTGGAGTCTGGATCAGTAGAATGAGTTTCCGATAAGAGCAGCCACTGCAGTTCTCCCTTCTCCTTCCCGGAGCTGACAGCCCCTCCTCCCATGGGACTGAGCCTGGCAGGGAGGGGCGCGGGTCTCCTGGCCGCAAAAACTTACAGATTTCGCCGATCTCAGCAGTTCAACATTTTCATGAGTGTTGTATGAAGTATGCCCAAAGACAGATTGCTCTGTGGTGTCCAGTCCACGCAGTTCCTGGCTTTCTACCTACTTTCCTGGAGGAGTAACTAAAACATACAGCTCACCAGTCTGACTGCAGAGCAATTAAACCACAATTTCTAGGGGTGTGGCAAAGGTATCCATATACTTTTTAGTCTTTCTAGGGGATTGCAAAGTGCAGGCATGTTTGGGAGCCATTATTCTAATCCTTCCTGAGAGTCCTCTATGGAATTGCCCATAAGTTACACAAGCCATTCTTAAATCTTTATAATAAATACCCTATTTTTTTGCTGATGCTCTCTGAATTTATTGCTTAAAATAGTTGCAAAGGAAGACCCTGTCTAAGGTAGGACTTGGAATTATGTACTTTACCAAGACTAGGAATTAAGTGAGGATTCAATTATATAAATTAGGGTACAAGGTAGAGATTTAACTATTTATTCAGTTCTTCGTTTATACACTGTTTCTGGAAGAAAAAAAAAAACCCTTAAAGTTGCATTCAAAGATACATAAAACTTTACAATATGGCATTTATAATTAGATAAGCCAGAAATTAGGATAAAAATTAGACCCTAATTTTTAATGGTGTTCCATGAATTTCTTTCTACGTTTCTTGGTAACCAACTAGTTCAATCACCTAATTCAATTTCCCCTGTGACAAAAACAAACCAATTACCTGGAAGCACATATTTTTTTTAATACAAAAAGCAAACATGACTTTCTTTCTCAGGTCCTTGTTAAGAAAAGACAATGAAGTTGGGGGTGTGGTAAAGGAAACATAACAGAAGACCAAATGTGATCACTAAGATGCAACATAGGCCCCATAGTAGAAGGGGGATATGCTGAGTCAAATCATGTGGGGCTGGAACCTCCTTAAATTACCCCTTTTTTTATGGAAGCAACTGATCCATCACTGTGCCAGATCCAACAATTTTCTCCAGCATTTAGAAGAAAGCAGTAGATCCAACCAAGGATCAAAGCAGGGATCCAGGCAAATCCTGGGACTATTCACTTACAAGGAACAGGCAATACTAGATGTTCCTTACCCTCTGGATCTGCCTCTGGGTCAACGTAGGTAGAATTTCAAGTTACAATCTCTGTTCCTTTAGCTGAACTAGCTACCACGTACAATTCCAGGCCCCAGAGAACTTCCTGGTTATTCAATTAATTTCCTCTTTTTTAGGAACTCCCTGGCCTTTTAAAATACTTGATGAAAGATTGCAGCATTGCCAACAGACTTCCCAAAGACTATTCATCCAAGCGTGCATAAGCATCACTTGGAAAGGCATATTTAAATGAATATTCTCAGGTCCCACCCTAAGAAAACTCAATTCAGTTGGTTAGAAACGGGCCATAAGGATCTGCATTTTAACAAACATCCCAGGTAACACTGATTCGGGTGGGACCTGTAGTAGATTTGGAGAACCCTGTCTTTGGAAGTTCTCAGAGAATATCTTCACTATTCATATTCCTTCTCCATTATTCTCATCCTTGAGCCATAGTTGAGGAGCATTTAATATATTCTTGGCATTACACTAAGTCCTTTCCCATAATTTTTTTTATAAAAACACCTACAGGGAAGTATCATTTCTCCTAGTTTACAGGAGAGGGAATCAAGGTTCAGGGATCTTGACATCTTAAATGGGTTATTCAAGGCCACAGAAAAGTACTGGAGTTATAAAGAAGAAAAGAAAACACTTCTATAAAAAAGGAGAATGTTTAGTTGTATAAGAATTCTGTTAGCACAAAGCCATGCATAATCTGGAGTACACTATGATAGCCAATAGCTCGTGCCTCAGTTTCCCCACTGTCAAATTAGAATGACATTGGCTTTAAATGAAATTAGAGGACTTCAGGGGAAACATGGTTTCCAGGTGCAAAATAAGATTAGCATGACAAGAAGCATAACAAATTGATCAAGCTGCTGGTTAGACATCCAGAGTTCTCACAAAACAGCATCCTCCTGCACTAAATACCAATCAATAAGGATTAAGTGGATTGGATTTTCCTTGGAGAAATGTGAGTTTTTAAAATGAAAAGGAAAAAAAGGCTTGGATAAATAGCTACTAAGGGTTTTGCAAACACAATACTAAGGAAACCAGTCATTTGAGAAACCTTCTATTGGCAGGAAAAGCATATCGTTCAGAATTATGGAAGCACTGAGTATAAAGTCTGGAAGGGATTTAGTATGTGAAATGTCATGATTACTAAAACAAAATCTTCAGTCTATGGTCGATACATGAAGGCGAAAATTAATGAGATTATTTCCCTAACGTGTCCATTTTAGGGAAAGATATCTCAGAGATAAACAGAAAAGCTTTAATATGATATAAAATATAGTATAACATAGTGAAGTATCCTTTTCTTTCTGTCTTCATGATATAAATACAAATTAAATACCATGATTAGTAGCTGGGGATAAAATTGATGATACCTTCAAGATTTCTTTCAAATTTGAAACAAGTATTGATATTAGTTTGGTAGACATCAGCTTTCTGGCAAGAGAAAGGAAACCCCCCTTTTTATTATAATTCAGGGCAAGCATATTGCACTCAGTCATCCTCAGGCTCTTAAATCTCAAAAGACAGACCACACATGGGCAGAGTTAAGTCCAATTGTTGAGGCCAATTATGCTGTGGGTATGGGGCCTTTGATTTATCTTCATCACACAGTTCCTGACCAAAGGTCTTACAAGTTGTCATCAGATATCAGAAGGGGCCTTCAAACCACCCTGGGGAACAGTTAACTTGTATGAGCCAATAAAAGCAGTTCCAGATAATAAAGATGCAGTGTGGTAGAGTTAGCCAGATATGATTTCTGGTTGTTTCTTGCAGTGCTTGTCCTGTTAGCATCCTGTTCCTTTGTTATTTCCAGATGTGACTTGTAGAAAACTTCTCCATTTAGTGGGATGGCTTTAACTGGCTGCTATCAACACTTGGCTTTTCAGATCATGATCTACAACTACAATCCAAATGTTCCTTTCTGGTATCAACTCTGACTGTATCTGCCTCAACTTTTCTTAGACTTCATGGTGCTGAATATACACAATAACTGACTAATTCACTCTCCAAAAAATACATATTTGTTGAATATTCAGGGCTCTTGAGGGCACTCTGGGTACCACTGTGAGCAAGGCTAGCATACTTTCTGTCCGTAAAAAACAGTCTAACAGGAAGCATAGACAATGAGGCAACCCACTGCCCTTAGTGTGGTAAGCAATCTGATGGGGGGATATACATGGGAGTGTGCCCTGATGAGCTCTAGTGGGATCAGAGAAGGACTCATGAGGAGGTGACATTTAATCTAAGACTGGAGGACAGAGGATGCTGGGGACAGCAGAAATAAGCTTTCAGGTAGAGAAAACAGCACATAGTCAGGCTTGAAGGTGAAAGGAGCCAGTGCTTTAAAGGCAGAGAAGGAAACTGCACAGGACTTGGGCAAAGTTTCAACTAGAAAACTGGCAGAGGACACTAGAGGTGTGAGCAGTAAGTGGATCTGGAAGGCCCTGGAAATCCATGCTTAGGACTTTAGACTTTGTTCTGGGCACAGTGTGGGTCTTGGAAAGGATTTTAAGCAGGTTCAGGTAAGATGATGAGAAAAATGATTTGAAAAATCATTCTTAAGATATTCAAGAATAAATGATCTCCTCCCCTCATATCCTGAAACTGGCAATATTGAAATAGCTCTAAACACATGTCACTGTGGAAGGAGCTAGTCCACACTGAAGACTGACCCACTCTGGTTTCCTTTTTGGGTACTGTTAAAGAACAGTGGATCTGGGCCCAAAAGAGTTTTTCCATCACCATCCAGGTGACAAGACTTGGAAGACCAAGTTAGCAGCACTTCTGAACAATATTAATCCCCAAGAGAGATACACCATCCCTTACATAAGCAAGCAAGAGAAGATGGAGACAGGAGCCAGAAACAGACATTTTGTAAATCATGCCAAAGACTGCTGAGGATAAGTAAAAATCTAAGAAATGTCATCCATCATTCATCCAAGCAGTTGTCTGCTCTGACAGCTGATGCAGGGACCAAGGACATAGTGCCAGATAGCTCGGAGGAAGGGGAAGGCTCTCCCTGTCTCCGTGTCCTTAAAGGCGAGTTTTAAACTGGAAGTATCTTTCAATTTCTCTTCTTTTCTAAGGATTCATTCATTCAATAGTCATATAAGAGTTTTCTTATCTGGTAAACATTTTTACTGTGCATTAAACATATTGTGAAAACTAGCAGGGATTAGCCCATTAGCTTACAAACTGGGATTTTCAGACTCTGGGCTTTAGGAATTTTTTTCAGTGCCACAGCTTCAAGACTTGCTTCAATAATAATAATTCCATTATTTAAGTTTACATATTGGGATTCAGTAATATATTTCATTAAAGGAAGAGTTCTATTGTTTGGAGAAAATTCCTAGAAAGAATTGATTTGCTGAAAAAAGAATCAGAAGACTTGAATTGAACTAGCTGTGTCATCTTTGATAAGTCCATTTTCTGAACCTTCTCCTCAACTGAATATTGAGGAACCAAACTAGATAAACTCTAGTTATCTAGGGCTCCTTCTAGATTCAAAATTATGATGTAGATACCTTGAAAGTCTCCCTAATGCAAAAGAAAAGTATACCTACTTGCCTTCTAGAGTACCCCTTCCTGAGAGAAATTGTGGTTGTATAATATAGAATCACAGTCATATTTTCACTGGCCTCTTAAAATAGGGTGAAATTGTGAACCTATAACCCAGGAAAATCCATATATGCACTCAGGTTTGGATGTAAGTTCAGATTTCAGGAAGCCCTTCCATGCACCTGTTCTAAAAGAACTTACTTGAACTCCACTCATTAGTGTATTTGTATAGACTATCAAGTATTTGTATAGACTATCAATGACCAGTCACACACTGCCCTGGTTCCTAAAGCTCTAAATTAAACACAGTTATTTATATAGGATTGTGTTTTATGATTGTAGGGGTTCAAATCCCACAGAAAGAGACAAATCTTATAGAAATCAAAAGCCACACAGAGTGGCAGGAGCTATACTGTGCTTTGCAGTTCAGAGGAAGGAATAGACAGAACCAGTCACACTGTTAATGTAAGTTGCAGAGCCCAGAGCCCAGGTCTGTTGGCTCTTTAACAGATACTCTTTTCCTTCCACCTAAAGATCACAAAAGCTGCTAACTTTTGAGTTTTACTTGTCACTGAAGGACATCGGAGGCTTTAGAAGATATTTGATGGTCCTTGACTGGGAGCATTAAGATGCTAAATTACACTGATATGGTCAATAAATCACCAAATGAGTGCAATCCAGACAGTGGGGCAGTAGGAAGACGGCACATCAAGAATGACAGCCACCAAGAAGAGGTTGAGATTTGTAGGCTACATATGGGGCACATGCTATGTATGCAAGATAGTCCCTCCTTGTTTGTACATTGCTCAGGAAGGAAGACCAAGGCAAACACTTCTTTCCTAAGTCATGATGAGGACTGTTTTAAAACTATTGTGTCTCTGGAATCAGATTCCCTGGCTTCTAATCCAGGCTTTGCCAGTTGCTTTGTGACTTTGCATACCTCACTCCACCTTTTTTAAACCTACTTTGCAGGGTGAGATAACATGTGAAATACTAAGCTTAGCACTCAGTAGAGTCAGTGTTCAAAAGATGTGAAGTATATAATTCTAATCACTATAGTTTTATATCTCACCTTGATTGGAGCCACTTCAGTTTACAACGTCTCACCGGAGTTCGGGATGGGGAGGTGGGAGGGATCCCAAGTGGAGAAGTATTTCATCACTGATATTGTTTTGAATTTCCCTCAAATGGTGGCAAATAAGTATTATTGTCTTTAAATTCTCTGCAGACTAGGCACCAGCTTATCGCCTGTACTTGGGACAGACCACTACTACCACCATCCTCTGCACCCCACTGTGATAGTCTTTCACCAACATTAATACAATTATCCTTTGTAATAATTACCAAAATTGAGGCCATTAAAAGGAAAGTAATGATGATTATAATATTATCAGTAGTAATGATAGATGCTATTCAGTAATAATTGCTTCATGTTCAGTATGATGCTAAATAATTAAAATGTATTTTTACCATGAGCCTTCATGCAACTCTAGGGGTTAGGATGTTTGTCCCTCTTTTGCAGCTGAGGGAACTAAAGTTGCCAGAGATTAAGCACCTTGCCAATAGTAAGGGTATAGTTGGAATCCAGAAGCAAGTCTCTCTGATTCTAAAACTGGAGCTATAGCCTCTCAGTTCTGAGAAATCTTTCTCCAGGTTACTCAGCAGCCTAGTGGCAATGCCACATTTGGAATCCAGGTTTCCCAACTCTTTCTACTGCAATATTCCAGGAGTCTCTGGGTCTTGATTTTTATCAATCTCTGGTCACCATAGCCAAAGGAAATGATACAGTTATTACAAATAGCCCAAATTTTATAAAATGCATCAGCTGTGACCCAAAACAAAGGACAATGTCAACTCATTTAAAAAAAGGAGTAGTCTTGAATAGAAGAGGTTTGGAAAGGATTGAATAGAAAGTGAGTCCCTGAAATTAAAAAGAATTGAAATATACAGTCACTATTACAAGCAATTTTACATGTATTGTCTTAGTTAACCCTTGCAATAGTGCTATGAGGTAATTCCTGTGATCATATGCTGAGAATGTGTGAAAACTGTCATAATTAATCTGCATTGAAATATTTGCCTTTGGTAAGAGATGATTTTTGTTGATCAAGGATTCCTTCAACACCTGTGATGCATCTGGCACTGTGCTAGGTGCAAGGTAGCTGAGGACTTTTGAACATGGAATATTTCAAGAGGAGTAATGGCCAGGGCTACTGGAAGCATTTCTCTAAAGGACACCTCGGTAACCAGGAATGCCTGCATGCATCCTAGGGATACATGTAGAGGGGGATGGCAAATGGGTCAATTAGCCTCCCTCTTTTTTGCATATTCTTATGATGAGTGATTCTTTAAATTACTCCTTGAATTGAGTTGAATGGGTTTGGCATGCCTATTATATCCCTTGGCACTTGGAAGAAAGGTTTTTGGGAGTCCTTGTCCTCTAATCCTTGTACCCCATTGTACTCCTGTGTTTACTTGCATTAGTTCACACTATGTCCTTACATATCCTACCTCCAAGGTCAATTGTGATTGAATGAAGCTGGTGGTAGGGTTAGCGGAGCTCCCTTTTACCCAGAAAGATGTGACCGGGTCTCATGGCAAGTAGGAATTCAAAGATGAGACAAGCAGGTATAGGCAAGTGAGAAAATTTTCCTGAGGAAAGTGGAAGTACACACTCTAAGGGATGAATGAGCACAGGGCATGCTCAAGAGAGAGAAGTGCCACACATGGTTCAGCGTAAGGGCTTTTAATCAAATCAAACAAAGGGAGGCTTGAGACGTTGGTACATTTGGCGAATTGTTATTGGTGAGTAATCATTCAAATTAAGTAGTGTAAGTAAGCTATTGTGATTGGTTGTCTATACATTCTTGTGATTGGTTAGTAAACATGCAATCCAAGGTTTATAAGTAAGCTATTGCAAAAGGCTGAATACACATTCAAACCAAGGATTGTGAACAGGTTATTGTGATTGGTCCATGTGGCATGATTGAAAAATGTGCCTTGCTTTGTTCAACTGCCTCAAGTTTCAGGAGCCTGACTGTTCTTACCAGATGCCTCCACTTCCTGCACCAAGTCCAAAGGCGCTTCTGGGCTTGCAAGATGTCTAACCTGCCACAGTAGAATTCCATTTTTCTTTTCCATATTTAATTATTGACATTGCCTCCTCAGCTCGCAGATGGCAGCAGAGTTGGGACAGGAGCAGCTGGGCATGATGTGTCTGGCAGAGCCCACAGGTTTAGGCAGGCCATGGCATCATGTCCAGGGAGGTCAGCTCATATAGAGGGAAGTGGGCAGTGTGCAGATGACAGAAGCCAGAGAGTCAGTGAGACCAGAGTAGTGTACAGGTTTGGGAATTGTTCTTTCATAGCATTGACGGACAGAAATAATTCATTCGATGCTCTATTTAGGGATCCTGTCTTTCGAAAAGAAAGGCTCTGAAAATTTTCAAAATTCTTAACCACATATTTACATCGGTGGGCTCTGAATTAAAAACAGTCTTTAATATAATACATGAATGGTGTTGAACTTGAAGGGTGTCAGCTTACCTCCTAATCTCTTTCTAACATACCTTTGCCTTCATACATTTATTACATTCATACCAATCCTATATTTCCAGTTGTTAAGTACAGTGATATTTACTTAGATTCTTAAATTTTCTCTCTTGAAGTTTTGCATATGGCCAGGCCCATCCAACATTGAACTTGGAGAGTTTTGTAGGTCAATCAGTATGAAATGCTCTGCAATTTCCCTTATTATTAAATGTTTTCATTTAAGAAAAAATTTGTCTTTCAAATTGGTCAAGGTTGCTTGCAGTTCTAATTTGACTTCCCAAGACTACAGCAGTAGTTTTCCACATTTTCTGCCTCAAATAGTACCTTATTATATGTGTGTGTGTGTGTGTGTGTGTGTATGGGGCAAGCATCATTAAAAATAGAATGAATAGATTCTTGCTGAATAGGTAAGTCACTCCTGTGGGAAAGAAGCATTTATGATCTGGCATATGGTGAACATTCTCTTCACCTCTGGTGATGGTAGTCGCTTGTTGGATATAATTCACAATTAATTGTGCCCAACAGTTCAATAAAAATTCAGATGGAAACAGAAAGGCAAAAAGATTCTTAGTTTCTAGGGCCATATTCTTGGCAACAAATCGCCATAAACTGAGTTTCACTTTTGGGAATTGACTGTATTTTTTCCCTCGTTCTCTCTTTTTCTCCCTCTCCACTCCCCATCCTTGGCTTATAACTTATAACTCTCTCTCCGACTCTCTCTCTCTCTCTCCCTCTGTCTCTCTCTCTCTCTCCCTTCCTCCCCCCTCCCTCCCTCCATCTCTGTCTCTATCTCTATCTCTAATCTCTCTCTCCTTTTAAAGCAGTCTATGTGATTCTCCTTGCTACCCCTCAGTCTTTTTCTTCATCTTACAGGCCACTGAATTCTCTCTGACATGAGGATTTCTCAATTTGGAAAGAGAGAACAAAGATTGTAGCTAGAGCATGTCTCAGTGTTAGTTAACAGGGAGTTGGAAAGAATGAGGATATTTTCTTATTGCATCAACATGAAATACAAACGCACAATCACTCATGTAATGATAATTCTCCCCATTGTTCCTTTTGTAAATTTCTGAAGTGAGAAAGTTAGGAGTAGTTTAAGGGGGTGATCTTTCTACGAGGTGACAGACAATCGACAGACATCGTTTACATTGTCTACAATCTGCTGTGGGGAGAAAGACAAATTCAGCAGTTTTTGCAAAATTACCAACACAGCAAGAAAGGCAGGAAAACAGATTGCTCAGATGGACTGACTTTTAATAACTAGATCTATCAAGTTCCACATTTGCTGCTTGCTGGGAGACTTCAAAGTGGGTCTGCTTTTCAATATTTGATTTCCTCAAATTAAGGGAAACCCCCTGAAACATTTAGCACTGTGAACCACACTTTGAGAGACATGGAGAGGCAGACTTTGATGTCATCTTCAGTAGCATGACTTCACAACTCCAAAGTCTTGTGTCATTGTCTTGACTCGTCCTTTTTTGACCAATTTATGAGCTTGGATTGTTGCCAATTTGCCCACTACTTGCATCTATAGACCTGCTCCCTTTCTCTGCTCTGTTCTCGGCCCCAGGAGGCTGACCATCAACACCATCAATGGGCTCCTTTGTCCTATGGCCTTTGATAGTTACAGCCAGTAAGAGGTATTGGCCACAGATCTGGAGAAAAGGAGAAAAATGAAGTCTGGACATTTATTCCCCAGGTCTCTTCCCACTGGGTCACTGTGGATTAGCTAGATTCCTCTTCAGAAGCCACTGATCGTATTGGGTAGGACTTTCCTATTTTAATTTTCTTCAGTTTCCTGTAACTGGCTTTATTTTCTTGTCCCTTCAGACTTATGAATGATAACAGCATTCTGTTATTGCAAATACTGGGGTATTTTCTTCTTCCTTTTGGTCTCCTTTAATCTTTTCCACCCAATTGTGGTTAATAGACCCTAAATTGAGCTCCTTTCAGATACCCTCTTTGAGTGCATCACTTGTTTCTCATCAGACAGAAAAAAAGAATAAAGATGTTGATAGCACATATAACTAGATCTGAATTTGGGCTCTTCTTGTATGATCTGAACAAGTCACTAAACTTATCTGAAACTCTAAAATGGGAACAGAAATTCCTGACTGATGAGGCTACAATGAGCATAAAAAACTACCTAGCACACAGTAGGCATCTAGTTCTTACCCTGTCACCCACGCAAAACTGGGGTTCCAGCCTCATTGCTCAACACCCCTTCAGATTGAACCTTATGCTCCAGTCAGACTAAACAAATTTCAAATTCCTGGAATACACTAAGATTTCGTTTACTTTTATGCCCACATTCTGTAAAGTTCCCCTCCGTGGAGCACATTTCCCCCTGACTCCCTGGACTCTCACTCCTTTCCACCCTTGCTGACTCACATCTACACACTTCTCTTTCAATCCTTAGCTAATATTTTTTATTGGAACGTCTTCCCTAACATCCTCTCTCAACCTCCGCTACCTAAGCCATAAATATGGGCCAAGATTATAACCCTCTCATAGATGTTTGAATTAATCTGTGTTGTTAATATCACAGTCCTTCTTTTACTAGTATAATTAGTTGTTTCTCTATCTCCACACCAGACTGTAAGCTCCATAGTGCCTAATGCCCACCATAAAAATCACTCAATAGAAATGCATGGAATTAGTAAATGAAGAAAAGAAGAAACAAACCTAACAGCCTTCTCTATAAAAGCACTGCCCACCCCCTCAGACACGTACACTATAGTTTACTTCCCCAATTCTGTGCATTTTGAATCCTAAAGTAAAAGTTTGGAGGACCTGGGCATCCTGAAAACATTTCGCAACCATATAGTTCCGGATGTAATAGAACTGCTTTGTGTTTTTTAAACCATTGACATGTAGAGGATAAGAAGAGCAGTCCATTAAAGTGCCCCAGACAGGATTGGGCTATTGAGTAATTGGAAGTTATTCCCCCTGTTCAAGACCTCTCACTTATTCCTTATCCCCAAACATTCAGAGAAATTTGAGAGCCTCGATGAGTCACCATCAGAAGACTCAACTCTATGGTAGCAAAATGGAAAATCTGGAGGGGAACGTGGGTAGACCTATGTCCCTGACCACACAAGTGGTAGCAAGCAAAGGACAGTTGGGAGAGTTCCAACATAATTGGGGAGCAATATTTTATGTAGTAATGGGTGATTTCTTGCAATAAAGACAGTGGGCAAGGGGCCAAGGTCATGTGAGTGACTCCACAGCTGGTTGTAGCAGGGGTTCATGACATGATAGGTTACGTACTTGTCGGTTGAGAAAGGTGCAACTTGGAAAAAGCCAAAACCTGAGATTAGATAGTCTCCCGCAGCTCAAACAAAAGAACACACACACACACGCGCACACAGACACATGCACACACACACATTCATGCAGGAAGGAAAATGACTTGCCATTTCCATGGAAGGAGGGAAAACTCAGTATCAGTGTGCACGACACAAGTTTGGCCAATATCAGATCCAGCTATGTGTTTTATTACATGAAGAGCAATGGGAAACAACAAAGGACCAGGCAGGGAGCTGATTCAGGGAGCCTCAAAAATTGATAAAATGTGCCCCCTATGTGGAATGTGACTTCCAGGGGTATAAATCTCATTGGTAATGTGGGACATGACTCCCGGGGATGAGTCTGGACCTGGCATCATGGGTTTGAGAAAGCCTTCTTGACGAAAATGGGGGAGAGAAATGAAACAAAGTAAAGTTTCAGGGGCTAAGAGAAATCAAATGGAGTCACGAGGTCATTCTGGAGGTTATTGTTATGCATTATATAGATATCCATTTTTAGTTTTTGGTGTATTATAATAGCTAGAAGGAAATACCTGAAACTGTGGAAAGGCAACCCAGTAGCTTTGTTTCTTGAAGATGAGTGTATAAGTATGTAGCTTATATGGTATGACGTGTGATTGTGAAAGCCTTGTTCACACTCCCTATATCCAGTATATGGACAGATGAGTAGAAAAATGGGGACCAAAATGAGGGAGATGTGTTGTTTTGAGTGTCCTTTTTTTTACTTTTATTTTTATTCTTATTTTTATTATTTTTTGGAGTAATGAAAATGTTCAAAATTTGAATATGATGATGAATGCACAACTATATGATGATACTGTGAACAATTGATAGTACACTTTGGATAATTGTATGATATGTGACTACATCTCAAGAAAATTGCAAGAAAAAAAGAAGGAATAGAACAAGGAAGCCGATGGGGGGGGTAGAGAATGGAATTATTGGAACCCCCAGTTGAACACTGACCACCTTAGAGTTCCCACTTATATGAAACATTAAAAGTCTCTCTTTTTTTTTAAGTGTTTGATTATCAGTTTCTGTCACTTTCAACCAAAAATGTGTTACGAATACTACACTATATAACTTTCTTATAGATGTATCTATATATGTATCTATGGATATAATATTAATGTAGTAATAGATTCCAATATATGCAAAGCAATGTTTAAAAAGAAGCATGTCTTTTAACTACATGGTGAATAACAGACTGTAAGGAGCTGATGATCCAATGCAATAGTAAAAAGTGCTAGACAAGGACTCATAAGACGTGATTCCAGCTTCAGCTCTGTAAACAGATACAGAATTTGGTGCAAGAGCAAACAAATCACTTATACATTCTGTCAAACTGGACCTATCTACTGACCTCTCTGAGGGTCAATCTCCTTTTCTTACTTTTCCAGCTTCTAAAACAAATATGATACAATGAGTTGGCTTAACAAAAGGAATTTATTGGCACACAGTTTTGAGGCTAGGAGAAGTCCAAAATCGAGGCATCAAAAAGGTGATGCTTTCTACAAGAAGACTGGCATTCTGGGCTGGCTATGGGTGATCCTTGGACCCTGGCTCTTCTGCCACATGACAGTGCACAGGGCCACAACCTCTCCTTTGTCTTACGGGTTCTGTTGATGTCAGCTTCTTACTCTTCCCATGGCTTTCTCTCTCTATGTTTGAATTTCACTGTACTTATAAAAGACTCCAGTAATCTGCTGTATTACTCACCTTCAATTGGCCCCACTTTAACTAAAAATAATATCTTCAAAAGGTCCTGTTTATGATGGATTCACACCTACAGGAATGGATTGATTAAGAACATGTTCTTTTCTGGAGTACATAATTCAACCCTCCCTACTCATCACCTGTAAAATAGTGATATCTGTAATCACTAGTTGTGATCATCATTCGTGAAAAGATGTGAAGGTGCCTTATGAACTAAAAAATACAGTATAAATATGAGGGATTCATTACTGAGGCTACAGACTGAACTACTGAAACTTTTGCTAATGTATGTGTGTGTGTGGATGTGTACTGTATGTATAAATATGGAATGAAGTAACATCTCAATGATAAAAAAAAAAAATTAATAGAAGGGACTGAGACATCTAAGTAAGGTCTCTAGAACTTAAGATGGGAGTCTAGCTACAGAAAGTTAGGGCCTCTGTCCCAAGAGGTAAGAAGCAGGTTATCAGAGAAGATATTGGGAAAGGGTCAGAGAGAAACAACAATATGAAGCACACACTAGAATGGAATAATTAGGTGGGGAATAGGACTCCAAGCAAAGTATATGCCCTGAGACAAATGAAACTCAAAGTGAGGGTGGGAAAAACATGCTGTAAGAGATATTTAATGCTGAATCATTAAATATGAAACTGGATCTACTAGAACTAATCTTCCACTTCCCTTTTGTATTATTTGATTTTTGTAAAGTCTATTGTATGGTGTATTTCGCTTTGATATCTCTAAATCACCCCTCTTAAGTCAAACTCAGATTTTAATTTCAGCTCATGAATGATTGCCTCTAGCTATCGTATGGAGACACATTTCTATTTCAGTTGTATTTCCTTTACTGTCCATGCAGCAGTGTTTGTTTGAAAACTAGTTGATCAGTTTTTGCCTTTTACTTGTATTATTTGTTATGAATTAGTAGACATTGGAGAAAAGGAAGGTACTAATATAAGTGATGAGAAACATAAGGATTGTTATGATTGCAACTAATAAAAAATCTTGAAACAGATTAATCTTTAGCCCAAATCACCTTCACTTAAGCTGTTCTGTTATGTATTAAAATCTGAATAAAATGAAAGATTAAAAGGTATGTGCTTCATGGCAGAACTATATAATTAATAACTTTTTATTTTACCTTCCTATATTGAAATAGAAATCCTCATTATAATATAAATTGTACATACAACTTCCATATCTTTACATTTTGTTTACATTATTAGAAAGGCATTATGTATGAAAGTCAGGAACATACATAATAAGGATCTCCTATCTTTGGTGAAAAAACTTGAAAAGGAGAAGACAGAGCTGGCCTATACATGTAACTGAAATTTCTCCTTTTACATATATAGTATAGAGGATTACAAAGTCAAGTAATTTGCCCAAGATTGCAAGGACAGTTCTTAGTGGAATCAAGATTGAAATGCATCTTCTAAAGGATCTGTATCCTGCATAAATTCTGTTTGTTCCATGGATCACTAGCCCCATGATGTAAAAGATGGAAATAACTATATATTCCATAATTATCTTGGAGAATTGGAAAACATATTACCAATCTATAGGCTTTGAGAAATTTTGTAGCAAAGAAACTAGTTAAATTCTTTTTTGTTTTTAAACTAGAATTCACTACACGTATCTAACTGCAAAGCCTTTTCTTCTTTCTCAAAACACCCATTTGCATTTTTTGGAAGTAATGGTCTGTGAAATCCAGATTGTATTTTTCTGCTCCCCTAAGCTTACTCACAAAGAGGGCCACTCCAGTTCTCCAGAGTTCATGTCTCTTCCTTTCAAGCTCCCAGCCCAGTATCAGTCTCAGGTGGCATCTAGTAACAAGGAAGGGCACTGTGCTTGAGTCGCTTGGATTAGGTCCAATCTGGTGTGCCCACGATGCTGGAGTCACATGGTTGAAATACGGCTGGGATCCAGCCCTCGGGTTGAGGAAAGTGCTCAACACAGAGGCTCACTTTGGTCTTGGCAGGCACCCCCAAATACCTCCGTATCACTGTTTTCAAAAGGCAGAGCCTAATGATTCAAGTAGCCCAAGAGATAATTTTCCATTATATTTTTGGATATTTTCATTCTCTAACAATAAAGTCAACATATACCTAAACCATAAATGCTTCTTTGGAAATCACATATTTTTTTTTTTCTTCTACACTACGGTCAGATGACTGTCTCTCAACAACACACACACATGTGTGCACACAGAAGCAGTAATCTTGCTCAGTACCCCTTAGACACTGCTCTCTGTTTCCTTCTGGTCAATAATGCCACTTAGCTTTACTTAATGCAGTTTCTGTTTTAGTCATCAAACTCAAGGTGAGGAGGAAAAAAGGGAACTAACAGGTATTGAATACCTATATATGCCAGCTCCTTTATATCTCACTCTCCTAATTTATTTCTCTTGGAGGAAAACTGAGCCTTGGCACTTTTGTTTCACCTGGCCAAGGTTGTAAAGCTAATGTGGGTTTAAAACCACTGCCTGTCTTAACAACACTCATTCCTTTATTCCATAGATTTTCTACAATGCCTGCTTTTAGCTGCACATTGCTGTCAGCACTGAGGTTACAGAGACGTTTAAAACAATGCAATAGAGCCGACTTAGACACGATAATCAAAGTATATCCATGGGATTGTAGAGGCCACAAAAGAGGCAATGGGCAATTTTATAGGAGCAGTAAAAAAGGGTGAGTTTTGAAGTGAGTGTTCGTTGCACAAGGTGTGGCAAGACTTTGTAGAAGAAGGAGGCAGCATGAACAAGGGCAGGTGGCATGATTTGCCATGGTGTTTAGGAAATTACAGGTCACTTGGGTTGGTTGAAATGCAATGTGTAAGAGGTACATGATAGGAGATAAAGCTAGTGATGTAGACAGGGTCCTAAACCTGAAATGCCAATCAAGGGGCCATCCACGTGCAAAATACACTGAGTTAGACAAATAGAATGCAGGACTGCAGGATTAGACCATGAGGATCTGGGAATAGTTCATGGAGGAAAGAACATTCTGGTGTGATGTTTAAAAACAAAAAAAAAGGGAACAGTTATACTAACAAATCTATTCTCAGTTGCTCAAAGTGCCCTTTGGCTGAAGGTATCCACGTAGACTGGATTGCATAAGCATTTCTCTTAAAATGACTGAGTCTCATTTGCTTTGAATAGAGCATTCAGATTGAACTTTGGACAAATAACCTGACTACAGTCAACATTTTGGCAGGGTCAATCTATGGGCCAACTTACAGAGTTTTGGATGGATGGCAATTTTCCCTTAATAATACCCACCCAGTTTTGCCCCCTAATCATGCTGTTTTCCACATATGTTTATAGGGTAATAAAATTGGTTTGCTTTAGGACCGCTAATAAGGAGTTGGTTTTCTTTGCTCAAGCTCCCCAAAGGGGTTATAAACTTGCATGTTTAGCACTGTTCCTGCCTTGGGCGGTTGAGCTCTCTCAGGACCTCTTATCCAGAAAGAACTTGTGCCGTTCCACTTTTGTTTGCTAACTGATAATACTTATATTTTAGTGATACTTCTTTTTTACATTCTGTTGAAATTGATTGCCCTGTAAATTAGAATGAGGAAAGAGAGCAGTGCTGAGCAATTTTTGCTTCCCTCAAAAAGAGGGCAGATTGAAAGCTGCTTCAAAAAACTGGTGAGAAAAGTTTGGCTTTTGGACTCAGATTTCCATCTGACAAACCATAGAGAGCATTTTCTATCATTTCTACACCTTAAAAAATGGAATTTAGGAAAAAGTAGAAGAATGAAAATTTTAATATCTGTCAGTTTTACCTTTGTTCCGTCATTTCTTCATTCACTGGTTAATATCCATTCAATATATAATGAAAACTTACTGTGTATAACATATTGCACTAGATACAACCGTCTACACCCTAGACAGTATTTCTCTAGAGATAAATTGAATGTGAATGTTGCCCTTACAAATTGCTATTCTACACTGTAAGTTCTCTGATAGCAGGTATTGTGTGTATTTTTGTCTACTATTAGATCTCGGAGGCCTAGAAAAATGCCTGCCACATAGGGGATGTTAGGGATTTAGATGGGGTTTGCTGATTCTACCAATCACCTTTCCTTTGGTAGAGGAAGGATAAAACCTCTTCAGGGTCCCATCTGAAATAGCAATACACGTGAAGAAAAATATCAGAATACTAACAGAGCGCTTTAATTAATACTCAGGGAAGCCTCAGTCAATGCTTGATGCAGAGGTGTGACATAAGTTGCATGGAAAACATGAATTCCATTTCCTTACCCTGAATTTAAGATGGCCTCTGTGGGGAACATTCCAGCCCTGCTTTGCAGCCATTTGTTTTTTTGTTTTTTGTTTTGTTTTGTTTTTGAGTGGTGGTGTTTGAGTCTTTTTAAAATCATAAGATGATATTACTATAGCTATACTGGCAAGCCACAGGTACTTATTTTTATTCTTTGGCTATACCTAATGTTTCACTTTTTAAAAAAATTACAAATTTTTATTTACAAACACTCTATATACCAAGCAAAAACTCCCCGTTCCCACTACCCCTAACCCCTGGAACCTCTAATCTACTTTCTGTCCTTGCAAATTTGCTATTTCTAGATATCCCATATGTTTGATTTCTTAGGCTGCTCAAGAAAATACCTTGAAATGGATTGGCTTAAACAATGGGAATTTATTAGTTTATGGGTTTGAGGCTGAAAGAAAGTTGAAATAAAGGCATTATCAGGGTTATGTTTTCTCTCCTAAGACTGTGGCATTCTGAGACTGGCTGCTGGCAATTCTCAGTCCTTAGCTTACACGTGGCATTACATATGGTGGTGTCTCCTGGTCCCTCCCCTCTGTAGTTTCTGTTGATGTCCAGCCTCTTACTTCCTGTGGCTTTCTTTCTTTCTTTCTCTGTTTGAATTTCACTCTACTTATAAAGGATTCCAGTAATAGGATTAAGATCCATCATGATTGAGGTGGGCCACACCTTCTTAACTGAAGTAAACTCATCAAAAGTTTCTACTTACAATGAGTCCACACCCACTGGAAAGGATTAAAGAACATGTTTTTCTGAGGGACATTGTTCCGATTTGCTAACGCCGCTGTTTTACAAAACACCAGAAATGTATTGGCTTTTATAAAGGGGGTTTGTTTATGTGATTACAGAGTTACAGTCTGAAAGCCATGAAGTGTCTAAGGTATGGCACCAGCAATCAGGTACCTTCACAGAAGAATGGCCATTGGAGTCCTAGAAAACCTCTGTTAGTTTGGAAGGCACATAGCTGGTGTCTGCTTGCTCCCAGGTGGCATTTCAAAACGACATTCTCCAAAATGTTGCTCTTGGGGCATTTTATCCTCTCTTAGCTGCAGCTCCTCTTCAAAATGTCACTCTCAGCTGCTCTGAGGTCCTTCTGTCTGTGAATTCCTTTGTATGACTCCAGTGATCCAATTAACACACACTCTGAATGGGCAGGGTGACACCTCCATGGAAATTATCCAATCAAATGTTTCACTCACAGTTGATTGAGTCACATTTCCATGGAAACACTCAAAGGATTCCAATCTAATCAACACTAATACATCTGTCCCCACAAGATTGCTTCAAAGAATATGGCTTTTGGCGGGACATAATATATCCCAACTAGCACAGAAATACAGCTTCAAACAACCACTCCGTATAAGTGACATCACATAAAATTTCATCCATGCTGCAGTGTCCCAGAAATTCATTCTTCTTGTGGTGGAATGATATTCCACTGTGTGTATGTACCACACTTTGTTTATTCATTCATCTGTTGATGGACACAAGTTGTTTCCTCCTTTGGCTATCCTGCTGGAAATACTGGTGAACAAGGATCTGTTTGAGACCCTGTTTTCTCTTTCTTTGGGTTTATAGCTAGGAGTGCAATTTCTGGGTATTGAGGATTAAATTATGTAACCTCACTACCCCTGGAAAAAATATATATTCATGTCTTAATGTTCATTCTTGTGAGAGTGAACCCATTTGTAAATTGAACCTTTGAAACCGTTATTATTAGTTAAGGTGTGGCCAAACTGAATCAGGGTGGGCCTTAATCTGTATAATTCCAGGTTTTACAAAGGCACTGCCACCAGAAGCCAGAAAATAATAGAGGGGAGAAGTCAGAAGTCAGAAAAAGCCAAAAGAGCAGAACAAAATGACAGATCACCTTGTGAGGAAGGCAGAAATGCAAGCTAAGGAACCCCAAGGATTGTGGCAAGCCAGCACCACAATACTACAGACTACAGAAGAAAGCATTTTGGACTTCTAGCCTCTGAAACCATGAGAAATAAATTTCTGTTCTTTATGCCAACCTATTGTGTGGTATTTGTCAAAGCAGCCCTGGCAACCTAAGATACCAAGTTATATAATATTTCTATACTTAGCTGTTTGAGGAACCACCACGTTGCTTTCCACCAGGCCTACACAATTTCATGTTCCCAACAATAATGCTCAATGCTTCCAATATCTCTGCAACCTCTCCAACCCTTGTTATTTTCTATTTTTAAAAAATAGTAGCCATCCTTGTTGGTGTGAAGTGGTATGACACTGTGGTTTAATTTGCATTTCTATAATGACTAGTGATGTTCAACATCTTTCCATATGTTTTTTGGCCATTTGCATATCCTTTTTGGAAAAATATCTGTTCAAGTCCTTCCCACATTAAAAATTTTTTTTTTTTGTCTTTTAGTTTTTGAGTTGTAAAAGTTCTTATATATATTCTGGCTCTTAAGCCCTTATCAGATATATAGTTTGCAACAACTTCTCCCATTCTGTAGGTTGTCTTTTTACTTTCTTGATAATACCCTTTGATGCACTAACGTTATTAATTTTTGATGAAATTAACTTTATCTATTGTTTCTTTTGTTACTCATGGTTTCTGGTGTCTTATCTAAGAATACATTGCCAAATCCCAGGCCATAAAGATTTTCCTCTATAATTTCTTCTGAGTTTAATGGTCTTAGCTCTTATATTTAGGATCTTAATCAACTTTTAGTTAATTTTTGTGTATGGTGTAAGGTGTGGGCCCAACTTCATTCTTTTACATAGGAATATCCAGTTTTCCCAACACCATTTGTTCAAAAGATTATTTTCTCCCTATTGCATGTATTTGACACTCATGTCAAAAATCAATTGGCCATAGAAGGAGAAGATGGCAGAATGGTGAGGTGTGTCTTTCAGTTACTTCTCTGGGGCAGCTGCTAAGTAGCCAGGAACTGTGTGTAACGAATGCTGCTGAGGAATATGAGTTTGGACACACGGCACACAACAGTCTCCAGTGTGTGGACCAGCTGAGATCAGTGAAATCTGTAAGTTCTTGTGACCAGGAGGCCCATGCCCCTCCCTGCCAGGCACAATCCTGAGGGAGGAGGAGCCATTGGTGCTGGGAACCAGAGGGAGAATGGCAGTTGCAGCACTGATTAACAGACTCCAACTGCTGCACAAAAATTCCAACCATAGATAATCTGAAACGAGACACTGAGGAATCTGGGAGCAGGGAGCCCAGTGGAGAGGAGATAGGGCTAGCATAAACAGCAGAAAAAAACAAAAACAAAAACCAAGACTTTTGGAGTCAGGGGCAAACACAATACAGAGAAGGGCTGGGCTCAAACAGAATCTGGTGCATTTGCAAACCAGGTAAACCTTCTCTGAAAAGCTGTTTTTTTTCTGATTTCATATTTGCTACTCAATTGCCTCTTTTTACATTGCAATAGCCCATCAGAACTGCAAGGACAGAATTAAGGGCTTGTCTTTAAATAGTATATACTGGGCCTTTCTTTTTCTATTGTCATTTTTTTCACCTTTCTCTCTCTTTTTTTAAATAACTATTCTAAGTAGCCCATTACAGAAAGCCTCAAAGACTTCCAATTTGGGTCCAGGCAAGAGCAGAGGTAAGATAGCTCTGAGAGACAAAGCAATAAGTTTAGCAGGGGAGAAAATTCGCTAAGCACCATAACTTCCCAAGAAATAGGGGGCATGGCCCAGCTCCAGTGGCAGCCCTCCTTTGGGGAACTCAGACCCCAGGGGCTGGAATTCAGAAACTAGCTTCAGTCAGCCACACTCCTGACAGAGTCAGGGTCACCAGGAGAACTAAAGACTCCATACCTCCTCACACTGGTGGGGGAGCTGTGGGCTGGCAAGCACTACCTGCTAGACAGCATAGGAAAAGCACAGAGTCTAAAGGCCTCACAGGAGGATCTCATTCCTTCTTGTGAAGGAAATCTGGACCTCTCTGGATTGGGAAGAGCTGACTGAGGTTGACCATATCTAAGGAGATGCTCACACAAAAGGCTAAATATAGACAGGGCAAGAAACAGAAAAACAAGGGGTGAAAAATGCTGATCAACTAAATGGAATCTAAGTTAGAGGTCTAGAACAAGTTGAACTGAACACCAAAGGTTGGAGAACAAAGCCAACCAACAAGAAAACCCTAGATAAAAGAGTGGAAACAAGTTCCAGAACAAACTAATCAAGAAAGATAATGAGCCATACTAGGAAACATGAAAATATGGACCAGCCAAAGGAACAAACTAATACTTCAACCAAGATATGGGAGTTGAAGCAATTATTGCTAAATCAATTCAGTGAACTTAAGGAAGAACTAATAGGAGATGTTCAAACAAGTCTAAATCAATTCAAAAATCAAGTCAATGAACTGAGGGAAGACATAGCAAAAGAGATGAAGGATACAAGGAGGACACTGGATGATCATAAGGAGGAATTCATAAACTTGAAAAAACAATGGCAGAACTTATGGGAATGAAGGGCATAATGGAGGAGATGAAAAAAACAATGGCAGGATACAACAGTAGATTTGAACAGGCAGAAGAAAGGATCAGTGAATTGGAAGACCAGACATCTGAATTCACATACACCAAAGAATAGATGGTGAAAAGAGTAGAAAAATATGAGCAGGGTCTTAGGGAGCTGAGTGACAACATGAATGCATAAATACATGTGTTATGGGTGTCCCAAAGGGAGAAGAGAGGGGAAAAGGAGCAGAAAGAATAATAGAAGAAATACTCACTGAAAATTTCCCAACTCTTATGAAAGACAGAAAATTACAGATTCAAGAAGTACAGCATACCTCAAAGGGAATAGATCCCAATAGACTTACTCCAAGACATTACTGATCAGATTGCCCAATGTCAAAGACAAAAAGAGAATTCTGAAAGCAGCAAGAGAAAAGCAATCCTTCACAAACAAGGGAAGCTCAATAAGCTTATGTACAGATTTCTCTGCAGAAACAATGGAGGTGAGAAGACAGTGGTATGATATATTTAAGATACTGAAAGAGAAGAACTGCCAACCATGAATTCTATATCCAGCAAACTGTTCTTCAAAAATGAGGAAGAGATTAAAATATTTTCAGACAAACAGACACTGAGCGAGTTTGTGAATAAGAGACTGGTACTACAAGAAATACTAAAGGGAGTACTACAGGCTGACAGGAACAGACAGGAGAGAGAGGTTTGGAGAAGAGTGTATAAATGAAGATTATCAGGAAGGGTAAAAGGAGAGAGAGGAGAAAATAAGACATGACACATAAAATCCAAAGACAAAATGGTAGAAAAAAGTACTGCCCTTACAGTAATAACATTAAATGTTAATGTATTAAACTCCCCAATAAAAAGACACAGTCTGGCAGAATGGATTAAAAAACAGGACCCATCTCTAAGCTGTCTTTAAGAAACTCACTTTAGACACAAGGACAGAAATAGGCTAAAAGTGGAAGGTTGGAAAAAGATATTTCATGCAAACAGCAACCAAAATAGTGGGTGTAGCTATACTCATATCAGACAAATTAGACTTCAAAAGTAAAACAATTAAAAGAGACAAAGAAGGACACTGTATATTAATAAATGGTCAATTCATCAAGAAAGCATAACAATCATAAATATTTACTCACCAAGCCAGAGTGCCCCAAAATTCATGAGGCAAACACTGAGAACACTGAAAGGAGAAATAGATAACTCTACAATAATAGTTGAAGACTTCAATACACCACTCTCATCAATGGATAGAACATCTAGACAGAGGATCAATAAGGAAACAGAGATGTTAAATTGTACAGTAAATGAACAGTACACCTCACAACAGCAGGATATACATTTTTCTCAAGTTCTCATGGAACACCCTCTAGGAGAGACCACATGTTGGATCACAAAGCAAGTCTCAAGAAATTTAAAAATATTGAAATTATAAAAAACACTTTCTCAGATCATAATGGAATGAAGTTTGAAATAAATAACAGGCAGAAGAATGTAAAATTCACAAATATACAGAGACTAACAACACAGTCTTAGAAAACCAGTGGGTAAAAGAAGAAATTACAAGAGAAATCAGTAAATACCTCGAGGCAAATGACAATGAAAACACAGCATATCAAAACTTATGGGATGCAGCAAAGGTGGTGCTGAGAGGGAAATTTGTTGCCTTAAATGCCTATATTAAAAGAGAAGAGGAGGAAAAATTGAGGAATTAACTGTCCACCTGGAGGAACTAGAGAAATAACAGCAAACTAAACCCAAAGCAAACAGAAGGAAAGAAATAACAAAGATTAGAGCAGAAATAAATGAAATTGAGAATAGGAAAACAATAGAGAGAATCAACAAAACCAGAAGTTGGTTCTTTGAGAAAATCAACAAAATTGATGGACCCCTAGCTAGGCTAACCAAAAAAAGAGAGAGAGAGAGGATGCAAATAATTGCAATCAGAAACAGGAAAGAAAACATGACTATTAATTAAAAGATTCTATGAGCAACTAAATGCTAACAAAATCACAAGTAGAGATTGAGTCATCATCAAAAAGCTCCCAAAAAAGAAAAGCCCATGACTAGATGCCTTCACATATGAATTCTACCAAGCATTCAAGAAAGAGTTAATACCAATCCTGCTCAAACTCTCCAAAAAAACTGAAGTGAAGGAAAAGCAACCAAACTCATTCTATGAAGCCAACATCACCCTAATACCAAAATCAGACCAAGACACTACAAAGAAAGAAAATTATAAACCAAACTCTTTAATGAATATGAACACAAAAATCCTCAGAAAAATACTCACAAATAGAATCCAGCAGCACATTAAAAGAATTAGACACCGCAATCAGGTGGGGTTTATTCCAGGTATGCAAGGCTGGTTCAACACAATAAAATCAATTAATGTAATACACCACATCAATAATTCAAACCAGAAGAGCCACATGATCATCTTGATTGATGCAGAAAAAGGCATTTGACAAAATTCAACACCCTTTCTTGATGAAAACACTTCAAAGGACAGGAATAGAAGGGAACATTCTCAATATAATAAAGACAATACATAAAAAAAACCCCAGCTAACATCGTACTCAATGGGGAGAGACTGAAAGCTTTCCCCCTAAGATCAGGAACAAGTCAGGGATGCCCACTATCAGCACTGTTATTCAACATTGTGCTGGAAGTTCTAGCTAGAGCTATTAGGCAAGAAGAAGAAATAAAAGGCATCCAAATTGGAGAGGAAGAAGCAAAACTTTCACTCTTTGCAGATGACATGATTCTCTATGTAGAAAATCCAGAAAAATCTATAGCAAAGCTATTAGAAATAATCAATGAATACAGCAAAGTGGCAGGCTACAAGATCAATATGCAAAAATCTGTAGTGTTCTTATACACAAGTAATGTGCAAAAACAGGAGGAATTCAAGAAAAAAATTCCATTTACAGTAGCAACAAAAAGAATCAAGTATTTAGGAATAAACTTAATGAAGGCCACAAAAAACCTATACAAAGAAAACTACAAGAAACTGCTAAAAGAAATCAAACAGGACTGAAGAAAATGGAAGAACATACCATGTTCATGGATTGGAAGATGAAATATAATTAAGATGTTGATTCTACCTAAACTGATTTATAGATTCAATGTAATACCAATTAAAATCCCAACAACTTATTTTGCAGAAATAGAAAAACCAATAACCAAATTCATTTGGAAAGGCAAGGTGCCCAAATAGCCAAAAATATCTTAAGAAAAAGAAACTAAGTGGGAGGTCTCACACTACCTGACTTGGAAGCATATTACAAAGCTACAGTGCTCAAAACAGCACGGTACTGGCATAAGGATAGATATACTAACCAACGGAATCAAATTGAATGTTCAGACATAGACTCTTGCATCTACAGACAATTGATCTTTGATAAGGCAGTCAAGCCAAAGCAACTGGGACAGAGCAGCCTCTTCAATAAATGGTGTTTGGAGAACTGGATATCCATTTCCGAAAGAATGAAAGAGGACCCCTATCTCACACCTTATACAAAAATTAACTCAAAATGGATCAAAGACCTAAACATTAGCACTAAGACCATAACACTCTTAGAAGAAAATGTAGGGCAGTTCCTTAAAGCTCTTATGATAGGAGGTGGTTTCCTAGACCTTACCCCCAAAGCACAAACAACCAAAGAAAAAATAGACAAATGGGATCTCCTCAAAATAAACACTTTTGTACATCAAAGGACTTTGTCAGAAAGGTAAAAAGGCAGTCTACACAATGGGAGATAATATTTGGAAACTGCATGTCAGATAAGGGTTTAATATCCTGAATATATAAAGCGATCCTACAACTCAACAACAGAAAGTCAAACAACCCAATCAAAAAATAGACAAAAGACAAGGACAGACACTTTTCTGAAGAGGAAATACAGATGGCTCAAAAACATATGAAAAATGCTCAACTTCACTGGCTATTAGGGAAATGCAAATCAAAACCACAATGAGATATCATCTCACACCTACCAAAATGGCCATTATCCAAAAAACAGAAAATTACAAGTACTGGAGAGGATGTGAAGAAAGAGTCACACTTATTCACTGTTGGTGGGAATGTAGAATGGTGCAACCACTCTGAAAGACAATATGGCAGTTCTTCAGGAAGCTAAGTATAGATTTGCCATATGACCCAGCTATTCCATTACTAGATGTACATATATATATATATATATATATATATATATATACTCAGAGAAACTGAAAGTTAAGACATGAATGAACATTTGTAAACTGATGTTTTTCATGGCATATTCACAAGAGCCAAGAGATGGGAACAACCCAATGTCCAACAGCAGACGAGTGGATAAGCAAACTGTGGTACATACACTTGATGAAATATTATGCTGCTGTAAGACAGAACAAAGACATGGAACATATAATAATGTGGATGAAACTTGAGGACATCATGTTGAGCGAAGTTAGCCAGAAACAGAGACAAATACTGTATGGTCTCACTAATATGAACTAACATTAATAAGCAAACTTTAAGAGTTAAAAGCTGATAACACAGGCTACCAGGAGATAAATAGAGGTAAAGATTGGGGATTTCATGCTGAAGGACTATAGAATGTTGAGCAGGATTGACTGTATAGATCCAGAAATAGATGGCATAATACTGTGTGATGGTAGCATGATATTGTAAGTACACTGAACAAAGATGTCTGTGAGTAAGGCTGAAAGAGGTGGGCTAGGGGCATAAATGACCCCTGAGGTAAAGGTAGAAGATAAAGACTGGGACTGTTTAACTTAGCAAAAACTGGAGTTGTCAAGGATTGTGACTAAATGTACAAATATAAAACTGTTCTTGCATGTGGGAGAACAAATGAAAGTCAATCATACGGAGTGTTGGAACGGGGATGGTATTGGGGAAAAATGTAAGCAAAGAAACCTGGAGTCTATGGTCAACAGTAACATTGCAATATGCTTCTGTTAAATGTAACAAAGGCAATATAACAAAGCTAAATGTGTATGAGAGGGGGATATAAGGGAGGGTTATGGGATTCTTGCTAGTGGTGTTGTCTGACTCTACTGTTGTATTGCATGATATTTTATTTTATTTTCATTATCTTTTTTATTATTTATTTAAAAAAAAACTTTTGTTTTGTAGTAATCAATATGTTCAAATGCTGACTATGGTGATAAATGCACAAGTGTATGATGATACCATGAACAACTGATGGTACATTGTGGCTAATTATGTGGTTTGTGAAAATAGCTCTGTAAAATTGTATGGAAAAATATAAACAGGCATAAAAGTGCTGGAGAAAACATGGAGAGAAGGATGTATGTATTTACTGTCAGTTAGGAAGTAGAGTGGTATAGCCTTTCTGGAGGACAGTGTGGTGGTTCCACATGAAGCTAAGTAGGTAGGTGCCATAAGGTCCTGCAATGTCATTAAGGGGCATTTACTTGGAGGATCTGAGAGCATACATGAATGGACATTTGCACACTGGTGTTTATGGAGAGAATATGCATGACTTGCAATGGCTGGAGGTGGTGTAAGAGTACATTGACTGAGGAACAGAATGTTGAACTGTTGTGTGTGCATACAATGAAATATTGAGCAACTGTGAGAAGGAATGAAGCTGTGAGACACAATGAGGTGAATGGAACCTGTAGACAGCATTTTGAGTGAACTACGCCAGAAACAAAGGCAAACACTTTAATGCCTCACCAATATAGACTAACTACAATGTGTAAACTCAGAATTGAATCTTGGAGCACAGCCTAACAGAGGAAACATTATTGTAATGCTCCCTAGATTGTAAACTCTTACAGCAGTCAAATCTATTCCTGAATTGTAATGGTTATCTCCAAACTCTGAGATGCTGATCTCTTTGTATATAACCTGAGTGATCCCCGGGAACTCAGAGCTAGAACTCAGCAGATATGGATGTCAGTATAAGAACATACAGCAACTGTTAAAAAAGGTGAAGAAGAGTCCAGACTTCAACTAGAGCTATGAATGAAGCATCTGTGGTTAGGACTAGGGCACATCAGGCCAAAGGGTAAAGGACAATACTGACTGCATTTTAAAACCTCAGATTTCATGTGAGACCAAGGGAAGAGATGGTTAGTTGGTGCAAGAGCTGTATTTCCTAAACAACTCATACAGTTTGTTCAAATACCATAATTAATGGAACTTTTAATAGAAAGTGAGACCTGGTAGGTTTGCATAGGTTAGTGTGAAATAGCGACATATCCCAAAGTAATTTGGGCAGAGTATAAAAATATATATACAGGCCCCCCTGAGGAGCCAGGGGAAAATGCAGAGGTGTTGGGCTTCCTCACCTGGATTGTTGCTGATATTCTCACAAACAGTGGCTACTGATGGTTTGATGTGTCAAGCCCTCTATAATGGGACTTGCCCTCATGAGGCTTGTTGCTGCAAAGGAGAGGCTAAACCTGCTTGTAATTGTGTCTAAGAGTCTCCCCCTGAGTACCTCTTTGTTGCTCAGATGTGGCCCTCTCTCTCTAGCTAAGCCAACTCAGCGGGTAAACTCACTGCCCTCCCCACTACGTGGGATCTGACTCCCAGGGGTGTAAAACTCCCTGGCAACAAGGGATATGTCTCCCAGTGATGCATCTGGACCCAATGCCGCGGGATTGAGAACATCTTCTTGACCAAAAGGGTGATGAAAAATGAAACGAAACAAAGTTTCCATGGCTGAGAGATTTCAAATGGAGTTGAGAGGTCACTCTGGTGGGCACTCTTATTCACTATACAGGTAACCCTTTTTAGGTTTTAGTGCAGTGAAATAGGTAGAAATAAATACCTGAAACTATCAAACTACAACCCAGTAGCCTTGACTCTTGAAGATGATTGTATAGCAATACAGCTTACATGGGGCGACAGTGTGATTGTGAAAACCTTGTGGATCGTAGTCCCTTTATCCAGTGTGTAGATGGACAAGAAGAAACATGGTGACAAAAAAACAAATGAAAAATAGGGTGGGGGGATTTGGGTGTTCTTTTTTACTTTTATTTTTTATTTATTTTTTTACTTTTTCTGATACAAGGAAAATGTTCAAAAAATAGATTGGGGTGATGAATGCACAACTATATGATGGCACTGTGAACAACTGATTGTACATTTTGGATGATTGTGTGTGAATATATCTCAATAAAAATGAATTTTTAAGAAATCAATTGGCCATAGATGTGTGAGTATATTTTTCAGCTTTCAATTCTATTCCATGAGTCTATTTGTCTTTCCTTGTGCCAATACCATACTGTTTTGATTACTTGTAGTACATTTTTGAAATTGGGAAGTGTGAGTCCTTCAACTTTGTTCTTTTTCAAAATTGTTTTGGCTATTTGGGACCCCTTACATTTCCATATGGATTTAAGGATTGACTTTTTCTTTTACACTAAAAGGCTCCTAGAATTTTGATTGGGACTGCATTGAATATTTAGGAATTTATTTCTCATGGTTTCAGAGGCTAGAGGTCCAAATCAATGTCTTGACAAGCCATGCTTTCTCCCAGATTCTGTAGTATTGTGGTATTGGCTTTCCACAATCCTTGGAATTCCTTAGCTTGCATTTCTGCCCTCATCACATGGCAGTCTATCTCCTTGGTCTCACCTTGTGGTGTTTTCTGATTTCTGGCTTCCCCTACTTCTGACATCTTCTAACTTCTTGCTTCTATTAGTTTCTGGCTTCTACTTATTGTGTAGGATTGACATCTTAACAATATTAAGTCTTTGAATCCATGATCGTGGGATGTCTTCCCATTTCTTTAGGTATTCCTTAATTTCTACCAACAGTGTTTAGTAGTGTGCAAGTATTTGACATCTTTAGTTAAATTTATTCCTAGATATTTTCGTCTTTCAGATGCTATCATAAATGGTATTGCTTTCTTTATTACCTCTTTGGATGGTTCATTGCTAATGTATAGAAACTCATTTGATTTTCATGTGATACGCTTGTACTTTAACCCCTTGCTGAATTCATTTATTAGCTCTAGTAGTTTTCTTGTAAATTCCTCTGGATTTTCTATATGTAAGATCATGTCTTCTGCAAATAGAGTCGGTTTTGCTTCTTCCTTTCCAATTTGGATACCTTTCATTTCTTTTTCTTGCTGAATCGCTCTAACTAGAGCTTCTAGTACAATACTGAGTAGCATTCATGAAATCAGGCATCCTTGTCTTGTTCCTGATCTTAAAGGGCAGGCTTTAGTCTTTCACCATTTAATATGATGTTATCTGTGGTTTTTTCATAAATGGCCTTTATTATGCTAAGGAAGTTCCTTTCTATTCTTATTTTTCTGATTGTTTTTGTCATAAAAGAGTGCTGGATTTTGCCAAATGGCCTTTCTATGTCTATTGAGATAATTACGTGTGTTTCTTTTCCATTGTTTTATTCACGTGGTGTATTACATTAATTGGTTTTCATATATTAAAACACCCTTGCATTCCTGGGATAAATCCCACAGGGTCATGTTGTATAATCTTTTCAATATGCTATTAGATTTAGTTTGCTAGTATTTTCTTAAGGATTTTTGCATCTATATTCATAAGCAAACTTGGTCTGTAATTTTCTTATGATATCTTTATCAGGCTTTGGTATCAAGCTAATGCTGGTCTCAGAGAATGAATTGAGAAGTGTTTCCCCCTGTTGAACTCTTTGGAAGAGTTTGAAAAGAATTGCTGTTAATCCATCTTTAAATGTTTGGTAGAATTTACCAGTGAAGCCATGTGGTCCTTGACTTCTCTTTGGTAGAGGGTTTTGTATTATTGATTCAATCTCTTTATTTTTTTAGGCTTTTGAAGTTTTTCTATATCTTCTTGTTTCAGTTGAGGCAATTTGTGCCATGTCCAGAATTTTAAAATGTTATTTAGATTTTCTAATTTGTTTGTGCACAATTGTTCATCGTATTCTTTTATAATGCTTTCTTTCTATAAAGTCAGTAGTGATGTCACCATTTAAATTTCTGTTTAGTTATTTATGCCTTTTCTCTTTTTTCTTTGTTGGTTTGTTAATTTTATTAGTTGTTTCAAAGAACCAATTTTTAATTTTGTGATTCTCACAATTGTTTTTCTATTCCCTATTTCATTTATTTCTACTCTAATCTTTATTCTTCCCTTCTTTTTGCTAATGTTGGGCTTTCTTTGCTCTTCTTTGTCTATTTCCACAGGATATAAAGTTGGTTTACTGATTTAAGATGTTTCCTCTTTTTTTTTTTTTTTAAGATAACTACTTTACTTCCAATGTGTCCTACTCTACCCCAAGAAAATAACCTAATATAGCAACATATCTGTGAACCTGCTCCTACCATACCCATCAGAAATTAACAGACCTTAGTCATTCCTGGGCATTCCCAGAATGTTAAATTTACCCATGATAGCTTATCTGTTCTTATTGGATTATTATTCCCCCTTCCATAACTGCTCTCTATCACTAGTTTCCTTACATTCTACATTATAAAACATTTGTTTTACATTTTTCAATGTTCACATTAGTGGTAGCATAGAATATTTCTCTTTTTGTGCCTGCCTTATTTCACTCAGCATTATGTTCTCAAGGTTTATCACTGTTGTCTTATGTTTCATGACATCGTTCCTTCTTACAGCCACATAGGATTCCATCATGTGCATATACCACATTTTATTTATCCACTGATCTGTTGAAGGACACTTGGGTTGTTTCCATCTCTTGGCAATTGTGAATAATGCTGCTATCCACATTGGCGTGCAGATATCTGTTCGTGTCACTGCTTTCAGATCTTCTGGGTATATACTGAGAAGTGCAATTGCTGGATCGAAGGGTAACTCTATATCTAGTTTTCTAAGGAAATGCCAGACTGACTTCCAGAGTGGCTGAACCATTATACAGTCCCACTAACAATGAATAAGAGTTCCAATTTCTCCACATCCTCTCCAGCATTTGTAGTTTCCTGTTTGTTTAATGTCAGCCATTCTAATTGGTGTGAGATGGTATCTCATTGTGGTCTTAATTTGCATCTCTCTAACAGCTAGTGAAGCTGAACATTTTTTTTCATGTGTTTCCTGGCCATTTGTATTTCCTCCTCAGAAAACTGTCTTTTCATGTCTTTTGCCCATTTTATAATTGGGCTGCCTGTACTATTGTCATTGAGTTGTAGGATTTCTTTATATATGCAAGATATCAGTCTTTTGTCAGATACATGGTTTCCAAAAATCTTTTCCCATTGAGTGGCTGCCTCTTCACCTTTTTGACAAATTCCTTAGAGGTACAGAAACTTCTAAGCTTGAGGAGTTCCCATTTATCTATTTTTTCTTTTGTTGCTTGTGCTTTGGGTGTAAAGTCTAGGAAGTGGCCACCTAACACAAGGTCTTGAATATGTTTCCCTACATTATCTTCCAGGAGTTTTATGGTACTGTCTTTTATATTGAGATCTTTGGTCCATTTTGAGTCAATTTTTGTGTAGGGTGTGAGGTAGGGATAGCCTTTCATTCTTTTGTATATGGATATCCAACTCTCCCAGCCCCATTTGTTGAAAAGACTGTTATGTGGCTTTGGGGGCCTTATCAAAGATCAGTCAGCCAAAGATCTGGGGGTCTATCTCCAAATCATCAATTCAATTCTATTGATCAATATGTCTATCTTTGTGCCACTACCATGCTGTTTTGACTACTGTGGCTTTATAATAAGCTTCAAAGTCAGGGAGTGTAAGTCCTCCAACTTCGTTTTTCTTTTTTACAGTGTCTTTAGCAATTCAAGGCATCTTCCCTTTTCAGATAAATTTGATTATTAGCTTTTCCAAGTCTGCAAATTAGGTTGTTGGAATTTTGATTGGGATTGCATTGAATCTATAGATGAGTTTGAGTAGAATTGATATCTTAATGACATTTAGACTTCCTGTCCATGGAATATTTTTCCATCTTTTAAGATCCCCTTCTATTTCTTTTAGTAGAGTTGTGTAGTTTTCTTTGTATAGGTCTTTTACATCTTTGGTTAAGTTTATTCTTAGGTACTTGATTTTTTTAGTTGCTATTGAAAATGGTATCTTTTTCTTGAGTGTCTCTTCACTTTGTTCATTTCTAGCATATAGAAACATTACTGACTTACGTGCATTAATCTTGTATCCCGCTACTTTACTAAATTTGTTTATTAACTCTAGTAACTGTATCGTCGATTTCTCAGGGTTTTCCAAATGTAAGATCATATCATCTGCAAACAATGACAGTTTTACTTCTTCCTTTCTAATTTGGATGCCTTTTATTTCTTTGTCTTGCCAGATTGCCCTGGCTAGCACTTCCAGCACAATGTTGAATAACAGTGGTGACAGCGGGCATCCTTGTCTTGTTCCTGATCTTAGAGGGAAGGCTTTCAGTCTCTCACCATTGAGTACTATGCTGGCTGTGGGTTTTTCATATATGCTCTTTATCATGTTGAGGAAGTTTTCTTCAATTCCTACCTTTTGAATTGTTTTTATCAAAAAGGGATATTGGGTTTTGTTGAATGCTTTTTCAGCATCTATTGAGATGATCATTTGATTTTTCTCTTTTGATTTGTTAATGTGTTGTAATATATTAATTGATTTTCTTATGTTAAACCATCCTTGCATGCCTGGAATGAACCCCATTTGGTCATGGTGTATGGTTTTTTTAATGTGTCTTTGGATTCAATTTGCAAGTATTTTGTTGAGAATTTTTGCATCTATATTCATTAGGGAGATAGGCCTGTAGTTTTCCTTTTTTGTAGCATTTTTGCCTGGTTTTGATGTTAGATTGATGATATCTTCATAAAATGATTTAGTTAGTGTTCCATTTTCTTCGATGTTTTGAAAGAGTTTAAGTAGGATTGGTATCAGTTCTTTTTTGGAAAGTTTGGTAGCATTCCCCTGTGAAGCCATCTGGCCCGGGGCATTTATTTGTCGGAAGCTTTTTGATGACTGACTGGATCTCTTTGCTTGTGATTGGTTGGTTGAGGTCTTCTGTTTCTTCTCTGGTCAGTCTACGTTGCTCATATGTTTCCAGGAAATTGTCCATCTCCTCTTCATTATCCAGTTTGTTGCCATACAGTTGTTCATAGTATCCTCTTATAATTTTTTCAATTTCTTAAGGATCCACAGTAATGTCAACTTTCTCATTTATTATTTTGTTTATATGGGTCTTGTCTCTTTTTGATTTTGTCAGTCTTGCTAGGGGCTTGTCAATCTTGTTGATCTTCTCAAAGAACCAACTTTTGGTGATATTTATCCTCTCTATTTTTTGTTGTTGTTGCCTATGGCATTTATTTCTGCTTTAATCCTTGTTATTTCTTTTCTTCTACTTGGTTTAGGATTGGTTTGCTGTTCATTTTCTAGCTTCTTCAGTTGATCCATTAGTTCTTTGATTTTTGCTCTTTCTTCCTTTTTAATGTATGCATTTACTGCTATAAATTACCCCCTCAGTACTGCTTTTGCTTCATCCCATAGGTTTTGGTATGTTGTGTTCCCATTTTCATTCATCTCTATATATTTAACAATTTCTCTTACTATTTCTTCTTTAACCCACTGATTGTTTAGAAGCGTGTTGTTTAACCTCCAGGTATTTGTGAATTTTCTAAGTCTCTGATGGTTATTGACTTCTAATTGCATTCCATTGTGGTCAGAGAATGTGCTTTGAATAATTTCAATTTTTTTAAATTTATTGAGGCTTGTTTTATGTCCCAGCATATGATCTATTCTGGAGTAAGTTCTGTGAGCACTAGAGAAGAATGTGTATCCTGTTGATTTGGGATGTAATGTTCCATATATGTCTGTTAAATCCCATTCATTTATCAGATTGTTCAGGTTTTCATTTTCCTTATTGATCTGTCTGGTTGATCTATCTATAGGAGAGAGTGATGTGTTGAAGTCTCCCACAATTATTGTGGAAATATCAATTGCTTCCTTTAGTTTTGCAGGTGTTTCTCTCATGTATTTTGTGGCACCTTGATTGGGTGCATAAACATTTATGATTGTTATTTCTTCTTGTTGAATTGCCCCTTTTATTAGTATGTAGTGGCCTTCTTTGTCTCTCATAACATCCTTACATTTAAAGTCTATTTTATCTGAGATTAATATTGCTACTTCTGCTTTCTTTTGGCTGTAGTTTGCATAAATTTTTTTTTCCATTCTTTCACTTTTAATTTCTTTGTGTCCCTGTGTCTAAGATGAGTCTCTCATATGCAACATATTGATGGTTCTTTTTTTTTTTTTTTTGGATCCATTCTGCCAATCTATATCTTTTAATTGGGAAGTTTAATCCATTTACATTTAATGCTATTACTGTGAAGGCATTTCTTGAATCAGCCATCCTATCCTTTGGTTTATGTTTGTCAGATATATTTTTACCCTCTCTCTCTTAATGTCCTTTAACATACCCATACTGAATCTCTTTAGTACTGAATCTTTCTCTGTCTCTCTCTCTCCTTTCTTTGTTTCTCTGTCAGTAAAGCTCCCTTTATTATCTCAAGTAGGGCAGGTCTCTTGCTAGCAAATTCTCTCAGCATTTGTTCGTCTGTGAAAAATTTAAGCTCTCCCTCAAATTTGAAGGAGAGCTTTGCTGGATAAAGAATTCTTGGCTGGCAATTTTTCTCTCTCAGAATTTTAAATACGTCATGCCACTGCCTTCTTGCCTCCATGGTGGCTGCTGAGTAGTCACTACTTACTCTTATGCTGCTTCCTTTGTATGTGGTGAATTACTTTTCTCTTGCTGCTTTCAGAACTTGCTCCTTCCTGTCTGTATTTGACAGTGTGACCAGAATATGTCTTGGAGTGGGTTTACTTGGATTTGTTCTATTTGGAGTTCACTGGGCATTTATGATTTGTTTATTTATCATCTTTATAAGATTTAGGAAGTTTTCCCCAACAATTTCTTTGAATACTCTTCCTAGACTTTTACCCTTCTTTCTCCCTTCTGGAACACCAATGAGTCTTATATTTGGACATTTTACATTATCTATCATATCCCTGGGGTCCATTTCAATTCTTTCAATTTTTTTCCCCATTCTTTCTTTTGCTCTTTCATTTTCTGTTCTGTCATCTTCCAGGTCACTGATTCACTGTTCAGCTTCCTGTAGTCTTGTACTATGAGTATCCAGAATATTTCTAATTTGGTCAAAAGTTTTTTCTATTTCCATAAGATCATCTATTTTTTTTTTATTTACTCTTGCAATTTCTTCTTTATATTCTTCTAGGGTCTTCTTGATGTCCTTTATATCCTGTGCCATGCTCTTGTTGCTCATCTTTAGTTTTTTGATTAATTGCTCCAAGTACTGTGCCTCCTCTGATCTTTTAATTTGGGTGTTTGAGCTTGGGTTATCCATATCATCTGGTTTTTTCATATGCTTTAAAATTTTCTGTTGTTTTTGGCCTCTTGGCATTTGCTTAACTTGATAGGGTTCTTTTAGGATATGCAGACCATTTCAAACCCTTATCTCTAATTTGTCAGATCTACAGCTTTGTGGTGTACACTTTCTCTAACTAACAAGCAGCTGGCATCTGTGAGCCACCTACTCCCCCCAAGCCAGTTCTCCCTGGACACTTTGTCTTTGCGGTGAATGGGGGTGTGAGTCTTGTGAGGTCCAATTGGTATATCAAGCTTGGGTGTGTAGTTGGTGTTGACTGCCCTGCATATGGGGTGTGTGTCTGTGTGGTTAGGGAGGGGGCAGCTTTAATAATCAAATCTCCCAGGTGTTCCTGGAAATTTCAAGCTGTTGCAATAGTCTAATCCTTCAGTTCAGTCTTGCCACAGTTTTTCTCTGCCACTGACTCACAAGTCCTTGGTATTGGCGTATGGTCCCTGGGACTCGTGAGTGGGTCCCTCTTCCAAGCCATGCACTCCTAGGTTCTCTGCTGAGGGACAACTGTGCTGTGTCACAGGTGAGTACCACCTCCAAGGGACGTTCTGGGCTGTGTAGCGGTGTTCCCAGTCTGCTGAAAGGATGGCTGAATGGGGCGTGTTAATTTCCCCCTTTTCACACAGCTCTACCTTCCCAGCTCCAGGACAATTAGCTGAGGGTGCTGGAAAGGCTATTGTCCATGCCTGATATTGTGGTGTGTGCATGTGTTGTCGGAAACACTTCCCGTCACACTGGGTTGTTTGGGGCAGCTCTGGGTTGTGGCATGGGGCCAGGCAGGAGCATTCCCTGCCCACTAGGAAGATGGCTGTAAGGGGACATCCCCTTTTCCTTGGGAAGTTGTGGTGTTTAGTGAATTTTCTCAACCACTGGACTTATTGCCTTGTGTCTCAGAGCTCTCTTTGAGGCTTTCTGTAATGCGCTTCTTAGAGTAATTGTTTTAGAAAAAGAGAACAAGAGAAAAAGAGGAAAAAAAAAAAAGAACCCCCCCCCCCCCCGCAGATCTAATGGGCTATTGAAATGCTAAGAGACAAGGAGATTGGGGCCATTAAGGAACAATCAGGAAAGCAGTGAAACCGGCTCTTCAGACAAGGAAACTCACCTTCTGAATTGGCATATGAGCCTGACTCTGCCTGAGCCCTGCCCTTCCCCATTCTATGTTTGCCGGAACTCCAAAAAGTCTCCACTTTTGTTTTTGGGTTTTCCTTGCTGTTTTTGCTAGCCCTGTCTCCTCTCCACTGGGCTGACTGCTCCCAGATTCTCAGTCTATCTATGTTTGGAGTTTGGATCAGCCGTCTGAGATCTCAATAAGAGCCGCAACTGCAGTTCTCCCTCCTTGCTCCCAGCACTGATGGCCCCTCCTCCCATGGGATGAGCCTGGTAGGGAAGGGCATGGGTCCCCTGGCCATGAGAACTTGCAGATTTCACTGATCTCCGCTGTTCCACGCATTAATGAGTGTTGTATGAAGCATGCCCAAAGTCAAATTGCTCTCTGGTGTCCGGTCCACACAGTTACTGGCTTTCTACCTACTGCTCTGGAGGAGTAACTAAAACCTACACCTCACCACTCCACCATCTTGCCCCACCCTCTTGCTAAATTTTTATTTCAACCATTTACCTCGTATATTGAAGGACAACCAAAAAAACTCTTCTTTTTTAAAATAAGTTTTGCTACCTATAAATTTACTTCTAAACACTGCCTTTGTTGCATCATACATATTTTGGTATGTTGGGTTTTTTGTTTCCATCATAAGTATTTTCTAATTTCCTTTATGAAATCTTATTTAACCCATTGATTGTTTAAGAATGTGCTGTTTAATTTCCACAGATTTTAAATTTTTCAATTTATTTCTGTTATTGATTTCTAGCTTCATTTCATTTTGTTCGTATAAGTTATTATTATACAAGATATCAATATTTTAAATTTATTGAGAATTCTCTTTTGCCATATCATATGGTCTATCCTAGAGAATAATGCATGGACACTTGAAAAGAATGTGTATTCTTCTGCTGTTGGTTGAATTTTTCTATATATGTTGGTTAGATCTATTTGGCTTAAAGAGTTGCCCAAGCCCTCTATTTCCTTGTTGATCTTCTGTCTAGATATTCTATGTGGCATTGAAAGTGGTTATCTATATAATTTTAGCCAAAAAAACCCCAAAACAAACAAAAAAAGAAAAAAACCTGAAAGAAAGGAAATCTGTTGAGTGGCAGATCTGCCTCAATTTTCCAGACCCTTATCAAATGATTTTGCCCCATTACCTGCATGGAGAGGAAAAGGGCTGGAGAGGTGAGGATATCCAGGAACACTCTGCAAACATCTACCTACATCACTAAAATGAATTCAGGAGTGACTCAACACCCAGGCGTTAAGCTTTTAATGCACAGAACCCTGTCCATGGGTAAACCAGAGCCTGATGAATACCTTAGGTACTGCCCATTCAGATAAGTAACTCTTCCTTTTGGAAGGGTTTGGCTACCAGGCTAAGAAGTCTCAATTTTATGCTGCAGGGAAAGAAGAGTTGCGCACCCACTCTGGTAACCACAATAAAAGGGCAGAAAAGGGGTGTTCCTTAGTGGTGATGGAATACAGGTAGTAGTGTATCTTGATTGTGGTCATGTTTACGTGACTGTAAATGCAGGATAAGATCCCAAGTCTCATACACACACACACACACACACACACACACACACACACACACACGGACACACGCATGCATGCCCACATACACATAAGTGAGTAAAAAGTGAAGAAACTGAGTATGTTCTGTAGTCTAGCTAAAGGGATTTTACCAAAGGTGATTTTCCTGGCTTTGATAGAAGACTAGAGTTTTGTATGAAGTCACCATTGGGGGCAGCTGGGTGAAGATTCTCTGGACTCTTTTTACTACTTTTACAACTTCCTGAGAATCTATAATTCTTTTGAAATAAAAAGTTGAGAGAAAGAAGAAGAGAGAGAGAGAGCACTCCATCCTCTACAATTAAATGCTAAAAGCTGTGCTTCCAGAAGCTCAGGCTTTCAGCAGCGAGATGAATTGGGATGGAGAAAGACCACAGGCTAAGAGTCCATATGGAAGCTCATGCCCTTGTTTCCTCAGTTAATTTATTAGCAAAATTCCATTTTCCTAATTTAAAAAAATTGACTCTAGGGAGAGAGAAGCAAACATATCCCAGACAGAAAATGATTCAAATGTAAAAATAATTATTTTAGTCATGTCTTCAAGTCTGTTGCACACACCACAGGACTGTAGCCTGAAGCTAGGGGGAATCTGCATGGCTAAGAAGGCTGTATTTGAAAAATTTAGAATGAATTCCTTTGAAATTTAAAGATGAAGTGAAGGCAATTGTCAACGTGTCTGCACCTCAGTCTTTACTACTCTTTAAAGGTATGCAAACTTTACTTAAATGTTCTATGGCTCAGAACAAAATACGACCTAGGAAAGAAGCAGTTCAGAATCATAGGGTTTTTATACATTTTAACTTACAGTCACATGTATTTTACCACTTTACAATAATTTATGATAATTATTTGAGGTAAATGAATTGGTTTTTTATTAGCTTAATTTTTCTCCTAAGGAAAGTGAGGCACAGAACCCTCAGCTGATGTTCCCACTTACCTCACACTGAACCAGAGCAGCAGTTGTATTAGAATCCAGCTCTCTGCAAGAACCACAATCTTGGTTATTATTCTCTGGGGCAAGCTGAGCTTTGGTTTCCAGGAAGCGTCAGAATAAACATGTTATACCTAACCATGCATGGGAAAATAAATGAGCCTAACCTATGTGGTCTCAGAATAATGTGAAGATACATATTTTTCACACATTTGGCAAATGAATTTGAAGCATTTACATGGAACTTTTAAACAGATCTCATGCCAAGAATGTTAAAATAACAGAAGTTGAAACAGTCTGTACTGTTTTCACAGCTAATATCAGGGCTTGTTGCAAACTGAGGACTTTCCTTGGGAAGTGAACAGGAAAAGACCACCATCACCCCTTCCCAAAGACTCTGTTTCCTCAAATCTGGGAAAAAAAAATGATTTTTAGATAGGATTTTAGGATAGAATGTCAACTAATTTACAATACTGAGAGCACTGTAGTGTTGGGGAGGTTGGAAATGTGATCTTGCCAATAGAGAGTGCAGAGTCAATTGATATCTGGATGGGAAAAAAATATTTATTGAGCCCCTACCTCATACCATACACAAAAATAAATTCCAGAAGAGTTGATGATCTGAGAGTGAAAAGGAAATCGATAAAGATTTTAGAGGAAATTATAGGAGAACTTTTTTTAAAACTTTGAATTAGACAAAGACTTTTTTAAACATAGTGTAAAAGGAATGATTATTAAAAAAGAGTGAACTATAACAAAACTAAGTACTTCTGTTCAACAAAAGATTTCATTAATAAAGTAAAAACTCAATATTGGAATGGGAGGAGGTATATTTAAAAAGGACCACTACAGTGTCCTTCAAATATATAAGAAAACCTACAAGTAAATTTAAAAAGACAGATTACACAATATAAATGGGGAAAATACTTGAATTAAAACTTTAAAAAAGAGAATATTCATAAGGCCAATAAACAAAGAAGTTGATCAACTTCATTAGTAATCAGGAAAATAAATATTAAAACCATATTGTATTACCACTAACAGAATGATGAAAAATTACAAATCCAGGAAATATGAAGTGTTGGGAATGATATGAAACAATCAAAACACTCATACACTGCCAGAGGGAGTATAAATTGGAACAGCTGTTTTAGGAAACTGTCATTATCTACTAAAGCTGAGTATTTGTTGTTGTGATTCAGCACCTGAACTCTTAGGTAAATACTCAACAGAAATGCATTCATAAGTTCAACCAAATGACAGGTCCTAGAATGTTCATCACAATATTATTAATCAGTACCCCAAAATGAAAGCTATCCAAGTGACTACCAAAGAAAAAACTATGGTGTATTCACAAAAACAGAGGACTACAGAGCAATGAGAATGAAAAGTCTACAACTCCACACAAAGGTTCAAATGAATCTCATGGACAAAATATTGAGCAAATGAACCAAACACAAATAAGTACATACATATATGCCTCCATTTATATAAAGTACAAAACATATGCATCCAATCTGTGCTGTTCAAAATAAAGATAGTGACTTCCTTGTGGGGTGATAGAGATAGAGAGCACAAATGTAAATTCTGGGGTAGTGATAATGGCCAATTTCTTGATCTGAGACATAATCACACAGGTTTTTCAGTTTGTGAAAATTCAGGGAGCTATTTATCTATGACACATAATATTTCTGGGTGCATAATGTATTTCAATTTTAAACGTTTAAAAATGATGGCGATTTTATTCTCTGGAGATTTTTCAGATTTGTCACTTTTTCTTTTATTCATTCATTCATCAGTTGTTTTGTAAACCCACCATGTGCTGAGCACATTTCTAGGCAATGGTATTACTTCAGTGAACACACTTGACTGTTACTTGCAAGATCCCTTCCGCAGTTCAGATTTTCAATATAATTTCCCTGGATTATTGCATATTCTCCTAATTGATCTCCATGTTGTCAGTATCACCCCCTCAAATCCACTCAAATCCACTCTCTGCATAATAGGTAAAGTGATCCTTCTAAAACACAACACACTTCATGTTACACCCGGCACACAGGATAGCATTTTTAATTCCTGATTAATAAAATGATAGCATAGCTCACATTTATTGAGCTACCATTATGTACCAGTGACTATATTATATTCAACATTTTATTATTTAATCATGAAAAATGGTCATCTGCATTCTAACTAATTGAGCCCATTTTACAGGTGAGGACACTAAGGCAGAGAGGATATCCCACTGGCCTACAGTTACAAGCAAGGAAGTGAAAGGATGAAGATGCAAGCTGAGTAAGATCTGTCTTTCGAGTTCATACTTGCAATCTAACATACCTATGGACACTTTATGGAGTGTCCTCACTTAACTCTCTGCCTGACCCCCTCCAGAACCCTCCTAAAAATACTCTGATCTAGAAATTCTACTCTGCTCATAGTTTCCTGACTTTTTCCAGCTGTTCCACATCTCTGTGCTCTGTTTCTCATAATTACCTTCTTTTTCATTCTTTGGTCAATATGTATTGATCCAGTCAGTTTTTCTTAATCCTTTCCTACTGCCATAATCATCTTCCCTAGCATGTATACTTGCCCCATATTCTTGATCAAAAATCTTCTAGGACCTTTCTTACCAATAGATTAAAGCCCAAAATTTACGTCTAAATTTACTGACCCTTCATAATGGGGGCCCAAACCTATTTTTTATACATGTGCCTCATTATTCCTGTCCAGCCATTATACTTGTCTGTCAAATTAAATTAGTCTTTATTTCCTTTTCATTTTCCATACCTTTTATCCTACAGTGCCATGTCTCAGTAATCTCCTTTCTCCACCCCTAAAGGTCTAAAGTCCTACTTCTCAATACCTACTCAAATATGACCCTCTTCAGTGGGTCTTTCCTCATGTCCAAAATTCTGTCATTCTTATCAAGTTGGATTAAGTGCTCCTCCCCTGATTTCCCATTGCACTGTATGTTTCCATCTATCACAGCAACATGACAATTACTTTTTTCTATAGTGGCAGGATAGTATAAGCATTTACAGCATGCTAGCTCCCCACCCCCTGCACACCCACACCCACAATTACTTTTAGTGCCTAGAAGCTAAGAAATGCCAGTTAAAGTCTAAGCTAAATTGAAATGAAAGTGCTGGAGGAGCCCAATTTTGGGATCTAATAGGCAAAGACAGGCACAGACATTTACACTATGCTTTATGGTTATGAAATCATCTTTTCATTTTTTTTATTGTGAAACTGAGGCTCAGGGATATTAACTTACCCAACTTGAGTAATGCCAAATTGCTAACAGAAAACTGGGTCTTCCCAGGTACTTTACTTCTTCAGAAAGCCTGTTTTTGGAATGTTAGTTTTGATAGAAACATGAAGAAAAAAATTGAGTGGACATGTTGTTTCTAAAATATTTTTCTTTCCTAGTCCATGGTCAGGTATTTCAGGTCGTTGTTCTATCATCTTGCAGGTAAATGTTACTATTATCAAAATTAAAACTCCGGTTTCTCTTTTTATTTCTTATTTTCCCTTTGTTGTTAAGTTCCAAAGAGGGAACTCCCTGGACCTGAGAGGGCTCAAAAGATATTATTTCAGCAAGGAGAGAAGATGAACAACCTGGAGGAGGGAGACTGAGGGAGTCACCCAGACAAGTCCTCTTTCCAACGTCTTTATTCCAGTGTGTCAGAACTCTCATGCACAAATCAAGAAGGTGCAAATCAAGAAACCTGGTGGGTCTTGCATGAAGCTGAAAACCATTGGCTCAAGATCAGGCCCTTCCACCAGTTAGGAGAGAATTAAAAATTTTACCTGCTACATATGCTGTATTTATATACATTTATTTAATAACCATTAAGTACCAAGCTTTGTCCTAAGTCCTGGGGATACAAACAGATTCAGTCCTTGCCAACATGAAACATATGTAAAGTCATGTGAATGACAAAAATGCAAGTGGAATAAACAGCTCAAATTTATCATTATAAAATGCAATATGAGTGCAACCTAAGAATTGCTATTTCAGACATTTATTCCAGAGAAATGAAAACTTTTGCTCACACAAAAACTTCTACATGAATATTCACAGCAGGCTTATTTTTAGTCACCAAAAATTGGAAACAGTCCAGATGCCTTTCAATGAGTGAACGGTTAAACAAACTGTAGTACATCCATAAGATGGAAGAGTACTCTGCAATAAAAAGGAATACATTATTGATACACAGTATTACTTGGATGAACCGCATGGAAATTATGCTGAGTGAAAAAAAGTCAATCTCTAAAGGTTGTATATTGTATGCTTCCATTTATACAATATTTTTGAAATTACAAAATTATAGAAATGGAGAAGAGATTAATGGTTGCCTGGGATTATGGACAGTGGGGAGCAGGGTACATGGGAGGGGAGGGTGGCGGATATGGTTATTAAAGGGCAATGTGAGGGACCCATGTACTTGTAGCCTTGCACCTTGGTTGTGGCAGTGGATACATGAAGAAATTGTATAATGATAAAATTGCATGGAACTGAACACATACACATGCACATGCTCACACAAATATGTATAAGTAAAACTGGAAAAATATGAATCAAATTGGTGGAGTGTTTCAACAATATATTTGTTGTGATTTTGTGCTATAGTTTTGCCAGAAGTTACCATTGGGGGAATCTGGGTAAAGGATACATGAAGCCCATTCACAATAGTTCTTATTAGTACATATGAATTTACAATTATCTCAAATTTTTTAAAAAATTAGTTGAAATGCAATATGAGCAATATATGAATATATTTGATAGGATCAAGGTTCATGACAAAGGGATTTAATCTGGCCTAGGAAAACAGGAACATCTTTCCTACAAAAGGGACATTTAATCTGAAGTCTGAAGGATGGGTATGTGTTATCCAGGCAAATATTGAGGGATGTCTATGCAGGCCACATGATGTGTTCTAAGAACTGAAAGTAATTTAACATAGCAAGAACACAGAAAAGCACATGATAAATTAAAGAAGTTAAACAGGATCTACTATTATTAAGGCTACTGATGGTCTTTTACAGAATACTTCTTTATTCTGTGTATTCTTAAAATGCTACTATGCAAGGAATGTCTTAGGTTACTTACGGTGACTCCAAGGAAAAGAACTACATCCACTAGAATCCAAGGGCAACATTGTTACTAGAACTTTCTAAAAACCGAACTTTCTGAACTATTTTTCATACGGGGTTGTGATATAAAACAGTGAATTTTCCATTTCCAGAGACATTCCATCAAAGACTGGTTGACCATTGTAATGTAGGACATACATAATAATTAGGAACAAGATTGAAATAGATGATTTCTGTTTCTTTTCCGTTTCTATAAGATTGTATCTGGTTGTTCATTTTGCACAGGATTAAAGAGTAAACAGGCAGACAGAATTTGGGGAAATATCTGGTAACTGATCATAGCCTCATGTGTTGATTTAGGGAATTACTCTAATCAGTTGCATTAAGGTCACATAACCCTGGAGTGTGGTAAGTGGTAAAAGGCATCATTACAGAGGATTTTAAACACAGGTGGGTCCCTGAGCCCTGGTCCCTGGGGTGATCTCTTTCTCTGGGTGGGTGAGTCCTCTCTTAATGGTCTGCATTGCAGGCTACTCATTCTGGATTGGGTTATAAACACAATCTGTCCTATTAATTTCAAATGATGCATTTCTATCTCTGGCTATGAATAAAACAGATCAATGCCACTCGCATGTTTTATTGGGCCTCCTGTGAAATGAATCTGTAGGGAGACAGCTAGCAGGATGGAGTTGACATGCAGATGAGATTTGTAAGTGAGGACATATTGATTATTTCCATCTCGGTTCAGGCAGTAATTCCACCCAACACTGCTTCCCCTGTTTGAGCTCATTATTTATGCCATAAAAACACTATCTCAATGATAATAACAGGCTTCATTTACAAGCCAGAACATAAAGCATCAGCGCTTAAGATTTCAGGTGGTAGAAGAAGAGAGAGAGAGAAATTTAACAAGTCCTAGAGAGGCACAAAACTGCCAGGGCTCGTCTTGCAGCTTTTATTCCCTCAAAAAACAAAGTTGAGAGCAGGTGTTAGATTGATTACCAGGCTCTTTATTAAGAACTCCAGACTTACACGAGAGTTGGGTTGGTTCAAGGTGTGGGGAGCCCTTTATTTTAGGGTATCTTCTAACTCTTGCACTTGGCATGCCTCACATACCCACCCAACTTTCACACAAATGGAATCACACTCAGAAACTGAACATTCTTCAAAGTCCAGTTTCATTGTTGTTGTTTTTCAAATGTGCTATTTCAGTGCCTAACAATCTATGGTTTTGTCGTCAGTACTTTGGTGACTCCTTCGGAAGACAAACCCAGTGAAGGCAATTCAATTCAGATCAACAAGCAGTTATTTTGCAGCCATGTGTTTTGCACTGCCCTTGCTGTGGGGATTTCCCAGTTGGTTAAGACATGGCGCCTGGCATCAGATAGTTTACAGCCTAGTGCAGTTGCTACACAGGTAGCAAGAGGGTCAAGCACATGTGCAGAGAAAGTCTGGTGAGAGAGAGAAATAAACAAAACAGGGAAACATAGAAAGACTTCCTGAAATAGATGATCTATGCCTTTTCCTATTTAGATTTCATTTACAAAAATAGATGTATATTTTATACAATGTTTTGTACTGATGTGTCAGTTTTCCATTTAAGGATTTGGTGAGAACATCTTTTCAGATCATCATATATTCTTTTTCACCCCTCTTACGGCCACAAGTTTTCCTTTGTAGGAGCATCTCATACCTTATTTAACCAATTCTAATACCTCATATTGGGTATTTAATATTAACAAAGCCACTGCAATTAAAAGTGATAATCCAATGGACATCCTAGAAATTAAGGCTTTACTTGCCTCCATAGGACTGGTTTAGGAAAATTCCTAAAACTGGAAGTGTCAGATTGAAAGGTATTTTTAAATTATTGATAGATACACTATCTCATCTTTGAGAAACGATCATCATTTTTTTTTCTTGCCCAATAGCAGCATTTGAGTAGGAGTTCTTAGTTTTTACGTAATATGTTTTTTGTAGAAAAATGTTTATTACAAATAAGTGAAAAGCAAAATGTTAAATCTTTCATAGTCACACAACTTTGAAATTACTGAATCCTTACCACAAAGATTGAATCATAACACTTGGGAAATTTGCTTTTTAAAGTTAAAAATAGGTTGTGAACATGTCTCCCCTGTTTAAGAGTTATTTTATAATGTTATTTTTAGTGGCTGAATAATATTTCATTGTATAGATGTGTTGAAATGTATTTAACCAATTCCATATTGAAGGACATTTAGATTATTCCATTTTTTCCCATTATTATCACTTCTATGATGAATATCTTTAGAGATAAAATTTTCACAATCTATAATAATTGTTCCAGGAGAAGAAACAAACATGTTGAAGGTATTTATGTGTTGCAGCCACATTGCTCTGCAGAAAGTTTGCAATAACTTACCCTCCCACCAGCAGTAGATAAAGGTGTCTGTTTCCCAATTCCGTACAGTGTTTATCCATTTGTTTATGGACACAAGTTTTTTCCAGGTTTGGGCAATTGTGAATAATGCAGCTATAAACATTGATATGCAATATCTGTTGGAGAACTTGTTGCAAAGTTGGGACTTTTTGAAGGCATAGTAACTGAAAGTATTATACAAAACCCTTATTTAGAAACCAGTATATTAATCCCAGTTTATTCATCCAGATACATTCATTTCAACAGTTACTGAGTATCCTGTACCAAGCAATATAGATAGAAGCAACTCATTTAATTAGTCTGATGTTCTAACCAATTAGGCCAAAATAGCCACACTCCTTGATACAGAAACACCCTCAAAAGTAATTTCAAATTATTTTAGGGTTAAACTTTGCATTTTGAAATCCACTTTCTTTAGTCTCTGAAGTTCATTCACCTTCTTTCTAACTCAGAATTAACAACAGAGAGTTCACAATAGGACCAACCCATGATTAAGCTAAGGATCTATAGTTAGGGTAAATATTTTTATTGTATTGAATCCAAAATTTCTCCCTATAACTTACAGATACTGGTCCTATTATTACTAAGGAAAACTCCATTTCTTCCTCAAATATGTTATCTGTCACCAAGACAAACAGTTCCATACCTTCCATATTTAATCATATAAAATTTACAAGGTACTTTACCATCTTGGTTACCTTCTTCTGGATATGCACTGTGTTTGCTAGTTTGGAGCCCAGAATTGAACAAATTACTCAGTATATGTTTAGATTATGCATTCCCAATGTAATCAAGAGGAGGCAGAGACCATTAGGCTCAAAGAAGCATAGATTTTATTCATTAATTTAGTAATCTATATTTTGCATTATAATGGCACCACTAGTTCCTCAAAAAAGAAACATAACATCTTTGACTCATTCCTTGAACTGACCACTCCGTTTAGTTGGCAATAAAACTTAAATTTTTTTGGTTGTTCATTTTCAAGAGTTTTTTTGTTTGTTTATTCTTATGTTTATTTAGTTTTACTTTTACAAACACTCTACCTTCTTCCCTTCCCTCATTCCTGTCCCTTTCCCTGGTAACCTCTAATCTGCTTTCTGTCTCTTGCAAAGTTGCTTATTTCTAGATATCTCTTTTTGTACGTAGGACATACAATTATATATTTTGTCATTTTGTGTCTTGCTTGTTTCACTGAATCCAATGTTTTCAAGATTATTCCATGTTGCAGCATGTCTCAGAACTTCATTTTTTCTTATGGCCAAATAATATTCCTTGTGTATGTACCACATTTTGTTTATCCATTCATTTGTTTATGGACACAAGTTATTTCCAGGTTTGGGCAATTGTCGATTATGTGGCTATAAACACTGATGTGCAATATCTGTTGGAGAACTTGTTGCATTCTCTTTAGGTATGTACCTAGAAGTGAAATTACTGGGTCAAATGTTAAGTCTCTATTTAAGATTTTGAAGAACCACCATACTGCTTTTCACAGTCGCTCCTCATTTTACATTCTCATCAACAATGCACTAGTGTTCCAACTTCTCCACATTCTCTCCAACACTTATTTTCCATTCTTTTTTTAAAAAAAATTTTTTCTTGCTCCTTTGTCTGTCTCCTCTCCCTCTGGTACTTTCATTACACATATGTTGGTGCACTTAATGAAGTCCTGTATTTCTCTTAGGCTCCATTCATCTTTATTCTTTTTTTCTCTCTCTCCTTCACATTACATATTCTCTATTTATTTATTATCTAGTCCTCTGCCAGCTCAAATCTCCTGTTGAGCCCCCACTCATTTTTCATTTCATTTCCATTTGTTATTTTACTCATCAACTCCAGAGTTTGCATTTGGTTCTATTTTATTATTTCTAAGTCTTTACTGAGATTTTCTATTCTGCGAAACGTTGTTCTCATACCTTCCTTTACTTTTTTAAGCATGGTTTCCTGTGGATCTTTGAGCATACTTAAAATAACTGCTTTGAAATCTTTGCTAAATCCAACATGTGGCCCTCTCACAGGCAGTTTCTTTTGCCTGCTTTTTTCCCTGGGGATGGCTTACATGTTCCTGTTTTTTTTTTTTTTTTCTTTATTAGAGAAATTGTGGGTTTACAGAACAATAGTTCATAAAATAGGTTTGGAACATTTGTTGCAATTGATAACATATTTTTAGAATTCTACTATTAGTTAAACTTATGGTTTAACTAAGGGTTCATCGTATAGTATAGTTCCTTGGATTTTTTTTTTTTTCATTTTTATTTGGTTACCATATATAAACTCTAACATATCGCCTTTTAATCATATTCAGATATATATTTCAGTGCTGCTAATTCTGTTCACAGTGTTGTGCTACCATTACCCCATCCATTACTAAAACATTTCCATCATTCCAAATAGGAACCCTGTACCTTCGGAGCCTTAACTTCCCATTCCTTATTCTTTTAATGATAACCATCTTTGTGGGTGTTAAATGGTATCTCATTATGGTTTTAATGTGCATTTCCCAAATGGATAATGATTTTGAACATCTTTTCATGTGTTTATTGGCTATTCTTGCATCCTCTTTGGAGAAATACCTATTCAAGTTATTTATCCATCTTTAAACTGGGTGGTTTGTCTTTTGGGTATTGAGTTGTAGGTGTTCTTTATATTTTCTGAATATAAATCCCTTATCTCATATATGTTTTTTCTTAAAATGTATCAGTTATTTAATTAGGTTCTTTGCAAGAAGTTTAGAACACCAATTTGTGAAGAAAAACTCCATTTGTGAGACAAGACACAGAAAACAGGTGTAGCCTTGGAGCTGAGGAATAGCTTTGATTTTTGGCGTAAGTTGTGAGACCACCGTTTTCTAATCAACCTTGTGCTGCTCTGTAAACTCATCTTTCTCTTTCTCTGTGTCAAAGATCTCACCTTTCTGGTATCTGGGTTTACACAGCTTCTTCTTCTTGAAATAAGCATCAGTGAGATGTTTTGGGATTTTCACACCCCTTATGTCAATTTTGGTGGAAGTGGCAATGACAAACTTCTGGTGTGTCCTGTGCAGAGGAATTCAATTGAGGACCAGGGCCCCCATCACAAGTAGCAAGCTGCTGCTCAGCTGCTTCAGGAAAACCATTCTTTTGCCCCTGTGGTGACCAGTGAAGATGATCAGAACTGTCCTGGGAGTGATGCTAGATTGCAGCTTTCTCATGGCTCAATAGCTTCCAAGTCACATTTTCACTAGGAAAATATCTAGGCATTTTGCAAAGTTTAACCACTCTGGTACCTCCATTTTTGTCACCACCAATGGGTTTTGTGGCAGTAGTGAGAACCTTTTCCTTTTTTTCTTTTTAATACTGGATTTAGCTGTAAAATACTTCCTCTTATACATGGCCTTTCTGGAATACATTGCAGATCGTGAATATCTGCCAAGTCCTCTGAGGAGGATTGGGCTTTGGCTGCAGTGAGACTTCCCTTTTTGGGGGCTTTTTGGGCTTGAGGCTACTTTTGTTAACCTCACCACGGGCACTAAACTTCTTGGCTTCAGGTTTCTTCTCCACAGTAGCTAGCTTTCCAGCCTTTACACCCACCATCTTCCAAGATAGGAAAAAGCTGGTATATGTATTGAAACTATTTTCTCACGTTCTGTAGGATGTCTGTTCACTTTCTTGATAATTTCTTTCTACATACGAAAGTGTTTAATTTTGATGAAAACAAATATCTATTGTTTCTTTTGTTGCACATGCATTTAGTGCCATATCTAAGAAGCTAGGCCTTAAAGATTTGCCCCTATGTTATCATCTCAGACTTTTATAGTTTAGCTCTTATATTTAGATCCTTAAACATTCGGTGTTGATTTTTGTGTATGGTGTGAGGTAGGGTTCTAACTTTATTTTTCTGCATACAGATAACCAGTTTTCCCAACACCCCTTGTTGATGATACAATTCTTTCTCCACTTAACATCCTTGTCAAAAATCAATTGGCCATAGATATGTGGGTCTATTTCTGGACTTTCAACTCTATTCCACTGTTCTATTTTTCTGTCTTCCTACCAGTACCATACTCCTTTGATTACTGTCCACATTTGAAATACCATTTGAAATCATGAAATGTGAGTCTACCAACTGTGTTCCTCTTTTTCAAGATTATTTCGACTGTTTGGGGCCCCTCACAGTTCCATTTGAATTAGAAGATTTTCCATTTCTACCAAAAAAAAAAAAAAATGCTGCTTTAATCTTAATATGGTTTGCATTGAATTTCTACATTGCTTTGAGTAATTGACATATTAACAATGTTAACTCTTCCAATCCATGAACATGGGATGTCTTGCCATTTATTTATGTCTTCTTCAATATTCTTCAGCAGTATTTTATAGATGTTAGTATACAAGTCTTTTGTATCTCATTAATTCTATTTTATTCTTTCAGATCTATTGTAAATGGAATTGTTTCTCAGTTTCCTCTTTAGATTGTTCATTGCTAGTATATCAGAACATGGTTCAGTTTTTGTGTGTATTAATCGTGTATTCTGCAACCTTGCTGAATTCATTTAACACCCTGTATACTTCTTTTTTTGTGGATTCCTATAGGCTTTCAATATGTAAAATCATGTTATCTGCAAATAGAGTCAGTTTTATTTCTTCCTTTTCAATTTGGGTACCTTTTGCTATTATTGTATAATTGCTCTGGCAAGAACTTCCAGTAAAATATCAAGTAGCAGTGGTGAAGCTGGGCATCCTTGTCTCATTCTTAATCTTAGGGGGAAAACTTTGTCTTTTACCACTGAGGATGATTTTAGTGTGGGTTTTTCGTAAATGGACTTTACCATGTTGATAAAGTTTTTCCTGTTTCTATTTTTCTATCAAGAAAGGGTATTGGATTTTGCCAAATGCCTTTTCTGCATCTATTCAGATAATCATGTATTGTTGGTTTTTTTTTCTTAATTCTGTGTAGGGTATTAGATTGATTGGTTTTTGTATGTTGAACCATTCTGGCATTCCAGGTATGAATGTCACTCAGTCATGGTGTATAATCTTTTTAATATACCATTGAATTGGATTTGCTTGTATTTTGTTAAGGATATTTGCATCTATATTCATAAGTAAAATTGGTCTGTAATTTTCTTTTGTTGTGATGTCTTTACCAGGCTGTGCTATCAGAATAATACTGGCCTTATAGAATGAATCAGAAAGTGTCCCTTTCTTTTGAATTCTTTGGAAGAGTTTGAGAATGATAGGTATTAATTCTTCTTTAAATATTTGGTAGAATTCACCAATGAAGTCACCTGGTCCTGGACCCTTGGGTGGAAAGTTTTTGATTATTGAGTCAATCTCTATTTGTTTTTCTGATGTTTTCTCTGTATTTGGTTTTCTGATGTTTTCTATTTCTTCTCAAGTCAATTTGGGTAATTGATGTAATTCTTGGAATTTTTCCATTTCTTTAGATTATCTGTTTTCTTTTTTGGCATATAGTTTTCATAATATTCTTTTATAATCCTTTTTATTTCTGTAAAGTCATTAGCGGTATCAAAGTTTTACTCTCTGACTTTAATTATTGGGACTTTTTCTATTTTTTTTTTTTTTTTTTTTTTTTTTTTTTGGTCAGTCATGTAAAGTTTTGTCAATTCTATTGATTTTTTTCAAATAACCAGCTTTTTGTTTTGTTTTTCAATTCTATTCTTTATTTCATTTATGTCTGCTCTAATTATAATAGTTTCCTCTCTTCTGCTAATTTTAGGTATACTTTGCTTTTGTTTTTCTAGTTCCTTGAGATATAACTTGGGCTATTAATTTCAGATCTTTCTTCTTTTTTACTGTGGGTTTTAATACCTATAAATTTCCCTCTGAGCACTGCCTTTACTTCATCCCAGAAGTTTTTGTATCTTGTCTCTTTGTTCTCATTCATCACACAGTATTTTCCAATTTCCCTTGTAATTTTGTCTTTAACCCATTGGTTGTTTAAGAGTGTGCTATTTTATTTCTATATGTTTGTAAATTTTCCAGTTTTTCTTCTGTTATTTATTTCTAGCTTCATTCCATTGTAGTCAGAGAGATTACTTTCATGATATCAATATTTTAAAATTTATTTATAGTTCTCCTGTGCCCTAACATATGATGTCTCCTAAAGCATTATCCAGGTGCACTTGAAAAGAATGTGTATTCCATCATTTGTGAAGTGAAGTGTTCTACATATGTTGGTTAGATTTATTTGGTTGATACTGTTGTTCAGATCTTCTATTTCCTTACTGATGTTCCATCCAAACAAATGTTTTATATTAGTCTTATTATTATTATCACTATTATTGGAAAAATATGTGACCATATTAAAAAACAAATCTGGAGAGTACAGGATAGGTAAAATACACAGTAACAGTTGCCCCAAGTCCCAGAGCCTGTCCTCTTCCACAAATGTAACCAATTAATAGTGCTTGGTTGATTGTTCCAGAAGGATTTAAGTTACTCAAGGATGCCTATGTGGATTTTATACAAATGGGATCATTTATTGGGCTGTACTTTGTTTTTTTCTATTTAACTATCTTTCATCATATTCTTTCTTTTAGACACATACTTATTGCCCTCTGTATTTCAGGGGAGGAGAGAACTTCACCCAAATTCTGAGTTTTCCTGTCTTGCAGACGGAGTCCACTTAGTAGAACATTTCAGCCTCTCCCCCTGGCTCAGTCCACATCCTCAAGAATGTAGTGATTTTTCTGATTGATCAATTTGGGAAGAATGGACTGGACATGCTTGTCTCATCTCTTTCTTTATGCTGTTTAAATAGTGCTGTTTCAGGGAGCAAGCACTGTGCTGTGTCCCTCTGGGAACAGCTTCTGCTCCACGGGGAGCACTATAATGGTCCAGGCTACTGGGAGTGTCTAGAAAGACAATCCACCTGCAGATACACACCACATTCTCTAACACAGCCTTTATCCATTTTCAAAGGAATATTTTTGTTTCTTCATATGCTATTCCTAGTCTTATTTCTCAATTTGTCCTTAACCCAGGCAGAGGAAAAGGTGCTATTTTTTGGACACCCTCTAAAAGAACCCAATATATATCAAAGTAGGAAATTTAGTTAAGCAGTTTTCCATTGACAGGCATTTACATTTGCTTATTTTTTCCAGTTTTGTTTTGTGTGTTTTTTTTTTTAATCACACAGAAGGCTGCACAGTCATAAATAAATAAATGTGAGTATATCTGTAAGGTATAGTCCAAGAATGGAATTCCTCTGTGAAATACTATGCATGCTGAAAAATCTGATGGGACAAAATTGACCTCCCATACTTTTTACAAGTTTACAGTCTCAACAATGGTGAGACTTTGTTTTCTCAACCATTGCCAATAAGGAGAATTCTCAGCCTTTAATCTATACTATTCTGATAGGTGGCAAATTTTAATTTGCATTTACTTAATTATGTGTGAGATTGTGCTTTTTCCATGTTTATTGACCATTTGTATGATTCTTTCTGTGAACTGCCTGTTCATCTTCTTTGCCCATTTTTTCTATTGGGTCATTTATCTTTCTCTTATTGATTTTCAGAAGTTCTTTGCATACCAATAAAATTGGCCCTTTCCCTGTATTATGTCTTGTGAATAATTTCCCTATTTATCATTTGTCTTTTGGTAATGTGCAGGTACTTTGTCTTTTATTCAGGTATATGTAGTCAAATTTCCAATTGTTTTTATGACTTACATATATATGCTGAACTGTTGCTGACCAAAGAAAATAATATTATCAGTGTAGATCATTATAGAAAGATTATCCTGAAAGCAAATATCACTTGGATTGGATAAAGAAGATACTAGAAACACAGACATTAGTTAGAGGACTGCTATAATGATTTTGATAAGTAATCAAGTCTATGGTAACTTAAAGGAATAGAGAAAAAGAAATCAGCATGAGCTCCTTCAGAAATAGGTGCAGCTGTGGAAGAAGAGAAGGATAAAATTCCAACCTATTGTATAGGTGAAACTTCTTCCCCAAGGAAATTCCTTTATTCTCCAGTCCTCTAAGAATTGGATTAATTTGGATTTGGGAATGACTCTAACATTTTAGACTGTCTTCAGTGTATACCACTATTCTCTTGTTCAGATGTCTAACATGTCTGTTAATCTCCTTAGAGAATGAGAAATTTACCAGAGAAATTTTGGAGTAATAGAGAATTGTTCTAGGAGAATATTAGCTTTGTCACTGTTATTGCTTATTAATGAATAAATCAACATTGTGTCTCTTTCATAATCTCATAAAGTATTATTTCATAATACTTATCATGATTAATGTTTATATATTTATTTATGAATATTTAACATTTGTCTCTCTCATTAGACCAATGCTCCATGAGCACTATGGACTGTTTCTATGTTGATCAGTGTGTCTTTTGCATTTACCCCAAAAAGTGCACATTCCAAGGGTCCAAAAATTGTTTTCAAATGAACGACTATTGCTTCAATTCATATAATGTTCCTTTAAGTTTGAATAGGTTTTGGTATTTATCAAATGCATTCATGTACAGTATTTTATTTGGATGTTAAATGTCACAATAACTCCATGGGTTAGGTTTTATCTCCATTTTATTGAGGAGGAAATTTAGGCTTGGTATGCAACATAACATTTCCAAAGTCACATAGAAAATGAAATAATTACTCCAGCAAGTGCTTCACCCAGTTCTTTTTCCACAGTGCCACGCTGCAAGGTTAGAATCACAAAAACTTCAATATGAAAAGGTTAAAAACTTTCTAAATGCTTCCAGACTCAGCAGTTCATAAGAATGTATGTTTGCTGTGTAAAAATAATGAAATGGTAATACATCTTCATTAGGTAGTTTGTCATTTGCAGTGGTGTCTGATAATCAAGGCCAAGGCTATGGTTTACTAATCGTAAGTTATTGGGAATAAACTCTAAGTTTGCCATTGTATTTTCATTTTCTGAAGTTAGTCTGAAAAGAATGTGGCCTTACATTAGAGAAAGGGGAATTCCGGTTAGTTAGTAGGATGGCTGCACCAAGTTAGGAGCCACTATGTCTAAGTAAAATTGCAACTCTTATATTAGCCAGATGTACCAGAGAACAGAGTTTCTTAGGACACTGTAGGTTGGACAAGAGGCTACTTCTGATTTCAGAGGCCTGTCTGTTGGGCAAATCTCCAAGAGTAAGTTATTCATTTAACAAATAGGTACTCAGTGTCTCCTATGTGCCAGCACTTTGCTGGGATCCTGGGATTCCACAGTAGAAAGAGCAGTGAGCTCTCTGTCCTCAGGGAGACTATCTACCCACAGGATGGCAGATCATAACCAAGCAATGTATCAGTAAACAAGAGCATAACAGCTTCTGATCATTTCTGCAAAGGAAATAAATTGAGTGATAAGCTGTAGAGCGGGAGAGTGTGGAGAAAGCCATCAAGAGATTGGTCTGAAAAGTCTTCTCCGAGGAGGTGACAGTTAGCTGAATCTAAATAGTGAGATAAATATTGGAGGCAGAACGGAACAAAAAAGGGGGGCAGGGGTCAATGTCTAGAGGCAGGAGAGGGCTTTGTGCTGACAAAACAGAAAGGAGGTTTTGAGGACAGTGTACAAGAAAGAAAATGGAATGTGGTGAGGTCAAAAAGGCCAGCAAGAGGAAAACCGTGAAGGGGGCACAGGACCAAAGTAAGTTTGGTTTTCTTTTTTTCATCAGATAAGAAATCATTGGAGAGTTTTAAACAAGGAGATATTATAATCTGATACATTTTCTTTTAATATGTGATGTCTGAGATGTAAAAAGAGTGGTGGTCTTAAGAGAGATGGACATTTACCAATTTTTATGCAATCCATACTTTAGGGAGAAGCATCAAATTCCAATGGAAATCAGAAAATTGAGAACCAGGTCAGAGTTCAGAGGCCACATGAGAGGCCTCGCTGCTAAGGATTTTTCCAAGAGGAAATGTTGCTGATGGTAAGCTTCTGGAAGTGCCTATGCTTTGAAGGACCTCTTTTAGCCTCTTATCTCTAAGAATGATCACAGCACATCCTGGCCACTTTCTGTGAGAGGTCTTGAAAATTACCAATGGGGAATTGGAGGGTTTTATTGCAGGACATTCTCTACTTATTAAAAAAAAAAAAAAAGAAGAAAGAAAGAAAGAAAGAAGAATGATAGATAAATAGATAAACATGAAATCAAACAAACAAAACCACTCAGTTTTCCTGACTGAAGGTGGGATATGGATTAGAGCAGTGATTTTCAAGCTTTGCTTGCCAACAAAATCATTTGGAGTGCTTTGTAAAGATAAAAATTTTCAGACCTCACTTGTGCACAGCCTAACCTACTGATCATTAGGGTTTTGTGCCCTGGAATCTGCATTTGTTAAAAGGTCCCCATTAAATATTGGTGTTCAGCCAGGTTTAGGAACCTTTGAATTAAATAAGCTCGCCAAGTCCCTTTCAGCTCAATGAGTCTGTAAATTATCAAACTGCAGTGGAACCAACATGGGACTGTTTCTAGATGGTGCTAATATGAATTGCCAAACTGCTTCATTTTAAATTCCATTTGAGAAGAAAGCCAAATGATATTAGCAAGAAAAAGAGAGCGAGAGAGAGAAAGTTGCTGGTGCCAAATTCTCCCAACTGCTGTGCTCCAAAGGAACAAATTATTATTTATATTCTGATTGAGAGTGTAAATGCATCTTCCAAGGAGACTGACTTACCATCAGGGGGGTTAGACACAGGGAGATGTTTAGGTTTATCATATAATATTTCTGTAATACTCCATGTGCTGTCACTTTGGAAAAACCTTTGACTCATTTGCTGCTGTATCTTTTGATTATAAGTTGTTCTGGGTGATGAAGAAGCTGATGTCAAAGGCATACCATGGGTTCAAAGTCACACAGTGAGTCACTGACTAAAGTATTTTCCAGTCGTGGATTGTACATTCTTAATTATATAATTAGCCTCCCAAGTCAAAGTAACAGCACAAACCAACAGAACAAAATGTCTAATTGCTTAGATGAAAAGTATATTGTTTTTCTTTACCAGCATAAGCCCTCCTAGGAAAAATGATAGGATTTGTGGGAGTGGGTTTGGGGTGGGGAGGGCTTTAAAATGCATTTTGTTTACAAATATTTTGTTTATCCTACCCTTATGTCATAGTATCTAGAATGCCACTATTAGTGACTCTTTTTGGAAATTAATAGTTTACTCATTTTGGGCCACATTTTTATAGAACTATAGAGCATGGTGATATGTTGTCTTGTATGCGTTTATTGAATGCTTGGCATTCTTTTAATAGACCTTGAGTGGATTTATCTCTTTGTTCAACAGATTTTATAGAACAGCTATTATGTGCCAGCCTCTGTAATAGACACTGTAAGTACAACAATATCTAAGAAACAAATCTTATGTTCAAGGAAATATAGCTAGTGTGGTAGCTAAGTCTTATGTTTATATAAATATGTGCATACTAGTAGAGCTGATGTAAAACTATTCAGACTTTGTGCCTATGTATAAGAAAGGAATTTGCTTTCTGGGATGGCCTTATGGCAGATTGTAATTTCCAAAGATAGTCATAAAAATATTTCCCATCTCTCATGCTCCATGCATGCTCCCTGTTGGAATGTTCTCTCTTGGAAGTTGCCATGTACTGAATAGCCCAAGTTGCATGGCAAGACCCACACACAGGTCCTCTGGTCCACAGCTCCAGAACCCTAGCATAGCAAGTATTTCTGAATTATAAATGTTTTACCTGCCACTTTTCCATGCTAAACTATACAATTATTGAGGAGAGAAATGTAGCTTTGATCTCTGTTTCATATCCAGAATTATCACAGTGGCTAATAAGTGAAGGTAGAGATAAAGTCAGAATAAGCATCAAAATCCCAGGACCTTCCCTCAACATCTTATATTGTAACTTAGCCCTTCTGCTTCTGATTGGAAACCTCCAATATTTTTCTGTGACCATCCTTGTGTCTTAAACTACCACAACTCCTTCCAAACTGAAGTTTATATAATGGATGACTGACTGGTGTTGAGAGCAAGTAAGTAGAGGTGGCAGGGCAGGGGTATGAATGGTTGGGTGGGATGAGAGCAATTACAATCATGGACCCTGGAGTTAGACTTTCTAGGTTCGAATCCTAGCTCCATTACCTCCTACCTTGTGATCTCAGTCAATTTACTTAACCTAACCAAGCCTAATTTTCTTCACTGTTAAAATGGAGTTACTAGTAATACTTTCTTCAGAGCATTGTTGAAGCAAATGAAATGATTAACCTTAAGTGCTTGGCAGGATGCTTGGCTCATGGTAAGCATTTAGTTAATGTCAGCAGTAGAAGTAATAGTAATAAATAGCATTAGCATCAGGGTATTGTTGCAAGTCAACATTCAAATCATTATTTTCTTCCTGTGTCCAAGTCTGGTAGTTTTATACTGAATCCCGCTGACATAGCTCCTCTCACTGTATCTGAGCCATTTGAATGGCTGCAGTGGAATTGCAATAATCAGTAATGACATCTCAGAGCTCCAACAGAAAGAAAAGGGAGATTTCCATTTCTTGAGCTCCTAGTATGTCCCAGGCACTTACTATGTGCTTCGGCACAAGGAAATTTTAAATTGCAATTAAATGCTCATCTCTCAGAAAAGAAAATATGAGACTGAATAAGAAAATCTTCAATGTGGTGTTTTGAAGCTGGAAGCTATTGCGTGTGTAAAGCAATATTTCAAAAGGGGCCAAAGTAAATAAAGGAGATATGACATCCTTTGATTTTCTGATGGCAAATGACAGAGCATGGGCTAGTCCAAAATGCAGTAGGAAGCTAGAAAGTGAGAATGGGAGCTTCAACTAACAAGAGTTTTCAGTAGCTCTTTTCCCCTTGAGAAGCTGATGTTGTAATGACATAAGAAGAACCTCTATAAGCAGCATCAAGACCATTATTAATTAGAAACAGAATCATTGAAGATGGAGAAGAACTATTTCGTTGCTCCTCCCTAGAGTCTGGGCTGGGATAATTCCCTACAGGATTATTTCCAGTTCTGTGTGAGTTAATGATCCAGCGTAACCAACCCCAGTCAAAGAGAATGCAACATAAAGAACAAACAAAAGAAAATTGTTAGGATTACGCACAAACCCTCTTTGGACATATGCAGGCTCACAAAGCTAATGAGCTCCCCATTCAGATTCTCCCGTGGCACTCTATTGTAACAGTCCTAAACATTCTGAGAAGAGTGCTACTAAAGTTAGAGGGGGTTGGCTATTAAGGCTGAATGCTGAAGAGGGCACTTTGATGAAGGAGGGGGCCTTCCTCCTGCAAGCTGTTTTTCACTGACAGAGAAAAGCAAAGCCCAGACAAGGAGAGCCAGCTGCTTGGCACCACCCACTTTAGCTTTGGTAAAATCACAAAGGGGATGGAGGGAGGGAATGAGGGGTCTTAGGAGTGCACAGCCCATCTGACACAGGAAAACTAGGGCCTCCTTAGAGGCTTGAATAGGATACTTGCAGGAAAATCTGACTACATTCAATGAAGGTCAGTAAACATACAAAACTCATTACACACAGCAAATAGAAACAGCACTAAGAGATGAGTCTGTTGATTACAAATCCCATTGTTTGTAAAGGGAAGGGAAAGATATTTTAGATATATTAAGTATTATTCTTCTGTCTGGATGTAGCAAAACAGGGTAATGTAGTTCAGGGTTTTGCACATTTTAAAAACATATCAGGAGCCATTTATCTATGAAAACTTTGTCTGGAAGTTCAAAACATAAAATATATTAAAATAGATCAACTATGTTTGAAAAGAGGATGGAGGCTTACAGCCCTACTTCTCTCCTCACTTCTTGGTTCCCACGGTTACCCTGGGATACCCCCATGGAAACCAGAGAGGTCCAAGAAACACAATTTGAAGGTATCTTTAGACTGGCTTAGCACATACTATCAAAGAACATGAGGCAAGCTGATCAAACAATCTGAGCCTTGGTCTCCTCATTCTCCAAATGGCAATAATGGGAAACTACCAGGAATGTAGGAGCTTAATGAGATAAACAATTCAGTACTTGGCTCATAGCAAGCTCTCAACCAGTGTTTTTCTATTTTTTCCATTAAAGTCAGAAATCTTTCTCAGGACTTCTCACACACCAAGCTATCTCTTCTTTAAATCCTATTGCAGTTTTAGTCAGTACAACCTTTTACAGTTTGGTCTGCTGCAATTATTATTATTATTATTATTATTATTATTATTATTATTAACAAAACAATGAAAGGAGCTACTATTTTTTATTAAATCATGTATCATATACACGATATAAGATGATTTGCACTTATTTTCTTCCACAACTAATCAGAATAGTTGTTTTTTCCAGTGTACAGGTAAAGAAAAAAAATGAAGTTGAGAGTTTTAAGTAAGGTACTTCTTCAATGTCATACAGAAAGAAATTTGCAGACAGCCAACCCAGAAATTTGCAGACCACAGAACTGACTCCAAGTCTTAATTGTATCTATTTACACCTCATGTTTTGTCTCCTCGATGAGACTATAAATTCCTTGAAGTTAGGGAATTCCAGGTTATAAATTTATTTATTCAACAAATATTCTGTTGAGTACTTACGATGCACAGACACTGTCCTAGGCACTTGGAATGCATTGATAAACTAAACAAGCAAACTTCTCTGCCCTTAATATGTGTATGAAAATATATCCAATGCTACTTGTCATCCAGGAAATGCAAATTATAGTAAAATGAGATAGCCCTTAACACCAGCTAGCATGGGGGTAAAAAGCAGAGATTCAAAGTGCTGGCAAAGATACAAGAGTGAGGAACTGTAGATGGGAATGTAAAATGGTTGAGCCACTTTGGAAAAGAGTTTGGCAGTATTTTTTTTAAGCTGATCATATGCTTACTCTATGATCAGCTCCTAGGTATTTACCCAAGAAAAACGAAAACGCATGTTTATGTAAAGAATGTTCTAGTGGCTTTATTTATAGGACAAAACCTGAAAACAACTCATGAACTGTTCAGCAACTGATGCATCTATAAATATACAATGGAAGTACTTAGCAATTAAAAATGAAGACTCTACTGATACATGCAATTGAAGACTCTACTGATACATGCAATAATATGAATGTTTTCAAAAGCATTAGGCTAAGTGAAAGAGACCAAAAAAAACAGATGAAGTATTTTATGATTCATTTTTATGACCTGCTTGGGGGGAGGGGAGCAAACGTACAAATCAGTTGTTGCCAGGGGTAGAGTTGGAGGGGGGAGGGGATTAACAACAGAGTCATAAGGGAACATTCTTTGAGGTGAGGGAAATATCCCACATTTTTATTATGGGTTTGGTTATATGACTACATATATTTGTCAAAATTCATCAAACTGTGCAACATAAAAAGGGTGGATTTAAAAAGACATTTCAGGGCTAAAAAGAAAGTTACAAAAGAATTCTTAACTTCACAAAAAGTATTTTTCCCTCCTATGTTTTTTTTTTCTCTCCTCCCGAAATTTTCATATCTCCCAATTACGAGCATTGTTGGAGCATGGCCACAGGCAAAATAAATGAAGTTTAGGACAGGTCAACAAAAACAAAAACAAAAACAACCCTGTCCTTATGGAGCTTACATCCTAGGGAAGGGAGGCAGGGTTGAAAAATAAACATATGAAATAAGTAAATTATATAGTATTTTGGAAGGTAATAACTGCTTTGAGGAGAAAATATAGTACAAGTGTGGTGGATTGTTAAATTAATGGCTCGCAATAAATGGTGCCAAGTCCTTGGGTAGTCCCTTCTCATATTCACCTGAGCTTGACTGCATGACTTGTCTTGGCCAATAGGGACCAGCAAATGTAACAAAAGCAGTGGTTTGAAAAGAGCTTGCACATTAGCATTTGCCTTACAAGGATGCTACCACATAAGAAACCCAGGCTGTTCTGCTAAGAGGTCGTGTAGAGACAAATCAAGGCTTTGGGGCTGACACCCCAGCTTAATGCCACATGACTGCAGCTGGGTAGGTGACCCCAGGAGAGACCAGCAGAAAAATCATCCCCACTCTGTTCCCAACATAAATTGAAGCAATGTGAGAAATTAAATGGCTATTTCAAGCCACTTGCTTATATGGGGCTGTTTGTTACGCAGCAGTAGATAACTGAAACAGCAGGCTAAGGTGCATATGCAACACATCTAATACCAAAGGCACAGTAAGTAGATAACTTGAATACATTTTCAAAATCATGGATTGATATGTGTCATTAACTATAGAATAACATCAGGAAAGGCCCACATGTTCATAAACCATCTTCCCTTAACCCCCCATTGATCTTCCCATTGGAAAAAGGATTGTCTGGAGGAATAATTTGATAGACGAAGCAGAACACATTTCCATAGGCTTTTGTACTATTATAGATCCTTCTTTCTAAGTATAATTTAGCACTCCAATAGTGAAACATGAATTCCCATATGCACCCAAACTAATAAGAATAAAGGTAACAGTCACATTTAATAGCAGATAACTTGAGAAAACTAAAGTACAAATGTTTTTCTTGAGATCTCATAGGATTTCAATAGAGGTTATAAAGGATGGATCTAGTAAACATATATTGTGCCATTTTGTTTTTTTTGCTTTTGTTTGTTTTTTTAATTCAGTTTTATTGAGATATATTCACATACCATACAATCAGGTGTACAATCAACGATTCACAGTACCATACTATAGCTGTGCATTCGTCACCCAAATCTATTTTTGAGCATTTTCCTTACACCAGAAAGAATCAGAATCAGAATAAAAAATAAAAATAAGAAAAGAACACCCAAATCACACACCCCCCATCCCAGCCTAATTTTCATTTCAGTTTTGTCCCCATTTTCTACTCATCCATCCATACACTGGATAAAGGGAGTGCGATCCACAGGGTTTTCACAATCACACTGTCACCCCTTGTAAGCTACATTGTCATACAATTATCTTCAAGAGTCAAGGCTACTGGGTTGGAGTTTGGTAGTTTCAGGTATTTACTTCTAGCTATTCCAATATATTAAAACCTAAAAAGTGTTATCTACATAGTACGTAAGAATGTCCACCAGAGAGACCTCTCAACTCCATTGTGTGCCATTATTTTTAATAGTAAATTACAAGTTAGGGAATAGGGAAAACAGAGATCCTTAGCTTGGAGAAGTTGTAAGCTCTCTGTCCTTAGAATTGTTCATGCATAAATCAGTCTACTACTTGCAAGAAAAGTTGAAGAGAGATCCGGGCATTGGGTAAGGAAGAGGATTTAACAATGTTTAAATTCCCTTCCAATCTTGTGAACCACAGGGTATTCAACATGCTTCTATGTATTTGGAGATTTCATTAGAAGAACACAAGTGAAGGGCAAGAAAACATCTACAGTAGGAGGGATGCAGCCCGCAATGTGCAGGTGCACTCATTTGATACAACCAGTGTGTTCCTGACAAGTCTCATACAAATCATACTTTGTATATCAAATCCCATTTGAACTTAACTAAGGGAATAGAGTATATAAAAGAACCTTGCAGAGACTCTTCTTGTAAACTAAAGAATCATCATGTAATGAGAATACTCATTTTTTGGTGAATTTGAGTTTTCAAATAAAACTAAGTTTTTAAGATAAGTTCCATTTTCTGAAATATTTGATTTTTAATGTATCATGGGGCACAGGGGAGGTTATTTGGGGCTAGACAGAATTGAGTTTAGAATCTCCCTTTTCTACAAATCAGCTATATAACCTTGGAAACAACCAAAATCTGAGCTTTCATTTCTTCATTAGAAAAGGTTTGGAAAGTAAATATGGGTAACTACAGCATATAACTCAGTTCTTGTCACTGAGTTCCCTCCCTTTTCAAAATCCATATGGACAATCTCAAAATGGATTATGATTGATCTGAACCAAGAACATCCAGGAGAACTGACCAACCTTGGGAAGTCCGCAAGAGTCTGTAGGCCTAGAAGGCAAAGCACTGAGTCTAGGACAACTGGACAAGGCAGGAGGAACAAATGAAATAGTACATATTGAGAACATCATAGAAGCAGTAGGCACAAGGATCTGAGTTAGATGCTCATCCTAGGGAAGAGGCTATTGACTTTTCTAACATTTTATTAAACTGCTAAGGTATAAACAGGCAGAGGCTTATTGGGAAGGGCTATAGCCAATTCATCCTGGCAACAACAGATATTACATGGGGATCCACAATCTCCATGCTCATAATAGATCACATAAGTGTCCAGCTCCATTATACCCATAGGAAGCATAGTCCCCTGGGATAAGTTCAACCTGGGGTGTGGAAACAGAAGAAAAGAGAAGCAAACTAAAATACCTGGGATACAAAACTACCAAACTTGAAAATCATTTGGGAACTTGTAAAATGCAAACAATTGGGCCTTACATTCAAAGATTCTGGAAAGGAGATTGCAAACCTTCTTAAAAAAAAAAAAATATATATATATATATATACACACACACACCTGATAATTAGGTTCATGTAGCTCCAAGAACCTGAATTACCTAAACCAAGCTCTAGGAGAATTGACTCAACCATGTGTTCTTTCGTGGGTGGGGAAAGGGGCAGGTTCATGGGCCAAATTACAATGCAAGGCAGCAAGTAACTACTGGTGTCCTTCAGTTAAGATTTGCTATCCAGTGAGAACCAATGCAATTGAGCAAGAATGTAATAAGGAGCACCGCAGAGAGTGACAACTGAGGAGCATCACTCCCTAAGGCAGCCTTTCTCAACCAGGGTTCCTCTTATGAACCCCACATCATAGGCATGATCTTAGTGATGATTTTCTAAATTCTTCCAAGGATGTTACATAAGTAGTACATTCTACATGCATAGTACGAGGCTAATTATTATTCCTTTGAGCATTAGGGCTTAATTCCCTTCCAGAACCCTGGTTCAAGAAAGGATGGAAAGGAAAAGATTCCGTAAGTTTTGGGACCAGGAAGGCAGCGATATTCCTTGCTAAAGGATCAGAAAGGGGATTAACAAGTCAGAGATTCCCATGCTGGGGGATCAGAAAGTGGGTAAAGCAAACATTCCACTTGCCAGCACTCTTCAAGAATCATCTTTGATTCTCTTTGACACATTCCTTTATTCACTCACCCTAAACACTCTAACCTAAACCATGTGTTTGCTTTTGCATCTGTGTGTTTGTTGTGTATTTACAGGTACACAGGTACTCGTCAATTAGCTTCCAATATCTACAATGACCTTGGACTCAGTTAAAGGTACAAGTGATCAGCTGAAGTTAGTGATGTAAGCAAGACTCTGGTCATGAATTCTCCATGCCAGTCATTAACCCTCAGGAAATGGACTTAACTAACTTACTCTGCCAAGCTTCCACCTGCTCAGAGGACTCTACAATCACTGTACACTGTGAAGAAAAGAATATGCTTAATCAGTAGTCATGGTGTGCACACTGACAACCTGAATGTAAACCTGTGGTTATTAGCAGAGACCCCAGATGTGCCCTTATAGTAATGCTGTTTATAAAGTGGCTTCACGATTTCCTGTTGATTCTGGCCCTAATGAACTATTTACTTCTCATATTAAGTAAGAAATCAGCATGGAGCTTTGGAAAGAGTTCTGTTCTAAGACGGAGGAGATCTGGCCTCTATCCATCCTCTACAAACATCTATGAGGTGCCATGTACCCACTTAATACATATTTGTCTAATTGGATTGAACTTGACTGGCTGTGACTCTTAATGGCTCTATTAATAATAACATAATATTTGCTATTTAATTATATATTTACTGGTTTATTTGCTTATTGCATGTTTCCTCCCTTAGGGTAGATACTCCATGAGTTTGGTGCTCTTGACAGTTTTATTTACTACAGCATCCCCAATGCTTAGAATGATGCCTTGCCCCTAGAAGGTGATCAATAAATATTTGTTAGATGACTGAACACCTTTCATTGAACTTTTTGAAATATACCAGGCACTGTGCTAAACAATTTAATGTATATTATGTCATTTGATCAGTGCTTCTCAAACTTGCATGTAAATATGCATGCAATATGAGCTCTTGTTAAAATACAGGTTCTGATTCAGTAGGCCTGGGATGGGGCCTGAAATTTCGCATTTCTAACAAGTTCCAGGTGATGCTGATGCTGGGGGTTCATGAGTAGCAAGAATCAAATCTACATACTACCCCATGGTATAGATACTACTTCCCCCTGTATTATAGAGAAGGAAACAGATTTATGGATGTTCAAGATCTTGTCCAAGGTCACATAGCTAATGAATAGAAGAGTCTGATAACAAAAAATAAGCCACCTCATATCTCTGAATCACAATTCCTAGAAAATACTGATCTAGGAATATGCATTTGGAGAGTGGCACACAGATGTTTCAAGTATGCTTAACGCTATCTCTATTAGAATTAAAGAAGCTCATTCATTCATTCAATCACACATTTGTTGAAGGTCTCTCCTAAGTCTCTCTCTACTTATATGTGCCTCACCTGATTTTCTTCAGTGAAAACAGTCAACCACCATCCTAAAACAACAACAACAACAAAAACAAAACTCTTTTCTGCTCATTCTTAGATAATCAGCTTAGAATCACCTTAACCTGCACAGAAAAGCTCAGTTCAGCATTTAGCTTAGTGCTTCCAAAAGCCCTGAACTTGATTTTGTCAGAACTCATCTCTCCCACTTCAGACCCATTTCCACCTGGAAGCCTGTATTAACAAAGAGAGGTGTGGGTGGATGGTTGGCATTTTCTCTTCTCTATCCAGCATTTTGCCTTCTATTTTTCAGGAGACTTCCTCTGTTGTCCAGATGATTTTGGGAATTCCTTTCTCACCTCCCACTTGATCCTTGGGTTCCAAGGATCCAAGACATCTCCATCTCAGCTTTCTCCTTCTGATTCATGGAGAGACTCACGTCCTTGCCCTGATATCTCAGGAAGTGCAGGCTGAGCTCACTGTAGCAATGTGCAGCTCTGTGCTCTGCTCTTAAAGCAGTGGTCAGCCCATACTCACACTAGATATCCTGGGCAGGCGTCCGACTTCAGGCCACAGAGTGCATCCGGGACAGGCACACACACATCAAGCTTCCTGAGTGATGCCAAGGCAGCCTCCTCTCTCTAGGAATGGGCTGAAGGATGACGCTTCCCACAGCAGTCTCTCCCAGGAGTAGGGTCTGGAATAGAATTGGATGCCACAGCCCTGCAATGGCTCTCTATAAAGAAATCTATTCCAAGATCCCTCTTGTCCCCACACCCTGATCCCATGTATGTCCTTCTTCTGTTTGTGGGTCCTCAGAGCTGTGGAACCAGATCCCTTACATTTCCTGTATAAATTCTTCACACAAGGATAATGAGGATTTGTTGGTCATTCACTTTGTTATTGACCACTCAGTGGAAATGCAGACATAGAGTGGCCTGTTCCAACATCCTGCGAAATGGAAGAAGATTGGTGATTGCTGGTTCTTTTATTTGGAAAAGGCATTAACCCTTACTAGCTAGTGCCTTCAGGCAAATGATCTCAGTTTTCCAAAACTATTTCCAAATGCATAAAATAGTAACTTAATGGGGAAATTGTGGCTGTCCTACTGTGTTACAGAGTTTTAAATCAATAAGCAACCATTTATTTGCTCATAAGAGTCTCCAAAAACTCGAAAAATTGTGAGGCTCAAATTAGAGAGTATATGTGAAAGTGCTTTCTAAATTCTAAAAGTGTTATAAAATTGCTCATTAATACAATCACAACATCTACAAAACTGTTAATGGGGGGAGAGGAAATCAATTGGTATGTTATCTTGTTTTGAGTGCAGGGTCAGGGCATAAAGTGGCACACACGCCCCTCTGCCTGTCAGCAATCAGCAATTAATCAGTCTCCGTGTATTTTTAAACACTGAGAATCTTGTAGTTTCTATTCACTGCAGCTGGAAGACTGCCATCTAAAAAGCCAGCATCCACTACTGGCTGAATTAATACTTGCTGCTACTAAGAACTCAATTCCTCCACCCCTTCCTTCACTTCTACTGGCTCTTGTAAAGCAGCCAAAATAAAGTTCCTTAGAGCTGGGCTTAGACATATTTGTGAAACCTAAAACTCTGACTCTGATATCCATCCTGGAAGACTGCAGCAATCAGGGACCTATCATCCATAGAGCATCCAATATGTGCTAAGAAATGCACTAGACATTTTACACACATATTATTTCATGTCATACTCACAACATTCCTTTAAGTTAGGGTTAATAACTCCATCATAAATTTAAATGAATTGACGCTTTGAGAGGCCTATGCATTTCCATTTGCTTCTTTGACAGGTTGTGAATTGAGCACTTTCTTTGTGCTAAGTCTTGAGTATATGCTGTTGGATACAATATGGAACTTGTGATCTTAGTGGGGAAGCAGATCAAGAAAAATAAAACAGACATGCAAAGAAATGCAGATTGAAGTTCCATGAAAGGACTTCCCAGAAGGAGTGGTAAAAATTCAGGTGGGTGGGTGAGAAAGTGTATGGAATCAGAGAACCAAAAGATGTAAAGGAACCCTTTGTCCAAAAGGACTGTGTGGAGACAAAGTCCTGGGGATACAATTTAAGCCTTTGTATCTTACCATGAATGATCCTTGTACTTGTCTGCTATAAGAATTGATATGTTCGCATTTTACACAAGTTAACATCAGGAATCTTAATATGGACCCAAGGACAGAAGCGTCCAGTTGTAAGACCTTTTCTGTGACACTTACCAGCTGGTGTCTTTAGGAAATGCATTCCATTTTTCTTAGCTTCAGCTTCCAAATCTGCCTTGTTAAACTTATAGTGCTGTTCTGAGGATCACTGGGGTGGTGTGTGTGAGGTGCTTCACAAATGTAAGATATTATTTCACAAATGTAAGAGTGCTTCACAAATAGAAGAGATTACTGAATGCACCAAAAACTTCCTATAAGGAAAACAATTGTGATCCATATCTGTCACTTAACATTAATATTAATCCAACAGGTTAAACCTCTTCCAGGAGGAGAATTTATGAAGTCAGGACAATTAAAAACTGCCCTGGTCACAAACCCACTGGGTAGTCAGATCCCAATTTCCTCCAGTATGAAAACAATGCCTTCCAGACATCATCACAGTTTCTTTCCCACATTCTCCCATTGCTTTCCAGACTTGCAGTATTTTAAGAATTTCCAAGCCCCAGTTCCCAGCTTACTGAATCTGAAGGGTGAGCCAAGGTACCCATGTACATTTAGTAAACAGCTCAGGTGATTCTTGTGATAACTACAGGTCATCGGTCCTCAAATATATGTATACATAACAATCACCTTGGGTGTTTATGAAAAAAACAACCTCCAATAATTTTAATTCAGTGTGTCCGGCGTGGGGTGCAGGAATTGTATTTTTAACAACTGCATTTTTTTAAATTGTATTTTTAACGTCTCCCAACCACAGCTGTTTCTGTGGTCAGTAGTGCACTATTCCAATGTAAGAAAGCAGTGGTCTAAAATGGAATGAACCATTTCATCTCCTGAGTCCTTTTCAAGTCTACCCTTCTGTACCTCTCCCCACTGTGTCCTATCAGTTGAAATTCCACCTCTTGCAAATGGCCCTGGAATTTTCCGCCTTCTCCTCCACTGCTGTAGGATTATCTAAGATCTTTTGAGTAAGATATGGACTCTCTGAAGTCACTCAGTTCTGGGGTTTGCCTTGTTCTTAATTAGATCTTGGAGGGGAAAGTGGAGAATTTGGAGACAATTAGGAAGGAAGAGAGGGACAGAGTGTAGAAGGCAGGCAGGAAAGAGAAAGGAAGGAATGTAGGAAGGAAGGAAAGAAGCATTTAATGGGCTAAGTGACAGAAATAGAGATTGAAGTCGAATTTGGAGTCAGAAAGTCCAAATGTCGTTTATCTCCCACACACTTTTGTGGAAGAGGGAAGGTTGTATAAATCTCTTCTCACGCAGTCTAAGATATCGGTGTCCCTTTACAGGAATTCCTGGCTTCTTAGAACAAGAAGGATAAATGTTTAGATTGTCTTGAAGCTACTCATCCCCAGGGCTCTTCAACTCACACTACAAAGATTTTAACTGTTTGCGGAATACATGTTCTCTCCTCTAAAGAAGGATCTGGGAAAATGAAGGAAAAAAAAAAAAAATGAACAAAGGAAAGGGGTGTGGGGTGGAGAAGGAAAAAGAAAAATATTTACCCGGGCAAACGATAGTGCTTCCCCAGACACAATCAGCCCACACTGGACTTTTCTGAATCATTAAACCTCCCAACTGCCTCATGTGCAAATTTCCCCAACTCAGCTACAATCCTCAGTGAGAGAAAGCATGCCTCAGTGCTAATATGTTAAGTCAGCACCACAGGGGTTTTAGGATGGGAAGGGCAGAGGGTGGTGGTGGGTGAGAGTAACAGCTGCCTGGAAGAAGTTCACACTGCTTTTTCAGAGACACTTCTTCAGTCCAGAAGAGATTCAAGGTTTGTCAAATTACCCTCGAGGCCGGTGATGGCTGGTGTGCTTCATTCCCTGGAAGCTTTCTACTTTTTGTTTTCTCCTAAATCTCAGTCATTCCTCTCTCTTTCTTAGAGTCCGAAGCATGCAAAAACAGGGAATGAGTCTGAGTGTTCATTCTCTTTTCTCTTTAGCTCCAACTGGAAATGGACAAATTGGTCCAATTTGCCTGCTAACTATGGAACCATTCAGCGTTTGTTTTCCATCCAGGGCAAAGAACTGGAGAATGGGTGATCAGCCTGAATGATCCTCTAGAAAATCCATATATATTCATATCCTGCATACCTCTGGACTCCTTCTTCTCTCACCCCTGAGAGGGCCACATTTTATAATGGTTTCCAATGCTCTGAGAATAAAGACTGGAATAATTAAAGGTCCAAGAAGGATGTGTACTATCTGGCCTCTACAATAGTTTAAGCCTCATCGCTTGCCATCTCCCATTCACTCACCACACGTTGGCCTTCTTTTACCTCCTACGTTCTAATCAAGGTTCAGTCCGAATTTCATTTCCTTCAGAAGTTGTCCCCAGAACAGAGTAGGCTCTCTGTGGAAAGCTTATGGCCCCTTAGATCTTTCATTTCTACTTTGTATTACTTATCACAAGTATAATTTTTTAAAAAATGTTTATTGGATTACTTAATGCCTATTGTTAAGTGCTCTAGTAAAATGCAACTCCGTGAAGGTTGGGACTGACTCCTGTGTTCAGTGCACTCCCAGAGTATGGTACAATGTCAGGGGCTGATAAGTATTGTTGGAAAGAACCACAGTTGGAGGTGAAGAGTGTTTATAGGAAAAGGCCCCATGTTGGTTTTCTTTAGTTTTCATTTGCAAATGTGTAGAACAACAAGAGGCCTCTCTGATCTTCAAATTGTAGACAAAATTTGGCAAGAGCCCCCAATTCCACCAGCTTCAGATGTCTAAATGCACTCATCCTCATACATACACACACACACACAAAGACAAAACAAAAAACTGCCACTTTTTATTTTTGGCTGTCTCAGCCTCTAATCCCCGTTTGCAGACATGCCCCTCCTTTGTACCATGCTGAAAATTTAAATGAGATTCATTCACTCCTGTGTCTCCTTTATAAAAACGTACCTTCAGAACCTAAAGCATTTCTGAATATAGACAATATTATTAAACATTTCAAGGTGGGAGGAGAAAAGAGGAGGTAGTTATATCATAGCAATAATAGCAATACAAACATCTTCCAAAGTTTTTCAGCCATTGCCACCCTCACCCTCCTATAGGACCCCCCTCCCCAGCCATATGGCCTATAGGACCCCTACCATATTCTCCAGCCCTTCCCTTCATCCTCTCTCAGCATCCTATAATAATTTTTTTCTAAACACTTCTCATTCGTTTCCCTTACTTGGTCTCAGGAGTTCCAAAGAAAATATTCTTCTACTTATAAACAAATAAATGCTACCCCTCTTTTCAAAAAGTGCCTTGGCATATTAGATAAATGAGACCTAGAGAATCTGACCTACTTTGAGTACTAGTTCCAGTTATTTTTCTCAGAGGGTAATTTCTTTCCCAAGAGGAGTCTCATTGTCGGATAATAAGACTACATTTTTGGTTTTCATCTTATTGTTATCTCCTCTTTAAAAAATTAAATTCCTCTCATATTTTCTTCCCAAATAACTTACATTATAGAAACTTGAGTGAATTCTTTCAAGTAAAAAGCAAACTGGTCAATGGTTATAAAAAATAATGGAATCATGTAGAACACTGTTTAGTAATCAGAGAGATCTGGTTTAAACCCCCTTGAACCTACAGCCTATGGTCCTGTAGTTAAGTTATTTAAACCCTCTAATGTTCAGTTTCCATATCTATAAAATAATAATGCTTTTGGATTTTTCAGCTACATGAAATAATAAATCATTTTATTATCTAAGACAGTTTGAAATGGTTTGTTTGTTGCTTGTCATCAAAAGCTTTATAAATAAACCACTGTTTTACCTCATGTATTAATGTATACCTTTCTCTATTTCAGCACTATTTTCTCAATTCAAATGATCTGTTTCTATATTTGCTATAACATCTCAGCTTGGAACTTTAGTAATCCTCAGTAGGTATTACTAATGATTATAAAACATTATTATTTTACTTTTTAAATACTCAAAATATGACCAGCAAAAAAGTTTCAATTTTATAATTATCTTATATTTCCCTTGGATATTTTAAAAATAAAGTTATAATCATATATGTAAGACATGCATTGCATATATTTGTTTTCTGCTTGCCTATCCAACATCCTTTCCATCTCACTGTTCTAATCACACAGAGGTTATGCCTTGGGAACTGTCAAAAAAAAAAAAAAAAAACATTTGCACTATCAATGTTAAGCAGACAAGGATGAGTTGATTCAGGAGCTACTGTTGTAGGGGAGAGAGAGTAGAACTCAAGAACCCCAAGGCAAATAGGGCAAGGGCAGTAGAAAAGTACTAGTGGACCATCTAGCAATAGAGGGGCAGGGGTGGGCAGTTAAATATTTGAAACAACTGGTTTTGAAGTTATCTTTCTCTGCAGTCTGGGTCATTTTACTCTGCAGCCCCACAACTGTAAGATTAGTTTCAAGGAAGTCAGGGCAAGGAGGAGTGGGTAGGGTCCTGAGAGGTGCAAGGCTGGCAGCTTGGTGGAGAGAAAGAAAAAATACAGTCGTGGTCAGTGGTTTTTCAGAATCACGGGGCTCAGGTAAAAATCAACCTATTTCATAATGGTCAGGTGAGGAATAAGATTGACCTTAAGTCCAAATTCAGGACAAACTATTCGGTGGCATTCTCCTGGCCATGATAATGGTTCATAAGAGACCTCGTTTGAAGATCAGTACTTTTGTTTGGATAGTTGTGAAAACCATTCTGATCTATTCCTTTGATACGAGTAAGGAAGCATGAAGCTCTCATGGCTATTGGCAGCCGTCTTGCAGCCAAGAGGAAAAGCCGCCAGGAAGGAAGCTGACTTAGGGAGGAAGTCACAGCCATGAGAACCACAGAGAAATGGAGATGAAAGCTATGACTAAGCTGTACATGATCCCAGATGTTTCTGGATTTTTCAGTTATGTGAAATAATCAATACCCTTTATCACTGAAACTAGTCAGAAGGGGTTATAGTAACAATCTGCCAAAAGGAAGCTATTACTCAATGTGATAGTGTACTTTCCATTTAACTTTATTGTTTTATGTATCTATATGGGCAACATTATCACTGTTCCCTATCATCTGATAAGGCCAGACTACTCTCATTGAACTTCTTTTATCGAATGTTGGCTATTTACCTACTTATATTTCTGAATGAATAAAAAAATCATTTAATTAGGTTTCAAAGATAAGAAGGTTCGGCTTTTAACTTGAATTAATTTAAATCTAAAAATCAAGGTCAATGATAGACAATTTTCTGGTATGTTTTCTTCCAATCCAGGAACCTAATATATCCAATCATTTAATAAAATCTCCTTTTAAATTCTCTATAATATGATTTTATAGATTAATTTATGGCTGCATATTGCCTGTACAATTTATGCCTCCATATTTCACATTTTATTGCCATTACAAAGGATTTTTAAGTATGTTTTCCAAATGGTTATTGTTATTAAGCTAATATTCTTCTTGGCAGTTTAAAGTAGTTTTTAGAAGCACTGAAACTGGAAGCAAACCACATGGATCTAATGATGGATAAGCCACTTATTACCTTTAAGTCCTTGTACAATTACCTATCCTTATGTACCTCAGAATCCCCATCTGTAAAATGGGACATACCCTATAGTAATGTTGTGAATATTAAATGAGTTAGCACAGGGAACACTTAGGCTAATACCTGCCAAATAGCAAGCCCTCAAGAAATCTTACCTGCCATCATTTGTTGTTGTCATTTTTGTTGGTGATATTATCCACTCTAATACTTATTAATTTAATTTAATTTTAATTTTAATTTAAAATCTGATCTTGGATTGAACTTTCTCTCTCTCTCTCTCTCTCCCACTGCCCTCTCTCTCTCTCTCTCTCTCTCTCTCTCTCTCTCTATCTCTCTCTCTCTCCCTTACCCTTTCCTATGTTAATACATTTGGGAGAATGTACAAAATTAAAAATGGCAATACTAATATTAGTAGACATGATGTTTATTTATAAATTTAAAGGGGGAATTCTATGGACTTTCTTTATATTGATTGGAGTTATAACCAGGACATTTTGTCTCAGAGTGATGCTGTTTGTTATATTAAAGGTGGATTCTTTCTCTTTCTTATTTTCCTCCTTTCTGCTTTCCTTCCTAAGTGGTACATAAATATGCATTTTGTGTGTGGAAAATTCAAACAACAACAAATGATACACACTAAAAGGAGAAACATTTCTTTTGTCACTGACTCTATCATTTCTCTCTTAAACACAACTTACCTTTATAAATTCAGTATGTATCTTCTTAGTCTTTATCTGTGTACACCTATGTATATGGATATATATTTATATATGTATGTGTGTATGTGTGTGCATATGCAAATATAATTTGAAGGGTTTTATTTCCTGAAAATTACTTTTTATATCCTTTCATTATTGTACAAACTGATCTAAACATTCTTTTTAATTCCTGCATAATACTCCATGGTAGTCACATATCAGTATACATAATTTGTTTAATCACCTCCCTATACATGGATATTTAAGGATTTAAAATTTTTCACTGTTACAAATAATTCTGTACTGAAAATCCTTGCATATATATCTTCTTTGTTTGAATATGTAAATGACTTATGTAGGAGAAAAATCTAGAGGTTTGATTGATGGAACAATAGATAAGTTTGCTTTTTATTTGGCATATACTGGTAAGTTTTCTCTGAAATTTTTCTACCATTTATATTCCTATTTTAAAGTTGTTTTTGCTATTTTTTAAAGAAAATTCTGTTTGATTTTTTATCTGTCTTTATGTATGCAGGCCTATGCATTTTCTTGTTCTCCCTGTTTCTGGGATTTATTATATGAGTGTTCACTCTTAAATTGAACCATTAATGTATTCTTAGGCAAAAACAGCTACACATTTTGAGAGATAAGAATATAAAGTGGAGTAAATTTAAATATTAATAAATATATTAATTAAAATTAATGATTGAGAGTATTTCTTTTAATTCTAGCTAAAACAATAATTGTTTGAAAATATAGGATTATATGATACCAAATTGCACTATTAAGTTATGGAAGTGTAGAAAAAACAAAGGCAAAATCGTAAAATATTTTAAAGTCATAAATGGGTATATGTCACAATTAATTTTATATGCTCTTAAGAAAATTTATAGACCATTTTAAAATAATGGTGAATAATTCTTAAATGGCATGGCTATCCTTTAAATCATATTTGAATATAATTTTTAAAATTTGTACATCCAATGGGAAATATGAAAATAAATAAAAAGCAAATGCATTTTTTACTCAATGAAAAGGATAATAGGCAACAAATTATTATATTTACAATATTTTCATTACAGATGTAACTGAGTATGACTGGTTTAAATAGAAAGGTCAATAAATCATCTCTTATCAGAAATGTGTCTAATCCAAAAATTCACAGAAATGATAATGATAAACATACAGGAAAATAAACTCTTACAGAATGAAAGCAAGCATGGTGAAAAAATACACTCAGAATGGTAAAGTGTGATACAGAGATGGCCATTGTGCTATGAAAATAGGGATATTGATGGGGATTATGTGGTAGTAATAATCTAAGAAATATGCAATAAAGCACCACATAATACATAAAGCAAAAACTGCTGAAAATATGAGAAATGATCAAAACTGAGTTATCAGATTCAACTCACCATTATTATTGTATGACAGCTATAGAAGGGGAAAAAATACTTAAAGAAGTTACTCTTAAGGGGTTGTTCCGGTTTGCTAATGCTGCAGTTTTGCAAAATACCAGAAATGGAGTGGCTTTTATAAAGAAGGTTTATTTGGTTACAAAGTTACAGTCTTAAGGCCATAAAGTGTCCAAGGTAAGGCATCAACAACAGGGTACCCTCCTTCACTGGAGGATGGCCATTGGTGTCCGGAAAACCCCTGTTAGCTCTGAAGGCACATGGCTGGGGTCCACTTGCTCCCAGGTTGCATTTCAAAATGGGGTTCTCCAAAATGTCAGCCTTCAAGGCTGTCTTCAAAATGTCTCTGTAAGCTGCAGCTGCTCTAACATCCTTCTATCCGTGATCTTTTATAGGGCGCCAGTGAGCTAATCAGGGCCCAAGCTGAACGGGTGGGGCCACGCCTCCATGGAAACATTCAGTCCTAGGTCACACCCTGACCAAAAGTGTCACTCACAGTTGGGTGGGTCACATCTCCATGGAAACAGCCTAATCCCAATATCCCATGAGACTGGATTAAAAGATCATGGCTTTTTCTTGGGGGATATATATATCCAAACTGGCACAGAAGTGAGTGGGATATATCACAATCACCAAAAAAGGCTAACTTTCAAATTAAACAGATTTTGCCTCAGTCCAGACATTCTCATAGTTCATCCTACTGCTTTGCCCTGGGGGTCATGTCTAAAAAGTTGATGTTGCTACTGCCACAGCCTCAGTTACAAAGGCAAGTGTGTCAATTCCCTCAGGTGTACCAGTGTGAGAGAACAGCTGAAAACAGAGGTTGTCTTTTTTGTTCGTGTGTGTGTGTGTGTGTGTGTGTGTGTGTGTGTGTATGTTTAACGTGACTGACATAAACCAAGCTATATCCCTTCAAAGGGAACACATGTTCTTTCTCTATAAATAGAGCTTATATAAAGAAAACTGAACGTTGACCAGATAAATTGCAGAAAAGAAAATTCACATACTTCAGACCTCGAGCACGGTTCTTAAGGACTAGAAATTAATAATACAAATATTAAGCAAAGAAGATCAATATTTTAAAACCAATTTGAAAAGTGAACCCCTCACTAATAGCCAAGGAAAAGATGAAAACAGGGACACAATGGACTAAATTTTTTAAGCATAATGTGAATAGTAGTTTAAAGTGTTCTCTATAAGGTTGACAGTTTTATTAAAAAAGGGTTTTAAGTCCAAAAAGCAAAATTTGTTTTAACCTCAAATAAATGAAAAGAAACATGCATTTTAAAAATTGAGTGCTTTTATTAAATGTGGTAGAAATGTATAGAAAACCTTTCACTAAATCTCAATATTAGTACAAATCTTTTATCTAAATGAATGTGAGCACTTTAAAGATTATTTTCTTCAAGCAAGCATGCAAGTGTCATTTAGTGATTGACATCTATTATTTCAAACTTTAGGAAATTTTTGTTATTTAAGAAAATCATACACAGCTATGCATCACTGGGAACCACTTAAATTTTGCAAGAACTGATCATGTGTACCATTCTAATCCTAGTTCTGATGCTTTGCTTGTATTTGGCTAGTTCGACACTTTGCTTATGTTGTATCATATTGAACTTCGTGACTCTCACTTTTATCTCCTGTACAAGGAAGCAGTAGGAATAGAGTAACCCTAAGGCTCTCACCAAATTACTTGTGTTGATCGTGATTTTGAAATTTCAAAAGCACTATGGCAAAATGGTCTGAGGGATAGCTAGTAAAAAAAAAAAAAAAAAAGCAGATAAAAATATATTCATCTCTACTTTCTCTTGAAACCTTATGGTAAAGGAATAAAAAGAAAAGTGATAACCTTGAAGGAGAGCAAATTTTGATAGTCATAAAACGGAACTGAGTAGTAATTGACTTCTAAAAGAAAAGCACGGAAATCTGAAATCTCAGAGTCTGAAAAGGGTGATGACAATAGGAAAACAAGTGGAGTAATGCTGCAGAGCTGGGAAAAATCTCAAAAATTAGCAACTTCAAGTTCTTCAGAAGGCAGGTGTAACATTTAGGCTATAACTAGAAGGATTGGGTGAAAGTATGAATAAAGAACAATTAGACCCAAATCTTCCCTCTTACCACATATTTCCAGAAAGTTACCTGGAAATGGAAAATAAGTTCACAGTTAAATTGAATCAAAGAAGCATGAGGCTCAGTGACTCTAGGCACAGTAGAGAGCAGAGGTGAAAAGAACTGGGTTAAGTGGATTAAGCTACATAATGAACTGTGAGAACCCCCAGCCCTTTTTTCTCCAACTTAACTCTGCATATTTAGTAGTCAGGCATACCTACCAAACTGAAGATGGAAGGATTTTTCTGAAGAGGAATTTACAAAGCAAGACATTTAGGGACAATTTCCCCAAAGAAATGGCCAAGCTCTGATCAATCACCCTACAGTAACAACTCTTGTAGACAAATCTCATTTAAATATGAATTAATGGCTAGAGACCACCAGAAATTTAAGAAAAATCTCTATACTGAAGGAGTCAAAAACAAACAAATGAGCAAAGTAAACAGGGAAAACCAGAGAATTCTGGAAGCACAATGAAATAACTATAATCAATATCATTGGCCATATAATAGAAAATATTAAAGTAAGAAACAAGAAAAACCAGAGAAGGAAAAAGGGCTTTTGGAAATTAAATTGATAGCAAAAATATAAAAATATAAACACATATTAGCAGAAGTGGAAGATAAATTTGAGAATAATGTAAGATAAATGTAGAACTTTTCAAGATAAAAGTAAGGCAATGAAACAAATAGGAAAAAAATGAGACAAAATAGAAGAAAATTAGAGTTTCAGTGTAGGAAGATCAAAATCTGACAACAAAGAGTCAGAAAGAGACAACAGATGAAAAGAATGGTAGGAAATCATCAAATATAGAACTCAAGAACATTTTACAGAAATAAAAAATATGTCTATCTAGAGTAAAAGAACCGAACAAGTACATAGCACAAGAAATTTTTAAAGATCCGCACCCTAACATATTAGTACAAAAATTCAGAATTCCAGCCATCATGATAAAATCTTCAAAACTTCCTTGGTAGGGAAAAAAAATTGAAGAATTTAAATATAAAGAATCAGGGACAAAATGGCTTCGGGATTCTTACTGGAAGACAATGGAAAAACGACTTCAATTATCTCAAGGAAAATAATTTCCAAACTACAATGCTAAACCCAGCCAAACTCTCAATTAAATATGAAAGGAAAATAAAGGCATTTTTTTCCCAGTAATATAAGCTTCAAGAATCTCTGAAACACTTTTTTTCTGAAGTTACTGGAAAATGTCCTTCAACAACCACAACAACCAAAAAGGACTTAATGAAGACAGAGGAAGACATGGGACCCAGGGAATAGTAGCTCAAGATAATAATTCTCATGAAGAAAATTCCCTGACTGATGGTAGAGGATAATCCAGGAAAGGCTGGACTTGGAGCAGAAAAGTACAGAAGACTCCAAGAGTGATGTCTCCGAGAAATAAAATAGGATTCATGCATTACTGGATTTAAAGCTCTATCACCAATTATAAAGAATAATTATACATACATTGAATATTAAGTATGCATAGGGGTGAGATATAATTATTAAGTAGTTAAAGCATAATTTTATGAGAAATTACACAACCATAGTATATCCTGTGGTTCACCTGTAGAAAATATTTACATATTTATATTAACATAACCACTGAATACTGATTAAACCAAAATTTAAAATGTCATTTTATTATCCAAAGTGTTTGGGGCACAAGTGTAACAGAGCTAAAATCCCAATTTTTACAGGCAGAAGACAAAGATACTTTAATGGCAAATCAAGAAATAGCACAAATTACTTAAAAATAGGGAAGAGTTGAATGTGGTGGCCCTTAGAAAGTTGGTTTGGTGTGGAAAAGACGAGGCAGGAAACTGCTGCTTTTGAAAGTATGCATGCATCTAACATGCATAAAAATAAAAATCGAACATGCACAGAGTATATAGGAGGAGAGAAAATAGTGTCCGTGGGCCCTAGATTTTTATCTGAGCTTCTCTGTGGTCAAGGCATGAAGGGAAACAAGTCAGATAAAGGGGAATAGGCAGCTGGGGGGGTGGGGAATTTCAAGGGTTTTGAGCATACATCAAGAAAAATGTGTGTGTGTTTGTGTGCATTCAATAAGTTTAAGACCAATGTTTTAATTATTCTAAAAATGGTAAACACATTAGTTAGAAAATGGAAATTTACTGCAAATGAGACGTCACTCACATATGCTTTGAAACAACTGATTTTTGTCAAATTAACTGTTAAGATAGGAATAAATGGAAAAAAAAAATGTTTTAGACCTCAGGGCTGCAAGTAGGAACAGTGAAATCAGCATGAGATTCATATTGAAGAGTTCCCTCACCCCTGAAATACTATGCAAAATTATGTGAATGAGTGTCTTTATCTGTGCATGTGTGAATGAAAAAAGAGGCACGAACAGACCAAAAAGAAAAAGAAAAGAAAGAAAAAAGATACCCAAAGGTGTCATGAAATTCTAAATGACATAATCTTTTTCCTTCCCCTCGGCGAGCTTTAAGATGATACTACGAGGCAAGTCCATTGCAAAGCAAGACACTGAAGTTCCATCAATATAGGCATTAGGAAGACACATTCCTCTCTGATCCTCATCCACTGGAATGTTTTGGACTCCTCAAATGTGCCACAAGCTCACTCATTTCTAGATGATTGTTCAAAGAAATGTCATTCCCTCCACTTGGGATATTCTTCACCTCTTCCTTACCCATTCCACTTTATCTGGCTCTTACTTACTGTCCAGGTTTCATGTTGGGTGTTACTACCCCAGGAGAACTTTTTCTACAAGGAATACACCTTTTCCATCAGCATCCTCTGTATCCTTTGCTTGCGTAATCCACCGTATGTGTAAATAATTGTACTTTGTGTCAATTCTCTAAGGAATTGAAAACTTCATATGTTCTAGGCTGTGCCTCAGGCATGCTCCCTAGTGCCCAGGAAAGATATGTTCACTGTTGACTATAAGAATCAATCCCTGAAATGTCTTGTTGTGGCATTTACTATACCTAGAATTTGACAATCATTTGTATCTTCTGTAAAATAAGGCTGTGATGAGGATTAAATTATATAATAGGAACAAAGTGGTGGTTCTTGGTAACTGCTTAATAATTATAGGCTCCTCCTTTTTCCTCTTCGAAGAAAAGTGATGATATTTATTTAACTATGTTAAATTAGGAGAAAAATATGTTGATAGTACCTTGTTTCCTTGTGAAAACATATAATGAAAGCCATTTTTTGAATAATGCAAAGGAATAGTGTTCCATTCTATACAAAGATGAATAGTGACCATCAACCACTAAACTTTTATTCATTCATTCATTTGTTTATTCAGAGAGTGAATAAAATTGAGCACCTACTCTGTACCAAATAATTAGATAAGTGTTCACTGGGATACAACAGTGAACAAGAGGGGCAGCAACCTTCACTTCAGGGAGCTTACATTTTAGTTGTGCAAACACATGAGTCAAATTATAGTGTACTTTGTATACTATATATGTATATTATATATAGAGCATATTTTGTAGTTCAGCTGCAAGTAAATATTATCTGAAGAAAACCTAAAATATGTGCATTTTTTTTTCTTTATATTAAATCAGCTCCCTATAGATCAATAAGAGCCACTTCCTGCTGAGCGGGTTTCTGAAAGATGAACTGGATCTTGAAAATTCATCTGCAGGAGACTGGCTGGAAAACCTTCCAGAGCACCCCTTTTCCTGTATTTGAGGGGACATAAAAGTAGTTCTGCCTGCATCACTGCTGATTAAACCATGTTTCAGCTTTCAGCTGCCCACACTGAGCTCACAGTGACTTAAAATATTGATAACTAAGCTCATATATCACAGAACTGAAAGAATGGCAGTTTCAGTGCATAATGGCTAAAGCTTTCTACAATAATCAGATATTCAATAATTCATGAAAATATATTCCCCCAAATCAAATTGGAAGCTATTTTGTGTAATATATTATTTAAAATTCAATATTATAATGCACACAACTTCTTCTCAGCCAGAGGAGGACCATTTCAAAATGTGATTATGTGCAGACTCGATTTAAAAGTGACAATTTTGCTTTTCAATTGTTTAATGGTTTAAATGGACAAGCTTAACTAGAACTAAGTCACCTGACAATGAAATCAGGGTGACCACATGCAACCTGGCAAAAGTGACATCAGGACTTAAAAATGCACACACATTTGAATGGGGAGAGATGTGTATTTGGGGGAAAAAAATTTAATTTGTTCAGATCCCATATCAACTTGCTCTAAACCAAATTAACTGTGATTTATCATCACTGTAGGATAAATTGTGAACTCCTGTGTCTGACAGTCATGTCCCACCCACTGCCCCATCAGTGTTGCAGCCATCTCTGTCATTTTCAAAGCCATCACTTACATGTTCTCTTTGGGAAGGTTGTGGGGAAATGTCCTATAAGTACACATTCAGCATTCTGGTTTCATATTGTTCCTTTCTTGGACACGCCCTTTCTCTTCTATGCTGCTTACCTGAAATCTTCTTTCAAACAATCTGTAACACTGAGTGAAGCCTTCCCTCACTTCAAAGCCAGACACGATCACTCTTTCTTAGACTACCCATGATATTAATTATCTGACAGCACTCATGTCAGTCTACTCCCTACCACTTTTTGAGCACCAATTGCAAGACAGGACTATATCAAATATTATATATGTAAATTGCTTTCATTAGACTCCAGACCCCCCCCCCCCTCCACAGCATTCAATGGGTAGTACGATGATACAACTCAGAAAGTACTAAAGAGGCAGAAGTTGTCTGTTTGGTGCAACATTTTCCTGGTTCTTAGAGTGAGCAGTGCTTGGTTTGTAGTCAGGGCTCTGCGTATGTTGACTGACTGAATCAATAAATAAAGTAAATCTAATGTTATCTTCTTACACTGCAGGCCAAGAGGACTGAAGTGACTTGAATCACTATATTAAATGAGAAAAGAGTACTTGTCTAAGAATAAGGCTTGGTGTTTTAAAACAAACACTGAATTTGGAGTTTAAAAGACATGCTGATACCTTGACTCTGACCATTTGTCATTGCATGACCTTGCACAAAGTTCTTGACTTTTCTGGTCCTCATTATCCTCATCTATAATAATTTCACTCTGTTCTCTAATTAGAAAACGTCTATGAACAGCACAGAATTGAAAGGGAAAATGTATGCTCTGGAGACTGAACAGCCAGATTCAGATGGCAGCTCTGACAGGCAGGACATTGGCCAAGGTACTTTATGTCTCTGTGTCTCAGTTTCCTCATCTGGAAAATTCGTATACTAGTACCTAAATAATGGAACTATGTGGTTTACATGGTTTCCTAAATACAAATCCCATGGAACAGCGCCCACCACATAACAAGTAGCTCTAAATAAACCTGAGCTCTCATTGTTTTGTGCATGTAATTAGCACAGTGCCCCATGCATAGTCGGCCCTCAGGGAATGTTTCCTTCCTTTTCTTATCACCTTGAAAAATTCACTTATTCTGTGGTGCTCAGTCGTCTCATTTATTGAATTAGAATAATGAAACTGACCTTTCTCCAGATAGCAGGGCTAACTGACATTTTAATATTTTTCAATTCTAAGATGCTCAATAACACACATGTGTATAGAATTTGTAGGCTGGAAAAGGCAAACACCATCCTCAGAAAGATAATGTTAGAATGGGAGGTGCTGGTTCAAAGCTATACAGCAAGGCAGAGAAGAAAATAAAAATCACTTGGTTCAGGTGATTTAAATAAGAATCCACAGTAATCTCAGGATTGAACTGGGTCATAATAAATGGATAAGAATAAGAATGATAAAAAAGGATGGGAAATTATGAAAAATTAGCCTACTTCACAAATACCAACTGGCCTAGATAATTTGATTAATATTGTGATGCTTTCTGGCTGTAAACAGAGTAAGTAATATAGAAGAAGAGCTCAATAAATATAAACTTCATTATCATCATGTATTTTTGTATGCCTATTATCAGCTAAGTGCTGTGCATTTTTTATTCTTAACTATTTTATATACCTTTTGTTAAGTATCATCTTCTTCATCTGGCAATTAGGAAAATGAAATTTGGCAGACTCGACACTTGGCTATGACTCCTCAGGAGTGGAGCTCAGATGTGAACCCAGCTGACCATCACACATCACAGCCTCCTACTCTAGGTTTGTGGCTATGTTGCTACAATAATTGTGGTTTTAGTGGATTAAAAATATTATTAAATACGCCCTTCTCCATAAGACTCCAGTAGCATAATGAAAACATGCAAATTACTCATTTTAAACCATCTCAACAGCAGTAGTCATTTTTTTTCTTCTGCCAGGGAATACCAACTTAAAGAGATTGAACTGGCCTTCTGCTGCAGAATTGTAGATCAGCAAAAGAGACAGAATAAAATCCAGCCTTCAAGGTGAAGGAGGTTGCTGTTTTCCCCACTCCGGGACTTTACAGTAGCATTGCCAGTAGGAAATTCATACAAAACCAGCAATTCCAGTCCTAGACATAGGCATTGTTGTTCCCTGCCCATTCACACAAATACAGTGTGATTGAAAGGTCACAGAATTGTTTCCCCCACTGGCACAAAATGTGAAAGTATGAATAATTTCTTCTTTTTCTCTTTCCTTCCCCGGAATTTCTTGGTTTTTTTTTTTTTTTTTTTGGAGGGGAGGACTACTCTGTACCAAGCTTTGTATTAAGTCTTTTTGAACCATTAAGTGATCAACAAGAAGAAAGACATGGTTGCCAACCCTCACTGAGTTTATGGTCTAGCAGGGCAATCAGATGGTTACACAAGAAATTGAAATAGGCGTGATATGACTTGCTGCTCATGAAAGAGCACTTAAATCTTACTTGAAAGTAAGTTGATACCTGAAAGATAAATGGAAACTAGCCTGATCAAGTAAATATTGTGTGTGCATATCTTTCAGGGTGTGGGTGGGATAGGGGAGCATAATGATATATAATCAAGATAGAAGAAGCAACAAGTGCAAAGTCTTGGCCGTGAGAGGGAAAAGTAGAAGAAAAACGTTCTAATATAATTTTTAAAATGCACCATCTGGCTGGAGCATGATATGCAAAGTATGGAAGGATGGGCCAGGCAGGATCAGGTCTAGAAATGAGGCTGAAGAGGTAAGAAGGGATCAGAGTAGACCACGGTAAGAATTTTCTTCTTCATTCTGAGGGCAATAAGGAGTTATCCAAGTGCTTCAAGGAGAGGAATGTGGCACTATTTGTCTATAAAAACAATCCCTGTGGTGAAAGATGGAAGAGCATAGAGGATACATTTTAGAAGCTGGGTTGGATTATGGTATGTAAAGTCTCTGGTGAAATGTAAAAGGTACACGATACTATTTCTAAAGATGTCTTTCTGAGGAGAATAAGGATGTTTAGATTAGAAAAATTATATCTCAAGTGATTCTCAAGTCTCTCTTTCCATATCTGGGACATGATCTGTGGCCAAGAGATAAGGATATTTGTGCTGGATGCAAGGAGCACAATTAAGACCACTAGACACAAGTCACAAGATATCTCAGACCAACGTGGATCTTGTTGAACCAAGCAATGAATTTTTTCATGAAGCAGCAAGACCCTTCTCTGCTCTTCATCTGGTTCTTTTAGTGTTTAAGCTGGAGTTTTGCTTGTCACTGTTCCTAGCAGTCACAACAGCTCCATGAGAAAGAAACAGGCATCCTAGATTTTCACTTGTCCCAGGTTTGTAAGATCTAACCAGAGGTACAAACACAGTCCTGTTGGTGAAGACATAGCCCCTTCTGCCAAAGGTGACCAGGGACCAGAAGTCTTCTGTCCCCTTCATGTCCAAGAGGACTAACACCTTCAATCTGGGGAGGCAACAGATATCCAGAGTACCCCACCCCCCACCCCGCAAAGCATCACAGCTCATTAAGCTATTTAAGAAAGCTTCCTGCCCATCTTCCAGGTCTTCACACAATCTTCACCTTCAAGACTGAAGATATCTTTCCAGGGTCCCAGGTAAATTATATAGACTCCTACTTGAAATGATGACCAACTTTGCTCCAAAAAACTGTAAGTGTCTAAAAAAAAAGTACCTTTTTCTTCCATATATGCTGAGATGCTTCATTAGGAGTAGATGTTTAAATTTTGCCAAATAATTTTTCTTTATCAATTGTGATGATCATGTTTTCTCCTTCTATATTCTATTGATATGATGACTTATAATCATTGATTTTTAAGTGATGAATCAACCTCTCATTCCTGTAATGAATGCCACTTGATTGTCTTGTATTTTTATATATATGGTTGAACTTTATTTGCTTATATTTTGTAAAGATTTTATCCATGTTCATGAAATATATCAGTGTGTGGTTTTATTTTCTTCTAATATTTTTGAATTTATTATCAGAGTAATAATGTTCACCTCATAAAATGAGTAGGAAAGAGCTTCTTTACCTCCAATTTTCTGGAAGAAATTGTACAGAAATGGCATTATTTGTCCCTTAAATTTATGGAATTCAGCAGGGAAGGCATCTGCACCAAGAATGTTCTTTGTTGGAAAGCTTTTTAACTATGATTTCCATTTCTTTCATAGATATAGGATTATATGTAGAATATTTCACCTTTGGGAAGTTTTGGTAATTTTAGTCTTACAGGGAATTTGGCCATTTCTTCTAAGTTGTCAAATTTACTGGCATAAGTTGTTCATAATATTACCTTATTGTTTTTTAATTTTTTTTTAGAATTTGTAGTTATGTGTCCTGTTTCATTCCTGATATTGGTAATTTGTTTTACCTAACCCTTCCCCTTCCCGTTCCCCTTTCCCTCTCCCTCTCTTCTGAATCATTTTGGGTAAATGTCTTGTCAGTTTCATTGAACTTTGTGAAGAATGAATTAGCCATCTTTTTGATTTATTTTCTGTACTGTTTTTCTTTTTCAATGTTATCAATTGTTCTCTTATCTTTATTGCTTCATTCTGCTTGCTTAGTATTTAGTTTAGTCCCATTTTTCTAGTTTTTTTTTAATTTTTTCATGTAAAAGCTTAGATCAGTAATGAGACTTCTTTTTCTAATACAAACATGTAATGCTATACATTTTACTCGAAGCGCTGCACATCACAACAGATTTTTGTATGTTGTGCTTTCATTTTTCATTCAATTCAAAATATTTCCTAAATTTCTTCATTACTTCCTCTTTGATCTAAAATTTCTTGTGAAGTAAGTGGTTTAATTTCCAAATTTTTGGTGATTTTCAGTCACCTTTCCTATCTTGGTTTCTAGTTTAATTCTACTGGGGTCAGAAAACATAAATTGTATAATTTGAACTCTTAAATTTGTTGAGACCTGTTTTATGGACAAGCATATAGTTTATCTTGGTGAATGTTTCATGTGATTTGAAAGAAATGTTTCTTGTGCTACTATTTCATAGTGTTACATAAATATCAATTAGGTCAAGTTTGTTGGTAGTGTTTTCAGTCTTCTACGTTGTTACTGACTTTTTTTTTTTTTAACTTATCAGGATTACTGAGAGAAGAGTGTTAACGTTATCTCTTCCTCCTTTCAGTTTTATCAGTTTTTGTATCATGTTGCTTGAATCTCTGTTTTTAGATGTATAGAGAGTTACGATTATCATGTTTTCTTCATGATTTCACCACTTAATAAGTATATAATGCCTCTCTTTAGCCAGTTATTTTTTCCTTTGTTTTTTTGATGTCTACTTTGTCTAGTACTATAATCACTCCATTTGTGTTCTGAATAATGTTTGCGTGTTTTATCTTTTCTTCCACTTAAAAATAATTTACTTGGATCCTGGTGTCCTTTAATAAAATGTGATATCCTATGCCTATAAATTGGGTTGTTTGGAATGTTTACATTTAATGTAGTTATTGATCTGGTTGAATTTAAGTTGAACATCACTTTTTTCGTCCCCTCTTGGATTATTCTTCCTTTTGTTCTCCTTTTCTGTCCAATTTTCAACTAATTCAAATTTTTAATGATTTCGTTTCATTCCCATAATTTGATGACTGGTTATACTACTTTATGTTCTTCCAAATGACTCCACTAAGATTTACAGTACACATTATACTAGACTCTTCTCTTCTCCCTTTACTTGAGTTAGAATACTGTTGTTGCTCTCTCCCAGCCAGATTCCTGAATGATCTTTTAGAATTAAGCAACCCCACCATAAGCAGATCTATTACCAGTGTATTACTATGCGACTGAAATAATCTTCTGTCTTATTTAAGCCTGTCTATTTTGAAAAGTCTTTTATAAGGAGCTTAACCCATACCTTATATAATGCAGTGATTGTTACCAGTAGAAACAGGTTCTAATATAACAAATGCCAAACACTTGTGGTATTGATAAAATTGTCAAACTGTGAATGGCAAAAAACAGGCAGAAATATTAGTGGTGTTTGTTAGAACATGGTAAAACACTTGTGCCATCTGTGATAATTCAGAGGGCAAGTGACATGTCCATTGTATCATAGATTTACTGAAGGCAGAATGCTAATTTTAGCAAGGCATTACACCTGAGGATTGGCCAGTGGTATGAATGGCCATTTCACAAGCAGAGATGGAAGGGAATAGTGCTGCACTGATGGAATTATTCACTTCTCATGACTTGCAATCTAAATTGATTCAGACTAGACATTTTAAGTCTTCTACATTGGAAAAAACCCAACTGCTTCTGTACCCTAAATAACATAAGATTGTCACCAAGAGCATATCTAGTAGCAAAAAATGATTAAAGGTGCTGCCTGTACACTTCAGTTGAGTAACTGTTTCAGTGATTTCAAGATAGTCTTCTGTTCTAGTTTGCTAATGCTGTGGAATGCAAAACACCAGAGATGGATGGGCTTTTATAAAAAGGGGGTTTATTTGGCTACACAGTTACAATCTTAAGGCCATAAAGTGTCCAAGGTAACACATCAGTAATCGGGTACCTTCACTGGAGGATGGCCAATGGCATCCGGAAAACCTCTGTTAGCTGGGAAGGCATGTGGCTGGCATCTGCTCCAAAGTTCTGGTTTCAAAATGGCTTTCTCCCAAGACATTCCTCTCTAGCAAGCTTGCTCCTCTTTAAAACATCACTCACAGCTGCACTGAGTCTCTTCTCTTTGAGTCAGCTCATTTATATGGCTCCACTGATCAAGGCCCACCCTGAATGGGTGGGGCCATGCCTCCATGGGAATATCCCATCAGAGTCATCACCCACAACTGTGTGGGGCACATTCCAAGCAAATCTAATCAGCACCAAAACATCCGCCCCACAAGACCACATCAAAGATAATGGCGTTTGGGGGACACAATACATTCAAACTGGCACATCTTCCATTAAATTAAGGGAGATCGGCCTGAAAATAATCACAAGACCCAGTAGATAAAGTCGTATATGCCAGGTTTAATAAATATAAACATAAGGACTATTTGACTGTGGACATATGCACATGCAATTAGCTAAAATGCATAGATTGGATATCTACTTTCTAGTGATTTTAGTGTTTTATTTTATTTTATTTTGTTTCCAAAGAAATCAAATGATGGTATATATGGGACATTAAGTGCTCAATGCCTGAAACAACAAAGACCCTAAACTTGTACCAAGAAGAAGGTGACAAAAATTGCTAGTGTACAAGGGAACATACTCTCCAACTGATGTTTCAGGTATGCCCATGAGGGATATTGGGAAAGGAATTTTGTTCAGAGGGTAAGGCCATAAGTCATGAAGGACACTGGATAAATGCGTGCCTCTCAGAGAGCAGAAGCAGAGTCCACAAAAGAAAGTTACACAATTGCCAGGGGAGGACATTTTTGCAATACCTGACAAATAAATTACTTTATTGCTATGGAACAATGGCTGCTGTATGTTTTTACATTCTTCCCCTTTCAGAAACTGGTTTTTGATCCAGTACCCTGCTCCTATTTCATCATTGTATAGTGACTGTGTATGGGGAGGGTAACTATTGTGTATTAATTAATAGAGTTTTAGACTCTGAGAAGCTATACCAAAATAAGACGGAAAAAAAAACAAGTTATCATCAAGGAATCTTGGACTTGTGACCTAAGTGTTATCCCATAATCAGACAGTGATTGTACAGAGAATACATAGGTAGCCATTGGAATGGACTGTGGCAGAGAAAACAAATTTTTCCTGAGAAGACATTCTCACATTCTGACTGTTTATAATATATTCATATTCCATGCCAAGTTTTAGCTGGCTACTTGGCTGTCCTTCAGGAAATTTTATTTACTAAATTCATTTATAGCTAGCTGTGACCATATGAATGAGATTGGACCAATAGAATTCAATTAGAAGTTATTTGTACAACTTTTGAGTTGCTTCCTCAAAAACGAAACTGTTTACTCAGAATTTGACACCTGCAGCCTTCCTTCTGGCAAGAAAAGACAACACTTTAAGACTTGGATCCAGAAATGAAATCCACATTTCAGTAAAATTAAACTCAGTATAACAGTCTGAGTCCTGAATAATGTCAAAGGGAAAAACCACTCCCACATCTCTGAATATTTCATAAGAGAGAAATAAACTTTATCTTATTTAAACCACTGGGGTCAAACACAAGTCAGATTCTAATAATTGATGAGTAGCTCATATCAGACCAACCATCCCACAGACGACAACTGTAAACTATAGAAAAATTATTAAAATACACTGCATGAAAACACTCTGGATTTAATAAAGCAGACAGATACACCAGGGGATCACAATTTGGAAGAAAAAATGGCAGTGGGAGCGTTTTCTGTTTATACGGATTCTAACTTAGAGATTGCCTCCAGATGTCATCTGATGGGCTAACTAAGACTGGAATAGAACCAGTACTTTTATTGGCTTGAAAAATCATAGGACAGAGTTTGGAGCAACCAAATGGTTGGAGAATATGGAGGTAAGTCCTAGAAAGGAAAGAAATAGAAAGGGGATGCTAAATATTTTGTATATGAAATCTTCCAAAAGAGATAGGTGACGCCTGAACTAACATATATTGAAGAGAATACTAATAGTCCAATGTATTGAAGGATAAAAAACCTGAACTGAGATTTCATGGTTTGAAGTTTGAATTCAGATGAATCAACTGCCTGATAAAACACAGAGGTATCAACAAATAAAGCAATACTTTTTGCAGAGACATAGGAGAATCCAGAATCTTCACAATATATGATTGACAATGTCCACAGTCTAATCTAATATTATCAGACATATGAAGAAACAGAAAAATGTGACTTATATTCAAGAGAAAAGGCAACTAATGTAGATGAACCATGACCAGGTGCTAAAACTCTGCCCAAGGGCATGAGGGAAAATATTACCATAATGAAATAAATAAAAGGACATCTCAGCAGATAAACAGAAACTATACAAAGTTCCATGGGGATATTCTATAATCAAAAATTTAAAAATCTGAAATAAAAAATAATGAAGTCCTAAGAACAAATTTGAGATAGCAGAGAGAAATCAGTACAGAAGAAGATCAATAGTAATGATCCAAACTGAAAAAAGATTAAGAAAATAGTGTCCTGAATCCTCTGGGGCAATATCTATTGGTGTAACATGCATGTAATTAGAGTCACAGAATACAAGGAAAGAGAATTGGGCAGAAAAAAAAAGTATTTGAATAAATAAATGGCTTAAATTTTTCCCAATTTAGTTGAATACATAAATTTACAGAGTAAAGAAGCCCAGTGGAGTAACTCAAAAGGAAGTCAAGCCTAGGTAATACATAGCTAAACTCATGAAAACCAAAGAAACAAGAAAGTCTTAAAAGCACCTAGGGGAAAAAAAAAAGGATAATTTGAGCAACAATTTGATTGATCATCAACTTCTCATCAGAAACAATAAAACAGAATGTTTAAAATATTGAAAGGAAAAAGAATACATTGAAAAACTGGAATTCTACCCAATAAATCCATCTTTCAAAGATAAAATTGTAATAAAGAAATTTTCAGATGGCAGAAAACAATGAGAATGTGATACTAGCATATCGGTGCTACAAAGAACACTAAAGGAAGTTCTTTGGCCTGAAAGGAAATAATACCAGATGGAAATGTGAATTTTCAGGTTGAAGGGATAGCAGCAGAAATGATTATGTAAGTAATTGCAAAGGGCCATTTTTTTCTCTTAATTTCTTTAAATATATATGACTGTTTAAACCAAAGATTATAAAATATTGTGGAGTGTATAGTATTTTTGAATATACTGTGCATAAAAATTTATCATCAAAGATGGGGAAGGGCTAAGTGGACTCAAGCAGTTTCAAGTTTCTTATATTTTCTTGTAATAATGCAATGATAACTTACATTAAAATTTTTAAAACTTTAATAGTGAAAACTCTAAGTGAAAAGTTAAGAATGTATATTGTAATATCTTGAACAACTACTTTAAAAATAATCTAAGTGAGTATACATAAATGCCAATAGGTCACTTAAATCACTGTATTTTAGGATCTCCTTGGCACAGAAGTTTAACATGGACAATAAGTAATACAGGCAATTTCTAATATCATTCCATTTTACTGATAAAAAAATGAGCTGGCAAATTAAACAAGCTGCTCAAAGTCTTGTAAGTGGTTGACATTCTTTGTGATTTCAATACATGCATTTTTTAAAATTCATTTTTATTGAGATATTTTCACATACCTTAAATCATCCAAAGTGTGCAATCAGTTGTTCACAGACCACCATATAGTTGTGCTTTCATCACCCCAATCTATTTTTTGAACATTTACCTTGTACCAGAAAAAAGTGAAAAAAAGAATGAAAAACAAAGGAAAAAGGAACACCCAAATCATCCCCCCCCACCTCTATTTCTCATTTAGTTTTTTGTCGCCATTTTTCTACTCATCCATCCATACACTGGATAAAAGCCTTGCGATCCACAAGGCTTTCACAATCACACTGTCACTCCTTGTAAGCTGCATTGCTATACAATCGCCTTCAAGAGTCAAGGCTACTGGGTTGTAGTTTGATAGTTTCAGGTATTTATCTCTAGCTATTCACTGCACTAAAACCTAAAAAGGGTTATCTATGTACTGCATAAGAGTGCCCACCAGAGTGACCTCTTAACTCCATTTGGACTCAGTGGCAGAAACATTGTTTCATTTCATTTCGCATCCCCCTTTTGGTCAAGAAGATGTTCTCAATCCCACTGTGTGGGGTTCAGATCCATCCCTGGGAGTCATATCCCACGTTTCCAGGGAGATTTACAGCCCTGGGAGTCAGATCCCATGTAGGGGGTGGGCAGTGAGCTCACCCGCCGCGTTGGCTTAGCTAGAGAGAGAGGGCCACATCTGAGCAACAAAGAGGTACTCAGGGGGAGACTCTTAGGTATGATTATAAGCAGGTTTAGCTTCTCCTTTGCAGTAACATGGGCTCGGCACATCAAACCGTCAGTCCTCGATGTTTGTCAGAACATCAGCAATAATCCAAGTGAGGAAGTCCAACACCTCTGCATTTTCTCCCAGCTCCTCAGGGGGTCCCTGAATATATATTTTTATTCTCTGCCCAAATTACTTTGGGATGTGTCACTATTTCACACTAACCTATGCAAACCTACCAGGTCTCACTTCCTATTAAAACTTTCAATACATGCATTTTTAATTACTACATGCCATTCTTTAGTCTCATTGAGTTTACAAGCAGCTAGTTCAGGATTGCACACCTGGCTAGCACTTAGCTGAAACTAGAACACAGGAACTTGTTTTCTTAGGCCAAAGATTTTTGACAATAGCTGGCTATCTCCTCTCTCTTGGTTTGCTCAAAAGGAGCTCATGCTTAGCAAAGTTGATTAACTTTTCAAAGATGTTATAATCACCATACATATAATTCACATGGGCTTCTAGTATGCTTTTGGAATAATGCATTTCAAAGGCTAATTCATAAGGTTGACAAAGAGGGGCTTGGTGGAGAAATAGTCAGTTCGATAAACATTTTACAATGGGTTTAGTAACGGAGGTCAAAAGGTCTATGGAAAGTGGCCCTGGCTCAGGTCAAAAAGATCAATCAATGCCAAGCTTAATCTAACTCAGGCATCAGTTACCTGAAAATATTAAAAATGTACTCTGTTCTCAAAAACATAAGTTTTTTGGGGGGACAATCAACAGGTCTTCTAAGATGTCTAAAGAAATCAGATGGAAGCTGGGCCATTAGGAAATACATGGTGATCAGCAATTAGTCTTTAGTCAGTAAAGATGTATTTACTTGTAGGGCAAACACCCTTCTTAGTTTGCCTGTGATAGCCCTGCTTTGTACCAGTTTTCTTGATGTGATTTCAAGTAGTAACCCCTTTCACCCCCAAATAGATAATAAATTAATTTCATAGTATGATTACCCTACTCATTGAGCATTACTATGCACCAGATGTTGTGCAAAATATTTACTGAAGCAAATATTTTGTCATTAACAACCACATGGTATCACACAGTGAGTTATAGATCAGGAGGTAAGAAAAACTTTATTCATGGATTTATCATGTTGCCTCTCCTGGTGATAATTTCTTCCCTTATCAAATGAATATATGGACTTAATCAAGACTAAAGCCCTATGCTTATAACATTTCATGATGCCCTATATCTTCCTGTCCCCCTCCAATGCCTCACATTTGGTCAATCTGAGATTTTTTTCTTGCTGAGAACCTTTCCTCTTCTCCCCATCTAAATGGTGTCTTCTTGAAGACTGTACTTAAGTCCCATCTCATCCATGAAAGCTTTCCACCTTGTCATCTTAATTTGGTAAGATCTTCCTCGAAGTCAAAGTGAATTTGATGATGTATCCCACAATTTCACACTAGGTGTTGGAAAAAGAGCCACAGTAAGAAGACTTGAGCTCCAATTGTTGTTCTGTAATCAATTCTCTTTAGGCAAATCACCAGATTTTTCTGGAGATCAGTCTTTGTGTTTCAGTCCTGCCCAGGGATAAGAATATTGCTTGGAAACAGCTAACTAACGTTTAGTGAGCACATTTTTTATCCCTTTTTTGCAGAATAGAAAACTAAAGCTTGAAATTACTCAGTAATGGAACTAAGCAATTTAAGTAATTTGAATAATTTAAGCTATATGTCGAGAAAACAGCATTTAAAATCAGGTATGTTTAAATCCAGAGCCTCTGCTCTAAATCATGATACAAGACTAGAAAAAATATCCTTGTTTTCTCAAGGGAAGCACTTCTTCTCAATGGAGGCAATCCCCAGGCAGCCTAGGGAACCAAACCCCTCCCCACGTCCTCTAGTGTGATCATCAGTGAGAAATACTCATTTTCCTGAATTTCCCAAGAAGAGATGATCAAATGAATGTGAAATCTAGTGTGAGGACTCTTGAGGATCATTAGGCAACATGGCAAGGAAAAAAAAAAACAAAAAACCAAAACTGTAACCACCTGATCCATGTCATACGAAGACTCTTTCATACCAATCTTTTCAAAGATAAGTTTCAGGAGATCTGACTCACAATGTTAGCTCTCTTGTCTAATTTCCCAGGACCCCAACTCATCCACTCTCCAGGCCTCAATTTCTGAACTTTTGAAGGTTAGGATTTGAAACAGAATTTCTAAGGTCCTGGCAATTCTAAAATCCAAGAATTCTGTGATTGTAAGCTTCAAGGAGTAGACAACACTTCCTTTCAACTGAGCAAATAGAGGATCTTGAATAAATAGATCATTCATTGCTAATGGACTATTCAGACTTTGGACAGAGGTGGCTGGAATCACAAGCCCTAATCAGCTATACTGTAATCCTGATTTTTTTATTTCCTTTCTAACTGAGCATCCACTTTACACCAAAGGTCATTATTTCTAGTTAGAAGAATAACTAATGGAGAGTGGTAAAGAGGACAGATTGTCTCGGTTCTTGCCAGTCATGTGAGGGTCAAATGCCAATGCTAAAACATATTTATGAAAGACTCAGGCTCTCACGATGAGGGCAAAATTAGCCCCTGAGGCCAGTCATAAATTAAATAAAGGCAGAATTCTGAGAGAATTTAGGGGTACATGAGCTCCCTTTCTATCAGTTTCCCTGTGAGATGCAGAATGCAATCACTGCATTTATGCATGAAAGTACCCAGTGATAGAGTTGGAGCATTACATGCTTGGGCAGCATTGATTACTAGAATATTCTTTTGTGGCTCTTTTATGGCATCTCATTAATTATCTTTTCATTTCAGAAAGAAAATATGTTACTTTGTATCTGGTTAATCTAATCTGGGATGCATCCTCTGATACTGTCAGCAGTCCCTCTTTACTCTGGTTACTAGGAAACTCAGGGATAAATTTTACATTACCCTTGAATGCCTTTACTTAGTTAATTCAGTGGTCTGATTGAAAAAAAATTACTAATAGTAATGACTTAGTGGTTTAAACAGATTAAAAATTCATCCTCCCATATATAAGATATCAAGAAGCAAGATTTCCAGGACTTGCATGGGAACTCCACAAAGTCTTCAGGGGCTCTATTTCCATCAGCTTGTCACTCTGTCATGCCTGGTTTGTAGCAAAGTGAGTTCTCATTCTCATGGACCAAGAGGATTTCTAGAATTCTGACATCACATCTGTGTTTCAGAAGGCAATAAAAAAGAAAAGTAAAATGGTCAATGGGGTAGACAATCATAAATCACTCTCATGGCCAATTCTGGGAGTTGTCTTTTAAGTTATAATGTACATATGGCATATGTGCGTGCACTTACACATACTGGCATTATACTGTTTGCTTTATTTCTCTTTCCCGCCCCTTCCCAAACATGTTTAGTAATTTGAAATTTGTCTCTTTTATTTCTAAGTTCAGAGTATGAGACAGCCTAAAACTGAAAGAAATGGCATTACTGAGCTAGATGGTGCCTACAGATAGGTGAGAATTGAGTTGCTGGGTTGTTCTTTGACTTTTAATTTTGGAAGCATAAAAAGTGAGAGGTAGTGCCATCAGCAGGTTTTTTATTGCCTCACATCCTCCATTGGAGGCAGTTGTTTCTTTCCATCCCATCCCTTTCTATTCCAACCTAATATGACCTATGGTGAAAGATGTATTGGCAGTTACCTATAATTAAAGATATTGGAGAACACTGAACTCAGCCATACTCTTCCTTAGTTCATGTGAGGAAACTGATGCCCAGAGAATTGAGTTAACATGCCAAAGGTCATGAAATAACTTTGAGACCAATGGTCTATATCTTCTACTATACTGTAGAATAGGATTGTAGGGTTAAGACAGCTGTTGATCCTTGGGTCAGATTGTTTTGGGTCAAATTGTTCTCCTCAACCTACTAGCTATGTGCCTTTCAGCAAGCCACTTAAATTATTTGTGCCTCAGTTTCTTCCTCTGTGAGATGAGAATAACTAATGGTATCCATCTCAAAGGGTTCTTTAATGAAATTAAATGAGACCATGTGTGTAAGCATTTGGTCAATAGTTAGTGCTTAATAAATTTTAGCTAAGATTCAAGAAATGTAAGCAGCAGATGAGTAATTTGTCAAGGGATAAATGAATATAACATGCAGGATGGGCTTTTCCATAAATTTTGAGAAGGCAGCCAACCTTGTGAGTCGTAAGAGTTTGGGAAGTAGTCACAGAAGAGTCTGCAAAACTTCTCTAGCTGAGCATGCTTGCTTAGTCACATTTTTTTAAAAAACTGCTGTCCAAGCTGTTAGCTGAAATTGAAAGATACAGTGATGGTTAGAGGGCCTATTTAGTAAGAGCAGAAAAATGCACTGGGAGTGAATCATTTGTCTGGACACAGAAGGCTGAGTCAGGGAGATGGACTGTCACGTAGGCATTTTGGGCTGAGGCCAAGAACACTGGGAAATGATCACTCTGAGGAACAATCTTAAGCCAGGCATTGAGACTATCTCTGTACCCCCCACCCCTCTCTCAAGTTCACAGATTTTCAAATCACCCCTCAATTAGAATCGCAAGGATGAGGGCATTGGGCAGCAGGGGATCCCAGATTGGTGAAAGAAGAATAAAACCAGCTTGCCCTCCCCTGAATTAGTGATGGTACCCTGTGTCCCCTGTCCAATGGGTCCTATGTGATATGGGGGAAAAGACAGTGATTCAATGTAAGAACCAACATAATATACTAAAACATGTGACTCTTCAAGAACAGCGAAGCCTCTCTTAGGAAGTAATGAGCTCTCCAATACTAAAAGGTTTCAAACATACACCATATACAAAGTACCCACAAGATAGACTGTAGATGAATTGGTTCATTAAAAAGGTCTATTTGATGACATTCAACTCAACAACTCCAACATTTTATATGTTGGGTTGAATTAAAAGCCATCAGTCACACATTTGTCTTCTTGGGTGAAAAACATCAATACTGTGGCTGCAGTCAAGGGTAAAATTTAGTAACAATAATAATTAATAATTGAATAGTTAATAAGAAGCTACTCAGTAATAGACAATGTCTAGGTATTGTGCCCGATAGAGCACTGCACTAAGCATTGTCACCATTCTTATAGCTTATATTGAGGGTAGGTGCAGGGTAGTGATTTTACATCATTAGAATATTCATTTTTTCCCATTCAAAGTAAATAACATTTACCTGCAACTCTGTTCCAGACTTTCCTCTAGTCCCTGGGGATACGACAGTGAATAAGCTCAAGCACTGGACTCAAGGAGGAAGGATGGCTACCACAGGTTTGGGAGGTGAAGAGCAGTTTCTTGACAGAGGTAACATTGCAAGCTGAGAATAAAAGGACAGGAAAAATATATATTCACGTGAGGAGAAGAGGAGAAAAAAGGAACCTTTCCCCACTCAGCTGATGCTGAGGTCCAAAAGTGAGAGGGGAGTATCCAGAATCATTAAGAATCTGCAGGAAATTCAATATCTGGGTGAGGTGAAGTAGGACAGGAAATGAGGAGAGAGAAGTATTCAGGGGGGCCAACCAGATCAGATTCTGTAAAACCATATTAAGGGCTTAGGGTTTTAGTTTGAGATTATCAAAAAGCCACAGAAGGGTTTTTAGCAGAGGTATGACAGTGATCAGATTTATAGTTTGCAAAAACATCGTGGTTGCAGTGTATAAAATGGATTGAAGCAGGGAGACTGGCAAAGTGTTGACCTGTTCTAGGTGGTAAGATTAGTTATAGTTTTGTGGCTTAGAGCAAGGTTTTAGAGTTCACTGATCATGTTTAAATTCTTTCTTTATCTTACTAGCTGTGTGGCATTGGATAACCTAAATAAATTTGCTAAGCTCATGTCCCCTTCATCTAGAAGATAGGAACAATAGATATGTCTGCATTATGGAATTGTTATCAAATCAAATGAGATGGTGCATGCCAAATGCTGTGTACAGTGGTTGGCATATGGTAAGTACTCAATAAATACTAGTTATTATTATTATACCATTATTATTTTACCACTACTTTTATTAAGTGTGGCTGGTGGTAAACTAAGTATTGACTGCTAATTTAAGAAGTGAGAGCATAATTATGGAGATGCTGCAGAAGATGGGGGTAGTTTATAATTTAGGAACCAGGAAAAGCCATATTTAATGTTTATAGGGTTGGTAACAAGCCCAGACACACACAGGCATGGACACACACACACACACATGCAATATCACACATGCACACACACACACTGTGCACATGCACGTGCATGCAACACCCACAATATGAAAAATAAGATACAAGGTAGTAGAAACTCTAGAAGATAATCTGAAAGGTAATGACAAGTGGCACTGTTTAAGTTTTTACTTAAGTTTACTTTAGTTTGATAGCTCGGTGTGGAGTTATTGAATAACTTTCTGTGGGTTGGAATAGTCAATGGCTCCATGAATCAGTCTGATCATAAGATCAACTTTGAAGAACACATTAAAGGAGGAGAGAAAGGAGGGCCTTGCAGTCAGTAGGAAAAGTGGGGGAAGCAAGCACCAAATAGAGAGGCTGGTATAGGGGGAGATGTTTGTCAGGCATTCACTCATTCATTCAACACACATTTACTGAGCATATTCTATGGTTAAGGCATTTTTCTAGGTATTGAGCCTAAAAGAGGGAGAAGGACAGAGAAGTCTCCTGGAACTCGAGAACAATATAATGTTGGAGAGCTAGAGTTAGTGTTAACTCCTATTAATAGCCCTAGCAAGCCTCTTTTACTACATGTAGTAGATTCTGTTTGTGTCAAACCTCGATCTCTGTCACCTAGCAGATGCACCCATTCATCAGAAGCTGTAAGTGTTGGCTGTCACGGTTTCCTGTCCTCAGCCTACAGTACCCTCTCTACCTGAATAAATCTGGTGAATTACACTTCCCCCAAAGTTTTCCTGAAGACAATGACTGGTTGAAATATAGGATAAAAAGGCAAGCCCCCCGGCTGCAAGAAGAAACTAGCTAGGATTCAATCCATACTCCAGCACTCTCTTGGGATCAGACTGGAACTGGTCCCCAAATGAAACTACGCCCTTGCTTAATTGCATCCCAAGCCCTCTCCTGCTTACCCCGTTGGTTTCTCCTGTGATGTCTACCTCAATAAGTCACTTGCACATCAATCCTAAGTCCCTGCATCTAGGAAACCCAACCTAAAACATTACTGACCCCAACTTTTTTGTTTCCTTTATCTAATCCAGTTATTTTTCCCAGCCCTAAAAATTAATTTGTATGCCCTAATTAGAATAAATGACTGTTCACCTGGGACTCTTTTTTAAATGCATGTATCAGAGCATCATTGTCATGTAGGCACAACAAATAATTGATCTGGTTACATTCATCTATCTTAAAGAAAAAATGGCTGCTGAGTTTTTTAAAAATGCATGTATCAAGATTTTCCTTTAAAATATTCTAACATTAATCATCTGCAAAATTCTAATGGCTACACATTCTAACAAGTAATATTTCGTATTAACCTACCACCATCACCTCCCTTCTTGCACATTAACTACTGGACACAATACTCACATCTCTATTAAACAGAGGAGGTAACTGGGAGTACTTAAAGGTTAAGAGTCTTGCAACACAAAGTCACAGAAAACAGAATTAGAAGCCGAGTTTCTTGCTTCCAGTTGCAAAGAGCTTCCACTACCCCACTGTAGAGAAAGATGCCCAGTGTCCATAGGTGCCATTTGTTTTGTTTGTTTGTTTGCTATGATGCCTTTGCAATGAAAAGAGATTTTATGTCACATTTTGCCATGTCCGCAAATGAGATAATTTGAATTTTTCTATTCCAGCGGCATTTTGGAAAGACCCAAGTGACAGCCCCCAAAATCTGTTCTCTGTGGAAGTTATCACAATGACCCTTGGCAGTGGAAAAAAAATCTCAGGAGGATCCTGTACTCACACCTGCAGCCAAAAGTAAACCCAAGGAGACTGAAGAGTCACCTTTAAGTCTACATTTTTCTCTCTTCTGCAGAGTCAGCATTATGATTGTTAGGACTTGTAGATAGGCTGCTGGAGTCTCCTTTGTACTAAATTAAAATTCTCTTGGCATTGTTTTTGTAACTGGGTTATCACATGTGCATTCACATACAAGTTAACCCATACTGATTTGGGAAGTTGGAAAGGTCAGCTGAAGCGGGGGAAAGGGACTGGAGGAAATGTTTCAAGTACTACACGTGGAAAGCCTCAGGAATCCAGACCCAAGTAAACTCTATTATCACTTCTTAGCATTGACTTGAATATCTTTTCTGAGTTCACAGAATGTGGAAGGCAATTATGACAGCAAAAAAGGAATAAAACATGTTTGTTCTAATCTTACAAACTCATGTCCTGGCAGAACACTGGGCATTTAGAAAGCACCCAATAAATACTTAGTCACTAAATGTTTGAGTTTTACATTCAGTTCTAAGACCATCCCATAATTCAAACACAGTGAAAGACTTCATCATCTAGTAACAAGTTCTTTTCCAATAATATACTTCTGCAGAGATGGGAAGTCTTTTTTAAAGATGAAGTTTGCCTGAAGGATAAAAATCTTTAGGCAGACCTGAGCTTAATATTATGCTTTGCAAATAATTAGTTGTGTCAAACTCCAAGTGACTTAATTCCTCTGGTTTCCAGTTTCCCTGAATATAAAATATGGGGTCAAGCCAAGTGACCAACTACTCCTTAATATTTTCTTAAAGCCTGAATTGAACTGAAGTTCCTATGTTGTGAAGAAGTTTCTTGGGTCCTAAAAAGAACCCCCATGAGGTTTGAGTTCCATTGAAACATCTTCTAAAGGAAGTATGCATTTCCCCTAAATACAGAATTTGATGATGGACAGGTTGCCTGAAAAGATTATTTCACTGCAATTAGGAGTTTTTTTACACCCTGACAGAAGGTTTCAGATCCCAGAGGCAACTTCCACCAGGATAAAAATACTTTGCACTGTCAGTAGAAGATATTCTTACATAACACACACTGATATTTCTCCCACTTTGAGAGTAATCAGAGGAGTGGTGGAGTTTACTGATACCTCCAAGCAGGTCATTGTGCATTAATGCTTTACTCCCTTGTCTAGTATCATCAGAATTTTGCTGATTTTCAAGTATTCTCTACCCAGAGGCTGAAGAGAACACTAGTTCAAGGATAAAGATTATTTTCATTTTTATTTATGGATATTGTTTCTTTCAAAAACAATATTAGAAAAATAATGAAAACATTTCATTAAAACTGTGGTTCTCAAGTAGGGGTGATTTTTGTCCCCCAAAGGGCATTTGTCAGCATCTGGAGACATTTATGGCTATCACACTTGGGAAGTTCTTTACAAATATACTAGCTAGAAGACAGCAATTTTGCTAAATATTGTTTAATGCACAGGATAGCTCCTCTCCTAAAGAATTATCAGGCCCAAAATTCAGGGTTGAGGAAAAAAAAAAAAATTAGCATAGAGGCTGATTTTATTTTCTATTATTCCTCTCTGGTTTTCCTTCACAAGCAAATATTAATTGCATATTTATAAGCATAGTTTATATAATTTAGCATGCTCTTTTTTATTACTATCACATTATAAACATTTCCACATTTATGTCTGTCTTCATAATTAATATTTTAATGGCTGCATAAGATTCCAATGAATCACCTATTATTGACATTTAGGATTGTGCCAACATATCCTCTTATTTTGAATTATTTATTATGAACAATTTTCAGGATGGAAATTCTCATGTCAACAATATGAGTATTTTAAAGGCTTCAGGTCTTCAAACAATTTGCACAGTTAATATTAAAATCTGGGATATCTTTTAAGTGATTTGACCAAGGTCGCTTGGCAGTACCTGGCAATGCCATGACTCAAATTTAGGTACTTACCTCTTGGGTGTCTCATGATAGATGTACTTTGGGAGAGCAAAGCCTAAAACCATGGATTATTTACTTTTGGTAATCTCTAGAAATATGTTTATTTCTCAGACACACGGGAGAGTAATCCCCATGCCTTGTTCTATCTCCCTAATTTTCCAAACAGAAACATGTATACCATGAACTACAATTAAGATTCAGCAATGAACACAAATAATGCATGAGACGTTTCAAATATCCCCATAGTTTTTTTTTCCAAGTTCCCAAGTAAAGAAGAAAATAGTAAATGAAAACCACCCTGCTAAAGAAATGGAGTGGTCTTTGGCCAGAAATGGCTTTTTTCTCCATAAATGGTATTTTTTTAACAAATAATTGTTTCAGTTTTTCTAAAATTGTATTATGTCAAGTCATCCAGCCCCATTCTGACCTCCAACCTCTTAGCTATAGTATTCCTAAAACTGGAGCAGAGTTGATTGCCCCTTTCTCCTTGAATTACCCTTTTGCCCTTGATTAGTGGAAGAGGAAAACGTAACTATAAATAATTGCAGTGATGTGAGAAATGCTGGAGTAGACAGAGTTATAGAGAACTATGGAGGCATTGAAAAGATAAATAATCCAACTACCTAGAATGATTGTGTAGAGTGACCCAGAGATAGTAGCCTCTAGGTTGGTTTTGCATGTTAAATAGGAGTTGATCATATGAGCATTGAAAGAGAGATCAGCTCTCAAGTGAAGGGAAACGCACTGAAGACACTGAATGAACATATTCAAAACTAGCACATCCCTCAAGATTCTGCACAAAGTCTATCCTTTACAGAGCCTTTCCTGATCCTCCAAGTAGGAAATGGTCTCAGAATATCTCTTTTATGGTATGCTTCATTTTCTGCATTTTATTTTATTCCCAGTGATACTATCTTTGATTGCAGGAGGTATATCTCATCCATTTACCTGTTCCACATGGCATCTGATACATGCCTTGAAGGTAGTAGCTGACCATTAAATGGTTTTGATGAAATGGTAAACAAATATTTACCAAAGAGTACAATTAAATGGAGGTCAGTGATGCTGACCTTTCCATTGTGCAGATTATGTTTGCAGATGTATGATTTGGTTTGATGGTTACTGACAGTAAAGCATTCTGATGCCTCTAGTTTTAAATACTGCATACAAATTTTAAATATGTATACTTAAGAACTAAGTCAGAGAAAAAAGAACAAAATAGAAATAGGTTCAAAAAAAGGAATCAATGAAGAGAAAGAACTTGAAGAGATTTGGGTTGCATTAATTACTCATTGCTACATAACAGATTGCTCCAAAATTTAGCAGACTTTCCCACAGTTTCTGTTGGTAAGGAATATAAGCAGACTTACCTGGACACTTTGGCAAGGAGTCTGTCACAGAGCTGCAATCAAATTATCATCAGGGCCGCAGTCATCTGAAGACTTGACTGGGGAAGGACCCACTTCCAAGCACACTCATGCGGAAGACATCCAGCTCTTCGGTGGCATTTTGCTGAAGACATTGGTTTCTTGAGACATGGGCCCCTTTAAGGGCAGAGAGAGGGCTCCGAGAGAGAGCAAGAAAGAAGGCAAGAAAGATGGAAACCATATTCTTTATGTAACCTCATCTTGGATGTGGCATCCCATGACTTCTGTCACATGCTCGTTACAAGAAGTGTCACTAGGACCAGCTTACACAAAAGGATCAATACCAGAGGTGGGGATCATTCAGAGCCATCTCAGAGGATGCCTTTTACATGTGTCAACAAGAAAAAAAAAATGAAAAAAAAATGAAAATGAGATTAGTAAAAAAAAATGGAGAGAATTTTAAAAAAGGACTTGGAGAAAAACAATAACAACAAAAGAACAAGGAAAAGGAGAAAATGGGAAGGAGAGGGGCATGAAAAGCAAAAGTCTTAACCCACACACTATTTTTTTTCCTCCTGCAGTTGCCCTAAGGAGAGAAATGAATCTCTCCCAAGAAATTGTCTTCACAGTAAACCTCCCAAGAGGAATATGTGCAGCCAAGAGGACACAAACTGCTGTTTTTATTCTCCACCATGACTGACTGTCTCACTGGCCCTAGAAAAACCTTTTAAAAAAGAAGTTTTGATCCTGTAGCCTGGGGATGAATGTGCTTCAAAATTCTTGACCTTTTCCAGTGTTCCTAGGGGCCAAAAGTGTTTAGAGAAGTGAAAAATTCAATTTCTTTGCTTGGCTTGTCATTCAGACCGCAGAGAGAATATGGAGGCAACCATTACAAATATCTCCATAGTTTTGCTCTAAGTCCCTAAGGAAAGGGGAAAATTGGGACATAGACACCACCCCATTACCCCATGCTAGACAGACATAATGGAGTAATCTCTGGGCAGGAAATGGGTATTTTCCCCAACAATGGTCTTATATATTTTTTTCAATAAATAACCTTTTATTTACTCCAATATTGCTTTATTCTAAGTCATAAACATCTTCCTGTACTTAAAGTTTTAAGCAATGTTATGTTTTTAATCCAAACCGGAAAGGAAATAGCACAATCAAAACCTCCATCTCACGTCAGAATTTTTCGCCTGTCATTAGGTGACTTACATACCGAAGAAAAAGCCAATTTTCTGCCCACTCACAGATTTAAATTGACACTAAGAATCTAATACATGTCTGTGTCATAAAGGCTGATGCTGGATCCTATTTCAAAAAGTTCCCTATGTTCTAACCAGTTTATGCCAATATTTTCAGAACCAATAATCTGTTAACACCTGTTGCAAATGCTTCTCAAGTCCGAAACGTCTTCTCTACAGCTACCTTTGCCTGGACAGCTATCATTTTTCACGTAAGGATTAATTTAGTATCCATCTCTTTCATGAAAACTTTCTTGCCAATGCCTCACTCTCCATCATACAGTTTTCTGCACCTCCTATACTAGAAATTTGGGCATAGATCTATAACACTTATCATAATGCACTTTATTTTATCTATTGAGAATAGAAGCTGTATGAATTATTGTTAATTAGCATATTGCCTCATGCATGATCTGTACTCATTAAATGTTTGTTGAATAAATGAGTGAACAAAAATTAGATATACGATAACTAGGTTATAAAGCTAGTATGCTACAAAACCCCCTGTCTTTCCTAGGTTCCCATTGCAAAGAGCCCAAACCTACAGCTCCTGCCAAATGGGGAATACATACGTGTACTCTGGCCATTGAGATGGGAATGCATATCTGACCCACCTGGGCTGGTTGTATTATTTCCCATGGGAAAGGTGAATGGCATCTACCCTGGTTTTCTAAGGCTGCCATAACAAAGTACTACATACTGAATGACTTAAAACAACAGAAACTTATTGTCTCACAGTTCCTGAGGTTGGAAGTCCAACTCAGGTTGTTGGCAGGGTGATGATTCCTCTGAAGTCCTTAGGATTCTGGTGGTGGCTTGCTAACAATCTAGTGGTTTTTTGGTTTGCTTTCGTTTTTGTTTTTTTTTGGTTTTGTGATACTCAATCTCTGCCTCTATCACATGACTGTCTTCTCTGTCTGTGTGTGTCCACATTTCCTCTCTTTATAAAGGCATCAGTCGTACTGGATTAAGGCTCATTCTAATCCTGTTTGGCTTCATCTTAACGATAACATCTTCAAAGATACTACTTCCAAATAAGATCACATTCACGAGGCCAGGGCTCAGGAGTTGAGCATATCTTCTTAGAAGACACAATTCAATCCATACAGGAGCCTCGGAGATACTACCTGGGCTGTACTGAATATTGGAATTGAGCCATCATGTGGAACCCAGGCCAAAGCAGCCATTAAATGGAATAGTGTGGTACTCCCCTTTGGAAAGATGAACAAGCAAGACTAGAAACAAATAGAGAGATCCTACTAAGAGCCAATTCTGATGATTGCAGGTTTTTCAATGCTCTCTATCTGTTTAGAATGTCAGACTGCCAGGAATTGGAGATAAGTGAAGGCACCCTTTTCATGTCTGTAGAAATAAACCTGTTTGACCCTAGACATATTTTATAGCAAAGAGAGAAAGAACACTGTTTTGCATTTGAGTCTGTGCCAGTTGTTTTGAGAAGCTTCAGGAAGACCTGCCCTTGGCCTCAGAGACATTTCAGTCTGCATGGGAAATCTTGGCTTACTCACACAGGTTCTTAGTGCGGAAAGAAAGAAAAAGTAGAGAAATGTGCAGTTGGCAGGGCCCTGAGAGGCCATCTACCACCTTCCTGTCTAATCGGATGAGGAGGCTGATGTACAAAAAGTGGAAGTGAGGGCGTGATATCCACATGACCACTGAGCTGTCCTGATTTTCATCTCAAAGGTAGAAGAAATCTCTTTTTTCCCCCTTAACAACCATGGCTGTATTGAGTAAGCCTTAAGAAGTCAGGTTTGTTAGCCTGCCTGGCACGCTTGAACCCTGACTCAGCCATTCAAAAGGTATGATATGCATGGCAAGTTATGAAATCTCTATGAGCCTCCATTTTCCTGTATGAAAAGTGAGGATAATGATAGTATCTACTCACAGATTTGTTGTGTCAATTAATTAACTAATTAATAATGTACCTAAAGCATTTAGAAGAGTTTCTAGCACATAATACATGCTCAATAAATGCTAGCTACTGATCTTGCTATTGTTATCATTATTGATGTTACAGCTCCTTCTAGTCATGGTCACATATTAAATACTTTGATTAATATAGGAATGCTTCAACAGACTGATCACTGGGATCAGCTATTCTGTGACATTCTCCTGGGCTTCCTTTCACACAGTACTTTGTAAGGCCTCCATTATTGCATAAATGCTGCTATTTTTACATGCCAGTAGCCTCATCAGATAATGTGCTTATTCTGGCAATGATTAAGGGCCTAGCAAATGTTCTGGGATCAATTTCTTCCACTTGTGGATGTATGCTGCCATTGCCATTGTGTTAGGAGTGCTGTAATTGTGTGATGCAATGAATAGGGAGGGGGGTATAGCTTTAGTAATGAGACTCATCTGAGAACTGCACATTTTATATCATCATTATCATCATCATCATCATCATCACCCTGCTGAAATTTACCAAGAGCTAACTTTGTGACAAAACTAGACTCACATTTCCATTAAATCATCACAACTTTGGCAGCAGGAACAACTATTTCCATTTCACAAATGAGAAAACATATTTTCAGGGAGTTTCTCCAACTCAGCTAATAATTGTCAGAGATAGAATTCAAATCTATAAATTTTTTCATTTCAAAATTTAGGCCTAAATGGTAACTAATTACCATGCCAGATAGCCTATAATCCATTTTTCCATTCACGCATTTACTTAGCCATTAATTCAGTCAATATCTAAGGGCTCAGTATGTGACACGCTCTTTCCTAAGACAATGCTTGATATTATCCCATCTTCTCTGCAATCAAAAATTTTTCATGGGGACGGTATGGGATATCCTCTGGATTGGCTTTGCCTGGGTGCACATATTTCACCCACAATTCTTACCCCTGCTTCTATCCATCCCATCCCCTACATTCTCACCTTCCCATTTATGAATGAGGAAAAAGGAAACCCAATAGTTCTGTTAATTCTCTTAGTGACACAGCCAAGTTTTCTTGGCTCTGAAGGACTTGCCCTCCTGACTCAATGCACCATGTACCAAAGGTAATTAGGACAACTTATTTAAAACTTATGATCTAATTAGAGGCTTTTAATGGTAGTTAATTACATGGAGAGCAACAAAGCAGTTACAATTCCAACCAAGCTTTTTCTCAAACTGAGACAGGACCAGGTATTTATTTGGAGTCGTAAAGGAGAGGGGACACTACAGTTAACATCTAATTACACAGAATTGTTCCCGGCAATTATGAGCAATGTGATTTTATTTATCTGACAATTATAGGGGCTTTGCAAAATCTTTGACCTGGGAGACAGGGATAGGGAATAGAAAACAAATTAAATGCCATGCAGTGTCCAGGCATATTTAAAAAATTACCCAGGTAATTGGAATTTGGAATGGCCATGTCAAAAAGGGAGGGATAAATGCTGTCATTTGTATTAGAGAGGTTAATATAAGGAATACTAGAATATGGAATATAAATAATGTAAGATTGGATTAATTTATGAAAACTCTAATTCAAATACCAGCTTCAGTACTTGCTAGCTTGGCAGAAAATTAATCACTCAGAGCCCACTTTTCTAAAAGTAACGTTTACCCTGAGTATCTCATGGGGTCATGCACTCATTTTTCCTTCAAATTGTTACTACATGAGTGATTTATACTAGCGATAGATTTAGCAAAGTACAGGACATTCTCCCTGTCCTCAAAGGACTTCACGTTTCGTGGAGACCCAAATACACAGATAAATATAATTAATAATAGTTTTAGGTTCTAGAAAGAATGTTCCAAGATCATGTGAAAGTGATTTATAACTGTATTATTATAATTTAAGATTATAAATTCTAGATTTGGAGGCAATATGGTTAATGAAAAAGGAAAAGTTTCTAGAGTCAAACAACTTGGGTGTAATTCCTGCTTCTATAAACGTGCCCCTCTTTCCTTGCCTTTTTGTAATTTGATTCCTTTTGCTTGGGTATATGCAATTATATCACTGAAATTCATATTTAGCTTTCCTCTGTGAAACTCTGGATTTTCTTTGAACGTAATATTGGATATTGGATTTTAGATAAGTGCAGGTTAGTGTACAGAAATAGCACATAACAGGGAAATGTTTCCAAATTGAGAATCACAAGATTCTGCTCCTATCCCAGAGTAGTCAGACCGTGTAAGATAATAGAGGAGTCATTGCTCCATGCTTCCGTTTCTGCGTTTCTAAAAGGAAGTGTTGGATTGGAGAGTGGGGGTAAAATTTCATGGCCTTTTAAAAAAAATTCATTGTGGTATCATGTATAACATAACATTTGCCATTTAACCATTTTTAATTCTACAATTTGGTCATATTAATTATATTCACAATGTGTGCTACTATCACACCATCCATTACTAGGACATTTTCATCACCTCAAACAGAAAATTTGTACCCATTAAGCAATAATTCCCCATTCCCTTCTCCCCCAGTCCCTGGTAACCTCCAATCTATTTTCTGTCTCTATGAATTTGCTTGTCTTAGATATTTCATATAAGTGGAATTGTAATTTGTCCTTTTGTTTCTGGCTTATTTCATTCAATATAATGTCTTCAAGGTTCATCCATGTTGTAGCATGTATCAGAACTTCATTCTTTCTTATGGCAGAATAATATTCCACTGTATGTACCATATTTTGTTTATCTACTCATCTATTTATGGACAGTTGGATTGTTTCCACCTTTTGGCTATTTTCAATAATGCTGCTTTGATCATTGGCGTACAAGTATCATGCTGCTTTTTGTTATTAAAAATTGATGGTTGTAAAATAATTTGATTTTATTTTCACTTTTTCCTCTTACCTGCACTCTAGAGAATATGGAAAGAATACTCTTTCCCCCCTTGAGTGGTACTCATTCTTAAGATGTTTTTGAGAAAATATTATATGCTAGAAATACTTTGGAGGAGAGGAATGAGAAATTAATGTAATTTGTATTGTTCTCCTTTTTAAACTTTTTGTTAGTTTTGGCTCATCTGTAAGACAGTAAGAGCAAGAAACATGCTACGTAATTTCTTTGTTTCCTTCATATAGTACCTTAAATAGTGCTCAACTATTTAAATTGTGATTCCTAATAGGGAAAGGGCATAAGAAGGCTCTGTATGGTCATCAGCGACAAAGGGCTAAATATTTACAAGAAGGTTTTGTTTTAATTGATATTTTATCATCATAAACCTCTATAATCTGAATTCTTAAAACTTTCTACCACTAAAATGCAAACTCATGATCAGAAAAAAAGAAATCCAGAAGCTACCAAACTGACAATTTGTTCATTATTAAGTCTGTGTGTGTGTGCTGGGATGGGTGGCTGGTGAGGTGGGAAGTGGCCATCATGTTGGCTCTAGGCCCAGCTCTACCACTAAATCACTGAGAGACCTTGAGCAAGTCACTTATCCTCCAACTCTCATGAACTGGTCATGCCCTAGCAGGGCACTGGCCCAGTAAGGCTTTCAATTTATGTTCCCAAGCAGAGCTTACTTTTCTTGGAGTAATTTAAAGTGCTAGCTTCAGGGACTAGTTGTTCTTCATTTTTTCTTCCCTCTGTTCTTTCCTTCTTTCTTTCCATTGATCCCTTTATTCAAAATATATTTACTGTGTACCTATAAGGGACTAGTTATTTTTCTAGACCCTAGGGCCTCAGCAGAGTAAAAACAGATAGAAATCTATGTTTTTATGCAGTTTACAGTTATTTGGGGAAGACAGATTACAAACAAGAAAAAATACATATTTCAGATGTTAGTGGGTGGTATGGGGAAAAACTGAGCAAGAAAATGGAATCAGGAGTATTGGGAACATGACAATTTTAAATGGATGGTCAGGGAAGGCCTTAGTGGGGTGATTTTCATATAAACCCTAAGGAGGTGAGTGAGGCATGAGGCAACCTGGGGGGAAAGCATTCCAGGTAGAAGGAAAAGCAGGTGTAAGTCTTGAGGCAGAGTGTGTTCCTTGTGCTTCAGGAACAGTGAAGAGGCCAGACTTGCTGCCTGAACAGAATGGACAAGAGGAGGGATGTATCAGATGAGGCCAGAGGAGTAACCAGTGGCCCTGTGTGCCACTGGCTTTTCCTTGGAGCAGAAAGGGAAACCATTGGCAGGTTTTGTGAAGGAGAGTCACTGACTTATTTTAACAGGACTGCTCTAGCTGCTGCGAAGAGCAGAGAGACCATTTTTGGGACCATAGCAACAGGCTGGGGTGGTAGCAGTGGAAGCGATGAGAGGTGGTCAGATATTGACTATATTTTGACTTATACATAATATTAACTACAGACCCTCCTTCAGAGTTAGTCACGCTAGATGTTACAGTTTCTACTAACCTCTAAAGATGTGAAAATTAACAGGAAATGTTTCCCTTCCCTTAAGTGGTGTATACCTACAGACCTTGCCTTTTAGCCTCCTATCAAGTCAATAACCTACCATGTCCCAGACATATGGATCAGACATTATAGGTCAAAATCTAGTGGTGAGAAATATATAAAAAGAATTACAATGATATATAATATAATGGACGATATGTTCATCCTACAAATATAATAAAATTATCTGAATGAAACTACTCATGACTCAGGTTCTGATGATTCTACCCACCACTTAGTCAAGCAATCACATCTGCAGATTGAGTGTTATCCTAAGATATGAGGAACCTGATTGATTTGATTTCAGCAAGAGCTTCACCTTGTTCCTTCTTTACCATGTTCCTACATATTCTCCCAGTTCCCTGACAGTTTTTCCATTAGGTGTTTCTCACACCCAAACCACATTATGCCCAATGAGAATGACTGCTCAGAAATTGTATGGAGTGAATCTAACCAACTCTGTCATTGGAATTACAATATAGTTTAAGCTCAAAATTTTATAGTCTATATGTATCTAAATTAGAAGGGAGAAGTGGAATATGGCAAATCCCTGATAAATTGGGGCTTACATAGAATTTATGCCCTCTGGATTCTTTGTCATGAAATCAAGGGGCACGATTAACAAATACACACTAAGGCATCAATGGTTTGGGTCTTTATGGTCTATTTAGACATCAGAGGTGTCTGTCTGTCTCATATGCATTTAATCCAAAGGAACAAAATGAAAATGAGTGAATGTCAGGGGCCATGGTGCATGGGGTACATTTTTGGGGGTGAGTGTTTTCCAAGGATTCCCTTCATAAAGTTGGCTCAGGGTGTATGCAGAACCCTAAAATAGGATTACAGCTTGAGCCATCTAGAACATCCTCTTCTAATTTCCCAGGCAAGGAAACTAATACAGAAACAGAATCTATCCTGACCACAGTCACAAGGTTAAACAGATGCAGAGCTGGCATCTGACTCAGTTCTACATTATTCTTTTCCTGTCACACTGTGCTGAGAATAGCTCTTAACAAACCAATGGTCACAAATGAAGGATCCAGTTGGAAGTAATTCTTCCTCCTTATCATCATAATATATTTGCATATAAGCAAATAATCGCATTTGTGCCCCAAATTCCAAGAAGTGAATACTGATACTCAAAGTTTCCCTTTCTTTTCTATAAAACACAAGATAGTTAAAAATCAACTCATTCCCCCAGGTTATTTCTCTGTTGGAACAGGGTTCTTTGCAACTAAGTAGCTCTAATTTTAGATTAGCTTTAAATATATTTTGACCTTATTTTTATCCTAATAATTTTACTTTTTTTAGAGAGTTTGCTGTCATGAATATTTCTTCTATCAGAGGGCCAGTCAGTATATAGACAGACAGATAGATAGATAGGTAGATAGGTAGGTAGATAGATAGATAGGAGATAGATAAAGATAGCAGGGATATATAGAGAGAGATAAAGAGATACACATGCACATGCAGACGTAAACACGTGTTTAACAGTCACGTTGTAAGTTTTAGATTCAATGCCTCAATATGATTCCTTCAAGAAGCACAGTTAGCTAGCAACCCTAAGTTTGTGAAAACATTTAGAGAGCAAAAGAAACATTTCAAAGTGGAATAGATTCATTAAACAGATGAGCATATATATTTTAAAGCACCATGTACTTATATTACCATATTCCTAATATTATATATTGTACACCCCTTTATAGTTTACAAAGAGTGAGTATTCATCTTGTCATTTTTCTAAGTAGACTTTTTTGTAGTTAGTTAAGGAAAATAGTTGGGTGTGTCTTCAAAAGATGAAGAAGCTGAGTGTTAGAAAGCCAACTGGCTATATGCCAATGACATTCTGATATATAATATAAAGTGATATTGGCTATCTAGTTGAGGGTAGAGCATAACAAAAACATAGTATAAGCTTTCCTCTTTGTGACGTCCTAAAGTAATGTTCGGCAAACATGACCAGGAATTTAAAAGGCATTAAGTCTCTAACTATGAATTGTAATGGATACCTTTCCATATTGTTGGGCCCTTCAGCACTGCCTTACTTTTCCAGATCTGTGGACTAATTGCCTTGAGTCTCCTACTTTCCCTGGCAGCAAAATTTTCCCTTGGATGGGGAATAGCTCTTAGCTGGTAGCAATGCTATACATTGCATGCAGCATTTCTGCTATCTTTGGGTGTTGAGCTATGGGAGGTTATTATAAAGACAGCACATCAATCATGTCCTACAAGTGTCACTACCAAGAACTAGAAGGTTCAAATAACTACCCCAATGCTAAACTCTGAACTAGACTGAGGGATTCCCACTTTCACCCATGAGGGAGTAACTGCCACGGGACTTGCCCTCCCACTGTAAATAACTAGAAACCCAGAAAAAATAGATGAAACAATTTATTTTCAGTACTAGAAAAAGAGGCAGTACAGACTGTGACACCTGACAAGAAAAACAAACAAGGTGTGACCTATGATCACTCAGACTTTCTGTCTGGAGGAAATTTCCAGATCACCGTGCAAAGAGAAAATCTATAATGTAAGCCAGTTTTCAATAAAAACCCCACAAAGGTTATATATTAGTAGAGGTGCTAAACTAGCTCTACTAGGCTTGCCACTTTAAAAAGCTTAAAAACAAGCTTCAAAATTTTCTAGTTGATCTGCAAATAAATTAACTGCTGGCTAAAACTAAGCTCAACATTCTTTAAGGAAAACAACAGAATTTAGCACTCAACAACATAAAATGCACAGTTTGTCATCTAATCAAACAGTGTATACAAAAAGAAGCAGAAAATGGTGACACACAACTGGGAGAAATGAATGGTTGTATTTGGTGGCTTAAAAGAATGCAAATGTATTACCTTACTGTTCTGGTGGTCAGGAGTTTAAAATCAAGTTATTGGAAGGGCTGTACCCTTTCTGGAGGTTTCAGGGGGAGAATCCATTTTCTTGCCTTTTTTAGAAGTTGCCTGCATTCTCTGGCTCCTTCCGGAATCACTCTCCTTGAATCACTCCACTCTTGCTTATGCTGTCACATCTATTCCTACTAACTCTGGTCCTTTTGCTTCCCTCTTATAAAGTACCCTGAGATTATGCTGGTCCCAACCCAGAGCATCTGAAAGTATCTAATCTCAAAACCCTTCATTTAATCACATCACCACAGTCCCTTTTATCATGCATTGTAACATATCAACAGGTTCTGGGGAATTCTCTGACCACAGAAATTCTGATAAATAGGACTTGAACACATGGAACACCCTCTTGAGACCAAAGCTTACTATTTCTCTATTTTGCACTCCAAAATCCAACCTCAAATCTTTTGCCTTGCTATCATGATTCCAGGCCCTGCAAGGTATAGAGGAAAAAAAGAGAGAGGGAGAGGGAATTGAGAGTTTTGGATATTTTAAGGGCAGTGAATCTCCACACTCATCAGTCCAGAATAGCCCAATGAATGCCTTGACAATTGATAATTCTTTTGTCAGTTCTTTTCTGTGGGAAAAGCATAGATAAATTACCCTGAAAGTGAAAATAAAGAACCCTGAGTGCTTCCCTTCTCTATATGAATCTATCAATAGTGAGGAAGAAAATAATTCTTCCTTGTAAATACTTTTCCAAGAAATTCCTCACAGACTCTGGTTTACTCAAAAAATCTGTTACTCTTATCTTCTTGACCAAAAGGGGCATGCAAAATGAGGTGAAATAGTTTCAGTGGCTGAGAGATTCCAAATGGAGTAGAGAGGTCACTCTGGTAGACATTCTTATGCACTATATAGATAACACCTCTTAGGCTTTAATGTATTGGAATAGCTAGAAGTAAATACCTGAAACTACCAAACTCCAACCCAGCAGTCTGGACTCCTGAAGACAATTATATAATAATGTAGATTACAAGGAGTGACAGTGTGATTGTGAAGACCTTGTGGATCACATCCCCTTTATCTAGTGTATGGATGAGTAGAGGAATGGGGATAAAAACTAAAGGACAAATGGGGTGGGATGGGGGGATGATTTGGGTGTTCTTTCTTCACTTTTATTTTTTATTCTTGTTCTGGTTCTTTCTGATGTAAGGAAAATGTTCAGAGATAGATTGTGGTGATGAACGCATAACTATGTCATCATACTGTGGACACTGGATTGTATACCATAATGATTGTATGGTGTGTGAATGTATTTCAATAAAACTGAATTTAATAAAAATAATAATAATAATAAATAAATAGAATTAAAAAAAAAATCTGTTACTCTTAAACCAGTAGTTGCCAATTAGCCGACATTCTGGAGATCGATGAAATGACCTTAATATCATCGGGGGAGGGGGGGGGCACATTCCTACATGACTGGAGGGTTGCTGTAGACTGGGTTGCTGTAGTCTGAGTTGCTGCCATTTTTATGGTTCAGTACCACAAAGAAATTAACAGTGAGTGAGTGAGCTTTCTCAACCTTTACTAGAAACGGTGGCTGTTTGTCATTGTGTCAGACTGTTGGCAGATTCAAGAGATCCAAATTTAATAGGTGACTGCTTCCTCCATGGCTGAGTGCAGCCAATGGATCTTCAGGATACCGACTTGCAGTCTGGTGATCCGGACCAATAGAACAAGCTGCTGAGAAGAAAGGCTATGAATGAGACCTACTTTAGAATCCGTCATGCACAAGGGCTTCTACACAACTCCTGCACTCCTGCATAATGAGTTTTTCAATTGATTTCAGCAGGTTTTGATGACTGGTTTCAATTTAAGCTGTGGTGTCAGGAAAATAGGTAGATATATATATCAGTCATCACCCTGTCCTATTTTTAGATCATTTTAAATCATTACCTGCTATCCTCTTGGATGACTTTAAAAATCTTTTTATTGCTTGAGGCCAAATTGGACAAATGAAGGCAAGTTTGCCAATATTTCAGCCCCAGTCCATCTGAATAGATTAGCATGGTCCTAGTTATACAGACAGCCTTTAAAAATAACTTTTATTTTATCTCAAAGCCATGCATACAAGATAGCAGATGATATCTGGCAGGGATAATTACATGTACTGGTCAAATGGTAAAGACTAATCATTGGGGTTAATGGAAAGGTCCATTTCCACTAATGTGGGAGAGAATAATTTCCTGAAATCTGAACAGTTTACCACTTCTCATATGTAGAAGAATGAGAAAAAGCCTGGGAGAAGGTCTAATTTAGTCCTCATGATAAACTTACATGAGAGGTATTATTATCCCCCATTTTGCAGATGATGAAATTAAGGCAGAAGGTTACTTGCCTAAATCCGTGCAGATTGGGGGATTTACACCATAATGTCTGGCCCTGGAGTCTATGATTTTAAGTAATGTATATTAGCACCTCTCAATGTTAGGAATAATGTAATCTTCTGCTTTGGGAGTCTGAACAGAAGAGGCTCTCTGAGATTTCTTAAGCATTCTTCTAAGCCAATCACCAGTTCACCTTAAGAACATAGTCAAGGATAAACAAAATGTGGTAAAACCATGCAATAGAGTAGTATTCAGCCATAAACAAGGAATGAAGTGTCGATACATGACACAATCTGGATGAGCCTTAAAAACATTATGCTAAGTGAAGTCAGACGAAAAAGCCACATATTGTATGATTCCATTTATATGAAATGTACAGAATAGGCAAATCTGTAGAGACAAAAGCTAGTTTAGTGGCTGTCAGGGGTTGGAGTGGGGGAGGGGGGAATGGAAAGTGGAACTGATGAGTTTAGGGTTTCTTTTTGGGGTGATGAAACTATCCTGAAATTATGTAGTGGTGATGGTTGTACATCTCCATGAATATACTAAAACCCACTGGGTTGTACACTCTAAAATGGTGAATTTTATGGTATGTAAATAACATCTCAATTTTAAAAAAGATAAGGAGATAGAAATAGCTACATTTTACTGGATGCTTTACATATACCATCTCATTTAATTCTTATGACAACCTTAAGAAGAGGTGTGATTACTATCACCCTCATTTGACAGACAAACAGAAGGAGACTCAGAGAGTTTAAATGACTAAACCAATGTCTCCTAATTGGTAAGTGGCTCTCACAGGGCTTGAAACCAGCTCTGTCTGACTCCAAAGTGAGTAGGCTGGTCTGCAGCTGTTCACACACATAGCTTCAACCTCTGAATTTCCTTGCTGGCCTGCAAATCAGTTGTTAAAAAAAAAAAAGTGAAGGTCAAAATAGATGATCCTGATAAATATTTAATATCTCCAGTTTCCACAGCTTCCTTATAGCTAGAGATGGAATGTTTCATACCCACAGTGCACACCCCATGCAATGCTGGAAGGAATTGTAAACACACCCACTGGTAGAGTGAAAGGGATACGAGCCAGGGGACTATGCTACTCTGTGATGAGGCTGGGGTCTCCAAATGGCTGGCCTCTTCTAAGTATCAGGCAGGCTCCAGTTTGTGTGATTTTCTAAAAATGCCAAGGTTTGTTGGGAAAAATTGTCCTTCTGTGGCTGGGAATCTCCAAGAATTGTGCAAACTCAAGTTTCTTTAATAATAATAAAAGTTTACATGTTCTGAGCATTTATCATGTGCCAGTTAACTGTGTTAAGTTTTGACCATTCCATAGACTTTGCATAACAACCATATGGAAGATATATTGTTGTTACCACACCTTATAGGTAAGAATCCTAATTATGATAGCTAATGACTATTGAGCACTTGTGATATCATTGGCACAGCTCTGCATGCCCTATATATCTCATGTGAATAACTGAACAGTACTATGAAGCTTAGGAAACTGAGACTCAGTTAAAAATATGTCCAAGTTTACACAGCAAACAGGGATTTAGAAGGCAGTTTGAATTTTCATAGAAAGAACTCACCGGTATAACAGGTAATCACCACTCAGATCAGGAAATTTAACATAACCATCCCAGAAGAACCCACATGCTCTACTCTTCCCTACCCCCCATCACTACTTCCTCCTCCAAAAGTAACCAGTAATTGGGTATCTATCATGGTCAATTTGTTTTACTCATTTTTAAACTTTATTTAGATGGTTATCATACAGTGCTATTGTTTATAATCTAGTGTCTTTCCTCAGTGTTACTTAGTTTTTGAAATCCTATGTTGGTTTTCACCCTCATTGCTACATAGTATCTCATTGCATGAATATACCACTATTTAACCATTCTACTGTTGATGGGCTTTTCTGTCTTGAGGCTTATAATAATTCTGCTGCTATTAATATTCTTTACCTGTTTTTTCAGATTGTACAAATGCATCCATTTTTGTTGAGTACTGCTAGGAGTGCAATTTCTGGATCATTGGATATGCATCAGTTCTAGCAAATCCTGCTGAACAGTTTTCCAAAGTAGTTGTAACAATGCACACCCCACCAGAAATGCAAATGAATTGCAATTGCTCCACACCTTTGCTAATATTTGGTATTGTATATATATATTTTTTATTTTAGCCATACTGGTGCCTATGTAGTGGTATCACTTTGTGGTTTTAAAATGAACTACTCTGGTAACTAATAAGGTTGAAAACATTCCTCATTTTTGAAATGTTTGAGTATTTTTTTTCCACTTTCCTAATGAGTTCTATGTATTTTTGTTGTTGAAATGCAGGAGATCTATATCCAACTAGTTGTACACTTGAGATTGTACATATTTCTATATAAGAGCTATATTGCAATTAAAAAATAATAAAGAAAAAAAATAGTAAATAAGGAAATCCAATTCCAGGGAATACACAGTTAGACACTAAGCTCACATTTGTAGCATGCTTTACTTTTATTTCTGTTCTATTTATATTTATCTATCTCCTCCCAGAGTATATGATAAAAAGGTTGCATCATTATTTGCATTTTCAAATGAAATAAAGCTTAGGGAAGTTAGTTCTTAGAGACAGTAAGTGGTGGTGCTGGTCCTAGAAACTATAGCCTCCAATTTCTTAGTTACATTCCATTCACATTTAAAGTAGATGATCTCCTTAAGTGTCCCTTGATGAATTATTTGTGTATATTACATCCTCTCTGAAGTTTGTCCCTTATCAATTAAATGAGTTGAAGACTCACTTCATATTCCATCTTCTTCAGGAAGTATTTTATACTCCCCCCATCCTCCTCTGAATCTCTGTATCACTACTTGCCTATATCACCCATTTGACTTGAATTCTTGGTTAGTTTTCAGTGCATAAATACTCTATCTCCCTAAGTAGCCCTTGAGAAAAGAGATTCTGTCTTCCTTTTCTTAGTTTCCTCCATAGCATGTGGTTCAAACAACATTTATCTCCACATCTAATCGAATAAGAGACTGGAGTAGGGCAGTTTTATCTTTTGAATAACTGGTCTGGAATCACTGGCCCTGAATTATCTTGAGAACTCACTCTTTAGCTGTAGTTGAAAGAGAAAATGTGTAAAAGGCCACTTTGTAGTCTAGAACCTGCAGTGTAGTTTCACTTTGGCTGCTAATCATTTTGTGACTATGGATACATCACTCATCCTCTTTATACCTTATTATCCTCAGCTGTAAAGTGTACACCGTAATTCCTACCTGATTATTCCACAAGGTTAAAGTGAAGGTCAAATGAGGTGGTAGACAAACTTTTTGCAAACTGGCCAGTGTTGAAAAAATTTGAAATTATTATTTCCACAGCAAAGTATTTACTGATGATAGCTTCAGATGTTACCCTACCAGGTAACATGAACACTCAAGAACCAAAGCTATCCATGCTAAAAAAAAATCCTTAATAATGAAATGTCATATACTATGACAGTCTGTGGAAAGTATTTGGATGCCCTGTTTGTTATTGCTCAAATCATGTTCTATGGAGTTCAGTTGCCTCTGTCTATGGAAAAGTTCGACTTGGACAGAGGAAATAGTGGGGAGAGGGTACTCCTGAATCCAAATTAATGAACCATAGTATTTGAGGAATAGAGATACTTAGGTTGATGGAAAAATATTACAAAATTGTCAAGATCAAAAGTATTCTATTAAACATATACTTGAGGCTCATAATAGGTGCTTAGTTGGTCTCGTCAACAATTAGTCCCAGTAGAGTATTTGCAGACAACATTCATTTAGATTTTTGCATGCAAAAATCCTCAGTCCATTTTAGATTCCATCCACACCAGCCAGTGTTTCCCTGGCTACCTCTGAAGATGCTGTGTTGCCTCTTGTTCCCAGCAGCCAGGGCCCAACAAGTCACAAGGACGCTCTGACCTTCTCAACAGGATCCAGGAACTTGACTTGTACAGATTCTCCAACTTGTACTTCAGGTCCAGAGTCAGAGTGAGAAAAGCCAGTCAGGATGTGAGTTATTTGTGAACACATTGCCCTCTTTTGCTAATATTTGCAAACTGGGGACAGTTAGTGCTGATGCTTAGAAACAGTGGGCTGACATTGATAGGACCCAGAAAATTGAGTGAGGGCACACAATAAGACAGGGTGGAATGGGCAAGCCTCTCTCAGTAGCTTACCCAGAGTGTGGAGCTCAAGTCCAGAAGGAACTAAAGGGAGAGAAGGGCTTATCTACAGCCAGCTCCCTGATCCTAACCTGCCTTTCTCTTTGTTTCATATGCCATGCTGAATGCCAGCTGGGAATGTCCCAATTACTGTGGTCAATCAAATACAGAGAACTTTTAGATCCAAGTTTTTTTCTTATACTGAGACTGCTCAGAAGTCAGCTGTGCTGCCTTTACAAATGTGACCTACAGCGTGTACCAGATGTGAACAGACACACACTTAGCATGACTTCTTTATGCCAACCACCAGCTACTGGAGCAGCTGATTAGAAGAGACAAGATAGAAAGAGAAGCAAATGTGAATGTGTAACTGGCTAACACAGCAATAATGCCTTGCAAGCTAAGCAGAGATTGAGGATCTGGGTAAAATAGGACCAGGCTTGAAATAAACAAGGTCAAGATAAAACAAACAAAGGTAGAATATAAAGGAGGATTGACAAAACTGGTTTATTACGGTCTTGAAAACACATTGGTAAATCCAAGCTTTGTAAAGTTATTAATACACACATGCATGCACACATACGCAGAAGTATATTAATTTAAATGCATTAGAGGATTTAGGCATTCTAAGAAACCTTGGAGGATCTTTCATCAAGAAATGTAAAGAATCAGCAAAAGAACCACCTATATGACTTAACAGTTCAATTTTACAAATATGAGAATCTACCTGCTAATAAAGGAATCATAATAGAGAATGGAGAAAAGAAAAAGATGAAAAGGAAAAAAAGAAAAAGTTCTTTCCTTGATATGGTTCTCAATATCATGGTGGAGAAAGATAAATTCATAAACAATTAATACAAGGCATAAATATGTGGACAAACATTGAGGACTGGACTTCAGTGGTGAGCAGAGGTAAGCAAGAAGTATGGTAGAGCAGTGGCTCTCAGTGAGGAACAATTCCCCCCCCCCCCAGGGGATATTTGGCAATGTCTGGAGACATTTATGTTGGTTCTAATTGGGGAAGGAGGGGTGAGGGTGCTACTTTCATCTAATGAACAGAGGCCAGGGATGCTGCTAAACATAATGCATAACAAAATAACAAAACATTATGCTGAGATGAGAAACCCTGCTTCAAAACAAGGGTGGAAAGAGGGAATTTCTGGCAAAGGAAGCAGCTAAAACAAAGATCTCAAGCTATTTGTGGAACAGTAAACAAATCTCTCAGACAGGAGTGTAGGTTTCCAGCAAGAGTTGAGGACAGAAAGGAAGACAACTACAAATTGCAAAGAGCTTTATGGATACTACAGAAGAGATGGAGCTTCAGTTTTGCTTAGGCAGAGCAGGGACATTCTTAAAATGTAACTCTAAAATAATGTGGTTAGATTGACAGTTCATAAGGATCTCCCTATAAGCTGCATTGGAGAGGTAGAGAATGGAGGTGGAAAAATCAAAAGAAACTCAGACTAGGGCCTAGACTATAGTGATGTGAAGCTCTGAGTGTGTAAGGCAGTGGAAATGGGAACCAAGCATGATAGGGGCTAAATGAAAAATGGTCTGCAGGAATTCAAAGAGGATGGCAGAAATTGTAGCTTGGTTAACTGGGGACAGAGAAAGGAGGGAAACAAACTTCATTAATTGCCTGCTGTGTTCCTGGTACGTGGTTAAAAAACAACACTGCAAACTAGCTGATATGACCCATTACATTTTTTGTTTTGTTCTTGTTATTTTTTTTCCAAATGTGGCAACTGGGGTGACCAAACATCCCTGTTTGCCCAGGTCTAAGGGGTTCCCGAGACATGGGGCTTTTAGTATGAAACCGGAAGTTCACATGCAAATCAGAATGAGTTGTTCCCTCTAGCAACGGAACTCAGTTTGGTTAGATGACTTGACCAAATTCACACAACTTGAAAGGAACAGAACCAAGATTCCTTCTTCCTCGTTCCACAGCCCACACTATTTGCCCACACCACACTGACTCTCAAGGGAAAAACCATGACATTACCGAAAAAGGTGATACAGAAGGAGAAACACATTTGAGGTGGATTGGGGAGGAATTGGGGGGTGGTAAAGCTCTATTTTGGAAAATTGAAATCTGAGTTTCCTAAAGTAGAGGTTTTCGTTATTAATTTTTTTCAATCTTTCCTTCTCATACCTTCAGTATCGGGCTCTCCTCCCTCATTTTGTTTAAAAGCTCAGTGCAGAGTAGTTATTTTTGTGACTAGATAATTATCTATACTTTAAGCTTAGGATCCAGGCTCTGAGGAAAGGTGTGATATGCATCTAATGAATAAATGCATGTGCTTGGTTAACGTGATCCACTGTGTCAGGTTGCCTCCCTCATTTTTCTCCAAGAAGCAATGACAGGTCAAGTGATGGTCAAGGTTGAGCTGGGACTGCTAGGTGGATCCAAGGTGAGACCCAAACCACCAGACAAAATGTTGTGAAGGGAATTCACTAAGGGGTTGCTCAGTAGAATCCCATCAGCTGCCTTTTCTGGAATCCCTGCTCATTCATTATCAGGACAGAGAAACTCAGGGTAACCCCTGACCAGTGGTATGAGCACCATCTGCAAACATCCTGGACATTCAGTTTCATAGACCCCATCCCATGCCTCTTGAGTCAGAATATTTGGAGTGGGTCACAGTTATATATGTTTTTAGAAGTTCTTTAGGTGAGCATGATTATCATTGTAAATAAGGTCTATTGAAGATGTTGTGTTTTTTTTTTTTGTCAAGTTGTGGCCTACCTGAATGAGGTTGAGTCTTATTCTGCTTTACTGAGGGCCTTAAAAAGGGAAAGAAGCTGGAAGCCAGTGAGAGAAAGGTTTAAGGAGGAGGCAGAAGCCAGAAGTCAGTCAAAAATCAAAAGAGCAGAAGAAAGAAGAGGGCAGGAGGCAGAAATACAAGCCAAGAAGCTCCAAGGTTCACAGGCAGCCAGCTCCAGAACACTGCAATTTTTAGGGAGAAAGCAAGCCTTGCCAATATCTTGATGTCAGACTCATAGCCTCTCAAACTGTGGGCCGATACATTCTTGTTGTTTAAGCCATGCTATTGTGTGGCATTTGTGACAGCAGCCTAGCCAGCTGAGACATGCTCTTGACCAGGAGACACAATTCAGGATATTATGTAAGTACTGTAAGTTGTATGGTCTCTGTAACAACTACTCAATTCTCAACTACTCAACAACTAGTCCGCTACTCAACTCAGTAAATGACATGTCAGGAATGGAATTTGCTTTAAAATTTGTTTCAAAATAAGATAGCCAGGGGCCTTGGAAATGAAACAAAAAGGACTATGATTTGAAAACTGTGAAAGCTAGGTGATGGGTACTTGGGATTAAGATGGTATTTTCCATACTTTTTTTATGTTTAAAATTTTTCACAATAAAAAAATGTCTTTTATACAAAGTGATGATTGAGACAGATGTATTGACATGGAATTATGCGCATGTCATATTGTTTACTAAAATAAAAATCAGGCTACAGAATAATATATACAAGATGATTTATTTATGTCTCCCACTGCTTCTGCACCATACAGCCTCACGCAGTTTCAGTCTATGCCTCATGACCCTCCAGATGTCTTTCTAAAAGACAATTTGGACCTGCCTGCCTTTAGGCCCATACTAAAATTTTCACTCTTTCCCAAATATGGCATGCAAATTCACAATATCATGTCTTTGCTTGGGTAGTTGTAGTTTCATGGATTACAGTACCCTTCCAATTTCTCTGTCTGGTAAACTCGTATACTACTTGTTCTAGTTTGCTAATGCTGCAGAATGCAAAACACCAGAGATGGATAGGCTTTTATAAAAAGGGGGTTTATTTGGCTACACAGTTACAGTCTTAAGGCCATAAAGTGTCCGAGGTAACACATCAGCAATCGGGTACCTTCACTGGAGGATGGCCAATGGTGTCCGGAAAACCTCTGTTAGCTGGGAAGGCACGTGGCTGGCGTCTGCTCCAAAGTTCTGGTTTCAAAATGGCTTTCTCCCAGGACATTCCTCTCTAGCAAGCTTGCTCTTCTTCAAAAGGTCACTCACAGCTGCACTGAGTTCGTTCTCTTTGAGTCAGCTCATTTATATGGCTCCACTGATCAAGGCCCACCCTGAATGGGTGGGGCCATGCCTCCATGGGAATATCTCCTTAGAGTCATCACCCACAGCTAGGCGGAGCACATTCCAAGCAAATCTAATCAGCACCAAAAGGTCTGCCCCAAGACTACATCAAAGATAATGGCATTTGGGGGACACAATACATTCAAACTGGCACACTACTTATCCTTAAAACTGAGTTAATGTTTTTCTCCCAATTCCACTGCTGCTCCCCAAATTATAAATAATGCCTTTCCCCACACCATCTGAACATTCTGCTCATTCCATTTTGTGGTGCTTTGAACTGTGTACTCCAGTTTGGACACTTTCTTGGTCTTGGGCCGCATTCTGGTGGGTGTGGACCCACTGTAAAAAAGATCTCTTCAAGTACTCAGGATTTACATACCTTACATCAGTTAAGGTGTGGCCCAACTAAAACTGGTTGGGCTTTAATCCAGATTACAGGAGACCTTTATAAGCAGAGGGACAGATAGAGAGCAGCCACAGGGAGCCTCCAGAAACTGAAAGTCAATGGAACCTGGAAGAAAAAGAAGCCAGAAGAGGCTGCCATGCACATTGCCATGTAACAGAAAAACCAAGGACCAAGGATCCCTGGAAACCACTTCCAGAATGCCACAGTCTTCAGGAAGAAATCATTGTCTTGGTGGTGCCTCGACTTGAGACTCCTCCTAGCCTCAAAACCATGATGCTATAAATTCCTACTGTTTAAGCAAACCCATTGTACCATTTTGCTTTAGCAACTGAGAAACTAAAACACAGTTATAACCTGGCATCATGACTGCTGTCTACATGTTGGTCATTTTCCCTAGACTGTGAGATCCTGTAATGAAGGATCTGTGTTTAGTTTACCTTTGTATATTCAGAGCCTAGAATCTGGCCTAGTTTGAGTGGATCTTCAATGATTTTTTCATTTATTTATTTTAATAAGTAGACAAATTCTTGAGTCTTCGTGCATTGGGCTTGTTTTCCTTAGATGAAGGGTCATTATAGCACTGGTTACAGATGAGTTGAAAAAGTAGCCACATATTCAAGTTAAGGGGGCCATGAATTTCCCCTATCCTTATCTCATGCCCTCAATCTATCCACAGGTGGCTGGAATCCCTTGAACACGGATATGCCTTTTTGTTTAATAGTTGGAAATGAGATTTCAAGTAAATGACAACCTGGACATCAAATATTCAATCAAAGGAATCTGAGACATTATAAAAAGCAAGTTCACCATTTTTCTGTTGGACAAAGTGAATGTCAGTGGAGTACACTGATGGAGTTTCATGACTTTTAGCTCATTCATTCATTCGGCAAATATGTATTTTATGTTTACACTGTGTCTGACTCTACCAGAAAATGGAGCTTGTACAGTGTTCTTTCAATGACATCATGCTTCTTCCATGCCTGCTGATATACCTTTTCCTGAGTTTATGTTTGGATTTGGAGGAGACCGTGGCTACCTGAATTGGGGCAGCATTTTCAGAGAAGAGGAGGAATGGGTAAGGAAAAATTATGTCCAAGATTTCAAACATAGTTGACTCTACAATTTATTCTGAGATCAAACATCTAAATTATTTCTTGGCTGGCTTTAGGATTCCTATAATCTATTGCCAGTTTTTTCTTTAATAGTGATTTAGAGAAATTATCTTACCCTCTCTCTGCTTCCTTATGTTTATAATGGTGTAATTATACCAGTCAGTCATCCATAACTTCTTTAGGTTACAATAACAGTTTGAGATCTGATGAGAGATCTGGACTTTCTCCTCAGGAGGGAAAATTGCATACATGCACCACCCCCCACCCCCCACACACACACTTTTGCAGGGTTCATAGAATTTCCTATTTAGAGGGTCCATGCTTTCCAGATTAAGAACTCCTAGATGCTGGTGGTCTCTAAGACACTTTTAATTGTATTAATTTTCCGTGTGAGTTTTGCTTAAGATATTCTTTTCTTTTGGAGCTTTCAGCCCCAGAGTGTTGTCAACAACTTGTACTTCAACTTGTTGCTCTGCCTCCCTCGGCTTAGGTCCACAAAGTAAGATGTTTTACAAGCAGATGCACATCTAGCCATGACGACCTGGAGTCGTGGGGGGAGGGAAAAGAAATGGGGACTCCAATCATAACACGATGTATGTCTCCTGCCTGCCTTGCTGGTTTTCAATTATTGAATTAGGACAAATTGGAGCTTTCATAAACTGTGATATAAATCATTATCTCAAGTTAGCAGATGCAGTCGCACCAGGATAGAGCACTGTTAATAACTCTGCTGGATTAGGACTGATTGGAACAATTTGAAACTTGTTTCTCTCAGCTTGATCAGCCTCATTGTAACCAGAGCAATTATCCCATTTCATTTTCAATGGCTCAGCACAGACATGTTGCCGTTTTATACTCATCCTTCTTAATGAAGCCAGCTCAGACTTCTGTTCATTCGTTAAAGAGCTACCCTATGCAAACAATAAATAACTCCACCCCTTGGAATACAAAGGGGATGCTTATAAGGCTGAGATTTCCAATGGGCTGGGTAAACAGAATTCATATGTTGGTTATTTCATGGGTATATTTACAAATTTCATTCTTTTCTTTTTAAGCAGCTGCTATGTGCAGAAAACTAATGCGTGCTAGACTAGAATTGGATTAGACTGCATAGGGTAAAGGTTAAGAGCTTTGTGGTCAAGCAGATCTGAGTTTAAATCCTGTCTGCACCAGTAAATAGCTGTATGATGTTGAACAAGTTAACAAGTTATCTCCAAGCTTCTTCCTCTTTAAAAGAGAAGTATTATCATCTTCATAATATTGTTGTAAGAAATCATTGGTATAATGGTTGTAAATTGTTTAGTATAGTTCCAGGACTATTGTAGAGAACCAATGAATTATGGTCTTTTATATCCTTAAAGGGTGTTTCTTGCCTTAAGAAATGTGCACCCTGTCAGGAAAGATACAAGGGCAAATGTGCCACAACCAGAAAGATCAGGGAGTTGAAATAGGAGCCCAAGTTATGGCATGGAGTTGCAGTGGAGGTCATAGGAAGGAGCTCCTTCTTTAACCTTAACTGATCAGTCAAGTCTTCATGGAGGCAGAGATCATATGAGCCAGACTTTCAAGAAAAGGACAGAATGAATTTGAAAGGTGAAGAATAAGGGAGAAAGTAAATTTCAGCAGAGGGAAGGGAGTGATCCATAGACATCCTTCATTACTTAGAAGAATATATGGCAGCACAAATAGGTTAGAAAATTGCAAAATAAGGGTCCCTTTAAAACATCATAAGCTCAGACTAGTTGCCAATGAAATATAAATAACAATTAAATATGTATTCAACATTCACCACACTTGTGACCTTCAAGTAACATGAAGTCCTAGATATCTACTTGTATTACTGATTGATTCAACATAACCAAGATTTTGATCAATGTTTTGGTACATATAAAGATAAATAAGATTTGATTACTTATAGGAGCTTTGTGTTCAATTGAGGAGGCCTGATAATTTCGGATCAGAAATTTATGTCAAAGTGCAAACAAGGGGGTAATAAGTGATGGATGAAGTTAGTGGAACACTTTTCCTATCTTCATCCCCGCTCTTCATTTGGATAATTCCCACTAAAGATTATTTCCAGAGAGAAGCCATTCCTGTTATATGTCACCTTCTAAATCAAGTACACCCAATTTCAAGTACACCCAATTTCAATTTAATCTTAGTGTCTTTTAAAACACTTTTTTATTATCTGTAATATATTTTATAGGAATATTTTATCTTTAGGAATAATTTTAGATGATATATACATGCTCACATGTATATATATATATATATATATATATATATATATATATACACATGCTCACATGTGTATATATATATACTTATATAACCAATATTCCCAGCAATATTCCCAGCATTCATATCCTCACTGTCCAGGGTGAGAAATAAAACTTCCCCCTGAACGATGAAGCCCCTCTATGCTTCCATTATATTCCATTTTTCTCTCTCATCCTCACCCACTATTCCCTGAGAAAGCATTATCTTGAATTTGGTTTCTTTCATTCTTTGCCTTTACCTACATAACCCACAGCATTGCTTTAAATAGCTTTTTATACTTGATGTATTGTCATACTTCCTTTGTCCTCTCACATAAGTTTTTGAGATGTAGCCATATTCATAGGTATAATTTTGATCCTTTCATTTTTACTGTTGCATGGTATTTTATACATGCAAAGCTGGTTGTTTAAGTACATTTTTGTGTATTTGTGTCTCCCACTAAAGCTGATGCTCCATGATGGTTTAAGGCAGGCTCTTCTCATCTCTGTGACTTCAGTGCACTGCAAATGCCTGGCACAGAGTAGAAACTCAGGGACTTACATGCTGAATGAATGAACATGTCCTCAAAGGAGCAAGAAATTCATTGTACCGTGGGAATATTTTAGTTTGCTAAAGTTGCTAAAATGCAATATTCCAGAAATGGACTGACTTTTAATGGAGATTTATTAACTTGCACATTTACAGTTCTGAGGTTGTGAAAATGTCCAAATAAATAAAGGCATCCACAGGACAACACCTTCTTCCTGAAGAAAGGCTGCTGGTGATCCAGGACTCCTCTGTCACATGGCAAGGCCCATGGCAGCATCTACTGTCCCTTCCTTCCTGGGTTTTGTTGCTTTCAGCTTCTGGCTGCTCCATCTGTGGCTTTGTTTCTGAACTTCTGTGTGTTTCTGTCTTTTAGCTTCTGTATGTGTCCTTCTCTCAGCTTCTGTGTCATCTTCTTATAAAGGACTCCAGCAAGAGGATTAAGACCCACCTGGGGCAGCCTCAAATGAAACAACCTAGCCAAGAGGTCTCACCCACCGTAGATCTACACCCACAGGAATGGATTAGTTTTAAGAACATGATTTTCTGGGGTAATACAGCTTCAAAACATCACAGGAATAACAGGGAGGGAAGGTGCATTGAAGCTTCAACTTCCACAATTGTTTGGCTTTTGAGAGTTGGATATGGGATAAAGAAAATACACAAAGATAAGAAATTAAGGATATATATGCAGGGAATTAGTAGCCTAGGATGGTATATATAAAAATGATAACTAGGAAATAAATCTGTATGGAATCTGTGGGGCTCAGATGATAAAAGCTTGGTAATGGCATATAAAGGAGCCCTTCAATTTTCCTAACAGTTTGTTTTAATGGCACCTGAGTCATCCACTACACAAGTACTGTGTACAAAAAAGAGGGAGAAGACCCCCCACACACATAGACCCCTGTCGGTTGTGAGGAAAGACTAAGAATTCCTAGTATAATTTCACCTTATAATTGAAGGAACCTTCAAAATCCGTAGTCCAGCTAATCTCCTTATACTTGGACACATGCTCTTGACTATCATTCTATTCCCATGTTGTCTCTGTCAAGATTTGGCCAGTGACAGAGAGCTTGGTACCTTCTGAGGCAACTCCTTCTGCCAGATCTGACTTTTAGAAATTTATTTTGGTCAGGAGTTTAATAATTATAATGATAACAAGAGCGCTATGCATTTTTAGGATATATGCTGCATGCCAAGCACTAAGCTAAGTATTTTCTATAAAGTACTGCATTTGATCCTCACAGTATCCCTATGAGTACACAGAGTAGATTCTCAAAAAATGTTGAATGAAGGAATACCAATATTAACCTTATTTCATGAAATGGAAAATGTATGTACTGAAAAGCTAAGAGTTAAACACAGCATCACAGCTACTAAAAAGCAAGTTTTGATCCAAAGCTCTTCCTGACTGGACATTCAGGGAACATGACCACTATGATATACAAGCCTCCCAAGGAGACAATGTCTACTTTTAACTGTGTCTGAGTGCGTGTACTTCTAGAAACCATTCCAACTCTAGTTAATCTCTCTCAGAATGGAATTTATTATATGTGAAAATAGTTACCCTTGACTTAAATGTGTGTCTTCTTACTTATCCCATCATTCTCTGTTCCTTCAAAGCTTTCTCTTTAGACATAGTTTTCTATATCCACATTATCTTTGTGTGGGATTTAGAAATGGCTGGGTCAGAATTGAATTGAGCAGGGTTAATTAGGATCTGAAACATTCCAACAATACTTGGAGCCTAGGATCCTACTAACATGTTTTATCTACTGCTGATGTAGCATCCTTGCAAAAGCCCTTTTTGTTCTAAGTGTTTGCCCCAAAGTAATTGCTGTTTGGCCCTGATAGCTTGAGGTGGGAAGTGTACATTTTTGAAAGCTGTACCATTAAAGCAGGTCACAGGAAATTTCCGTAGGAGTCCCTGAGTCCTGAAGGGCAGAGAGGTTGTAATTGGAAGTCCTTGTGTCCAAGGTCATAGGCTAAGAACACCTTCATGTATAGGTCACCATGGAAACAAAGCTGAAATGACCTCCTCTGGACCCTGACCTGGATCTCTCCCTGAGAAGCTGATTGAAGAGAAGGCTTTGGATGATGCTTAAAAGAGTAAGGACCCATTAACAGATCTCTTATTTTGCAGTTGGGATCCCCAAGAAGGCTATAGCACCATGAACAAAAGAGGGATGATTGATGTCAGTGGGATGCCATGCAGCATTATGAGATTACTGAGTAAATTGGAGTATACAACAATTCAAAAAAACCAATGTACAAGTTATTGAAACGTTGATTTCTTGCTACCTAAATTAGATAAATTATATTTAGAGGAAATTATATGTGTTTATAAGTATTAGAAGAAGAGATTGATATGTAGCAAGAGAAAATGAAAATCCAAATACTAGTGACATTAGTTCTTTGACCCAACAGATATTGAATGTCTTTTTATATAATCAAAAGAGCACAGGGGAATTCTGGCAAAGCAATATGATGGCATAAGGCACTTCAGTGTGCAAACCACCCAAAGAATCTCTGAACAACTAGCAAAAATGGGCACAGCCATCTTCCTCAAAACTCCAGAATTAAGTTAAAGAATTACAGTAACTGGGTAAGTGCTGAACAAGAAAACACAGCTTTTAAAATGGTATGAGAGAGAATTGGAGGTAAGATGGCAGCATAGGGAGGTGTGGAATTTAGTTAGTCCTCTAGAACAACTAGCATATAGCCAGGAACAGCCAGTAAATAGTCTGGAATAACTGCTAGGGGACATCTGTGACTGGACATACATCATATACCAGTCTGGAATGGGTGAAATGGCTGAGATCACAGCATAAGAACTATAAGTAAAGCTCCCCAAACTGTGGAGCTGTTGCCTCTCCCCACTGGCATGGCAGGCTGAGTTGGAAGACTTCCCTGTGGGAAAAAGAAGCAGTCTACTATGAGGAAGGGAAGGTAGACCAACCAAGCTCCACTTGTAGTTTTAATTAATTAATTTGGACTACTGACTACAAACTATGAGCACAGATAAATCCAGAGCAAGCAAGAAAGGAACCTGGAGCTTCTCCTAGCAGAGAGAAGGTGGGGCTAACAGAAAAAAACAATACATCCACAAATAAAAACAGAGGTTTTTGGAATTGGCTGAGATTATAATACTGGAAAATGGCTGTGTGCTAAGAAAAGGGGCACATAGGACTGGGCATCAGCTCTGGTTCTTGAATGGTAACTGAGGGGCTGGGGACTGACTCTGAAAAGGGGATTTCTTTCTTTTTTCCTTTTTTTTCTCTCATTCTAAGTAGCTCATTAGAGAAAGCCTCAGGTATTTTCAGTTATCAGTGCTGACCCAGTTAAGGGTGGAGTTAAGATAGTCAGAGTCAAAGGAAAAAGTCAAGTGTAGGAGGTAAACCCCTAAAGGGCTTATCTTCCCTAAGAAAAGGGGAAGGCAGGGCCCAGATCAAGTGGATGCCCCTCGCTCAGGGAACTCAGGACATAGGTCCTGGGAAAAAAAAGAAAGAAAGAAATAGCTTAAGCTTGGCTTCTGACACTCTCAGCCCCTGGTAGGCACAGGTCTACTGAGAATTAAAAGCAATGCACCTCTTTACACTGGTGGGGAGCTGCAGGTTGACAAGCACCACCTGCTGGACAGGACAGGAAAAGCATAAAGTCTAGAGACCTCACAGAAAAGTCTGACAACTTTCTGGGTCTCATTTTCAGGAAAACCTGATACTGATTACACCTCTTCCTGAGACCTAAGCCTGTTTGGCCTGGGAAATTTGTTTAGAGTAATCAAGGAAACCAGGTGCCTAGACAACAAAAAAAGTATGAATCACATGAGAAAAAAAATGAAGATAGTCCCAGTCAAAGGAACAAACTTACACCTCAAATAAGATACAGGAGTTGAAATAATTAATTAAAAGTCTTCAAATACACTAAATCAATTAAAAAACCAAATCAAAGAGCTGAGGGAAGATGTTGCAAAAGAGATGAAGGATATAAAGAAGACATTGGGCAAACACAAGAATGAACTTGAAAGTTTGAAAAAACAATTGGCAGAACTTATGGGAATGAAAGGCACAATAGAAGAGATGAAAAACACAATGGAGACATACAATAGCAGATTGGAAGAAGCAGAAGAAAGGATTCAGGAACCAGAGGAGAGCACATCAGAAACCCCACACAAAATAAAGAACAGATAGGGAAAAGAATGGAAAAATATGAGCAGGGTCTCAGGGAAATGAATGACAGCATGAAGCATATGAATATACATGCTGTGGGTGTCCCAGAAGGAGAAGAAAAGGGAAAAAGGGCAGAAAGAATAACGGAGGAAATAATCACTGAAAATTTCCCATCTCTTATGAAAGACATAAAATTGCAGATCCAAGAAATGCAGCATACCCCAAACAGAATACATCCAAATAAACCTACTTGAAGACACATAATAATCAGATTATCAAATGTCACAAACAAAGAGAGAATTCTTAAAGCAGCAAGAGAAAAGCAATCCATCACACACAGAGGAAGTTCGACAAGATTATATGTGGATTTCTCAGTAGAAACCATGGAGGTGAGAAGGCAGTGGCATGATATATTTAAGATACTGAAAGAGAAAAACTGCCAACCAAGAATTCTATGTCTGGGAAAACTGTCCTTCGAAAATGAGGGAGACTTTAAAATATTTTCAGACAAACAGACACTGAAAGAGTTTGTGAACAAGAGGCCTGCTATGCAAGAAAAACTAAAGGGAGCATTACAGGCAGATAGGAAAAGACAAGAGAGAGAGGTTGGAGAAGAGTATAGAAATGAAGACTATCAGTAAGAGTAAAAAGAAAGAGAGACAAAGAAATAAAAATAAGATACAACATATAAAATCCATTAAACAAAACGGTAAACAGTAGACATTACCTTGAATGAAATTAGCCAGAAGCAAAAGGATGGATACTCCATGGAATCACTAATATGAGCTAACATTGATGAGTGAAATTTGAGAGTTAAAGTTGAGAACACAGGTTGTTAGGAAATAGTAAGAAGCTAGAAAATGGGCATTTGATGCTGAAGGAGTACATAAGATTCAACAGGATTGATTGTATAGATCCAGAAATGGATAGCATAATACTGTGTGATGGTAGCACAGTATTGTAGGTATTCTGAACAAAGATAAGTGTGAGTATGGTTGAAAGTGGAAGGCTAGGGGTCATGTACAACACCAGAAGGAAAGATAGAAGATAAAGTCTGGGATTGTATAACTTAGCAAAACCTAGAGTGGTCAATGATGGTGATTAAATATACAAATATAAGAATGTTTTAAAAGAGGGAGAACAAATGAATGCCAACATTGCAAGGTGTTGAAAATTGGATGGTATAGGGGAAAAATACAATCAATGCAAACTAAAGTCTATAGTTAATGGTAACATTGTAAGATGTTTCCATTAATTGTAACAAAGGCAATATACTGAAGCTAAATGTCTGTAAGAGGGAGATATAAGGGATTCTTGCTGGTGGTGTTGTCGTCTGATTTTTACACTGTATTTTATTTTATTTTTATTTTTCTTCTATCTTTTATATTTTTATTCATTTTTTTCTCCTTTCCCTCTTTCTTTGCAGAAGAAATGAAAATGTCCTTATATAGATTGTGGTGGTGAATGCATAATTATGTGATTATACTGGGAATCATTAATTGTTTACTTAGAATGGATTATATGGTGTGTGACTAAAACTGTTTAAAAAAATAAACAGAGGGATGCAAGTGCTGGAAAAAATGTGTAGAGAGGCATGAACCTATTCACTGTTGGTAGGGAAGTAGAATGGAACAGCCCATCTGGAGGGCAGTGTGGTGGTTCTACAGGAAGCTAACTATGGGGTTGCCATATGGCCCTTCAATCCTGTTGCTGGGTATATACTTGGAAGAACTGAGAGCAGAGGCACAAATGGACATTGCACACTGGTGTTTATGGTGGCAGTATTCATGATTCACAATGGATGGAGGTGGCCTAAGGGCAAAATGATTGATGAATGGAAGAGTGAACTGTGGTGTATGCATACGATGGAATATTGAGCAGCTGCAAGAAGGAATGAAGTTGTGAGGCATACAACTAGATGAATGAAACTTGAAGACATTATGTTGAGTGAAATAAGCCAGAAACCAAAAGAATACTATTGTAATATCTCACTAATATGGAATAACTATAATGTGCAAACTCTGAGAATTGACTATGAGAGCATAGGTTATCAGGGGAAGCCTTATGGTAAAGGTTCTTAGATTCAAGAGTTGTAATGGTTATTTCTAAATTCTGAGATGATGAGCTGTTTGTGTATAACTTAGTCAGTCACTGGAACTTTGGGTATCTGTGTGACACCTGAGACTCAGAGTCAGAGTTCAGCAGCTATAAATGTTAGCACTACCCCATAATGCAAATGTTAAAGAAGATGAAAAAGAGAGCAGACTTTAATTAGAGATAACTCGTATGGTCAGTTACTCAAACACCGTAATTACATGTCACCTTGACTAATGGGTGAGATCTGGTTGGTTTGTACGGTTAGCATGAAACCTTGATACATCCCAGAGTAATCTGGGCAGAAAATAAAAAGTATTTGCAAAGCCCCCTTGAGGGACTGGGGGAAAACTTGCAAATATTAAACTTCTCCACCAGGGGAATTCCTGATATTTTCGCAAGCATTGGGACTACCATTGTAGTAGGCCAATCCCTCAATCTTGGGGCTTGCCCTTATGAAGCTTGCTACTGCAAAGGAGAAGTTACCCCTACTTAAAATCGTGCCTAAGAGTCATCCCCAGAGAACCTCTTTTTTGCCAACACTGTAAGTACAATCACTGGCTTCCCCCTATGTAGGACATGACTCCCTGGGGTGTAAATCTCCCTGATAATGTGGGATATGACTCCTGGAGATGAGCCTGGACCCGACAACATGGGACTGAGAAAGCCTTCTTGACCGAAAGGGGGAAGAAAAATGAAACAAAATAAAGTTTCAGTGGCTGAGAGATTTCAAATGCAGTCAAGAGGTCATTTTGGAGGTTATTCTCATGCATTATATAGATAGCCATTTTTTAGTCTTTAGTGTATTAGAATAGCTGGAAGGAAATACCTGAAACTGCTAAACTGCAATCCAGTGTCCTTTATTCTTGAAGTTGATCATATAACTATATAGCCTATACAGGATGACTGTGTGATTGTGAAAACCTTGTGGCCCACACTTTCTTTATCCAGTGTATGGACAGATGAGTAGAAAAAAGGGGACAAAAAGTAAATGAATAATAGGGGTAAAAAGCAGTATGATATGTTTGGGGTGTTCTTTTTTACTTTTGTTTTTATTTCTTGGAGTAATGAAAATGCTCAAAAAATCGATTGTGGTAATGAATGCACAACTATATCTGATGATACTGTGAACAACTGGTTGTACACTTTGGATGATTTTATGGCATGTGACTAAATCTCAATAAAATTTCATTTAAAAAAAGAAAGTAATCTTCGGACAAATATTGTATGATTTATCTTATATGAAATACTTAAAATAAGCAAATTCACAGAGAGAGAAAGCATAATAGTGGTTACCAGGGGTGCTGGGAGTGGGGTAATGGGGAGTTATTGCTAAATGAGTATGAGTTTTGGTTTGGGATGATGGAAATTGTACTAAAAGTTAGACAATATTGTCAATGTACTTAATGTCAAAGAATTGTTTACTTAAAATGGTTTTAAAATTATTTTTATATTACATATGTTTTACTTCAACTAAAAATAAATGAACTAAAAAAAATGGTAGGAGGTGCTCATGGAGCACTTGCTAGCCTGCCCCCATCTCCTACCTGGTGCAGCGTGGAGGAGTCCTGCGCCCCCACTGTTGGTCCCTAGCCCTGTTCTGGAGTTAGCAGATTAAAACCTTATGCACATGCTGCGTATGACTAAATGTCAGTACCAATCTATCAGGTGGCAGCCTGAGAGACTGAACAAGATAACTCTTCTGGCTTGTCCTCCCGGAATTTTCCCTGCAAGCAGAAGCAACTTGCAGACAGCTAAAGCAGTGTAAGAAATAATTAAGTCAAGGTGAACTGGGGCAAAGTACTACTGGCTTTAAGACTTAAAATTAAGCACTCTGGAGGGGAAAAACTCTACCTCATAGGGAGTGGAGGGGATATTCTGATTCCTAAGGCCACAAGCAAGCATAAGCCCAGGACAAGACTCAGGCTTACAAAAGACAAAGAGGACCCTGCTGTTCACTTTTGCCTCAGATTGCTCTTTTTGATAGGAGGGCCAACTCTGAAGGAGAGCCCAGCCAATGCAGAGCCAATTTGAAAAGACTGGGAAAAGGTGTTTTGCAGTTGATTATTTGTTTTTATTCGTTCCTTGTCCAGATACAAACTTAATGAACAGACAACTCAGGGACTAGATCCCAGAGCTAAAACATTAAAATATTAAAATGTACAGTGTGCAACAAAAGACTATAAGACAAAGAGACAAACAGGAAATGGCAGCTTATCAAAAAGGAGTAAGACAAAATTTCAGAAACCATCAATGGAGAAGACCAGATTTTGAACATACCAGACAAAGACATTTTTAAAAATGGCTGCATTATGCTCAAGGATATAAAAGGAAATATAGAGAAAGAACTAAGGCATATCAGGAAAATGAATAATGAATGGTATGAGAACCTCAATGAAGATATGGAAGTTTTTTAAAGGGAACTAAACAAAAATATTGGAGTTGAAGAATTTAATATCAGAAAAAAAAAATTTCTAGAGGGTTTCAACAGCACACTTTGGAAATGGCAAAAGAAAGAATCACTGAACTTTAAAACAAGACAATTGAAACAATTCAGGCAGAGAAGCAAAAAGATTTTAAAAAAAAAGAACACAAAAATAAAACTGAACAGAGCCCAAGAAAACTGTGGAAGACCATTAAGCATACCAATATATGCATTATGGGAGTGCCACAAGGATAGAAAGAGATAAGGGGCAGAAGGGATATTCAAAGAAAAAATAGCAAAACTCTTCCCAAATTTAAGGAAAGCCATGAATATACACATTCAAGAATTCCAGCAACCCCCAAACAAGATAAACTTGAAGGGAATTACTTTTTAATGCCCTGGGCAAGGATAGAATTCTGAAATTTCTAGAGAAAAGCAACATATTAACCACAAGAAATCCCCAATAAGATTAAGTAGCAATATTCCATCAGAAACCATGGAGGCAAGGAGATATTGAGACAAAATATTTCAAATAATATAAGAAAAGAATTGCCAACTGAAAATTTTATATCCAGCAAGACTCTCTTTCAAATATGACAAAGGTTAAGGGGAAGGTGGAGTGGCAGAGTAACATGATATTGGGGGTTATGCTTTGGACATGGCAAGTGGTCTTTCTACCATGTAAACCTCAATTACGCTATGCTGTTGTATTGGTTTCTCAGAGACCAAGAATGCACATCTCTTTATGAATTATGGGCATGTGTCATGCTTTTGGTTCCTGTTTAGCATGAGTTAACAAGCACCATCCACAGTTGCTTTCTACAGTGGCTATAAAATAAATTTCCTATGGTTCAGGGGAAAATTACACTATGTTCTCCCCCACTGTCAGATATGAACAGGTACTGTGATGGATAGAGAGATGTCTGTACGATGAACCTAAGAGGATGGGGAGAAAACATACAGCTCCTGTTGGCCTGTGTATGACTGTATCAGCCTGGAAGGACAGAGAATAACAACACTGACAACAGATGGGCTGCAGTACACTGGTCTGAGCAGGCACTGGCTGACCCAAGGAAGGTAATTTGCTTTGCTTAAATGTAAATGTCTAAATGATGCTTAACACGGGCAGTATTAACGTCACCTTTTATTCAAGCCATCAACATTTATAATTAAAATTACTGCACATCCTCCCTCAGGTATCAAATATACACTATTTGTGTTGTTGTGGGTGTGGGTGAGTAGGTACTTGTGTGTCCCAAACCTTATTTTAATTTTTCAGAACGTGACATTTTTTGGATGGTACCTGAGCAGGGTTGCCTTTTTATTTATTAAATATTTATATCATATCATATCATATTGTATCATATCATATATAATATTACATATTTTTGCTTTCTTAGAACTTTAAGAAAAAGTGAAATCTTGGTATTATTAAAATTGTTTAAAAAAGGAATAAATTGTTCAGTTTAAAAATCACTGGCCTTTCTTTAGTATAATATGAAACTTTTTTTCATTACTGAGGAATAATGTGCCAGCTGTCTATGCACTGCAATGATTTTGTATGTAGAAAAGGGAAGCAGTGATGCCCTTGATGGAAAGACATGCAAAGCAGATTAATAAGGGGGACTCTGTGTATTTTATCTATTTCAACAATGGAACTGCAACTTGGGGCTTTGGTGAATAAAATTTAGCTGCCTTGTATAATCCTTTGAAAGAGACATATGGGATCTGTGAGAGAATTATAGTTTTTATTTTTTGAGGAGAAAAATTTGCAAAAGATCTTTCCAAAATAAGGTGCCATGGATCTTTTGTTGTTGTTCTCTATAATGAGGATAAATTGGTGTTTAATAAAATGTAATTGAGTTGCTCATCTTCAAGTTCTTTCCTTTTCACAAGAGGATTGAGCTGTAAAAAATAAATTAATAAATAAAAATTTAGAGAAAAAATAGAGTTTAAGATATTCCTAGACAAACAAAAGCTGAAGATATTGTCACCACTGAACATCCTACAAGCAATGCTTATGGGAGTTCGTCAGACTGAAAATAAAGGACACTAAACAATGGTTGGAAGTGGCATAAAGAAATAAAGTATTCGCTAAAGGTAACCATATGGGTAACTCTAAATGCCAGTGCTATTCTGTTGTGTTTTTCAATATGTATATCTACTTTTAACTTCCTATGTGTTCTAAAATAAAAATGCATAAAAAGTAATGATAAATACATGCATACAATGTATACAGATATAAGTTATAACATATACAAGAAAAAGGGTGAGGGGAAAGAGAGGTATTGGAATAGTGTTTTTGTTTGTTATTGAAGTTAAGTTGGTATCAAAAAAAGGTGCTGGTTATAAATATAAGATGTTACATTTAAGCTTCTTGGTAACCCCAAAGAAAATTTCTGAAAAATATATACAGAGGAAAATGAGAAGGGACTCCAAATAGTACATACAAATAATAAATTTTCATGACTTCATTATGAAAGTAAAAAGGCAACATCCAGAATGGGAGGTTGATGTGATGAGTGTTTAATATCCAGAATATAAAAAGAAATCTTCAATTTAACAACCAAAAGACAAGCAACCAAATTAAAATATGGGCAAAATACTTCAATAGACATATGCCCAAAGAAGATATATAAATGGTGAATAAGCACATGAAAAATGCTAAGCTTCATTAGCCATTAGGGAAATGTAAATAAAAAAAAACAATGAGATACTATTGCACACCCACTAGAATGGCTACTACTTAAAAAATGGAAAATAAGTGTTGGAAAGTATGTGAAGAAATAGAGTACCCATTTAATATTGGTGGGAATATAAAATGGTGCAGCCATTGGCAGAAAGAGTTTGGCATTCCCTCAGAAAGTTGAGTAAAGAGTTACCGAATAACCTGGCAATCCCACTGCCAGGTAAATACCCCCAAAAATTGTAAGCAAGGTCTTGAATACATATTTGCACATCGATGTTCACAACGGCATTATCCATAATTGACAAGAGGTAGAAGCAACCCAAGTGTCCATCAACAGATAAAATGAAAAACACAATGTGGTATATACATGTAAAGGAATATTATTCAGCCATAAAAAGGAATGACATTCCGATACATGCAACAACATGGATGAAACTTGACAACATCATGTGGAATGAAATAAGCCATAAACCAAAGTAAAAGTATTGTTAGAATTGCATAGATATAAATTCATTAGAACAAGCTAATTCACAGAGTCAGAATCTAGAATAAAAGTTACCAAGGGGCCATGGTGAGGTAGTGAATGGGAGTTGATGCTTAATTGATACAGAATTTTTACTGGGGTTGATGGAAAAGTTTTGGTAATGCATAGTAATGAAGGTCTTACAACATTGTGAATGTAATTAACACCACAGAATCATATTTTTGACTGTGGTTATAAGAAGAAATATTGGGTTGTATACATGTTGCTAGAATATTTTTCTAAAAAACCATAGAATTGTTCAACACAAAAAGTGTACCCTAATGTAAGCTATGTACTATAGTTAAGAGTATAAATGTAATAATGTTTCATTAATTGCAACAAAGTTGCTACCCTAATGCAAAGTATTGCAAATAGGAGCTATTAAAAACTATGTGGTGGGGGGCAGGGGTTGTATGTATTTTCTGCATGATTTTCTGCATGATTTTTTTGTAAACCTAACAACTTTAATAAAAATTAATCTTTTTAAAATAAAGAGCATGGGATTTGCAGCCAGAGGAACCTGAGGTAAAATCCAGCTTCACTAATTACCAATCTTATGACCAAATCTTTTAACCTCTGGGGAACTCAATTTCCTCATCTTTAAAATGGGAATAATTGTACAAATCATCAGGTATCTTGAAAAATTAAATATATATTAAAATAAAGATTTACTAGAACTTTTCATATTAAGTGATTCTCTGGGCTATTGCCTATAATCCAGATAGATTTCTCCACCTATAAGATGTGGTCCCACAGGTGAGTCACTTCACCTTTTCTGACTTTTACCTCATCTGTTAGAGGGGAACAACCTACACGACGTATGTTGTAATGTTTACATGACAAAATAATTGTAAAGAGAATATCACCATGACTAACACATGGCAGTCCCTCAGTGAGAATTCTTCTTTACATTTTATAAGTGGGGAAACTGAGGCATGGGGCAGTTAACCAACTCCCATGGCCAATAGTAAGTAATTGGAAGAGCTTACATTATGGCTATGGGAATAAACAAACAAACAAAAAAAACATAATAAGTAGACTATCAATAATATTAAAATGTGCAATGTGCTTTGTAAAAGAAGAAAATTAAGTGAGTAGCATGAGAGGGGATGGAGTGATGAATGGGCAGGGAAAGGTGATGCAATTTTAAATGGTGTGGTCAGAGTAGGCCTAGATGAGAAGGTGACATTTGAGCAAAACCTGGAAGGAGGAAAGGGAGTGGGCCATGTGCATGTCTGGATTAAGACAACACTGGACAGAGGGAAATGCGATAAGGTGTGGGGTGCCCAGGACTCCAATGTGGCCGGAGCAGAGTGAGCAGAGGGTAGATGAGGCCAAGAATCAGAGGGGTGTCCAATGGCCTTGCTGACCACTATAAGGATGTCGACTTTTACTTGGTGAAATGGGGAGCCATGGTAGGGTTTTAAATTGAAGAGTGACATGATCTCACATTAAAAAAAGGAAGTTGTCTTTCAAGTACAAAAGTAGAATACAGTTATTCTCAAGCATTACCACACAAGGAATACAGGACTCCTGATCGTTTCTTTGAAAACGTATCTGGTATTATTTTGTACAACTGCATGTGAGTATATGATAATCTCAAAAGTTAAAAAAGGGGAAAAACAAATAATTGAAAAACTGATACCCCAGGACTCCTTTCTAGGTCAGGACCCCACAATTAGGAGAAATTGCCGAGGGGTGGGATCACAATTTAGCAGGAAGTAGACAGGAGAGATGAAGGAAAGGAGAAAGTCTAGAAATGTGCTGTCCAGATCTGTAGCCACATGTAGCTATTGAGCTTATAGCTTGGAGCATGTAGCTTGGAGTCTGATTGAGACATGCTCTAAGTGTAAAATACAGAAAATACTTCAAAGACTTGGTAAGAAAAAAAGACTGTAAAAAAGTCCTACTAATAATTCTACGCTGGTGACATGTTTAAATGATAATATTTTGGATAGATGGGATTAAATAAAATATATTATTGAAGTTTAAAACTTCTGGAAAATGGTATCAGGTAAACAAAATGATAAGTGAAAAAGTAATTGAAAATGAGGACGGCATGGGGAAAAGTCCAGGAGCAAACACAGTTTCCATTTAAATAGGCAGTGAAAATGAACTAAGAGTGAGATTTGTGGTTACAGATCAGAATATGCAAATGTTGTAAACCTTACTAATAATAGAGAGAGGGAAATTGGTGCCGTATGGGAGTTCTAGCATCCTCATAGCAGGGAGTCAATATATAGGTCTAAAAAGAAAACATAGCATTTTTATTTTTTAAACACTTTAACAACTTTAAATTCTTGTTGTCTTTTTTTCCCTCAACTCTAAAGATGTTTTAGGTACTACTTTCTCCTGGTGGTGAAGAAATATTTATTTGATGTTCATCAATTCTTTCATGTAGCTTTCAATATATTTTTCTTACTGTTAAGCCACTTTATTTAAAAATAACTTTTATAATAGTGTCACAGCTGTATCTGTTTGTCTCTCTATTCATCTACACATTTCTGCTTTTACATATTCCCTGAAGAGACGACTGGAGTAATAGGAGTGATAGCCACCAAATATTAATAACAACAGTTGTCAGGGAGAGAGATTTTGGTGGTTTCTCACATTCTACTTCACACATTTATGCATTGCTTGTTTTTCTTTTCTGTTGGCTATTTAATCACATAAGAAGTTATTTTTTGAAAAGCATTAATCCTTTTGTTTTTAAAGGATTGTTCTGACTGCTATGTTGAAGATAGACTCTAAGTTGATTCAGGTAGGAGGCTCTTGCAGGAATTGAGTGAAAAATGTTGATGGCTTTATACCAAGGGAATTGACATGATAGATGGGGAAATGTGGTGAATTCCAAATATATTTTGAAGGTAGACTTTATAATTTCCTGATTGATTGGATGTGGGATGTTAGATAAAGAGAACAGTCTAATATGACCTTATTTTTTCTGGGGGAAGAGGGTCCTAAGGAACCAGAAGAAGGGGTTTGCCCTAAACTGTGATGGGGAAGAAGATGCTGTGCTACACTATACTTAATGCAAGGTTTGGTATATGATAGCCAATCAATAAATGAATGTTAGTTTCATTACTTCTGTTACTACTATTGCTAGTTCAGCCATGATTTCCAATATTATTCAATATTTTCTCTACCATACTATTAAATTACTGTTATTATTACTGTCACCATGCTCAGAAATATGATAAATAAATGGATAAATAAACAAATAAATATAAATCAATAAGTTAAATAAATATGCCTTTAAAATCCAGCTAATAAAATTTGAATTTATTTGTAGAAAATGGTTACCAAACCCTAAAATGTGTTTTTAACAACTTTATTGAGGTTTCATTGACATGCAATAAATTTTAACATATTTGAAGTGTGCAGTTTAATAAGCTTTGACATATGTATTTAGCCATGAAATCATCACCATATTCAAGATAATAAACACATACATAACCCCTAAAAATTTCCTCATGACCTTTTGTAATATCTTCTTCTTACCAGACCCTAATACCCTGTTCATCCCAAGCAAACAGTGATCCTCTTTCTGTCACTATAGATTAGTTTGCATTTTCTAAAATTTAATATAAATGAATTGCGCAGTATATACTCCTTTTGATCTGGCTTCTTTCACTCAGTATAATTATTTTAAGGTTCATTCATGCTGTGTGCATCAGTAGATCATGTATTATTATTGCTGAATAGTATTTCATTATATGGATATACCATAATTTCTTTATCAGTTCATTTGTTGTTAGAAATTCAGGTTGTTTACAGTTGTTTTGGGCTATTACTAATAAAGCTGCTATGAGTGTTTATATAAACATCTTCCAAGTGCATATGCTTTCTTTTCTATGGGGTAAATACCTAAGATTAGGAGAGGCGGGGCAAGATGGCAGACTGGTGAGCTGTATGTTTTAGTTACTCCTCCAGGAAAGTAGGTAGAAAGCCAGGAACTGCGTGGACTGGACACCACAGAGCAATCTGACTTTGGGCATACTTCATACAACACTCATGACAACGTGGAACTGCTGAGATCAGCGAAATCTGTAAGTTTTTGTGGCCAGGGGACCCACACCCCTCCCTGCTAGGCTCAGTCCCGCGGGAGGAGGGGCTGTCAGCTCCGGGAAGGAGAAGGGAGAACTGCAGTGGCAGCCCTTATCGGAAACTCATTCTACTGATCCAAACTCCAACCATAGATAGACTGAGACCAGATGCCAGAGAATCTGAGAGCAGCCAGCCCAGCAGAGAGGAGACAGGCATAGAAAAAAACAACACAAAAAACTCCAAAATAAAAGCGGAGGATTTTTGGAGTTCTGGTGAACATAGAAAGGGGAAGGGCAGAGCTCAGGCCCTGAGGCTCATATGCAAATCCCGAAGAAAAGCTGATCTCTCTGCCCTGTGGACCTTTCCTTAATGACCCTAATTGCTTTGTCTCTTAGCATTTCAATAACCCATTAGATCTCTGAGGAGGGCCCTTTTTTTTTTTTTTTTTTTAATCCCTTTTTCTTTTTCTAAAACAATTACTCTAAGAAGCCCAATACAGAAAGCTTCAAAGACTTGCAATTTGGGCAGGTCAAGACAAGAGCAGAACTAAGAGAGCTCTGAGACAAAAGGCAATAATCCAGTGGCTGAGAAAATTCACTAAACACCACAACTTCCCAAGAAAAGGGGGGTGTCTGCTCACAGCCATCATCCTGGTGGACAGGAAACACTCCTGCCCGTCGCCAGCCCCATAGCCCAGAGCTGCCCCACACAACCCAGTGTGACGGAAGCACTTCAAATAACAGGCACACACCACAAAACTGGGTGTGGACATTAGCTTTCCCTGCAACCTCAGCTGATTGTCCCAGAGTTGGGAAGGTGGAGCAGTGTGAATTAACAAAGCCCCATTCAGCCATCATTTCAGCAGACTGGGAGCCTCCCTACGCAGCCCAGCAGCCCAGAACTGCCCTGGGGGGACGGCACTCACCTGTGACATAGCACAGTCATCCCTCAACAGAGGACCTGGGGTGCACAGCCTGGAAGAGGGGCCCACTTGCAAGTCTCAGGAGCTATACGCTAATACCAAGGACTTGTGGGTCAGTGGCAGAGACAAACTGTGGCAGGACTGAACTGAAGGATTAGACTATTGCAGCAGCTTTAAAACTCTAGGATCACCAGGGAGATTTGATTGTTAGAGCCACCCCCCCTCCCTGACTGCCCAGAAACACGCCCCATATACAGGGCAGGCAACACCAACTACACACGCAAGCTTGGTACACCAATTGGACCCCACAAGACTCACTCCCCCACTCACCAAAAAGGCTAAGCAGGGGAGAACTGGCTTGTGGAGAACAGGTGGCTCGTGGACGCCACCTGCTGGTTAGTTAGAGAAAGTGTACTCCACAAAGATGTAGATCTGATAAATTAGAGATAAGGACTCCAATTGGTCTACACATCCTAAAAGAACGCTATCAAGTTCAGCAAATGCCAAGAGGCCAAAAACAACAGAAAATTATAAAGCATATGAAAAAACCAGACGATATGGATAACCCAAGCCCAAGCACCCAAATCAAAAGATCCGAAGAGACACAGCACCTAGAGCAGCTACTCAAAGAACTAAAGATGAACAATAAGACCATAGTACGGGATACAAAGGATATCAAGAAGACCCTAGAAGAGCATAAAGAAGACACTGCAAGACTAAATAAAAAAATGGATGATCTTATGGAAATTAAAGAAACTGTTGACCAAATTAAAAAGATTCTGGACACTCATAGTACAAGACTAGAGGAAGTTGAACAACCAATCAGTGACCTGGAAGATGACAGAATGGAAAATGAAAGCATAAAAGAAAGAATGGGGAAAAAAATTGAAAAAATCGAAATGGACCTCAGGGATATGATAGATAATATGAAACATCCGAATATAAGACTCATTGGTGTTCCAGAAGGGGAAGAAAAGGGTAAAGGTCTAGGAAGAGTATTCAAAGAAATTGTTGGGGAAAACTTCCCAAATCTTCTAAACAACATAAATACACAAATCATAAATGCTCAGCGAACTCCAAATAGAATAAATCCAAATAAATCCACTCCGAGACATATTCTGATCACACTGTCAAACACAGAAGAGAAGGAGCAAGTTCTGAAAGCAGCAAGAGAAAAGCAATTCACCACATACAAAGGAAACAGCATAAGACTAAGTAGTGACTACTCAGCAGCCACCATGGAGGCGAGAAGGCAGTGGCACGATATATTTAAAATTCTGAGTGAGAAAAATTTCCAGCCAAGAATACTTTATCCAGCAAAGCTCTCCTTCAAATTTGAGGGAGAGCTTAAATTTTTCGCAGACAAACAAATGCTGAGAGAATTTGCTAACAAGAGACCTGCCCTACTGGAGATACTAAAGGGAGCCCTACAGACAGAGAAACAAAGAAAGGACAGAGAGACTTGGAGAAAGGTTCAGTACTAAAGAGATTCGGTATGGGTACAATAAAGGATATTAATAGAGCGAGGGGAAAAATATGAAAACATAAACCAAAGATTAGAATGACTCGATTATACAGTAGGTATATGTTTACATTTTTAATATACTGAAAAAAAAATGTTTTCTAAAGTGTTTTTGGCAATTTCCATCCCCACCATCTGTATATGACAGTTCCAATTCCTCTACATCCTTGCCAAGAGTCAATCTTTTAAGTTTAACTCTTCCAGTAAGTGTGTACTGGTATCTCAGTTGGGATTTAATTTGTATTTCTCTAATGACTAGTGATGTTGAGCAACTTTTGGTGTGCATTTTTATAACTGTAAATCTTCCATGGTGAAGGATATGTTCAGACTTTTTGCATACTTTTATTGTCTACTTTGCTTATTGAGTTCTGAGAGTTCATTCTATATACTGAATACATGTCAGATACATAATTTGCAAACATTTTCTCCTCTGTAGCTTGCTTGTCTTTTAATTCTCTAAAAGCATGTTTGGAAGAGACATTTTTAATTTTGATGAAGTCTAATTTACGTTTTTTTTCCTATTATGGATCATGCTTTTGGTGTCTTATCTAGAAAGTCTTTGTCTAGCGAAAGGCCGTAAAGATTTTCTCCAAGCCTTTCTTCCAGAAGTTTTTTTTTCACTTCATGTTTTACATTTAAGTCTATAATTCATTTTAAGTTAATTTGTGTTTATGGTGCATGTTATGGATGGAAGTTCATTATTTTGCACATGAATATACAAATGTTTCAGCACCATTGATTGTAAAGACTCTTTTTCCCTACTGAATTATCTTTTTTTTATCTTCATTTTATTAAGATATATTCACATACCATGCAGTCATACAAAACAAATCGATTGTTCACAGTACCATTACATAGTTGTACAGTCATCACCTAAATCAATCCCTGACACCTTCATTAGCACACACACAAAAATAACAAGAATAATAATTAAACTGAAAAAGAGCAATTGAAGTAAAAAAGAACACTGGGTACCTTTGTCTGTTTGTTTGTTTGTTTGTTTGTTTCCTTCCCCTATTTTTCTACTCATCCATCCATAAACTGGACAAAGTGGAGTGTGGTCCTTATGGCTTTCCCAGTCCCATTGTCACCCCTCATAAGCTACATTTTTATACAATTGTCTTCAAGATTCATGGGTTCTGGGTTGTAGTTTGATAGTTTCAGGTATCCACCACCAGCTACCCCAATTCTTTAGAACCTAAAAAGGGTTGTCTAAATCGTGCTTAAGAGTGCCCACCAGAGTGACCTCTCGGCTCCTTTTGGAATCTCTCTGCCACTGAAGCTTATTTCATTTCCTTTCACATCCCCCTTTTGGTCAAGAAGATGTTCTCTGTCCCACGATGCCAGGTCTACATTCCTCCCCAGGAGTCATATTCCACGTTGCAAGGGAGATTCACTCCCCTGGGTGTCTGATCCCATGTAGGAGGGAGGGCAGTGATTTCAGCTTTCAAGTTGGCTTAGCTAGAGAGAGAGGGCCACATCTGAGCAACAAAGAGGCACTGAATTATCTTTTAATGCAATTTTATTGAGATATATTCACACACCATATAATCCATCCAAAGTATATAATCAGTGACTCACAGTATCATCATATAGATGTGCCTTCATTGCCACAAACAATTTTAGAACATTTTCATTACTCCAAAATAAACAAATAAAAATGAAAAATAATGACACCCAAAAAATCCCATATCCCTTATTCCCCTATTATTTATATATTTTTTGTCTTTATTACTCATCTGCCCATACACTGGATAAAGGTAGTGTCAGTCACAAGGTTTTCACAATCACACGGTCCCATGATAAAAACTATTATAAGTATACAATCATCATCAAGAATCAAGTCTAGTGGATTACAGTTCAACAGACTCCCTACCTTTGCAACTCTGTTGAAAAATAGGTTTTCACATATGTTTGGGTCATATTTCAAATTTCTGTTCTTTTCCGTTTCTCATTTTGTATTGCCACCAAGATCATATGGTATTCTTTACAGTAGCTTTATAGTAAACCTTGAGATTGGATAGTGTAAATCCTCCAACGATGATCTCTTATTTAAGAATTATTTTGCTTCTTCTAGCTCCTTTGCTATCCCATATACATTTTAGATTCAGCTTCTTGATAACTATGAAAATGTTTGTTGGAATTTTGACTGGGTTTTAGTTGAATTTGTACATCAAACTGGGGATAAATGACATATTAAAAATACTGATTCTTCCAATCCATAAACACAGTGTACCTCTCCATTTATTTAGTTTTTTAAATTTCCCACAGGAAAGCTGTATAGATATAAGGGTACAGGTTTTACACATCATTTGTCAGATTTATCTCTAAATATTTTATATTTTTATGTAAATTGGCAAAAACACTTTAGAAAACTTTTTTTTCAGTATATTTAAAATGTAAACATATACCTACTGTATAATCGAGTCATTCTAATCTTAGGTATTTACCCCATAGAAAAGAAAGCATATGCACTTGAAAGATGTTTATATAAACACTCATAGCAGCTTTATTAGTAATAGCCCAAAACAACTGTAAACAACCTGAATTTCTAACAACAAATGAACTGATAAAGAAATTATGGTATATCCATATAACGAAATACTATTCAGCAATAATAATACATGATCTACTGATGCACAAAGCATGAATGAACCTCAAAATAATTATGCTGAGTGAAAGAAGCCAGATCAAAAGGAGTATATACTGCGCAATTCATTTATATTAAATTTTAGAAAATGCAAACTAATCTATAGTGACAGAAAGAGGATCACTGTTTGCTTGGGATGAACAGGGTGTTAGGGTTCAGCAACATTTGAAAAACTTGTTATTGTGAAATAGTTTCAAAATTATCTAATTGTTATTTTTTGCAAGTGAAATTTCTCACTGTTTGCTATATTCTATAAAAATACAATTGATTTTTGAATATCAATCTTGAATCCCACAAACTTCCTAAACTCAATTATTTGTTCTAAGAGCTATTTTGTAGATTTCACTGGATTTTCTAGGTATATCAGAGATCAGAAAACTATTTCCTTCAGGCTAACTCTGGCCTTCCTCCTGTTAGTTTAAATAAAGTTTTACTGAAATATAGTCATCAATTCATTTACGTATTTGTCTATGGATGCTTCCAATTCTACAAGGCAGATATGATTAGTTGCCAATTTAATCTGCAAGACTTATCTGATTTGCTGTCTGACACTTTACAGAAAAAGTTCATTGAATCCTCTCATAGATGAGGCTGAAGGTTTATCAATGTTATTGATTTTGTCAAACAACCAGTATTGCTTTCACAGATTGTGCTGGTTTGGATGTATTATGTCCCCCAAAATGCCATGTTCTTTAATGCTATCTTGTGGAGGCAGATGCATTAGTGTTGATTAGGTTGGAATCTTTGGATTAGGTTGTTTCCATGGAGATGAGGCCTATACAGCTGTGGGTAATACCTTTGATTAGATTATTTCCATGGAGGTGTAGTCCCGCCCATTCAGCCTGGGTCTTGATTAGTTTACTGGAGCTTTATAAGAGCTCAGACAAGAGCTCAGTGCTATTGCAGCCAAGACAGACATTTTGGAGGCAGCCGTTGAAAGCAGACTTTTGCTAGCCCAGAGTTTGCCTGGGAGAAACTAAGAGAACACCCCAGATGCCTAGAGAGGGACATCCTGGGAGAAAGCCATTTTGAAACCAGAACCCCAGAGCAGACACCAGCCACCTGCCTGTGCCTTCCCAGATGACAGAGTTTTCCTGGACGCCATCAGTGTTCTTCAGTTACAGTACCCTATTGTTGATGCCTTTGTTTGGACCCTTTATGGTCCTAGGGCTATAACTTTTTAATCAAATAAACCCCCTTTATAAAATCCAATCTATTTCTGGTATTTTGCATAATGGCAGAATTTGCAAACCACAGCACTGATTTTCTTCCCAGATCACTAGATAGTGTTCTACCTAAACTTTCTAGATTGGAGATAAGACTGAAATGGACGCACAGAGAATATTTGGGTTTTCCAAAATCAGCATCTTCATCCTATCCAGATGGCCATGCATTGAGACTCACTAGCAGAGACCCTCCTCACATGCATGCAGATCTCTTAGTCAGCATTTTAGTGACCCCTCTTTAATATGAATGGACAGCATAGGATCCCCAGACTTAGAGGAGAAGTCTCTAAATTGGAAAATATGAGCTAAAACAAGCACTAAAAAAAAAAACAAGCACACATATTTACACACATGTATATACATTTTATTAGTACCCTTAGTAAGATAGAAGCATTCTTCATTAAAAACTATCAGAGAATGCAAAAATAAAAAATAAAAATAAATAAAATAATCACAAAATATATTTTTAAAAGAATTCAGTAGCTGGTTTGGAAGATAAATTTGACGAAATCCATTCGAAAGTTGAATGACAAGACAAATATATTGAGAAAAGGAGAAAAAAGAAAAAAAAATTCAAAAGCCAAATCTAGATTACCAATATATGCATAATAAGAATAGAAAAACAGAGAACAGAAAAATGTAGAGGAAATGAATTATCAGAGAAATAATATAGAAAAGTATCCAAGAACCAAAGGATTCTAGACTGAAGGTGCTCAACAAGCTCTCATCCCACATGAAGGCAACTTTGGGCAAATTTTCAGAGTGGCAGGAATAAATATAAGTCTCTAAAAGATTCCAGTAAAAAGCAACATACCTTTTCAATATCTTCCCATACCCATATACAATGATCAACTATCAAAATAGCATTGACAGTGTAGAAATTAGAAGGCTATGCAATACCATCAAAATTCAAGAGAAAATGATTTCCAACAAGAAGAAAAATTCTAAATACAGATAATCTATCATCAGGGGTCAAGATAGAATAAAGGTGTTTTTATATATTCAAGATCTCAAAAAATCAGAAGCTAACTTTTCTGCAAGAAGCTACAAGAGAATATGTTCCTATGGTACAAGAATATAAACCAGGAAAGAGAAGACACAGAACTTTGGACAACCTGAGAAGAGTGAATAAGGCAATATTAAAATTATGATGAAAAAGATTCCCAGAAAACAGCAAGGTATCCCTGTTAGAGATTACTAATTCCAGAATTGCACAAGACAAAGGAATGTAAAGGGAACTTTTCCAAATACATTCACACATAAATACTGTGATGTTTGACCACAATAAGAGGAGTTCCATTTTTGGTTTTTGTTGGGAAATTTGAAACTGAAATAATGTTATTTGAAAACTAAGCATGCAGAAACAAACAAAGCAGTTCTCATTTCCAGGAAAAATAAAGTTATAAAAGAAAGAAAATGTAACACATGGCTAAGCTGTGAACGCCATTTATACAGTCAAATAATATAAAATGCCTTCCTCTTGTAATGCAGCTATATGGGATGATGAATATAAGGGAACTATGTTTGTGTTTACTGGGGAAATGAGAGGATATTTTGAAAATGATGTAAGAGAACAAATTCCTCATCTTCCTTAGTAAATTGTCAGTAGTATTTACCAAAAATAGAAAAATTTATAAAATACCATATGAACATATAATTTTGAAATTAATGTAAATATCAAAAGAAAGTTTTACATGTATGTGCGTGTGTCTGTGTGCAAGTGTGTGTGTTAAGAAAGTGGCATACTTTTGGTAGTTTTCAGGAGTAAACACTGGCAAGACATACAAGATGGGTCTTGATTAAAAAAAGAAAAAAAAAAGAGGCAAATGGAGCCAAGAAACAACCACTTGGAGGTGAGTGCGATAGGTGTAGGGTGGGGCTACTAAAGGCAATGAAAGGGAACAGGGAATACCTCTGCATTAGAATCATCAATAGGGAAGAACTATAGTCTCCTCACTATCCTCCACTCAACTTTTTTTTGATTTCTACTTCCGTCTTTGCCTACTGTGAACCTGTAATGCTGTAGTGCCCATGCGTAACATCTCAGGGAAACTACCTCTTCTTCAATTCTAGTCTCAATAGCTAACTATCCCGGGAAACTTTTTCTATCCCTTAGCCCCCAAACTCTTCTTTCTCTGAACTTCTATAATCAACATCCAGGCACACTCCTGTTTCCATTATGTGCATTTTGGCTCCCCAGGTAGAATCAGTTCTAATCAACTATTCCCCTTCCCTTCTTTATTTTTCTTTATAGCTGCTGTTATTACCTGCCAATATATCCATGGCCAGAACAGTGGTTTTCATTTCAAAATATCTTCAGACCAAGTGGAACATTTAAATGCATATAAAAAATTTAGATAACTATAAACTGGAAAAGAAAAATAGGGTACTCTGACAGAGGGGAGTGGGATGAGATTGGTATTAATAGAAATTTATTTTTACTCTAATTATGTATTTCTTACATATTTTAAATGGTCAGATTTTCTGCTGTATTTTTTAAATTGGAAAGGGTGATTTTGCCATGAAAAACAGAAAATATGGCATTAGTGAACATAAAGTGCACTTGAAATAAATGATAATTATCATATCAAACTGAGAAGAGTAGAGAAAATTTTAGAGGCAATGGCAACTTTTGAAGTGGTTCCTGATAAATAAGGGAGGTACTTAGGAAGCAGAATACTAAAGGCTCTAAGTTTTTGGTATGAATGCTATGAAAATAAGGAAATAAGAACCATTCACCAGACAGATAAAACCTTCTTTTCAGGAAAATTAAATATTTTATGAAACCATCATGGGAGGATTTGTCAAAGCACTAGTTCTTTTCTTAGACTGAAATGATTATTTTTTTGAAGGTAATGGTGACCTATCTGTTATATATACCACCTTGTGGATTGCTAGGGTAGAAATAATTGATAATCTTCATTTTGGTCGCATTTCAAAATTCCTTCACCTTTTTAACACCATCCCTCTGAGGTAAGCAGAGCAGTGATTAGTGCCGAGGTTCTCTGTATTCAGCCAAGGCACAGAGAGGTTAATGGATTGTCTATGGTCACACTGTGGTTGTGGATGGACCCAGGGATTAAGAATCCAAGCTCTGGAGAGAAATGGCTAAGGTTGACTCAGCCTTTGTCTTGTGGTGGGTAACTTAATTCCCCAGAGCCCAGGTTTTCTCATCAGCAAAAATGAGGTTAATAAACCACCTACCTGGTAATATAATTGTGAAGACTGAATGACGTTTGACATTAATATTGTGATTACTACATTTAATAAGCACTTATATTGGAGCAAGTGGTACATTAAACAGTTTATAAGTATTATATGATTGAACTCTAACAGCAACTTGTAGTGTAAAACATCAGTGATCATATCAAAATGGGTGTGATTTATATTCTATTTCAATAATAATGCTTTTTTCATTACTATATTCTTCTTCATAAATTTTAAATAATCTTTTTCCAAAATTCCTTTTGGATTTCTAAGTAGAATTGCATACTTTTAAAAATATCAAATTAATATTAATTAGTTAAAATAGAAATTACAATTAGATGTAATTAATTTAATATTTTGATTTTATAATTTTTATAAAGATGCTGTGACTTTATGATTAAGTTTATTTCTAAGTTGGTTTTTGTAGGTGATATTAACAGAATTTTCTCTTTTCAAAATGGTGTTTATCGCTAGTATAGAGAAAGTATATTGCTCCTTAGAAATTTATCTTGTATTCAACCACCTCACCATATTTTTTTATTGATTGATTGTGGAGTAATATTTATATATGTAAAAACTCTAACTTAGATATTAACAAGTGGAATCAAGCAACAAAGAGAAATGGAAGATAACAGATTTATCCCTAGAAATGCATGGGTAGTTCAATCTATCATTAAATCCATCATGCAAAGCAATGAACAGGTAGAAATCATAGTAATACAAGCTGAAGATAATTTGGTAAGGTGTATGTATATACAAAGAGAGAGAAAGAGATGAAGATTTAGATATAGACATAGATTTACACAACAGTTACTGTCGAGCTTACTATTTTAATCTTCTATGCCCTTTAAAACTTTTGTCTGTTAGAACTTTCCAATTTTGCAAGAGATGCATCTGTGTCTCTCATAATTACATATTTAATAAATTACTCTTTTTAATGGGTTTTGCTTTTTGTATTATTTGCTATATTGCTTGTTGCATAAAAGTTTATGACTTTATATTAGTTTTAACTTAAATTTCTATCTTATCTTATACTAATATTGTCATTGTGGGTTTGCTGTTACTTTTGCTTTTGCATTTATATGATATCCCTTAACCTATCATTTCTCAATGATTTCTTTAATAACTTGTTTTAAATGTATTTCTTATAAATGGTATATAGCTGGGTTTTGTTACTTAATCCATTCTAACACTCACTGCCTTTTATTTAAAGAATTAAATCCACTTAAATTTAGAGGAATGTTCAACAGGTTTAATTTAAATCTTTCCATTTTGTTTTATACTTACCTTATACCTTATTTGTTTCCATCTCTTTTTTTTTCACTCACATCTGATAGCTTGAGTAAGTTGCTATTAACACCTTTGTCACCATTGTAAATTTGGAAGTTCCTCAGTAATTTTCCTTCTTTGGATTTTTACCTTCTCCTTCCTTAGGTTGATAAGTAGTTGCAGTTTTATCTACAGTATTGTAAAATGGCATACTAATCTCCACCAAGGCACTCTATTTCCCCTCTCTTCTCCCCTTCTTAATAAAAAAAAAGGACTTTAACAACACATTCTCTCCCCTTCTCACTACTTCTTCTCCCTGGTTCACCTCAGGTAACACCTTTGAAGTTAATTTACTACTCCTCCTCCCTTTCTTGACCCCCATCTCTTAGGTGTCACTGAGAAAATTTAGAATTATTTGTTCTAGACTACTTTTAGTATCAACATTTTAGTATATCCTTTCTAATTTAAGAATATTTATTTAACATTTATATTACTCATTTCCAGACAATCCAGGCATTACACACACACACACACACAGATTTATTATTTATCTTCATCTTCCTCTATCTTGTGATCTCTTTCCTCAGTCATTTTTGTTGTGAGATAAAAATGCTTTTGCACATATTTTTCTTATTTTTTATGTTTGTGTGTGCATGTGTGCATGATGTGTGTTTATATTTTGTTTGTATTATGTATGTGTACATAAATAATTATATATTTTATGAACCATTGCCTGGTCCTTTGAGATATTTATCCCTTTGGACCCTTCAAGTCACTAATTTAGGTATGAAGAATGATCTTCTTTTAAATTTTACAGTTTATTATTTCCTGATTTTTTGATATAGTTTAAAAGTCATGGATTTTAGTTCCAGGAAGCATTTTGTACAATTCTTGAGTTTTCTTAAGGGTTACTAATATTGCTGCTATTGTTTTGTAAATTCTTCAAGTTGTCCTCTTCCAGAAGCTCTGTTTCTGTGAAAGCCTGTTCTGTTTGAGCTTCCTTTCTCTGTCTATAGACTTCTGGGATGTGTAACTGTTTTCTTTTACTGGCTTGCAATGTCTCCTGTCAGACTGCTGGATCACTTGAGCTGTTGATCAAAGCTTTGTCCTTATTTCTCTTCCTCGGGTCAGGAAGATCAAGCACAGTCATGTGTTGAGCTTCCCCACAAGATTTCAAGATCTCTGAGGCTCAACTCTGCCTAGGATCTAAAACATTTGCATCCTCATGACAGAACTCTCCAGAACTGGTTGCCAGGCTCTTTCTTGGAGCACAATAGAGAATGCCTCTGACTAGCTCTCTATCTTAAAACTCAAGACGCCAAAGCTTATTTTCACACATCTTCCCACTACGCCTGCTAGATGCTAGGCTCAGAAAGAACATACAAGTTAAAGGTAAGAGATGAAGGGAGTTGAAACAAAAGTCAGGTTATCACATTTTTATATCTCTGACATAAGCTTACATTTCATTAAGAATTACCAGCAACACCTCAAAATATGATTAGAAGTGTCACTGAATGTTCAGGAATCTATCAATGGCTGTCCTTTGCCAAATCCCTCTCTCTCCCGTTCAAGGACTTCCATAGTACTGAGCCAACCTCCCATTCTACCCTCTTAATTTTCTCCTCTTCTGTATGATCCTATGCTCCAGATCAATACAACTACTCACTGTTTTCCAAGCATTCATCTCCTTGTCTTTGTCCATGCTATTCCCTACACCCCATACTTCTTGCCTCACTATCTGAAGAAATTTCATTCTTCCTTCATTATTCATGTAAAATGACATTTTCTCCTTTTGATGATTCCTGCTTCTTTCCTTCAAACTTGAATCAATTCTTGCTCCTTTAAAATCTCAGCACTTTGTCTCTGTATTATTTGTCTAAGAGAGAGTGTGTGTGTGTTTGCATGTGTGTGTATGTCTAGTGTGTTTGCCTAATTACCTCCACTGGAATGTGATTCCCTTAAGGGTAGAGATGGTGTTTTTTTATATTTCTCTCCCCAGAGCCTAATATAGTTAGGCACATGGCTGGTACGCAAATATTCGTTTGATTTGAATTTAATTAGACACAATGAACATACCTCTAAAGCTATGAGCCTCAGACCCGGATATGGGGAGTGATGGTGTGGAGGTGGTATATTTGGGTGAAGGTGACTTTGAACACAAATCTCACTGTATCAATATTTCTGGCCCCTCCTTGCCTTTTAAGGCCCCACCCCACATTCTCTGCATCACCACCAACAGCTTCTATTCCCTGCTGCCAAAATGCCCAGGGAACACAGGGGAAGATTCGAAAATGTTATGAAATACAGCCAGGCGGTGTTTAACAAACAACATAACAAAGGCATCTGTCACAATGCATCACTTCTGATCCTGAGAGACTTCCGCCAGCTCCGTGGCGCGCTCACCGCCTTTTCCCTTCCTCTCTGCTGATTCCCTCTAATCACACGGGGTGTTCTTTCTCCATCTCACAATGAGAGGACCTCGTTTTGGCAGGAAAACAGAGAAGATTGGTTAGGGAAAAAAATCTGCCGTAAACATCACCTCCTTCTCACACAGAATTCAGGCCAGGTCACCTATGCAAAGTGATTGACAGGGATTGAAAGGCCACTTCACTCCTAAATAAGACATGTGACTGCCAAAAACAAAAATATCTCCATTTTCTCATTCTTTTATTGAAGTCTGAAACCATTAGAAGCATATTCCATGTCCTCACCAATCTGATTCTTCATACTTTTGCATCCTTACCTCCCTTCAAGTCTTCTCAAAAATGGAAACTTTTTTAGCATCTTTACACCCTCAGTTTATGCTGCTTTGCCCCCTGGGATGCAAGCACATGTACAATGACAATATCAACTATAACAGCTAGCTTGCATTCTGTACTTATTGTGTGCCAGGAACCATGCCAAATGATTTTATGCATTTATCTCATGTCATGCTTACAATGATCTTATGAAGGATATGGTATAATTTTCCCATCTGTTTGATAAGGCAACCAGAGCTTTAAAGGGGGTTTAAAATTAAAGTAAATAAAGCAATGTCATGCAGGTAGAAAGTGATTGGCTCACTGAACAAAAGTATCCTAAGAACCTACTGCATGGGAGATGTCACTAAGCACTTTTCAAACAAAAAATCCTACAAAGTTGGATTCTACTGTAAAGTCTAATTAATTAAGGCCTCATACTCGAGAGCCAGTTTCTGAACTAAAATACAGGCTGCTGACCTCTGGGCTGTGGGGCAGTCCTTCAGTTTGTTACACACCTTCTCTAACCTTCACTGACCTCATCCAAGAATTGAGAAAATAAGTTTTGTCTCTTGTAAGCTGTTATGGGTTGAAATAAGATAATGCATATAAAGCACTTAGCATTATAAGCCCGGTACCTGATTGTTTCTCAAAAAATGGCAGCTATCGTTATTATTATAGGTAAAGACAGAGTGGGTCTGGGAAGCTAAAGCAGGATTCAACCAAGTATCTGTCAGATTCTAAGAACTACTTTTTCCCATTGCCTTTAGTGCATCTTCCATGGTATATTTGAATTGTTCTTACATGTTTGTAGTTTCCTTTCTCCGGTGCCTTCATATCTGGTCCAAACCTCAGGGCACAGGATTTCCTGGACAATTCTCCTTTTCTGATGCACACCCCATCTTCCTTAGGCCATTGCAATTAGAGTGATGGATACCCTTCATTTGTAGACTTGGCCTTGTATGTTTCCTGAGCCAGACGGACAAGGGCAACATGGAATGGGTGGGGGTTGAGTCCTGTTACCTTAAATAGCCACCTGGGATCTGATACTTAGAACAAGTTACTAAAATCTATATGCACAGAAATTTATCCGCATTTTCCCCCATTTTGCATGCTTTTGATTCTGTCTCCTTCTTCCTGTCTGACACTCCAATTCGGTGACAGATCTGACTTCAAACTCTCTGCCTCAGTCCACTCAGTTATGGTCTTGACACTCTGCAAGCCTTCAGTAGATAAGGGATAAGGGCCTGTGCCTCCCCATTCCTCAACTTCCTGCTGTCTGGATCCCTCTTTAAAAAAGTCTCTGCTGCCTGCCTCGCTATGAGTGCAAGTTGTGGGCTCCCATTATGCTGTCCCATCCACTAAATTATCCTTATTATGTTTATCTACAATACTTGAAAATTTACAACGTGCCAAACATGGTGAGAAGCACTTCACAAACGTTAATTATTTTAATCCTTACAGCAATTCTGAGACATATTACCCCATTGAAAAGAAGAAACAGACACTGTGAGCCATTAACTAACCAAGGTCATATGGCTGGTAAGTGACAAAACTAGGACCCTGACACAGTCCTCTCTACTTCCCAAACCCATACTTACCACCACAAAGCTGAGGGATGCCATCACAAATTGCACAACTTCCCATTTCAGGTTCACTGTGGGGACCTCCTTCAAAAATCAGGCTAAGCTCCCAGCCCCAATTGTACCTGGCCCCTTTTGACTTCTCTTTTCTGCCAGTCCATGTTGCAACAGTTTAGACATCCCTTACTCCAGAGCTCATTGGGTTACACCAGATTCTGCACTTAAACATACCATCTGAGTTCTTAGTACCTTATACTCCCTCTTTCCATACTACCTGAACCGTAAGTATGATCTCCATCCATTCTTTCTGTGGCAAGGGTTTGGATTTCTCTGATCTTTACTGGACTATTACCACAGATTTTAGACATCATCATCTCCATCAGCAGCACCATTATCACTGTCAACAATGCCACAACCACCATTATCATCATCACAGTCATCATCATCACCACCATCGTTTGGCTTCTATAAAGTTCAGAGATTTGGAATACCAAGACAGACTCAGACCACAGACATCTGTCTGGTTGAATATATAAGGCATGGATATATGTAATGATAAGTAATAACAAAAAAGAACAAGGACGAGTCCACCTGCATATGTTACAGATGTTTAGGAAAGGAGTAAGTTGGGACTTTGGGAGGAGAATAATCAGTAGGGAATATGAGAGGAAATAAATGACAACCAGTACGGAATTAACCTGAGTGTGCAAGCATTGGTATGATTTAGGTAAAAGAATAAAAAGAGAATATTGCAGGAGGCGCAAATGTGAACAAATATTAGAGGTAAGTAAATTCATGAGATTTTCAGTTATCAGTAAGGAGAACAGTTTCACTATACTCAATAAACATTTTGTAAGAACAAGAAGGAAGACTGAAGCGATAGCATTGAATGTAGAATTATCATTTAGCTGGAAGCTCTCTCTCTGGTCTTGAACAGACAAATAACCTGGAGTAAGTAGCAAATATAAGTATATGAAAAAGAGAGCAGTTAAGTAAAAGCCTCTAAAACTCTTGGTTTAATACTTGATCTTACTAAGCATTTTCATTATTTCATTAGGTACTTTGAATTACCCTCTGAGATATATATTGCTCATATCCCTGTGATCTAGGTATCATTTAGAAGTAAAAGAAGGGAAAGGGTCAGAGAGGTTAAAGGACTTAACGCAGAGTCACCCAAATAGAAAGTAACGGAGCAAAATTTGAATACAGGTCTGCTAGCTTCAGTTAGGAGCAAACAAGGGACAGTATTATGTTTCAGGGTAACAAGTGAGAAAGGGAAAGTCAAAGTTGATTCAAATAAAGCAGAAAATGGTCTTTCCTGATTGACAATCATGTGGACAGATGAATATAGAATGCCTGGGCTTTGAAATGTTAAAGTAAAAAAGCTCTTGGCTTCTTGTTGGCTAGATTGTCCCAACCTCCCTAGGCCATTTTAACCAGATGGTTACAATAACTCTATCATGAGAGTTATAAACAAAATCAAATCAGAAAAAAAATAGCACATTGTAGGTAGTTATTAGAAATAAAATACCTGTGGCTCTGTGATTAAAACCAAATTATTGCTGTCTTGGGAATATGTGATTGGCTCAAATCCTGTGGTGTCTACTCCATGATCATTTGTGCCTCCCTCCCCCCCCCCCCACAAAGAAAGAAAAGGAAAAAAGAAAGGCCAACCGATGTATTTCAATAACAAAGTAGCCACACTGATTATCCATGGGGGTGGTAAGCAGCAGAGAAGCTATCAGAAGAAAGGGGAAAAGTTCAGCAGGAACTGGCCTAAAAAATAGCAAGATGTAGTTTGACAAACACCAGTCTGTGCCAGCAGCTGCCTTGAGTGGCCATTTCCTCTCAGAGTGACACTTTTTCAATTATGAGATGGTAGCTGAGAGCATTCAGGGCAGACCTGCAGCTGGCTGCTATTTCCCTGCCCAATTTTTCACACGTGTCAGGAAAATGAACCTTTGTTTCTATAGCCACTCTTCCACAACTAGTAATGGTAAAAGGGTGGTGGAAAGGGAAATGCATACAATATATACATATATACACACACACATATATACATAATGCATATACACACACACACACACACACACACACACCATATATATAGTTCATTACAGGCTTACTATGTGCCAAGATGATCATCAGAGAAGCGTCCTAGGGGAAAATTTCCAAACTTGATTCTGGGAGCTTTACTAAGGAGCTATCAAGGTTAATGTAAAGTTTCAGATGGCATGAACAAATTCCAGAGAGAGGAAATTGCATGTCTAGTGTTTGAAAATTTCAAGAAGCACTGCATATTCCTGGACTAATAAGAAATTTGGTGTGATTAGGCCAGAGTGTGCCAGTTGCGGAGTGAAGACAGAGTTAGGGGAAAACAACAGAAAGGAGAGCAGATCATAAATGATCACAAACTCTTCTATAGGCCATGGGGGAAAACAAACAACTACTCAGCAACTATCCCAGTGTTTAAGAGTGACTTGCTCATGGTAAGTGTTCTGTGAATATTTGTTAAATTGAATTTTTGTTAAATTTACAATCTTTTATAAGGTTATGGATATGGGCATTTATGGCATGCTCCCTGACTTCAAAAAGTTTATAATCTGCTTAGAACAAGAAAAAAAAAAAAAACAATATATCCACAAAACACAAAAGTAAGTGATTCAAAATAGCAGAAATAGAAAGTAGGGGTAAAATATTCTTGCTGTAGAATATCATAGGAGAAGGAAACCCCTCATGGATTGAGTTTTCATAGAAGGCATCTTCAAATTATGGAGATGTATAGACCAAGAACAGGTACGAGTTGTAGAGGAGTTTACAGGCGTAAGAGATCAGTCAGCATGGATGATGGCAGGGAGGTGGGGATGATGCTTCCATGTTTAGGACAGCTTGCAGACATGGCCTAGTTAAAGTGGTGGAGGGATTCTTTGAGTGGGAATCAGCATAAAGGACAGGAGAGTGCATATACTTTGGAAGAAAAGACCTTAGTTTTGAGCTTCTCACCTTCCATTTACTAATTACGTGACTTGAGGGCAAATCATTTAAAACTTGTAATAGATACCTCTTTCTTTGTCTGCCCAGGAACCTTCCCCTTCTTGTAGAGATTGTTTCTTCTCCCATTAAAATTACTGTTTGCCCAGGGACTGACATATTCTTAGAGTTTTACACCTTCCTCCAATCACTGGCTACATCAATTGGCATGATGGCATCTTACCCAGACTGGGCTAGACAGAGTCCCTTCCAAGGAATTTATATTCAAGATGCATCGAGGAAAGAAAGTCTGCCAGCTTCTTGTAAGGGAATTCACAAAATGGTAAACTAGAGAACTCTCAGCAGCTATTATTTTACAATATAGATGTAGCTGTTCTGCAATGACAGAGAATAAAGATGATATAGAGAAAGAAGCAAAGATAGGAGGTATTTGGAGGAGTCCTGGTGGAAGAGAGTTTCCTTAGTTGTGTTTATTTCAAGGCCCAAATTTATCTGTGTCTTCCCAGCGGTTTGTGTGTTCAAACCTTTATTTGACTCTGTGCAACCCTTCCAATAAAGCAAAAATAAATTATTTTTTTAATGAAAATAAGTTACTATTGGAAGAGAAGAGTAGGGAGTTTGACCTCATTAGAGTGTGGTATTTCTTCTTGAAGATTTTGAAACTGACTGTGTTAGCCAGTAAGGTGCTATTAAATGGTATTTTTCTGGAAGATCCAGAAGCATGTGCATTCTCTTTTAAAATAGTAAACTTTCTCTAATAATTCCAAAGCATAGGTGTGTATGCATGAGTGTGTGTGTGTGTGTGTATAGCAAATGTGAAATTGAGCAACAATGTAATTATTAGCTTGTTAACAGTAACCCACAATGCAGCCTCTCTTGTAAGCTGAGTAATAGCATATCATTTAGGCTCAAGTCCAAAATAAGGTTTCTCCCTCCCAAGTCTAACTTTTCCACTACTGACAATCACCCAAAGAGACAAACATCTTTAACTGTGTGAATAAAAGAAAACAAGGAGAGTGAGAGAAGGGCAACAAATGGCCAAATGCCCAAGTCTTGCATTGGCATGTTCTCTGGTCCAGGCCCCTGCAGTGGCTCCTGTTACATTTCCTCCCCTATTATTTGTTCCTCTCCCATCTTACTTATTTACTTTATAGTCCCAGTTTCTTCATGTTACACATTAGGAATAATAGTTGCTTGTCTTCCTAATCTCTTAAATTATTAAATTAAATAAATCATCTGGCTCATAGTAGATGCTTAAAAATATAAATTTTTCTTACTCTAGATAGCATGACTCTATGGGATGGTTCAACAATTACCAAAATACTATTGTGAGAAACAAGCACTATTCCTAAAAGGAATAAACGCTCACCTGATTATGGAGAAGAAAAGAATTTATTCACGATCTTGCAAGAATGGGCACCCAATCAATATGTGGGGGGGCGGGGGGGGGGGGTTGGCATGCAGAACAATAGACCCAGCAGAATTTATTCCCTACACTTAACCGCAAGTCCCTCCCCTGTTTCTCCAGTGGCTGGATACTCCAGAGGTTACATTCTATTCCACAAGCCTAACTAGCCCACACAAATTAGAAACATTTGAAATAAGTTTCCCATAGGAATTTGCAACATTTGGAACTGTTGGAACAAATCTCCACCCCCGACTAAAATGGTTATGCCCAGGCCTCTTTAGAGCCAGTCTGGGCTAGTTTGGTAACAAGTTATGAAGCTATTTTGGGAACCTCTACCCTGGGTCTCCACCTTGCAAGGATAGTAGATAGTGGGTGGATAAACAGGGGGACTGACTGTGGACTACAGTTTGTCTTATTAACCTTCTGCCAATTCCTAAACTGCCCCACCCCGCCAGGCACACCTATCCTGTGTGAAAGCTAAACTTAATCTCATTCTCACACTATCTTCCTTCTTATTTTCATTTCGTTTTCAGTCACCCAAAAAAGGGTTTGATGCAAGCTCTCCAATTGGTCTATAATATCTACAACCATAAGCAACAGATACTAGCCTATCTTCGTCAAGTTCAGTGCTGTGGGCTGAGTCAGAGAAGATCAGGTAACCAAGAGACATAGTTCCTACTGTAATTACGATTATTATTAGCTATAATAATAGATCATAGTGGTATCTTCTAACAGTACCAACAGAACTCTGCCTAGACCTCATTAATCTGGACCTCACTAATTTGCAATGCATACTTATTTGATTAAGGCTAGACCTAAGTGCCTCCCCAGATGATCTCTAACATTAATTTTAATGCAATTCAAAAAATATTTGGTGAAAGCCTGAACATTGGGCACTGAGCTAGACTCATGTGTGGTAATTAAAGAATGTATAGACCTTGAAATCATACTAAATTGGATTTATATGATGGAACTCCCATGTTCATATTTGTGTGAGTTTAGAAAAATTGACTGGCTAAATCTCAGTTTTATCATTTTGTTAATGGGCATAATAAAACTATATTGTTAACATAATTCTTGTAAAGTCTGTAACATAGAACCTGGCATGTAATAAGGATTTAACATATTGTTACTATTATTTTTATTGTTCTTGTCGATGATGATGATGATGGATAAGTCAAGGTGTATATATTTTTAGCACAGACACAAAAGCAGATAATTGTGGTATCATAGAGTAAAACGCTGTAGGAGAAATGCTTACATGGTATTGTGGGATCATAGATGGGTTTTCAATTAACTTTATATGAAGAAGTCAGGAATTGTTATCTAGTGAGGTAATGGAGAAGGAGTATTCTTTCCCTGGTGATCAAGGGGAAAAGGTGATTAAGTTATACATGGTAAAGAGCATGAATTGTTCTGGAAAACATGAGTGTGGTGTGATTAGAGCAAGGATTATCAAAATTATAAAATTCTAAAGACAGGCAAAAAAAAAAAAGACTTGTTGAGCACACTAAGAACACAAACACATTTTTCAGGGTCAAAGTATTTATGAAACTTTTAGAAACCCTAATAGAATACTTTAAAAACCCATGAACTGTGATAATCATGGCCTGTCTGTTCTTTTAAGACTTGGTAACACTGGTAGCAGTGAATTTGTGCTATTATTTCCATCTGGAATAAGAAAAATATATTTATTTGAAAAGATTTGTTGGTTTAGATATTTTATGTCTTTAGAATAATTTTCACTGATTACTCTGGGTCAGTGAGGTTTGACAATTCAAATCATGATAGAGGATAGACAAATTGTGAGTCACTTTTGAATAAATTATTTATCCACTGTGCCTCAGTTTACTCAGCTTTACAATAGGGATTATGGTAATATCTAATCTGCCTTATGGAGATGAAGAGGGGTTAGTCCTGATTCACTGTTAGATGACCACATTTTTTTATATTTATTATCTTTTTGACAGCAGATTCCTCATCAAAATCTCCTTTACATCTCCAGGTCCTGACTCACATTTGGCAGTGTATAAATTTCAATTGAAATGAATCTAAGTAGTTCTATAGTAGGAATACCATACAGTACCAAATGAATGTAGGTTACTATACATTGAAAAATATCACTGAGGTGGATCCCTTTTAGAACATTGAAAAAAGAAAGTCACAAGTACCCATAAAGAACAAAGAAATATTGAAAAGGATTCAGTATTTCCCACCAGCATAAAGTTTACATGTTAAATAGCAAATAGCGATTTCCGTCCACATTAGCTCTAAGAATGACTTAGTCCCCAAAGCACAAGGTAGTTCTTTGGCCATCTGCAGATTTAGAGAAGATTGAAGAATTGTGTCCAAATTGCTCCTGATATATATGCAGTCAGAATCAACTATTAAATGATCCCTGACTCCATGGAGTGAGGACAGCTGTCCCAAGCAAGGCAACTGAGAGTCAAAGCCAAATCTCATCCATTGTTAGAGTAAAAGAAAACAACAACAACAAAAAATGACAACAAAACGATGCCATACTTGCACATTGGGTGACAAAATGTTCACTGGGAACTACACTGAAAGGAAAAGGCCTTCTTGAATGCCTGCATGTTTCAAATATTAACACACATATCTCATTACCATGATAAGCCCAAAGGGAAGACAATTATGCCCATTTCAGAAATGAAAAGAGTAAGGTGCAGAGAGGTTAAGTGAGTCATTTAAAGTTTTACAAATAATAACTGGCAAAGCCAATAGTTAAATCACTGTCTTCTTATTCCAAGTCCCTCATTCCTTTCTTTTCAATAGCTCTTTCAAAGCATCTTTCTCAGAAATGAAAATTTACATGAAAAATTGTTACTTGATAAAGTAAGTTGGAAAGGTTGAGTGAATTTGAGTTAGACAGCCTTTAATATGATGATTTTCAACGCATGTTTCCAGGAGGGAAATATAGAATGCACAATCTCTGTTACATGTTTTTCAAAAGGCCCCCTTTCTCTTCTTTTTTAAATCCTCAAAGAGATTTAAGCCGCCTATGCCAATGGCTATTTATTCAATAATTCATCCAAAAGTATTTATCAAATAGCTTTTATATAACCTAAAATCAAAGTTTAAATGATGGTTAAGATAATGTTCGTATTGTAAACAACTGAATCAGCCAATAAATAGAAAAAATTCAGTGTCCCAGATAGAGTGCCAAGACAATGTTGAATTTACTCTGATTTTGCCCCCAAGGAGCATATCTAAATGGAAAATGAGTCAATAAGTAGTTGTCATTATGTGCAATACATGCTATTCATTCACTCAATTATTTTATTGAACACTTAATCTGTGCCAAATACTGGGCTAGACTATGAGGACACAGAGGTCAATAAGTCAGAGATATTCCCTGCGATGATGGAGCTTATGTTCTGGTGGTTAGGCAGAAAAAAGTAAAAGTGGCAAAATATGTGCTTCAAAGTGTTGAAGAGAGACAGGGATAGAGGATAATGAGTATTGATTGTGGTGGGAGGGATGTTTGGATTATTCTTGTGGGATGAGGGGACAGATTCCGGTAATGTTCCACCTCTCCCAGCTCTCAATGGCTTCTCCATTTTGAACATTTCCAAATAAAAGGAGCAGGAGAGGAGGAAGAGTCAGGTGGGCAAGCAAAAGGAAAGCAACGTTGCATGTTTTCTGGAATTCTGCAGCGTATAGAGAAAATAGTATGAATTTCTAGAGCCAGACATCCTGGATTTGAATTTCAAATAGATAAAACAGTAGTTGTGTCACTTTGGACAAATTACTTATCTACCTGAAACTCTATTCCTTCCTCTATAAAATGGGAATAGGGATAATTATAAAACACTTACCACAATGTTAATATGATAATAAAATGAAATGGCATTTTGTGAAAATATCACCATTTCTCCATCTTAACCAACTTTCCAAACAGTTGCTTGCCGCCTTGAAGAAGAGTATGAGAATTAGGCGCAAGATCAGAGATCATCTCAGACTCATTATTGCTGATCAGAGAGTGAGATAACAAAGTAGACAGTGGCATTCCCTGAGCCTCTCAATAAATAAGCCATACGTGAATTCAAGTGTCATTACCTTACCTTATTTTTGGAGGGAAAGGAGAGTAGTCTTACTACTACTTATGTCTCTCATTGTGTTTGCATTGGGGTGATTTTTCACTATGTTCTTTTTTCTATATGACCACCCAGTGAAATCCCCATCAGATGGCTTTCTTCCTCCAATGTGTCAAGACATGTTCTAGGAGTAAGTATTTTAGGTGAGGTTGTTCAATTTCAACTTGTATATTTTTCATGAAAATGTAAAATCCCCCTTCCCTTTTCCTCATGGAAAGGTAGTTAATTGAGGTTTATTTTAACAAATTAACGAGCTTGTTTCCAACAGTGTAACCCCTACTTTGGGTCTCCAACCAATCCACAGAATAAAAAGGAGATTTTATGGGAACATAATTGAAACACTAGCAGCCCTTCCTCCCCAGAAAAGAGGGGTGAGGGTGAGCCAGAGGCAAGAATTGTGAGTACATTTAATGGTGACATACCATTTTTAGACCCAATTATGTAAATTCATCCTGGAATATCGTGAGTGAGAGTTGGGTGATCATTTTCCCCACTACCACCCACACACATACACACCCTGGGATTTACAGCAATTATGTCAATTGTCCTATTTATGGTACTTGACACGTTTAATGTAAGAAAGGGACAATGCATCCTATTACCTCTTATTACAATGCAGCATGGTGATGAATGGTATAATAGTGCTGATAATTAAAATGTGTTGTGCATACTTAAACATGAGATTCAAGGTTTGAAGAAGTGCCTATTATTTCAGCCGTTTTTCTCTATCTCGCCTTCTAAAGAAAGACTCAATATCTTCCTCTGCTCATATGCAATTATTTAGGTGGTTCAGAAAAACACCCATATTACCTGGAGTTGATTCTCTTTTGTGCATTTCTTTCTTTTTCTTTGCTTTTCTGTGTGGGACCTCTGAGTGCCCTAAAAATCTCTATCTTTAGCTCTTGCTGCTGACAGTTTTTCAAGCAGAGGCCTGTGAACTCTAGCATCTTCAAAAGTCATTACACTTAAATTGTCATAGAAACACTGGGGAATAATGTTAAGGTTCTGAATATCAATTTTCTTTCTTCTTATTTTAATACATCCATTCTTTTCTGTAACCAAGTCCTCTAAAACATAAATCAGCTGCCCCCTGAGTCTCTATAGGAGCCACAGTGGACTGGGTGACTTTGGGTGAATCACTCAAACTATCTGAGCCTTCATCTTCTCTACAAAATGGTGATAATTCTAAACTGCCCTGGTTAACATATACAACTCTGGTAAGGACAAAAAATTAAAACTTAATTATATAAATATACATTACAAAAGTAAAATATTGTATGTACATTATCACATAGACCAGATGACAGTAAGAAAAGGACTCATGTAAGTATGACAATTTAAAGTAAACAATGCATTTTAACATAAAGTATCCAATTTGAACTTCACAACAGTGTCATGTATAAAATTAACTTTGTTTTATACATGATGAAACTGAAGTTTAAGTTTGAGAAGCCCCAAGTCATAATGTTATTAAATGGCTAATTTATAATTAGGATCCAGTACTTTGAATTTTGGAGAAAGGTAGTAGCTATGAATTTATATTTCTCCTCTGTGCAAAAGAGAGTAATAAATAGGACAACAAAGAGAGAAGAAAATAGATTAAAAAGTAATATAGTGCAACAGTCAAAAGCAGAGTCAATCTATTACCTATCCCTAGTCCACTTTCTCTCTCACTCTTCTAGATGTCTGTTTCTACCTTTTCTATTCTTTTCCATCCTCCAACCTCTCTCAGCCCATGCTCAGTCACAACCAACAGTCATCCCATTTCATTGACAAAATGACAACCATTAAAAGAGCATTTCTACAAGCTCTCACCTCCATGTCGACTCACGTACATATATATGTGTGTGCACATATTTCCTGATTCCTCTCTAGCTAAATTAATATTTGGAACCTTAACATTATTCCCCAGTGTCCCTTTTACTGTCTATACTCTCATCGAAAGCTAACTCCCACACTTGTCCACTAGCTCCCATCCTTTCTCACCTACTCAGGGACATTATACTAGTAACCATCTCTTCCCTTTCTCTAGTATCATTCCTTTTCTTTCTCTATTAGATCATTCCTATCACCATACAAACATGCTATAACTAAGGCACTTAAAGAGAAAAATAATCTCTTGACTCCCTATCCCCTCTCACCTTCTACCCCATTTACCTACTTCCCTTTATTGCAAAACTGCCCAAAATTGTTGGCTACCTCCCTGTCTCCAATTCTTTTCTCCCATTCTTTCCTGAAGTATTCCAATCACTCATGACTTCACTCAACCTGCTCTTATAAAGGTCAACAGTGATATTCCTATGGTGAAATCCAATCATTGATTCTCAAGAGGTTTTTGGGTTTTTTTTTGTTCAATACTGTATTCCAGCTGCTAGTGTAAGGCCTGGTATATGGATAGTTCTCAGCAAATTTTTGGTTTAATGAATGAACGTATATAAAGCAGACCAGGGTTTTAATCCAGATTTTGCCTTCTTCTTGCTGTGTACCCTCGTGAGTCCCTTAATTCTCTCTGAGCCTCAATCTTATCCATCACCTTTGAAATAGCGGCAATAGCAATGACCTCTCAAGGGCTGTTTTAAAGAGAAAATGAAATAGTGTATGTGTATTCTCAGCAAATAGAAAATGCTTTAACAGCTCTGTTTCAAACGTTGTTACACATTATTTGCAGCAAGCATGATTAGTTAAAGTGGGAAATTTCTGAGGATGTTTCAGACATTTAAAAAGTTTGCTTTGAGGGAAAGACAACAAATTACATAATAGCTTTGTCAGTTTGTTTGAGGTTGGAGTTTCTTGATGAGGCTGGGACCTCCCAAACGTAACTGTTGAACATATTGAGCAGGCAAGTGTCTCCAAGGTGAGACAATAGGAAGTTTGCTGCATCTTTATCTTACATGATTGCTAAATCTAGAAAACTAAAATGCATTGCCCATTCAGACTTCCTAAGGGTGCAGTGTGGAAGAGAAGCAAGTAATTCGTTTCAAATGGGTGGTGCCTGCTTACTAAGATCTTGCTCATTTAAAAGCTTAGAAAGGGTATTCTGTCAGCAATTCATGTTATCAATGGTTTTAGTGATGTTCCCTGGTCTTTAATTAGAGGAGCTGATGTGACACCTTTCAGAAGTCACTTGGTGTAACCAAGGCCCTTGATTGGTGTTTTAGTTTCCCAGCTGCTAAAACAAATACTATGAAATGGATTGGCTTAACAACAGGAATTTATTAGCTCACAGTTTCAGACACTAGAAGGCTTGCTTCTTTCTGGGGTCAGTATCTTCCAGCTGGCCAGAAATCTTTGGCGTTTCCTTGGCTTTTCCATCACATGGCAATGCACATGACGATGTCTTCCCTTCTCCTCTGTGACTCTTGAATTCCAGTTTCTGCCTGCTCCCAAGGACTTTTGCTCTGCTTATAAAGTTCTTCAGTAATATGGATTAAAGCCCAATCTGATTCATTGGGGCCACACCTTAACTGAAGCTGCGTCTTAAAGAGATCTTATTTACATTGGGTCCACACTCACTAGAATGCAAACCAAGACCAAGAATATGTACAAATTAGGGTACGCAATCAACCCATCACACCTGGTGATCTTATTGTTTCTATAAAGGCAGCATAAAATATTGATGTTCAGTTTTGTTAAATACTGACTTATTCACATCACCCTTATCAATATTTTCTTGTTGCTTATTTTAATTATTATATGGATAGGACTAATCTATTTATATAATCTCTGTTATCTTCTTTTAAGGCTGTTAATTTCCAGGAGTGGAGTTCTGAGATGACTAAATAGAATACTAAATCTTAGAGGATGTGGGAAGTTTAGAAGCCATCTCTTTTCTCCCATTTTTGACACCTTTAAATATCAAGGCGAAGATGAATAAATCATAGACTTGAGAAGACCCTTCTCATGTAAAACAGGTAAATAAAGCACCATCTTTCTATCAGCCTTTTCTCATATGTTTCTCTCTTCCACTCATCATGCATACACATTCACATACACATATCCATGTGTGTATACTCAAAGCATAAATGTACCTATATTGGATGTATAATTTTTGTGTGCACTCTTATCTGTTTGCAAGTGTGCACACATACACATAAGCAAAAGCAAAAACATGTTTGGTGTACCCATTTGCCCAAATGAATACCTATTCATAGAGCAACTAAAGCACATGCATTCACACCTATGTCCATTCATGGCTACTCAAATTCATAAGTTCATGCAAAATTCACACAATTTATATACTGCACACATATACTTGAACATGCATGCTTATACACATAGTCACACACACATATGGTGTGAGAAAGAACCAGTTTTATAACCAGAACTTTCTTTCATGTAGGGTAAATATTTTGAAATGAAAGACCCTTCCATTTATTTATTTTCCCTGCTGGGCATGTTGACAGATTTGAAATATGCAATTGTGCCAGGATTATTTTAGCATACCATTATATTTCCAGCATATTACCTCTCATAAAGTAAATAATCAATAAATATTTGATGAATTAGAGAGTGAATGGATAGGTGAATAAATGAATGAGTGTGAGTAAGAGAGAGTGGATTGCTCTGCATAATAGAGGGCAAAATTCTGTACCTCTCTCAATGTGGGAGTGAGAAGGTGAGGAGAGATGGGGAGGGTAAAATGAAAGCAAACAAGATGGACTGAGCTTCAGAGTGCAGAGAAAATGCAAGTGCTGGCCATATTCCCATATAGCTATTAAATTAATGAATCTGTTTTAATTGTAGGGCCCACAACCATTGGTCATCCCCTCTTGATATTATCACAGTTAAAGATGTAACTAACCCCAATCTCATCCATGTTGCTCTGTAGGGAGGAAAACAGAAAGGCACTTGCAGAATTCCTTTAATCCCCATGAATAAATATATCAGTTATCTATTGCTGTGTAACAAACTAGCCCTTAACTTAGAAACTTATAACAGCAATGATCTACTCTCTCACAATTCAGAGGGTTGGCTAGACTGAATTTACCTGGGTTCACTCATGTTTGTCATGTTCAAGTGCAATGGATGGCCCAGATCGACTGGATGGCTGAAGTCCGGGATGGTCACATTAACATGTCTTGCCGTTGGTGTTAGCTCTTAGTGGCGAATCCTTGGTTGTGACCTCTCATTCTCCAGTATACTAGTCCGACTTTCTCATATAGCAGTTTCAGAAAAACTTTCTTAAGGAGAAAACACAGGAATTGAAGGTGTCTTGAAGCCTAGACTTTAGAACCTGAAAAATGGCATGTCTGCCACTTTAAATTTGTCAAAGTGAGTCACAAGGCTAACCCAGATTCAAGGGGTGAGAAAGAGAATCCATCTTCTGATAGGAGGAACTTCAAGTAATTGGACATTTTTTAACCTACACAACATATTTTCCCGATTATCTACATTTTCTTTCTGCCATCTGGGTATTTCTAAATCCCCTTATGTAAGTCCTCATCCATACTCAATACATGCACACTTCTCAAGCCCCCTGTAATAGAAATGGGAAACTGTAACCCACTAATATCATCTCAGTTTTCTGTAAGATGATGCAGTTTTGACTGATTCTCTATTCTTTGGTAGTGATAACTGGTAGGGCTCTAGGTACACCATTGTGATAGGGGTATTTGTCACAGGGACAGGTGTCCATTAGAAACTGGACCAAAGCCATGGACTCATTTGTCATAGCTACTAAGGGAGCCTTCACTGGTAATGAGTTCTATGCTCTAGAGGCCAAGGTCAGTATGAATAAAAGATCTCCTTTCCATACAAGAACTCCACTGGGTGAGTGGGTGAGTGTGTGTATGTGTGTGTGTGTGTGTGTGTGGATGTGTATGTTTTAGTATAGACTGAAGTAACACTTAAGGAAAAATATAGAAAGCGTCTCAGTCTACTTTAGGCACTCTTTTTTTAACACGTATGTATAGCTATTACACACATATTTGTTATTCAGACATACTTTTATTATTTTACGCTCTCATTTTGTCAATTAGCATAACTTATTTCCCTTAATATTATGTATAAACATGTATCTCCCCTTTTTGAACTTCCCTTGTGAAATATGTTAACTTCTCTTATAGCACTCATAATGTCCAAGTTTGCACTATTATTGTTATCCAATCATCTTCATCATCATCATCATCATCATCATCATCACCATCACTGAGGGCATTTTTATTGAGTCCCCACAATGAAACCTCATACTTTGCAAGCAATTATCTCCAGTGCTCACAAACCTCTAGAGAGGCAGTTATTTTTCTCATAATTTTAATGAAGGAGAAAGCTAAGTCTCAGAGAAACTAACTTGCCCCAAGTTCTATCACTAGTAAGGAATGGAGGAAGGATTTAGTCCCACAGCCTATACTCTGATTATAAGAAGATGATAAAAAACCTGAAGATAGGATCCATGTCCGAATCACTTTTCTATATCCCATTACAACTATAGTAAACACTTAATAAATATTTTTAAAAGAAAGCCTTATTTTATGTTACATGCCCATGTATGATAATGTTCATTAGGGATTTTACTAATAAAGTATCTAATTGTATTATACTTTATTATTAAATGATATGATATGTTATGTTATGTTGCATTATGTTATCAGTTATGTTATATCATTATAACATACCTTGATTGACTTGCCCCTACTGTTGGCAATGTCTTCTGTTTCCATGTTTTACCTTATTATGAAAACACTGGTGTCAGTTCAAAGAGAGAAGGGCAAAGTGATTGACAGTCAGACTTGGGTTGAGTCCTGTTGACTTTGGGAGAGTCACTTTTCTATCTCAGGCTTAAGCATCTTCATCAAGATAGTAATAGTACTGGTGCCTTGAAGTATTGGGTATTGAGCAAGAATTCATACTTAGGATAAATATTATTGAGCATCGAATATATACCAGGCCAGACTCTGCTGTGGGTATAGCAGAGGACCAAAACAAAGTCCCTACTTGCATGGAGTTTAAATTCTAGTGGGAGAAACAAATAATGTTTCCATTCTCCAATGGAAATAAATCTTTATGAGCAAACTTCTATACTCTTCTATTTTCAGATCACCTACTATCCAACTTATCCTTCAGATTTCAGTTCAAATGTCACATTCCCAGGGAAGCTCTTTTTTGAAACCTCAACTTGGTCAAATCCCTTTAGATTTAGGGTCTTTCAAAGAACTCATCACTATTGCAGTGTTACACATATTTCTGAGATTATTTCCTTCATGCAACTTTCTCACCCAGATGGTTCACCCTATGTGGCAGAAACTATGACAATTTGTGGTTACATCATTTCTTCAGGGCCTTTTTGGTGTGGTGCCTGACAGAGAATATATTCAATAAAATGCATTCTTTGAGTAAATGAACTTGATGGATGATAGAAATGAATAAAGTCAGTTTTCATTAAGTGAAAAATTTTCACGATTTCTTCTTTTAGGACTCTACCACCTCAAGCCACCATAAAATCCAATTCTGTGGTTATTCGCAAATGCCCTCGATGCAACCCTAGCAACCAGTCTAATATCAAAGGGTGTGAACCAGGAAGAAAGGATCCAGGCTATTTTTAATCAGTACCAGAAAAGACTAGAACACACCTAGAGAGGGTTTCATCACTGTTTGTTTTACTGAATGAAAAACCTGCAGTAGAGATTAGCTTCCTGCTCTTTTGCAAAGGAATTCTTTGACTTTGGGAGAGTGATCATTTATGAGTTACTAGACAGTGTTTAACTGAATGTTGTCCAGCAACTGGACATGCTTACCATAGGACTGTTCACTCATGTTAATAAAACTGGATTCCTGACAACAGTCACACTCACAGTTGAGTTTGGATAACACATGATATACATCAATTCCAGAGGGAAGACACAGAGGTTGATCAAGTGAGGTTCATGGCTTTCATGTGTGAATGTGTATATATAACTATATCCCTGAGGGTTTCTATGTGTGTGGGGGGGGGGCTAGGGATATGCACATGGACATGAACATGGTGTGTAGAGGGGCATGCATATGTGCATACACATGGATCTATATAATTTATGCATAAACATATGAATAGGTGTGCTATTATTTTGATTTTTTTCACCCTGAATTTCATTCAAAGAGGAAGAAAGTAGGGTAGCCCAATTCCTACTATAGCAGTTCTGTGTAGTTTTAAATGAGTTTTTTTATTTTTAACAGCAACTGAAAAAATAAAGAAAAATCTGAAAAGTCGATACTTTATTTCCTCCTGTTTGTGGATTTTAAGACAATCAAGTACACGATGTGAGAGAAATGTGCTACTACTTAAATATCCTCACAACCCTATTTCTTATTTCCAACACACATTTGCAAAATAAAAAGCTCCTGACCAACAGTCTCTTACATTATTGATTAGAATATATTTTTTAATTAAAGGCAAATAAACATATTTCTAGTGCAAGTTAGGGAAATAAAACACAACTTCATCGTCACTGATATGTAGGTTGCTAAATACCAGAAAATGAGGAAAGCAAACCACTCCATGCCATTGGCCCTGCTCAGCAGAATGCAAATCAGGAAGTTTCCTAATTTAAGGCATTGCTCTTAATTTTACATCTAGATGGGTGTGCTTTTGCAGCTCCAGATGCATTTGCAAAATTAAAAGCATAATTTATCTCCAAAAAGCAATATTCCATCAGCCTAGTGACTTAGTCTGGATGAGATACTGGCTCTAAGCAATTCTTTTCACTGTTTGGTCTAGCCTCATGAACAGCAGAGAGGCAATAATCTCCAATATCCTTGATGGGTTATGGAGATGAAAGTCAGCCCCTCTCCCTCCTTTGAACAAATATAGGTGAGTGGTTGAACCAGACTCACCCACTCCACCCGCCACCATCAGCCAAGTTATTCAAAATGTATGAACTGCCAGGAAAGGCAGTGAGCATCCTGTCACTGGTAACCTCCAATGGATCAGGTGTTTCACCTTGACCTGTAAAGCAAGATGGTGTCACTTTAAGCTGTGAGCACCAGAACCATGGATAAGTTTAAGTTGAAGTAGCATTTGAGAGAGGTTAGGCAAAACAAATAAAGCTCTGTAGACTCCAAGTTTCAGCATAGAAGTAGGACTATCATCTACTAGGAAGGGAGTGTGACCATATCTGAATCAGAGGGTACAAATGCAAGACAAGAGCTGGGAGTAGATGATGCATGGCAGTCAGGAGCTTGCCAAAGAGGATTTTGAGTAAATAATGCCTTGTTTGAGCTGGGCTTATTTTAAATCCTTCTCATCTGTAACACCAAAGTCCCATAATATGTGAATGGAATATGGATAAATGTATTTCAGTCATAAGTATAACAGAGAATTTACTTTTATTTGTGTATTTTTTGTTGCTTTGTTTTATTATTGTTGTTGTTTTATTGTTCCAAAGACTCTTGGAAAATACCAAGGAAAGAAGGTGTCAGGTAGTTACCCAGGGTCATAAAATAAGTTGAGAAACAGCCAAGCTTAGAAGACAGATTAATTGAATACACATCTAGTGGTCCTCTCTTGTATATATCCTATTAAATCAGGAACCAATCCCATGGTGAGTGTAGCTCTAAATTAAAGGAGACAACAGGTAGGTGAGTATACATTAGGGGATTATGGATGAGGTTCATGCTGTATTTTAACTCAGAAGTTTTCCTAGGGCTGAAATTTTTATAACATTTGTTAAGAATCAATCAATTCAGGCAAAAGTGATCATAAATGCTGTTTTAGTTTGGTGGGATGATCTTTATTACACAAACATAATTCCCTTTATTGATGTCAGTATATTACTTTTTAAATATAATTTATAAAAATCAATGCCAGTGAAGCACTCCAAGAGTTCAGGAACCAACTGGGGAACTGATAGTTGAGATTATTTTATGAGTTGGGGCTGTTTGGATTTTTTTTCTTTTTGTTAATTCTCCACTTTGATTAGCCTTATTTTAAAGTGAATATGAATATAAGGCTGGGCCTTTTCTTAGTGGCACATATATTCCCCCATTTTCCAAAGATCTGAAAGCTAATGGATAACCATGGAACAAAACTATTCGCTGCCAAGTCACCTGATATAGGCAGCATATTTCCAATAGGAAAGTGCAGCCATCTTAACTTTTTTGAGAGAGAGTGTCTATCTGTAAGTGTTTCAGCTTCAGATAGGTTGTCTTGCATTAAGTCACTAAAGAGCAATTATAGGCCCATGGCAATTTGGTGTTATTTCTCAGGGTATATCATTTGAATATCCACCTTCTTTGTAAGACTTAAGTATGCAGCTCACACATGATCCCTGCCCAAGACACATAACATGGGTTGGGACTTTTTTGAATCCAAACAGGATACTAAATTCCTTGTTTTCCTTCCAGTTTTCCCCCAGATTAATTTAACTCAGTATTTCAAGAGTGGAGTTTCATCCCACATTCTTTTTTCAGTAGACTGAGCTAACCACAATGAGCCAGACATGAAAGTTGAATAAGACATAGGAAGCCGGCTGTAACTTAGCAGGGTGAGAAATCATGTCCAAAACGGTAATCCAAGAGAGAAATAAAGGCAGGGTGACAATGCTCAGACTGAGCAAGAAGAAACAGCAGGAATCTAGGCTCAAACAAGTGGCTGGTCAGTACTCGGGCAGGGAGTAGGATTAAAATCCACATCACAGACCGAAGGAAGCCTTGGCTGCCAAAAGCAATGATTGTATTTCTTTGGTCAGATGGGAGGAAAATCATGGCCTGATAGTGCATTCATGTGTATGCTCATATGTGTGTGTGCATACATGTGTTTGTGATCCATCATGATTTGGGACTTAGGTCTGACTTCCACTGTGATATTAAGCTGAACAGGGCATGTGCACAGAGATTTAGACCTAGGACCCATAAGGGCACACTCTTTCACAAAGGGTGTTGAATGTGGAACTTCTGATTTCACGGGTTAGACAAAGGATACCATTTTGGTTAAAATTTTAGGCACAGGAATATGGCCTCTCTGGTTCAAATCCCAGCACTACCAGTTGTTAATTGTGTAAAAATGAAAAAGTCATTTAATATTTCTTGAGCTCAGTTACTTTATAGCTATAACAGGCATTGCATTAATTAAGGTAGGTCAACTGTCATAAAAAATAGACAATGGCTCAAACACACAATATAAGTTTTTCCTCATTTTTAACAGATTAAGCTTGTAGTTTCCGGTCAACAGACAGCTCACCTCCATACAGTGATTCGGTAACCCAGGATCCTTCCATCTCATGACTCCACCATATTCTAGGACTTTACAATCATTTGCAACCACGCAGCAGAAGTGGTGAAAAGAGCATGGAGAGGGTTATCCTGCTTCCAAAAAGCCTTTGCCTAGAAATAGCATTTCTGCTCACATTCCATTGGCAATAGATAGTCATGTGATTACAAATAGGTGCAAGGGGATCTGGGAAATGTAAATTCTGATAGAACCACTATTACCCAGGTACAGATCTATATTATAATAGTTTGAATTATGACCATCCAAAGAAATATAGTCCTCATCCCTGGAGCCTGTAAATTTTACCTTATAAGGAAAAGGGGTTTTTATGTAGATGTGACTAAGTGCAGGATCTTGATCTGGGGAGATTGTCCTCCATTAACCAGGTGGGCCCCAAATCCAATCACAAGTATCCTCTGAAAGAGAAAGAAGCAATGTGACCATAGAAGCAAATATTGGAGTGATGTGACCACAAGTCAAGGAATGTCAACCTCCACGGGAAGGTCGAGGCAAAGAACAGATTCTCCCTAGAGCCTGTAGAGGGAGCCCTGTCTACACCAACACCTCAATTTCAGTTTGGTGGAAGTGACTTCAGACTTCTGTCCTCCATAACTGTGAGGGAATGAGGTTCTGTCGTTCTAAGCCACCAACGTTATGGTAATTTGTTTCAGTAGCCACAAGAATCTAATATATATATGACACAAGAGGAGAACATATTTGGTTGGGCAACTGGTTATTTATGCCACATGGATAATAAGCCCGGCTTCCTAGGATCATTGCAGGAGTAAATGTGATAATTCATGTAAAAATGTAGCTTGGTAAAAATTCAATTTGCAATACAGGTAACTTGTCAAATATGAATAAACTCCTAAAGTTTGCAAGTGATTTAAATATAGATAAAAATGCCTCATCACACTCACTTGCATTCTGAAATATATTTCTAGGGTGGAATTACAGTACTCTGTAATTGGCCAAATGCCCATAAGAGCCTTTAGCATATGGGCATGCCATCAGTAATGGGAGGCCAGGAGAAAAAAATAAATAAAAACAACTTTTGAGAACTGCTGATCTAAATGGAATATGTACAAATCAGTCCAAATTAAGTAAGCCACTGGCTGGAAAAATGCTTTATGAATTCAGAAGTGTCAGGTTGCTTTTTCTACCCCTTTTTTTTTTCTTTTTCCTCTCCTCCTTCTTCTTCCTTTTCTTTTTTATAAACAAAACATGAGTGACTCTAGGAGGACATTTGCAGCTTGGGAAAATGAGAGGAATGTACAGTCATTTTCAAAGGGAGGTAGAGAAGTTAAAATTCCCTCCAGTCACCCCGTTCTTCATTTGTAATGTTTGGAACAGTAAACTAGGGATAAATTGGAAACAATTTTCTCAAGTGAAGATCCGTATTATGTCTGGGTCTCATTTCTCTCTTCTTATCTTTCACATATGCACACTCAAGACTTAGCCATATATATTTAACTCACTAAATCTAGTGTGCCATCAGAAACCTGGGAATGTCTAGCTAATTATATCTTCTTAAAAATCGGCTTAATTTTCCCTTGCACTAACAATATATGTGTATAATCAATGAGTGAAATCTAGAATTTTCAGCAGAAGGACTTCAACTCTTCATAGTCCAATACTTTTTAGCTCTTTCTTTCATCTTTCATCTTTGTGGGGTGTGTGTTAAATTGTACCTAAGTATGAAGAAAATACTCATTTTACGTGTATTACTAAAGTCTATTTTAGCTATAGATAAGAAAATGCTATGACTGGCTTCCTTTTAAAGGTTTCCAAGACCATCTACCTTACTTGCTTTCAATAACTGGAAATTTAAACTTTCAATTAACAATAGCAATTATATTATAATACAATATGTTAGTTATAATTTGTTGATCCTTTACTATGGTCAGGCACTAAGATAAGCTATTTTAATGGCCTCATTTTTCAATTCTCCCAGCTTGTAGGTGAGTCAACTGTTATTACCAACGTATTAGACATGAATAAATTAAGACCCAGACAAGTTAATATTTGTCAAGGAGAAGACAGGTGGAAATGGCAGAGTCAGTGTTTCAACCATGAACTTCCTGATCTCAGAGCCCATATTCTCAATCACAACAAAATTCTTGATCATCCATGCATATCCACTTTCTGTTTCATTGTTAAAAGAGAGGCACAGACTGGTTAAGTACTTGTCTAATGTTACGCAAAGTTTCATAGAAAGTTCCCAAAAAAGACTTCAGTTTTCAAAATTACTAGTTTGTTACTTCTTTCTCACATCATACTGAATTTAATTTCATCTCCCAACATAACATATGGTTGAGGAAAACAAAGGGAAAACCTCACACCAATGACACACTCGCTCTCCCCTAGATAAGATCTTCTCCATGAGAAACATGAATTGCATCAATGTGGACATCAGCTCTTTGTTCTAAAATTGCATCGTTATACGAAACATAAAAAAAAGTAAAAATTGATCTTTACTGCATCCTAAAAAGCCCACTGCTAGGATATCCAGAAGGCCTAGAGCATTTTCACTTGGCTACAAACTGACTGCATTATCACATTTGCTAAGCCTCTGCCTCAAGGCATTTTAGTTCAGGTAATCAAACAAGAGTTCTGCTGTTCACTTAATTTTATTATTCTCAAGGAATCTCAGAAAAAAAAAGAGATCATAAAGGTTAACTTGGCCAAACCATCAGCAGTAACATAAATCTACTCTAATGGCATCTCCAAATTTAGTCATTTAATCTGTTCTCATTCATTCATTCATGTGCAGTAATCATGTAAGATAGACTATAATGTGAGAGACACAATTACTATTCTTCAAATCTTTTATACTGTATTAGAAATAGTTCAAGTTTTCAAGTCAAAAAGACCTGAGTTTCTGCTTATAATTGTGCCTAAGAGTCTCCTCCTGAGTGCCTCTTTATTGCTCAGATGTGGCCCTCTCTCTCTAGCTAAGCCACCTTGGCAGGTGAACTCACTGCCCTCCCCCTGCATGGGACCTGATTCCCAGGGGTGTAAATGTCCCTGGCAGTGCAGGATATGACTCCCAGGGATGAATCTGGACCCAGAATTGTGGAATTGAGAACATCTTCTTGACCAAAAGGGGGATGCAAAATGAAACAAAATAAAGCTTCAGTGGCTGAGAGATTTCAAATGGAGTCTAGAGGTCACTCTGGTGGACATTCTTACGCACTATATAGATAACATTTTTTAGGTTTTAATATATTGGAATAGCCAGAAGTAAATACCTTATACTACCAAACTCCAACCCAGTAGCCTTGACTCTTGGAGACGATTGTATAACAATGTAGCTTACAAGGGGTGACAATGTGATTGTGAAAACCCTGTGGATCGCACTCCCTTTATCCAGTGTATGGATGGATGAGTACAAAAATGAGGACAAAACCTAAATGAAAAATAGGGTGGGATGAAGGGGGTGATTTGGGTGTTCTTTTTTATTTTTATTTTTTATTCTGATTCTGCTTCTTTCTGGTGTAAGGAAAATGTTCAAAAATAGATTGAGGTGATGAATTCACAACTATAAGATGGTACTGTGAACAGTTGATTGTACACCATGGATGATTGTATAGTATGTGAAAATATCTCAATAAAAATGAATTAAAAAAAAAGACCTGGGTTTAAATCCAGGCTTCAATACCTCCTACCAGCATGATCTTGGACAAATTACTTACCCTCTTAGATCCTCAGTAATCTCATCTGAATTTTGGAATAAAAGTATTTGTCACTATGTGAACTCACTGAAGATTATCATTATAATCTTTATTGAAATTTCCTGTAATAGGAGATTCTGATAAAATAATCTAAAATTTCCTTTGCCTTAGTTTCCTTATCTGTAAAATCTGTAGGAGTTGGGGGAAGAGTAACTGAGTTAATATATGTAAATGGTTCCTAGAACATGGTGAATATTTAATGAGTTATTATTATTAAAAATAAGTAAAATTTATTTGTATGTAAGCATTGTTGATGTTTAAAACAAGGAGTACTTAAAGATGATAAGAGGAGTCAAAAAAAAAACTTTTTGAAGGAAATTTGAGCTTAGTTGTCTGGAAATTTAAAAGGGAGTAAGCATTTATTCAGTATGTTAAGATGGTTTGGAACTTGAAACGGCTGCTTGAACATGGATAGCAACAAACACACAGCATGATGGAGTTAACAGCCACAATTCAGAAGCAATTTTTCCTGGGCTCAGGTAATTTATATTCTTTTTTCCCCTTCTTTTCCATCTTGGGGATTAGTAGAAGAAAGTCCCTCATGGAGTTCCAGTCAGCTGTCAACTCTGAAGTATGATTTTTTCCATTTTGCTTTTAGGATATTGATGGGCAAAACATTTCCTCAACTTTTGTAGCTTGAAAAAGGGCTCTTTAGTCACTCTCTCATAATTCAGAAAAAGTTATGTAGGCTGTGTGTATGGATGCATGGGTGTGTATGTGTGCGTGCATGTAGTTATATAGTGGTTGTGTGCATGTTTTTGCTGGTAATTGACGAAAATTTTCACAAAGAGCATAACATGATATGTTTGTGTCACTGCTCCCACATAAGTCAAGGCTGTTGCATTTGTGTTTTCATAATCAAAAATATTTCTGTTTTCAGATATAATTCAAACATGTGTTTTTTTGTTGCAGAACTCCAAATGAATTCCAATCTATTTACTTCGTATTTCTACATTAACTTTCTGCTTAGCACGTCTTACATGTAGAAAAAAGGTAATAAACACTTTTTGAATATTGAGAGATAAATTTGTCTGACTACATGCTGCTTGAGATACTAAGCGAGAGAGAGAGAATGATTGACAAATGTTTCTCCTCTCAAGTCAAATGCCTATTTTGTGTCTATTGTAACATGTGACATGCTCCAGATAGGGGTATTGATACAAATGTTTAAGTCCAAGCACATTTTCTGTGTCAGGGGGTCAGTGGTAGCTGAGATTTCATGAATTGCATGACAAGACTGAAACAGAAAGGTAGAATCAGTATAAGGTTTGCTGATATACTATAAACTTTATAAGAAGTCTGAGAATGGTCAAAAAGCCTGATAACATGGGATAAATGTTAGATAAGAGTTAGTAGAAAACATGGGCAACAGGTTGAGTTCAAATACCAAGAAGATTTGTAACCTTGTAAAATTTGCTGTGACCCTGTCAAGATGTTAGTGTCTTTGTCTGAAAAACTAGAGGTTTGAACTATGAAATCTACCTGGAGCATTAGTTGTTTTTGTTTTTCCCTATCAGTGTAAGCAGAAAGAGTTTAACATGCAAGTTGTTTGTTGTTTGGGTTATCTACTGCTCCATAACAACCTACCCCAAAATTATATAGCTAAAAAAAAACAAAACAAAATCAATTCATCTTCCTCAATTCTGTGGGATGACTGGGCTCAGTTGTGCAATTCTTCAACTCCATGTAACATTGGCTGATGCTGCAGTTATCTAAGGACTTAATTGGGTTGAAACCCCAAGACGGTTTATTCATATGGCTGATGATTGATGCTGTCTGTCATCTGGAAGCTCAGCAGGGGCTGTCAATCAGAGCACTTACATGTGGCTTCTCCTTAAGGCGTGGGCTTTGGCCAAGACTATTTTTCTTTCTCTTGACCAAGTTGCCAGCCTTAGACCTCACGGACCCTTAACCCTCTCCTTCCCCTATCCTGGCTACCTTGAAGCTAATCTTGCAGCTATGGAACTACAGAGAAAAACAACTTGGATTCAGGATAAAAAAAGGAAAAAGGACGACTTCAGATCCTAACTATTCTGTATATCAATCTCACCCCTAACCTCCCTTTTCCCTCTTCCTTTTATCCCAACTACCTAGGCACTTGAGAAACACCTAACTAGATAGTTCCTTATCTCCTATCTACTCTCTCTCAGCCCTTACAGACACTCCTGGTGGCCTAATTACAACTTCAATAAATCCCTCAACCTTTCCCCTGATTAACGTCCCTCGCTGTCTTCCAGGGCTTTCTCTCCAACCCATTCTCAGCTCTTAAAAACCTGGCTGTCATTTGTTTCAATGGAGTAGAGTTCTACTCTTTCTCCCCTTCTCCCCTGCTATAGCAGCTCCTGAATAAAGTCATCCTTGCCTGTTTAACATTGTCCCTGGAAGATTTGTTTGTTTGTTTGTTTTTTGGATTGTTTTGTCCCCCCCCCCCCCACACACACACACAGCTCTTTACAGCCTGGCAGCTTGGTCTATGAAGTAGGTTCCCAAAAATAAGTATTGCAACAGGGAGGAAACGAAGGCTGCCAGACCCCTTTAAGGCTAGTCCTAGAAAAGGCCCAGGGTGACTTTTGTCCCATTCTATTGGCTCAACAGTCACAGGATCAGCCAGATTCAAGAGGAAGAGGAATAAACAAAGAAGTTGTGGACTTCTTTAGACCACTCACTTTCTACCCTCTGGCCATAAATTATTTACACTCTTTTCATTTGCAAAATACACTCACCACCCACCTAGGACCTTCAGAAGAATTATTCTAGTGTCTGAAATGGCTCTAAGAGCTATCTTGTCCTTGAAATGAGGTCCATGTGCAGATGTGGCTTCTAGGATATGATTCCTCCAATTTAAAGCCCTAGGAACTAAAGAGATTAATTATCTGATCCCCACACATCCACATACGCAAAATATAATGGTGAGACAGGGAGAGTAGAACCAATTATATTTCCCTCTCCCATTCAGTGGTATGCTAATAAATTATCAACCAGCTCTCTGGGAGGGCATGGGGAATGGTGATTTCGGTCTTTGTTTGTTTTTTGGAGTAAATACTGCCACCATGACCAGTTTCAACCTACCAACTAGCTCACAAGATTCCTGAAAATTTAACAATCTGCTTTTGCACAACACTGTGTCTATTGAGGTAAAGGGAGTTGAGAAATAGGAAGCATAATAAATTGTCCATAGCAATTTTAAAAACAAGCGAGTATATGTTGGCGATTATTTTATTAGATCCCAGTTCTGCATCCTTGGAGTATTTCTCCATAGCTCTTGAATTTACTCTTTGGGATTTTGGCTCTGCCCTTCGTGTCAACCTTCCTCTTTCATATGAAAATGATCCATGTTTGCAGCTGATTAGTGTCCTCAGGATGCTTCTTGCACATAGAAAGTTGGAGACCCAAAATTTTCCTTTCATTCTAAATCATGTCTGTCTTGTTAATTCCAAGCATATAAAATCCCTCTTAAAATTGTGTGGGTTTTCTGTGTTTCAATTTATAATTCACTCCATAAGCCATAGTCTACATTAACCCAATGACCAAAGTCTGGACCTACAAATCATCCTGAGACTGGTCCCTTCTTATCTTGAGCTGAGAGTCACTGTGCCTGGGACAACATCCTTAAGATTCTTAGGACCAATCTTTTCTAGCAAGATGATCTAAGATAAATGCCATTCAGGGTATTAGAAGCCTTTTTTTTTTTTTTTTTTTTTTTCCTGGCCAAGAGGCAAGGCCCTAAATCTTTCTAAAATGCTAACAAAATTTCTTACAGGTGCACCCTTAAGATTTGACCCTAAAATTACCTTTTACTGGCAGTGCCCAGGATTTTGATTTTTGCCCTAAGACCATTTCTCACTTTGGGAATCTTTTGCTGGAAGTGATTAGGAATGAGAAAGTTTTATTTTTGAGCTGAGCAAGTTCTATTTCAGAAAAATCTTCTCTAGATTATGCTTGAAAACTGAAGAACCCCTTCTTTGATTCATCTCTCTCTATCTGGAAAGAAATGAGTGGGGCCTTCCAGCACTGTGGCTGTAAATCATCTTAGCTAAATCCATAATTTCATTAGGTATATTTCCTACCTTCTTTATTACCTTAGGTGACAGTGTAGTGTTGCCAACATTTTCACCACTACTTAACTTGGGTAACTATTCTTTCTGCTTCAAAAAAGAATTTTCTCCCTGCCCTTCCCACTTTCTCTAGCAGTCTCCTTAAAGCCCTACAACACTGCTGTCTATCTACTCAGTGCGAAGCCAGTGACACATACATTTTATGAAGCCAGCATCACACTTCCAGGTACTAATTTATGTTTGGTTTTCTGTTCTTGACTATCAAACCACCCCAAAACTTAGTAGCTTGAAACAAGAACTGCTTTATTATCTTTCATGATTATTTGGGTTGCCTTGTTTCAGCTGGAAGAGTTTCTGCTCCATGTGATGTTGACAGGAATTATACTGATTTGACTGGAATATCAAAAATGTGCCTACTCTCAGCCCAGTTCTATGAGAGAAGCAACCAAATCTTTAAGCCCTTGAAAGGGCTATGTCTGGGAGTGGTGTTTCCTCATTCTGGTGGCAAGCAATAACAAGACCACTACAAATTCAGTAGCAGGGAGAATATACTCTAATTCTCAAGCTGTCCATATTTAATCCACCGGACAAGGAAACACAATCCTGTGTTATGGGACAAAAATATTTCTGGCAAGTAGAGAGAATAACTTTGCTTCTATCATTTTTGGTTAGTTTGCTTAGGTTATTCATGGCTGATGCTATCTTCTCCACTTCTTAAACTAGCATAATCATCAAAGCAGGGAAAGTTCTCATTCTGGAGAGAGATTATACATAATAAACTCCCTACTTCAAATGGGACTATTTATCTAGGTGTCTTCTCTGATCACCCTCTCCATGTGGTTTCCATGTTGGATTACAAAAATTGCATTCCCCATTTATTCACTGCTATCATTCCTGCAGCCAGCTTCCTCAACTTTGCACAGGAAAGAGTACTTCAGACCCAGAACATCTAGATAAAAGACCTGCTGCAGCTATTTTCTCCGTGACCTTTGGCAAATCAGGAAGCTCTCTGAGTCTATTTTCCCATTTAGGAAATGTTGATAGAAATAAAATAAACCATGTTCCATTATAATGGGAACATTATATGGATGTGGAAATACTTTGTAAATTGTGTGGCATACATATGAGGGATGGCTGTTCATTCGCTAGGAACCCTTCTGCCGAACCCTCTGGGGGGACAGCTTGTGCTTACATGGAATGTTGCTTTAGCTGGTTGAAGCCAACCAGCTGACACTGACTCTAGCATTGAAAAAGAGGCCTCTGTCCACAGCCACTATATGCACTGTTGCCTTCGGGAAGAAGTCCATAAAGCAGTGGGGTCCCCATCTGCTTCAGGCAGCCAGCCAGCTCCAACCTGTCAACCAACCATCTCCTAGCCCAGTTGGCCTCTTCATATTACATCCTAAACCCTAGTAATTTCAATCTGTTTTTTTTTTGATTGTTTAGATTCTTGGTCTATAGGACACCAAACCATCAGTTTGACTAATTTGTTTATTGGATTCACCAGCTGTTCTAGACCTCCAATGGACATGTGCATTGAGGGTTTTCTAGGTCTCTTTGAGAAGATGGTAAAAGCTGTGTGAGGATGGTAAAAGCTGTTTCATGCCATTATTGCTTGAAATTCTTACCACCACCATGTGCGTGGGACTTGGGAAATAGAGAAGACATTGTGGATAGAAAGAATGTGTGTCTACATTTTCAAGATAGAAAATACACCCTTTTGTCCCCCATTTTTATTTCCCTGGTCCAGTCACTTTGCTTGAAATTCTAGTTCTACCCTTATACATAATTTGGAAATTGAAAGCCAGAACAAAATTTCCAATGTGACCCAAAATGGGAAATTATTATTAGCTAATAATATCATTGGCTGAGTTATTAGTTGAGTAATGCTTTCTTTCTATTTAAGTCCTGAAGGAAGGAAACAGAGGACAGGTGACAACACATGGGAGAAAGGAACATGACAGGTTTTATATCTCTGATAGAAGAGTAGAGAACACAAGCCAATGAAGCAAAGGGCATATGGGGAAAAGTATTTATTCCAAAGTTGTATGGAAGGACTTCTATAAAAGAGATTTGGTAGAGGGGGCATGAGCCATCCTGGCATAACTTGGAGAATGCTGGGAACTGACTGCTCCAGATATTCCTGTTTCCTAACATCTGTTACCCTTTATTTAGGCAATTAGATTGTGATAGTATATAGGTTTTGCAAAAACCTCTACGTCCAACTGCTTCTGATACCAACTCCACATATTGCCAGTAATTCAATTCAATTCAATTCTGACTCTAACTACACAGAGTTAGGCCAGACACCACAGGTTAAGGATAATCCTCTACGAGACTGCCCTCACTCAGACACAAGTCACAAGCTTGGGAGTACAGGCTATGCATGCTTCTGACAAACTGGCTACACATTTGAGGGTTTCTACCACTCCTTTGGGTTCAATAATTCACTAGAATGACTCATAGAACTCCCTGAGAGCACTATACTTAAGATCATGGCTTTATAATAATAAAAAGGTACAACTAAGAAGAACCAAAAGAACAGATGCAAAGGCTAAGGTCTGGGAGGGTTTCAAACTTAAGCTTCCATGTCCTCTCCGTGTGGAGTCAAAACACATCACCCACCCTGCACTGAGATGTTTCAAGTGTCCGAGTATATATGGGGTTTCATTACGCAGGCATGATTGATAAAATCAATGCCTACCTGGTTGAACTCAATCTGCAGCCCACCTCTTCTCCCGACAGTCAGGGAGGTGGACTGATATGGGCTGATACAGTATGGTTCAAAGCCCCACCCTCTAATCACATGGTTGTTTTGGGTTTTTTTTTGTTTTGTTTTGCTTTGTTTTTTTTATTGTGGCAAGTTCCCTACCTAAATTTAAGACTGCAGGTGTGGTTGACCCCATCCTGTCATTTCATTATCATATAAATTATCAGGTGTGATCCTGAGCCCACCATAAATAACAAAAGACATTCCTATCACAGGAAACTCCAAAGATTCTGACATTACCACCCCAGGAACTAGGGACAAAGACCAGCCAAGTTTTTTATTATGCTACCGGCAGATTGCAAAAATGGCCACAATACTTTACATCAACTCCCATGAAGGAGTGAAGTCGATTCCCCAACCCTCTGAATCTGGGTTGCAATGGTGACTTGCTTTGACCATAAGAATATATAAGGAGAGACATTGTGCCAGTTTCCAGCCTAGGTTTCAAGAAGTCTTACAGCTTTCACTCTTGTTCTTCCAACTTGCTATTAGCATGTGACTATACAAAGGTCAGTTTTTTGGAGGTTGAGAAGCATAGGGCCCAGGTATCCCTATCACCCCAGTTTACCAACCACCAGCCAACCCACAGAGGCAGAGCCACCCATCTGACCAGGGCTTTCCCCAGATGCATGAGTGAGCCCAGCCAAGACCAGCAGAAGAACCACCAAGTCCAACTCAAATTGCCAACCCATAGAATCATGAACAAATAAAGTAGTTGCTGTTTTAAGGCACTGAGTGAGATAACAAAAATAACTCCTTTCAGATATTGTATGACTGCTCTTTCCCTGTCATTTATCTCTTAATGGCCTTCCATACTGCCCAAACTAATCAATCACTTACTGCCTGTCACATCATTTTATTTATTTATTTATTTATTTATTTATTTATTTATTTGGGATTCCCCCTAAGAAGTAACAGTTGAAAAACAAGCCATAGGACTAGAAGGACATTGAACTCTTTGAGGAACAGAGGGTGTAGCTGGAACTCACCAGGAAATCAAAGAGTGGGTAAGAGATACTGAAAAGATAATCAGGGGCCTGATTGTGAAATGTGCCTCATAATCTACTTGCAGACCACAGCTGTTTAGATTTTATTCCAAGTGCAATGAGAAATAATTGTGAGATTTTAAGCAGGTGGCCAACAGGCAGAAAACTCAGGGAGGAATTGATGCTGCCGTCTTGAGGTAGAATTTATTTTCAGGAAAGCTCAGTTTTTGCACCTAAGATCTTGAGCTGATTAGATGAGATATGGACCACATTATTGTGGTAATCCTCCTTGTTTAGAGTCATCTGATTGTAGATGTTAACCAAATATGCAAAATGTTTTCCTAGCAATACCTACATTAGCATTTGAATCAATAACTGGGTACTATAACCTAGCTAAGCTGTCACAAAAAAATTAGCCATCACAGCATATATCTGTTTTAACTGTTAAAAATGTTTTTAAAATATCACTCAGGCTTCTGTTTGGAGACTGTATTTTATGGAAAAAGAATGTAAGGCATGGGACAGTAAAGAGTATGAAAACAATCTTAAGAAATGGTGATGATTTGGACTAGGGCATTAATAGTGAAGATGAAAAGAAGTGAATGAATCTGGAATACTATTTTGGATGTTGAGCTGATAGAACTTAATAATAGAGTGATGAAGTCCAAAGGGAAAAAAGGCAAGGATGACTTTTAAAGTTTAGGATTAGAAGGTCACAAACTGAAGTGACAAAAACTGGAGTAGGATAGGATCACGAAGTGGACAAAGGGCTCAAAGTTCTGTTTATGTTATTTTATATTTGGAATTCTGAAAAGTGTTTTACATAGCAGTGTGGTTCAAGGAAATCAGGACTGAGATAGATAAAAATGTGGTGTCTCCCTGCAAGCAGATAGTAATTAAAATCGTGGGATTGGTTCAAGAAGCTCACTTAGGGAAAGAGTTTGGAGATATTTAAAATGGCCAGAGCTGATCCCTTGGCCACCCCCAAAAAGAGATCAGGCAAGAAAGAGAGACCAACGAAGATAATTGAGAAGGAGAAGTTAGTGAGGTAGGATGAAAACCAGGAGAAAGTATTGTACAAGAAGCCAGGAGAAGGTAACATTTTTAAAAAGGGAAAGTGGTCAATTTCGTTGAATGTTTCTGAGGGTTTGAACAAGAGGAGACGAAGAAGTGACATCCATTGGACATAGCAGCTTTGCGATCACGAATGATCATAATATTTCAGAGAGTTGGTGAGGATAGAAGCCTACTTAGAAATAAGTTTAGGAGAGAATGGAAGACATAAAGTAGATCATACTCTACAACCTCCCATATTTTGATAGGGAAAGAATGCATTTTGGAGAAGCTGGCCTTTCAGTAGCCATCCAATTATTGTTGACTTGGTTAAAAATTTCATTGAAAAATGACTAAAAGGAAGATATAATAATTGTATATCTTTGAAATGTAGAATATTACAATAACTCTCAAATTCTATTAAACTGATTTTAATGTAATCTGATTATAGCCCAACCTTTAGTCTAAAAACTACATAAGTTTTAGAGATATATGAGGCTCATATTCAGAGAGACCAACTGACAGGTAAACAAGTAACTAGAATATCAATCAACCTCTACAATGGGACCATTTGCTTTTCACTAACAGGAACAGTTTTATGAGGAAGGTCACCATTTATGAGACTTGGGAATAGGAGGATGACAGATAACTGGAGAAGTAAGAGATTCACCCAGTGCAGTCAGTAGGTGGTTGGTGAGGGTTAAAAAGGTAGATTGAGGCCAATAGATAGAAGACCTAGGTCCTTCCATGCAATTCACAGTGATGTAAATGGGGAGGCAGGAAAGGGTGGTAGAGAGAGGACTGACATGATCCAGACTATATTTAAAAAGGAGAACATTATCAGTCTGTGCAAGATGGTTTGGAGGAGAAAGAGATTAGAGGTGGGAAAACTTGCTAGTAGACTACTGAAGTAGACCAGCTGAGGGACAGGGAGGTACTGTGCCGGTTTGAATGTATTATGTCCCCTAGAAAAAGCCATATTCTTTGATGCAATCTTGTGGAGCAGACGTATTAGTGGGGATTGAGTTTGAATGTTTGGATTGGTTTGTTTGCATGGAAGTGCGCCCCACCCAACTGTGGGTGATGACTCTGATTGGATGATTTCCATGGAGGTGTTACTCTGCCCATTCAGGGTGGGTCTAAATCAAATCACTGGAGCCATGTAAATGAGCTGAAAAACAGAAGGAAGTCAGTGCAGCTGTGAGTGACATTTTGAAGAGCAACTGAGAGTGACATTTTGAAGAGGAGCTACAGCCAAGGGGGACACTTTGAAGAAAGCACAGGAGCTGCAGATGAGGGACAGTTTGAAGATGGCCATTGAAAGCAGACTCTTGCTCTGGAGAAGCTAAGAGAGGACAAATACCCCTAGTGCAACTAAGAGTGACATTTTTAAGGAGCTGAAGCCTAGAGAGGAACGTCCTGGGAGAAAGCCATTTTGAAAGCAGAACTTTGGAGCAGACACCAGCCACGTGCCTTCCCAGCTAACAGAGGTTTTCTGGACACCATTGGCCATCCTCCAGTGAAGGTACCCAATTGCTGATGAGTTACCTTGGACACTTTATGACCTTAAGACTGTAACTGTGCAACCAAATAAACCCCCTTTTATAAAAGTCAATCCATTTCTGGTGTTTTGCATTCTGGCAGCATTAGCTAACTAGAACAGGTACCAAAAATAGAAGTGGAGCATGGGGAAAGTTTTCAGAGATATGTTACAGAAAAAGAGAAATAATAGGTTTTTCACTGTTACTGTTGCCATGGGCTCATAGCAATCCAGTCCTGTGGTCATGTCCATGATGAGCCAGACGTTTTCACTTTATGGTGAATGAATTAGTGATCTGGGATTACTGCTGGCTAAAATGAGTGAACACTGTAAAAGGGTGGGGTTGGGGGGCTATAATGAGGGACAGATGTAGGCAGAGAGTGCTGAGAGTTCTCTGCGGCATGGCAAATTGCAGCATGTGGTCGGTTTACTAATGAAGACAATTTTAGAGCTCACTCCAGAGACCCCAAAGGATTTTGTTTACCTCAGGCAATCTGCTCCAGCTCCAGGATATCTTCTTCGCTTCCATTCAGATCCCCAGAATGATTTTCCAAACAATAATGGAAGGAGAAGGAAGGAGTAAAAGGAAGTGATATCTCCTCCTTAAATTGTTTTCAGACTTGGATCTGTACAGGGGAGGAAGGGAAGTGGTATATGCAGCCACTCACACTTAGCATGCTTGGTTCCAGTATGTGAAATGAATAAAGGCACTGCTGCTCTGATTGGAGCTAAGTAAAAAGTTTAAATGTCCAGTCTTCTTGCCGGCCACACTCTGCCCTCCAAATGGTCTCAGAAGGGGTTGTGAGGAATGCAGTTGGAAAACCACTGATCCATCATCCTCATGCTTCATGCTGGAAAACTGAAGCTCAGAGTGATGATGTGACTTGTCTAAGGCCACATAGCAGTTCAGTGACAGAATCATGCCTAAAATCAAGGCCTAATCCTGTACCCTTTTCATAATTAATTAATTCAGCCAGAATTAAAAGCTGCCTCTTTGCCTTCCTGAGGTTTCTTGACCATGCCTCAATCTTTGTTCTTGTCCTGTCAATCTCATGCAGTGTAGAGTGAGCCTCAGGGGAACGAGAGGATTCTGTTCTACTTTGTAGCCTCCACATGCTTGGCAGAAACAATTAACGCCTAATACATATATGCTAAAATCATTTATGTGGGATTTTAAATGGACAATTGGAAATCTACTACAGACAAAAACCTCTTCTACGAAAAATAAGACATGTATCTAGGTAATTGAAAAAAAAAGTTAGGATGCATTATGTCAGAACAAAAACTCAGAGAAGATGTGTTAACATCCACCAAGAATTGAAATTGCAACAAGAAGGTGGAACTTAAGACATGGAATGGGGATGTTGATAGGCAGAGAGGGATGTGAAACATGAGGCATTTCAGTTTGCTGGAAAGACATAAATAAAATCATAGATACAGAAAAATAATGGGACATTTAATTACCCCCACTTTAAACTTCAATATTGCAACATTTCCTTTAGGAAAGTGTCTAAACTCATTAATCTGGCTTAGAAGTTAAGTCTGTCTTCTGCTCTCATCTGGACAAACTCCTCCTCATTCACTCTCCTGAGAAGTCTTCCCTGATTCCCCAAGACCAAATGCAATCCTCCCCTTCAGTGTTCTAACAGCCTCCATCACTCTCAAAATTTACAATATTGTTGTCCAATTGTCTATATTTTTTTTAGACTAATCGGTTTACTAATGAAGACAATTGTGTGTGTGTGAGTGTGTGTGTGTGTGCAAACTGCTGAGAAAACTGCTTTAAAAGGGCCTAAGGAATAATCAAGGATAATCTCCCTTTTAACATGTAATGTAACATAATCTCAGGATTGATATCATTTTCAAAGGTCCCACCCCCACATAAAGGGGAGGAGATTATATGAGGGTAACGGTCATGGGAATCTTGTAGAATTATGTCCACCACATGTACCATTTTTGAGCAGTTACCATAACAGGCACTTTGATAAACACTATCATAGTCTTATTTAACCAGCACAATCATTTCATGAGGTAGATATTGCTATTCTCACCTTAAAACTGAGAAAATTGATATTTAGGGACTGTTGATGCTGGGGTAGTAGCCATATTTCCTTCAGGATTTAAACCCTATTCTCCCAATTGCTGTGAGTCACTTGTTGATGGTTCAGCGAGTCCCCCTCTAGGAAATGTTATTGGCCAAAGAGGACTGCCTCCCTTAAGACCACAACCCCTGCCCTGGGGCAGCCACTTCCAATAACTGTGTCTGTGGGCTAAAAAGCCCAGCCTCCTAGCCTCAGTATAGTACAATAGAGACAGGCCATCCCAGCCCCAGAAGTCCTCACGGGACAGGCTGTGGTCTTTCCTGCAAATGCATTGTGGTCCAATTCATCCTTCTGCCCAATCCTGTTTCCCTCATCCCTCACAAGGGTTGCTCCCAAGAGCATTCTTCAGCAAGCCTCCTGCATGCAAATCACAAAGTCTAGGTCTGTTTTCCAGGGTACTTTACCCAGAACAGGGAGACCAAGAAGCATGTCCCAGTTCAAAGATCCTATAAGCTGGAACTAGTTTTTAAGCCCATGTGAAAATAAGTCCATGCTTTAAATAACTGTACTACTCCTGCTCTTGAGCACCCCTTGTCTCTGTACATCACAAGTGGAGAATTTGGAAAGTAAGCTTGTTTATTTGCCCTGAAATCTGAGAACAATTTGGGCATCATATTATTTACACAAAGAAGGAACAGAAGAATTTTTCACTTTCTTATTGAAGTCAAGACACACAATAATAAATCTATGATTGATTTCTTGCAATGTTATCAATTCAAATAATTTTGAGAGTTGGACAAGAAGTAATAGGTCTTCTAGGTTCACTCAGTTTTTAATCTGGAATCACATTGCCAATATCACTGCTTGAATGCCTGCATTAATGGGAAACTCGAACTTTTAGGTTAGTGAGTCCAAAATGTATTCTATATTATGGGTCAGTGATTGCATAGTGCTCGGGGAATATTAGGTGTTCAATAAACATCTCTTAAATAGATGAATTATGAAGCATCACTCTAGATTTTATGAACAGGAATCTCCAGTGTAAGGTTTCAAGTATATGTTTTTAACAAGCCCTTCCAGCTGATTCTGAAACAGAAACAGGTTTGAGAAACATTGTTAAGGTCATTAGGTTTTTGTTGTTTTTCTTTTATACTGTGATAAAATAACACATAAAATGAAATTTACCATTTGAAGCATTTTAAAGTGTAGAGTTCAGTAGCATTAAGTACATTCATAATGTTGTATAACCATCACCACTATTTAGTTCCAGAACATTTTCATCACCCCAAGAGGAAATCCCAACAGTATTTATCTTTGCACAATTGTAAGTTATTACATAATGTTTAGCTAATATTGTTATTGTCATTTTCACAACTACCAATTATTTAATGTTTCTCTGTTCTAGGTACTATTCTAAGGGATATACATATTCATATACATATGCATATACGTATACATATGCATATACATATATATACTTAATCTAGACAATAAGCCTATGATATAAGACCATCCATGACCCCCACTTTACAAAGAAACTGCAACTCAGAAACAAATTTCAAGTGAGAGAAATTAAGCAACTTGCCCAAGATCATATAGCTGATGAGTGAGGGAACTAAGAGTTAGCCCAGCATGCTAGGCTTTAGAAACTACTCCACTAAATTGCTTAGATGTCTTACTCTCTAGCTGTAAGCACTGAGTAGCTAATCTAATTTATCTTAAGCTCATTTTCGTTATCTAAAGTAAAGACATGATAAAACCTCTGTTAGTCCAGACTCATTTAGTTAGTGATAGAAACCTTTACACACATGCTTAAGAATAGAGCAGAAAATATTAGTTTATGTAGCTGGCAATTTGGGACCCAGAGGCTCCAGCTGTTAGCTGCATCTCTTGATAGTGTTTTTCTCTGTTTCAGTTTCACTCTAGGTGGGCTCCCTGTAGGTAGTGATTCTGGCAGCTGTAGGATCATATCCTGTTGGCCAAAGCAACTCCCACGACAAGAGGGATCTCTTTCCCAATACTTCCATCAGCATTGCTGAGACAATCTGATCCAAAATCAGCCCCATGAAACATAATCACAGTAGCACAGGAGACAGAATACACCGATTGGATGTGACTAAGTCATGTTTTAACCCATAGGGGAGTGTGGCTGAATCACTCAAACTACATGGATTCATTGCTGGGAGTAGGCAGTTTTCCCCCAAAAATCGACTATTACTACTAAAAGTTTAAGGAACTTGGCATATTGTAAGTATTTACTAATAGATAATCATATCATAAATTTGATCATAAATGATCCTCTCTTCAAATCTTAAGACATCCCTATGAGTAGTAAGGTGGGTATTTTTATTAGAACCATGTTGTATTTGAAAAAACTGTGGCTTAGAGAAGCTTACAAACTTTCACAGGATCACAGAGTAGTAAGTTGCAAAGTCAGAAATCACACCCAGATCTACCAACTCCAGATTGTGTGCACTAATTTTAGAACTAGAGTGTGTCACCCTCTTAAGTGGCACCCACTGTCTTCAATAACAACTTATTGGGACTTAACCCAGTACTTGTGGGTGTATATAGAATCCTAGTCTGTACAATAAGGATGTTACCCCCACTTATCAGAAATATGTCATTCTGGAAGTAGGTGAGAGTTGCAATTAGCAGATTGAATTTCTTCCCTGTGTACTCCCTTTCAAATGGTACACTGAGTAATGTGGAAAGGCCGAAGAAATCTCAGCCCTTCCCAACCTATCTTATTAGTTCAACAGAGGAGGAATGATGCAGCTGCCCAAGAGTCATGCCAGCATACAGATTTTGCCTGGTGGGCAAAGGCTCCTGGCCCAAACCATATTATTATTATTGGTATGTTGTAAAGAGGCAATGAGGGAAATAGAGTCAGAACCAGCAGGGAGCCATGTCGAAGGAGAAATTGTGCAAGTTGAGTTTCAAAGCAAAATCCATCTGAGAAATCACCCAGCAGAGAGAAAGTAGAGAGAGCAACCTGAAAGTGGCAGGATTTTAAAGGGAATACTACATTGTCTGCACATCCATTTATATAAATTCTATTGGAATATTCTGTGATCATTTAATACAGTGTTGGAGAAGTGTGTTCATTGACATGTGAATTTGGTCAGGTTATAGCAAAAAATAGACATTCTGCTAAGCACTTCTCATAGGCTATTTCCATAAACTCCTGACCATTCTAAAAGGTAGATAGTGCTATTATTCCTATTTAGAAGATGAGAAAAAACGAGTGTATGAAGTTTATATGAAAAGTCCAATGTTAGAACTATCTAGCCAATATGGAACTCATAGTTTTTCCAAGTATGACTGGTGTTCACTGTTCTGTGTGGAATCCCAAATGTGCATAGAGAAGGGTCTAAAAGTCATAATCCAAGATGTTAAGATGAGGTGTCTCTGGGAAGGTGGTATTGTGAATGTTTCCTGTTTGATTTTATTTTGTTTACATCTCTTTTTTTATATGGATTTTTTTTCTTTTTTATTGTAGCCATTATAGGATAAAATTTAGCCAATGGAATGAAAGTTACTTAATTGAACTTTTACCTATACCCTATACCCAATGATTCTTCATGTCATAAAACTTCAAAATGTTCACAACAGACTTCTTTCAAGGAGCTCAAAATCTTGGACCAATTATAATATGACTCTTAGGAAAAAACTATAAGCAAGTTCTACTTTGTGCTATAGGAATCTAGCAGAGGGAGTGAGGGATGAGTGAATTTCTTTGCGTTTGTATCATTAATAATTCCTAATATCTAGAGAAAACTTAAAGTCTCTTTAAACCTAAAGTGTCTGTTATCTCATTTGATTCAGAAAGTAACCGTTTAAAGGAGTTAGGCAAAATATGAAGACCTGCTGATTATTGCTGGGGATTATTGATTATTAAGGCTCAAAGAAGTTGAGTGATTTCCTGGGGTTCAAAACTAATGCATGGCAGAGGACACTCTTGAACCCCAGGAGGCTGACTCCAAGTCCAGGGCTATTTTTACCATAGAGGGAAGCCTTCTGTATAGCATGTTAGGTCTTTGAAAATGTTTCACATTTTTCTTATTTATTTTTACTAAGGCAATTAATTTAACTAGCTTATGTCAAGTATTTACTATATACCAGGAATTTTGCTAAGTTCTGGGGAGACAAAGGTGAATAAAAGGCACAAGAAAATTATATTTGGAGGCTAAACATTGAAAGCATAAACAAAAACATAACTTCAGAATGAAAGCATTAGTTTCCCCACCTTTCACCTGGTTAATTTACAACTCCATATTTCCATTAATATTAAGCTAAGCACATTCTGCTTTCTTATAAACACCATAAACTTTTCCCCATGGTCTAACCTTTTTTTGCCCAAGTATGATAATAGCGTACTCCTGTGCTTTTTTAATATACATAGAAACATAATCATAGGATAGTGGATCTGGAAAAGGCATGAAAAGGCATACAGAGTATATACTCAATAATTTTTTCAAATAATGAGTGAATGAAGAAAGGAAGGAAGGAGCTACTTGTTACTCAAAGGATCCAGTGAGAGTATTGCATGTCATCTATTGCATTGTGGATGCAAAATTTTCTTTTTGAGGACAAGTGAGCTACATTCTATCTATACCCCGTTCTATTTGAAGACTTTTCGTATCAGGGTAAGAAACCATTGTTAAAATTGCTGACTTTTGGATTTCTATCCCTATGTTATATGTTTTTGAAGTTATAAAAATAATATATGCGTTGGCAAAAAAAAAATAGCTTAAAACAATCAGAAGTGTGTAACATTTTTATGTGATAGTTACCACTCACCTCATCCAGATCCCATATCCATGGTTGGCATTTGACAAATAAACATTAATGTTTTTCTTGGTATATATTGTTATTTTATACTAATGTGTAATTTATATTTATATCACATGATTATAGGTGCAGATATAATTCTTATAAACAAAAATGGCATCACACCCTACATCTTGGACAACAAATAGCTTTGCTCTTTTAATCTAATAAATACCACTTCTTTTGTTAGTTCTGAATGTTGTCATGGTTAAGAGCATGGGTGCTGCCTTTAGGCAGAATCAGGTTTCTCCCCATCTCTGCTACATGCTACTTATGTCATCTTACATGATTGATTTACCCAGTGAGCCTCAGTTTCTTCATAATCAGCAGTGATAATAAATAGACCTTCCTAATAAAGTCATAGGGGAGAATACTTGAGATAATCTGTATAAAGTCTTACCACAGTGCCTGGCACATTAGAAATGCATTTTTGTTTGCTGTAATAAAAATATTTTTGCACAAAAACATATTCTAGAGCATGAATATAATGTTTTGCCATTTTAAGTGATGTACATTTAAAGTGTCTGGTTGTCCTTTTGGTTTCCTGCTGTATACAATGCTGCAAGGATTGCTGTGACAGATTCCAAAGTCAAGAGATATATACACTTAAAATTTTGGCATGCACTACCAAATTGCCCTATACAAGGATTGTACAAATGTGTACTCCCACATTAGTAGATGAGTGTCCTTTTTTCTACATCCTCCATTAACAATAGATACCAATTTTTGCACATGGGGATTGCAGAGGAGTACTTCACGCTTTATTATAACTTCTCTGAGTCTTAATTTTCCTCAACTATAAAAATGAGTAGTAATGGCTTTTAAGTTATAAGCTGTTTGTGAGGACAAAATGAATTACATGTCAAATACACAATATGATACTTGCTGCATAGAAAAACACTTTAATGAATGTTATTTTTTTAATTTTTAAATTTCTGGGTTTTTTTTATTACAGAAGTTTTAGGTTTACTGGGATATTGTGATCTTCTATTCCTTTTCTGAGTCAGTGTAGGCAGTTTGTGTGTTTCTAGGAATTTGCTATTTTGTCTAGATTATCATATTTGAAGAGGTACAATTATTCATAGTATCCTCTTATAATCCCTTTTATCTTTGTGGGTTAGTAGTAATGTCTCCTCTCTCATTCTGAATTTAGTTATTTCCATCCTTTCTCTTTTTTTCTTTGTCATTCTAGCTAATGTTTTGTCAATTTTATTGATCTTTTCAAAGTATTAAATTTTGATTTAAATTTGTTGATTTTCTCACTGTTTCTGGCATTATCTATTTCTTTTATCTCGGCTCTAATTTCTGTATTTCCTTCCTTTTCTCACTTTGGATTTAGTCTGCTCTTCTTTTTTTAGATCCTCCAGTTTTGAGGTTAGGTCTCTGATTTGATTTCTTTCTTCTTTTTAAATGTAAGGAATTAGAGCTATAAACTTCCCCCTCAGAACTGCTTTGGCTGCATCCCATGAGTTTTGGTATGTTCTGTTTCCATTTTCATTCACCTCAAGGTATTTACTAATTTTACTTGTGATTTTTTCTTTGAGCCATTGTTTGCTTAATAGTGTGTTGTTTAATTTCCACAAATTTGTTTAATTTCCAATTCTCCCTCTGCTATTGTTTTCTAGCTTTGTTCCACTATGGCCATAGAAAGTATGTTGTTTAATTTCAATATTTTTAAATTTACTGAGACTTGTTTTGTGACCTGACATACGGTCTATCTTGGAGAATGACCCATGCTCGCCAGGAAGAATGTGTACTGGTGGTGAAGTTTTCCATATTATGACTGTTAGGCCTAGTTGTTTATAGTGTTGTTCAAGTCTTCTATGTCCTTATTCATCTTCCGTCTAGTCCTTCTATCCATTCTACCCATTATTGAGAGTTTTGAAGTCTCCTACCATTAATGTAGAATGGTGTGTTTGTCCCTTTGGATCTGTAAATATTCCCTTCATATATTTGCTATTAACTGCATATATATTTGTTATATCTCCTTTTTTAATTGATCCTTTTATCAGTATGTAGTGTTCTTCTTTGTCCCTTGTAACAGTTTTTGACATAAAGTCTGTTTTATCTGATGTTAGTACAGCTACCCCAGCTCTCTTATGGTTACTATTTACATGTAATATTTTTTCTATCCTTTCACTTTCAATCCACTTGTGTCTTTGAATTTAAAGTGAATCACTTGTAAATAGCATAAGGTGGGTCATGCATTTTTACCTATCTTCCTACCTCTGCCTTTTGAACAGAGTTTAATCCATTTGCATTTAAATTGACTGCTGGCAATGCAGGCCTCTCTTCTGCCATTTTGTTATTTGGTCTTCATAATTCTTATACCTCTTTTGTCCCGCCATTCTTCCAACAATGACTCTATTCATATTTATTTGCTTTTTTCCAGTGTAACATTTTGAGTCCCTTCTCATTTCCTTCTCTATATATTTTTTCAGGTATTTTCTTTGTGGTTGCCAGGGGTCTTAAGTTTAACATCCTAAATATATCACAATCATGTTTGATTTGATAACAACTTAACTTCAATAGCATACCCAAACTCTGTTTCTATATCACTCCGTCACCCCAGATTTTTGTTGTATTTGTTTCAAATTATATTTTTATACATTGTTTGTATAAAACCATAGGTCTATCATTATGTTCCTTTGCATTTTAGAACATTTATGATGTAAAAAGTGGAGCTCCATACCAAAAAATTCAATATGATAGTACTAGTACTGACATTTAATATTATAAATATGATTACTTTTACCAGAGATATTTATTTCTTCATGCTGATTTGATCCACTGTCTAGTGGCCTTTACTTTCAGTCTGAAGAAATCCATTAAGTATTGCTTGTCAGATGAACTCCCTTAGCTTTTTTTTTATCTAGGAATGTCTTAATCTCTGCCTCATTTTTGGAAGACAGTCTCCCTGAATTAAAAAAAAAAAAAAAAAAATCTTGGTTTACCATTGTTTTCATTCAGCACTTTAAATTTTTCATCCTACTGCCTTCTTGCTTCCATGGTTTCTGATGAGAAATCTGCACTTGATCTTACTGGGGCTTCCTTGTATATAACACATTGCTTTTCTCTCACAGCTTTCAGAACTCTCTCCTTGCTCTTGGCATTTGACAGTTTGACTAACTATGTGTCTGTGAGTGGTTCTCTTTGAGTTTATCCTGTTCAGAGCTCATTGGCTTCTTGAATATGCATACTCATGTCTTTTGCTAATATTGGTAAGTTTTCTGCCATTATTTATTTGAATATTCTTTCTACCTCTTTCTCTTTTTCTTCTTTTTCTGACACTCCCATAATTAGTGTATTGGTATGCTTAATTGTTGCCCACAGTTCTATTAGACTCTGTTCACTTTTTTTTTCATTCTTTTTGATTCTTAGCCTGTATCATTTCAATTCTCTTGTCTTTCAGCTCACTGATTCTTTCTTCTGCCAGCTCTAATATTTTTTGAAACCCTCTAGGAAATTTTTCATTTCAGTTACTATGATCTTCAACTTCAGTATTTCTGCTTGGTTCCTTTTTAATATTTCCAACTCTTTATTGAGATTCTCATATTGTTCATTCATCATTTTCCTGATATCCTTTAGTCTTCCTTTATCTCCTTGATTATATTTGTTTTAGTTAGGCTGCTCAAAGCAGATACCATGAAATGGGATGACTTTTAGCAATGGGAATTTTTTAGCTTACATTTTGAGTCCATGAGAATGTCCAAATCAAGGCATCATCAGGTGATGCTTTCCTCCAAAAGACTGGCTGCCAGTGATCCTTGGGTACTCTGCCACAGGGAAAGGCACATGGTGGCATCTGCTGGTCTCTTCCTTCTCTTCTGGGTTTTGTTGCCTTCAGCATATTGCTTCTCTCTCTCTCTCTCATTCTCTCTGTCTCCATTCCATTTATAGAGGACTCTAGTAAGAGAATTAAAGCCCATCCTGAATGAGATGGGTCACACCTTAATCGAAGTAGCCTAGTCAAAAGGTCCTAGTTATAATGGGTTCATATCTACAGGAATGGATTAAATTTAAGAACATGCCTTTCTGGTGTACATATAGCTTCAGACCACCACAATATTGAAGATCACTTTTTTGTCTTTGTCCAGTATGCCTAAGATGTAGTCTTCTTCACTGATGGTTTCTGAATTTTTATCTGGTACCTTTGGATGGGCCATCATTTCCTGTTTCTATGTTCATTTTGTAATCTTTTGTGGCACGCCATGCATCTTAGTATTTTAATGAGTTAACGCTGGGATTTAGTCCCTGACCTGATGGTTCCTTAATTTTTATCAAGCTATTGACAAGACAGTGATTTCCTTGTTTGTCAGGGGCTAACAAAACAAACAAATCAGTGCAAAAAACAAAAAAACAAAAAACAACAAAAAACACACTTTTCATAGCCTTTGAAAATTGGCTCTGCCTTGGCTGATGCTCTCCTTCAGAGTTTAGTCCTCCTTTCAGGAAGATCATCTGGGAAGACCGTGTGGAGTCTTTTCTGTCTTTTGTGAGCCTGTGTCTTTTCCTGGACTTGTGCTCACTGGTAGCCTTAAGGATCCCCTCATTTATAAGAATCCACATGACCCTTCCAGTCCCTCCATTCCAGGTGCTCTATTGTATGTCTTAAAGCCACTAATCTTTGCCACAGGCTGCTTTGATTTAGTTATTTCCTATACTGCTTTTGCTGTCCACAAGCTGCTTCTGCCTACAGTGTGATTTCTGGGAAGGCGAGCTATAGGTGAGTGTCTGGTTCAGTCTTTCAGGCTGCCACTCAGTAGATTGGCACTGACACACAGGCACTCAGGTACATGTTACTCTGCTCCCTCAGGAATAGGGCTAGAGCCCCACAGTAGGAGTGCAGGCTGGCTCCATACTACACTGGGAAGGCAGAGGTGGGGGGATCAGCAAGGGCACAATGAGTTTCTTCTAACATTTTTAAAGCTGTGTTGTCTTGATTTGGTACTTTCCTAGTTATTGAAACCCTTTAACTGTTTTCCAGAGTTTGAGGAAGATGGCTATGCCAGTTATTTCCACTTGTTCAAAGATTCAAGTGGGTACAGACCCAGGAGCTCTTTATGTCACCATCTTGGTCAACTGGAAGTCCAATTTTGTGTTTTTTAAATTAATATTATGATTGAAGTCTTCAAGAATAACCATAAGCTTGGGGATGAGCCTGGACACAGCATCATGGAATTGAGAAAGATTTCTTGACCAAAAGGGGGAAGAGAGATGAAACAAAATAAAGTTTCAGTGGCTGAAAGATTTCAAATGGAGTTGAGAGGTCATTCTGGAGGTTATTCTTATGCATTTTATAGATATCCCTTCATGTTTTTAGTGTATTGGAATAGCTAGAAGGAAATATCTGAAACTGTTGAACTTAACCCAGTAACCCTGATTCTCAAAGATGATTGTATAACTATATAGCTTACATGGTGTGACTGTGTGATTGTGAAAACCTTGTGGCTCACACTCCCTTTATCCAGTGTATGGACAGATGAGTAGAAAAATGAGGACAAAAATTCAATTAATAATAGGGGGAAAGTGGAAGATGGGATATTTGGGGTGTACTTTTTTGCTTTTATTTTTATTCCGATTTTTTTTTTTGAAATAATGAAAATGTTCACAAATTGATTGTGGTGATGAGTACACAACTATATGATGGTACTGTGAACAATTGATTGTACAGTTTGGATAATTGTATGGTATGTGAATATACCTCAATAAAATTGAATTAGAAAACAAACAAACAAAAAGGATTATTGCTACAATAAAAAAAAAAAAAAGAATAACCACAGGCTCAGATCCCAAAGCACCTTCCATTTGAGATTCCTTAAGCCTTAGTTGAGAGTTGGCATTATTGCTCTGACAATAACTGCTCTTATTCCAGTTGATCCCAATTTATTTTTTTTTCCTTAGAGAGCAGAAAAAGAGAGAAAGTGAGGAAAATGAAATGAGGATAGTGGGGTAGGCATGGGCTAGATTATACGTAGCTTATAGAACATGTTAATCTAAACACTTATGTTGATAATTAAGGAGATACATTTTCTCTGCATCCCAGAGTTGTTTGAGTGATCTTACAGTGGTTTAGTACTAACATCATACAAAATTACACCACAAGTTAGCTATGGTTTTGGAATATTCCACTGTAATCATGGAAGACAGACTAGAAGTAAGGAAGACATTCATGAAACTTTTATAATGTCTCAAGATTGAAGTAATACAAAACTTGGACTATATATTTTTATGATAATGGCAAGGAACGTAAGAGTCAGATGTGAGAGACATAAGGAATAATTGGCTTCTTGAATGAGAAAGAAATGTCAAGACCATCTAAGTTTCAGATGAAAATTAGGTCCAGTTGTTACTTGGTTGGTTGTGGCTGCCTGAAGTAGTTGGTTAAGAAGCTTTCCAAAGCTACAACAAAGTACAGAAGGGAAATGCATCCTGTTCAATTAATGATGTCCATGATGGACGCAGGAAGGAAGAGTATTATCACAGATTCCCCAAATATGTTGTTGCTGCCCAAACAGTTACTTTACAGACTAATTAACTGAGTCTCAGGGAGATCAACTGAATTTTGAGATTCGTGGGTAGTATTAAAACTGAGACTAGTGCTCTTGTCCCTTCCTGCTTTGTACACTCCCTTTGGATGTTTTACTTTGCCAGACTCTACATTGACTCTAAGGCAACCATTCTCAGTATTCATCTTCATATAGCTCCCTTCTAAGAAGTATGGATCAGATGATACAATACCTTACATCAGTTTTAAAATTTTCAAAGTAACATAACATGCTTTACCTGAAATAACTATAAAGCAGTAATCAATATCTTTAAATTTTATTTAAAAGAACTACTTGATGTAAGACGGTGGAAATGTTCTCTATTTTGTTTCCCAATATGGTAGCCCCTAGCCCTTTGCGTTTACTTAAATTAAAGTTAAATAAAATTAAATGACATTTAAGGTTCAGTACCTCAAACATGTGAGCTGCATTTGCAGTGCTTAATAACCACATTTGGCTAGTGGACCCAGTGCTGAACAGCATAGTCCTAGAGCCTCAGTTTCCTCATTTGAACCTATTCTACTTCTTGATAATCTTGGATATTTTCATTCTTTTATCAATTGCTTTTTCAATCATCTCCAACATTTTGAAAGTTGTGAATATATGATTCACAATGTAGAAACTAGATACAGACAGAACATATAAACAAATTCAAGAATTGCATTGATAAATTCACAAGTACAGATAAGGTTGGAACATATCCACTAATCTCTTATTTTTAGACAACATTTAGTAGTTTCAAAATTTCTTTTTTTTTTTAGCAAAGTAGGAAAGACAGGGTTTATTAAACTTATTTTATAGATGAGAGAGTATAATGGATAGAAATAGATAGATAGATAGATAGATAGATAGATAGATAGATAGATAGACAGACAGACAGACAGACGGAAGGCTTGCCTATGGGTCTTTGCATGTTAGCAGTGGCAGAACAGAAGCTAGGACCCAGGTAACTTGACTGCATTCCAGTGTTGTCTTTGAGATTGAAAACATCAAGGCCAGAGTTCATTGGCCCCCTCTGCAAATTCAAACTCTGCTCTATTCCTCTTCTCTCTTAACAATTGTTTTCTAACTTTGCTCAAAGAATTACCTCAAGAACTTCTGAAAATAGAGATGATGCCTGTGGGTCAGATATCTGTTCTAATCACTCATCTCAAATAGAGGAGTACCTCTCTAATCTGTTTTGTATATTAAGGTTCCTGAGCAAGATTTCATTTGAAGAAAGGATTCTGGAACTTTAAAAATAATATTAATGAAATAAAATAACTTTAAACTGAGGCTATAAAGCTGTATCCTCTGATCCAATACTCAGTTCAGAGACTAGCACCTAAGAGGAAATTGTGAAATTAATGAGTGCGCTCAGTCTATCTCTAGCAAATTCACTTATTCATGAGTAGTGTCATGGGCCAGGCCTTGTGTTAGGCTCTGGAGATGTAGAGGTGAATGACTTGTCCCTTCCTGTAGGTGTCAGGAAAGATTTTGTGGACCCCACCCTTCAGCTTGACCCCTACACATTTTCTCCCTTACATAGAAGTGATAATAAACCTTAACTATTAGGTCTGTTTGGGAGATGAATTTGTCTCTGGGTAATTCAGAATTAACTCTATTTTTTTTTATTTAACTATGATATGAATCTTCTTATTCCAAGGCCTGAGTTAATTTCTTCATTCATTCATTTAAAAGGTATTTATCAAGGGCCTATTAGGTGCCTGTCACTGCACCAGGCTCCAGGGTACTAAACTGATGAAATAGTCGAATTGAGATCCTATCCTCATGGATAGAAAGGCCAACATGGAGAAAGTATTTGTAAGTATTTGGTTGACAATGGTCTAAAGTTAAAATGGATAGATAACAGAGAATACGTAATAAAAGATGAGGTAGATAGAGGCCAGATAGTAAAGAACCAGGTTGGTGTGAACTTTAATTGATGAGTGGGATTGTTGGTCTCACTTGCACGAGAAGAGAGGAATGGTCAGATCGGGATTGCTCTCCCTCTGGACAGTATAAGACAACCTGGGAAGGTGTAAAGAAAGGAGCAGGGAGAGCAGTTTGAAAGCTCTTGAAACAAGGTTGCACAGGAGAAATGATGAGAGCAGAACTGGAAATAATAATGTGGATGTATTAGAGGCATGTGTTGGTGTCAGAATCAAGATTCATTGCAGAATTGGACCAACCTGAACTTATCCTAAGGGTGCCTTTCACACATTCAGAACTTTCTGCCCTCAATACTCAGTCCTGGGCATACACACACACACAAGGTTTTCTGTCAAATAACTTCACTAGACTTGTGTGGGGTTTGGGTTTCATTTCCTGGAAAACAACTCCCAGCCCAAAGCACATCTGCCCTTTCCTTTTTTTCCCTAACGTATGTCCTACATTACCCCGCAGACCCCTTATCTTGCAACAGGTCCATGCAAAGCCTTAATTAAGAGTTAAGAGCAAGTGACAACAATAGAAGGTGGGGGTGAAGTCAATCCAACTTTTATAAACTTTTGGGCTCATCACATATTCCAATTTGCCTGTGATAGTCCCTGTTTCTTCTGTTGTCTTAGTGTCATTGATAATTTCTCCCCTTTACTCAAAAAGTTTGGAAGACAAATTATAAGGCCATCCTACCCTTTGAGCCTTTGCACCTGTCCCTCTAGTTCTTGTACTCTTCTTTTGATTTCTCTCTCAGGTGTGGGCTCTCACTTTTCTTTCTATCATGCATTTCAAGCTTAATGTGTCCTGAATCCTTTGTTCTTCTTTCAAGTCTTCTCTTCACTTATGCATTTTATCTTGTTTTATTTTATTTTTGTTCTTTCTTCCCTTCTTGCTTGCTCCCTGGCCTCTCCCAATCACATTAGTATCCCCATTTGTTGCTCTTCATTCACTCCAAATTTCTTGTCTTTCGTCTCCACCCCTCACCTCTGTTGCAGTCTATAGCTTCATCTCTCTCCCTCCCTCCCACATTCTCTTCATTCCTGCTTCTTATCTATGCTCTTGTCCTACTTCCAGCATGTCCATCTTTATCACACATGGTGGAATCTGGGAGAAGCATTCCTATGAGGTGACCGATTGCCTCAGTTTACCTTTTGCTCTCCAGATATGGGCCCAGGAACTTAGGTGGACTCAGAGGAAGATGAGTACTGACAAGGAAATGATATATTTGTCACAGCTCGCTAGCCAGAGAGAAAAGCTTAAAATAGGATTTGAAAAGCAGGGGTGGTCCAACCCCAGAATAGATGCCCTCAAAGCACTGATGATTTTAAATTTTTTTCTAATTGCTAAAGGGTTGGAGTGAGGTTACTCATAATTCACCACAGGCTCACCCTCTTTCCGGAATGTAATCACAGAGCAACATCACCACAAAAATAGAAATAGTTCCTGTATCCATTTGTCATCCTTTAGGATGCAACTAATCAGAGCTTTCCTGAGTGATAGCCAGAAAGCAGGGGCATTGAGGCAAATTTGTTGGTGCCACACAGCAATAGAGTTCAGGGTGAGAAGGGAGGGCAGGACTGGTTCTATGACTTGTAGTGAACATATGACTGAATAGGGTTTACATCTTCCTAAAATGTGAACAAGTCTGACTCTAAACTCTAATTCTGACCTGGGAGTCAAGGAGGCAGGCAGTACCTTCCTATCAGTAGGATGTGAGGAGCTGAATGCTGACACAGGCCACTTTCAATGTTCCCAGTGAACATAAGAGACCAGGATGACACAGATGATAATGAGTAGCTCAGATCTGAATGAAGACTTCCTGACTCCAAATCTTATGCATAACATGCTTCCTTATTTAGAACAAAGAACTGCAGGGAAATGTCACCTGACACTCAAAGAATAATAGGTTGGAGAGACTTCAATAACCTAAATAAGAATTTCTCAAAGTTTAATGTGCAAAGAACTTATCTTTGAGTGTTGCTAAAAATGCAGATTCTGATTCAGTAGGTCTGGATAGGACCTGATTTTCTGCATTTCTAACAAACTACCAGGAGCTGCTACTTATCTATGGACCCCAGTTTGGCCAGCAAGGACCTAGAATGCTTCTGTCTTTTTACAAATGGAAAAAAGGCTTCAGGAGAAAGGGTGGCCTGTGCAGGATCATCATGTGAGTTGCTGGCAGGGCTGGACTAGATCAGTGGAAGAAGTGGAATTTTGTGTGCCTGTTTTTATTTTTGTGCTATATTATGCTCCCTAGCACTAGCTTTGGAGTCAGGCCTAAATTCAAATACCAATCTGCCATATACTACTAAGTTTTAACCTCTCTGAGCCTCAGTCCCCCCATCCATGAAATGGGATAAATAATCCCCCAACCTCACTTGGTTGAGTTTTTGTGAAAAGTAAATGAGACAATTCCTATAAAACAACTGGAATAGTGTCCAGCACATACCATATATGTCATAAAATAGTATTGTTTTTTTCTTGTGAGTATCACCTGATACTCAGGTGAAACTAATGATGAGAATTGGAACAAGACACAACAATGTAAGGTACTGACTACTGAGAACTGAGATAAAGTCAACATACCTTCAAAAACCTTCCCCCTCCTGTCAAGCATATAACAACCAAATGTAGCCATATTTCCAAATTAAATGCTTCTCATTTTAAGGGCTGCAACTTATGTTTGTGCAAATGGAGCTCTGTACAACTCTAGAGGCCACCATTCACGTCATGATTATTGCAGAACTATATATTCATCACAACTTCCTGGCAGGTAGCATTAAAGTGTGTGCAGTAAGGAGCACTAGTTTCTGATTTGCATGAAGGGCCCTTTGAACCAGCAGTGTCTTTATGTACACTAACCTGCTAGATCTGATCCCCAGGGGAGTTCTTGCCTGGCCTCACTCTCCTTCTGCTCCATCTATCCTCAGATGAATAGGACAAATTGTCCCTGAGACCCTTATTAATCAAATTCCCAGCTTGTCTTCACAAATCAAGGTAAAATTTGACTATGTCACCGCCACCACTCACCTTGTTTTTTCCCAATCAGTTCTTAAAAAGACAGTTGTCAACCACAGCTGACTGTAACAAGTAAGAGCTGTCAGTAGTCAGTAAGAGAAGGGCCCCCACCTTACCTCTAGTAGGAAGCCAAAATGTCATACACCTTATCCAAATAAACCATAGCATATATTGTACAGAAATTGCACATACATAAAATTGCACAGAGGTTATAAGGAAACATTGGATAATATTATAAGACTAGAGGACCCAATAATAGCAAGATTCTACCCTCAGGCACAGAAGGATCTCCCTATATGATGTCCATGCAACGCAACATAATATTTTATTAGTCGAATATGCCTTTGCCCCAAACCCCAATGGAGAACTCTAGCAAAATGGACTTTATAAATGCCGGTTTACTTGACAATCAGCTAACATTCTATGGTTTCTCTTATAGGTAGCTATTTCCACATAAACTTCCATTAAGTCTTACAACAACATTGTCATTTAGGCATTATTATCAGAATTTTACCAACAATGAAACACATCTAAGAGAAATAAAATAGTTTGCTGAAGATTACCAGCACATAAATTGTAGAACCAGTGTCTTAAACCAGATCCCTAGGATTCTTCTTTCTTTTATTTATTTTTTTCAAGATTAGGGCACCCTGGAGATTTGAAGGGACTCATCAGGGCCTGAATGGGTGGGTCACAGATGTTTCAACTTCTTTCCTACAGTCCAGGCCACCTGGCACCACCTGGCCCTAGGATCAAATGCCAGGTGGAAAGGCCACCTCATTCTGTAACAATCAGAGCCTGGAATAAAAGCAGTGAAGCAGGCAGCTGCCCTTTCTTGTGTTCTGTTTTCATTGCAATTGCTGCTGAGATAATCAGATGTTTGTTCCAAATGATAATTTCTTGTTTGTTTACCCTGGCCGTTTGATTGCCCAAGCTAGACTGTGGCTGGCAAGATGAGAATTCAGCAGGGTAGCTGGTGACATCTGAGAGTGGGGAGGTGAAATTGGCACCAAGAGGTATATTCAAAGCCAGGAACGAGCAGCAGGTAAGGTTTGGATATTTTTGATACTAAGAGGGCAAGGAGAGTCCCAGATCCCAGGCATTTACGCTGAAAATTTAGGGCTCTATTGTCAAGACCAGAAAGATTTCTGGATACAGATTCTGAAAACCTGAGGGGGCCTTTTGGAGTCCCTTATCCTCTTTTGGTCTTCTCTACTTCATTTGTAAAATGGAAGGATAAGAAGTAACAATGCTCTGATCATTAAACTAGAAAATTTATTCATCCGTTTTAAAAATATGTATTTATTGAGTGTCCTTTATGAGTCAGGCACTAGGCTAGTTGCTGGCGAAACATTGTAGAATAAGACAAACACATGATTAGTCACACAGAGCTTACAATCTTGTGACCATCAAAGGTAATTAGCAATGGTTATTTTTGTTACAATGTGATAAAAACAGTACTAATGAAATTGTCTTCTCTCTTAGCTTCTAGTGTGACGTGATCTCCTCCTTTTCCGTTAATTCATTTGCCTCTTCATATCAAACTCCAAGTATCCTTAAAATGGTCCTAAATGCCCTTTGAGATCTGCTACCCCTACATACTTATCTTTCCTCTTATCTCTTCCTGCTCACACTTCTGCTCCCCTCCGCTCATTCTATTCTGGATACATGACCCAACCGCCAAGCGTGTACCCCTGCCTCATAGACAATGTGCTTGTTTCTCCTCTGCAAGAAATGCCATTACCACAGGAATATCCATGGCTCCAGTCCCTCACTTCCCTTAGGCCTCTGCTTGATTTCACTTAATTTCAGAGTGCCCTCTCCAAACCATACCATTTTAAAATGCGACCCTGTACCCACACTTACAGCCCCATTCCTTGCACTATTTTTTTCTCCCAAATCATTTACCACCACCTGATGTACTACAATGTAATAAACCTAACAATATGTTAAACTAGTTACTTTAAATGCATGTTCACTGAGGAGAGGGATCTTTGCCTATTTTCATTCATTATTGTTTCTCTAAGAACTACAGGACCCGGCACATACTAGGTGTCCAAAAAAATTTATTCAATGCAGATATGAAAGAATGAATGACTGATTGTTTAACAAGAGGACCAAAACTTGCTTGGAATCATTAAGGATGTTAAGGTGTTTTCAGTTGTTTGTTTGTTTTTTTTAAAGTTATATAGCTTTTATAGTGTTTTAATAACCTCAATTATAGTTACAATTATTATTACAATTAGTGGAGGTAGCAGGTTGTTGTGGTGTCTCCTTTAAGTAAGTAAATTGATTCAATTTCATGCTGACTGCACCTCCCTTTCCCCCAGCCAAGGTATTAATCATTCAATGTGATAAAACGAATTTCCTCAGATGGAAAAAATACCTTTCTCTCTTATGTACATTATGCACAACAAAATGTGGCTCTCAACTGCATTTGACAATATGACTAAAATATGTTGTGCCCTAACAGGGATCATAAAAGCTAGGGGAAGTTTATTAACATTTGCATATATTGTAGATATTCCCATGTACATTTGAAAAAGATATGCTATGCATTTGATCAGACTCAGAACAGCCACACAACAGAGGTTAATCTTATTTTGCATCCACCTCATTCATTCCAAGGACAGTTCCAAAACACATTACCTATATTTAATAAGCGGCACAATGCCCTTGTGAACTGGGCACGGATCTCAACATTATTGCACAAGGAAAGATAGTAGTTTATTTTACAGACCAAATGGCTAGGCTGGGAATGGAACTGGGTTCCAAAATTGTCATAGAAACATTATTTTGTGCCTCCTGGCAGCACAGCTTTCATTTTCAAAAATGCACAAATCAGTTGGAGGAATGATGAATTACCCCTTGTGATACCTATTTGCGTCCCACTATTATGCCTTTTCGGTTGTCCTGAGATATCGATCTGGTATGTCTGCCCAGTAAAGAGACAGCATAGGCTGGTGCGGGGACATCAGTGACGGATAAAAGGTGAACAGATTTCAGTTCAGTTCTGTATCACAACTAAAATCTGCTTAACAGCCTTCTATGACCACTTCAGTACATAACCCTAGATATCCAAAAGGGGGAAAAGTAACAAATCAAAAGAGCAGTTAAACATTAACATCAAGTAGGAACATTGCCTGGAATACACATCTCTTTGGTCTTCAAAATTCTAAGTTGGAATCCCATGATTTGCCTTACCAGATGATCACAGACAATTCTGTTTCCTTACCTGGAGAAATGAGATAACAAAACTGGGCTTCATTTTCTAAAATGGGGAGATGATGATCAGATTCAATCACATATATGACTGCACTTTGAAGATAAATGAGAGCTGTACCATTATTATGGTAAGTGCCATATCTGGGGTAAAAGGGGGGATATACCAAACTCCATTTTTGAAGTATTTTTGCACAAAATGATGTGCCAGAACAGTATTCCAGAAAATTATTCTTTGTAAATACCAGCCATTTTCATTGTTCCTTTACAAAATACAGTGATCCAGGGACACTGCCAGTGCATCTATTCAAAGCTGATGCCAACCTTTAAGAGAGATCCAAGAATTAGGATTATGGCAAAAACATGGCCAAGGAATGGAGTTTCTCAGAAAATATAGCTATTAATTTTTATAAGAAAATATATTTTATTATGGGATTAATTTGCATGCTTTAAGCTGTCATTAATCATATTAAATTCTACTTATTAAAATGTTAGCTTAGATTTCAAAAGCTTTTCAAAGCTGTAACATATTAAATTTTAATTAGTGCTAATACATATTTTTAAAACATAGATAGCTCTGTGGATGAATGTTCCAGTGTATTTTTTAACCTAAACAACACTAATAACATATTTAAATAATCATTGAACTTGACCTGATGATTTTATATATAGCAGTCACTTTCCCAGTAATTCAACTCTGATAGCCTATAATGATCTCAATTTTTGTGAGTGATGCTAAATGGTTCTTTCTCTACTTCTGTGGAGTGGAAGGAGAGGAAAAGTTGGAAAACCTATTTTTCCAATGTCTTTGGAGCAGGTGTCTTCATATTTATGGGGAACACAATGATTTTGTCTTTCATTGAAGTATAAAAAAATGAAATTGAATACAGAAGAATTTCTTTTGGGGGTGGTAACTTTTTGATTTCATTTTAATCATTTTATTTTGAAATACATTCAAACTTATAGGACAATTACAAAAGTAATTCAAACCCCAAACAGAGAATTCTAACATGACCTATCCCCCAGATACCAAGATTCATCAAGTTAACGCTTTGGCACATTTAATGTGTCATTATTTTTATCCATCAATTTATCAATACATCTCTCTATCTATCCATTTACCTGTCTGCCTGCCTGCCTGTCTGTCTATGTATTTATCAGTCTTTTTTCTTAACACTTATGTATAGGTTATGTATATCATGCTCCTTGAACACTTAATACTGCCATGTACATTTCCTTAGAACAAGGATATATACATATGTATTCGTCTTAGGCGCAATTACCAAGTTCAAGAGACTTAACGTCAATATAAATCTGACAGTCTATATTCCATTTTTTTTGTATGTTCCAATAATTTTGAGTATTCTCTCTTCCCTTGCTAGATCCCCTCCAGGATCATATATTGCTTTAATTATCATTGTCTCTTTAATTGCTCTTTCTTTGTTTTTTATTGTGGGAACATATATACATCATAAACTTTACTATCTCAACCATTCCCAAGCATATAATTCTGTGGGATTAATTACATTTGCAGTGTTGCAGTACCCTCACCGCCTTCCATTAATGAAACTTTCTCATCTCCTCAAACAGAAACCCTGTACCCATTATGAATTAACTCCCCATTCTCTACGTCCCCTACTCCCGGCAACCTGTACTTTAACTTGTCTCTATGAGTTTGCAGATTTTCTGACATATTCTTTTTAGTTACCAGGGGACTTAGATTTAACATCCTAAATCTATAACAGTTTCATTTTCTTTGATAACAAGTTAAATTCAACAATATATATTAACTATATTTCTATATCCCTCTGTACCCCCACCTTTGTGTAGTTCTTGTTCCAAATTACTTGTTTATAGATTATGAGTCCAAAACCACTGATTTCTCATTATATTTTATGCAACTGCTTTTTAGATCCTGTAGGAAGTAAAAAGTGAAATTATAAACCAAAAATACAATAGTACTTGCATTTATATTTACCTTAGTCATTACCCTATCTGGTAATCTTTATTTCTTCATGCAGCTTTGATCTATTGTCTATTGTCCTTTTCTTTCAACCTGCAGAACTCTCTTTAACAACTCTTGCGGGGCCTGTCTAGTGGTAACCAACTCTTCAGCTTTGTTTACCTGTGAATATCGTCATCTCTCTCTCATTCTGAAGGGCAGTTTGCTGGGTATTCTTCATTGGCAGTTTTTTTGCTTTCAATACTTTAAATATGTCATCCCACTGCCTCCTCACCCCATGATTTCTTATGAGAAATCCACACTCTATCTTATTGAGGCTCTATTGTATGTGATATGTTGCTTCTCTCTTGCAGCTTTCAGAATTCTCTCTGTATCTTTGGCATTCAACAGTTTGATTATAATATGCCACAGTATGGGTCTATTTGCATTTATCCTATTTGGAGTTCATTGAGCATCTTGGGTGTGTATATTCGTGTCTTTTGTTAAATTTGAGAAGTTTCCATCCATTATTCCACATCCAATGTTCCATGGTTATAGGCTTTTTATTATTTTTTGCATGAAAATTTTTGGCAAAAATATTCAACCATTTTAGGTACTGTTGAGGTCTTTTCATAACCAATTAAATGTTTACACTCTTCAAAATTAGATAATTAGAACTAATAATGTTAAGAACCCTTCTGTGAAGAACAAAATGAAAAAACAAATAAACCTTGAGACCCAGTAGAAGATACTCATAACACAGAGACATCTATATTTTGATATTAAGTACTGGCAAGTCAGGAGTATAGATAAAATCAGAAGAATTAGAGCCACTGAAAAGAGCACAGAATTGTTGATATTTAGAAAGTTGGAAATCAATAATCCTAGGGACTGAAAGCAACTCTGAATAGATATTTGTAAAATTTGCCCTTATTTCTTTGGCCACTGTCTATTGGTCCATGTGCAGATAATACCATAGGGTTGTTCAGCCTATGACTTATAAAATATATGCACAGTATACATACCTTTCATATCTGTGTCACTTTTTAGATTGCCAAAATCCATCACACATATCATCTTGCTTAATATGAAAACTAAGTGGTTTTGTTTTCAACAGTAGCAGAAGTTTCCCATGAACAATTCCAGGAAGGAGAAAAACATAAAATTCCCAAAAAAGTGCAAGGATATATAGCTAGCACCCTTAGTTCCCGATCATGATGCCTAATACCATTCTCAAATGAAATAAACCAACACTCTTTGGAGAAATGGATTATTCTAGGGCTGAGGCAAGACACACACAAGATGAGTCTAGAGCATCTTGTAGTGACAGAAAACCTGTAAGTACTCAAAAATTAAAAAAAATCAGCCAAAAACCCTGCAATGACAAGGGTATGTCATAGGTACAATGAATCCAACTGAAAAAGCTCCTAATGGTCAAAGCAGGAGCAATTTGAGAAGCAATGTATACAAAGCCACATTGGATTATAACCCAAAGTATAAAATAAATAGCCATGAGTCTGTAATTGTATCAATAGATGATGGAATAAGTAGATTAATGGGAAAGAAGCAACAAATCGACCCTGTAGAAGAACTCCAAATAATTTTTGCATATATGCCACCCTCAAGGAAGTAAAGCATAACTTCCCACTCCTTAAGTGTAGGTTTTACATAGCAACATCCTTCCAAATAGTACAGTATGGAAAGGGGGGTGGGGATTGTAACTTTACAGTGGAGAAAGCTGAGAAACATTGCCTCAGCAAGGTGAACAAAGACAACATCAACAGTGATAAATTATGTTGAAAGTATGTACCCTTGATATGATATGTGATGAAAATGACACTTCACCTCTGTGGTTTTCCTCCCCTTGGCCAATAACCCCAGTTTACTCTTGAGAGAAACATCAGACAAATCCCAATTGAGGGACATTCTACAAAATACATGACCAGTACTCCTCAAAACTGTCAAAGTATCAAAAAGAAGAAAAGTCTGAGAAATTCTCACAGTCAAGAGGAGCTTAAGGAGACATGGTGACTAAATGTAGTTTGGTACTCTGGATGGGATCCTGGAGCAGAAAAAGGACATTGGGTAAAAACTAAGGAAATCCGAATGAAGTAAGGACTTTAGTTAATAAGAGTGAAAGGGACTTAAACCATCCACACCTCATGTACTAGGTTACTAGAACAGCTTCTCCCATTCCTGGAATGCCGAGATAAAACCACAGAATCCACCTTATCTAATAAGCAGTCCAAACCAGTTTGCTGTGAAGGCACTGAAGGAGGGACCTTGAACTTAAAGTGGCCCTGGAACATAAAATACCCTACACATGGAATTAAAGTGAGAAGGAACAACAGGTAAAAGAGGTACTGGACCCAAAAAGAAAGCAAGACATCTGTCCATTACCAGTTCCCTCAATGTCAGGGGCCCTACCTATCACAACAAAGGACTAATTAGCCAGAAGTAGCTAGTTTACAGTCCCTAATTTGAATGTTTAAATAGCCAATGGCAACAACTAACCTGTAGTTGCTAATTTAGATATTTACTAGCCAATCCCCATATGCCAATATCCCAAACATCCTTATCTCCACCTACCTTTGCTTGATTTTAATAAAAACCCACATTTCTCTAATTCTGGGAGGCAGATTTGAGACTAAGTCTCCTGACCTCCATTGGCTTACTTTGCAATAAAGACCCCCCCCCCCCAAAGTCTCAGTGTCTCTTTTTGGCTCAGATTGCATCAAGCAAGGATTCTCATTCAAAAGGGTCCACTTCAATAGTATGTCAATATTGGTTCAGTAATTGTCAATAAAAATGCTAATAATAGAGGAAACTGGGTGAAGCGTATATGGGAATTCTGTGAACTATCTTTGCAATTACTCTGTAGACCTAAAACTCTTGAAAAATTAAAATTATTTTTAAAAGTGCAAAAGTAGGCCATTTAAAAAGGCTATACCGAGATTGGAGCTAAGATAGCAGCATAACGAGAAGTGGAAGCCAGTTAGTCCCCCTGGAACAACTCATAAACAACAGAAAAATTAGTAAATAACCTGGAATAACTGTGGGGAGACAAATGTGACTGTCCACTCATCATACACCAATCTGAATTGGGAGGAATGCCTGAGATTGCAGCATAAAATCTGTAAGTAAAAACTGCAGATCTGCACCGAGAGCCCAGAGCCCCTAACTCACAGAAGTCTCATGGTGATAGAGAGCAGCACTCTCTGAACAAGTGAGTATACCTCAGCCCAGCTCCAACTGGAGTTTTAATGTTAGCTGCTCAATACAGACAGTGAATCCCCAACAAGCAGACAGAGGCTTTTGGTGATGACTGACCTTGGGAGAGTCAGGGGACATAGCTGTCTCAGGACAGGGAGGCCTGAGGATCAGGTGCTATCTCTGACCAGTGGGTGAATCTGGGGACTTTCTGTCCCTTTCTCTCTCTGTCAACCTGGATGACTCAGTGGAGAAAGCCTCAACCATTTTCAACTCGCAGTGCTTTGCAGTAGAGAAAGCCTCAGCCATTTTAAAATGGCAGCACTCTGACCCAGACAAGGGTGGAGATAGCAGGGTCAGAGAAACAAAGAATCTATTTATATGCAAATGACATCTCTGTAGGGAGCATAACTTCCCAAGAGGAAAGAGAAGAGGCCCAGCTATACTACCTGCCTTCCATTCAGAACTAGACCCCAGAACCTGGGAGAGGAGAGCCACGGGCCACACACCCTTACACCAGCCCATGCTGGGCAGAAAAGCACAGGGTGTGTCAATCCTCTAAGACACACCATTAGGGGAACTGGATACTGAATATTTCCTCCTTCAGTGACCTGAGCTTGTTCTTATCTGGAAAAACCTGACTGGGGTGGCCTAGGAGGTCAGATGCCTAGACAACAGAAAACTACAACCTACGCTAAGAAAAGTAAAGTTATGGCCCAGTCAAAGGAACAAATTTACACTTTAACTGAGATATAGGAATTTAAACAACTAATGCTAAATCAATTCAAAAAGTTTAGAGAAGAAATGGCAAAAGAGATAAAGGCTATAAAGAAAACACTAGGCATACATAAGGCAGAAATCAAAAGTTCAAAAAAACAACTGGCAGAATACATGGAAATGAAAGGCACAACACAAGAGATGAAAGACACAATGGAAACATACAACAGCAGATCTCAAGAGGCAGAAGAAAACATGCAGGAACTGGAGAAAAAAACACCTGAAAGCCTATATGCAAAGGAGCAGATGGAGAAAAGAATGGAAAAATATGAGCAATGTCTTCCAGAACTTAAGGATGAAATGAAATACAAGAATGTAAGTATCATTGGTGTACCAGAAGGAGAATAGAAGGGAAAGGGGGCAGAAGCAATAATAGAGGAAATAATCAATGAAAATTTCCCATCTCTTATGAAAGACATAAAATTACAGATCCAAGAAGCGCAGCGTACTCCAAAGAGAATAGATCTGTATAGGCCTACACCAAGATACTTAATAATCAGATTATCAAACATCAAAGACAAAGAGAAAATCCTGAAAGCAGCAAGAGAAAAGCGATCCATCACATACAAATGAAGCTTAATAAGACTATGTGCTGATCTCTCCGCAGAAACAATGGAGGCAAGAAGGCAGTGGTGTGATATATTTAAGATACTGATAGAGAAAAACCACCAACCAAGAATTCTATATCCAGCAAAACTGTCTTTCAAATATGAGGGAGAGCTCAAAATATTTTCCAACAAACAATGAGAGACTTTGTGAACAAGAAACTGCCCTACAGGAAATACTAAAGGGAGCACTACAGAATGACAGGAGAAGACAGGAGTGAGTGGTTTGGAACACAATTTTGGGAGATGGTAGCACAGCAGTGTGAGTACACTGAACAAAGATAACTACGAATATGGTTGAACTAGGAAGGTTAGGAGCATGTGGTACACCAGAAGAAAAGAGAAAAGACAAAGACTGGGACTGTGTAGCTTGGTGAAACCTAGAATGTTCAACAATTGTGATAAAATGTACAAACATGTTCTTTCATGAGGGAGAACGAATGAATGTTAACCTTGCAAGGTTTTAAAAACAGGGAGGCATTGGGGGAAAGACACAATCAATGTAAACTAGAGACTATAATTAACAGAAACATTGTATTACACTTCCCTTAGTGTAACAAAGGTGATATACCAAGGTAAATGCAGATAAGAGGTGGGGATAGGGGAGGCATGTTAGACACTTGACATTGGTGGTGTTGTCTGACTCTTTACTCTACTTTGATTTAAGGTTATCTTTCCTTTTGCTGCTTCCTAGCTGTCATGTTTGGGTTTTTTCCTCTTTCTTTTTTCTTTTTCTTTTGCCTCTCTACCTTCTTTGACTCTTCCTCTTACTTTGTGGAAGAAATGCAGATGCCCTTATATAGATAGTGGTGAGGGTGGTGAACACATAAATATGTGACTAAACAGGGAACCATAGATTGCTTACTTAGGATGGAATGTATGGCATGTGAACAAAACCATCTTAAAAAAAATGGGTTGATTATGAAAACTTAAGGGCAATATACTGAGTGAAATAAGCCAAACACATAAGGACAAATACTGCAGGATCTCACTGATAGGAACTAATTATGATATGTAAACTCATAGACATGAAATGTAAGTTACCAAGATGTAGAACAAGGCTAAAGAATAGGGAGCAGTTGCTTAGTATGAGCAGAATGTTCAAATAGGATGAACTTAAACATTTGGAAATGAACAGAGGTGACAGTAGCACATTGTGAGAGTAACTAACAGTGCTGAATGGCACATGAATGTGGTGGAAAGGGGCAGCTCAGAGTCATATATGTCACCAGAAGGAAAGTTGGAGGTCAAAAGATGGGTATGTATAAAACTGAATCCTATGGTGGGCAATGTCTGTGATTAACTGTACAAATATTGGAAATCTCTTCCATGAACCAGAACAAATGTATGACAATACAACTAGAAGTTAATAATAGATCAGCATATAGGAAAAAATAAATACCTATTGCAAACTATATACTACAGTTAGTAGTACTTCAATGGTCTTTCATAAGCAGTAACAAATGTACTATACCAATACTATGAGTCAACCATGGAGGGGGGTGGTTAGGGATATGGGAGAATTTGAGTTTCCTTTTCTTTTCTTTCTTTCTTTTTTTTTATCTTTTGCTTCTTTGTCTTTATATCTTGTCTAGAGTAATGAAAAGTTTCTAAAAATTGAACAAAAATTAATTGTAGTGATGTATGCACTGCTGTATGAGGGTACCGGGGGCAATTTATTGTACACTTTGGATCTTTAGATAATTGTATGGTATGTGAACAATCTCAATAAAAATTAAAATTTAAAACATGGCTATACCAAGATATGCTGGTTATCTGCAGATCCTTTTTTCATTACAAACCAAAATCTCTTTTAAATATAATGTGTAATCTATCTGCCTCTAGACCATTGGATGGCAGAGGTCTCTACAGGTTAATTAAGTTGTTCGTGTGTATGTGTTTGTGTGTGTTTTAAGCATTTGTATTTGTGTGTTATGTACTCTTTTTTTCCCATTTTGGCCATTTCACTCTTTGCCCTCCATTTTACCATTACAAAGACGTGGGTAAATGGGAAAAGTCCAATTGGCCCTTTTGGCAGCCTTTATTATTAGACCTGGTGCTGAATAATCTTTATAACAATGAAGACATCAGCTAATTAATCTGTTCAATATCCTTCTGATGTCACTGTTTTCATTCACTCATTTTATAGTGTAGAAAACCAACAGCTAAGTGTTTATTCTGATCCTTCACAGGAAGTTCATTAGGGTGCTAACTAAATTCTCAACCCCAAAGTCTTAACATAGACAAAATAGGATGTTGGACATAGAAGGAATCTAAAAAACTTTCTAAGCCATCCCTTTCATATATTTATTTCTCACTGTAGCATCTTTTATGAGTCATTCCAGGCTCTCTATGAATATCTCTGAGATGAAGATATTCAGCACCTTGGACAGCAGTTCATGAGGCCTGTCATCAGAAATGGTAATCATAGGAATAGATGCTACTGTCATTGTTGTTTCCATTAGAAAGCATTTCATTGCAGTGATCTGAAATATGGCTCCCTACTACTTCACCCTTTTATCTACAGTTTTGTCTTTCAGAACAATACAAAATAAATCTATTTTTGAAGTAGGGAGGAATCATACAGGGACAGTGACCTACAAAGAAGACAATGGGACCTGAGTTCCATCTCTGGAGCCATCATAAAGATAAATAAAGATCATTTATAAAAAGGAAAAGAACTTACATCACTGATTGAAGAACCGTACCAGGAAATACTAATGCAAAAGATCCAGACATATGCTGGTAAATTCTGAATGCTAAGAATATACTTTTAACACTGTTTGTAACACCATAGAGTATTTCAAAAATGATACAGTCAAAACAGCTGGCAGTGATTTGATTGCCTTCCTCTAGGGAGGGGAAAGAGGTCATTACGGTGCAGGTGGGAGAAGTCTTGAGTTTAATTTTCCAGCCTTTTGTAACTATTGGATTTTGTAACTTTGACATGTCTTAAATGTCTTAAATATTTTAAAAATTCATTAGCTAATTTAAAAATTGTTTGAGGATTTGTGCACTGTAAAGGTAACAGGTAAACATTTGGAAAGTACACAAAATTAAAAAGGAGAGAGGAAATCTTATCTCACGATTCAATGTCTTGGCCATTGGTCATATTTAGATGATTTCCATCTAATACTTCCGGACATTCTTTGATTGACTGCACTCAATTTCTATATGCAAATTTTATCCTACTTTATTGAAAACATCCATTTCATACACATGCATTTTTTCTTTTTATTACAAATTCATTATACATATTTTAATAGGTATCTAATATTTCAAAATAATGGGCTATAAAAATTAATATTTCATTCATTATGGGATTAGTTGCTTTATCTGTGCTGAGTGTTATTTCCTTAAGATGGATTTTGAGGGGTGGAGCTCAGGAGTCAAAAAGTTTGGGCATTTCTAAGATACCTTATGTATTTGTGAAATTGATGGCATTTGTTTATAACAAAGGTCATGTGCATATTTCTTCAGAAGATGCTCAAGGCTGAACACTCATTGGTAAAGCAGTAATATTTTATTGGAATTACTGACCATTTGCCAAGCACATTCCATACTGTAAGCTTAGTTGGGGAGAGAGTGAGCAAGAGAGTGAAAAAGAGAGACAGCCAAACACTTCTACGTTCTTATATGTCTGGTATCTTCTGAGTACAAACAAATTTCTTTGATCTGACTCATGCCATGAATATCTGAACAAAAATTAGAAACTCAGAAAATAAATGTGTGTGTATATTTGTACATACATATATATAATGAGTGCACATTTTTAAAGAAATGGTAAAAAAACATAAAGATAAGATTTTAAAAAGCAAGGTGGCATGGCATGGTTTGTGAATAGAAATATCTTTCAGAAACTTTCAAGCATTACATATTCCATTTATCACAATGAGGGAACTATATCTTTATGAGAATGGTGCACACATATATTTTTGTAATGTGTTTAATAGTCATAGTTTGTAAATTTTCTGTTTTGTACAGAAATTTGAAAATCCAGTAATTTAGTAGTGGTCCTTAGGAGCCTTTAGGGTTATAAAAGGAAAATTGATCAAAGGTTTCACACAGTAACTATTTACTTATGTTCTCTGAATCTTGTTTCTATATCAACATAATAAGGAATAATAACACCTTCCCCAATGGATATTGTGATGATGGAAAGGGACAATGTTTTTAAAACCTACATTACTTATATATAATATACATTTAAGCATCTTCCAGCCTATTTTTCTCATTTTTTCTCGAATGGAGCCCTACCACATTTGAATTTGGCTGTCTTTGTGCCCTCATATCTTCTCTTCTTATGGAAAAATGTAGCCTTGTTCTTCCATCATTTTTTCTTTTCATGGCTTCCAGGGCCTTTCTTATAATGACAACCCTGCATACATATTTTAGGTTATCAACACCCTCATCACTCCTTTCATTTCTTTATCTTCGACAACATTCTTAAATCTAAAATATCCCCAGGGGCCTGAAATTGTCAACCCCCTTTTCCAAAACTGTTTCTATTTCTCCTCTTCAGTGTTATAAACTTGAAAACATAATCTGTAAGAATGACTTTTGTAGCAGCTAAATACAGTTCTCTTTCTGTAAAACTCACTTTGCCAACTGTCAGGGCACACCAATGTCTGAAATCTTTATTATGACCCCTGCCATGATTCATCCATCTCTTTCATGAAAAGCTTTCAACTAATTCAGCAGCCATCAGCAGGTAAAGAGTCATTAAAACCATAATTTAAGCCAGTACCTTTTTGCAATATCTGTCTAGAATCTCATCAGTTATTGTATTGCCCTGTTCCTTAAACTTAACAGACATTTCCCCAGGTTTTATCAAAACTAATTGTTTTCAAACTAACTGGATTGGATCACCTCCTGATCTCTACCTGAGTATGGATGACACCAATACATTCTCTACTCCTTTGACTCCTATTCATTAGTGAATAGATGGAAGCTAGAGATGATAGCAAGTCTCAGTGTTGTGTTTCTGTGTATGAGACCCTCTGAGGAGTCCCTTAATGGACCTGACGCACAAGGATATCACCATATCCCATTATTGCCTTGCTCATTGGAAGCAGGTGGCATTGGCAGACAGTGACTATTATCCAGGCTTCTTGCCTGGGCTTTATTCTAAGTAAACCTTGTCCCAGAAACAGACCACACTGAAGGAAGAGAAAAATGTAAAATCAGCTGCATCTTATGCTAAAGACTCTTTTATTTGGATATGGTGCAGTCTTGCTCTCTAAACTTGCCCTTCAATATTCCACAGGGGTTAAGGGAGTCATGATTTGATGGCACCTTTAACCGAGAAATTTTATTTTGGTAGAGGGTAGTAAAAGGGGTTGGAACATTTTCCCCATTTTGAAAAGTCTGCAAAGACTTAATCACAAGGAAGGGAGCTCCCTTCTTTGTCTACTCCCAAACATCAAAGAAAAAGCATTAATTGAAAGACCAGCTGAATCAGAGGGCAGGATGCTGTGTGTAAAATAACTGTGTTGGTTGCCATTGTATTTATTAGGAAATAGAGGAAGAATAGAAATTGTGAAGGTCTCTTCTCTGGGTGTCCTGAAATTTCCATTCCAGAATCATTCAACAAACCTAAGTCCTTTACCAGAGAGGTACTGCCCAATTTTGGCAGATTCTAAAACAGAAACATGCTATTGCTCTATGATAAGTAACTATTTTCTAGTAGTAGAATATGATAAGTAACTATTTTCCGGTAGTAGAGCTTAGGTAGGATCCCTGGCATATAGTACTTTTTTGCAGTGTTTCAGTATACCCCACCTATTTGATCTTCAGCATAAACTGACACTCACAATTTCCATTTCACAAATAAAATAATTGAAACACAAAATTAAATGAATCTTTCAATATGAAGCAAATTAAGGGAAGAATCAGAATTAAGACCTATATTGCTTGAATCCTAGCCTTAAAATCATTTTATAGCATTGGCATGTACTTGAATTCTTACTTTCTCTTATGGTTGAAAAATATATTGATAATTTTACTTTCATGACATTTTCTCATTAAATTTCCAAAGATAACATTCATTATACGTGTTTAATTTATAAATAAGCAATGGCTATCAACAAGAATTTGGTTAAAGACCTACAAAAACATTGAATGGTTTTGTGGAGACACCATTGTTATTTTGTATGTAGGTTTTATCACATAAATGTGATTTCTTCCATTAAGTTTTGACTTCTGTTGACCCCTTTTAACTTTGAAATTCAGGCTGAAACCACAACCTTCAACATCCTAAAATTATCTTCCATACTAAAATTTGGGCTATTTTCCTTGAATAAATCACAAATCCACTAATTAACTCAAATTGGATACTCCAGGGGTTTTACTCATAACCATGACGACTTGTTCTCATAACTATGACCTCTTAACCTTACACATGAAATAATTTAAGCCCTGATCCTATTCTTAGCCCTAATCCTAATTTTTCTGGATTTTTGCTTCCCATTTGTCTGTTGATGAGATTGGATTATATAATTTTATACTAGTTAAGGTAATTTTGACCACCGAAAACACAAGTCCAAAATATATAATGGACTATTCCGTATAGACATTTACTTCTTACTCAAACTCAGAAGGTAAATGTACCTAATTGTTGGGTAGCTCAGTGATGCAAATCCCTTCCATGTTGTACTCCCATTATTGTCAAATCATGCCTTCTGTTTTGCTTATTTGCATGAAAGGGAAGGGAAAACAGCATGAAGGATCACACACAGGAGAGTTTTCTGGGCTCAACCTAGAGTAGCATACATCAGTTCTACTCATGTTCCACTGGCGAGTATTTAATCACGTGGATACATATAGTGAAAGAATCCTGGGAAATTTGTCATCAGGAAGAAAAATAAATGAGTTTGGTAAAGTCCTAACGCTTTGCCACAGTGTCTCCAAAGTTTTCTCTCACTTCTTATATTACATAACTTTGGGATATATGGAGCTGCATAAAGTATTTGATAAGGTATAGGGTTTTATGTTAGCTCTCTGCAAAACATGATCCTTTTCTCCTTCTCTATTTTACTGCCTGTTAGGTATATTTCTCACTACTGGAATTATATACACTAGTTTTATATTGTTAAAAACAGACATCTTTGACCTGAATCAACTTCTATTCCTGCAGTCATCCAATCTGATTCTATTATCATCCTCTTAGCTACTATTTTTTTGGTTGTTCAGTAGCTGACAAACCTTTGGGGATTCTTGTAAGTTACTTTTAAACATATTTCCCTTAGATTCTATGGATTTTAATTTTCTACCTTCCCCTTCAGGCAATTTCTAATTCACTCTATTTTTTTTCTTAAAGTTTATCATGCTAGCAGTACTTGATATGATCTCCAGTGAAGATGTCAAACTTAATCATATAACCATAATTGTGCCTTAGTTTTGCAACCTCTTTGAATGCCTCTGATGACACCAGTATTTTACTTAAGACTGAGTCAAGAATAGCTCCTTGTCTTTTAAGCTTTAGGGTGAACTCTTCCCAGAACCAATTGTTTCTGACACTTTGGAATTAGTTCTACAAACTATGCCCCAATATGACATTCATCATATCCATTTTATTGCAACCCATTGTTTTCTCAGCATTTTGAATTTGCCATCTCTTCTCATTTGTTCATTTGCTTTGCCATGTGAATCATGGTTTAGTGCGATAATACATAACTGGGTTAGAATTCTTGCTCTGTCACTTACAGGATGTGTGACCTTCAAGATGTCATTTAACATTTATGAGACTAAATTTTCTCATTTGCAAAACAAAAAAGGACAATTATATCTACACAGTGGTGTTATTCTGAATTTTACATGAGATAACATGTATAAAAAAACACAGCCCATCTCCAGGAGCATAGTAGGTGTTGAATGATTTTTCCCTTTCTTCTCTTTGGTTCAAGGGGTGCATACAACTGAATTCATAGGTTCAGTTTCTTTATGCCCTATAGTAGTACACCAAAACTGGATGTATCAGTGAAAGTGGATTGAGACATCCCATTATATTAATAGGTTTGGAAGGGTTCTAAGGAATAATTTAGTATAATCTTTTACTTACAGCTGTATGCAAGGAACTTTTCTATGAATGTAGGGAGAACAAGGGTAAGTCTAGAGGTCTATGCCCAAAATGAATGTATAAATTAGAAGAAAGGATACGGTTCAGGCAAAAATTGTGAGAGGAAATGCTTATTTCTGATTAGGGAGAGGCCAGTAGGGCTTCTTGGAGGAGATTGCATTTGATCTGAGCCTTCAAGAATTAGTAGGATTTGGGCAGTAGGATTTGGGGGTGAGAAATAGCTAAGCATACACGATGTTTACTCAAGATTTAACTCAAGTGGGATTATCTGGAGTGCAAGTTGCATACTTTCTTGTGAAAGGAAAAACTTCAACATTTCTGCTATTCTTCACCAGAAATCCTATTGCAGAGAAAGAGAGACAGCAAACAGAAATTTGGCATCCTTATTAGCATTTAATTATCAAGGTCTCAAAATTCAGACTTTTACAATTGACTTAGGTAAGCATTTTTTCTGAAGAATCTTTTTGGCCCAAGGGATGATTATCCCCCCTTCCCCTTTACTTTAGCTGTACTGGTCATAGCTGTACATATAACATTTGTGCATGTCTCCACAATGGGTTGTGGATTCATTCAATTATTTGCTTGAGTGTCTTCTCCATCCCGTGTACTTTTCTAGGAATAAAGAGGCAGAGATATCTGCTCTCATGAAGGGTACATTCTAATGTGAAGACACAGATGATAAATACAATAAATAGAATATTATATAGCATGCTACAGAGCTAAAAAAAAAACTTAGTAAACAAAGAAAAAGGAGAGGAAAGTAAAGGTAATAGAGAGTGCTTAGGGGGAGGAGGTAGTTTAAATAATGACAACAGGGTAGGTCTTCTGGAGGAGGTGATATTTCATCAGACCTGAGGGGGTGAGAGAATCACCCTGATAATATTAGTGAAAGGAAAATTCCAGACAAAGAGGACAAGTGCAAAGGCCCTGAGGCATGACTGTGCCTGATATGTTTCCAAAGAGTAAAAAAGTAAAACAGCTTAAAGAAATATTGAGCTAGGGTGAATATAGTAACAAGTGATAAAATGTAATTGCAAAGCAATAACATAGTGACAATGGTACACAGGTTGAGTACGGCTTTGTAGGTGATTGTAAGGAATGTGGCTTTTACTGTGGCTGAAATGTGGAATCAACAGTGTTTTGTACAAAGTGATATAATATGACTTCCATTCTGTGTATTGTAGTGCAATTAGATTGATGGAGGGAAGGAGGGAGGCTGGAGAACAATTCTAGAAGTATAGCGGGCTAGATGAGTTGATGCAGACCAGGATGGTAATGTATTTTGGACATATTGTGAGGTTAAAGCAAATAGGATTTGTGATAAACTGAATGTGGGGGTGCAAGAGAAAAAGGAGATACAAGGGCAAATCCAAGGACAGAGATATCATTAACTTAGATGGGAAAGCCTGTGGGAGTAGCAGATTTGGAGTGAACGATCAGTAGTTCATTGTTGAACATGTAGATTTGAAATAGCAATTTGACATCTATGTGGATATAGTGAGTAGGGAGATGGATACATGTGTCTGAAATCAGGAGAAAAGTCTATTCTAAAAATATAAATTTGGAGATCATAAGCATCTAGTATAGCAAAGTATTTTGCTGGAGGACGCTATATGAGATCACCAAGAAAGTTGGTGTTGATAAAAAAAAAGATCAGGGATTGATCCCTGGGGCACTAACATTAAGAGGTAGGGAAAAAGAAGAAGACGGTGGAATGCAAAGGTAAATCATGAAGGAGTAGCCAGTAAAAGCAGGAGGAAAATCAGGAGAGGTAGATATACAAAAGCTGAGTGACAAAAGCATATGAAGGAGCAGAAAGATAAACTAAGTCAAATCCTATAAAAGCACAAGTAAGCTGAGAACTGAGAACTAATCATTGACTTTAGGAACATGGCAGTCATTGGTGACCTTGCACAAAGAGCTTTAATAGAATGATGGAAGCAAAGACCAGACTGGAGTGAGTCTGAGTGATTATGAGGAGAGGAGTCAAAAAGAAGAAGCATAAACAACTTCCCTAAGGATATTTCCTGCCAAGGAAAACAAAGAAATAAGGCAGAAATTGTGTCTTCTTTACCTTCACCTCACAGAATTTCCATAGTAGCTAGATATGGTAGGCACCAGGAAGATGGTTTTGAATGAATGAATGCAGAAAACAAGAGAAGAAGTATTTGGCTAATGCTTTTTCCTTAGTACCCACATTCCTTCAGGAGACCCATGCTGTGAGTTCTGTCCTTAAAATAAGTTTTGTTTTTTAATTCTCTGATATATCTCCTTTTATATTATCATAGAATCTCAAGTACCTCATATAATTGCCTCTTAATTGACCTCCCTGTGTACATTCTTTTACAATGTTAATCTATCCTATAAAAACTGCCTGATTTTTTTTACTCAATCAGGCCAATCACCCAATATTTCCATATTGCATGGAGTATAAGCTTCAGACTCCTCATCTTCATCCAATGTTTCAGCTAATGAAACAGTGCTTCCCTCTGTCACAGTAACTCCTTGTGAACTCCCATCACCAGACTTTAGCTCATTCTTTTCCCTCCAATGTAAATCGCCTTTCCATGCTAGTCAATTCATTCTTTAAAGAATTTGTTACAATGGCTTTCTTCCATAAAGTCTTTACTGATTCTACAAAGTTTTCAAAACCCCATGCACCCATAGAATTTTTTCTGAACTTTTCTGTGTTCTTCTTACATGTTATTAACCAGCAGGTGTTATAGATATTTGTATATATTTCTCACCCATTTCCCCATCTATGTCCAACATTATTATCTCATTATTTTTATCATTTTTAAAGGAACAATTTAAAACTTTGGTTATTTATAAAGATAACAATCAAGGAATCTGGCTTCTTATTTCTTACCAATCTTCTTGATTATCCCTTTACGTGAGTTGGATGTATTATGTCCCCCCAAAATGCCATGATCTTTGATACAGTCTTGTGAGGACAGACATGTTAGTATTGATTAGGTTGGAATCTTTTGATTGAGTGTTTCCATGGAGATGTGACTCAATCAACTGTGGGAGAGACTTTTGATTGGATAATTTCCATGGAGGTATTACCCCACCCATTCAGGGTGGGTCTGAATTAAATCACTGGAGCCATATAAAAGAGCTTAGACATGCTTAGAGCTACAGCTTAAGAGAGACATTTTGGAGAATGCCATTTTGAAGCACAACCTGGGAGCAAGCAGACGCCAGCCACGTGCCTTCCCAGCTAACAGAGGTTTTCCAGATGCCAAAGGACTTTCTACAGTGAAGAGACCCTATTGTTAATGCCTTACCTTGGACACTTTATGGCCTTAAGACAGCAACTTTGTAACCAAATAAAGCCCCTTTATAAAAGCCAAACATCTCTGGTATTTTTGCAAATGGCAGCATTAGCAAACCGGAACACCCTTCTTCAACCAATACAAAACCAGACTGCAGTTTATAATAAAAAAATCTAAGATTACAAATCCTTAGGATTATGATATGCTCTTCTAAAAATATTAGAAAATAATAGTAACAATTTTACTAACTGTATTAACAATTAACACTGAGCATTTACAATATGCCAAGCACTCTGCTAAGCACTTCAACATTAAGTCTGCTGTGGTAGCTGCCTCTAGATGGCCTCCAATATCCTCACCTCCTGGTATTCACTCATTTATGTAGTCTCCTCCCACAATGAATAGAGCTAACTTTGCAACCAATAGAATATTGCAGATATGATGATGTTGCAACTTCTGAAACTAGGTGTTAAGAGACATCAGGGCTTTCAGTTTGATCTCTTTTGGATCACTCACTCTGCGGCAAGTCAGCTTTCATGCCAAGAAGTCACTCAAACAGCCTGTGGAGAGGACCATGCTGGAAGGAACTGAGGCCTCCTGACAGTTGCCATTAGCTATTTGTTGGAAGCAGATCTTTCAGCCCCAGTCAAGAATTCAGATGACTGCAGTACCAGCCATCATCTTCACTGCAATTTCGTGAGAGACCCTGAGACAGAATTACCCAGGGAACACTCTCCAAAATTCTTGACTCATCAAAATTGTGAAAGATAATAAAGCCTTGTTTTAAACCATATGTTTGGGGGTAATTTGCTATACAGCAAAAGGTAACTAATTCATCTTCTATTCCTTTAGGTCATTCTATGATATTGGATAGGTCACATAATCTTAACCTTCTAAATTAACGAAAGGATTGGAATACAACATAGCAATGTATCTCTTTACGAATGCTCTGTAATTGCACATATCCTGTGTTACTCTATTTCAGAGAAAACAATTCAATATTCTCTAAGAATTGTCTTGGTTGACCATTCATTTACTCTGCAGTGACCTTTTGCCATATCTAACTCATTGGTCTTTAATGCTATTTTTGATGTATTGCCCAGTCCATCCATAAACCCACCTCCAAGAAAGTTATATGAGGCTGGTGTAATGCTAACTCTTTTAAAATACAGTGGAAGCAAATGCTTCTAATTTATGCTGCCTTTTTATTCCCTACATAATTTTGATTTTAATGCTCCATCTCAACCACATCAATATCATTTTGCCACTAGCAATTGAAAACAAAATGTAAATGTTTCATTCCTCCTCTCGGCCAACTAAAGGGAAGTGCTCATGGCCCCAGGCCTTGATGTGGTTGGAAGGAGTTGTGATTGATTTTGTAGGGGAAGGAGTTTAATATATTAGGTTGCACAGGGTTTGAAATTCTGGAAAACTGGATTCTGGGCCCTTCCATACCATGAGTAACCTGCAAGATACTTGGCTAGCTGTATTTTCGTGGGGTTTTTTTAGCTATAAAATAAGAGCGTGGGAATAGCTTGTTCTAGGTCTGCCACACAAAGAGTAATGGGATGTATTTTGTTTTAAGGTAATTTAAAATATGACAGAGACTATTGGTAATAGGCTCTTTTTTTCACTTTGCCGCAAAGTCTGTGACCCATAGTCATAGCAGTAATGTAAGATCTAAGCCTAAATCTGATTCAAAGGGAGAAAGAGACCACAAAAATGTACAAGTCCTGACATTACAATAACTTCCTACACATCCTCTCAATCCAGTACCAAGGTTGTGCATTTCCTGTGTCAGAAGGTAGGAGTGGCAAAATGTGGAGGAAATAATTTCAGTAGAAATAGGAAAGTAAGTTTTTCACCTTCAAATATTTTTCTCTAAGATGTCCCTTCCCATCTTTTTCTTGTGAGCCCTGGGTACATTATGATCATTAGTCTGTGTTCTTGGACATAAGGGATATGGGCTAAATCAGACAACCATGTCTGGTATGAATTGGTTAATAGTTAAATTTTCAAAATCGCATAGATTGTACATATCAGCTACTAGGAGAAAGATTAGTGTGGCTCTGTCTTCACTAAATGAGGAAATGTAGAGTAAAGAAGTATGGTATTGCTATGCACAGAATGGTGCAAAGCTGAAATACTGCTTCAAATTGGAACAGCTATGACTTAGGACCTCAGATACTAAAGAGGTGAGTTTAAAGCACTCTCTCAGTGCAAACAAAGCCATTTTAGCATAGAAGACTTTTAAAGTCTTATCCATTAGAATCCGGTCCTTGAATTGGATTCAAGAACCTGATTGCCTCTAAGTTGCTGTTTTATATTACAAAGGCCAGGAGAGTTCATTGATATTTCTGAGTTATAGAAGACCATTCTATGGATGGAGCAGGTTGGGAAAGATGATGTGAAGTTCCTTCCAACTCTAACATACTATGGTTCTCTTCATTTTTATGTTCTCCCTCATGTGAGCCAATGCTCATTAATACAATAAGTGAGAGCACTAATGCTACCTGTTACACTAAAGTTCACTGGAAACTAGGCTGCAAATACTGAAAATATGTGTGAGCACATGCCTCATAGCTCTCACAATGATCAGAGAAAATCTTTAAAATATAGACAAAAATTAGTATGAGACCAAGGGAAGGTGGATTAGAGCATTGGATATTAGTAGGATCACAGTAGGTCTTAAAGTACATGATAGGAAGGCAATTTGTGACTAGAATGAGCAGAATTATCTAAGAACAGATATTTGGATTAAGGATCCACAACAATTCTGATTTCTTATAGCAATACCAGCAGATAAATTTCAGTTGACATGCTTGTTCAGCAACTTGTTAAGTTACTATAAGGAGAAGGAGTCTCTGGCCACATTAGGCTCTGCAAGAAGCCACATCTGTCATGGCCACAGGAGTGGATAGCGAGAGGATGAGTGATAGGAATAGGCCAGACCTAGAGAGGAGCCAAAGAGGGTGGGAGCTGAAGGAGCTCTTTGACACCCAACCTTTTCATTTTACAGATGATGCGGTAGGGAACCAGAAAAGTTATTTGAATTGCCTCAGGTCATGCAATAGTTTAGTCTCATAGCTGTATCTAGAAGTCTAGTCAATTTACCGATGCTTTCTGCATTGTGCTTCTGTTTTCAATTAAGAAAGTAAACAAGAAAGCGATATAAAAATATATAAATAATAAGCTAGTTCACTACTGGGAGGTCAAATTTTAAACTTATCCCTACTCTCATTGCAAAATATCCTTAGATAGATTAAAGGGTTAAAGTGAAAAACTTGTGAAAGAAAGCATAGGTGCAAGTGTATCTAATATGAGGAAGGGGGAGAACTTTCTAAGCATAAAACCATGGAATAAACTACAAAGCAAAAATGACAAATTTTGACTACATGTAAATTTTAATACAAAATATATCAAAAATATTACAAACAAATTTAAGATGAAATAATTAAAAAACACTAACCTTGGTGAGTAAGGTTTTGATGTCCCTAATATTAAAGACTATTCCAAAATATAGATAAATATGTATCTTTATATAACAGAAAAAATTGCAAGGAACCTAAATAAACCAAACCCAAATGGCACAAACCATGAAAATATCTGAGCCTCACAAATAATAAAACAATGCATTTTACTATTTTTTCCTATCAAGTTTGCCAATATTTTAAAATTGCCATCCTCAGAGTTGGTAAGGCTGTGGTTAAAACAGGATTATCACATAGTATTAGTAAAAATAATTTTCTAAATACTTGCTGCCCCACTCTCCCAGCGCCATCTTTATAGATCCTTGGCTGTACCCTTCTCTAAGGGAGTAGCATCATTCCCATCTTATTATATCATGGCCATGTGACTTGCGTTAGCCAATGGGACATGATCAGAAGTGACAGGTGACTCCTCTGAGCAGCAGTACTATGAACCATTGTGTGGTTGTGCCATTGCTCTTTTCCTTCTGTCTTAATACCAGCAAGTCCTCAGCCTGGATCCCAGAAGGAAGGAATCATATGGGCAAGGGCCGCAACTAACCCACAGCCCACAGATACTGTGTGTGACAAATCAGCCTTGGTTGTTGAACCACTGAAATTTTGATGTTGTTTTTACTGCAGCATAACCCAGAAAAAGTTGACAAATATAGTAGGAGTATAAATTGCACAATATTTCTTTAAAACATTTTGGCAATATATATCAGGGGCCTTAAAAATTAGCTGATACTATTGACCTACAAATTCCTTTCCAAGACTTTATGTGCCAAGAGGTTCATTGCAACATAACTTTAAAGGTAGAAATTGGAAATGAGCTGAATATCAAAAATTAGGGGGATGATTAAATTATAATAAATTCATTCTCTGGGATGTTACAGGCCATTAAAATGATGTTTACAAGTAATATTTAATGGCACAAGAAAAGATGCTGTATAATATGAGGTGACAAATCTGTGTACAAATTTTTAAATACTGAATGGTTCCAAATTTCTGATATGTACAAATGCATGTTATAAAAAAGGTTGAAAGGAAACATATCAAAAATTTTGTGGGTGCTTATTTCTTGATGGTTAAGGAAAAAAAAGTTGTTTTATTATTATTCCTTATGCTTCCCAGTATTTTTAACGTCATGAACAATAGGGTGTTTATTTTTATAATCATAAATGTATTATTTATGATTAAAAATCACCAGATTCTTAAAAATCACTTTTTTTAACTTTTAAAAATCACCAGATTCTCCTCATTTTGCAGATGACAGAATGAAACCTCAGAGAGATTGAGTAGGTCCAGGAGGAGACAGGATCTAGAATCTGGTGTTACATGTGCTTTTAACTATTACACATTTATTGCTTTAATATTATATATACTTCCTTGACTGTTAAACTTCTGCTAAAATATCTTTTTCTTGCAGATGAAAACCTAATATCCATTGACCTACTTACCATTTAAAAAAAAATTATTTTAAAACCAGAACAGACACATAGGCTTTCTCAGTCAATAATTTGGTTTCTAGAATTCATTCATTAAAATATATCTATATATTTACTTAGAATCTGTGAGGTTCCAGGGTATGCCAGGGGTGGGGGATTCAGTGGTGAATAAGACAGACGCTGGTGCCCTCCTCCTTAGTGAGCTTCCTACCAAGCAGATATAAGAGAGGCTTTTCTCTTCAGCATACCACCATCTTTTCTTTTATTTCAACTTTGAAGCATTTTTCTAATCATCAGAGTGATGTTTACATTATAAATATCCAGTAAATGCTATTTCTATATGTTTATTTTGTTGGTTGATTTTAAATACTCAATTCACCTGGCAAAATGCTAGAATGTTTCTCTCTAGAGGATAGGACAGGTAGTAGACAGGAAATATATCCTGAGATTTTTCCGTGTAGTTTTCCATAGATTTATTAATTCTTCTTAATTAATTCTTTCCCCATTAATAGCCTTTTGTTACTTTTCCAATTTTTGCTTTACAAACAATTTTTCACTGAACATCCTTCTATACCCAATGGTGTACTTGTGCAGGTATTTCTATACAATAGATGAAGAAATAGTTTTTGAAAGTTTCTCTTTTAAGAATGCCCTTTCTAACATTTGCCTAATGAACTCATCTTCACCCTCAAGATCCGCACTTATACAGTCCTCTCTCTTGGTGCTTTTTCCACTCGTTGGCCTTGTTGAACATCCACGCCTTAGCACTATTGGTTTGCTTGTCTGTCCTTCTACCTAATGTGTGAACCTTCCTGATGGTGAGGTCAGCTCTCAAAGGCCAATGCTGAGCACAATGCTTAGCATATTGTACATACTCAGTAACTATTGGCTAGATCAGTTGGACTATGAATGTTACAAACCATAAAAATCAAGAGTACAGAACAAAGGGAGGCCAAGACAGGCCTTTTCCTTTTAATTCAGGGAAAGGTCTCATGTGACATAGATTAAATTTTTAATAAATCGTAGATTTGTATAACATGTAAAACCATGGAAGTTGGCATGATTTGACAGATTAATGGAAGGTGAGGAAAATCGAGACTTAGAGAATTGGCAGGGGACTTAGGAATCATCTAAGCCATTAAGATGCTTCATCATCTCCACATGAGTTCACTCAGCCCTTTCTTGTATGTGTCCCCAAATGAACCTTAACTTGCGTTAGTTGCAGAATTGAATGATCTCAGTCACCAGCATGGTATTTACCAAAATTCTCTCATTCAAATATCATCTGAATGAGTTTGGTTACATTTGTATAGCATATCTTTTATTATTCATTAGATACTTTTTCTTTAAATTGGCATTTTTTTCATAAAGTGCATTTGAAATGGAACTTTTTATCATTCCTACAGTATCATGAAAAACAGTATCTTTTGACCTGAACAGGAGGTATCAGTATCAATAAATCCACTGTAACTGTCAGTATTAATATAGCTCTACACATACATACACACATATGCACACAGACACTTATCCATGTACCTAAATCCTTGCCTCATATTACAGTTGCTGGGTGCACCACATTTTTGGAAAAAAAAATGTATTGGAATATACCTCTTTAAGTAAAACTTAAATTAGCCTATTTTCATTTGGCTATTTTAACAAATGCAACATTATGCAACTTATTGCAAGAAAAACATCCTGGTTTGGAATTTAGTAGGGTAGGGTGAAGGCTGGGGATGAAGAGTTCCGTGAAAATCAATCAAGCGAACAACTATCGCTGGAATTCTGCCTAAGTGCAATGACCATTGGAAAGAACATCACTGTGGTGGCAACACTGAAAGGTCAATGCCTTTACTTAGAAAGTTCTTCTTAGTTCATGCTTTAATTTAAATTCAAAAATAATAGAGCTCTATTTTAAGTGATTAAATAGAGTTTAAGCAATTCCCCTACAATCTGATTCCCTCTGTAAATTTGCTCAGCAAATCCTTTCTCTATAAAGAGTATAAAAAGAAATTTCTAACCAACCCCAATTTGAATAAGGACTTAAAAAGCTTTCCCTTAAAAGACTTCTGAATTCCTAGTCTTGGCTAATTTCAATTTGCTTTGTGACCTTGAGCAATCATTTCACTTCATTGAACCTCCGTTTCTGAAGCTATGAAACAATAGGATTGGACTAGACCAGCGTTTCTCAGAATGTGATCCCAAGAACAGCAGCATCAGCAGGAGCTCTTTTAAAAATGCAAATTCGTGGGTCCCAAGCCACGAATACTGCACCAGAAACTCTGGCGTAGGGTCCGGTAATCTGTGTTCCAACAAGCCTCCCAAGTGAACCGGATGCTAAAGCTTGAGAGCCACTGAACTAGATGATATGGAAAGATCCTTTGGCCCTGCCATCTGTGAAGTGCTGTGTTCCTGTGGTCCCTGGAGGAGACGGGAGCAAAAGAAACCCTATGTTACCAGTGGGAGGGAACACCAGCTTGGATGAACTGCTTAGAGAATGAATTTGCTCTTAGGAGGAGAGTCACCTGGCCTAACTAATGACTACAGATCCCGTGGGGAGAAAATCCTGGGAAGAGTTTCTCTGGCCACCTGGAAAGGAAGCAGTGACAATATGGGAGAATTCTCTCCTGGTGCTTAGGGATGGAAAGAGGCAGGCAGATAACGTCTTCATTAGGAACAGCTTGACATGCACCATGCATGCATTGTGTATACAAACAGAAGTGGTGTGTGATTTAGCCTCGGGAATAGGGTTCCTAGAGATATTTAAATTCCCATAAACTACGGTCCTCATTTTTTTTTCTTCTAAATTTTAGGAAGAGTGGCGTTTGGTGGGGTGGGGTGGGGTGGGGTGGGGAAGCTGTGGGGAAGTAAATCATAGCATGACCAAGGAAAGAGAAAGTTCTACAATCAAGAGGCCACGAGGTATTTTCTGGCCCACAGAGTCCTGAGGGAGCAACGATTTTCCCAGCAAACAAATCCATCACAACCCCAGAGAAGCCTGCACAGATGCAAAAGCAGAATGGGGGAAGCTGGAGGGGTGGTAATGGGGAGGGAGAGGCAGAAAGGAATTCGGGCACCACCTAGTGGCCCATGAGACAAAGCTCTTGTCCTAACAGCAAAGGATGGCTGGCAGAGAAGCAGTTTGTTTAAAAGAAAGCCTTTTAATACAGTTTAATTGCTATTCCTCGGGGAATTAATTAAACCCTGAGCTCTTCACCATGCATGAGCACAAAGCGACAGCCCTGATGGTAACATCAGAGATTAGTGGGCAGGAAGCTGCTTTGGGATCAAAGAATCCTGAACGTATCAACAATTCCTGTCAATTGAAAAGCACTCCATGATTTACATGTTGAAAAACTCATTCCATCCTCAAATTAACCCTGAGAAATAGTTTCAGAAGGAAAAATCATCTCCTATTTTACAAATAAAAAAACTGAGGCCATAAAGAGCAAATTGCAAAGCAAAAACTCCAACCTCAAACACTTCACTTCCTTAACATCGTGTCTCTAGAGCTCTCAGTCATACTACAGAATATTCTAACAAGTTCAGAGTGTGTGAAACCCAGAAGCCCATCTCTTCACAGATCATAATACAAATGTTCCAGACATTCCATGGCCTTCAAATAAGTGCCAGAATTAAAATCAATGATTCCACCGTTTTTCCTCTGTTCCATCCTGAAGAATATAAGACATGGAAATCATTCTTTCATGCACAGAGCTTATAAATTGATTGAGCATGTGGATTCAAGCACTGGGAACAATTAGGTAAGAAAACAGGATCACATAGAATTACCTACTGGTTTGGTTGGAAAAAATTGTAAATGTTTAGTTCTTTTAATGACAGGGGAAAAGGAGATTCTTCACTAAATAGGAAGCAAAACTCTTAATTGGGCAAACCAAGGACAAGAGCACCATCGCCTGGCTTCACCACTGTTTCTCTACTCTGAGTCACTGTATGGGTCTCAGGACCATGGTAGCCGAATTCTTTACTTTCTTTTGCTTTGCTGCAACTCCCCACACCCAATATATTTTCTATGCAACTCGGTAAAACAGATGGTGACATTTCTCCCCTTAAAATCCTGCAAGGCTTTCCACAGCCTTAGAAGGAAACAAAAACCTTTCGCCGTTGCCCATAGACTCTAAGTGGTCTGGTGCTTCCTCTCGTTCCTTCTTGATGCCATTTTCTGTATCGCTTACACCTTGCTTGCCACTCTAGTGATCGGACAGTTCCCACAGCGGGCCGCGCCTGGTGCTACCTCAGCAACCATGAGGGTGATTTTTTTCATATAGCGCAAATAATAATTCCTTCAGCTTTTCTCACATCCCTTACCTCCTCAGAGAGCCCTTCCACCTCCCTACCGTACTGCCCCTTCTCCAGTCCTCTATCCATCATTCTTTTCCCTTTTCATTTCCTACTCCTCATAGGCTAAAATTTCCTTGTTTGTTTGATGGTCCACTTATTGTCTGTTTGCCCAATTAAAATATAGACTAGAATAGAAAAAAATCATTTCTATCATGTTTACAGTGTAGGACTTAGATCAGAGTACGTACTCAACAGATATTTATCTCTACTACCAAGACTTATACAGAACTCAGATGAGAATAACCAAGAATATTGGTTAAATATAAGTTGCTTCTCCATTTAAAGCAAAGGTGAGAAAGAAGTTCAGTGGGCAAAAGACAGTATTTTCAGTAAATGGTACTGGGTCCATTGTACATCTACATTGAAAAAATAGTGATTTTTACCCACATCTTATAACATACAAAAAAATTAACTTAAGTTGGATTGTATATCTAGTTTTGATAGGTAAAACAATAAAACTTCTAGAAGATACCATAGAATTTCTTTATAACTCTTCTGAGGTAAAGAGTCCTTAAATAAGATTCAAAAAGCACCCACAATAAAGGTAATTTTTGATAAATCGGTCTATACTGAAATGAAGAACATTTGTTCTTCAAAAGACACCATTGCAAAGAAAAAAAAAAAAAGACAGAGTTTGAGATGATATTTGCAGTATTATATGTAACAAAGAATTCAATCCCAGAATATGGGAAGAATTCCTATCAATCAGTTTAAAGACCTAGACAGGCCAATAAAAACAGGCAAAAAGCTTAACAGGTACTTTACAAAAAAATACCCAAATGAAAGGGTGTCTAACAGCATCAATCATCAGGGTGATGCAAATAAAAGCCATAATTATATACAACCATACATCCATGCACCAGAATGAGAAAGACATATTCATAAATACATAACACATACACACATACATACATGCATTACCTATAAACATACACATACACAAATATCCCACCCATTGGAAAACATGTGTTATCTGCAGCTCTCAATTACTGCTTGTAATATGGTAAATTAATACACTCACTTTGTTAAACTGCTTGACAGTATCTTCTGCAAGTGACAAAGCATATGATCTATGACCCAGCAATTCCATTCGAGGTTATATAACCAAGAGCAATATTCAGGTATGTATAAGAAACAAGACAGGTACGAGAATGCTCATAGCAGTACTATTAAGAATAGCCCTGAATTAGAGACAATGCAAATGTCCATCAGCAGTAGAAACGATAAATTTTGATATATGCAAAAAATGGAATAATCTTCAGCAATCAAAAAGAACAAATTACTGCTAAACCAAACAATTTGGATCAATTTCACAAGTATAATTCAGGGGGAAATAAGCCAGACACAGAACACTCTATAAAGCATAATTCCCTCCATATAAAGTTCTAAACCAGGCAAAACTAATCTTGTGAAACAACTCAGCATAGTGGCTACCTTTGGGAGAGAGGCCAGTAAAAGGCCTGAGGATAGAGTGAAATTTTAGAGTGCTGGTAATGTCTACTTCTCTAACCCAGGTAATGATTACATGGGGTGTTGTCTTTGTGATAATTAACCAAGATGCATGTTCATGAATTCTGTTCAGAATTTGTACATTTTCCTGCATGTGAGTTGTACTTCAAGAAAAAAATTGAATAAACTAACAAATATATCTTTCATGAAGGAAGAAAGAAGAAAAGGAAAGAAGAGAGGGGAAAAAGAAGAAAGGAAGGAAGGAAAGGAGGAAGGAAGAAGGAGGGTGGAAAGAAGGAAGGAAATAAGGAAAAGAGAAAAAAGGAGGAAAGGAAAGGAAAAATAACATTGATTCACCTTTATTATTTTTCATCAAACCACAGAATCCCGACTGCCTCACCGTGTAGAACTCATCGTCAACTGCCTCTCAGTTCTGCATTTACTCCTTCTGAATATCTGCATCAGTACCTGCCATATGGGTCTCCTCTCATGTTATCTCCCATCTACCTGTGACCTCCCCATCTGATGGATCTGGTTGCCAAGCCCAGAGTTTTTAAACTAACTCTCTTCTAATTGTCAGTAGAAAAGCCATATCTAGACAACAATATATGCCTAATAGTAGATCTGACACTAACTAGAAACAAACTTAGAAGTGGGTCACCAGGAAGAAAGGACATTGAAGCCAGGCTATTTAAAAAATGGTTGTGAAAACTGGGACTGTCTGATCTGAAAACAAAAAACAAAAAACAAACAAACAAAAAAAAAAAAATTAAGAGCATATTTGCTGGGAACACTGAATATTTAGCACCTACTCCTCCACCCCATAATGGATCCTATAGCTGAAGTCTTGAGACTGACAGCAGTAAAAGTGAGTGTTACCCAATAGTGCTCTAAATTATTTTGATGGGACTAGGTTATGATATTCTAAATTAGTGGAACCCAAAGCTTGCTGCTATCAGAATCACCTAGGGAGCTTGTTAAAAATATAGATTCTCCAAACCCTGTCCCAGACTTACTGATTCAGAAACTCTGGGGATCTATAATATTTAGCAAATTTCCTAAGTCATTCTTACATAGCAGAACTCAGGAGTTAGGAGAATCTATTCTAAACAGTCAACCCTCTGTTGGAATTTTTATTTTTTATTTTTAATCAATGGGGATTTATTGGCTCCTGGTTTTGAGGAGAAGTCCAAATCTAGGCATCATCAAGGTGATGCTTTCTTCCCGAAGACTGGCGTTCCAGGGCTGTCTGCCGGTGACCCTTGGTCCTGGGCCCCTCTGTCACCTGGCGGCCTCTCCCAGCCTCTTGCTTCTCTTCAGGGTCCCTTTGAACTTCAGCTTCTGGCTGCCCCCTCCCCACTCCTGCTCTCTCTCTGTGACCTTCCCCATATTACTCCCTTCAGTAATAGGTGTAAGACCCCTCCTGGGATCACACTTCCCCTGAAGTAGCCTAATCAATAGGTCCCCTTTACCAGGGTCCACACCTACAGGAATGTATCAAGTTTAAGAACCTGTTTTTCTGGGGTACAGAGCTCCAAGCCACCAGAGATGGCTACTCTGTTGGAATTTATTTCTATCCCTTCCTAGTTATGTAGCTTTGGACAATTTATTAACTTTCTAAGGCCCACTTTCCTCCTTAGTAACATGGAAATGTTAATTGGAGTTATCTAATAGAGCAGTTTGAGTATTAAATGAAGTGTTGAGCCCCATGCAGTGTTTGACAAATATTAAGGCACCCAATAAATGCCATCTACTACTGCTATGGATTGTGTCCAGAACTGATCTGAAATCAGCATGTGGAAATCACTGTTTTAAAACACTCTCTTATTTATGCAAGCGATGTCATCACAGAGAGTATTGACAAATTCACATATTAGCAATATCACTACCACTCTTTGGGGTATTTGCCTCGTAAATAGACCCTTATCTCCTAGACTGTGAGCTTAATGAGACAGGATTCAGATCTATTTAGCTTACCATTGTATCAGATATATTTAGCTACTCTTCTAGCATAGTGCTTGATGCATAGTAGACATGCAAAAATAATGTTGCATGAAAGGATGCATAAATTAATGATGAAGCATGGACAGTCTTACAGCTCTGCCTCTCCAGCTTCAGTAGCCATGCCAGTTAAGAATGCAAAAAGAAGAGAAAACATAGTAACATAGGGTATGACTAAAATTCTCTCTGGAGAATTTAAGACCCATAGGGTTGTCAGGTTTAATAGATAAAAACACAAGATGCTTAGCTAAATTAGAATTTCAGAAAAACAACAAATGATTTTTAATAAAATATGTCTGGAGCAATATTTGAACTATCCTTACACTAAAAAAAAAAAAACTCTTGTTTATCTTAAATTCAAATTCATCTGCATGCCATGTATTTTACCTGACAACACTAAAACTAATCTAGTGTAGTGTTGGAAATGAGAAGTTATTAAATATGGCAGGGGGTAGTGGATAAAAACTCACTGTTGTCTAAGGATCTGATTGGCTGTTTGTTTTATGGGTGTATATGTAGTGTGTTGCATGTTTATGGGTGTGTGACGGAGATTTTCAGTAAGATTTTGCCTCTATTAAAGCCCTGTATGACAACATTTAAAAGGTTAGAATTTCAACCATTATGTCTAATTTCTTGATAGCTTTCTTATGACAGAAGGGTTCTGGATGCTGAGCCAATCCTTTCTTATGCCGGCTTCTCTAAAACAGAAGCCCATATTCAAGCTAACAAGTAATTGGCCTTCATAAGAGATGTGTAAACAAACCATTAACTCATGAACTTTCTAATTGTTCTCACCTACTATTTGATCTAAGCTCATAATGCGGCTGTAGAAGAGATTCAAATGCTGGCTGGGGGATTAAATAGATTATCATTAAGGTCCTTCTTTCAGCCATAAATTATACATTCATATGAATTCATATACAATCATGTATGTTCAAACAAATTATTGGAAAATATACTATCAGGAAAAAGGACTAAGATGTTTAACTTGGAGTTCCATGAGCCTAGGGGCACCAGACCTAGCTAGTCTCCCCATGGTGCCTCCTTGGCCTTTGATGGCTACAGTTATTTAATGTTGCCATGTGATCTCCCCACCCCCTGCCTTCCTGATTCCCCTTACCCTGCTCTATTTTTTCTTTCATTTTTATAAAAGTATCTATGACCTTCTAGCCAACTACAAAATTTATTAATTTATTATGTACTGTTTATTATTTGTGTTTCTTTAGAAGGTAAACTCATCCTCAATAGCTGGCCAGTTTAGGCACAAATCCTGTCTTCAGTGGGAAGCACAATAGTTGACGACTTAAGAATATCTAAGATCTTCCATTGCCCACCGAATGTTATCTGTACACACAAGTTTCAGAAATATCAAAAATTGACCTTGTCCTGAAATACTCTTATAAAATGCACCACCTCCCCATTTTGATTCCCTGCTCCTATGAATAATTCAGTAGGAAGCAACATAATATGTGGAGTAAGAATGGGTTCCAATGACCTGTGCTTCAACTCGAGCTCTTTAACTGAAGAGCTCTGCAATCTCAAGCCAATCACAGAAAGGCTCATTTCCTCAGCTATGCAATGTAGGGATTTTGCCAAATGAACTCGAAGATACCCTTTATCTCTGAAGGTACTCTGATTTAGAGCTCCTGAAACCTCACATTGATTTACAGTTGCTAGCAATAAGAAGCTGAATTAAAATGGTGTGTGCCCGTGGGAAGAGGCAAGGCAAGTGAAGAAGTGACCTCGCAGAGAGCCAGAGGAAATGGGACCCATTAAAAAATGTTGTTGATTTCACCCTTTTGTTAGTGAACCAGCTCTTTGGATAGCTGGATCTAGAATTAAGAGAAATAGAACACTGTGTAACCAACAATTAGTCAAACCAAATACTGATGTAAAGTAATTTATTATAATTACTTTAACATATAATTTTTTCTGATCTAATAGTGCCTTGTTTATAATAATGACCATAATAAATTTTAGAATTTGTTGAAAACAAACTGTGTGCCAGACACCAGACACTGGACTACTACTCACCTTGCAAGAAGTATTTAATTTGAAACCTGCAACAATCTCTGTGAGGTATAGAGTGTGATGACCATTTCATAGATGAAGAAACTGAGGCTTGGGATGGTTAGTGTGTCCATTATCATGCAGCTTCTAAATTGTAGAGATGGAAGTTGAGCTCAGGTGGAGTTGCCAGGGCCTGCACACTTAACCCATTCTGAAATGCTTCCTCTCTCCTCTCACACTGTGTTACGTGCAACCATGGTGTGTTCTTCTCTACCAATAGCATCAGAATATCATTGTGCACAGCCAGAGGCCACATCCTTCACCCTTGCCCACCCGTGGACCCAGGCATGGTGGGGACAGAATGTGTCTGTTGTGATAGCTAGAGGACAAATAATACATTTTTTTAAAAATCTTTTTAATTAGAGAAGTTATAGGTTTACAGAAAAATCATGTAAAAAGTATAGCATTCTCATTTGTGCCGCCCCCCCCCCCAATTATTAACACTTTGTATTAGCATGGTGCCTTTGTTGCAATGATGAAAGAGTATTATAATTGTACTAGTAACTCTATTCCATAGATGATACTTGTTTTTATCTTTTCACTTTAGTCTTGAGAGTCATGCCTGTATCATCATAATTTGTCTCCCCCAAACTGTGTCAAATAAGGATCAAGTGACACCTGAGAATTTAGTGACAGGAATTGAATTAAGTGATGAAGTTTAAGACCACAAAAATGGTGACGGAAGTGGGTTTTTTTGGAGATAACAACTCAGATATTGGCTTGGATAATAGGTACATAAGAAAAGGATTGAAATAATCCTGGAAAAATTGACTTAATGGTGAAATTTATTTTAAAGGCAACTAAGGGAGCCCCTCATTTTTATAATACGTATGGGAGGGCATACAAGGAACACTGATTTATAGTTCAATATGAACGTGCCCTTGTAAGAAAATTTCAAGGGCGTATGGGATACAAGAAGAATGGCATCTGCCCTGGACTTGCTGGTAGGAGGAAGGGGGTAAGGAATGACCTCCGACGTGAAATGATGTCTGAGTTAATAAGACCTGAGGAAGTACAGGAGTTAGTAAAGGAAAGAGGGGTAAGGCTAACACTGTTCTTTACCTACCAAAAAGTTACCCTCCTTTCTTTTTAGTTGAAGGATAATGAGCTTTGGGGAAGCTGAGCCTATTTCTGGTCAAGGATAAGTCTGTCAGGGGGAGGATGATATTTTGGAAAAGGTCTTTTGCTCCCAGGGTTAAAAGAAGACACATGTATAGTAATTGTCTGCTCTGCATATAAAGCTGCTTCCTGCCCAGGAATGTATTTGTGTGATGATTGGGGCTGCTTCAGCTATCTTATGACCATAAGGCAATGGCCATTAGAATCATGAAGCACCATTGTCAGAGTCCTTACGTGTTTGAATTACTGAATTTGAACATTCATTTACAAAGTTGTCTTTGGGTGAGAAAAATAAATCTCTATGTCTCTAAGCCACCGTTTGTTGTGATTTCTAGTACTTTTCACTGAAAATATTCCCAACTAAAAGACAGGCTCAGGGGTGTAGAGTGGTACAGGTAAAGGGCTGGAGACTAATAAAACTTTAGTAGATTTCAAAATGTAAAAGAAATTTCAGAGTAGTTGAAATGAGCATAGGCAATTGAGGAGGAGCAACAAGAGAAGAAAGGGGCCCTAGCTTGCCTAGCTTTCATTCTCATTCATTCAACAAATATTGAGGAATTGTCTGTTTCTGTTAGGGACTTTACTGGGCACTGGGGATACAGCCAAATCAAAATAGGCAACAATCCCTGCTCCAGTGGTATTTGCATTCTAAGTGGTTAGGACATGCTTGGGTGGTGGAGCTTTAACCAGTACAGTCAAGGGACACCTCACTGAGAAAAGTTCATTTTGCAAAGACTTGAAGGAGGTAAGAGAAAAGGCTCAGTGAATATGTCGAGGAAGAGCATTCCAGGCAGAAGGAACAGCAAATGCAAAGTCCTGAGGACATACTATGCCTAGCACTTTCAAGGAATAAGATCATTGCAACTGGAAATGAATGAGCCAGAGGGAAATTACTAGGAGATAAGTGCAGAGAAGTAATGAAGAGACACTGTGTAGGGTCTTGTAGATCATTGGAATAGCTTTGGCTTTTACTTCAAAAGAGCACAAAGATGTTGGGAACTTTGGAAAAAGGAATGGCATGTCCTGTTTAACAGAATTATTTCTGCTCACTCCTGCTATGTTAAAAACCAGCCTATAAATTTATTTTAAACCGTGTCTTTGCTTTACCATGGCTATTGTAATGAGAGAGTTTAATGAAGCAGAAATTGATCCATACTTTACAATTCCATGTATTTTAGGATTGATAATAAATGCTGCAAAAACTTTAAAAAAAAAAAAAAAACAACCAGCCTATAGGGACAGGGGGGAACATACAAGGACAAGAGAGGGGCAGGTGCCTCTTGTAATAATGCAGACAAGTGGTTGTACTAGCTGGGACAAGAAGAGGCTTGGCAAATGTGATGGGAAGTTTGGGATATCTATCCTTCTTTTCTTCCCTCCTTACTTTTCTTTCTTCTTCTTTTTTTTCTGGATGGTTGAATCAACAGGGTTTACTGATGGATTGATTGTGAGAGCATAAGGAAAAGAGAAGACTCAAAGACTGATTCCTAGAAATACACACTGAATGACTAAAACCATGGAGTTGTTTTTTAATGAAGGCAAGAAATACTGTGGAGGGATCAGAATTTAGTACTGAACATGCTAATCTTAAACTACTATTTAGATATTTAAGTAGAGATGTTAAATACTCGGGTGTTACAAGAGTCTGGAATTTAACAGAGAGTCTTGGGCTGGAGATAGAAGTAAGAGCAATCTTCAAAGTAGAGATGGTATTTAAAGCCGTGAGAGTAGATGGAGGGAAGTAGCGATCCAAAGACTGATGGCTGGTGAATTTCAGTAATGAAGCATCTCAGAGATGAAGAGAAACATGCAAACAAGACTGAGAAGGAGCACCTGTAAAATACAGGAGTTATGGTGGACCAGAAACCAAGAAAAGAAATTATATCAGGAAGGAGAGAGCTAATAGTGAATTGACATAGCTAGCACCTTGAGTTGGTTAAGGCTCATATTAGACCCCAGATCTACTGATCCTGGCTTCAAACACAGGGGGAGTTTTGGAACAGGGTCACCAGCCCCAGCTTGCTTCCATGACAGACTCATTGCATAACTAGAGTTGTTTGATGTCTGTTTGTTTGTTTGTTTGTTTTTAAATTTGGCACAGTAGATAAAGGGTTCAAAATCAGGGTCTACAGTCTATAAACCATAGAGAATAATAGCATTGTCAGGATTAGTGGATGTCCAGGGCATTGTGATTTTTCTTTCTTCCCTTCTTTCTTTTTTAAATAGAACAGTCATTCTGCAAAAATGACAGAGACTGAATTTTCAGTCTGTTGATGAGCCAAGATTGCTTGGGAAGCATACCAACAGGATAAAACAGCCCTAGTGAGTCTTTATCATATAGCCATGCGTGTCAAATAATATGAAAAATTCCTAAGAAACAGAGGAGGAAAAACGCTAGAGTGAGAGTTAAAAGTCTCAGCTTCGTGCATCATTAATGAACAAGAAGGAAAAGAGAAACCCATCTCTCCCTTGTATGGAGAAATGATGGAGCAGCAGCTCTTATCATATCACTCTTCTCTGTGCTTCATAAAATATGAGTAACTTTTGGCAACCAGTCAAAATGAAAGAGGAAATATGCAAAATACACACGTACTCTTGTGCACACACAGGAGGAGATAGGAGAAATGAGAGCTTTAAGGTTGATTTGCTGAGAATAGGAAGCTAATACACACACACATGCACACACACACACACTTTGTTCTGAATTTTGAAAGCAAATGTCAAACACATTTTCAATGCTGACTTTCATAGCTGTGCCTTTGCATGCTACTTTGGCTTCTAAAGAGTGAAATTACCGTTTATCAACCATTTTTGTATCCACTATCCATGAATTTTGGCACCATAAGCATTCAGGAAAGAACTGTACTAAATTCCTCCTTAATTTAAGAAAGACTTTTTTTCCATGAATAGGGAAATCAATTGTGTAAATATTTAAACAGTTCAAGATAATATACTGTTTTCAAATATTCCAAAGCACTTTAAAAGCACCTGGAAACATATGTTTTGACAAAATAATTATTTGTGCTTACAACAAATCATTAAAGTAGGTTCCATAAAGGCTTCTATCCCACAACATTTTTTTAGGCCTATTTAAATAGAAACTACAAATGGTTAGTCTTGGAAGGAGTTGTGGTAATACAACTATTTTTTTTAAAGATAAAAACAATTTTATTTGTTAAAAAGCACTCTACATATACTATTTCTTTTTCATAATTGCCACAATAGTTTTATTGCCAAAATCAAATTATATTTTTCCCAATTATTTGCAAATTAAAGAGATTTGGCTCAAGTTGTGAATTTATATCATATTCCATGTATGTGTTTCATCTATGATCTACATTACCACTGTGGTTAATATAGAATCTGCACAATAACAATTTTTAGAGCTAAAGAAAAGCCTTGAGATAATCTAGCCCAAATCCTTTATTTTATTTATGGGGAAATTTCAGTTCAGAGAGGTTGCGATTTGCATATTATCACACAGCAAGTCAGTGAAATCTAGACTTGTGTTTCACTTATTGAGAGTGATGGCAATTTCATCAGACAAGTCCTTCTGCTCTGAATGTGATTTCCATCTAGTCAGACCTCCCTTTATGGCATTGTTTTATTTCCTAATGGTTTGCCATTATGCAAAACTGGTACCTTTTAACATTCTGTTGGTCTAGCCATGTTAATAACCACTTAGGTTCATAAGGAGCTTTATAGAGTTTCCATTTGCAAAGCACTTTCACATTCATTCTCTAACATGACCCCTTGCATTAGTATGAAGAAACATCATTAACCTGATCACATATAGGCAAAACTGAGACTCAAGTTCAAAGACTAGTTCAAGGGAATCCAGCCAAGGCAGGATAAAACTATACCAAGCCCAGGTAGATGGTTCTAAAAACCATCAGGTAACGAAGGTCAGAATCTTATTCCTAGTTCATTGCTGAAAGTACCTGGAGACAATAGACAATATTGTCCTCTGATGACCTGTGATTTCTTCCAAATTTATTCAAATTCTTGCCAAGCTTACTAAACTGAAAGAAGGAAAGAATGAGAAAACTCAGGTCTATGTACATTGCCATTATTTTTAAGAATATGATGTGTTAGCCTCATCCACATTATGGGGGAAAAAAAGCTTATTTTGTCTTCAAAGCTTCCCTTTTTCCAAATGGCTACTAAATAAGATGGTTTATTTCACATGATTGATTACAGAAATCCTGCTCATATATCCAAGGGCTGACATTTTAAATCACATCTTCTATGCAATTGAAGGGAATGAAATGATTTTCGTATCTTGACATGATTGATTATTTGGAAGCTGAAGCCAAAAATCTATAAGAGTTCAATCTATAGCTCCCACCAGCTGATAGCATATTATCAAAGCTTATTAAAATCATGCATGACTTGCAAGTGGAGGTTTATATCTGACAGTAAGCAAATATAATGGCCTTGTGCCTTCAGACTGCACTTTTGTATTAATGTGCTGGTTGATATATCTATTTATGAAAGAATTATAGGTGATGTAAATTTTACCTTTACAGATAAATGGTAAATCCTTTTGGCATAATCTCCATATGAGATTGGGAAAATTCTAAAACAGTGATGTGGCTGAATGTTGATCAGAGGAAGATCTGTAGAGAGTCTCTTAATAGCAACTCTTTGTCCCAATAGGATGCCTCTTCCTGATTTTTCTAAGGGTCTCTTCCTTTAATCCAAACCCTGAGAGGCATCTCAGCTATAAAGATGAGTAATCAGAGCATATCAGCTGAAATTTACACACTCTGGTATAAGCTGATTTATTGAAGAATGTTTCATTCATCTAAAGTTACGCAGCAGGATATGGAACATAGAGACCAGCCACTGTTCTGAGAGGTGGCACATTTATGGTAAAATCAATGCTTAAGTTATCATTTCCCCTACTTTAATTATAATTCCAATTATCTTTTTGGATGGTGCAGATCAAATAAAAATAGGTCATGTCTCTCCATTGTAAACACCATCCCGTAAATCTGGGCTCTGCCATTGCTGGACTCTACAACAGGCATTTAACCCAACTCCTGTGTGCCTAGAGTTAAATTCCATTGTGGGGTTTGTATTGCCAAATAGCAAGTCTCCCTGTGACTTTGTTACTGGACAGACAGAATCACTCATCGAGAGAATACCCATACCACCCCAAGGGGAGCTAACATTTCCAGCTTAAGACTCTGCATTGAAATGCATGAAATATTCCTTTTTAAAAAGTTGACAAGTCTACTGTGAATGCCTTGAAGGATCTATGTCTTTATTATCTCTATACTCTCTACACCTCCTGGCAATGAGCAATTAATTCTCATCCTACAAGCATTGTTCTAAGTATTAGTGATATGAAGGTGAACAAGAAAGGTGTATATGGCCTCTATACTTGGAGAGCTGGCTGTCCAAATGGTAGACACTACAACTAAACAAGTAAGTGCAATAAGGATTTATAAATGCTGTATTAGAGAAAAACAAAAGTTAGTACAAGAACACAAGCAATAGCCCCTCTAGAGAATGTTTCATGGATGAGAAGAAGATACAGCACTGTCCTGGCAGATGGAGGTAAAGAGGCAGGGAGGAGTATTTCAGGACAAAGGAGCAGTATGTGCAAAAATAATGAGCTGTGAAAGTGGTTTGGTAGACATGGGGAAATTAGATGGTCCTGCAAATCATGATTAAAAAAAAAAATAAAAACTGCACTTTATCTTGAGGGTATGGGGAAGCCATAAAAGGGTTTTAAGCAGGAAAATTACATGTTTATTGTCTTAGTTCTCCTGAGTTGCTATCACAAATACTGCACAATGGGTTGGTTTTAACAATGGGAATTTATTGACTCATGGTTTGGGGGCTAGGAAAAGTTCAAAGTCAAGGTGTCAGCAAAGTGATGCTTTCTCCCCAAAGTCTGTAACATTCTGGTGTTGGCTGCCAGCAATCCTTTTGTTTCCTTGGCTTGTATCCCTGACTCACATCACATGGCTATGTCCTCCCCCTTCACTTCTGGGTTCCATTGACTTCTGGCTTCCAGTTCCTCCGTGACTTTCTCTCCTTCTGAATTTCTTCTGTTTTTAAAGGACTCCGGTTATTCTGATTAAGATCCAACCTCATTCAGTTAGGCCACAACTTAATTTAAAATAACATCTTTAAAAGATCCTATCTACAATGTGTTCACACCCAAAGAAATGTGGATTAAGTACATGTCTAAAATAGGATACATAATTCAATCTACTATAGCCCTTCTCATTGAATGTAGTAAATATTGAAGTAATTGTCTCTGGAATAAATTAATGAGTGAATGAAAACTACGTCACAATTTATGGTAAAAATGACTAACATTTATAGAGTACTTCTGATTTTTCAAGTTTGCCTTCTTCAAAAATTCTATTTTACCCTTGCAGTATTCTTTACTGCAAATAATTTAGATATCAAACATGTTTCAAAAATGGAGAAATGATGCTAGAAATTCAGTGGTTTTCCTAAAAGTCACAGTTACAGTTAGTTATGACTCAGTATTTGATGTAAAACATTCTGTTCTCAGTTCCATAAAATGATATTTCAGCCTAAAACTCCAATAATTTGACAAAATATCAAATTGGGGAAAAAACTATAAAGTTCAAGGGTTGGAGAAAATAAAATAATTCATTCATCAATTATTTGATTGGATTAAGGGTGTTTTATTGCTCAAAATACCTAAGGAATTACTTTGACTTGATAGCAAGAGACAAATTAATGTTTTAAACTAATGGTTAGTGGTTTGCGTAAAAGTTTGCTGTGCTATTGTTTTCTTTGCATGGTTGGTGAGATCAAGGAAAAGACTGACTCTCATGTTAGAATTAACAGAATGTCAAATAGTAACAGTTCATGTGAAAACACATCTTTAGAATCTGAGGTGACCATGGGAAAATATGACCTTGAGAAATAGTGGGGAACTTTAAGAGAGCTGTGGACTTCCACATTACACATTAGGGGTTGAGGTCATCTTGTGGATCTAGATGCATACAATCTTCAGACTTTTGCTATAATCTGGGTTAGAAACAGTTAGGTTGACATGATATTCCATATAACCCTATTCTAAGGCTTACTTCTCTTTCCTAGAAGTTGTCTCTACGACTATGGCTTTATCTGCTCCTTCCATGGCAATTAGATGGTGATGACCTAGATGGCTATATTGCCAACACTGCCTCCCTCCTGAGCAGCAGATTCAAATCTCAGCAGCCTAATAGACATTGCCACATGGATGTTCCCTACACTCTCCTATTCAATGGTTCGAAATTTACTCCTTTCCTACATCTACATACAATCTTGTTCCTGTATCTTTAATTGATGACAGCATCAGTACTAAATTCCCCAATTAGAATTTTTAGACCTACCTTTGTCTACATCCATCCCAGTTACCATCCACCCATCCATTCACAATTAAGGAATCACTAAGTCCAGAAATTTCTGCATTCTCAATGGCCTTTTCCCAAATCCTTTCCTTCTATCCCCACTGCTTCTGTCTTAATTCAACACCCATCATAACAGCATTAGTGTGAGAACACATGGACTGTTTTTCTCAGCCTTAAAGACCTGCTTATTCAATAAAATCTCAACAGTTTCTCCTATTATCTTTTAAAAATAAAATTGCATTTTGTCCACCCAAAAACCTGCACATGAATGCTGACTTCAGCCTTCTTTGTAATAATCCCAAACTGCGAAAAATAGAAATGTCATGTTCACATGCTCTGTGGTCATCACCCAGCCCTCAACTACCCCCTATCTCCTCTTCTATTATGCAACAATTTTCATTCTGTTTCCTTTCCACTACCGTGGGAGACGTTAGGTCCAATGAAAAGGCTGACCAGACCGTAAGCCCAGAAACCAGGAACAAGCAGCCCCAGATGCTTATCAGGGCAGAAAACTCTCTGTGGCAGGACCCTGTCCCACCTCCCACCAGGGTGATAAATACTGCCCTTGGGCAACACTAACCTGTATCTCATCTCAAGGGAGAGTGGGCCATACAGAGCTACCATCCACCAACCCTGACCAGAGCAGCTGGCCTCTCTGGGAGACCAGCCACAATGGAATCTCTTCCCCTGCCTTTTGGAACATTTCATGCTGGGTAAGTAATAAAGCTGTCATTCGCTGAAAGTTTCTGTTGTGCCTGAGCCGGTGTTCCTACAATGCATTGTATAGCAACTCACTCAACAACTTCAGCAGAAGAGAGGATAAACAAACTGTGCTACAGTCATATAATGAAAATTACTCAGCCATAAAAAGAAATAACTATTGGATCATGTAGTCACTTGGATAGATTTCAGGTAACTCATGCTGATTGAAAAACAAAAGCCAATCTCTAAAGGTGACATAATATATTATTCTATTTATATAACATTTTGAAATAACAAAATTTTAGTGCAGGAGAAGATATCAGTGGTTCCAGGGGTTAAGAGTGGAGGGAAGGTGTGATGATTAAAGGGATAGCATGAGGGAGTTTATTTGTAGTGAGGGAACATTTCTGTATCCTAATTGTGGTTGTGGTTTCATCAATTTATACAAGTGATAAAATTTCATAGTAATATACCCTATGAGTTATATACTCTATGAATGCATGCAAAAAATACTGAAACTTAAATAAGGTCTATTTAATCTTATGTGGCTTATTTATTACTATTATACTAATGTCAATTTCCTGGTTTTGACATTGCATTATTGTTATACATGAGATTACCATTTGGGGAAGCTGGATGAAGGATACATGGAAACTCTCTGTCCCTACTTTTGCAACTTCTTGTAAAGTCTTAGGTTATTTCAAAATAAAAACTTACAAAATCAATTATGCTCTTTCTAATCTCTCAATTTTTTTTAATTTTTAAAATAAACATATATATTTAAAAAGTTGTAAAAAACAGTATCTTGTGGAGTGCACACGTGCGGAAGAGGGCGGGTGGGGAAGGATCGCTGGCAAGATCCCGAGACGAGGCTTGAGCGCCCGCCCCGCCCTGGCCCCGGCCCCGGCCCCAGCCCCTAGTGCCCACCCAGTCAGCCCGTCCCGGCCCAGCCATGATCAAGTCCATCCTTACCTTCAACAGCCACGGGAAGCCACGGCTCTCTGAGTTCTACCAACCCCACAGCGAAGATACACAACAACAAATCATCAGGGAGACTTTCCATTTGGTATCTAAAAAGAGATGAAAATGTTTGTAATTTCCTAGAAGGAGGATTGTTCATAGGAGGATCTGAGAACAGACTGATTTATAGACATTAGGCCACATTATACTTTTTCTTCTGTGTGGATTCTTCAGAAAGTGAACTTGGCATTTTAGATCTAATTCAAGTATTTGTGGAAACATTAGACAAGTGTTTTGAAAATGTCTGTGAACTGGATTTAATTTTCCACGTAGACAAGGTTCACAATATTCTTGCAGAAATGCTGACGGGAATGGTATTGGAGACTAACATGAGTGAGATTGTTACCCAAATTGATGCACAAGATAAACTGGAGAAATCTAAGGCTGGCTTTCCAGCCTGTGCTGCATCAGCTGTAAAGAATACGAATCTTCCTGACATCCCAAGAAATATTAACACTGGTGACATCAGTATAAAAGTGCCAAACCTGGCCTCTTTTAAATAAAAAAAAAACTTTAAAGGCTATTTCCAGGTTAAATCCAGGGGGAAAAATCATCTAAGTTTACCATGCAGTTGTTTACAAAAATAGAGAAGAGTCTTAACTTTTGCTCTTGGATTAAAGTCAAGGTACTGTATAGAAGTTGTGTAAAATCAGTATGGGAACTTCAATGTTGCTTTTTTTGCTCGGTGATTTTAAAGAAATTAAGTAGTTTCAGTATGATTTTTTTTCTTTTCCAAATTGCATTCCTATGCCCACCTAAGGCATGCCTTTACGTGTTGACTACTACAGTGTTTTGAAAAGTGTTTGAGACATTTCTTTAATTTATGTACAACCAAAAATGTTGGTGTTTTTTATGGATCACAAGTGAAGCATTCCTTAATTCTTTCTATTTGTCACAATTGTTATTTAAAGAACCATTTCTGTATTGCATGAAAACATTATGAACTTTTTCTCTTAGTTTAAATAAACTCCAAGGTAACTGAACTTCTAAAGCACCTTTCTGTTTGCCTAATGTCTACTTTAGCAATATTTTTTTTATGCCCCTCTCAGAAAAGTAAATAAAAATATATTTTATCACTGTTAAAACAAACAAACAAAAAATATATTTGTTTATTAAAAAGACTATAGTAGATGAATTTCTGGTTCATAGGAAGTGCATATTTAAAATTTTCATAGTTTCTAAATTACCATTTAGGAAACAGTATATGAGAGTTCTTTTATCCCTGAACCTTTCTCACTATTTAGCAATACCCTGCAAAAAATCTTGAACACCAATAGTAAAAAAAGAAAGGAAGAAAGAAAGAAATCTTATTGCTTTAACTTGCTTTTCCTTTTTACTAAAACCATTGAACTCTTTTCCACATACTAATCATTGGTGTCTTCTCTTGTGAATTGCCATTGTTCATGCCTTAGCCATTTTTCTCCTGAACTTTTTTTTTCTTGGTCAAGGAGTTTTGTTTTGTTTTGTTTTGTTTTTTAATTCATTTTTATTGAGATATAGTCACATACCATGCAGTCATACAGAACAAAGTGTACATTCAATTGTTTACCATACCATTGTATAGTTGTGCATTCATCACCAAAATTAATTTTTGACATTTTCATTACCACACACACAAAAATAATAAGAATAAAAATTAGAGTGGAAAAGAACAATTAAAGTAAAAAAGAACACTGGGTGCCTTTTTTTTTTTTTCCCTTCCCCCATTTTTCTACTCATCCATCCATAAACGAGACAAAGGGGACTGTGGTCCATATGGCTTTTCCAATCCCATTGTCACCCCTCATAAGCTACATTTTTATACAGTCTTCTTTAAGATTCATGGGTTCTGGGTAGTAGTTTGATAGTTTCAGGTACTTACTGCTAGCTATTCCAATTCATTAGAACCTAAAAAGGGTTGTCTATATTGTACATAAGAGTGCCCACCAGAGTGACCTCTCGGCTCCTTTTGGAATCTCTCAGCCACTGAAACTTATTTCATTTCCTTTCACATCCCCCTTTGGGTCAAGAAGATGTTCTCCATCCCATGATGCCGGGTCTAGATTCCTCCCCGGGAGTCATATTCCACATTGCCAGGGAGATTCACTCCCCTGGGTGTCAGATCCCATATAGTGGAGACGGCAGTGTTCCCTGCCAAGTTGGCTTAGCTAGAGAGAGAGGGCCACATCTGAGCTACAAACAGGCATTCAGGAGGAGGCTCTTAGGCACAATTATAGGGAGGCCTAGCCTCTCCTTTGCAGCAACAGTCTTCCCAAGTGCAAGTCCTGGGGTAGAGGGCTCAGCCCATCAAACCACCAGTACCCTATGTCCGTAAGGGGGCTCTGCATATTTTTTTCATTTTTTTTAATTAATTTTTTTTAAATCAACTATATCAAAAAAACATTTAAAAAGACATACAATAAAAAAAATATTTCAAACAAACCATAACAAGGGAGTCCAACATGTTCCTACTCTACCCCAAGAAAATAACCTAACATACCAACATTTCTGTGAACTTGTTCCTACCATACCCATCAGAAATTAACAAACTATAGTCATTCCTGGGCATTCCCGGAACATTAAATTTATCCACGATAGCTTATCTGTTCTTATTGGATTATCATTCTCCCTTCATTAATTGCTCTCTATCACTAGTTCCCTACATTCTACATTATAAACCATTTATTTTAGGAGTGTGTTGTTTAACCTCCAAGTGTTTGTGAATTTTCTAAGTCTCTGATGGTTATTGACTTCTAATTGTATTCCATTGTGGTCAGAGAATGTGCTTTGAATGATTTCAATTTTTTTAAATTTATTGAGGCTTGTTTTATGTCCCAGAATATGGTCTATTTTGGAGAAAGTTCCGTGATCACTAGAGAATAATGTGTATTCTGGTGATTTGGGATGTAATGTTCTATACATGTCTGTTAAATCAAATTCGTTTATCCAATTGTTTAGGTTTTCAGTTTCCTTATTGGTCTTCTGTCTGGTTGATCTATCTATAGGAGAGAGTGATGTGTTGAAGTCTCCCACAATTATTGTGGAAACATCCATTGCTTCCTTTAATTTTGCCAGTGTTTGTCTCATGTATTTTGTGGCACCATGATTGGGTGCACAAACATTTATGATTGCTATTTCTTCTTGTTGAATTGCCCCTTTTATTAATATGTAGTGGCCTTCTTTGTCCCTCATAACATCCTTGCATTTAAAGTCTCTTTTATCTGAGATTAATATTGCTACTCCTGCTTTCTTTTGGCTGTAGCTTGCATGAAATATTTTTTTCCATCATTTCACTTTCAATTTCTTTGTGTCTCTGTGTCTAAGATGAGTCTCTTGTATGCAACATATTGATGGTTCATATTTTTTGATCCATTCTGCCAATCTATATCTTTTAATTGGGGAGTTTAATCCATTAACATTTAATGCTATTACTATGAAGGCATTTCTTGAATCAGCCATCCTATCCTTTGGTTTATGTTTGTCAGATATATTTTTTCCCTCCCTCTGTTATCATCCTTTAATGAACCAATATTGAATCTCTTTCATACTGAACTTTTCTCCATATCTCTCTCTCTTTTCTTTGTTTCTCTGTCAGTAGGGCCCCCCTTAGTATCTCAAGTAGGGCAGGACTTTTATTAGCAAAATCTCAGCATTTCTTTGTGAAAAATTTAAGCTCTCCCTCAAATTTGAAGGACAGCTTTGCTGGATAAAGTATTCTTGGTTGGAAATTTTTCTCACTCAGAATTTTAAATACATCATGCCACCACCTTCTTGCCTCCATGGTGGCTGCTGTGTAGTCACTACTTGGTCTTATGTTGTTTCCTTTGTATGTGGTGAATTGCTTTTCTCTTGCTGCTTTCAGAACTTGCTCCTTCTCTTCAGTATTTGACAGTCTGATCAGAATATGTCTTGGAGTGGGCTTATTTAGATTTATTCTATTTAGAGTTCACTAGGCATTTATGCTTTGTGTATTTATATTGAGTAGAAGGTTTGGGAAGTTTTCCCCAACAATTTCTTTGAATACTCTTTCTAGAACTTTACCCTTCTCTTCCCCTTCTGGGACACCAATGAGTCTTATATTTGGATGTTTTATTTTATCTGTCTTATCCCTGAGGTCCATTTCAATTTTTTTGATCTATTTCCCCGTTCTTTCTTTTGTTCTTTCATTTTCCATTTTGTCTACTTCCAGGTCACTGATTCATTGTTCAGCTTACTCTAGTCTTGTACTATGAGTATCCAGAATCTTTTTAATTTGGTCAACAGTTTCTTTTATTTCCATAAGATCATCTATTTTTTTCATTTACTCTTGCAATTTCTTCTTTATGCTCTTCTAGGGTCTTCTCCATATCCTTTATATCCTGCGCCATGTTCTTCTTCATGTCTTTTATATCCTGTGCCATGCTCTCATTGTTTGCCTTTAGTTCTTTGATTAATTGCTACAAGTATTGTGTCTCCTCTGATCTATTTATTTGGGTGTTTGGGTTTGGGTTATCCATATCATCTGGTTTTCATATGCTTTAAAATTTTCTGTTGTTTTTGGCCTCTTGGCATTTGCTTTACTTGATAGGGTTCTTTTAGGATATGCAGGATTATTCAAAGATTAATCTCTACTTTGTCAGATCTACAGCTTGGTGATGTACACTTTCTCTAACTAACCAGAAGATGGTGTCCACGAGTCACCTATTCCCCTCAAGTCAGTTCTCCCCAACTTTGTCTTTGTGGTGTGTGGGGGTCTGATTCTTGTGGGGTCCAATTGGTGCACCAAGTTTGGGTGTGTTGTTGGTGCTGTTCGCCCTGAATGTGGGGCATGTGTCTGAGCAGTCAGGGAGGGAGGGCAGCTTTAATAATCAAACCTCCCAGGTGTTCCTGGAGATTTAAGGCTGTCACAAGAGTCTAAACCTTGATTTCAGCCTCACCACAGATTGTCTCTGCTGCTGACCCACAAGTCCTTGGTATTGGCGTATGGTCCCTGAGATTTCTGAGTGGGTCCCTCTTCAAAGCCATGCCCTTCTAGGGCCTCTGCTGAGGGAAGGTTGTGCTATGTCACAAATGCGCACCATCCCTCAAGGGAAGTTCTGGGCCATGTAGGTGCATTCCCAGCCTGCTGTAAGGATGGTTGTATGGGGCGTGTCAATTTCCCCCTTTTCACACAATTCCACCTTCCCAGCTGTGCCAGTTTGAATGTATTGTTTTCCCCAAGTGCCATTATCTTTGATGTAGTCTTGTGGGGCAGACGTTTTGATGCTGATTAGATCTGCTTGGAATGTGCCCCACCCAGCTGTGGGTGATGACTCTGATGAGATATTCCCATGGAGGCATGGCCCCACCCATTCAGGGTGGGCCTTGATCAGTGGAGCCATATAAATGAGCTGACTCAAAGAAAAGGAACTCAGTGCAGCTGTGAGTGACGTTTTGAAGAGGAGCAAGCTTGCTAGAGAGGAACGTCCTGGGAGAAAGCCACTTTGAAACCAGAACTTTGGAGCAGATGCCAGCCACGTGCCTTCCCAGCTAACAGAGGTTTTCCGGATGCCATTGGCCATCCTACAGTGAAGGTACCCGATTACTAATGTGTTACCTTGGACACTTTTTGGCCTTAAGACTGTAACTGTGTAGCCAAATAAACCCCCTTTTTATAAAAGCCAATCCTTCTCTGGTGTTTTGCATTCCGCAGCATTAGCAAACTAGAACACCAGCTCTGGAACAATTAGCTGTCGGTGCATGAAAGCCTATTGTCCACGCCCGATACTGTGGCATGTACATGTGTTGCTGGAAACACTTCCTGTCACACTGGTTTTTTTGGCGCAGCTCTGGGCTGTGGCACCAGCGCTGGGCAGGAGCGTTCCCAGCCTGCTGGGAAGATGGCTGCAAGGGGCATGGTTATTTTCCCCTTTTGGCTTACCCTGCCTTCCTCAGTCTGAGACAATTAGCAGCAGGTGCACGAAAGGCTATCCTCCACGCCAGATATTGAGGCATTCACACAGCCCATTCCTGCTGCGCTTCACTGTGCGGTTCTTGCTGCCATATCTGCAGCTGCTTTGGGGTTTTTTTAAAAAAGAATTATTCCACCTCAAAATGCCAACCCACAGTTTCCCCACACCGCAGCATGGCTGCTGGATATTCAGCAGGGTTACTCGTTTCAGAACGCAGACTCCTGGTTTCACCAAGTGCTCGGTCCTTGTGGATTTAGCAGACATTGTCCAGCTGGTGCATCACTGAAACTGGTATTATGGGTCACTTTCTGGCTTTTATCTAGTATTTTTCATGGAGGTGTTTTTTTGCCCTGTCTCTCCTAGCCATCATCTTAGGTTCGCATCTCTCAATTTTTTAATGGCTTTCCTTTGCTTTCAGAATAAAGTCCAAATGGATGAAGCTGAGATTTAAGATAACAGTCTCTCTCTCTCCCCTCAATTTTCCACACAATTTCTTTGGACTTATTTTATTTTACTCCACTTTCATTCCCCAAATAGACTATGCATTCTCCCTTCTCTGTGGATTTTCTTTTGGTTTATCCTCAATTTGAAATGATATTTTGCATGCATTATTTTATAAGATCATCACAATAATTCTTTAATATGTCTTACTATTGCCACATTTATTACAGAAGTCACTGAACTCAAGAAAGTTAGGTCACAGTGATAGCAGGAAAAGAGGAATTCCAATCAGCTCAGCCTGACTCCTTTATACCATATTTATTTGTGTAGACCAAGGTTCAGATTAGTTACTTGCTTGCAGGACTTCAATGGATCATATGTATGCTTATAAATTCTTGTGTTACTATACTGTATAAACTAGGTATTCAATAAATTACTGTGGAATGAAAATGACCTCAACCGCATGATGTACTGTTTTAGACATATACAAATCATCATTTTGCAAATTGAGTTGAAAACTCCTGATAAGTGTAAATAAAGATGTAAAATGAAAATGATTACTTAATGGAAACAAAGTAGTGATCTGAAATTAGTGGGAGAGGGTTTGGGTTTGCAGATGCTTCTTTAGGCCATCAGGAAACTGCCACCCACAGAGATGTGAGCCACACTAGAAATGATGGAATTGGCACTTAAAACATGAGGTTTCTTGCTCGCTGCTTCCTGTGGAAGGAGCCCTAATTTTCAGAAGCCAAGGCAAGAGACAGAATAAATGAGTCGTCAAGGAGCCAAAGAGTGAAACTTACAAGCAAATCTGTCTAGGAAAGCTCACAAAGTCCTTCTTTGTACTCTGCATGAACCTGGGGAAGTTAAGGAAGATTCCATATATAGGTACCAGTTGATTCAATAACCTTCCAATCCTGAGTGCTCATCTACCTATTAGTCCTTGGCAGTATGATGAAGTTTTAGGGGTTTTATGAAATACCTTGAAAACTTACTAGAACCCCAAGTTCAGATCCTTGGGACAGAGGGAAGTGCCTTGAGGGTTGAAAAGCTGTACTCTATGATCTTGAGCAAATTATTTTATTTTCTGTCTCTTTACATTTTCATTAACAAAGCAGAGCAAATAATAACCCTTCTAACTAATTTGAAATGTAACAAAAAATATCAGAAAAAAAGATATGTGAAAGCTTCATATATTGTATAAGATATAAAATGTTAATGCAATTATTTGTCCTTCTGCACTCAACGAAGTTAATGGTCTTTGAAAATTAATGAGTTGTGAAACTCACAAGGAAAGGGTGATTTCCAAATTCTATGTTTTCTCTAAATTAAATCTGGTCCCAATATTTAGGAATTCAGATGAATGACACAGCATGGTTTTATTAGGGTTATTTCAAAATATTCTTACGCTTCTGTGAACATGGCAGGAATTTAGACAGAGACACATGACTTTCTTGAGCCAATAGGATGTGAACAAAACCATGTGTGTCACTTCCACGTGGAAACTTCAAAAATCCAGAATGAAATTTACTGTGTTTCCTTGTTCTACAACACTGATACTGGAAATACATCAAGAAGGGGAATCTAATCAGATGACAACTTTTGTTCATCACTCCATCAGTCTGAATCCCTGAGTGACTATAATAAGCAGGTTCCCTTCTGAACAGTGTTGTATGTGCAGTGTGAGCAAGAAGAAAATTTCCTGTGTTAAGCATCTGATATATGGGGCTGGTTTGCTTTCACACATAATGTAGGTTATCTTCATCTATATACAGGATATCAAACACCATTCTCTCCCAAACTTCAAGCCCCAACCACCTAAGTGGATTCTTTTATGAGCTAAATGACATATTTCAAGCTCTTAGATTTTTATGCTCACCAAGGAAAGGGATTGTATCTTGTAAATTGCATACAACACATAAGACTCCAAAAAATAGCCACCGTCCTTCCCTTCCCCCATGCTGTGCCTCACAGTAAGGCGTATGTCTAATTTACCTTCCTTTGACCTTAGCAACTTACTTTACTAATAGACTCTGGAAAAGGTGACATTCTTGTACTTCTAGGGCTAGTTTGTCATAATAAGACCCAAAGCTTCTGCCTGTGTCTCTTGGAATGTTCCACTGTGGAACGCAGTTTCCATGCCTGAAAAGCCCAAGTGACACAAGAAACCACAGGTGAGAGATTCAGTTGATAGCCCCAGAGGAACCCCCATCCAAAAGCCAGCATTCGCTTCCAGCCTTCAGATGGCTGCCATGTTAACACCTGAGTGCAATAACATGGGAGACCCCATGTGACAACTGCTCAGCTGATACCAAGCAACCCATGGAAACTTGTGACATAATATTTTTTTCATGTCACTGGGTTTTAGGGTTGTTTGTCATACAGCAATAGATAGGCTGAACGCTTTGTGATATGTTTAATGTCTATATAAAATGGAATAATGCATATATCACAGGGTTGTTATAAACATTAAATTCTGGAATGTATATGTGTTTTGTATAGTGTATGTAATACCATATGTATCAATAAAGGTACTCTTGTTCATGCAAGGTTATAGGGGAATAAAAAATCCCTCAAATATTAGTGGATTAAAGAACAATTTGTATTTCACTCTCCTATTAAGGGTGATGCTGGTCACTCAGGGTCCCAGGCTGACAGGGCAGTTCACCATGCAAGATAAAGAAGGAGCTCCAAGGGCTTTCACTGTGGCCCTTGAATGCTCTGCAGGGCAGCATTTGCCATTTTCTCTAGGAATGGGGAGAAACAGAAGTAGTTGGATAATAAATAGTATGACAACACACTGTGTGCTTATTATTTCTTCAAACACTTATTGTCTTCTAATGTACCATAATTTACTTACTTATTTTGTTTATTGTCTGTCTATCCCCACTAGAGTGTAAACTCCAAATAGGCAGATATTACTGTCCATTGTGTTCACTGCTGTATCCTAAACATCCAGAGCATTGCTTGTACATAGCAGTTACTTATTAAATATGTGATGGAAATATGGATTCTCATTATTATTATCATTGTCATCATTACATCTTCATAATCATGGCCACATAAGCCACATTTCTAAGGATTCTTGGTAAGTAATTAAGAAGAGTAGCCTAGGTAATGCCATCAGAACCATGAAAACTAAATATAATTATCTAAGAGCTTTCACTCAAAAGAAAAGAAGGTTTTAAATAGTTCTATTTAACTCCAAAAGCATAGCTAGTACTAACGGATAGACGCATGTGGCTCAACTATCAAGTAGATGTGTATCAGTGTCACACAAACCTGGGTACAAATTTTGGCTCTCAATTTACTAGCCATGAAAATTAAGTTATTAAACCAGCTAGTAAACCATATTCCACCTACATATCTCTCTTCCTTTCTTCAAGGTGACTTGAAAGGGTAAATTCTCATATATTTGGAGTTACTACTTTCCCTCCCATTGCTCAGATCCTCTTCCAGTCCCTCCTGATCTCTCCTGGTATAGAGAAATAAATTCCAGCCTTATTTGCTCAGTCTTCCCGAGATTTCAGTAAATAATGTTAAACTGAATTCAGGTATTTTGTCCCTGGTAATTAGCACATCTTGCTTTCCTGTTTTCAATCACCTCTCCCCCAACTTCTTGACAATACGTAGCAGTTGCATAAAGAGGCTTCTTACAGGTCAACAGGTTATTAGAGGCAGGAACTGAGTGGAAGCAAGTTGCTGCAAATTAGAAAGAAAAGAGCATCAGATTGTTAAGTCATCCTTTTGTAACCAGCTCTATGATATGTGAAATTAAAAGAATAAGGAATGTGTCACCTCTGCTTTCCCCCACAGCATAGAGTCATCTTTTGTTTACTCAAGAGTAGAGAAGATCGCTGAAACTGCACACTGTACACAGGTTTAAAATACTATAGCCAAAAAATAATTTCTTTATAAGAACTAAGACAAGGATCGATTGTTTTGTTGGTTGGTTTGTTTGTTTAATTTGGGAGGTTGTAGGGGATGTTGTGCTAGAGATTGGTTTTGCAACAAAGGACTTTTGTTGTTCTTCAGAAAGGTAAACAAAAATCGGGAACAATTACTGCGAATCTTTGATTATTCAGACTCCAACAATAACAATCCCTTGATTAACTTGGCTATGTTTGTACACAAGAATTTTAAGAGGTAGAAAATAGTAAATAATGGCTAAATTGTGTGATTCCAAGAGCATTTTATTTAACTCAAAAGCAAGATATTGGGCTGACTATTCTTCTTATGCATTTATTATCTTTTTTTTCTATTTTCTTCTTTTAGTCAAAAATAAGGAAAAATAAACTTTCATCTATAAAGTCTCTACACTTATAAAGTACTCCCACTTACAAAAGCCCAACTAAAAATAATTGGAGAGAAAATAGGAAATGTACAATACTGATAATTCCTGGAGCAGGACAGGTAAAATTTCAGGAATGGCTAGCTATAATCAGAACTTGGTCTGTTTCTGTGACTCTGTCTCTCAGCTCTGGCAGATCTGGTTTCCTCTGTGCAACTTCATGCTAACACAAGTTTTCTCCACATGGTGGCAAAGATGACAGGCTCAAGCTTACCTGGGCCTTGCTGCCCACTATCTCAGAAAGAAAGAACTGACTCTTTGTGGATGGGCTCAGGTTTTTGATTGATCTGACTTGGGCCATATGCCCATCTCTGAACCAGTGTTTTTAACCAGAGCTTTCCTGTATTGTCATTGGCCACGCCTATGCCACATACTTGCCTTTAAGGCCAAACATAGATTTAGACCCACTTGAAAAATATAGACTGAAAATTGGAACAGGTGACCTATTCTAGACAAAGGTATTTCCAGTATATTACTTTTTATCATTTTCATCTCAACTTCATAAGAAGTTCATATAAAAGTGGTAGTTTGAGATACTATTTAGAGGCCAACAGGGAGACATCTGTTGTATTACTGACTCTTCTACTCTGTACTTTCAGTAATCTATGTAACTTCTATGAACCTGTTTCTCATTTCTAAAATAAGGATGATATGCATTATTATAATAGGCATTAGATGAGATGTAATAAGAAAAAAAGTTATTTGTACTGCATGGCTCTGTATATTGTCATAATAACCCTGTGCAATAAACAACCTTAATGTTCAATGGTTTACAATTTTATGTCTCAATTCTATGGGTTGGCTATGATTCTGCTTTGGTTGACAGGGCTTGGCTTTTGACTATATGTATGTTCACATCTGCTCAGCATGTTTCCTCTTTCTGTAACCAATAGCTACCCAGGGACCGTTCTTCTTATGGCAGATGGCAGGAGCATAAAAGGGTAAAGCAAACCACATAAACACACTTAGTGGTTCTACTCAAATTATCTGCTGGCATCCCACAGACCAAATCAAGTCACATGGCCAAGCCCAACATCACTGGAGTAGAGAATACACTGTGCCTACTCTAGTGGGATGCATCAAAATGTCACTTGGCAAGGAACATGGATCTATAATTCTACTACAGAGAAGGAATGAACAATTGGAACAAAAGCCCAATCTATCACTAAACCATAGTAGGCAATATAAATCATTAGATTTATCACTGTGATTCACCTCTTGGATTTAGGATAAGGAAATTCACATTAAGATTTAGGATATGGAATTTCACGTTAGGATTTAGGATAAGCAATTTCAGATTAGAGAAAGTGTATGAAATGTGGTATAACCCTTTTTATTGCCCATTTAACTCTGTGTTCTTTCCTATGATCACCAGGCTTTCAGCAGTAGCTTATCTACTGGCTTCTGACTCCACTGGACTTCACTTCTGATGTTTGCATCCTGGCTACATACCACATGTCTCCTGAACCTACTATGCTTAACCTGGACCATCTGTTTATTCTCTCTCCTTGGCTCACAATAAGTGCAGGGACTGTGTTTCTCACAGTTACTTCTGCAGCCCAGCACAGTATCTGTCACAAACAATGTGAGTAGAAAAATGAACCTGTTTTCTGTGAATAGAACACAGGTGAATAGGAAAAATGAATAGAAAAATGGCTACTGTGACCAGGACTAATTTTGATCTACCCCATATTCATCTTTCCTTTCTTCCTTAGTAATAGTAAACAAATTAATTTGGGAGTGGTAGGAGAGTAATGAAGAGTTTAAATTAAAACTACATTTTCTATCCTCATTTGCGGCTAAGGGTGGTCAATGAGATGTAAATGGACAGCACCAGGTAAGGCTTCCAAAAATTATTTTTAAAGGGTACTTCTCTTTTTGTACTTTTCCTTCCTCTTTCCTGGAACAAAGACTTGATGGTTGGTATTCTAACAGTCTTTTTTTTTTTTTTTTATGAGCATAACCTAAGGATGACAGAGTCAAAAGTTGGAAAGGACCTGGGTTCTTGATGACTGTGTGACTTAGCAGGGTCTGTCAACCTCTGGACTTCTTCTGTGGGAGAGAAAAATGAACTTCTAATTTGTTTAAGCTACTATATATGTGGGGAAGGTATGGTACTTGTAGCCAAACACAATCCTATTATTAGTCCCTTATGGGTATTAATTGGATCTGATTTTGAAAGTAAAGGTATAACCAGACTCTCCTTGTAGAAGGAGCAGAGATAGAAGTAGAATAAAATTGGGGCAAGAAGGCTTCCTTGGCCATGACTGAGCAGGAAGCCTTGACTCCCACGGGCACATCAAGCATTTTCTTTTCATTTCTCCCTGCTAAGGTCTATTGAGCACGATCCAGAGGCCAAGCACTGGATTCAACCCCCTATATACATTAGCTCATTTAATCCTTCAAACAGTCCTTTCAGATACTCAGCATTATCTCTGTATTATTTGCTGCATTACTTTGCCATGAAATGAAGGACAAATAAGTAACTGACCCAAGACCATTCAGCCAGATCCAAACATATCTTGTTTGACATCTAAATCCCATTGATCATTTTTAATTTTTATCCCTATTATATATTTTTAAATGAATAAGTATTGCTTGAAAAACAAATAAAAAATAAAGTATTCATGAAAACCTGTGATCCCAATACTATGATATACATTTTCCTGACATTCCTATACCTTAAATGAGAGTGATTGGCCACCAAGAAGATGGGTATAGTTTACCTTCCAGATGAATTCGGGTGAGGCTTCAAGTGAAGTTATCCATTGATGGTAACCTACACACTGTGACCACACAGAAAACAAGGGTTAAATTGGCTCCTTTCCAACTCTTCACTTTTCAGAAGGGACATGATTATCATAATTGTTTTGAGTCAATAGGAAGTTTTCTAAGATTTCAGACCATTTGCCTGGAGAGCAGGAACACTTCAGTGTCCTGCTCTTAAAAAAGAAAGAAAAAAGTGGAGAAAGAAAGAGAAAAAAATAAAGAGAGAGAGAGAAAAAGAAAAAAGAAAAAAAGAAAGAGCCTCCTCATCTAATTAGCAACATCACTGAAATATTTCGAGGCAGAGTCAACAAAATGTATTGATTATACATTGCCTTTGAATACATAATACACACATCTTCAAGTACACTGGGATGAGGTGGAAAGACTCATAACCTCCCCACAAAGCTCAGAAATGTTGTACGTGATTGTTCAGTAAATATTTATTTTCTTCATTGTGTAAAACATTATGCTAGGTGCTGTGAGAGAACAGTAGGGAAGTTAAAGATGTAAAAAATGCATATACTTTGCTCAAAACTTTCATGGTCTAATAAGGGACAAAACAACATGCATAAAAAATACTACTTATTTGAATGTTTGTTACCACAGGGTAGCACAGACTACGCCAGCTAATGCAGAGGTGCATTTCTTACTATCTTTGCAGCAACAGCTCTTAGAAGGTGATCTGTCAGTAGAAAAGAAATTACCTGAATGAATATAATTTGCCCAAAGCAAAGTTTTAAGAGGGTCTAAAGGAAAGAAAGAGTGCTTTGATTTGGAATGTCAAAGAGGACCTCATGGAAAAGGTGGCATTTAAACGGGGAAAAGGCATGGCATTCAGATGAGAAGTGTAGTCTTTGTCCTTAAACAGACTTGGTTTTAATTCCTAGATCCATCACATACTTTGGAAAAGAAACAATCTCTCTGAGCCTCAGTTTCTTCATTTTTATAATGAGGATAACACCTACTACCTCATAGTATTTTGTGAGATTTAAATGAAAAACACACCAGGAAAGTGTTCACAAGTCCAGTCACAATAAAAAAAATAGCTATAAATCTGAAGGCTTTGGATGTGTGGAGATGGTGATGATGCTGCGATGTTTGGACATAAGCGTAGGAAAGGCGGGGCTTATCTGGGAAACAAATATATTCATTTTGGCTACAGCTTCTAGCATAAAACTTATTAATTGCTCTTAGCATTTGTGTAGCATTTTACAGTTTCAAAAACACCTCACCATTCATCGTCTCATGTATTATTCAGAAAAACTCTCTGAGAAAGTTCTTTATGACGTTAGCATTTACCAGATGTGTGTAGTACCGAGGTTCGGAAAGAAGCAAATAATCACCCAAAGAAATTAATGGCAGTGCCGAGACTGAAGCCTCTGTTTTCTGATAAAATACCCAGTGCTTTTTCTAGGTTCCAAGTGCCTTATATTACGAGAAGCTCCGTACAAATCCCAGAAGCTTCTTTACCAGGCACCCCCACTGTTTCATTGGTCAGGGTTCACTTATGCAACATTACCCACCCCAACTGCGCTCCTGATGAGGTTCTACCTCAGCCAATCTGATCCTCAGATTTCAGAAACCCTATTAAGTGGACCTGCAAGCAGAAGCGAACAACTGTGACCCTCTTCTCCTCTTTGCAATTACTTTTCTCTGTAATTCTTATATATATATATATTTCCAAATCAATCCATGGCCTGAGGGCAAGGGCACCTGTTTAAGCAGGTTGCTTAGAAACCAACCACAACAAGAGGGAGAACTTAACAGGAATCCAACCATATCACTTCATCCCAGAGCCTGGTGACTTTACATTCTGAAACACCAATAAACACAGGTAATTACACTGCCTCTTTCATGAGCCTGGGTTGTGTCAGAGGTCACACATCAGTTTGCAAGCATCTATGCTTGTTCATTGTTCTTATACACAAGACACAACCCATACCGACCTGAGTTGGCAACGCAGGAGATCTCTTTGATTCTCTCAGTGAGGTCAATTTAAGACACACCTGCAGGATGATTGCAGCATCCCATCTATGAGTCCTAAATCCTCCTAGGGTGAATGTCTTGAGCAAACTAGGAGCAAATAAATGTGATTGTTGCAAATAAGGGAAATGTTGGAGATTACAGCCGAGGTAGTCATTAAGCACTGAGTCTGGACTTTCTTGTGTATAGGACATCAGAATTGGACAGCTCTTCATTTCCGTTTCTCTCCTTCTGTTTCTGTGCTTTCATTTTATATTCAATCAGTAACATCTTTACCTTTAGTAGTTATTCTTCTCTTCTCTAGAATTCGCTCCCACTTCTCATAGGACTGGACGCCTGACTCAAATGAGAGATGTAATGGTCTGGCCAATGACATGTCAGTCTCTTTCTTTCAACGATTTCAAATAAGACATGAGAGATTCAGGGCTGGGAAAATGAGTCATATTCATGATAAAGCACTAATGTAAGAGACTATGAATGACTGTTTTTACCCTAGAACTGTCTTATTCCTATGATCTGGTTGTTGAAAATTTTCTTAGATTCTGTGAAATATGCCATTATCCTTCCAAAAATTATCTTTCATTTGCTTAGAAAGTGTAATAAGGCTCTTCCATTTTCCCAACTATATCATCTTTAACACAGCAGCCATTCCAGTAATTAGGATAAAAACCTCTGTCATTTTGCAGTGACCTTTTATCCCCACAATTGCCTTTTTGACCAAGTCCTGATTATTCTACCTCTCAAATCTATACTCCATTTAATACATTCTTGTAGCTCCAGTTTTTGTCTTGGTTTTCATCTCTCTTAACTCTTGTTCCCATCTCCAGTCTTCCTTCATTCCAATCAATCTTCTGAATCATTTTTTTTAAAGCATAACCAAGCCTCTCATTTGGGCAGAGCATCCACATTCTCTGCCTCATTCCTCCCTAAGAATTACCTTTATGTCCATTTTACAGATAAAGAAACTGAGGCTCAGAGATGTTAAGCAACCCTCTCATGGTCAAAGAGTTGACAAATAGTAAAGCTAAGCTGGGGACCCAGTAGGCAAACCCAAGGACCCATGTTTTCAACCATTATTTTAGTTTCTCCCCCCAGTGAGATGTGAGCTTAAACACATTTAACAAACCTACACAATGAATTCAGATCTCTCTGATTCATGCCCTTTATCCCATTCTCTGGAATGCTCATGTCTCTTTCCTGCTTGAAAAATTCTTTGGCAACCTATTTCCCTATACTGACATCACGACCTTTCACAAGTTTGCTCTAACTAAACTTCACAGCCTTGTCTCCTCTCTTCACCCTCCTTTTGAATTCTACAAACCCTTACCAGCTAACTGTTTTCTCTTGTCATTTCCCTCTTTCACATTTCAATTTGGAAACTCCTATTTATTATAGCCCAACTTGAATGTTTGTGAATAGTGAGAAAATATCCCATTAAACTCAAGTTTTCATGGATACTCTAAAACCAGCTAGACAAAGGGAAATGTGATGGAGGGAAAGTCTTCAGGGAAGGATATGGCAATCTTAATTAGTTATTATGAACACTCAGGGAACTAGAAGGAGCTCACAGAAGTGAGCTTCAGTTACTACAAAAGTACCGTGGGTTAGGAATTTTTACCCCCATTTTGCATATGAGGAAGTTTAGGATTAGAAAGTTTGAGAAGCTTTCCTGTGGTAGCAGTCCGGCAGGTACCAGATCTGGGGTTAACTCAGGTCTGCCTCACTGGTGTTCTTGATCACGCTGATGCCTCTCCTCTCTGGGCTTAGCCCTGCTTTTACATCACACTGAATACATATTTTTTATCTTCCCATGGCAGCCCTACAGACGTTTATAGAAACTGATCATATTTCTTCTGTGTTGTTTCTTTTCCAATTTAATATCCCTATTTTCAATAGAATCCCCCAAATTTTTTACTTTTACTGAAATTTTAGATCAATCTCTTCTGTCACTGTCTCTCTCCATTCAGTTCCCATAGAACCAATGAGACTCCCAACATTTTACACACAGCTTTCTCTATATACACTGCCCGCTATGTTTTCTTATCTTGGGAAAGAAACATTCTGATGAACAATTTCTCCCCTTTCTTTTGATTGAAGACAGGAAGAAGCAAAAGACCACAGTTTCCTTGAGTCCTATTTAGAGAGACAGTATAATAAAACGGGTCAGAATATTTGCCTTGTTGCAGAGAAATATGAGTCCAAACCCTGCCTATACCATTTACTACTTTTGTGATCTTGATTAGGTCACTTAGCATCTCTAATATTTAGTTTGTCTTTCTATAAAATCAGATATAAATATCTACAAATAGGGTAGTGAGAAGATGAACTGAAATAGCACATATAAGGCACAAGCACATTGTAAACTTTAAGTAGTTTTCATCATTATTCCTATTAGGCCAGGGTCCTCACATTTTCATTCAAACAGCATCAAATTGTGATTCTCAGCCAAGCATAGCCTTCTTTCTTCATTCAAAACTATGAAAGGATTAGCAATACTGTCCATGTTTTCATGGATCATACAACACATAAGCTAGATGGACTCAGAGAGTTTTCCTTTGTGACTTAACTTTAAATCTAGAGAAAGAACAGCCAAGAAAAGATAAAGGACTTCACCCAAGGATCACATAGGTACCTTAAGGCAGAACTAGAAGCTGAACCCAGGATTTTTGAGACCCAATCCAATATTCTTACACCTAGATCATGTGGATCCCCATGATTCAAACTCAGACGATAGGATGATATTGACTAATGACTCATTAATGCAGGTGTTTTATCTAGTACATGTTCTTAAGTCAAAGAAACAAACTTAAGAGATTGCAAGGAAAAAATACATATATATTAGTGAATTCAGTGAATTCACTGAATTCACTAGGATCTTCTCTTCAGCAGGTTTACTCATACTCATGGTGGGCTCAGCCCCTGGTGACAGAATCAGATAACCTGGGTTCCACACTTCACTCTGCTGTTTGTGAAGTGAGTTGGAGAAAGGCGTTTCACAACTTTTAGTTATTTTATCATCTGCATAATCGGTAGATCACAATACTGTTCAGATGATTCACTGATATAATGTTTTTTGCTATTTGTTGGTTTTGTTTTGCTATACTTATTGAAATAAATTTATATACAATAAAGTGCCCAAATCTTAAGTATAAAGCTGAGTGTATACATATATATATATATATATATATATATATATATATATATATACACACACACACACACATACACACAGACACCCATGAAAGCACAACCCACATAAAGATTTAGAATATTTACATAATCCCAGAAGATTCTCCCCATGTTGCTACCAGATTTAGCAAATAAAAATACAGGACACCAGTTAAATTTGAATTTCAGATAAACAACTCTTTTTTAGTATAAACATGTCCCATGAAATATTTGAGAGCCCTCCTCAGCAAATTTCACACCTATTTCCCATTGGTAACTAATATGCTAATTTCTACCAACCATACATTAGCTTTGCACAATCTTGAACTTCATGTAGAAGGAATTATACAGAATGTACTGTTTGTGTCCAGCTTATTTTTTCAACATAATGTTTTTAAATTTATACATGTTGCTGTGTGCATAATAGTTTGCTCTTAAATATACTGTAATTTGATTATTCATTCCTTTCTTGATAGATGTGTTATTACCAGTTTGAGGGTATTATGAATTCAGCTGATATGGCCATGTCTTTAGTGGTCATTTGCATTCACTTTCTGAGGTATATAGCTAAAAGCAGAAGTGTTGGATCACTGAGTATGGTTAGCTTCAGGAGACACTGCAAAAATAGCTAAAACTATTTACATTTCTACTGGCAATGCATGTGAGATCTAGTTTGCTTTACAATCTTACCAGCAAATGATATTGTCAGTTTTTAACAATTGTAGTCATTCTGATGAGTGTGCAGTGCTATCACATTTAGTTTTTAATTTGCATTTCCCTGTTGCATACCAAGGATGAGAAATTTCTACATACATATTAGCCATTTGGATATCCTATTTTGTGTAGTGCCTATGCAAATATTATGCTAATTTTTATTTTGGTTATTTTAGCATAGTCCCAGTTTTTGTTGTTGTTTGCAGTGGGGGGTAAATCCAATCATGTAGTCCTACCAGGCACTCCATTACTTATTGAAGCTGATTTATAAATTACAAAATACTATAAACATGCAATTATTCAAATCACTAATGTGTTGTCTTTAATTTTTTATTAAAACATGAGAGTTTGAGAACAAAGCTTTCTCCTGCTTGCTATCCTGCCCAAAATGTCATACTGCCTTGCAGAATTGCATACCAATGGGCACATACATTTTTTACACTGCACTCCTTTGAGATAAAAGTTGCCAGCCCACATCAGCTCTATTTATATTGTAGCAGTCTGTACGTCCTTTCTAATCAAGTAATGTATGAGGAGAAAGGCAAGTCACTCATGAGATTTTTATTCACAAAACTTTACAGCCTCAAAGGCCAGTGCAACTGTGGGAAGATAGAGAGTAGGGAACGACAGGATTAAGTCTCTCCACAGAACAGACACTAAACAGGCAGGAACTGTCTGAAGCAACTATTTCAGAACTCTGGAGTACAGGAGAACACTGTACAGCATCCAGGGAAGAGTGGGAAGAGGAGCCTGGTAAATTATGGGAAAGTCGAATAAATTGCTCTCTCCACGTGGCAGTTGCCAGCACCCATCCCCCATTCTCGTGGAAGGCCGCCGTGGGCTTCAGCCCCTGGCTAGCTCATTGGTGACAGAAAGGGAAATAAAATCCACAATGAGATACCATTTCACACTCATAAGAAAGGCTACTACTAATAAAACAGAAAATTGCAAGGGTTGGAAAGGATGTGGAGAAATGGGAACACTCATTCATTGTTGGTGGGAACGTAAAATTGTGCAGCCGCTATGGAAGACAGTTTGGCAGTTCCTCAGAAAGCTAAGTATAGAGTTACTGTATGACCCAGCAATCCCTCTACTAGGTATATACCCCAAAGAGTTGAAAGCAGGGACTCGAACAGATAATTCGCACACTATGTTCATAGTGACATTATTCACAATTGCCAAAAGCTGGAAGTAACCCCAGTGTCCATCAACCAATGAATGGATAAACAAAATATGACATATATATGCAATGGAATATTATTCAGCTGTAAATGGGAATGGCATTCTGATACATGTGACAACAAGGATGAATCTTGAAGATATATATTGAATAAAATAGACTCAAAAGGACAAATATTATATGATCACACTGATACAAAACAATTAGAATAAGCAAACTCATAGACTCAGAATCTAGAATATAGGTTACCCAGGGATGGGGTGGAGATAGGGAATAAGGAGTTAAGGATTAAAATGTACAGATATTTATTTGGAACAATGGAAATGTTTTGGTAATTGGATGACAATTATGGTAGCACAACATGGTGATTAAAATTAACGGCACTGAAATGTATATCTGAATGTGATTGAAATGGGAAATGCTAGGGCATATATATTGGTAGAATAAAAATTTTTAAAATCCATGAAACTGCAGTACACAGTGTAACCTAGATTAAACCATGGGCTATTGTTGATAGTACAATTATCAAAATTTGCTTTCATCAATTTTAACAAATACACTACACCAATGAAAGGTGTTAATAATAGGGTGGCATATGGGAATCCTGTATTTTATGCATGATTATTCTGTTAACCCACAACATCTCTAATAAAAAAAAAAAAAAGGCCAGCAGCAGTGCTGCCCTTGAAATACTGTAAACTAGTAGAAATAGCATTAAATTTGAACCCAAAAGACCTGGTTTGGGATGCCAACTCTTTCGCTGGCTGATTTTATAATTTTGCACTATGTATTGCACCACTGGTTCTTAAATGTTTACTTTGCAAATGAACTGAGTAATAATCCATACCTTCCTATTTCAAAGAACTGTGATCAGGCTCAACTGAGAAAATTTATTTGAAACATGAAGTTCAAATCAAAAGTACCATTTATTTTGAGATTAATATTAGAGTTTGCTAAGGCACCATTATCTTATAAGTTATCATATGTAATGTTCACAACAATCCTGTGATGTACATATTATTTTCCCCATTTTTCATATAAGGAAGCAGTGCTTGGAGGGGTCCAACAGCTTGCTAATAGTCACAAGCCTAATTTATTCTGATAGCAGCACTCTCTACCACCTTGTGCAGCCCTCATTACTGTATTTGCATCACAATCACTAAGTTGCTCTATGTGTGTATGTAGTCAGGTCCCATAACCGAATAGTGCAGCCCTCCCTAAAATCCTAACGCATATTTTTTATTGGTCAAAGAGGAAAAAAGTAGGCATTACAGTACCTGCACAAGTCCTATTCCTGTTTAAGATATTTTATTATTAAGGACTGTTTATGTTTTCCTTGGGGCAAAAGGAAAGAAGTGTGTAGGTGGGAAAATACTTACATTTTCTACGATTAGTCAATTGAGACTAAACCTAAGGGAGACTCTTACTCCCTGGGATCACCAATAACACCCAAGGAACATGCCTATCCAAGAACCACCTGCAGCTTCCATTCCAATAACTCAGCCCTTGGGTTCAACAGAGTGTGAGTTCCAGGGGTATCCAGGGAGGTAACTGATGGTGCCAACTTTTTTGTCTTTACACAGTGACTCTGGTGTATTCATAATTGGTACATCCAAGATCCAGAGAACTGTGCAGTGCTGACATGCTGGGATTTATCCAGCTAAAGAAAACACTCTGGCTGAATCTAAAATGAGCTGTGTTTGCAGACCTTGTCTGCCAGAATCCAGTATACAGCTGTGGGAGGTGGGAAATAGTGGAAGTAAGAAGGATGCTGGAGCCCAAGAAACAATACCTCCTGGCTTGGCAGGAGCTGTGGGTTATCCATGAAGATATATGGAGCTTTGTGGGAAAAAACAATAATACTAATTAATAAAATTGCAAATTTTAAGTAACTCTAAAGTTTATAGAATGCATTCCTACAGATGATCAATACTTTAAAGAACTTGGTGAGGTTGTTATCACTCATCCTCTTCTTTGGGTGAAGATATTGCGTATCAGAGACATTGTGGAGGTCACACAGTTAAGGAGAGGCAGTACCAAGACTCCTTGCTTCCCAGGTCAGTCCATTTCTCATTAGGCTGACTTGTTTCCAGAAATTCAGAGAGTAAATTGCCCTGAATCAAAAAAGAAGCAAAGAGATGGAGTGAGGGACAGACAGTTGCAATTTACCATAGAGTCAGAAAATGTCTTAATTAAAGGCTTGGAGCAGAGAGGGAGACAAGAGCATTGTGTTCCAGAACAATGCAAATTAGGGGGAAAAATTAAATGGCATTTTGCAAGATGGAGCAACAGATGGGATCCAGGACAGTCCTGCTCTGCTGCGGACCCCTCCTCTTAATAACTGTGTGATGCTGAGCAAGTCACTCAGTGCCACTGAACATCTATTTCCTCATGCGTAAATTAGGGTTATATTATCTACCTTACCTTCTTCAAAAGTCAGCTAAGAATTAAATTAAGACTAGAAGTAAAAATGTTACACAAAATACAATTATTTGTACAAGAAAAAAGCATTTCTAGAACTGCTACCATTACTGCTATTATAACCACCACTAACCTATTAGTATAAATTATCAAAGAAGGCACTGGTAAAACTGCGAAAGGCACCGCCATCAATCTGCTGCTAGCATATTTAGCAGAGGATCTGGTCCAGAGTAAGTGCTCAATAAATTGCTGCTGATTACATTTCCATAATTAATTTTTTTTTGTTTGTTTTTTGTTTTTTGTTTTCAGATTCCTTCTCTAATTCTAGCCTTTCCCTGACTTTGCACTTACCTCTTCCCTTCAGAATTAAGTATCATGTTTCTAATGTTTCTACACCTCTTCAGGGGCCTGACCATCTCAATTCTCTTTGTTGCCAACTTCCTGATTAGCAATGACCATTTTCAGATTCAGCATAGTTGTGCCTTGTGCACTGGCTGAGATCCTCAAAACTCTTCAGCAGGGCCTCTGTTTTTATCTCTTTGTCTGCACTGGAGGTTACAGTTGGACAACCTTTGGCCCAGAGAAAATAATAAATGGGCCACTGACCCTTAGTAAGAATCATCTGGAACTAAGAATGTGCTGTATTCTTTTAAGTGAAGCATGCAATTCCACTCACAGAAGTTCTCAGTGGTCTGATTCCCTCACTAACATTACTTGTGTGCCACTTTAGACATTTGAGTTTGAGGTTTCTGACCTAGAGAGTGACCCTAATATGCCTTGCCTAGCAGACCAAATATCATGAGGTCAGTTTCTCCAACTCCAGATCTACTGTAAACAATGGACCAAGTTCAAAGTCCTGACCTTCCCCACCTCACCTCCCAGCCAATCACTTAAGGGGCTAATGTAAGCTATCTCTACTGCTTTAAATTAGAAACAGTATCAGAAATGCCAACCTTTGAAATTGAAATGAGTAGAATTGATTTGACACAAATTCAATTTTAATCCAACTCAATAGATCTATATTAAGCCAATTAGTTGTTAAGAAGGAATTTCACTTAAAATACACTTAGTAAGTGTGCTAGTGATCAGACTGTGAAACTGTCCATGCAACTACCCAAGATATCAAGTTTTCCAGAATTCAGTTTCCAGGAAAGCAGGATATGTCTGAATGTAACCACATTCAGAAATCTACAGACTGGACTGTAATTAATGCAACTTTAAAACCTATTTGAGAGCATCAATAATTCTAAGGATAACCAAAATATATGAGTCAATCTAAAATTAGATTAAATCTAAAATTAGATTAAAATACGATTAAGAATCTAAAATTAGATTAAAATAAGATTAAGAATCTAAAATGATGAAGTGGCAATATAAAGAAAGTAGTATGCATGAAGGATGGAATAAAATAAATTCATACAAAATAGTGCCCACATGTTCACAGCACTATCAAAGATAGTGAGAAATGATTGGTTCCACAAAAACTTTTGAAGGTCTACAATGTTCCTGGCTCTGATTTAGATAATGTGATAGCAAGAAGAAGAAAGATTTCTCTCTTTCTCCCAGAAAATCACATGTTAACAGAGCTCACAAATTTGGACATTCAAACACCTCAAAAAAAGTTCAGTTCATTTGTTTTTCCGTGCGGGTGATATTTGCAGGGGACCCAGGATGCAAATGTTAGGCAGAGGATGATGAACATTAGAGACCTGGTCCCTGCCTCCTCAAGATTTACAGTCTAGTGGGGGAGGCTGACAATAACAAGGAAGATGAGTCAGAAAGCTATTTAAAGGCAGAGATACTGTAAACTTGCACCAGAATGTGGCAGTGGACATGTGGAGAAGTAGATGGGTTTGAAATATAATTTGGAGATAAAAGAGGACTCAGAAATGGACTAGATGTGAAAGTAGGAGATGAAGAAGGCAAGGATGATTCCTAGTTTTCTGACTTCAGTAATAGAAATGAGAAGGAGTAGGTGGGAGATTAAATAATATTTGGTCCAAATTTGAGATATCTGTGTGTCATTCAAGTGGAAATATTAATATACATTTATTTGTATAATGCAACTCAGAAGTAAGATTTTGTTTAGGAACAAAAAATTGAATACTGAACACAATGCAACAAATGCTATCTGATACGTGTACATGAAAGAAATATGAGGAAATGATTGAGATCCTTGAAAGATTAACCCTACAAAGAACGGAGGAGGAATACGCTATTTGAACTTGATGCAACCAACTTTTGATGTAATTGAATAGAATGCATCCAGATTTCATGCTCATAACTTGATGTGCTGACAGTAACTTGCATTCCCATATAGATTTTTTACACTGAGGAAATAATAAGTTGATTATCTAAAATGAAAATTACCTTAAGTGGTACAAATAACACTAGACAAGACTGAACTTCCAAGCCCAGTCTTATCACTTGTTGGCTAGGTGACATTGGACAAGTTTTTTCAAGACTTGAAACTTCAGTATCCATCTTTAAAATGGCAATAATATTGGTTTCTTCTACCAAACTGATGAGTTTATTGTAAGTATCCACTTCCAGTTAAAATGGAATAGTTTGTGGCAGACCAAGGCACTCACTAAGAATAATTAGAAAAGTCATACTATATATAAAAAATAATAAAAACATCTGATGGAAGTCATCAGAATATAAACCAAGGAATTGAAGACTTGAAGGGCCAAAAAAAAAACAAAAAAAAAAAAAAAAAAAAAAAAAAGGCAACCAGAGAGAGAGAGAGAGAAAGAGAGAGAGAAAAAGGAGACATATTCACTCTTAGGGCATTTGCCAATTTTTGACGCTTAGGGTTAAAAGCTGAGGATACTAGCAGAAATGACTAAGAGGCAAAAAAAAAAAAAAAAAAAAAAAAAAAAAGCCACTAGAGGCTTTGGCAATCTCAAGGATCTAGAAAGACCAAAAAAAAAAAAAAAAAAAAAAAAAAAGCAAAAAAAAACCAACAGAATTTAGATCTCACAAATCAGCCAGGACTTGAGAAGCCAAATTCCCATAGAGAAAGGAGACCTAAAGAACTAAGACATACTGGATTTTCCCCTTGAATCATTAAGAAGATATAAATAAAACATTAAAATAGGACTTACATTTATACTCCAATATGTAAAGATCTTGCTTGGAAATCATCATTCCTGTCCTTACAAGACAAAGCTGAACAAAAAGAAAATCAACAACTTTTCTTGGACTCATCTGTAATCTGATAGCACAAGGCAACCCCCCCACAAAAAAAAAAAAAAAAAAAAAAAAAAAAAAACAGAACCTGGAGAAGGTACATCCAGAGATGAACAGCCAAGTTCCACTAGTCTAGAGCAGAAGCCTCTGGAGCCATAAATGGACCTTAGTGGCCATTTTGATGAATTACTGAAGCCTGGGTGTGAACTAGCTTGAGAATAAGCAACTCCTGGGGTGGGTAACAGTCTAGTGGTGGTGCTCCCAAAATTTCATGGGCTTTAATCACAAGAACCCCACCCAGTTTGCATGATGAAGATCAGAAAAAGATCTCAAGCTCCAGTGAGGAGAGGAAAAGATAACCATCATGAAATAAACTCAGAGCCTTCTCCACTATTCAATCCCACTTTCCAGAGAAAAGCACTTACCAGTCTTATCCAAGCTAGGGAAAGGAAATTCCTCACACTCCAACACCTTCCTATCTTTCAATATAACCTAACAGGAATAATAAAATGTCACAGGGATCTGGGGTTCACAGAAGCAGATGAGGAATGTTGTGGGTAAAGAATATACTAGGGGTTAGAGGAGGGAGGTAAAAAAAAAAACAAAAAAACTGTACCACTGGATAAATATTTTTAAAAGTCAAAACCCTAAGACATAGATCCATCAAGACTGCAACTTAATTAAATAATAGAAAACTCATACTCCCCAACCCACACCACCACACCAACAGGCGCCTGCATAATAACCATGACTGACAGCTGAAAGAGCTGCAGGACACGGACTCTCTCTGAGGAGACGTATTTTGGAAAACCCAAAATAAAGAGGAAAACAACATAAGGGGACTAGAGGAATTTGACATTTTTGACATCTATAGCAACTGCAAACATTAAATACAGCCCAAATCCTAGCCAGATTACTACCGACACTCAAACGAGAAGCCTGTGTACAGCAGTTTCTATTACTTGATACAACATATCAGTCTTTCAACAAAGACTTATAAGGAATGTTTAAAGGCAAGAAAAAGGCACTCTGTTGAGATAAGCAATCATCAGAACCAGACTCATAAAAGACATAGATGTTGGAATTATCAGACAAGGAATTTAGAACAACTATGATCAATCTATCAAGGGATCTAATGGTGAAAGCAGACAACATGCAAAAAAAGATTGGTAGGGTAAGAAGAGAGATGGAAACTCTTAAGAATTAAAACGAAAATCCTAGGAATCAAAAACACTAGCCAAAATGAAGAATGCCTTTTGGGGGCTTATCAGTAGACTTGAAACAGATGACAAAAAAATTGGCATACTTGAAGATAGGTTAATAGCTTTTCAAAATGGAATGCAAAGAGGATAAAGAGTAGGAAAAATAAAAAAATTAAAATTAAAAACCCAGAGCATCCAAGAACTGAGAGGCAATTTCAAAAGACATAATATACACACACAAATAATTGGGATACTAGAAGAGAAGAAAGCAAGAATGAAGCAGAAGAATTATTTGAAGTAATAATGTCCAAGAACTTTCCAAAATTAGTGACAGACACAAATGACAGATGCAGGAAATTCAGAGAAGACCATCTGGAAAGAAGAGGGACTTGAAAGCTCCTCCTTCCACTGGGCTGGATTTGTACTCCAGCAGGGTGAACCCAGGGCAGCCCAATCTGCAACAAATTGAAGAATTAAATAGATAGGATTTGTTTTCAGGAATTAATTATGTCTCACATTCACTATACCTGTTAACAATACTTCATTTCTACTATTTCCCCCTTACAGAGGGTCTAGCATGCAAATTTTTTGTAAATACTGTGCCTTCTGCAACCACTTCCTTAAACCTTTTTATCTTGGTTCACTAAGCCACTTTATTGATTTTATCAGAAAACCTCCATTCAATATCTACTAACACTTAACTTACATCCTCCCCATCTCTTCATTGAATACCAAGGAGCATAGAAGTTACCTCTCTTGATCATGTCAATTGTCTGGGTTATGGGTTTCCCTCTACACAGCAAGCAGATAAACACCAGTAAAATTACATCTAGGCATATCATATTCAAACTGCAGAAAACCAAAGATAAAACCAAAGATAAAGAGAAAATCTTGGAAGAAACCAAGGGTTAGGGGGTGGGGGAACATTTTATCCATACAAGAACAAGTATCGAAACTCAATAGAAATCTCATCAGAAACCATGCAAGCAGGAAGAGACTGGTGTGGACTATATAAAGTATTAAAAATATCACCAACTTATAATTCTATATCAGCAAAATTATCCTTCAAAAGTGGAGAAATAAAGACTTTTATGACAAACTAAAACTGAGGAAGTTCATCACTAGCAAATCTGCTCTGCAAGAAATATTAAAAGTTCTTCAGGCAGAAGGAAAATGGTCTGAAACCTGAATCTACAAGAAAAGAAGTGTTAGAAAAGGAATAAGTGAAATAAAATGAAATGTTTTATCTTTCTTATTCTGAATTAATCAAAAAGACTGTTTAAGTTAGTAATAGTAATGATGTATTGGGTGATTATAACATATAGATAAGTGAAATGGATGATAGCAATGTCACAGCAAAGTGAGGGGAGGATAAACTTTGTTATAAGTTAACCATCCTGCATGTAAAGTAATACAATGTTGTATAAAAGTGGATTGAGATTAGTTAAAAATGTATATTGTAAACCATAGGGCAACTAAAACAACTAATAAGAAATTTAATTTATGTACTGAGTGAAGATAAAAATGGAATCATACAATATGATCAATTAAAACTGAAGAAGCAGAACAACAAAAAAGTGGGGGAGACAAAGAACAAAGGTAATAAATATAAAACAGTTACAAACATGATAGATACTAATCCAACTATGTCAGTCAGCAACAATAAAAAATTAAGAACAAAACAACAAGAAAATGTATGTTGCCTACAAGAAACCCACTTTAAATACAAAGTAGTTAAAAATAAAGTGGTGGAGAAAGATATATCATGCTAAAGTTAATCAAAAGAAGGCTGAAGTAGGTATATTACTTTCAGGCAAAACATTCTTCAGAACAAGGAAGTTTATCTGGTATAAATAGGCTCAACACATAGTGATGAAGGGATCAATTCTCCAAGAAGATGTAACAGTTCTAAAAGTGCATGCACCCAGCAACAGAAAAACATATATATATGAGGCAAAAACTAATGGAACTGAAAGAAGAAAGACATAAATCCATGAATATAGCTGGAGACCTTAACAAACTTCTGCCAGTAACTGACAGAGCCAGAGGACAGAAAATCCGTAAGGACATAGATAATCTGATTAGTACTATCAGTCAACTTTATCTAAGTGACATTATAGTATACTCCATCCAACAAGAGAAGAATACATATTCTTTTCAGTTCAAATGGAATACCAACTAAGATAGACAACATTCTGGGACATAAAAGACACTTTAACACATTGAAAGAATAGGAATTATACAAAGTATGTTCTCACACAACAATGGAATTAAACTAGAAATAAATAGCAGAAAGATAGCTGGAAAAATCAAACATTTGGAAATTCAACAATACACTTCTAAATAACCATGGGTCAAAAAGATGTCTTAAAAAATTGAGAAATGTTTTGAACTAACTGAAAATGAAAGCGTAACATTAAAATTTGTGGGATACAATAAAAGCAGTGCTAAGAGGGAAATTTTCAGCATCAAATGCATGTACTTATAAAGAAGATAAAAATTAGTAACCTAAGCTTACATTTTAGTAACTAGAGAAAGGCAAGTAAATGATATCTGAAGCAACTGGAAGAAAAGAAATAATAAAGTTAGAGCAGAAATCAAAGAAAATGTAAACAGGGAAACAATAGAGAAAATTAATAAAGCCAAAAACTGGTTCTTTGAGGATTAATAAAACTGATAAACCTGTAGCCAGGCTAACCAAGGGAAGACAGAGAGACAGAGTGAGAGAGAGAGCACAAATCCCAATATCATAAATTTAAGGGGGGCTATCATTACTGATTCCATGCGCATTAAATGGGTAATAAAAGAATATCATGAACAACTCTACCTCTAAACCCACACTTTTGATAATTTAGATGAAATGTACTGAATCCTTGAAAGACACAAATTACCAAGGAGAAATAGATAAGCTTAAAAGCCTATATCTTTTAAAAGAAATTGAGTCAATAATTAATAATCTTCCAAAAAAGTGTCACAAGACCCAGATAGTGTCACTAGTGAATTCTACTTAACATTTAAGAAATAAATAATACCAATTCTCCACAATGTCGTGCAGAAAATAGAAGCAGAGGTGACACTTTATAATTCATTCTATAAGAACAGCATTGCCCTAACACCAAAGCCAGATAACAATAGTATAAGAAAGGAAAACTATAGAGCAATATTTCTACTGATCACAGACACAAAATCCTCAAAAATATATTACAATATTGAATTAAACATTTCTTTTTGGAGAAAGCTACTACTTTTATTCATCTGTTCCTAGGAATTCTAATCAGTACAATAAGATTTTTTAAAATGGAAAAAGGTTTGAAAAAATAGAAATAATATTTTATTATTTGCATATAACATGACTTTATGTATAAAATATCTAAAATAGTCTACAAACTATTGTAGTCCATTACCAAATTTAGCAGAGTCTCTGGACAAATGGGTAAAACCCAAAAGTCACTTATGCTTATATATATTAGCAACAAATGAATAGAAATTGTATTTATGAAATTGTAGTATGAAATAGCATCAAAAATATTAAATACTGAGGAAAAATTGTAACAAAAGATATGCAAGACCTCTACACTAAAACTGCAACATATTATTGAGATTTTTTTTAAAATTCAAAGGACTAGAGATATGTCATATTTATAAATTGAAGACTCAGTATTATGAAGATGTCAATACTCCCTAAATTATTTATATAATTAATGAAATACCAATCAAAATTTCATTACACACTTTTTGTTTGTTTGTTTTAGTGACCAGGAATTTTTAAAATATATATGGAAATTCTAGGGATCAAGAACAACTATATAACCTTGAAGAACACAACTGGAGGATTTACACTAAAAAAAAAAAATAAACAAACAAACAAAAAAAGAAAAACAGACTATTGCAAACCTAAAGTAGTCATGAAAGTATGTTACTGATACAAGAATGGACATGAACTGAAGGAGTAAAATAGAGAACGCACAGACAGAATCCACATATATGGACACTTGACTTAGAACTAAAATAATACTGCAGTGCAGCAAGGAAAGGACAATTATATTGATAAATATTAGAAAGTTCATCGGATATGCTGATTAAAAAAAGAATTTTCATCCCTACCTCACACTAGATACAGAACATATTTCTGTACGGATCAGAGTTTTCAATGTGAAAAAAAAAGTAAAATTTCTGTAGAAAACGTAAGAATAATTTTATGATATTGGGGAAGACAAAGATTTCCCAAACAGGATACAAAAAGATAAATATGGTTGCATTAAGATTATGACATTCTCTTCATCCAAGGATACCACTGAATATGAAAAAAGCAAGCCACAGAGTGGGACTTCATGTTTAAAATACAAGAATGCAGGAAAGGGCTTATATCCAGATGATATAAATGCTCCTATAAATAAAAAAGTTACAGGGAGAAAAATGGCTTTTCACAAAAGAAGTTATCCTAGTAACATAAGAATATGAAAAAGAGACATGGCCTCATTAGTTATTGGCAAAATACAAATTAGAATTCCCATTGGATACTACCACAACCATACCCAGATGATTAAAATGGAAAAGGCAGAAAATAGCAAGTGCAGGCTAGGTAGTGAAGCAATGGGAATTTATACATTGCTTGTAAGAGTAGAAATTGGTACAACCACTTTAGAAAACTTTCATTATCTACTAAAGCCAAACATGCACTTCCAATGGGACCTAGCGTTTTCTTTCCTAAGTATATATCCAAAGATAATAGCTATATACTTAAAGAAAGATGTATAAGAATATTCATGGCAATAATATTCTATATATATAACCACAAACTGGAAACAACTCAAATATCCATCAAAAGTAGAATAGATATACAATTTGTGATATTTGCACACAAAGAAATACTATTCAGCCATGACAAAAGATTATCGCCACATGCAACAAAATAAATTCACAAATATAATATTAAACATGAATACCAAGATAGAAAATAATACATTCTACATGATAAAATAGTTCAAAAACAGACAAATTAATCTACAGTGTTACAAATCAGTAGTTACTGTATTACTTTGCCAGGCTGCTTAAACAACAGGAATTCATTTTTTCTTGGTTTTAGAAGCTAGAAGTCTTGCATTCTCCCTAGAGACTGGCATTTTGATGCTGGCTGTTGGCAATCCTTGGCATTCCATGGCTGTCCCATCACTTGGCAATGCCATCTCCTTTCTCTTCTGGGTTCCTGCTGACTTCCCGCTTCTGTTTCCTTCCTGTGGCTTCCAGTACTCTGGATAGAGATCCATGCTGGTTCTCATTCAGTTGGGTCACACCCTAACTAAAAATGACATCTTAAAAGGTCCTATTTGTAATGGGTTCACACCCACAGGGACATGGATTAAGAATAAGAATGTCTGCTTATTAGGGTACATAATTCAACCTGCCACAATTGCTTTTGCTTAGGTAATTTCCTTTGTTTTTGTTCCTTACAGGGGCAGGGTGGAAGGGTGGGTACAAACAGGGCTTTGGGGATGCTCTGGGTGGTGGTTATATGGATACACTTGAAGAAAATTCATTGCACTGCAAAATTATGATGTGCATTTTTCTGTGTATAGTAGCCCAAAACAAAAATACAAATCTTGAATATAAAAATAGTTGCTATAGAGGTCCAATAAAATATAGTATTCCACGTTGTTTTGATTAATACAATTAATGCCCTAAAATTTTTAATTTTTTTAAATTTTGTTTTAATTTAGACTCTGGTAAAAGCACCAGAGAATCCTCAATACAAGTTCTGAATAGTTCTCTGTTTGTTACTATGGGAATTTATATTTCATAGTATGCAGCATTTCAGTGTAGTGAAATGGGCATAATAGAGAAGTAAAGAAATAGGTTCTAGAGCCAGCTCTGCTGTTAAACAGCTCGGTGATGCTCAGCAAATTTTGTTTCTTTGGATCTCCTTTTCCCCTGATGAAATTTAAGGAAGTTGTATAAGCTAATGTCTCCTCTACATCTCTAGGATGTGCTCTGATACTCACTCCTCTGGCACTGGACATAGACTTCTGGAAGCACAGGCCAAATTAGTTTATGCCTGAGCTAGGTCCCATAACCTAGGCTTGCTTGATAGGGATGGGGTTGGGATGAAGGTTAAGGCTGACATATGTTTCATGACAGCATGAGCTTGTCCCCTGGAGGGCAAGCTACCTGCCCTCTTTCCTTGAGTGAGGAAGCCTTTCTCAGAAGCCCCTCCTCAAACTAGACTTCCCATCACCTTCAAATGGCTGGAGTGTGTCACATGCCCATTTCTAAATAAATCACTTTCGAGGGGCATGAGACTAAATCATTGGTTTCCAGTGGTGTTCTGGAGCCCAGTCATACTGGATCATGAGAGTCTATTGCTCAATTATCAGGAATTTTCCTAGCCGGTTGATGTCTCATTATTTGCCTGAAAACAGCCAGGGTAGGCCCATTTACACCATGAAAATTTGCAAATGCTGCAAATCATATTTTCTTCCCCTCTGAAAAGTTGTTTGTTAAACATTTTCAGTATACCACTGGCTCAGTCTTTGGCTCAAAGAGGAAGATAGTCTTTCTGAGGGTTGGAATTGTGGCAAAATCAGGAAATCAAGGGAAAAAAAAGCAGGAAGGAGTGGCACTTAGGTAGATAATTAAAAGCACTTACTAGAAAATGGCTTTTCTTTATTTTGTGTAAAGTACACATGTCTCAGCAAAGGATATGACACATTGGATTTACAGATCTCTGTCAGTGTCTCCAACTTCGTCTCAAAGCCCAATCCCAATCCCTCCCTGAACTGCAGGACACTGGCTTCCTCTTTCTTCTAAGTGAAGCTCTTTGTAAGCATTGTTCCCTTTACTTGAAATACTTTTGCCTCCATCTGATGGGAAGCATCTCATCTTTCGGGGCTAATTTAAATGTCCTCTTCTCTGATCATAGGAAATAAATTGCCCCTCCCTCACCTCTCTATTCTGTAGCAAAGCAAGGCCTTCTATTCCATCTTTGCCTGCATCACAATTAGTAACTGGATATTTATTTATGTATCACTTTATGTCTGCTCATCTACTAGAATTTAAGTCATATCCCTGTTTCTCCAGCGCCTTGGCTGTGCCTAGCACATAATACATCGTCAATCAATATTTGTTGATTTGAAGAAGGAAATGAAGAAGAAAGGGAAAGAGGGAGGAAGGGAGGGAAAGAGTGAAGGAGGGAGAGAAAAAGGAAAGGAAGAAGGAAGATAAGGAAAGAGGGGGGCAGCATGGAGAAAAATAAGTAAGGAAGATGATTAAAAGGTCAGATCAGAGATGTTTAAATACAGGATAATAGTATATCACATATACTATATGAGGGTAGAGAATATAAGACTCCATCTATGAACAGAGTAGTATGACTGGAACTTATTTATTTAGTCATAATTCACTTATATATTTATTCATTAAGTCAGATATTTATTAATTCAATAGTCATTTACTGGGCCTCAGTTCGATAATTTGATGCTAGAAATTGAAGACAGATGGATAAAATAGCTCCTACCTTCAAGGAACTCTCAGTGTGGAAGACAGACAAGTAAAAAAATATATTCAATATTATATAAGACAAATACCTAGAAATTATAAAAGCACAGGAGATGTCCTCACATAGTTTTGTGCCTTGTGCAAAGGCAGCTGTGTGTTTAGAAAGGAGAGTGGGTTTTGATTGGAGCGGGTCTTTCTTGGAACAGGTGACATGCCCCAAAACAAGGATGAGAAAAAATTAACCAGACAGGGAGTAGATAACAAAAAGCCACTGAGAGAGTAGAGAAATGAACTCAGGGCAAAAAGTAAGGCAGAGAATTACAAGTTTAAGAATGTGGAGGAAGTCCCTTTCCTACTTGAAGTTAGAGAATGAGGGGGAACAGAGATCAGGGAACAGGGTAATCAGGCCAGATTGTTAGCTGGGTTAGGACATGTCAACTTTATTCTATAGTCTTTGGCCAGGCTATGAGTGATCTTAACCTGGGCAGTTATAGGATTAAAGGTACACTTCTAAAAGACATTCTGGCCTCACTAGAGAAGAAATTGAAGGATAGTGAGTTCGGATGCAGGGGAACTATTTGGGAGGTTTCTTGCAGTGATTCAAATAGAGCTGATGTCAGTGGAGATACACTCAGGTTATGGCCATGGGAATGGGCACTGGACTCAGTGCATGAGATCAGGATGGATATATTCTCAGGTTCTCGGGTTCTCTGACTCCCTTTGCTATGCACGCAAAATAGCTGCAATGAGGAAGATTAAGTAAAATATCTTCACTTTCATAAACATTCTGCAATTTCCACCTTTTGCCGTTTTCCCTTGGAAAACACCTATTCATATCATTCTAGGGTAAAAGGTTCTTGGGAAAGAAGCCAAATCTATCCTCCCTCAGCAGATGTCAGTTCCCTCAATGTTGGTGAAGGAGAATCCCTTAGCCCCAGCTTCTCTGATTCATGTGACCTATTGCCAACCGTTTTCAAAGAAACAAAAGATGTCTCAAGGACTCTTTTGGAAAAGTAACCATTCAATATGATGTGGCGAGGCTGTTTCCATAGCAATTCAGGCTTTTTTACATTATGATAGTTTCAGAAAATGGAAATTTCCTTTTGTCTCCTAATGCTACTTCCTTTTATTGCTTTGTTGTGTGTGGATAGTCACACTCACACAGAGGCAGATTGACTCAAAAAATAAACATAAAGTAAAATAAAAGACTTAAATCTCTTGGTTATTTTCTTAGTTCCTACAGCTTACTAGCCTGGGGAGATTGCTGAGCCTTTTAAAGGATGCATCAAACAGAGTGTCAGTGTGGAGGTGGGAGAAAGGATTATCTTAGTATTTGGGCTTTTAAGAAAAGAACAGATATTTCAGGAAAAAAGAACACTGTATACCACTCCCAAGCTCTCACAAGCTCGCACCATACTCTCAAAAGGCAGTTTCTTCCCAAATAAAAACTATTACAGGCCAGGGGTGGTGCACCTTAGCTCAGGCATTGAAATCCAACCCAAAAACACTGTTGTCTGAGCAGCAAATCTCAGCTCCATCTGCAAATAGGTCAAAGCTTTGAAGATTGTGATGAAAGTTTCCCTTTATGCCATTGTTTCCAGCTGGAACTCCCCTTGCAGCAGTGATTCTCAACCAGGGGCAATTTTTTGCCTCCCCCTCCCCCTGACATACACACAGGGAACATTTGGCAGATGGCACAACAGATGGCACAACTGGGAGGGGTGTGCTATTGGCATTTGGTGGGTAGAGGGCAAGGAGGCTGCTAAATACCCTAGAGTGCTCAGGACAGCCCCCCTCTCCCCAACAAAGAATGGTCTGGCTCAAAATGTCAATAGTTCTGAGTTTGAAGCACAGGTGGTACTAACATAACACAGGGACTAGGGAAAATCATTGGAAAACAGATCTGCCTTCTTCAGAGCTTGGACTGGGAGAGTGCATCAAAGTGGGTCAGTAAAAGGGCAATGAGGGGCCCACAGACTCATTCCAAATTCAGGAAATGTCAAGAATTAGGGTCTCTTAGGCATGTAAGCAAGACACCTAGGGATCCACAAATTAGGTGAATTCATTTATTACTTCATTCACGCATTCATTGAGTAGAATTTTGTTTTTTTATTTCAATAAATCACAGGCACTGGACTGTGTCCTGACAACTCAACAATAAACAAAGCATACACGGTTCTGCCTTCATTGGTCTCCTAGTCTAGTAGGAAATAAAGATAATAAACAAACACACAATTAAATATTTCATAATAGCTGTGATAAGTGCTATGTAGGAGTACAGCTTTTTCTGAGTATAAATTAGAGAGACTTACCTAGGGAGGAAAATTGCCTCAAAAAAAAAAAAAAATGGCTGTTAACTGAGACCTGACAGATGATTAGGAAACTTGGTAATCAGGGAGTTATGTCTATAAGCCACAGGATCCCAAACTGGTAGGCAAATTGCAGGGTGAAGTCCAGGTCACAGGAGAGGCGTCTGGTAAGCATCTACGTCTAGAATGTTTCCATCGTTTATGCTTTTTTGAGTTTAGAGTATTGTAATAATCCCCAGAAGGAAAATGAGATGTTGAGAAGGACAAATAGCAGGCAGATTAAAAATTGAGAGAAAAGCCTGGGCCAATTTGGAAAGAAAATTGATACCTTCAACCATCTAATTATACAACCATTATAGTTCCAATAATATTAATAATAAATGTTAATTGCATTACTCCTATGGGCCAGGATAATGGCTTTAGTTGTAAATTATAAAGATTTAGGTGAGCTGAGGATGGATTAGAAAGAGATTCAATAGGAGCCTAGTAGCCCCATGAGTCACAGGATCCCAGATCAAAATTCACAATTGATTATCCTTGTTTTATTAGACTGTACAGAGACGGAGGTCAAGGACGTGTTGAAATGATTGACACATTCTTCTAGTTAATGCTCATCCTATTGCTTCTCTGAATCACACTTTTTGTTTTTCTATGAACATTTTGTAGGCTGTTGCAAAGATATTTTAAGTAAATTTTTGTATAGATGTAAACACATATATAGAAAACTGTAAAACTCATAGATAGATGGCTTAATAATTTTCACACATCCACGTATATAACCACCAGCCATATCAAGAAATAAAATATTGCTAACATTCCAGAATCCCCCTCCATGGCTCTTCCCAGTCAACATCCTCTGATGAGGTAACTACTGCTTGACTTCTATCACTATAGACTAGTTTTTTGTTTTTCCCCCTGCAATTTTATTTAGCTATAGTCACACACCATACAAACATCCAAAGTATACAATCAGTTGTTCACAACATCTTCATATAGTTGTGCATCACCACAATCAATTTTTGAATATTTCCATTACTCCAAAAAATTTATAAATGAGAATAAAAATAAAAGTAGAAAAGAACACCCCCAAAATCCCATGTCCCCCATCCCTCCATTTATTCATTTACTTTTTTGTCCCCATTTTTCTACTCATATCATGGACTAGTTTTGCCTATTTTTAAAATATTTATTCATGGATCATGAAGTATTTTGTCATCTGTGTCTGTCTTCTTTTACCCAAAGTTACATGATGAGATTCAACCACTTTGTGGCATGAAGTACTTAAAGCATTATCTTTGCTGTATGGAATTCCTTTGTATAAACAAATCACAATTTATCCATTGTACTATGGGCAATTGGGTTGTTTCCATCAATGTTCTTATAAATAATGCTGTTAAGAGCATTCATGTATATGTTTATGAGTACATATGTTTAGTCATTTCTGTTAGGTAGATAACCAAGAGTAGGAATGGTGCCTCATAAACTAAGTATATATTTAGCTTTAATAAATATGTCAAATTTCTCTCTTCCAGTCACTCTATAGGCTCACAAACATTTGGCATTGCATCTTTATCACCTCAAAAATCTGGTAAGTGCATAGTGAAATTCCATTATACCTTTATTTGCATTTCCTGATGACTAATGAGATTCAGCACCTTTGCATATGCCTGTTATCCATTTGAAAATTCTCTTTGGTAAAATGTCTGTTCAAATCTCTTTGACCTCTTTGCTATTTGGTCATCAGTCTTTTATAAAATTTTTACTTATTTTCTTCAGATGCATGTCTTTCTTCCAATACATGTGCTGCAATACATTATCCACATTGACATGACTCCCAGGGATGGGCCTGGACCTGGCATCATGGGATTGAGAAAGCCGTCTAGACCAAAAGGAGGAAGAGAAATGAAACAAAATACAGTTCAGCGGCTGAGAGATCTCAAATAGAGTCAGGAGGCCATTCTGGAGGTTATTCTTATTCATTATATAGATAGATACCCCTTTTTAATTTTTGGTGTGTTGCAGTGGCTTAAAGGAAAGACCTAAAACTGTTGAACTGCAACCCAATAGCCTTGTTTCTTGAATATGAGTGTATAACTACATAGCTTAGATGGTGTGACTTTGTGATTGTGAAAACTTTGTTGCTCACACTCCATTTATCCAGTGTATGGACAGATGAGTAGAAAAATGGGAGCAAAAATTAAATGAATAATAAGGGGGATGGCAGGATGGGATGTTTTGGCTGTTCTTCTTTATTTGTATTTTTATTCTTATTTTTATTTTTTTGAAGTAATAAAACTGTTCAAAAATTAAAACAAAACAAAACAAACAAACAAAAAGCATTACCCACATTGTGACTTGGTTTTTCGCTGTTGTAATAGTATCTTTTACGAAAACATGTTATTTTGGTATAGTAAGATTTACTTTTTTCAGTATATTAGTGCCTTTTATGTCCTGTGAAAATATCTTTGCCTTTTCTTCATTCGTGAAGATATTTTCCATGTCATGTTCTAGAAATTCTTTTTGCTTTACCTTTCACATTTAGATGTATAATCCACCTGAAAGTGATTTTTTTTTTTTTTTAATATTGTGAAATAAGTTCAGATTCCTTCCCCCTTACCACCAAGGATACTTCAATTGACCAAACTCAGTGTATTGAAAAGATCACTTTTCCACTGTGATGGTGTGACTTATTGATGCTGAGTCAATATGTGTTGTTCATATTCTGGATTGATATTGTTGTTTTCTATTTCTCTATTCCTGTTCCAGAATCACCTTATCTTAATTACTATGGTTATTTTAAGTCTTGACATATAGTAATCTAAATTTTTCAGTTTTATTGTTTTCTTCAAGACTGCCACAGGTATCCTTGGCCCTTTGCATTTCATATAAGTTTTTAAATCTACTAATCTATTTCTAAAAAAAAATTCTCCTGGGATTTTGATTAGGAAAACATTAAACCAATAGACTTGCTTGGGGAGAATTGACATCTTTATGAAATTGAGCTATTTCAATACGTGAGTATATATCCCACAATTTTTTAGGGCTTTCTTGATTTTAGTTTCCATCGAAAGTTCTTTGACTTACAGAGGTTTTGAAGTACATTGCTTAATTTCCAAGCATTTATTTATTTTTAGTTACCTTTTCATGATTAACTCTTATCCTAATTCTACTTTGGGCAAAAAATTTATTCCGTATGATTCCAATCCATTAAAACTTTTTGAGAATTGCTTTATGGTATAGCATATGGTCAGTTTTGCTAAATGTTCCTTGTGCTCTTAAAAAGAGTATTGCTCTACAATTGTTGGTCCTAGTATTCTTTTTTATAAACTTGGTAAATCATGTTAATTTTGCTCTTTAAATCTTTGAAATCCTTAATGATTTTTTAAAGCTGTGTTTGTTCTATCATTTACTGAGAGAGCTGTTAAAGTCACCCACTAAAATATGTATTTTTCTATTCTTTTTTGTCTATTCTAGATGTTATAATAGTTACATTACTTCCTTAAATTAATATTTACATTTCATATATTTTTTTTTTCCATCTACTATGTTCAACCTTTCTGTGGCCTAATATTTAAGATTTTTCTCTTATGGGAAGTATGTGTGTATATATTTTTCCCCAATCCATTCTAACAGTCATTTTATTTGGGTCATTATTCCACTTACATTTATTGTAATAATTGCTGTAATACTTGTGTTTATTTCTGTTGTCTTTCTGTTTGCTTCCTATTGTTCCACTTGCTCTATGGCCCTTTTCTCTCGCTCTCTTTGTTTACTTTTAGGCTGACTTCTCTGTGTTCCCTTACTCTGGAATTTTGGTCTCTCAAGTCCTAGGTTTTTAGTAGTTCTTAACTCAAGATTTGTGCTTGCCCAACCCTCCGAGAATGAAAAATCTTGGCTTCCTTTCTCTGCCTCTTTGAAGCCTCTTTCTGAGTAACTTCACCAAGTTTCTGTCCACTTTGCTTATGAATCAGAAAATGCCTTGTTAGGCAAAACAGCTTAGAATATTACCAATGTATTTCTCTTCTCCCTGGATTCTTGGGTCCACGAATCCTAATTTCCATAGCCCCCTATTCAATACCTTCAAGCAGATGTTTATACTATTGTCATTGCTGTTTGTGATTATTTTATTCATCTCTTAAAATTATTCTTGGAAGAATGATTGCTCTGCACAAACTAGAGTTTCTTACCCAGAATCTCACTCTTACATTTCAAACCACTAAATGCTTTCTGTCCTACCTCTAAAGAAATGCCTTCCTCACTATCTCCACACACACTTATCATTCTCACCACTTTATCCTGCCTAGATTATTTTCTGTGCCTTATATTACATTCCCCACCCTTCAGTATACCTTCTTCCATCTATTTTCCACATTGATTGTTGGATCAATTAAATGATGTTTAAAAACAATGACTCTGGAATCAGAATATTAGGGTTCCCAACCTCCTGGCTTAATATGTGTGTGATGTAGAACCAGTTTCATTTAACTTTTCTACACATCAACTTTCACATGTGTTTAAAGTGTAGGATAATAACTACCTAATAAGTTAAATGTGAGAGTTACTGCAATTAACTGTTGATTAACTTTTGAAAACAGTGTCTGGGATTTAGTTCTTACTCAAAAAATGGTAGCAAATACTATTCTAAATATAAATACGGTACCCTCTCTCCTCATCTCAAAACCATTTTCTCATTTCTTATAGCCTTCTGGATAAAATCAAACTTATTATAATAAAATTTAGGGTGTTAAAACTTAGTTCCAAATCATTTTTCAGCCTTATTTCTCACAATTCCTTCTGACTGCAGTTATCCAGGGATAACTCTCTGCCCTCTAAACATACCCCAAGCTTTTAGATCATTCTGCCTTGTTGTTGCTCTTGTTGTCCTCATCCTGTACTCTCTTAACCTCTCTTCTACATATGGAATTGCTAATGTTACTTCTAATGACAATTTCTAAAATGCTACTTCCACTCCATAGCCTGCCCAACTCCTCTAGGCATAATCAGTCCCTTCACTAAACTACCAACATGTGCTGTTTGTGCTACCACCTCCTACACTCTGAACCTTGGCAAACATTATAATTTGATCATGGTGTGCTTTTCTACTGAGTCCAAATACAAAATCAGTCTTTCCCAACACGATGCTCCAAAAGGTCAGTATCAGTTTATTTGTGCTAGAATCAGACATAGAACCTATTTCTTATCTGTGAAATTGAACAGTTTATTTCCCTTTGGTATAACATCACGTCCGTCATCATATTATATTTAGTTGAACACCAACCTTCCAGTTGATTATGACTTAATAGAAAGAAATTTCTTTACTTATTTCTCTATATTTTTAAGAACTTTCCATAGCATATATTCAAACGTTTATTCATTATTTCTAATTATAACTTACATACTGTTTAATGCACAGGTCTTAAGTGGACAGTGTGATAAGCTTTAATAAATGTATTCACTTGAGTAACACACATGCCCATAAAAATAGAACATCTTTGTAGAAGTATTTTTAATGAACCTTTGTTTTCATTTCTCTTGGATAAATACCTAGAAAAGAAAAATTTTAGGGTCATGGAAGGAAGTATGCTTAAATTTATAAGAGTGTACCATTTTATAAACTCACCAGCAAAGCATGAGATTTCCAGGCGTTGCACAACCTTGCCAACATTCAGCATTTGTGTAGTTAATTTTATCCATTGTCGTGGGGTTAAAATGATATCTCATTATAATTGTATTTTGCATTTCCCTGATGAGTAATGATAATGATCTATTTTGATGGGCCTGGTAGCTAGTTTTATAAATATCTTTGTAAATTATCTGTTCAAGTTTCTTACAATTTTTTTCTACTGGGTTCTTTATTTGGTTCTTTGTAATTTTATTACAGAGCTATATGATTTTTGATTAAATTCTGGATACAAGTCCTTTATCAGAAATGTATATACATTTCACATATTTTCTCCCAGTCTTGCCCATTCATTTTCTTAGTGATAGAATTCATAAGCAGTAATTGTACTTGTTTATAATTTTGATGAGGTACAATTTGTCTTTGTTCTTTTATTTTTAGACAATAATTTGGTGTTGTTGCCTTCCCCAAAGTGGCAAAGGTATTCTCATACATTTTCTTCTATAAGCTTTATAATTTTAGCTCTTATATTTAGGTCTGTAACCCATCTCAAATAAGTTCTGTATGGTGTGAGATAGGGGTTAATATTCTTTTCTTTTTTCTCATAGGGTTATTCAGGGTTCCAGAAATATTTGTTCAAAAGACATTTCTTTCCTCCATTAAATTTCTTTAGTGCCTATAGCAAAAATTAATTGTCCGTATAAATGTGGGTCTATTTCTGGATCATCTATTCAACTTCCTGATTCATTTGTCTATCTTTAAACCAATATTGTACTGCCTTCATTTCTGTAGCTTCAATATGGCCATCTGGGGATGGAATTTGCACTGGGGAGTTGTTTATGAATTCAATTTATTTTAAGAGATATAAGGTACTCAGTTTTTCTATTTCTTCTTGTGTCAGTTTTTTTAATAGAAATGTGTCCATTTCATTGACTTTGTCAACATAAAGTTTTTCATAATAATCCCTTTAGTCTTTTACGGCCTGTAGTAGATTTGTAGTAATCTCCCTTCATCCATTCCTTATTTTACCCAGGTGTGTCTTTTCTCTTTTTTCTTTGATCAACCTTGCTAGAAGTTTATTAATTATAGTGGATCTCTGATATATTCATTCTGGGAGTGCCAGCTGCTGGCAGCTCACAAGTGTTTCCCTTTTCAGTAAATACCCTTGGTCAAAGGGAGGCCTGAATTCTTGTCTCAATTTAGATCAACTCTAAGTTGCCATTCCAGCTTCAGAGCACCCAGCACAATTTGGTCTTCTGTTACCACTGCATTAAGGTTTTTATTGTTTCCTTTGCAGAATTATCCTTCCCTCACTTTCTTACACTCATGGTTCTTGAGCTTACTTAATAACACTCCTTCATTCGTATCTCCATTTTAGAGTCTATTTCTAGGGTTTCCTACAAAAGATATCAATTTTATTAATCTTTTCAAAGAACCAAATTTAGCTTTCTTGTTTATTAAATGATTAATGTTCTTTTCTTTATTATTTCTGTCATTATCGTTATTTTGGTTTAGTTCTCTCTTCTTTTTTTTTAATTCAATTTTATTGAGATAATTCATATACCATACAACCATCCAAAGTGTACGATTGTTCACAGTACCATTATATAGTTGTGCATTCATAATGACAATTTTTTTTCAATTTTTAGAATATTTTCATTACTACATAAAAGAAATAAAAATTAAAAAACCCTCAAATCCTCCCATACCTCTAACAACCCCCCTCCATTATTGACTCATAGTATTTGTATAGTACATTTGTTACTGGTTGATGAAAGAATGCTAAAATACTACTAACTGTAGTACACAGTTTGCAATAGGTATATTTTTCTCTATATACCCCTCTATTATTAACTTCTAGTTATAATGTCATACATTTGTTCTAGTTCATGAAAGATTTCTGATATTTGTACAGTTAATCACAGACATTGCCCACCACAAAATTCACTGTTTTATATATTCCTGAATTTTAACCTCCAACTTTCCTTCTGGTGACATACATGACTCTAAGCTTCCCCTTTCCATCACATTCACACACCATTCAGCATTGTTAGTTATTCTCACAATAACTTGCTACCATCACCTCTGTCCATTTCCAAACACTTAAGTTCAAACTAGTTCAACATTCTGCTCATAATAAGCAACCGTTCCCCATTCTTTAGCCTCATTCTTTATCCTGGTACACTATATTTTATGTCTATGAATGTACATATTATAATTGGTTCATATCAGTGAGACCATACAGTATGTGTCCTTTTGTGTCTGACTTATTTCACTCAATATAATGCCCTCAAGGTTTCTCTATCAACCTGTTTTATTTTAAGATGATTTTGTTCACACACTATACATTCCATTCTAAATAAACAATTGATGGTTCCCTGTATAATCATGTAGTTATTTATTCAGCACCACCACCACTATCTATGTAAGGACATTTCCATTTCTTCCACAAAGGAAGAGGAAGAGTCAAAGAAGGTAGAGAGATAAAAGAAAAAGAAAGAAAAAAAATGATAGCTAAAAGGCAGCAAAAGAAAAGATAAAAGTAAAATAAAGTACAATAAAAAGTTGGACAACATCACCAATGCCAAGAATCCCATACCCCTCCCTTATATCTCCATCTTACAGGCATTTAGTTTTGGTATATTGCCTTTGTTACATTAAATGAAGCATAATACAATGTTTCTCTTAACTATAGTCTCTAGTTTGCATTAATTGTATTTTTTCCCAGTACCCCCCCCCCATTTTTAATACCTTGCAAGGTTGACATTCATTTGTTATCCCTCATGTAAAAACATATTTGTACATTTTATCACAATTGTTGAGCACTTTAGGTTTTAAGTTAAACAGCCCCCTCTTTATTTTCTCTCATTCCTTCTGGTGTCCCACATGCCCCTAATGTTCCTCTTTCAACCATACTCACAGTCATCTTTGTTCAGTGTACTTACATTATTTTGCTACCATCTCCCAAAATTGTGTTCCAAACCTCTTACTCCTGTCTTTTCCTATCTGTTTGTAGTGCTCCCTTTAGTATTTCCTATAGAGCAGTATCTTGTTCACAAACTGTCTGTTTGTCAGAGAATATATTAAACTCTCCCTCATATTTGAAGGACAGTTTTGCCAGATATCAGATTCTAGGTTGGCAATTTTTCTTTTTCAGTATCTTAAATATATCAAACCACTGCCTTCTTACCTCCATGGGTTCTGCTGAGAAATCTGCACATAGTCTTATCAAGTTTCCCTTGTATGTGATGGACTGCTTTTCTCTTGTGGCTTTCAGGATTCTCTCTTTGTCCTTGGTGTTTGATAAATGATTATTAAGTGTCTTGGCATAGGTCTATTCAGAGCTATTCTGTTTGGGGTACACTGCTCTTCATGGATCTGTAATTTTATGTCTTTCATAAGAGATGGGAAATTATCAGTGATTATTTCCTCCATTATTGCTTCTGCCACTTTTCCCTTCTCTTCTCCTTCTGGGATCTATATGACACATTCATTCATATGCTTCATGTTGTCATTCAATTCCCTGAGACATTGCTCATATTTTTCCATTCTTTTCCCTATCTGTTCTTGTGTGTGTAGGATTTCAGGTGTCTTGTTCTCCAGTTCCCGAATGCTTTTTCTGCATCTTGAAATCTGCTGTTATATGTCTCCCTTTTGTTTTTCATCTCTTGTGTTTTTCCCTGCATTTCCATAGATTCTGACAGTTGTTTTTTCAAACTTTTTATTTCTTCCTTATGTTCACTCAGTGTTTTCTTTTTACCCTTCATCTCTTTTGCCATATATTCACTAAACTTGTTGATTTGATTTAGCATTAGTTGTTTCAATTCCTGTATCTTAGTTGAAGTGTAAGTTTGTTCCTTTGACTGGCCCATATCTTTGTTTTTCCTAGTGTGATTTGTTGTTTTCTGTTGCCTAGGCATGTAGTTTCCTTGATTACTCCAATCAGATTTTCTAGACCAGAACAGGCTCAGGTCTCAGAATGGGTATATATTCAGTGTCAGGTTTCCCTGAGGGTGTGTCTTAGAAGATTGACATACTTTCCTGTGAGGCCTCTAGCTGCTGTACTTTTACTAACCTGCTCAGCAGGTGGCACCTGTCACTCTGTCATTCCCCACTGGTGTAAAGAGGTGTGGTCCCTTTAATTCTCAGCTTAAATTGCTTCTGTTTTAACAGACAGACCCTGGGGTCTGAGTTCTGAAGAGAGGGCAGGCACTAGAGCTGGAGCCCCACCTCCCTCCTTATAGGGAAGATACACCTCCTAGGGAGTTATCTTCTGTGCTTGAATTACTCCTTTGTCTCTCTGACTCTGTTAACTCCACCCCTGTCTGGGTCAGAACAATGCAAACTGAAAATGGCTGAGGCTTTCTCCACTGAGCCACTCAGAAAGAAAGCCCCTTTTCAGAGCCAGTCCACAGCCCCCAGTTTCCCCATCAGCCAGAGATAACACCCGGTCTTCTGGGCTCCCTTTCCCAGGACACAGACATTTTCTGGCACTCTAAGGTCAGCTGTCTCTTAAAGCCTCTGTATTTTTTTTTTTTTTTCTGTGAACCCTACCTCCTCTCCACTGGGAGTGACCTCAGGGTACTTTGCTGCTTGTTAGGGGTTTGTCTATGTTTGTAGCTTGTATTCAGCAGTCCACAATTGTTAATTAAAACTCCAGTTTGAGCTAGGTTGAGCTATATTTGCTTACTCTGGGAATGCTGCCTTCTCCCACAGCAAGGTCTTGCAACTTAGCCTGCCATGTCCTGCAGTTTTTACTTTCAGCTTTTATGCTGCAATCTCAGCTATTCCACCCATTCCAGGATGGTGTATGATGTGTGGACAGTCACGGTTGTTCCCAAAAATTTGCTCCAGACTGTTTACTAGTTGTTCCTGGTTGTTTATTTTTTGCTTTAGAGGACTAACTAAATTTCACACCTCTCTATCCTGCCATCTTGCCCCCTCCCCTCTCTTCTTTTTTAAGCCTCTCATGGTGAAAGTTCAGATCTTTGATTATAAACTTTCCTTCTTTTCTATGTAAGTATTTGTAGCCAATTTTTTTTTCCTCTAAGGCCTACTTTAACTACATACAATGAGCCTTGATATATTGTGATTTCAGTATTATTCAGTTTGAAATGTTTTTGTTTGCCCTTCTGATTTCTTTATTAATGTTTGGGATATTCAAATGTGTATCCCTTAATTTCCAAATGTTTGTGATTTCTTAATTATTTTTATTAATTCCCAATTTAAATATTGATTTTTGTTCAGAGAGCATACTTTGTTTATTTCTGTCCATATACTTGACTGCTTCTAGTAGTGGAGGACCTTGCCAGGGTCTTCCAGATATTAATTCACTTATGGCAAGACAATTCCTTAGGGCAGCATTTAATTCCAAAAGGACTGATTACTCAGTCTTACCCAAACACTAATACTTCAGAGAAGACTTTATCTTTCTGAGTATTTTCTAAAGCAGTGATTTTCAACTTGTATCATGTATCACAATCACTGGAGGACTTTATATGTATCTTTGCCTGAGCCCTACTTCCAAAGATTTGTATAAAAAATATCCAGATTTGAAAACCAGGATTTTAATTTTATTTCATGCCAATAATGATACTTATTATTCATAACAGAGAAATGCATCTTTGTTGGCATAAGTTCCTCTTAGAAGACAATCTTCCATGGATATCTCAGAATTTGTTTCTGTTTGCACAATTTTACTCAAGTCTGATTAACAATTAAGCCTCAATAACATGAATAAACATCAACAGATTCTATATTAGTATTCTTCTTTTCTATAAAAGTATATACAAGCACTGTTAAAAGAAAATCTTGTCATGCAATTTAGGATCTCACAGCTTTGTTCAGTGATTCATGAATCAGGCAGTATCCCATACAGAAATAGAAGGAAACTCCCCTGAGCTGGTGGAGAGGAGAAGCTTACATAGGGCAAATGGGGAAGCAAGTAAGGAAATATCTGATTGGCTGATCTTAAGTTTCCATTTTGCTTAAGAAAGTCTTACAAGGTGGGAGACAGTTGGTTGCTTAAGAATGAGGAAGTTGGTTTGTGATAATTGATCTGGTTGTATTTGAATTTGGTCTTTTGGTCCAGTCAGGCACTTATAAGAACATAGAAACTTGCCCTGGGGCTTACCATGGGTGCCTTCATGTTGAGCCTGGCGGATTTTATTTATCAGCACACATACACAATCTTTTTAGTTTCCAAAAATATTTCACATAAATTGTCACATTAAAACTTTATAGTCATCGTTTTCACCAGTTCCAAATTACAGATGAAGGCACTTGGATTCAGAGAGTTGCTTTCTTGCCTGAAGTCATTGAATCGAACTCTGGCCACTTTTCCCTGACACTACTGTTCCGGGGCCTCCTCATCTGAGAAGTCTCCATTCAAAATGCTTACTTCCCTTTCTGGAACTGTGTGAACTGAATTGCCTCATTTTAGGGGTCACTTTCATAATAATAAGATAGCAATGTGAATGACCAAGATAACAGCAATGACAGAGATTTTGTAAGGTAAGTAGTGAAACTAAAATTCATATCCAGGAAGACTGACTTAAGAGCCCTTTTGCCTACCCACTGTTGTGAAATCCTCCTTTTTCTTTGTCCTTGCTCTCTGAGGGATCCAATGCCCTTCTCAACATCTTTCCATTCTTCAGGCCATTACCATTCATCAATACCAAGTTCTCCTTCATCTCAGAACATAAATCACCAGCAATCCTAGTGTTGCTAGGTAATGGATCTGATGAGCTAATTCACACCAAGGTGTGAATGAATAATGATGGTTTCATAAGCTTTCCACTTGGGAGTCTGTTTGCATTTTAAGGAGGGTCACAAACACTTATCCAGCTAAGTGTGAAATATGGAGATTTCTAAGACTATTTTCAGTCTGATGAAGAGAAATGCAATGTTTGGTCAAGAGGGTTTAAGCACCTCTCAAACTGCCTTGTTTGCATAAATTGAAGGGAATAGAATAATTGGCATATGAAGTCCACCAAGAGGGAGACTGGTTGAGCCAGTCCTTTCTGACAATTGATGGTGAGGCGCACATGGCTTTACAAAGGGAATATCTGGTGACAGTTCACCCCAGGAAAGGTTACTGGGCTGCTGGACTGCTACCCTAGGGAAGATGCTCATCTCATCTACAGATCATCAATACAACAGGGCAAGGGTCCTGTCATCCAAGACTCAGGTGCTTCTCTTAGCCTTGGAACTCCATCTCACGGCTTCTAGAGTCTCCTTATCCCTTCATGGGATGGTTTGCCTTCCTCTACGAAAGTTCTACACTTAATCAAATTTGGAGTTTACAAAAAACAGGCAAACAAAAGGCTAAGAGAAGATTTACATTACTGTATAAAGTAACCTAGTTTCATCCCTCAAAGATGCTCAAGGTGAACCTGTGATGCTAGATTAAACACCATTGGCAGACTCATTGCATATATGCACAATGGAATTATACCCTTTCTTAATATTCACTGTTAAAGTTCTTGGTGGAGATTTGATATCATCAGTGGGGTTCTGAACTGAGAGATCTACACAGGAAACAAAGCAGAATGATGATTTAAATGCCTTGTTTGTTAAAGGATGTGTAAAGCTAAGTGATATTTTCTGCAACCTCCCCATTGAATACAAGAGTCTTAGTCTAATTTTCTAATCCAATTGAAGGCACAGCAAGAACATCTGCTCAGGACAGGCCCATAGAGGAATATTCAGCTCAGGCTGAGAGGAAAAATAAAAACAAAAGAGTGTGAATCTGAACAGGTTCAGTATAACCCTCCACTATTACCTGCTGGTCATTAAATTTCTTGGACATTTTAATAAGGTAATACTTTATCCTTTGAGTAAAAGCTAGGAAGTTGAACTCAGCATGAAATCATAGGAGGAGGTTAGATATGCCCTGCTATTCAAATCATATTGTGTTTCCTTAATTTAAGAAATGAAATGAAAGCACATTAGTGTTGTTGTTTTTTTAAGTATGACTTAAAAATTCAGAAATATCCCCAATTAGAAAAGGAGAGAAAGCATAATTAACAAAGTTAAGTATAAAGTCTATACTTTTTAGCAGCTTAATATATTTATATTGTTTCTCTGAAACTTATTTTTCTTCTTCCATTTAATGTTGCCAAGAGTTTATCTGTTAAATAAGGAATTATTATACTAATTCATAAGTAGATTTTGAGTGTTGAATATAACAACTCATGCAAATTGCTCAAATCAGTGTCTAATACATTGTTTGTGGTTAATACTCAGTGGCTTTGGAATCAGATAGAAGTGAGCTAAATTCCTTGGCCACCAATTATAAAGCACATTACTCTGTGTGAGTTAGTTACTCTGTCTCTTAGTTTTCACATGTGCACAAAGCAAGTAAATAATAGATGATTTATAGTGAGGACTAATTGAGATGTGAGGGTACATATTAGGCACTCAATGATAGATATTATTAACAACATATTTAAAAACTACATTTCACAGCATGTGGATCCTTTGTGTTCTCACCTGTATTCACCAGTTGGCAGAGGTGGATTTACAATATGTAAAGACTGTATATGTAAGTTACACATAAAGAAACTTTAATTCCATTAAAGTCATCCACATTTGTCTTTTGGAATATGGCAATACAATGTTTTTACATCCTTTTTGGCTATGAAAGAGCATAGTAACATGAGATCTAGTTACACAGCCTGGATTCAAACCCACCTCCAGAGCTTACAATCTATGTGAACTTGAGCAAAATATATAACCTCTGTGTCCCATGTTCTCTATCTATACTATATGGATAAAATAATAATATCCACCATAAAAGGTTGTTGTGATGATTGGATGAGTTAGACATTTAACTACTTAGAAGTGTGGTAGGGACATAGTAAGCTACTCTCAAATGTTAGCTACTTACATTTTAAAAATATTTCTTTTCCCTTATAGATAGTATTTAATGAGGACAATTACATCATTCTTTTATTACTAGTCAAACAGCTAACCCAACTTTCAAATTGATCTGTGTTGTTCCACATACACCATGTTAAATATTACTACTAGTTTGCCAGGCTGTTCCGATCAGTGATGTAAATATAACGCTCTGCAAACCTGGATGGAATCAGAGCATTTCTGAGTTTTAATTGTTTGAATTTATGTGTATACCAATTGGCCCAGAAGTCAGTGATACATGTTCACATAAGGGCAAGTTGTTGTAATCTCTCTTTCAAAGAAGTAATACTGAATGGGTTAGGTATGCATTTTAGTATATTTTAATATCTGTTATGTTTACCACAACAGATGCTACCGATGCCCCAATGTGGGTTCTTAAAATTTGACTGAAAATCCAATTACATTTACCTTTTGGAGTTCACTCAAGCCACACTTGTGTGAAAGAACATGACACATAAACAAGCAAAAATAAAAATTCTGAATGCTCTGTCGGTCGAGAGTGTGCATGTACCCTGGCAAGACCCTCAGAAGAAATCCTTGGCTCTGCCCAGCTCTCCTGAGGTTAGTCTTCTCTGGCAGCCTTAGGTGTAAAAACCTATTTACATCTTTGATTCTTCCAAGAATTACATTTCCCTACCTGCTTTTTGTTTCCTCAACTCAGTCCCATCCACTTTCAGTTGGAAATCCTAGTCTTTTGAGAATTCTCTCTCATTTTGTTGCTTCCGAGTTACTCTGAACTTCCTTCTAAAGGAAAGAAAATTACATCACTATCTTTTTTGCATTACTTCCCATTCACTTATTCAAGGCTTCCCTGTTTGCTTCCATTGTACTGATTTGATTTTTAAAGGAACTCTGTACTTAGAACGCATCTAAGTAAACAACAGAAGAGATTTCTTATAGGCTTCCAAAAAGATGCTCTTACCAAGATAGACTAGGAAATCTTGGTTTAGGATGGGGATTGTGAATGCTTCCCATAAAAGATAGAGTTTATTTTCTGCCCACTGCCCATGCATTGTTTTATTGTTTGTTTCAGCGTAAGTGGCAGAGTTCTCACACCGCAGGCCCCCACAGCCTCTGCTTGCATAAAACATGAAGCTATACCCTGAACAATGTTGGAATACATTATATAAATTTCCCTTTGATATCCAGCGTGTTTCCTACTCTAATAGAATCTGAGCAGAATCACATCTTTCTCCCAGTGTTCCTGATGTGCTTCATAATTCTCTCTTCTGTGAATCCAATAACCATCTCCAAGCAGTTAGAAGGGATATGTTTCAATGAAGGGAGGAAGCAGATCAGTAGTGCAGAACAAGTAGTTACATGATGGCATGAGAAGACACAGTCCACATGATCAGGCAACCGTACAATCAACCTTTAGTACTCAGAACACTCACAGGAATGGAACATTCCGGTTATAATGGAGAGCAACATTCCAAAGCTTTCTTATTTCCAAACTGATTGTGAATATTCCTAAAGCATTGGGGTTCCTTTCTGTGGAAGACACTGTAGTTTGATCTACCTCACACCACGTCTGAAGCCCCATGTTAACTCCCAGGCTCCACCGGAACTACTCACTTTCCCAGCCTCCCTGGCAATCAGAGCTTTCCACAGGGTTTAGTTATGAACAGAGACAAAAGCAGACGTTTGTTGAAAGGGCACCTTGAAGAGCTTTCATTTTCCTGATAAAAAGAAAAGGGCACCACTCTTTACCAATTGAATGTTTCTAAGATGCCTGGAACTGTTGGACCCTTCACTAACCATAAGGGAAAGACTAAGATTATCACTGAGACACCATCCCAGCCCTGACATTGTTGAGATGATAAACCAGTGAAAACAACTGCCTACTTCCTGCTGTGTTTTGGTAAAGGAAAATAAATTAATAAAATGTCCAATTTGGTTAAGCCAGGTATATTGATTGTTTGGTTTGTTTTATCAATTACAATGAAAAGTATTTCTGTTACAATTATCTTGCCTTCCTAAGTAGAACTTACATGAAAATACATGAGGATTTTCTGTCATTATTCTAAATACCATGGCCTGATATAGGGCCTGGAGAGTCTCAAAAATTCAAAGAATCCACTTTTCTGGAAAGCATGCAGAGAAATAACACCAGACCAGGCTGGTTTTTGCTTTCCTCATTCTCTGTGTGATCTTGGTATGGCCAATTAAGAGATTGATCTCAACTCTTGAAAGTTAGGCTGGGGTTAAGTTACATTATCTCCTAGTCCAGAGACTCTATGATTCCATCCAGCATCTAGAGTGTATACTACAAGGTTGTAACTCACGGATGTTCAAGTAACAAGTGAGACGGTCCACTGGGAATATAGAAATCTGTGTTCTTGAGTCTTCTGTGCCGCTCATCCCATGGCATTCATGCATTCATTTTTCTGAATTTCACTTTCCTCTTCAGCATGGTGAGGGACTAAACCAGAGATCATTATGTGCTGGTGACTCAGACTAAATTTGGTCTGAAACTGTGTTTTGTTTCCCTGTAGAGTTGCTTTTCATTCTTCTTAAGAACAGGAATTAGTTGTCAACATTTAAAAATTAGGAGATGACTCATAATGTCCATATTTCTAGGTTCTTTTGGTCTATTTGCCAATACTGGGCCCACATTCACCCATGAAAATAATCATCTAGAATTGAATAGCTGCCTTCCCATTTATATCAGGCTCACGTCCTCCACTCACCATGCTGCCCACCAGACCCACTTCACTCACTCACATCTTATATCTGAAGACCTTAGTCATTTGAATTTTTCAACTTCGGAATATAAAATTAAGATCTTTCTAACGCTAAAGTTTTCTCTAAAGACATCTCTGTTGTAAGTTGAATAAATTAAACCATTAGAGAAACTGGTTCATAGGTTGTAGGAGCTGATGTCTCAAGCCCCATCCAGCTCTAATATTCTAGCAGTCTTTGACAAGCCAAGTTGTTCCTGAGACTTTGATGTATTACTTGATACATCATTGGGCAAGCCAGCCTTGAGCCGGTCTTAGAAGTCATTGAAGGGAACAACACTTGTCACCATTGATCCAGGATGAAACGTTGATAGGTTAAAATCAGGGTTTGCAGGTATGCCCTTTCCTGCAGTTTTGAATAAACACAATCATTCTATCCAGGGCTAAAAGCAACTGTTACTTAAGGTGTGTTTGTAAATGTGTTTATAAAGCAAGAACCTCCAATCCATCAGCCCTCAAAGAGCTAATCAATATATTCCACTTTGATCTCAGAGAAGTTTCACCGCTGGAAAGTTTAATTTATTTCAACTCATGGCCGTGAAAAAATGAGAAGCCAAGGCATTTTGACAGAATAGAAAAAGTGGACAATGTTGTATCCAGCACCAGTTCCATTTCAATTTTCCATTTTATCAGAACAAATCATTCCACTGAATGGAATAACCATGAAAACTGATCAGGCATGGGGCTAGTCTATGGCCACGGTAGAAAAAGCATATAGGTGGCAACCACAAGGCACATTGTTACTCACAGACCAGGCTCATGTTAAAACATTGCTTCTCTAGAGGGAATAGAAAGCCTGGGAAAAAGGTTTTGGTCTGTAATCTACTAGATAAATTTTCTTTTAACAGCATTTGTATCTGGATATAATCACTTCCCATAGCTAGGGTGTTTGCCCCTGAAAAATAAATCCCCCTGATGTCTGTAAGGGATAGATATCAAATGCCATTTCCCTTTTAGAGCCTGGCACAGTAATGACATAAAGAAATCCCAGGAGAGTATTTCTTATTTTTATGCACCCGAAATAGAATCCAGGTCTATCATATACTGAGAGACAGCATAGCTTTCTGGCTGGCCCCAAGGGAAATATGCAGAGTGGCAGAAATGGAAATGCGTTATCCTGGGAATCCTGCTATGTTACAGGAGGCATCTGTGGCATATGTTTGCATAAGTGATACATTAGTCCCTACTCTTCTTATGCAGATCCAATAAATAGCAGTGTCCATTGTCTTAAAATGCAAAGAGATAAGATCCAGAAGACAAAAGATAAGGTGAGATAAAGGACTAAAAAAGGCTGATAGGAAGGAGGCAGTTTTAAGCAGAACTTGCTTATGTTAGTTTATCAAGAAAAGGGAAAGCAGAGTTAGAGAAAAGCTCCAGAAAGCTAACTGTTCTTAATCACCTAGAGAGGCCTACCTCCTGCCCTGGAGGTATGGAGAGGCTCCTAAGGTAGAAAGGGGCGAGATGCCCTGATCACCATCCTCTCTCTCATACCACCCCAAAAAGACGATCACAGAAAAGGTCTGGGGCAAGATGTCCAACAGGAGATTGTAAATACCGTCATGAAAACAGTCAGACTCCCTGTGAGGCATCACTGGATTCACGGTTAAGAAATCATGGGGAGACTTCCTGCGGATTTCAAAAGCAATGTGGCATGGAAAACAGAACATTGGAGTTGATATCATAGAATATTAGTCCCTAATCCTAGCTTTGCCACTGGTTTTCCATTGTGACTTGACTTTGCAATCATATTTCCTCATCTCCTAAACAAAGGTATCGCACTGAGAATTGTATAAGTTCCTAACTAGAAAATTTTGATTCTCATCTGTGATTTTCCATACAACTCTACTTCTGCCTTTCTTTATTTTTTATTAAAGGACTAGCCTGTTGGACATATAAATTATTTTTTTAGGTTGAAAACTGTTCCAAGTCTATAAATTTAAACCTCTGCAATGTTCTTTCACAAGTAGGAGGCATCTGTTTTCAAGATCATGACATGGAATTGGTAGGGTTGAATTATGATTTTTATATTCTCCAAAGGTATCTAACCTCATTCATAAGTTTCAAAAGGTTGGAGCAGAACTCCCAGAAAAGATCTGCTCAAGAATGACCTGCTTTAAAACACTTTCCTGCCAAAAGGGATAATTTATCTGTGACACTACGTGTGGCCTCTTGAATAAGAATCTACTCACTGTTATCTTCTCACTGTTGACTATTCATTCAGAGTACTGAATTGACTGAAAATCTACCATTTTCTAGAGAGTTAAATACTTATTATGTTAGAACATAATGCTTTATTGGTAAAACATGTTAAAATGATACAAAAATATATACAAAAATATGACATTCAAGCACAAGGAAATGATCATTGTCTTATTCTAGCTATGTCAGATTGTTATTAAATAATTATGCCTTTTTTTTAATAACTGCATTCTTAGAAGGATGAGGAGTACATGGAAAAGGTGAGAAGAGTGTGGGGGACTTCAAGTCACACAAAAAAAGCTCAAGAGATTTTAGGTGTCCACCTGCAAGAAAGACTTAGGAATGACTTGTCTCTAGATTTCATGTATAAGAAAAAACATAAGAGAAAAAATATATTTGTATGTGTGTGTATGAATGTGTGTGTGTGTGTGTGTGTGTGTGTGTGTGTATAAACTTGAGAAACCCCTTGCAGTTTGTATAGCCTGGGTCCATGACTAGAATTGTAGTAAATCTCATGGGAAGCAGAGGGATAGCTTATTGTGTTGGGATAGAGCCTGGGCTCTGAGGATCCCTTTTCCTCTATCTACTTAGTATGTATTATAATTGCAGCGAGAATCTCATCAGATTAGTTTGCCACCTCTCACTGGAAGTGCCATCGTTGGGAAAAGTTTCATAATATGTCACCCAAGATGTATTTTTCCTCTTTTATGTGCATCCTGTATTTCATTAGGGTGTTGATCCCTCGGACAATTGAGTTGTGAGCAGACAACAGACCTGATTTCATCGGATACAAACTGAACAGGCTGCTTCCACGTAATTCTGGAGAAACCCCTTTGTCCATTGTCGAGAAGGAGAATAGTTGGCCTTCTCTTCCAATGGCAAGCCTGCCTCCTCTCACCTCTTTCTTACTCTCTTGTATGGGAAGAGACATTGTCTACTATTGGACTATCTTTTATTATCTGGCAAGTGTGTTCTGCCTTAAATGAAGAATCCCAGTTTCTCTTTATTTCATATCTGTCTAGGACTTTGGTATATTCTGCTCCTGGGAGCAGATTGCTTATCTTACATCTTTCCCTTTCATGCAAGGATGTGCCTGTGTAAGTGGGCTAAGAGGTTCTGTCTTCCTACAGTCATTAATGAGCATGGCATGCCTGAGATTTAGATTTTGGGGTGGAGAAAAGGACATGATTTGATCTTGAGCATAACTAGAACTACTTTAGGAATTACTGGGCACCTGTAGAACTATTAATGAAGAAACATTTTTGTTTAATTTTTGTATTGTATCTTCTGTGGCATCTTCCAGAACCCTTTGGGGAAGGATGATTGACAGGTCAAGACTTGAGAATTTGAGTCCCTTATAATATTGCCATTATAGGATCTTACCTATATATCTCTCCTCAGAGAACAAAGTTAGCATATTGTGATAAATCTTAGAGTACAAAGCACATTCTGCAGGAAAATGGGGGAGACATATTAATTACGATTGGAAGTATCTGGGATAAGATAAGATTTGGGCATGCCTGGTTGAGTTTGTCTGTTAGCAAGGTCTTCTTTGTGGAGTAAACCCTACAAGTGTTTATTAAGTTTCTTAATATTATCTTTACTACCATAATACTATCTTTTCTTTAATAACAAACTTAATTCTATGGTTACTGCTAATAGTTTTGCTAGCTTCAAATTCTAAGAACTATTAGCTAGGCAGTATCTAAGAATTTTAATACATTATCTCAATTAATACTTACAAAAACTCACTGGGTAGATATGATCATAGTGAAATTTGACGCTTAAGTCACCCAGTGTATCAGCTATCTATTGCTGCATAGTCAACCATCCCAAACTCAGTGGCATAAAACGAGAACTTTCACTATTCTCATTCATAGTGACGGGTTTGACTGGGCTCAGCTAGGTGGTTGTTCACCTGAGGTTTTGCCAGCTGTTAAAAGTCAGACACTGGCTCAAGCTATAGTCATATCTTGGGTCTCTTCACTCATGCATCAGGCCCTTGGGCTGGGAAGACACAATCATGTGCAGACTGGAAAAATGGGGCTCTGAGGGCAGTTCTCTATTTTTATGTGGTATTTCCATGTGATCTCTCCAGCAGGGTTGCTTCTGTGGATCCATAATTCCGACATGGGGCTTACGGCTCCAGAGGTGCATGCCCTCAGAGAGAGATTGGGAAGAAACTGTATCACCTTTTGTGCCCTACCTAAGAGGTCACACAGTGTCAGTCCCATCACAATCTATTCATTAGAAGAGAGTTATTAAAGTCAGTCCATACTTAAAGGGAAGCAAATTAGATTCTACCTCTTGATGAAAGAAGAGTTAAAGAAGCAAGTGCTAAAATCTTTATATGAACTCAGTTTTTTTTTGACTCCAACATCTCTGTTCTTAGTTTCAGTAGCTATGCTTTCACAAGTTTCTCTGAAGAGTGTCTAAAGAATACTTGTTGACTTAACTTGTATGGTCTTACACACTATCTGAAGTTAGAGATCTAATCATAATGATCTTTTAAGGTCTCTGACTAACTGACTTGAATGCTCAATGTATTCTTTTAAAACCTAGAATCTTCAGGAATTGTATTTTTGATGAAAGACATAATAATAATTCAACACCAGATATACTGCCTTAGTCTGAAAAAAAAACCAGCCCTCATTTCTTAATATATTCCTGGGTTTGATTATTTCTTTCTCTCTTTCTTTCCCCCTTTTAATAAACTCTTTCTCCCTCTCTTTCTTCCTTCCTCTTTTTTAATCACACGTTATTTGTGGCCCATCATCTTCTTGAAAGACATGTTCAAGCCAATGGAAATTAATTTTTCATGTAAAACTCCCAATGGACATAGTTTCTTAGAAGTCAAGATATATTACATCAGCACCACCCCTACTGACAACTAATCTTCTAATTCTATCAAAAAAGTTATCAAGTTTCCCCTGAATGATTTATTCTCTATAGAGCCAGACTTCTTATGGCTCATGGTTCTGTGTTCATTGAAGTACTAAAAGATTTCCTGATTCTTGATACTTGTTATGGTACTTTGCTGGACCATAAATTTCTATGAAAGATTGAGAGCATGGTGATTGGATTTCTTTCCTATTTGGAACTTCCCAACTTCCCTAGCTTGTCTCTGGCTTTACATGCATTTCCAAAGGTCTCTCCAAATTTCCATCCAAGTAAAATTAGATAAAAGCAAAAAGAATAATAAAACCACAAATTAAATGCATGAGTGCCTTTTGTTTCTTTTCCCATAAGAATTAATAAACTAGATGAATTCTCCCTTCCCCACCTTTCCTAGCATCCCCAAATGCCCTCCTCTCTTGCTGTCTGTACACTGACATTTGTCCAGTTCTCAATACTTTGCAGCATCTTACCTGCAAGACTTCCTATAAAGCTTTCCTAAGAGAGTCCATGATGCCCATGCCTCAGGTGTGGGGGATTTGGCTGTGAACAAAACCTTGGCTCTGGGTGAATTCTAATATGCCACTTAATCTCTCTGTACATCCATTGCTTCATCAGTGAAATGGAGAGAATCATTTCTCACAACCTAACTCACAAGGCTATTTTGAATGAATCAATAAAATATTTCTTAACTTTTGTTACATCACTTCTTTTATGTAAGAATCTCATATGTTCCATAAATATTAGTAAATATTTAAAATACATTACATAGCATGAAATAAAAGAACATGTGCGTGTATGTGTGTGTGTTCAACAATATTATTTTCCTCTAAAGATTTCGGTGTACTACCTTCTCTTGGGAATAACAGAGCTAAAGTTCTCCAAAGTGTTTTTTGACCAATACATGACCTATAAAATACAAACTTTCAAATGCCTCGTATAATCATAAAAACTTTGTGAGGTAAATATTACTCCCATTTTCTGGTTAAGAAATTCAAGGTCACATTATAATAAGTAGCAAAGGTAGTGACCAAACCCCACTCTCTTGGCCTTAAATTTAACATTATTCCTAGTTCTTCTCAGAATATTCAGCATTATTGGTCTGTGCCCACCACATAGAACCTCAAGGCAGAATACGAATTCCTGATCTGTCCTGTCATTTTTTCCTGGAAAGTAAAACTCATCTCCTCAGACTGTAAACTTTTTGAAAGGAGAACACATCTCTCTATTCTTCAGCACCAGTTTCTAGTGTGGTACTGAGAAAGGAGTTTTTCTTCAACAACCTTTCATTTTCCTCTTTAATGGGTGTTGGGCACAATTATCCCTCCCTCCCTCCTGCATACTCAGCTTACCTGCCTGAGTTCCTCATCCTACCAGATGGGCATTTAGACACCTATCTATCTTGAAAGGCCAATTTTCACAGCATGGACAGGGCAGATAAACTCTGTGTAGAAAGCCCACCAGACCACACTGATACTTGAGTAGTAGGCGAGATATTTCAAGCCAAGGCAGTGAGGCTTTAACCCTGACCTCTTGGTGCAAGAAGAAATAACACTTTGGTGTATCTAGCAGATAGAAACTTCATGAACACTGACAGGTTTGGAAAAAAACAAAGAAACAAAAAACAAAAAGCAGAGTTCCATAGAAACATAATTCAATTATTAGCTCTTCCAGCCTTCATTTCTCTTTCAAACATTGAAGGAGTCATCCATTCCCATCTGCTACCTCACATATTAAAGCCGCTTTGGATATTTCATTTGTTCTCATTTCCATGATAAAGGTGAAAATGAGGATTAGTTTTCTGTACCCTTTTAGTGGCATCCCAACAGATTTTAAAAGGAAACGTCTATGTGTTGATAGGGTGCAGATGGTTTTTAAGTGATTAGCAAATTAACTTTGAAGCAAGTCACATAAGATAATTATAAAACTTTTGCCTTTACCTTTACAAAGCATTATTCATTTTACAATGCCCTTTCAAATAGATTATTCCCCTTTGATTGTAATAACAAAATAAATCCAGTGAGGTCAACAGGTATCAATATTCTCATCCTATGGCGAAAAAAACAAAGACTCAAGTTGTAAATAAAAATAATGCATTGACACAACTCATGAAGTTAGAAGTGAGAGATCCAGGACACAAATTTCATTAGTGTAGAAAGTAAATTTGATTAATATACATTTCATGCCAAATAATGCCAGATAAAAACCAAACACATGCTTTTTTGCTTAAGTCTACAGTTTTGACCCACATCATTATTTTTCAACCTGACCTATTCAGGAGCCCCATCTAACTAATACCAATACCCACCAAAATATAGATATGGTATATATAAACATTATTCCAGGCCATGGATTAATAACAGCAAAAACTGCAAACATTTGAAACAATTGAAAGTTTCCCTAAATGTAGATATGGGAGTCATCCTGGAAATGCAACTTGCAATGGCTTTGTAATGTGTCAAGCTTTACCAGGATGAATCACATTTCCCACAAATGCCTTAGGTTTTAGGTTAGGATATGCCACTAGAGACATTTCCACTGGAGATTTGAAGAGCAGATGGAAAACAGCATCATTTTGTTGTTTATACTCTAAAGATTGAAGCATATGGCTTTGTAGCTCATACATGTTGTCACATATCTAGGGGTTTACATTGATGGGGGGCAAGAGCCAGGCCTCCAACTATTCCACCTTCTCCTGGATCCTCCTTCAGCTTCTCCCACTTCTTAGCCAGGTGTGTGTTTACCTCCACAATGAAGGCTGCCAGCTTCTTCCACAGACACCCACTTCATCATGTTAGAGACAGTGAGAAGTTCATTCAAGAGTTTCAGTTCATTCTAATGGATTTGTTTTGTGTTCAAAGATTCTAGCTTGTCCTTGCTCTCCTCTCCCACCCCCACTTTACACCTGTTTTCTCTGCCTGAGACGACAGCCTTACAGAGACTGTACAACTAGTCCCACAGTTGGGTGATGTCAAATCCCTGAAACAAATATATCTTAGTAATTCTGCTTCTCTGATTGAACCCTAAATGACACAGAATTTGGTACCAACAGGGTTCTAAAGGAACAGTATCTTAAGGATGGGTTCTCTAAACTGGTTCTGGGTTATCTAGTTTATTCTGATTTGAATAGATTTAAAAGCCCTTGTCATTGCATTTCCCAGTGGTAAAGAATGCACTGGTAGTCCATGTCCTGCAGTGGCAAAATAGTTATGTAAATTATCATCTGCAGATAGATGTAATCAGATTCCTATAGAAAACAAGGCTCTGGGTTACTAAGTATGTACTGCCCTATAGTATTTTAGTGAAAGTAAGGAGTATCATGGGGTTGTTTGGTTGTTTCTGTGATGGAGAATTTAGGGGAAGAAAATGATGACGCAGGGCTTTAACTTCCCAGCTAAGGTCTGCATAACAGACCTGAAGTCTATGTTTGCCTTACAGAAACTTCTTATAGCTTATAACCACAGGGTTAGCATTTCTGAAAACCAATCCTAAATCTAATTCTACAGGTGGCTGAATTACAATGCAAATGGAATGCCTAATCTTCTAGGGTCTCCACTATTAAAGCTCGGACATTAACAGAGAAGCAATAAGTCCCAGAAATTTGCAATGGGGCATAAGGGCATATTCCAGTGAAGTTGGGGACTTTGTGTCCTTAAATTCTGTCCAGGCTTCTTTGACCATAAAAGCAGTCCTTCCATTCCTGCCTTAAGTAATAAGTTTCCCCTTGTCTGAAGGAACCGTCATGATCTCCCCTGAGTTCATTTCCAAGCCCAGGACCATTGATTCCACTCAGGAATTGCCCCTACCACCTCTCCTTGTTTCTAGATTTATAACTATGCTCAAGTCCCAGCATACACCAGAGAACAAGTATGACCCATGAACAGGATGTTACAACAAATCACTGATATTGTCATCAGTGATCCCATTGAACTGGAACTCAAAACTATCTGCTAGCCACTTTGGGCTTCTTGTGCCAATGAAACAATGGGCAAAGAAAGGGATAACTGTAGTGGATAGAGTGATTGATTTTGAATCTCAAGGGAAAATTGGGTTGCTACTACATTTTGGAGGAAAGCAGTATGCTTCCTAAGGAAATATGTAATGGATAGTAGCAGAAGGTAGTAACAAATACCAATATGACCACATAACCAGTTACAAAAACAAAAGCAATGACAGTTAGGAGTATACCTTCCTTATTTTGATATGAATATGTACATGTATGTGGATATACAGATATATATTTTATGCACATTCATACACACATATATGTATATGTTATGAGTATACTATTTTTTGTTTTCATTCTTTTTCCCATTCCTCTACCATCTAATATGAGATTTATTATGTCTCATTATTCACATTATTTAAGTTACAGAATATGAAAGGGATAGTGTGAATCAGCTAGAACAATGAACATCACCCAAAGACTAAAAGAATGACTTTGTATACTCTTTTGGGGAAAGAGTTACCATAAGGGATAGTTTTCTAATGTTAGACAGCAGCATGACTTTATATTTGTTTTCATTTGGAAGTATACTTTAAAGAGATATCTATGGGTGCTGTTTAGATGAGGAGTGGACTGTGATAGTTTTGCAATGTGTTAATTTTATTAGACAGAACTATTCCCAAAATTTCCTGCTTTGTATATTTCCAGTCAGGGCAAGCCAAAGAAATATTTTATATAAGATTCAGATGGCAAAAGTGAAGCAGCTGCCATTTTATTTTTTAAGATAGGAAGTTGGGATCAGGTGCTTTTTGAGTTCACACACCATGCTGTTAATCTACTGGCTCATTTCTTTAGCATGGGGCAGCAGGTGGTCCCCCAACTTCTCCAACTTCCCCTGGAGACTCTCCCAGCTTCTCTGACTCCTGGGTCATACGGCTATTTAGTGCCATAATGGAGGGTGCCAGATTCTCCTGCAGATCACCCACTTTATCAAGTTTGGAGGCTGTGTGAAAGGACAACAGGCCCAGTATATCCTCATGGGTTCCAAATCATGCTCATGGATTCTAGCTCATTTTTCTAAGTAATTGCTTGACTTGCTCTCCGTAAATTTATATATTCCTTCCTAATTCCCTGCATTGCAGACTTCAAACACCAACATCAGACACGAGTGCTACAGAGAGACTGTTTAACCTTCTCCCTAAATTGCATAAGGTCTCCTCACTATAAACAAGTCATTTAATATTTGTTCTGCTTCTCACACTGAACCTTAACTAATATAGGCCTTCTAATTGAACTTTATACATATCCTTTGTTGCTGTGTTCCTCAAGTAATACTTCTTTGGGAATAATACTACATTTATTACTAACATTAAAATATCAGTTAATATTTGTATAATAATTACTCTAATTCCTAGCATCCATTTCTGAAAAATGAAGATAATTTTAACTATTTAAGTACCCAAAGTGAGCAAGAGAAATCATAAATATAAAATTAATTACACACAAGTACTTAATAATAGCTATCATTATTACAAAAAACATTAATATATATTTAATAATTTAATAATTGTTAAGGTTTTTACCATATACATCTTTTTAAATTAAAGAAAATTAGATTTACAGAAAAATTATGCAGAAAATACAGTTCCCATATACTCTCCTATTAGTAACACTTAGTATTAGTGTGGTACATTTGTCACAACTGATGAAAGAATATTATTATAATTCTACTATTTATTATAGTCCATGGTCTGCATTAGCTTTCACTGTTTGTGTTGTACAGTCCTATGCTGCTGGGTTTTTAAAAAAAATTTATTCTAGTAATGTATGCACAACATAAAATTTCCCCTCTTAGTAACATTTAAATATATTCAGTGCTGTTTCCATGCATCTTTTAAAAGGTTTCTCTTTTAACACCCATGAAATCTGTGTGGCATAGGTAAGCACTATAATTAATACTATTATTGTTGTTATTCTTATTTTACAGATGTCTATAAAAATATCCTTAAATGCTTACATGATACTTGTTCAAGGGTCATTGGACTCATAAGTAAAGAGACAGAACTGCTAACTCAAAATCGTGTGGAATATCCTGCCAACACTAAATAGAAATTCTTTGTTTATTCTGATTTCAGAAAATGTCAAAACAGAAACCAGCATGTCGATTCCTCTTTCTTCTGACTGCCTTGCCTCCTAACGCTTTCTGCTTTGATGTGTCATTCCTGGTCATATTTGATAAAGCTGCACAACATCTTTTTTATGTCAAGACTTCGCTTCCAACACTCTATTGCCAGTTCATCTTGTCAAAACTTGGGGGGAAACACATTTTAAGCATTCAGTGAGCATTGTTCTGAAAAGAAAACTATTTCTAATGAGCATTTGGGGGAGCAGTGGATTGCAGAAACTGTTTTCTAAGATCCATCACAAATGATTTAGTTTTATTAGTTTTAATGGCCCTCAGCCACAGGCATGGAATATAAGTGAAAATTGAGATATTTTTCATGAGATGAGAATAGATTTCAATCAGAGAAGGTGTTTCCCCCATCTCTTCCTATTTATTATTTTATTTTATTTTATTTTATTATAGCAAATGATTCTATTAAAAAAAGGAAACTACTGTGAGAGATGAGAACGCAGGGACATTCTTTCATGAGAACAAAGCTGCCCCTGTATCAGGAGCTTCTCTGTTAATTGTATATAACGTGGTCGATTTGCCAAGCTCATGGACAGGACTGCAGAAAAAGAAGCTAATGTGTTAAATTTGAATTTTATACTTGGTAGGGACAAGGAGTGAATATATATATTCAAAACTAAAGACTTGCCTTCCATGCTAGTAAGTACAGAAACAACTGTGAAACCCATACATTGCTTCTAATTCATAATATCTTTGACTTTCTGGTTCTGCTTTTCTCCACTCTATCTTTCTTTAAGAGTTTCATTTTCCCTCCTCTTTTTTATTGCTCACCACTCATTGAAAAGAACTGTAACCAGAACATGTTCATATTTTTTATTCTTCATAATCAATTTAAGTGCATTTCTTAAATAGTTGGATGGTGTTAGCAGTCCATCCTCATAGCTCATGTGGGTGTATAGTGGGTTGGTGTATGGGGATTGGTGATTAGCATGAAATTTTCTGGTGCAACTGTCATGTTCTCACATCATCTCTACCTTCTGTGCCAAGGCAACTGTGTGGTTCAAAGTTAGCTGACAAGGACAGGGGGCAAAATGGCAGCAAAGAGAGAAGTGGAACTTAGTTAGTCCCCTGAAACAACTAATAAACAGTGAGGAACAACTAGTAAATAATCTGGAATAACTGCTGGGGGACAACTGTTACTGTCCACACATCATACACCAACCTGGATTGGGAGGAATGCCTGAGATTGCAGCATAAAATCTGTAAGTAGAAACTGCAGAACCATGCCAGGAGTCCCCACCCCCCTTGGCAGGCTGAGCTGCAAAACCTCACTGTGGTAGAAAGCAGCACTCTCTGAGCAAGCAAATATAGCTCAGCCCAGCTACAACTGCAGTTTTAATTAACAAATGTGGACTGTTTTTAGTGGCAACTGACCTTAAAGAGCCAGAAGACTCCTCTGTCCCAGGAGGGGGAACCCAGAAGACCAGGTGTTACCTTTGGCCAATGGGTGAAACTGGGGGGCTGTGGACTGGCTCTGAAAGGGGACTTTCTGTCCCTTTTTCTCTCTCTCAACCTGAGCGGCCCAGTGAAGAAAGCCTCAGCCATTTTCAGTTAGCAGCGCTGTCACCCAGATAAGTGTAGAAATAGCAGAGTCAGAGAGACAAAGGAGCTATTTAAATGCAGATGATAACTCCTAGAGGAGATATCTTCCCAAAATGGAAGGAGGTGGGTCCCAGCTCTACTATTCACCTTCCCTTCAGAGCCAGACCCTAGAGCCTGGGGAGAAACAGACAAAACAGAAACTAAAGGGGCCACACCTCCTAACACCAGTCGGGAGCAACAGGCTGACAGGCGCCACCTGCTGGGCAGGTTAGGAAAAGCACAGTGGCTAGAGACCTCACAGGAAAGACTGTCAATCTAAGACACACCCACAGTGGGGCTTGAAACTGAATATAACTCCACTCTAGATCAGAACCTGTTCTGGTCTGGGGAAATCTGATTGGGGTAACCAAGGAAACCAGATGCCTAGACAACAGAAAACTACAATCTACCCTAGGGAAAATGAAGATATGGCCCAGTCAAAGGAACAAACTTACACCTCAATCAAGATACAGTTGAGATATTGCTTCACTTTAAAGAAACAATCTACTAAAAACTTTCAAAGAAATACGCTAAATCAAATCAAAAAACAAATCTATGAATTCAAGGAAGATATGGCAAAAGAGATGAAGTCTATAAAGAAAACACTGAGTGAACATAAGGTAGAAATCAAAATTTTGAAAAAACAACTTATAGAATCTATGGAAATGAAAGGCAAAACACAAGAGATGAAAAACACAATGGAGACATACAACAGTAGATCCCAAGAGGCAGAAGAAAACACTCAGGAACTGGAGGACAAGAAACCTGAAATCCTACACACAAAAGAACAGATAGGGAAAAGAATGGAAAAAATATGAGCAACATCTCAGAGAATTGAATGACAACATGAAGCACATGAATGTATGTGTCATGGTGTCCCAGGAGAAGAGAAGGGAAAGGGGGCAAAAGCAACAATAGAGGAAATAATCAAAGAAAATTTCCCATCTCTTATGAAACACATAAAATTAGAGATCCAAGAAGCACAGCATACCCCAAACAGAATAGATCTGAATAGGCCTATGCCAAGGCACTTAATAATCAGATTATCAAACATCAAAGACAAAGAGAGAATCCTGAAAGCTGCAAGAGAGAAGCAATCCATCACATACGAAGGAAGCTTGATAAGACTATGTGTGGATTTCTCAGTAGAAACCATGGAGGCAAGAAGAAGTGGGGTGATATATTTAAGACACTGAAAGAGAAAAACTGCCAACCAAGATCCTGTATATGGCAAAACTGTCCTTCTAATATGAGGGTGAGTTTAAAATATTCTCTGACAAAAAGACAATGAGAGAGTTTGCAAACAAGATACCTGCTCTACAGGAAATACCAAAAGGAGCACTACAGACAGATAGGAAAAGACAGGAGTGAGAGGTTGGGAACACAATTTTGGGTGGGCATAGCACAGCAGTGTAAGTACACTGAACAAAGATGACTGTGAGTATGGTTGAAAGAGGAAGGTTAGGAGCATGTGGGACACCAGAAGGAAAGAGGAAAGATAAAGACTGGGACTGTATAACTCAGTGAAACCTAGAATGCTCAAGAATTCTAATAAAATGTACAAATATGTTTTTACATGAGGGAGAACAAATGAATGTCAATCTTGCAAGGTGTTAAAAATAGGGTAGTATTGGGGAAAAATACAGTCAATGCATACTAGAGACTATAGTTAACAGAAACATTGTATTGTGCTTCCTTTAATGAAACAAAGGCAATATACCAAAGCTAAATGCCTATAAGAGGGGGAGATAAGGGAGGGGTATGAGACTACTGGCATTGGTGATGTTGTCTGACTCTTTTATTGTACTTTAGTTTAAGTCTATCTTTCCTTTTGTTGCTTTTTAGCTGTCATGTTTTATTTTTCTTTCTTTTACTTTTGTCTCTCTACCTTCTTTGACTCTTCCTCCTTCTTTGTGGATGAATTAGAGATGTCCTCATATAGATAGTGGTGATGGTGGTGAATACATAAATATGTGACTATACAGGGAACCATCAATTGTTTACTTAGGGCAGAATGTATGGTAGGTGAAACAAAACTTAAAAAAAATGTTGATGGAGAAACCTTGAGGGCGGTATATTTAGTGTAATAAGTCAGACACATAAGGACAAATATTGAATGGTCTCATTGATTTGAACTAATTGTAATATGTAAATTCATAGACATGATATATAAGTTACCAGGATATAGAACAAGGTTAAAAAATGGTGAGTAGTTGCTTATTATAAGCAGAATGTTCAACTAGGTTGAACTTAAGTGTTTGGAAATGGACGGAGGTGATGGTAGCACTTTATTGTGAGACTAACTAACAGTGATGAATGGTGTGTAAGTGTGGTGGGAAGGAGAAGCTTAGAGTCACATATGTCACCAGAAGGAAAGTTGGAGGTTAAAAGATGGGAATGTATAAAACAGTGAATCCTATGGTGCACAATGTCTGTGATTAAGTGTACAAATATTAGAAATCTCTTTCATGATCTAGAACAAATGAATGACATTATAACCAAAAGTTAATAATAGAGGGTGTGTCAGTTTGGATGTATTATGTTCCCCAAAACACCATTATCTTTGATGCAGTCTTCTGGGAGCATATGTATTGGTGTTGATTAGATTGGAATTCATTAATTGAGTGTTTCCATGGAGATGTGACTCAATCAACTGTGGGCAAGACCTTTCACTGGATTATTTCCATGGAGGTGTGGCCCCACCCATTCAGGGTGGGTCTTAATTGGATCACTGGAGTACTTTAAAAAGAGCCACACAGGCCCAGATGCTTGCTGCTGATGAGCAACAGTTTGAATATGGCCATTGTAAGCAGACTTCTGCTCCAGAGAAGCTAAGAGAGGAAAAATGCCCCAAGAGAAGCCAGGAGTCACATTTCTGGAGGAACTGCAGCCTAGAGAGGAACATCCTGGGAGAAAGCCATTTTGAAACCAGAACTCTGGAGCAGACGCCAGCCACATGCCTTCCTAGCTAACAGAGGTCTTCCGGACACCATTGGCCATCCTCCAGTGAAGGTACCTGATTGTTGATGACTTACCTTGGACATTTTATAGCCTTAAGACTGTAACTTTGTAACCAAATAAGCCCCCTTTATAAAAGACCAACCCATTTCTGGTGTTTTGCATTCCGGCAGCATTAGCAAACCAGAACAGAGGGGTACATAGTGAAAAAATATACCTACTGCGAACTATGTACTACAGCTAGTAGTATTTTAACCTTCTTTCATCAACAGAAACAAATGTACAATACCAGTATTATGAGTGAATAATGGAGTAGGGGTGGCTAGGGGTTTGGGAGGATTTGGGTTTTCTTTTTTTGTCTTTATTTCTTTTCTGGAGTAATGAAAATGTTCTAAAAATTGAAAAAAATAATTGTGGTGATGGATGCACAGCTGTATGATGGTATTGTGGGCAACTGATTGTAAACTTTAGATCTTTGCATAATTGTATGGTATGTGAACAATCTCAATAAAATAAAATTAAAAAAAAAAGTTAGCCAACAAGAATCTGAATTAGGAATCTTGGAGTTTGTCCTGCCCCTGCTACGAATTCACTACCTTCATAACCTCAAGTAAGCCATTTAAAATCTCTGTGCCACACTTTCCTCATTCACAAAGTATAGGTCTTGGGAAAGAATAATTTTAAACATCTGAAACAAAAATAAAGGACAAAAACTCTCATCTTCATGAAGATTACAATCAATTGTGGGAAGCCAAGAAAACAGACAATAAATGTAATACATAATTAAATGGCATTGTATATCAGGAGGTAATAACTATTATGAAAAAGAAGTATAAGAAGAATAGGGAGGGAAGCGGGGAAAGATGGCGGACTGGTGAGCTGTATGTTTTAGTTACTCCTCCAGGAAAGTAGGTAGAAAGCCAGGAACTGCGTGGACTGGACACCACAGAGCAATCTGACTTTGGGCATACTTCATACAACACTCATGACAATGTGGAACTGCTGAGATCAGCAAAATCTGTAAGTTTTTGTGGCCAGGGGACCCGCACCCCTCCCTGCCAGGCTCAGTCCCATGGGAGGAGGGGCTGTCAGCTCCAGGAAGGAGAAGGGAGAACTGCAGTGGCAGACCTTATCGGAAACTCATTCTACTGATCCAAACTCCAACCATAGATAGACTGAGACCAGACACCAGAGAATCTGAGAGCAGCCAGCCCAGCAGAGAGGAGACAGGCGCAGAAAAAAACAACATGAAAAACTCCAAAATAAAAGCGGAGGATTTTTGGAGTTCTGGTGAACATGGAGGGGGGAAGGGCAGAGCTCAGGCCCTGAGGCTCATATGCAAATCCTGAAGAAAAGCTGATCTCTCTGCCCTGTGGACCTTTCCTTAATGGCCCTAATTGCTTTGTCTCTTAGCATTTCAATAGCCCATTAGATCTCTGAGGAGGGCCCTTTTTTTTAATCCTTTTTTCTTTTTCTAAAACAATTACTCTAAGAAGCCCAATACAGAAAGCTTCAAAGACTTGCAATTTGGGCAGGTCAAGACAAGAGCAGAATTAAGAGAGCTCTGAGACAAAAGGCAATAATCCAGTGGCTGAGAAAATTCACTAAACAACACAACTTCCCAAGAAAAGGGGGGTGTCCGCTCACAGCCATCATCCTGGTGGACAGGAAACACTCCTGCCCATCGCCAGCCCCATAGCCCAGAGCTGCCCCAGACAACCCAGTGTGACGGAAGCGCTTCAAATAACAGGCACACACCACAAAACTGGGCGTGGACATTAGCCTTCCCTGCAACCTCAGCTGATTGTCCCAGAGTTGGGAAGGTGGAGCAGTGTGAATTAACAAAGCCCCATTCAGGCATCATTTCAGCAGACTGGGAGCCTCCCTACACAGCCCAGCAGCCCAGAACTGCCCTGGGGGGACGACACTCACCTGTGACATAGCACAGTCATCCCTCAACAGAAGACCCGGGGTGCACAGCCTGGAAGAGGGGCCCACTTGCAAGTCTCAGGAGCCATACGCCAATACCAAGGACTTGTGGGTCAGTGGCAGAGACAAACTGTGGCAGGACTGAACTGAAGGATTAGACTATTGCAGCAGCTTTAAAACTCTAGGATCACCAGGGAGATTTGATAGTTAGAGCCACCCCCCCTCCCTGACTGCCCAGAAACACGCCCCATATACAGGGCAGGCAACACCAACTACACACGCAAGCTTGGTACACCAATTGGACCCCACAAGACTCACTCCCCCACTCACCAAAAAGGCTAAGCAGGGGAGAACTGGCTTGTGGAGAACAGGTGGCTCGTGGACGCCACCTGCTGGTTAGTTAGAGAAAGTGTAGTCCACGAAGCTGTAGATCTGATAAATTAGAGATAAGGACTTCAATTGGTCTACAAATCCTAAAAGAACCCTATCAAGTTCAGCAAATGCCAAGAGGCCAAAAACAACAGAAAATTATAAAACATATGAAAAAACCAGACAATATGGATAACCCAAGCCCAAGCACCCAAATCAGAAGATCAGAAGAGACACAGCACCTAGAGCAACTACTCAAAGAACTAAAGATGAACAATGAGACCATAGTACGGGATACAAAGGAGATCAAGAAGACCCTAGAAGAGCATAAAGAAGACATTGCAAGACTAAAGAAAAAAATGGATGATCTTATGGAAATTAAAGAAACTGTTGACCAAATTAAAAAGATTCTGGACACTCATAGTACAAGACTAGAGGAAGTTGAACAACGAATCAGTGACCTGGAAGATGACAGAATGGAAAATGAAAGCATAAAAGAAAGAATGGGGAAAAAAATTGAAAAAATCGAAATGGACTTCAGGGATGTCATAGATAATATGAAACATCCGAATATAAGACTCATTGATGTTCCAGAAGGGGAAGAAAAGGGTAAAGGTCTAGGAAGAGTATTCAAAGAAATTGTTGGGGAAAACTTCCCAAATCTTCTAAACAACATAAATACACAAATCATAAATGCTCAGCGAACTCCAAATAGAATAAATCCAAATAAACCCACTCCGAGACATATTCTGATCACACTGTCAAACACAGAAGAGAAGGAGCAAGTTCTGAAAGCAGCAAGAAAAAAGCAATTCACCACATACAAAGGAAACAGCATAAGACTAAGTAGTGACTACTCAGCAGCCACCATGGAGGCGAGAAGGCACTGGCATGATATATTTAAAATTCTGAGTGAGAAAAATTTCCTGCCAAGAATACTTTATCTAGCAAAGCTCTCCTTCAAATTTGAGGGAGAGCTTAAATTTTTCACAGACAAACAAATGTTGAGAGAATTTGCTAACAAGAGACCTGCCCTACTGGAGATACTAAAGGGAGCCCTACAGACAGAGAAACAAAGAAAGGACAGAGAGACTTGGAGAAAGGTTCAGTACTAAAGAGATTCGGTATGGGTACAATAAAGGATATTAATAGACAGAGGGGAAAAATATGATAAACATAAATCAAACGATAAGATGGCTGATTCAAGAAATGCCTTCACGGTTATAACGTTAAATGTAAATGGATTAAACTCCCCAATTAAAAGATACAGATTTGCAGAATGGATCAAAAAAAATGAACCATCAATATGTTGCATACAAGAGACTCATCTTAGACACAGGGACACAAAGAAACTGAAAGTGAAAGGATGGAAAAAAATATTTCATGCAAGCTACAGCCAAAAGAAAGCAAGTGTAGCAATATTAATCTCAGATAAAGTAGACTTTAAATGCAGGGATGTTTTGAGAGACAAAGAAGGCCACTACATACTAATAAAAGGGGCAATTCAACAAGAAGAAATAACAATCATAAATGTCTATGCACCCAATCAAGGTGCCACAAAATACATGAGAGAAACACTGGCAAAACTAAAGGAAGCAATTGATGTTTCCACAATAATTGTGGAGACGTCAACACATCACTCTCTCGTATAGATAGACCAACCAGACAGAAGACCAATAAGGAAATTGAAAACCTAAACAATCTGATAAATGAATTAGATTTAACAGACATATACAGGACATTACATCCCAAATCACCAGGATACACATACTTTTCTAGTGCCCATGGAACTTTCTCCAGAATAGATCATATGCTGGGACATAAAACAAGCCTCAATAAATTTAAAAAGATTGAAATTATTCAAAGCACATTCTCTGACCACAATGGAATACAATTAGAAGTCAATAACCATCAGAGACTTAGAAAATTCATAAATACCTGGAGGTTAAACAACACACTCCTAAACAATCACTGGGTTAAAGAAGAAATAGCAAGAGAAATTGCTAAATATATAGAGACGAATGAAAATGAGAATACAACATACCAAAACCTATGGGATGCAGCAAAAGCAGTACTGAGGAGGAAATTTATAGCACTAAACGCATATATTAAAAAGGAAGAAAGAGCCAAAATCAAAGAACTAATGGATCAACTGAAGAAACTAGAAAATGAACAGCAAACCAATCCTAAACCAAGTACAAGAAAAGAAATAACAAGGATTAAAGCAGAAATAAATGACATAGAGAACAAAAAAACAATAGAGAGGATAAATATCACCAAAGGTTGGTTCTTTGAGAAGATCAACAAGATTGACAAGCCCCTAGCTAGACTGACATAATCAAAAAGAGAGAAGACCCACATAAACAAAATAATGAATGAAAAAGGTGACATAACTGCAGATCCTGAAGAAATTAAAAAAATTATAAGAGGATATTATGAACAACTGTATGGCAACAAACTGGATAATGTAGAAGAAATGGACAATTTCCTGGAAACATATGAACAACCTAGACTGACCAGAGAAGAAATAGAAGACCTCAACCAACCCATCACAAGCAAAGAGATCCAATCAGTCATCAAAAATCTTCCCACAAATAAATGCCCAGGGCCAGATGGCTTCACAGGGGAATTCTACCAAACTTTCCAGAAAGAACTGACACCAATCTTACTCAAACTCTTTCAAAACATTGAAGAAAATGGAACACTACCTAACTCACTTTATGAAGCTAACATCAATCTAATACCAAAACCAGGCAAAGATGGTACAAAAAAGGAAAACTACCGGCCAATCTCCCTAATAAATATAGATGCAAAAATCCTCAACAAAATACTTGCAAATTGAATCCAAAGACACATGAAAAAAATCATACACCATGACCAAGTGGGGTTCATTCCAGGCATGCAAGGATGGTTCAACATAAGAAAATCAATCCATGTATTACAACACATTAACAAGTCAAAAGGGAAAAATCAATTGATCATCTCAATAGATGCTGAAAAAGCATTTGACAAAATCCAACATCCGTTTTTGATAAAAACACTTCAAAAGGTAGGAATTGAAGGAAACTTCCTCAAAATGATAAAGAGCATATATGAAAAACCCACAGCCAGCATAGTACTCAATGGTGAGAGACTGAAAGCCTTCCCTCTAAGATCAGGAACAAGACAAGGATGCCCGCTGTCACCACTGTTATTCAACATTGTGCTGGAAGTGCTAGCCAGGGCAATCCGGCAAGACAAAGAAATAAAAGGCATCCAAATTGGAAAAGAAGAAGTAAAACTGTCATTGTTTGCAGATGATATGATCTTATATCTAGAAGACCCTGAGAAATCGACGATACAGCTACTAGAGCTAATAAACAAATTTAGCAAAGTAGCGGGATACAAGATTAATGCACATAAGTCAGTAATGTTTCTATATGCTAGAAATGAACAAACGGAAGTGACACTCAAGAAAAAGATACCATTTTCAATAGCAACTAAAAAAATCAAGTACCTAGGAATAAACTTAACCAAAGATGTAAAAGACCTATACAAAGAAAACTATGTAACTCTACTAAAAGAAATAGAAGGGGACCTTAAAAGATGGAAAAATATTACATGTTCATGGATAGGAAGACTAAATGTCATTAAGATGTCAATTCTACCCAAACTCATCTACAGATTCAATGCAATCCCAATCAAAATTCCAACAACCTACTTTGCAGACTTGGAAAAGCTAGTTATCAAATTTATTTGGAAAGGGAAGATGCCTCAAATTGCTAAAGACACTCTAAAAAAGAAAAACAAAGTGGGAGGACTTACACTCCCTGACTTTGAAGCTTATTATAAAGCCACAGTTGCCAAAACAGCATGGTACTGGCACAAAGATAGACATATAGATCAATGGAATCGAATTGAGAATTCAGAGATAGACCCTCAGATCTATGGCCGACTGATCTTTGATAAGGCCCCCAAAGTCACTGAACTGAGTCATAATGGTCTTTTCAACAAATGGGGCTGGGAGAGTTGGATATCCATATCCAAAAGAATGAAAGAGGACCCCTACCTCACCCCTTACACAAAAATTAACTCAAAATGGACGAAAGATCTCAATATAAAAGAAAGTACCATAAAGCTCCTAGAAGATAATGTAGGAAAACATCTTCAAGACCTTGTATTAGGCAGCCACTTCCTAGACTTTACACCCAAAGCACAAGCAACAAAAGAAAAAATAGATAAATGGGAACTCCTCAAGCTTAGAAGTTTCTGCACCTCAAAGGAATTTCTCAAAAAGGTAAAGAGGCAGCCAACTCAATGGGAAAAAATTTTTGGAAACCATGTATCTGACAAAAGACTGATATCTTGCACATATAAAGAAATCCTACAACTCAATGACAATAGTACAGACAGCCCAATTATAAAATGGGCAAAAGATATGAAAAGACAGTTCTCTGAAGAGGAAATACAAATGGCCAAGAAACACATGAAAAAATGTTCAGCTTCACTAGCTATTAGAGAGATGCAAATTAAGACCACAATGAAATACCATCTAACACCGGTTAGAATGGCTGCCATTAAACAAACAGGAAACTACAAATGCTGGAGGGGATGTGGAGAAATTGGAACTCTTATTCATTGTTGGTGGGACTGTATAATGGTTCAGCCACTCTGGAAGTCAGTCTGGCAGTTCCTTAGAAAACAAGATATAGAGTTACCATTCGATCCAGCGATTGCACTTCTCGGTATATACCCGGAAGATCAGAAAGCAGTGACACGAACAGATATCTGCACGCCAATGTTCATAGCAGCATTATTCACAATTGCCAAGAGATGGAAACAACCCAAATGTCCTTCAACAGATGAGTGGATAAATAAAATGTGGTATATACACACGATGGAATACTACGCGGCACTAAGAAGGAACGATCTCGTGAAACATATGACAACATGGATGAACCTTGAAGACATAATGCTGAGTGAAATAAGCCAGGCACAAAAAGAGAAATATTATATGCTACCACTAATGTGAACTTTGAAAAATGTAAAACAATTGGTTTATAATGTAGAATGTAGGGGAACTAGCAATAGAGAGCAATTAAGAAAGGTGGAACAATAATCCAAGAAGAACAGATAAGCTATTTAACGTTCTGGGGATGCCCATGAATGACTATGGTCTGTTAATTTCTGATGGATATAGTAGGAACAAGTTCACAGAAATGTTGCTATATTAGGTAACTTTCTTGGGGTAAAGTAGGAACATGTTGGAAGTTAAGCAGTTATCTTAGGTTAGTTGTCTTTTTTTTACTCCCTTGTTATGGTCTCTTTGAAATGTTCTTTTATTGTATGTTTGTTTTCTTTTTAACTTTTTTTTCATACAGTTGATTTAAAAAAGAAGGGAAAATTAAAAAAAAAAAAAAGAAAAGAAAAACAAGGAAAAAAAGATGTAGTGCCCCCTTGAGGAGCCTGTGGAGAATGCAGGGGTATTGGCCTACCCCACCTCGATGGTTGCTAACATGACCACAGACATAGGGGACTGGTGGTTTGATGGGTTGAGCCCTCTACCATAGGTTTTACCCTTGGGAAGACGGTTGCTGCAAAGGAGAGGCTAGGCCTCCCTATGGTTGTGCCTAAGAGCCTCCTCCCGAATGCCTCTTTGTTGCTCAGATGTGGCCCTCTCTCTCTGGCTAAGCCAACTTGAAAGGTGAAATCACTGCCCTCCCCTCTACGTGGGATCAGACACCCAGGGGAGTGAATCTCCCTGGCAACGTGGAATATGACTCCCGGGGAGGAATGTAGACCCAGCATCGTGGGATGGAGAACATCTTCTTGACCAAAAGGGGGATGTGAAAGGAAATAAAATAAGCTTCAGTAGCAGAGAGATTCCAAAAGGAGCCGAGAGGTCACTCTGGTGGGCACTCTTACGTACACTTTAGACAACCCTTCTTAGGTTCTAAAGAATTGGGGTAGCTGGTGGTGGATACCTGAAACTATCAAACTACAACCCAGAACCCATGAATCTTGAAGACAGTTGTATAAAAATGTAGTTTATGAGGGGTGACAATGGGATTGGGAAAGCCATAAGGACCACACTCCACTTTGTCTAGTTTATGGATGGATGAATAGAAAAATAGGGAAAGAAACAAACAGACAAAGGTACCCAGTGTTCTTTTTTACTTCAATTGTTCTTTTTCACTCTAATTATTATTCTTGTTATTTTTGTGTGTGTGCTAATGAAGGTGTCAGGGATTGATTTAGGTGATGAATGTACAACTATGTAATGGTACTGTGCACAATCGAAAGTACGATTTGTTTTATATGATTGCATGGAATGTGAATATATCTCAATAAAATGAAGATAAAAAAAAAAAAGAAGAATAGGGAATGTGGTGGAGGAGACTCAGCTTTAGTTGGGGTATTCAGGGTAGGCATTACTGAAATGGTGACATCTACATAAACTGTGAAGGAATGGAGGGAATGGACCTTGGGGATATCTGGTGGAAGTGTGTTTCACCAAGGGAATGGCCAATGTAAAGGCCCGGGGATAGGAAGAACCAGAGTTGTCCAAGGGTCAGTGGGGTAGCTGGAGAGAGTGGAGATGTGTTCAAGGCTATGATAGGAGACATTTCATCATTGAGGACTTTGTGGGCCATTAAAAGAACTTGGGCTTTCACCCTGAGAGAACTGGAGAGTCATCAGATAGTCTGAGCAGAGGGATGATGCTGATTACTCACCCTTTCAAAGGCTCATGCCACCAGCTGTGTTGAGAATAGACTGTAAGTCAAGGTTTTACATCCTTGGCACCATTGACATTTGGGCTGGATAATTCTTTATTATGAGGCCCTATCCTGTGTCCTGTAGAATGCTTAGTGGCATTCTTGGCTTCTCCCACTAAATTCCAGTTACCTCCAGCCATACAAATGTGATAACCAAAAAATTCTTATAGCCATTGTCAAATATCCCCTTGAGTTGGAAAAAAAATTACCTCCAGTTGAGAACCACTGTTGTACGTAGAACAGAGGGAAAGCAAGGGGGCAGCTTGGAAGACATGGCAATAATCTAGGCTAGGCATATTGATAACTTCAATCAGAATAGTAGCATTCTGATACTTTGAAGGAAGAGCCAACCTATTTTAAAAGATGCCAATGTACTAGATGCATGGTATGAGAGATGATATGAACTGTCTCTGAGTTTTATTCTCTGAGTAACCAGAAAAATGGACTTGCCTCTTGCTCTGGGGGAAAACTGTGGGTCAGACAACCTTAGGTAGGAACAGGGATCCTTCATACAAAAATGGGACAGGAGGTGTTGGAGGTTTTAGGTGAAAAGAAAAGATATAGAATACAATTCCAAGAGAGCATATGTTTTTATATGATGTATATTCAATGTCATTCTGTAGACATGGATTGCAAAAACCTCCCAGAAAAGTATTTATGTCAACTTTATACATTCAAATGAATATTTTACCAATAAGCCCGGACTTGATATGCTTTTCAATCTATTTTCCATTGTTCTCTGCTAAACACAGACACTTTGAAATAGACCCAAAAAAAATAGCCTCTTTTCCTCTGTAAATAAATTTATTTTCTTATGGAGGACTGATGGTAAGATTAGGGCAAAGTAGTGCTTTAGGCTATTATGTTAACCTCAAGAGTGTTCATAATTAAGAACCATCCCTAAGGAAGAAATCATCCATTTAGGGAATTATATCAGTTTCTCATATATCTGTCTTATATCTAATTGTACTTGAGTCAGACTCCTGCCAGTGCCTACCCCACCCCATTACTGAACTCCCATTAGTGTTGATTAGAAAAGAGAATTTACTCCATTAGATGATTCTGAAAAGACTCCCTGATACTAATGTGCCTGTGCACATGAAAATCTGATCTTTCAGGCACAGAAAATGCCACCATGCTGTTGGAACTTGGGCTGAAGCCCATACCCTGGTCCAAGAGACCCTCCATGATTCATCCCTGGCTTCCTTCTCTCAACTGCTCTTAGCCCACGCACTCCTTTCATCATGATTCCATGTGTGCTCGTTTGAATGTGTTATGTCCCCCACAAAAAGCCATGTTCTTTGATGCAGTCTTGTGGGGCAGATGTTTCGGTGCTGGTTAGATTGGAGTCCTCTGAGTGTTTCCATGGAGGTGTGACCCACCCAACTGTAGGTGATAACTCTGATGAGATGATTTCCATGGAGGTGTGGCCCTGCCCGTTCAGCCTGGGCCTTGATTACTGGAGCAGTATATAAGCTCAGACAGAAGGAGCGAGATTGCTACAGCCAAGAGGGACGCTTTGAAGAACACACTGGAACTGAGAGAGGAGCTTCAGCTTACAGAGACTTTTGGAGATGGCCTTTGAAAGCAGACTTTTGCTCCAGAGAAGCTAAGAGAGGACAAACGCCCCAAGAGCAACTAAGAGTGACATTTTTGAGGAGCTGAAGCCTAGAGAGGAACATCCTGGGAGAAAGCCATTTTGAAACCAGAACTTAGAGTAGAAGCTGGCCACATACCTTCCCAGCTAACAGAGGTTTTCCAGACACCACTGGCTGTCCTCCAGTGAAGGGACCTGATTGTTGATGCTTTACTTTGGACACTTATGGCCTTAAGACTGTAACTTTCTAAACAAATAAACCCCCTTTATAAAAACCAGTCCATTTCTGGTGTTTTACATTCCTGCAGCATTAGCAAACCAGAACACCATTCAACCCCAGTCTTTCCTCTATTCTTCAGGCACAGCACATTCTTCCCCACCTTAGCACTTTTGTATGATAAGGTCTTTACTAAGATTCACTTATTCAAAAACTTACTTTTCCAGTTTGCTAAAGCTGCTGTTATGTAAAATAACAGAAATGGATTGGCTTTTATAAAGGGGACTTATTTGGTTGCAAATTTACAGTTCTAAGGCCATAAAAGTGTCCAAATGAAGGCATCAACAAGAGGATACCTTCACTGAAGAAAGGTCAGTGTCATCTGGAACACCTCTGTCAGCTGGGAAAGCACATGGCTGGTGTCTGCTGGTCCTTTGCCCCCAGGTTCTGGTTTCAAAATGGCTTTCTTCAGAATGTCTCTGGGCTTCTGTCTCTCTTAGCCTCTCTCTCTCAGCTCCTGCACATCCTTGCTTGTGCTCCCAGGGCATTTCTCTCTAAACATCTGGGGGTCTTCTCTTAACTTCTCGGGGGCAAACTCTGGGCTTCATCTCTTAGCTTAGCATCTCCAAATGTCTTTCTCTGCATCTCCAAGTGTCTGGATTTGTGTCAGCTCTTAGCTTCTCCTGGGAGCAAACTCTGGATTACATATTTTAACTTCTCTCCAAAATATCTCTCTCAACTTCTCTGAGCTCCTTCTCTCTGTGAGCTCTCTTAAAGGATTCCAGTAAACTAATCAAGACCCACTGTGAATGGATGGGGCCACAACTCCATGGAATTATTCTAGTCAAAGATCCCACCCACAATTCTAATCAAAGATCGAACCCACAATAAATCTGCACCCACAGGATTGGACTAAAAGAACATGGCTTTTGTGGGGGACACATTAAATTTAAGCCAGCACACTTACTGTGCCGGTTTGAGTGTGTTGTGTCCCCCAAATGCCATTATCTTTGTGGTCTTGTGTGGGGCGGACACTTGGGTGCTGGTTGGATTTGCTTGGAGTGTGCCCCACCCAGCTGTCAGTGATAATTTTGATGAGATGTTCCCATCGAGGCGTGGCCCCACCCATTCGGGGGTGGGCCTTGATCAGTGGAGCTATATAAATGAGCTGACTCAAAGAGAGAAAAGAGAGTGCAGCTGGGAGTGATGTTTTGAAGAGGAGCAAGCTTGCTAGAGAGGAACGTCCTGGGAGAAAGCCGTTTTGAGGCCGGAGCTTTGGAGCAGACGCCAGCTGCCTTCCTAGCTAGCAGAGGTTTTCCAGACGCCATTGGCCATCCTCCGGTGAAGGTACCCGATTGCTGAGGTGTTACCTTGGATGCTTTGTGGCCTTAAGACTGTAACTGTGTAGTGAAATAAACCCCCGTTTTATAAAAGCCTATCCATCTCTGGTGTTTTGCATTCTAGCAAACTAGAACACTTACATAGCAATTCCTATGTGCCAGAAACTGTCAAAGTGCTTTGTAAATACTAATTTACTTAATCCTCATAATAATGCCATGGATTGGGTACCATATTATCCCCATTTTACAGATGAGAAAACTGAAGTACCCAGAGATTAAGTAACTTGTTCAATGTGACACAGTGTAGCAGACATTATCAATGGCCCACCCAGATCACCCAGGTGGCCCAATGTCCAGCTATCATAATCTGAATTTGCCTGTAAACAAGTTTGACCCAAGCACACAGAAGGCCAAAGTGCCAGAGAATTAACCCTCCCCTAGCCACACATGACAATGTCCAATAGAAGTTTGTATGTAAATACCCTAGATTCCTTGCTTCTCAGGTTGGATAACTCCAAGGTTGGTATTCTACAATGGTTCCTAGAGTTCCTCAGTGGGATTAAGCTTGAGATATTCACAATAGTAACTGACGTGAGAACACACCATTAATTGACTTCCTTCCCTTCAATGTCTCACTTCCTCATTTCTCTACTGGAGTTTTCCTTGTGATCACTTTCTAAATAAATTTCTTGCTTGTGGTCCTTGCCTTAGTGTTTGCTTTTGTAGGAACTCAAACTAGAGAAGCAACTTTTGAGTTGCAGCATCAGGATTTGATTCCAGGCCATCAGCTACAGGACCTGTGCTCTTAATCAGTACACATCCCACCTCTTCAGAATGGATGCCTTCTCTGTATTTGAGAGACTTGTATGCCTGCAAAAACTAAAATCTTGGCTTCAAAAGCCTGAAACTCTCAACTCTTGAGCTCAAGCTTGCCTGAACAAGAGTCATCAGTGAAAGCTGCACAGCCCCCCAGAAGTACATTTTTCTGAATGACTATTTCAGATGGGACATGTGAACTTTCTCAATTCAAAGAGTTCCCAAAGTATGGAACTGGGACAACAGGGGCAATAGACAGGAGAGTTCCTCCCAAAGCGAAGAACCAAGTAATCTCTCCCTCTATCAGAGCAGGAGCTCTCCGCATTTACTTGACTAGCAGGACCTCATTACTGCTATGAACTGAGACTGTGTTTTCAAGTCTAATTTCCCTAAAGAGTTTTTTTCTTGTGGCTATTCTCTCCTTTCTCCATCACTGTATGCCTGTTTTATACATGTGTGTTGTGATGGTGGTAGGGAGGTACTTTTAAAGTTCTTTTCTTTATCAATCTAATTTTTAAACTCAGAATCAATTTCTATTGACTGATATTTTTTCCTCTGAAAAGGTGTCATATATTCCATGGTCTTCTCATGTTAAGTATTTTGGGATAAAAACTGGACACTGTCTAAAACACATTAGGTTGACTCCAGATTCTGTTGTGTTCTTCTCAGGATGTTTATTGTTGTTGTTGTTTTCATTTCTAGTTACTATTTCCAGAATTAAGCTGAAAACTTTCTCTCCCCCACTGCATGCAACTACTGATCTCTCTACTCTGTGAATGGGGCTTCCAAAGTGATCCTACCACCCTCCCCTGGGGCCCTGGGGTCCTTGCTTCCACCTGCAGTATTTTGTTGTCAGCTAAGGATTTGGAAACAATTTATACAGAGAGGCTCACTTTCTCTATGGTTTCCTTCCTTCTAGGGAATCCTGCTCTGTCCCCTGACACTTGAAGCCTATAAATAGGTTTCAGCTCCCTGTCTTCACCCTTTTAAGGTTTTTCTTTATTAGTAGTACTCAGCAATGTAATTATAATGTCCCATTGTGTGATTTTCTTTGCATTTATCCTCCTTCAGCTCTGTTGGTCTTCTTGGATATATGAGTTTACATTTTTCATTAAATTAGAAATTTGGGACCATTTTTAATGTTTTTTTTTTCCTGCCTTCACATTCATTCTTATACCCCAATTATGTATTTGTTAGCTTGCTTGATGTTTTCCCAGAGGTTACTAAGGTTCTGCTAATTTAATTCAATCATTTTTCTCTTTGTGTTTTAACTTGTTATTTAATTTGTCATATATTCTAGTTTACTCATCTTTTCTTCTAAAATGCCCATCATGCATTTTAGCCCATCTAGTGAATTTTTTATTTGAGATATATTTATCAACTCTAAAAGATTCCCTTTGATCTTTTTACAGTTTTCACTTTTCTATTCACTTTGTTTGTGATTTTCTTTTAGTACTTGAACTTGCATTTTTAGCTATTTTAAAGTCCTTGGCTACAAATCCCATCATCTCTAATTTTCTGATGGTGTGTCTGTTGAATGTTGTATTCTTTTAAGGCATTGTTTTATGTAGGAAGTTAATTTACTTTCATATATAGATGTAAAGAATATAGGTATTTTTACATATGTCTAGCAAAATATCTTGGAGGAAACAGAAAAGATATATACATGGGACTTATGAAAATTGATATCTCAAGACATAAAGTTGTTAAAATGCAGATTAACTGCTACTACATGTAGTGTATTTTTGATATATCATGATCCATGTATATTTGGATTGACATTTCTACCATATACAAATGAAATGCCTAGTTGGTACATGTGCTGGTTTGAAACTGCTATGGACCCCAGAAGAGCCATGTTCTTTTAATCCAATCTTATTGGATGGAAAGTTTTGATTGAGTGTTTCCATGGAGATGTGACTCACCCAACTGTGGGTGAAACCTTTGATTAAATTATTTCCATAGAGGTGTGGACCCTGCCCATTCAGGGCCCATCTTGATTAGTTCACTGGAGTACTTAAGAGAGCTCAAGAGCTGACACAGATGCTGACTCTTGAAGATACTTGGAGATGCAGACAGAAGGACATTTGGAGGTGCTAAGCTAAGAGATGAAGCTAAGAGATGAAGCTTAGAGTTTGCCCTGAAAAGGACTCCCAGATACTTAGAGAGAAATGCCCTGGGAGAAAGAAGCAAGAATGCACAGGAGCTGAGAGAGAGGAGCAAAGACAGAATCCCAGAGACAGTTTTGAGAAAGCCATTTTGAAACACAACCCGGTTGCAAAGGACCAGTAGACACCAGCACATGCCTATATAGCTGACAGAGGTGTTCCAGCTACGATTAGCTGTTCTTCACTGAAGGTATCCTCCTGTTGATGCCATAGTATGGACACTTTTATGGCCTTAGAACTGTAAATGTGTTACCTAATAATTCCCCTTTATAAAAACTAATCCATTTCTGGTATTTTGCATAACAACAGCTCTAGCAAACCAGAACAACAGATGTTGCACTTTCCTGGATACTAAAGTATCATGCAATAAGTTGGCTTAAACAATAGGAATTTATTGGCTCATGGTTTTGAGGCTAGGAGAAGTCCAATATCAAGTTGTATTCAAGATGATGCTTTGTCCCAGAAGACTGTGGCATTCTGGGACTGGCTGCTGCTGATCTTTGATTCTTGGCTTTTCAGTCACATGGTGATGTACATTTCAGCCTCTCTTGGCTTCTTAGTTCTGTTTACTTCAAACTTCTGCTGCTCCTTCTAGATTTCTCTCTCTCTTTTACCTTTCCTATAATACCTCTAGTAATAGGATTAAGACCCATCAAGATTCAGCTGGGCCACCTCTTAACTGAAGAAGCCTCATAAAAATGTCCTATTTATAAGAGTTCACAGCTACAGAAATGCATTAAGTTTAACAACATGGTGTTTTTTTTTTTTGGGGGGGGGGATATAACTACCACGATAGATGTTTTCTTCATTATAAAATACAGATTATTGATACTTTGTGAATTCTGTGAAGGAAATAAATTCACATTTTCCAAACATTCTTCAAATCCCTAATTTATCCTTCTTCCCTAACCCAAGGAGGAAGAGTTGTTAATATGATTTTCCAGGTTCCAGTAAAGTGATTTAGCCATATTTAATGGAAGGGTCACTGTTTATATAAATTTCAGGTGCAAGGGGATGGTAATTTCTTTTCTTTTCAGTGTGTCCTGCAAGATATGTAAAATGTCACAGGGTCTTTTCCTCACAAAACAAGTGCTATATTACATTTCTTAAACTTTCATGTATATATCCATGCACACTTTTGTCTTTGGCCCTCTCTACAAGCAGCTGATGGATTTTCAGAGGTGCATATATTTGGACTTTAATGTAAGGGAAGGGAGAGTTCCCAGTCAACTACATTTCACATCTTAGGCATTTATGTTAAATCATATGTTACTCCACAGATTACCATAACAATTTCCAATCACATTTTAGGTAGAAGCTTGTCCAGTAATTAAAAAATAGTTCATATTCTATTTGCCTTATCTCTTATATGTATATCTTTTCTGGGGTTCTTTGAACAAATAGGAGACTACATCAAATTAGGATGCAACTGTTTCTTGGTCTTATAACACAATTCAATAGCAACTCAAGCCTACATTGCATAACACCTGTTAATGTAGAATGATTTATTCAAGGCTAGAACCTAATAGAATCCCCATCTCAATGTACTCCCTAGCTAGCCCATTTCAGGGTGCAAAAACTTATCAAAACCAGGAAACTAAATTCTGACGTAGTTTCACTATATGTTTTAAACTGAAAGAGCCCAGGGAACTAGATTCTGATGTAGTTTCACTGTATGTTTTAAACCGAAAGAGCAAATTGCAATAGAGCTTGGTTTCACACTTATTTCCTATTTTAGTTTCTTAGCTGCCAAAAGAAAAAAGAAAAAAAATACCATGTGATGGATTGGCTTGAACAATGGAAATTTATTGGCTCATGGTTTTGAGACTAAAAGTTGTCCAAATCAAGGCAACATCAAGGTGATGCTTTTCTCCAGAAAGCTATAGCATTCTGGGGCTGGCTGCTGATGATCCTTGGTCCTTGGCTTTTCTGTCACATGGCAATACACATGACGGCCTCTCCTGGCTTCTCCTTTGTCTTCTGGGTTCCACTGACTTTCAGCTTCTGACTGCTCCTTCTGACTTTATCTCTGTCTGATTTTCACCCCATTTATAAAGGACTATAATAATTTATATTAAACCCAGCCTGATTCACTTGGCCACACCTTAACTGAATTAACATCTTGAAGAGATCCTATTTACAATGATTTCACACCAACAGAAAAGGATTAAGTTTAAGAATATGTTTTTCTGGGGTATATAACTCCAAGTCACCAGAGTTCCCATTTCAATTACAATCATTTACTAGTGATACAATTTCAGCCAACTATCTAAATATACCTGGCCTGTAAGATGTGGATAAATATGACTATGCACAAGCTTGTTGGGAGGGTGAAATGAAGTGACAAAATGGAAGCTTCATTATAACCTAATGGACATGCTAACAATGTAAAACAATGTAATATAGTATTTGTACATGGCAATGCTTTTATATATGGTCAATAGGTCCCATATTGGCAATCCTAGTATTAGCCAGTTATGTTAAAAGTCATAAATTATGTCATTTTTCCTTAACATTACTGACACTTAATATTGGGTCTATTGAGGCTAATAAAAAAGATTGCTTCTTTATAAAACATGAAATGTCCACAATTTTGATGAGCAAATGATGGAAAAGCCTGTGGGATGTATGGGTGTATGTGTGTGTGTTTGTGTGTGAAAGAGAAAGAGGAAAAGAAAGACAGGAAAAAGAGAAAAGAGTAGTCAATTAATATTTTTAATTTCATGTGATTTGATTTCTCATCTCAAGCCTGAGTCTTACTAGTAGTTCCACATTCCTGATGGAATGAATATAATAGTATTATCCCAAGAAATGTTATTATATTTTAACCTTGATAGAAATTGAACTGAATAGAAAGCCCCAAAGATAATTTTTCTAGTAAGACATAATGTCAAGGTTTGTACACCAAAAGTTCAGGATAAGGTTTGTGCAAATTTCTGAATTTCCTAGCAACTCAAATGCTCAGATCAGTTAAATCTGTGTTTCATCAATCAGTTAGTGGGCACTTAGTCTAAAAAAGAAAATTGATCCCCAAAACCTCACAATTTCAAGTTGTTATAGTCTGTTTGTGGAAATCAAAAAAGGAAATTACAACTTTACATAAATTAAAGTCTTATAAAGCCAAATAATAGTAGAAAAAGCACTGGAGTTGAATGTATGAGTTATTAAAAACAGACCAAACCCTGTTATTTATCAACTTCATGCATCTTAGAAAAAGTAAATCTATTCTAGCACTCATTTTTCCCCATCTGTAAAATATGATAGGTGGTCTCAGTTATACATAAGTTCCTTTCTAAATTCATTATGTATAAAGCAACAAGTATAGGCCTTTCTACACCAAATTAAAGTTAATTATTTATGTGATTTGAAGAGCATGAAAAATCTTGTCTGTTCCTTACTCTTTCTCATCATCTATTTTCAGCATTGCTTTGCAAAGGTTAAATCATGCTTTTATATGCTACATTTATTTTACATAAGATCAATTATTGGTTTACCAAATTAAATTAATTTAAATTAAAGCTAATTTGCAATCATTGTCACAACCAAAAGAGTAGAACTTGGGGAAATGAAACATGTGAGAGTGGAAGGAATACTATTTGGTAGTGTAGGTTTGCAATGGGGAAATGAGGCACTGCACTGGCAAATTTTTTAAAAACTCGTATGGTCATTTTAAGACTTCATGGAGTAACTGGTACTAAACTATTCCTCCTGCCATAAACTAACTGTTAAGCTGTACAGAATATATGAAAAAAAAGAAAAGTTTTCAGATGTTGGACAGCAGGCTACACTGGCTCACATGGTAGGCCAGCTTTTGTAATAGAGGAACTTTCCAGATTGTAGTGCAGAAGTAGAGTCCTGGTAAAGTATGGCTGCCCAGCTGAGGTCAGATGGAAGAGGAGGATGTGAGGTGGCTGAGGTGACTGAAATTTGTAGGAAAGGATAGCTTAGATAAGGGAGCATCATACAAAAGATGCTCCAGAAATTGACACAGGAGACTATGAAATTCATAGCTAAAAATGCAGAGGGTGAGGCCCCATGAGGCTTGGGATGAGGGGACAAGAACCGGGAAGTTGTGAGGTTGCGAGGCTGCTCATTGCGGGGAACCTGGGAGACAGGCATTCTGATCACCCAGAGTGGAGAAACCTGACTGGATATCCTGGGTTTTCAACTAAGACACCAAAAATCCACAACTAAAGAATAAGGATAATTTAACCCTGGGTTAAAAACTTTTCCTAAACCCAACCAAACGATGATGATAATCAAGCCTCATGGACAAAGCTCATTCAACAGAAATTAACTCCCTGCCAGAAGCAAATTAAACACTCTGTCTCTAAAAAAAGTCATAAAATCCAGGATCTCAAAAAAAATAACATCCATAATGCCCCCCATTTAATAAAATATATGTGAAGAATAGAAATATATGACCCATAATGAGGAAAAATACAGTCAGTAAAAACAAATTCAAAGATGATGGAGATGTTGAAATTAGAAACAAGGACTTTAAAACAGATATTATTTATATGACTACAGTTTTAAAGGAAAAGCTGTACATGATGAGTAAAGAGATACGGGAGATCAGTAAAGAAATAAAAACTTTCAAGAAAATCGAAATGGAAATTCCAGAATAGAAACATGTAACATCTGAAAATGTCAATGGATAAGTTTAATTGAAGATTTCAAATCAAAAAAAGAAAAAGATCAGTGAAATTGACTACAGGTTAATAAAAACTGTCCAAATATAAGCACAGAGAGAGAAAAAGGTCTGAGAAAATATAACAAGTCTCTAGTGATCTATGCACCAATATCAAGTAGAATTAGATAACTGTAACTATAATCTTAGAATGAGGAGTTCGGCATAAAATATTTGAAGAAGTAAGGGATTAAATATTGCAAATTTGAAGAAAAACATCAATATAAAACAAAAGAAGCACACAAAAGTGGAATTTAATAAAATTAAAAGGATAAACAAGGAAAAACTCAATATTAAAAAAAGTTTTTTGAAAATGTCAATAAATAAGGAAAAGGCCATGCTAGTTAGACAATCAAGAACAAAAGATAGATATTCAAATTAAAAAAAAAAAACTTACACAAGAAAAAAAATGGAAAATTTGAATAACTATATATCTAATAAAAAACTGAACTCATAATTGAAAACTTTCTCCTAAAGAAAAATACATGCTCCTGATAGCTTCATAGGTAATTTTTTTTTCACAAATTTAAGCTAGAAATAATATCAGAATTACACAAACCATTTCAGAAAATGAAAGAACAAGGGACCTTTCCCATCTCTTGTATGAGTTCAGAAAAATGCTAATATCAAAAGCATGGGAGGATATTCTGAGTAAAGGAAATTATAAACCAATTTCCCTCATTAAATAGAGATGCCAAAATACTCAACAAAATAATAGCATGCCAAATCCAGCATAATATAAAATACATATGATAAACACATGAAAAGATTTGCAACCCATTACAGTTTTCAGGGAAACCAATTTTAATATCACAACAAAGTCTCACTATATGCCTACTAGAATAATGAAAATTAAAAATCTGGCAATACCAATGTTGATTAGGATCTGCAGCAGCTGGATATATACTATGTTAGTAGAACTGAAAATAGTACTTTGGAGAACATTTTGGTAATTTTTCATACAGTTTAACATACTCTTAACTTATAATTCAACAATTACAATTCTAAGTATTTACCCACAATAAATGAAAACATGCATCCACATAATGAGAACACAAATGTTCTAGCCGCTTTATGCAAAATAGCCACATTGTGGAAACAACCCGATATCCACCATTCATAAATGCCTTAATGTGCTGTAAAAACAAACTATTCAAACCCACAACATGAAAGAATCTCACAAATTTGCCAGACAACAAAGAGTACATTCTATATGCTTCCATTTATATGAATTGTGGAAATGTTAAAATTAATAAATAATAGCACAATTTTCTTGGAGTAGGTAGTAGGGCAGATTGACTGGAAAGAGACATGAGACAACATTTTGGGGTGATGGAAATATTTTTTTAATTTTATTGATATAGTGTTTTATGGGTATAAAATTTTAGCAAACTCTTCAGAGCATACTTTTAAAATGGATGATTTTTTTATTGCATGATGAATTAGAAGTATATCTACATATGTATATGGAAGATACAGACAGCTAAAGTGTTAGTGTCAAATGACAGAGTAAGATGACTTAATCTCATCTTGATATCTTGCAATTTGGAAAAGCTGGCTTACATATGAAAGTTTCTTCACATTACCATGCAAATATTTACGGGGGTTCTTTCTTACCCACAGAACCCCAACTTCTTACCACCCCTGCTACATTTAATCGTTTCCAGCAGAGCCAAATAGGACAGATGTGAGGAGTAATACAGCAAACTCTATAACACACTGTGTAATTGAAATGGACCATAATCACTAATATTAAAGACAGTGAATCATTCTAATAGAGCTGTGTTCAGCAAACAATGAAAAATTATGTGCCAGAAAAGCTAATGCTAGTTTTAAAATGAACAGAAATGAAACGAAATGGAACTTCACTCATTATTCATAAAGGTCAATTTAATGTGATTATTTTTTCCCAGCACCACAGTTTTGTGATTACTGTTGTATACCTGAGTGCTATTTTATAACCTAATAAGAGTATAAAATAACCAGCTGGTGATGATCGTATTTAGGACTGAGCCTAAATAGACCCCTAATCAGCATCCAAGTTACACATGACACTATTTGCAAAGCAATGTTCCAATGTAGTAGAGGGTTGCAAAAGTCTTAGGGAACATGAAGCATTCAATAATTAGATTTTCCTTTAGCAATTCGAACAGAAAGAGAGATAGACAAGCATGGGTTACTCTTATGTGAAGTATTACTTTTCAAAGCCAACTATCACCCATTTAACTCTACCTTTTCTATAATATTTGCTATACTGCAAATGTACTTTGTAATCTAGAAGTGCCCTGAAATTGGATTCTTACTTAATGTTGGATCAATGCTGACATTGCAACTTGCTGATAATTTCCAGCAAAGCTTTAGAATTCCAGGTACAGAAACCTATATAAAAAGTTAATTAACAAACCCACAACTTCTCTAACAAAAAAAAAATTTAATTAAAATATGCCTAAACAATTTCCTCATCAACACTATGGGAACTAGTATTTGGATGGCAAACAAACTATTTGGTAGAGGAAACTTTCCATTAAATGTGGATTTATCAGGGGACTCTATAGATTCTATCAACAAGTATGCTCATTTTTTTTCTCTAAAATTCATCCTATTTTGTGCTTATCTCATTTTTAATTTTACTAAAATCCCAAAGAGACAAATTAGCAAGGTGGCAGAGCCTGGCTGAGTGCCTTCATTAGCTCAACACTAATAACTTCTTTCAGCACCACAAATAGCGCCTGACATCACAACTCAAGCTTATCCAAAAGCTAATTATTTTCCCTGTTATAAAACAAAGGTTCTATATCAAAGGCCCCTAATACGACACAGTACACTCTCTAGATGCGACGATTTGTGAAATAAATCAACTGTGTCAGGGAGGAATTTAAGCAGAAATTACAACAAATTGCAATTATACTTGCAATGGTTCACTATTTAACTGCATTGTCAGTTGTTCATGGTGAGATGGCACCCATGCCATTCTGAGGGTTTGGGGGGAAAGGCAGAATTCTCATTTGTCACAGTAATAAAAAATGCACTTCTCTCTTGTTATTGCAAGTTATAGATTCTATTATAGCCTACTTTATAAATATTTAGATGGTGTCATTGAGAAAAAAGACCTAAGGACCTCTGACAGAATGAATAGAGAAATTATATACACAAATACACGTGCACATGTGCACTCACTCAAATATCCACCTATTTGGCTTAGGCATTTATGCTATTATATATTTTCTCCCTTGAATAAGTAGGGCTTCTCACACAAAGAGCAAAATGTATACTTCAGCCCACAAGCAGTTCATTCCCAGAGGCCATAGATCCTTTCCACCAGATTACAACACATCCTCGGAGATTCAGCAGCGAGTTGGAAAACAAACCAAAGTGTAGAGAACTGAAAATTACACTTAGATGCTCACTATCACCCTGTAGAATTTCCCAGTGGATATAAGTCTACAATATTTCAAAAATAATGTAGACTTGAAGAAGAAAAGGATGTTTCTACTTACTCCTTTCTTGAGACAGAAGCTGCTAATTTAGAGCAATGCTTTGTGAACTTTGGTTTACTTGGGGTGAGTACTTTTCAGGCCTCTCCAACTACAGCCAATATTGAAAAGAAGGTGGAAGGGAAATAAGATGTCTGTAAGGCCATCAGATAAAAACATGCAACGTAGAAAGCTCTGAACCAGCACAGGTAATTAAAAGTACTCTTCACACCTGAGTAAATGTGTTTCAATGATTCAAAATGTTTAGTTTCCTCTTCTGTCTATTTTCTCTTGATCATGTAATCACAGTTGCCTCTTCCTGTACCATCTCTCAAACACCTATGCTTTTTAGCTCTTGATTTGAAAGAAAACAAAACAATTCAAGTCTATGAACCGTCGAGTTTAATTTTGTCCTGTTACCTCTTTGAACTTGGCCTATGGTGCCTCTTTTCCATATTAATATCAGCTGTTTGTTTTACTCACTATGTACTCCCTCCCTTTCATTTCCTTTGGTTTATTTCTTAGGTTTTTATCTCCAAATCTTTTGTTATGTGCCAGGAAGACGTCTGCCCCTTGAGTTCATTTGTTATTCCAGTCTCGTACATCTTATTGAGTTATTTTCTTTGCTGCAATCAGTCTTTAAATACAATCCAGTAAAGACACAGCAATGATTTTTGACAACCTGACCTTTCTCGGCTTTCTTACACTTGTTTAATTAGGTACTACGTGCAGCTGTGACTTGATCGTCACAGTTTTCCACAGGAAAAAAGAGAGATATGTTGTTTAAAGAAGGTCAGATTTGTCAGGTTTTCTAGTTACTTCAGGAACTGACACTGGAGTCTTGGAAGCCTGAAGGGCCAGGGAATGCTATTCTGGTTTTCTTAAACATGATAAAAAAAAAAAAAAAAAAAGAAATCTGATTTGGAAAGACCACTTGTCTCCAAGAATAAGTTGTGAGATGCAGAGCTTTTCACTTATGGTTTGACAGTTTGAAGTGATTGCAAGTCATGACTCTTGAAGTGATCATTTTGGTCCATACTTAATGAGGTGGCAGGCCAAAGCTAAACTTCTAATAGGAAAAAAATTCCACATCAAGTAGTCCAAATGCAAAAATGTTATGCTAATTACAGGTGTAAGTGTGGCAGACAAGTCCAGTGTGGTTAGACATAGGGTGCCAATTTACCTGCTTTACGGAAACTGGTGGAGGAAGGCAATGCAAGAGTACCCCATCAATTCTTTGGTCTTAGAAAACAGAATGATGAACTATTGAAGACCTGGTAGAAGCAGAACTTAATCTGAAATGAAGACTTTGAGTTCAAGTTAGAAAATTGTTTCCAACTACTGTATGTTATTTTGTGCAAGATATTTCACCATTCCTGGTTCTAAGTTTTTATCTCTGTAATTATAAGCAGCATGAACATACCCAGTAATCACATTATAATATTTTTTCATATTCAGTTTTTGTAACAGGTATGTGTGAGACTCTTACTACTATGTCTATTTTCTCAACGAGGTTCAATAGTTTGCCCAATGCAGCATAAGTAGAAAGTGATGAAACTGAGATTTTAGAGCCATGTCTACAGAACAAAAATCCTATATTTCTCTTTTGCTATTAGGTGCTGATTCTGTTCAATGAGGGAGTGTATGTATAGCCTCTATATGTTTCCCAACAACTTCTGTATGTATATATTTCATAATATCACCCATGTAAAGTAGGGCCAGCACCTTTAAATCAGAACCACAGTGATACCCATTCTTACTGCATTGCAACCCATCTCTCTGCTTACATGATCATTATTTTTCTTTGTTAGGTAAGATATATCTTTAAACCAATTAAGAAAAAAGATTCCACTCTACTTTGTGCTTCAGATAGCTGTTTGCTCAAAGTAGAATAACTCTATATCATGCCTCAGAAAATACTGATGATCCAGGAGAATCAATCCAGCTTGATTTAATTCAATTCAGTAAGTACTTTTATTGCATGCTTATCTTGTAATCAATTCAATGATAGAGTCTATCAGAGATATAGAAAAAAGTGATGATTTCTGCCTTGCAGGAATGTAATATTTCATTTTAATAACATGATACTGACATGCACCACACCTCAATAAAACTATAGGAAGGTTACTGATTATGTTTCAAGAGGAGTAATCTTGTTATGCAATTTCAAAGCAGAAAGAATGCAAGAGGAGATGAATTGGTCATGGAAAAATATACAGAAAAGCTGGAGTTCAATATGTGCCCTGAATGATGAATAAAATATGTCTCGATAGAGATGTAAGAGAAAGTAATTTCTGTATGTGTTAAAGGTTCTGAAGTGGGGCTTTCATAGAGTTCACACAGCACAGTGAGCAAATATCCATCTCTGGAGAGGAAGGTACATTTAGGAATGTAGGTGGAGAGAAGATTCAGAGAATTTTGCAACCGTTCTTGGAACATGCTTCATCAAAAGTTAAACTGTCAAAATATGAAATGACATGTGTACATGGCTATTTATTGCATCTTATTTTTATGTAGTTAAAAATACTGAAAACAATCCAAATATCCTTCAATAATGGGCTGCTTGAATACAACAAAAATATATTTTCACACAGAATTAAGATCTCTATATACAGATTATGAAATGATCTCCAGGATATATTGCTAAATGGGAGGTGCGGATCAATGTTTCAAGTGTGCTGCCTTCCATATATCTAAGAGGGAAAGACATGCACAGAAATCATGAAAGGATAAACCAAACCTAATAAAAATCCTTAACCATAGAGCCAGAGAAGGGATAAAGTAGAAGAGGGACAAGGAAGGAAATAATACTTTTGTAAATGTGCCTTGTTTTATAGTTTTTAATTTGGAACCCTGTGAGCATTTTACAAATTAAAAAACAAAATTAAATTTAAGAAGGAAAGAAAGAAAAATAAACTTTAACAAATGAACCAAACTGTTTCTCAAATTAGTGGCATTACAGCAAAAAAACTAAAAGTTATCTTCATTGATTTATAACACAGAAGTTTGATTTATTTTATCCTTGATGAGACCTATTCTAAAGACAAATCTATGAAGTAATCTTTAAACCATTTTTAGCTATCTTATAAGCAGGAATATTGATACTGCTTTTTTGAAGTAATTTAGATATATAAGTAGGTAGAGGTTAGATAGCTAGATAGATAGAGCTATAGATATATGCAAATAATAATGCAAGTGTTGTAGATCGGGAATTAAGGTTTTCAACATAATAAATGATAGAAGTTTAAAATCAAAGAAATTATGTAAAAATAACCTGTAATTTCAATTTTCAATTGGAAATATCGTATGAATTCATTATATGAGTTTAAAAAAACCTTAATTATAAAATGCAAAAAGTTTGGGAACAATCATAACACAGTAGAAAGAGAACCAAGACAGATAAAGTAGATTGAGGAAGAAATAAGTCAAATTTGGAAAATGAGATATTAAACAGAACAAATAAGTTGGTTTTGCCAAAAAATCAATGGCACTTTAAAAATGGAAAGCCTCAGTATGGAATAAAAGAGAATTAAAGAACATAACAAATGCAATATGTGGACCTTATTTATATCCTGATTCAAACATACTAACATTGAAGAAATTGAATGTTCATTGAGTATTAGATAACATATAATATTAAGCAAATTTTATTAGTAGTCCTTATTATCTAGAAAAAAATATAGCAAAGTATTTACAGGTGAAATGACTTGATACTTAGGATTTGGATTAAAATATTCCAGAAAATAAGTAGTTAAGAGTTTAGATTGCACAATATTGGAAAAATATTGATTGCTGTTGAAGATGAATTATGAGTGTGTTAGGGTCATTATATTACTTTACTTGCTTTTGTGTACATTTGAAATTTTCCAAAGTAAAAATAGAAAAAAGAAAGAAAGGGTAGTAAACTCCTATTTTGAATATGGATAATTTCAATGTGAGATAGATTTCTATGAAGAGTGGTAGTGGCCTTCCAAACTTTTCCAAGCCTTCCCTTGTCCTCATTAAACATTAAATGACTCAATAAATGAATCTGCTATAAATTAAGTTCTTATTAATGCATTTAATCATTTGATTCAAAGTATGCATTAAGGGCCTACTATACACAGTACTAATGATCAGTTGCTGGACCAAACAAAATCTTTCTCTTCCCTTTTAGAGCTTGCATTATGGTGGGAGAGAAAAAGATGAAAAAGAAACAAGCAAAAATAAAATGACTGTGGATTTTGATGATTGCTATGAAGAAAATAAACAAGGAAATGAGATAGAGTATTAGAAAGAGATACATAAGGATTATGACAAAAAGCCTCCATGTGGGTAATATTGAAGCTCTGGCCTAAAGGATGTCAAATAATAGTTAAAAAAAAAAAAAAGAAAAGAAAAGAAAAGAAAAGAAAAGAAAAAGAAAAACAAAGGAAAAAGAAAATCTTTCCAAGTAAAGGGTCAACAGATGCTTTGGTAGGCAGAAATCTAAAATAGTCCCCCAAGATTCCAGGCCATGAGTATACACACACATTCTCCCAGTAATTAAATTAACACTACTCTGGGTACTTCAATGAAGGGATGGTGGAGCTGCAATTAAGATCCCATATCAGTTGACTTTCAAAGAGGGAGATTATCCAAATGGACCTGATTTAATCATGAGTCCTATAAAAACAGAGACTTTTCTCTGGCTTGTCACAGAAGAGGAAGCCAGCATTCTGAAGCATGAGAATGTTGTGATGCATTATTGCTGGCTTGAAGATGGAGGTGGCCGTGAGGCAAGCAATGTGGGTAGAATCTAAAAGCTGAGAGAAACCCTGGGCTGACAGTTAGCAAGTAAATAGAAACCTCAATCCTACAACCTCAAAGAACTGAATTCTTCCAACAACAAGCATGAACTTGGAAGAGGATTGTTCCCCAAGGGTTCCAGAAGAGAACTCAGAGTGACAGCTTAATTTTCGCCTTGCCATAACCTGAGCAGAGAATCCAGCCACAATGTGCCAGATTTCTGACCTACGAAAGTGATTCCTTTATACAACATTTGAAGGGATGCTCTCTGGCAGCTATTTTAGGTATTTTAACAATGGAAAATGGAATAGTCTCACCTTTAGATAGAGTGGCTCATAGTAGGTGCAAATGGTGCATTTGTTAAAGATGTTTGAGACAGGAGAATATTTTGGGTTCCAAATCAATGATTCAAATAATCTGGGGATCCTAAATCAAGGAAAGAAGTGTTTGGATGCAACAGTTAATGTGAGTCTAGATTTAAGAGGATTAAGGTACTGATTAGATGTGGGGGCAAGAAGGAAAAAAAGCCAGGGGTGAAGGTTGTGGAGTCTCATCCTTAGTTGCTCAGAAATTTGGAGATGCAGAAAATGGCAAATTACAGCGGCAGGTTTGTTGGGAGAGGACAATGATTTGATTAACATGAAAACACAAGTTAAGATTAGAGCAAACAGCAAATGGAAATTCTGGATAGAAACTAAACAGAAATTCTGAGCTGTAGAAAAATAGGTGTTAGTCATTTAGAGAAAATTAGTAAGTATGTAAAATAGGTGAATTTGTGAAAAGAGGGAGAAAATGAGAGATCCAGGCACTGAACCTAAGGGGGATTGCAGTGCTATTTTGGAGCTGGCTTGTGCAGGCTTGCCTGAGGGGATTTTGCACATCTCTTCCCAGCTCTGCATTCACTGACTTGTCACATTGATAGCTTGAACTAAGCCATAGGAGAAGTATTTAAACCATGCACATGGCAAAACTACAAATCAGGGCTCCCCCCCACACACACCCCTCCCCTTGACAGCCAGTTGTTAAACATTTAATGGCACAACACTGAATATAGGGGACAGGAATTTCAAGAAGAGCTGGAGCCAGAACAGTTAAAAAGAAAGAAGACCTGTGGCAGTTGATCACAGAAACTGTCATAAAAAATGTGGGTGTCCATTATGTAAATTGTTTGGGATGTTCAAAAAGTATGAATGACTTTGGTGACTAGCATTTATGATTAACACATGAGAACACTTTTAATAAAGCAGCAGCCAAAGGTCAAGGAATTGAGTAAAGATTAGATGCTGAGGAAACATTTCTTAAACAGAGTGACCCAAATGACTTGGTTTAATAAATCATTTGCTGAGATAAGAGTCTCTTTTGCTGACACTATCATTTGTCTCTCTTGGCCTCAGTTTCTCATTTCTGAAATCAGGTGTTCAACTGCTTTCTGTAAGATCCATTCTGGCTCTAATAGTTGAGGGTTTGATGTTCCAGGATTTACAGAGAATCAGTTAAAAGAACAGAAATAAAACTCTAGCATCCCCACACCTACCTCAGCCTCCTTAGACCACACTTCTATAATTACATCCTCTCTCCCATGAGCTCTGTATCTGAAGCCACCTCATCTAGGAATTAAACACATGCGTCATCCCACGTATTGGTAAAGGTATTATTTAAAGAGAGGAAGAAGACTGGCAGTCAACTAAGGCTGATTAATATGCCATTTCTGGGGTGGAGGAAGGAGAGGCAAGTATTGTACTAAGCTAAGCTGCCCCCTCCCCTCCATCTCCCAGGTTCATAGTATTCAGTCAAGCCAACTGAAGTGACTTCTTGTGGTTGGAAAAAAAATTCATCTTTTTTCCTTTTTCACACTAAATTTTTAAACATCTTTAAAATTATTTTTATCAAATATTCATTCAGGCAAAAGTTTAACTTCTTTTCCTGCTTAAGAGCTTCATAGAGACTTGTGAAACTAGATCTTCTCGGGAGCATATTGATTGGCTATGTTTTCTTCGAGTGTCTGACACTCGATAGATTGCTTTGCCGCTGGCTTTCAGGCTGAGAGTCACCTCAGATCTGGCAAAGGGTGTCTGAAGTTGCAGAGAGGATTAAAAACCAAATAAAGTTTTAGCATTCACTGAGGGAGAAGGGTTGCAGGGAAACGAGTCCTCAAGGTGGAGTAGAGCAAAAACACTGACTGGAGGCTTCTAAAGGAGGTGATGAAGGAGGATTTAGGGGCCTAAATGACTCCCAGCCTTCTGACTGCACTGTCTGTGGGTAACAATGCCTAAGAAAGGAGCACGTGGGAAGATGGGGTTAGTAAACCAGAGAGCAAGGGTGAGAGCCATAGGAGGACTGGAAAAAGGGAAGATAATGAAGCACATTCTGGAAATATTGGCTTAGCAATGACCATAGTACATCACTACCAAAGTGATGACATCTGTGAAGAAGTTACTTATGTTGATACAGAGTTAAACAAGGTGATCTTGCCAAGAAACATGAATTCAGAAGTGATCTGCAGCCAATATGATCTCAGGAGTGGATGAAATCACCAAAGTACACATAGATTGAGTAAATGAGAGAGATAAAGAAAACCTTCAGAGAAGACATCGTTACTAAATGATAAAAATGAGTTGAGAACTTACCAAAAGCACTTTATAAACCTAGTGGTCAGACAGGTCAGAAAAGCACCAGATGTATACAGAGTTAAGAAGACCAAAGTAAGGGAATGTAAAAATGTAGTGTCACTTCAGGATGAAGAGACTTCTCTCTGTATTTGGGAATTAGAAAGATATTACTGAGCTTCTCAAGAGAAATTTTAGTCGAGTCTGTATTTGGAGAAAGGAGAGGAAGTGAAAACCTGAAAAAATGGTGACAGAAAAAGAAGGCTATTTGAAGTGTGACAGTTTTTGAAGGGAAGAATTAAAAAGAGTTGCTGGAGGAAAGCACAGGGTGAAGGAAGAGTGTCTGTTTCTACATTTACAATTATGTGAGAGAATTTTGGACACAGTTGATTGAAAATAGAGAAGTGGGAAATTTATTGATTAAGCTAGGTATTATTCAGGGGGCATCGATGACTAAAAGGAAATCCAATTTTAGAAACTGTCAGAAGTTCCTGGTATTCAGTATTAATCCAAATTTCTGAACTGAAAAAAAAAACAGAGGATGAGAAAGGCAATTACCATGAAATAGTATTTGAAATCACTCAAAGACTTCCTTCTAAAGAATTACAACTTTCATACATGGAATGTCCTACCTCATGAAGTATGACTCCTTTTTATTAGAGGTGTTCAAGCAGACAGTAAACAACCATCTTGGGAGGAAGCAAATTGAACCAGATGACTTCTAAGACACCTCAAACTGTGTTTATGATTATTTGAAATTAGCCACAATGAATACCCCCTCTTGACTGACCAATATAAATAATTAATTTTAATTATTATTTGTCCATCCATTCTTCCAGCAAAAAATTATTGAGCATCTACTAAGGGCTGGGTGCTATTTTATACTTTGGGGATACAGCAATACATGAAAGTCACTTCTTTTTTTCTTGAGGAGCTCATATTCTAGAAGACCCAGAGAAACACACAAATGCATAGTATTATGTTAGTGATAACTGCTATAAAAAATTTAAAGTAGAGCAAAGGAATAGAGAATGATGGCAAGAATTCTACTTAAATAGTGCAGTCACAGAAAAACTCCCAGAGCAGGTAATTTAAAAGAGACCTAAAGAAAGTGAAGAAACAAGTCATGGGAAGGCTGGTGAAGCAGCATGCCTCAAACCACCTTTTAGAACCACCTTTTTCATCTTTCAATAAAGTCAGTGGTAAGTCTTAACAACATATTGACCCGAATGGAGATTAGCCTGTTAACTACCTGTGACAAAAATATAACTTCTTCAGAGTTGGGGTAATAGTGAAAAACAAGAGAAGCTAATCAGATACTTGGTTTAAAGAAAATTCAAATTGTTTGGGGAATTGCTTTAAATAACACATAAAACTGTTTTGAAGTTAGTTATGTAAATAGAGCTTGGTAACATTTAGCTCGGACCACTCACCCCTCATACACCATTACTATATTTGGTTGTGTAAGAATTATCTTCCTCAAGAGTGCAACGATTAATATCAGTAATAATGACTGTAAAAGCAATAATGAAATAAAAACGAATGAAATGAGGGACTTAGGGTTTCAACTCTGACAGGTAAAAGCTTGGAAGTCCTCATACCCATGCTTACAACAACAACAAAAAGCTGGAAAGACTGAAAACCGACAACTTTTTTGGGACCCACCAGAAAACTGAGATTGCAGGGCAAACCACCACCCCTGAAATCTGGAGAGAAAGGCAAATTCACAGAATTGCAAAATACATCTGCTTATCTGGGGCAGGAGCCTCTGGAGCCATTAACTGGTAGGAACAATAAAATGGTAATTTTGACAAATTGCTGGAATGTGAGTGTGGACTAACATTAGAGTGAGAAACTCCTGGGGGGCACAGTCCTGGCATGCATTGGGGGGGGGGTTGTTCAACACTTTCATGGACTTTACCTCCAGGAAACCCTCTAGGCTCTCACAGTGAGCCTCATGGTTCTGGCAGGGGAAAGGAGAAATAATTATTGTGAAATATGACCAGAAGCTTCTCCAGGACAAAGGCCTACACTAGGGCAAAGACTATAGCAGAACCTTGTACCATAGCTGTGGGAAGTGAATTCCTCTCACTCCAGGCCCCTCCAGGCTCTCCCGTCTCATCTAAGGAGGTATGGGAATATATACAAGAATAAGCAATTGTGAAGGTCACAGACTAGAGACACAGCTCCCCTAAAAGAATGCCATTTAACTGGAAGATTATACCATACTTCCCCTTCCCCACACCTTATCACAACCATAACAGAACTCTAGTAAAAGAGTATTATAGCTGAAAAAGCTTCAAGGCAAAGATTCTCTTTGAGGGATACTTAGGGAAGCCCAAAGTAAAGAGGAGACAAAACCAGGAAGACTAGAGGAATTTGAAGCCTCTGGCAGCTACAGCTACTGCAAAAATCAAATATAGATGTTGGAATTATCAGACAAGAAATTTAAGATAACAATGATTAATATGGTAAGGGCTCAAATGGAAAAAGTAGATAATGTACAAAAACAGATGGCTGATGTAATCAGAGAGAAGGAAATGCTAACAAAGCCTTGAAAGTAAATGCTAAACATCAAAAACAGTGTAACATAAACAAAAATTGGCCTTTGACGCATCAGTAGACCGGACATGGCTGAGGAAAGAATCACTGAGCTTGCAGATAGATTAATAGAAATGTCCCGTAATTAAATGCAAAGAGAAAAAAAAAGAATGGGGAAAAAAAAACAATGGCATACTCCCCCTCCCCAGCCCCGAGGATCTGGGGGAAGGTGCGGATGTGTTGGACATCCTCACCTGGACTGGTGTTGATGTTGTCACAAACATTGGGACTGGCAGTTTGATGTGCTGAGCCCTCAAGCAAGGGACTTGCCCTTATGAAGCTCATTACCACAAAGGAGAGTCTAAAGTTGTATGTAATGGTGCCTAAGGGTCTCCCCCTGAGTACCTCTTTGTTGCTCAGATGTGGCCCTCTCTCTCTCTAACTGAGCCATCTTGACAGGTGAACTCGCTGCCCTCCTCCCTACGTGGGACCCGACTCCCAGGGGTGTAAATCTCCCTGGCAACACAGAGTATGACTCCCAGGGATGAATGTGGACCCGGCATCGTGGGACTGAAAGTATCTTCTTGACCAAAAGGGAAATGCAAAATGAGATGAAATAGTTTCAGTGGCTGAGAGATTCCAAATGGAGTCGAGAGGTCACTCTGGTGGACATTCTTATGCACTATATAGATAACACCTCTTAGGCTTTAATGTATTGGAATAGCTAGAAGTAAATACCTGAAACTACCAAACTCCAACCCAGCAGTCTGGACTCCTGAAGACAATTATATAATAATGTAGATTACAAGGGGTGACAGTGTGATTGTGAAGACCTTGTGGATCACACCCCCTTTATCTAGTGTATGGATGAGTGGAGGAATGGGGATAAAAACTAAAGGACAAATGGGGTGGGATGGGGGGATGATTTGGGTGTTCTTTTTTCACTTTTATTTTTTATTCTTGTTCTGGTTCTTTCTGATGTAAGGAAAATGTTCAGAGATAGATTGTGGTGATGAATGCATAACTGTTATCATACTGTGGACAGTGGATTGTATATCATGGATGATTGTATTGTGTGTGAATGTATTTCAATAAAACTGAATTTAATAAAAAAAAAAGAGAAAAAAATACAATGGCATAACAACTAAGAAATTTAAGACAATTTCAAAAGGTGTAAATTATGCATAATTGGAATACAAAAGGAGAAAATGAAAGAGAAAGGACAGAACAGAAGAAATGCTTGAAATAATAATTGCCAAGAACTTCCCAAAGTTGATAACAGATACCAAACTACAGTTCCAGGAAGCTTGAGAAAATACCAAGAATAATAAATACCATTACAACTACATCTAGGCATATGGATCCAAACTTCAGAAAATCAAAGAAGAAAAGAAAATCTTGAAACAAGCTGGAGGGGGTAAAATGCCTTACATGTGGAGGAGCAAGGATAAGAATTACAGTGGACTTCTCCTCAGAAGCCACATAAGCCAGAAGAGAGTGGCATGAAATATTAAATTGCTGGAAAACCAAAATGCCACCAACCAAGAAATCTATATGCAGCAAATTTATCCTCCCCAGGAGAAGGAGAAACAAAGACTTTCTCAAACTATCAAAATTGAAGGAATTTATCACCTGCTGATTTTCCCTGCAAGAAAAAAGAACAAGATTTCATCATAAAGAAGGAAAATGTTATGTCAGAAATCCATCTACATAAAGAAAGGAAAAGTGTCAGAGAAAGAATAAATGAAGGTAGAATAAAATCTTTTATCTTTCTTAATCTTAATTGATCTAAAAAAATAACTGCTTAAAATAATACCAACAATGTATTGGGAGACTTTAGCATATGTGTAAGTGTCATAAATGTCAGCAATGTCACAAGGAATAGGAAGGGAAAATTGAGAATTTTTACCTCCCATATATGGTAGCTTATAAGGTATCTGCACTGCAACTTAGAATAGTGTTATTTGAAAGTGGACTTAGTTTAAAATGTATATCGTAAGCTCTGAGGCAAGGACTAGAAAATTTTTAAAGTATAATTAACAGGCTAAGAGAGGAGATACAAATGCTCAATTAGTACCAAGAAGGCAAAAAAAGAAACCTCTGGCAACAAATTGAAAAAGTTACAAAGATACTTGACAGAATGCAAATACATGGGATAGTCTAAATACAAATAAAAGATCAAGATTACCAGAGTGAATAAAAAAACAGATGCAACATTATATTATCTACAAGAAATTCACTTTAAATATAAAGACTCAGGTAGGTTAAAATTAAAGTGCTGGAGAAAGTCATGCAATGCTAACACTAATCAAAAGGAAGCTGAAGTAGCTATATCAATTTCAGCCAAAGCACATTTCAGAAAAATGAAAATTGTCTGGGATAAAGAGGACATTATATAATGATAAAGGAGTCAATTCTCCAAGAAGACATGGTAATCCCAATCATGTATGCACCTAACAACAGAGTATCAAAATACATGAGATAAAAACTGATAGAACTGAAAGGAGAAATAGACCAATGCACTATAGAGTTCAAGACTGCAACACCCTTTTGTCAGTAATTTGATAGGTCAATCAGGCTGAAAATCAATAAGGATACAGTTAAAACTGCAGGGCACTATCGATCAACTTGATCCAATTGACATTTATAAAATACTCCATCCAATAACAGGAGAACACACACCCTTCTCAAGCTTGCATTGAACATTCACCAAGATAGACCACATTCTGAGACATAAGCCACACCTTAGAAATTTTAAAATAGTAATTTCATGCAAAGTATATTCTCCCCCCACAAAGGAATTGAACTAGGTATCAGTAACATAAAGATAGCTAGAAACATTCCCTCCACCCCCACACATGTTTGAAAATTCAACAAAACACTTCTATATAAAACATAGGTCAAAGAAGAAGTGTCAAGAAAAGTTAGGAAATATTTTTAATTAGTTAAAAATGAAAACACAATTTGTCAAAATTTCTAGGATACAGTGGAAACAATACTTAAAGGGAAAATTATAACATTAAATGATTATGTTAGAAAATAAGAACTATATGAAATAAATTACTTAAGATTACACACTAGAAAACTAGGAAAAAAAAAAAAAAAACGGAAGAAGAGAAATAATAAAAGTGCAGAAATCAAAGAAATTAAAGCCAGGAAAATAGTAGAGAAAATCGGCAAAACCAGAGCTGATTCTTTGAAAACATCAATGAAATCAGTCAACTGCTAGTCATGCTAACCTAGAAAATAAGAGAAAAGACACAAGTTACTTGTATTAAATATGAAAGAAGGGTCATCAATATTGATGGACATTACAAGAATTTAATGGACATTAAAAGAATAATAATGGAGTACAAAATTAAACACTATGCCCACGAATTTGATACACTCAGATGAAATGACCCAATTCCTTTATAGATACAAACTACAAAAACTCATACAAGGAGAAATAGGCAACTTGAATAGCCCTATACCTTTTAAATAAATTGAATTGATTATTAATAACCTTTCAAAAAATTACCAAACCCACATTGTTTCACCAGTAAATTCCACCAAACATGAAAGAAGAAATACTGTTTCTCTATATTTCTTCCAGAAAACAGAAGCAGAGGGAACACTTCCAAATTCATTTTTATGAGGGCAGTATACCAAAAAACTTTAGAAGAAACTGATATTTCTCATGAACATATATTCAAAATCCCTCAACAACACATTAACAAATAGAATACAATAAATATAAAAATAATTACACATTATGATGAAGTGGGTTTTACTTTAGATATGCAATGTTGGTTCAACACTCAAAAAATGTGATATAAGACATCACATCATCAGGTTCCAGAAGAAAAATCATATGATCATTTCAATTCATGTAGGAAAATCTTTTGACAAAATCAAGCACCCACTCATGATAAAGAAAATAAAAGTAATTAGGAATAAAGTTATATAATAAACTGCTTTTAAGGTGTTTAAATGTAACTCCTCACTCCTTAAATGTGGAAAGAGAGAAAAAATAAAAATAGTAACTTTAAATTGGTGAAACATGACAAAAATTACTTTGAGCCAAATGGTCAAGGTAACAAAATATATTGATGGTATGTATTCTTGATATGATATGATGAGAATTGGACTTTACCTCTGTGGTCTTCTTCTCAAAAACACATTGTCCCGGTCTAATAATGAGAAAAATATCACACAAATCCCAATTGAAAAACATTCTACAAAATAACTGGCCAATATTCCTCAAAACTGTCAAGTTTGTCAAAAACTAGGAAAATCTGAGACACTGTCACAAATAAGAAGAGCCTAAGGAGACATGATGACTAAATGTAAGCTGACATCCTAGATGCAATCTTGGAACAGAAAAAGGATATTAAGGAAAACCTGAGGGGAAGTTTAACTAAAACATGGAGTTCCATTAATAATAATGTATCAATATTGGTTCATTAATTGTGACTAATGTACCATACTAATGGGATATATTAATAAAAGTAAATTTGGGTATGGGATAGGCAGGACCTCCCCATACTATCTTTGCAATAATTCTGTAAATCTAAGACTATTCTAAAATCAAACTTTATTTACAAAGCACAAATATAAAAGAACGAAATTTTAAGAAAATGTCACGGTATCCAAACAAGAACGTATACTAACATTGGTTCATTATCTCTAAAAGTGCTTGCCATATAACTGTATTCCTAAGAGACCCTAGGAAAAAAGAAATCATTTATTTGGACAAATAATTTTGAGACAGGCTTTGTATTGCCAGAATCTTTGGAGATTCACCAAGTACATTCAAATATCAAAAATTCCTAAAATCTCATACAGAAAATATACCAATTTAATGTTGTTTAACACAACATTTCCCAAACTTATTGTAACTTAAAAAATTTGGGGGCCATATTTTGTTCTTCTTCTTCTTTTCTTAAAGAAATTTTATTCACATACCATCACTATACAATCCATCCAACATGAACAATCAATGGTTCTCAGTATAATCACACAGTTGTGCTTTCATTACCGCAATCAATTTGAGAATATTCTCATTGTTCCTGAAGGAAGAAACCCATACCCTTGTACCCCACTATTATCAACACTTAATATTGGTATGGTATCTTTGTTATAATTGGTGGGAGAATATTAAAATATTAGTGAAACATAATCCATAGTTTGCATTAGTTGTAGTTTTCCCCATATACCACCCTATTATTATCACCTTGCAATAGTGACGTGTTTACAGGAAGAACATTCTTATGCTTATACTATTAACCACCTTCATCATCCTCAACCATATGGACTGTATATTATACATTCCCATGGTTCTTCCTCTAGCTTTCCTTCTAGTGACATACATGACTCTAAGCTTTCCCTTTCAACCACAATCCCACCTTTTTTTCAGCACTGTTATTTGGCCATATCTTCTAAAATTTGTGGAGATACCATTTCCCTAGAATATACTTGAGGAAATACTGGTATATGCACTATTGAAATCAACAATGAGCCACTTGTGGAGAGAGCCACATAGGATGAGAAATTTTGGATTTCTCCTGCCAAAGGGAAGGCTTTGGTGAAACACTGTTTAACATTTTAAGAAATGTCATGAAAAAGATAATCTGTGTGACTGAGATAGTAGACCTAATCCAAATGGTAAAAAGTCTCACACACACTCATACACAAAATGACTTCAATACATAGAAAATCTCCTAGCAGTTGGAGCAATCCAAGAATATATTTGGTAGGTATTAAGTTTCCAGTTACTAGAGGTGCCCAAGCTGAAGCTGGATTGCCTTCTGTAAGAGAAGATGAAAAGGGACAATGTAAAGAAGAAGTGAATGAGGTTGGAGGAGACAACCTTTAAGGTCTTCCCCAATTTTATGATTCCACTTATATATCCATCCATCCATTCATAAATGGCTATTGATTATTATGTGGCCATACATAATATGGTAAAAATATTTTTTTTGTTAAAAAAAAAATCACTGCCATATTTCCACCCCTCCTGATTACAGTCTTATGTGAAATAAGAAGAAAATGCATGCTTTAGAAGAGTGAAAGTTGTCCCTAAACAATACAGATGGACTGAGAAATTTTCCAGCAAAGGAATATCAAATAACAACTATGAAAACTTAAGTAACTGTATTCCAAAAGCTGATCATATTTATATATTGAGTCATTTAATTCTTATAATCTTATTATTCTGTTGCTCTATTTTGCAGACGAAGACACCATGTGACCCTAAGGTTTAGTGACTTGCTCAGGGTGACTCACTCAGCTATCTGGTGCCACGCCTTCTGTCTCTAAAGCTTGAACTCTTAATTACCATGCACAGTTGTCCAAACTAAGACCTGAAGATAAATGGCCAAAATAGAGGAATGTGTATTCAGTAGAGAAAGGGGGGGGGGGGGGACAGGAAAAAAAGAAGTAGAAAATGAAAATTTTAAAGGCAGAGGGAATGACAAATGCTTTCTCTGAAAGGTGTGGGTAACTAGGGAAACTTTGATAAATTTAAGGTAGTTTTGAGTTACTTCCCAGACTCAAATTACTGACATTAGAATAAAAGAGAAGTCTCCTTCTACCCTTTATTTCTCTTACCTCATGCAAACATAATCCATCCCCCAACACACAAACACACACAAACACACACACACACACACACATACACACGCAATCACAGGAAGATTAATTTGAAAAATCCAAAACATGCTACTCTTTTCTACAATCATACCTTCATAGAGCTAAAATCAGTTCCTCCTTCCTTCTACTTACCTAGAAAAACCCAATTTAGCAAAACAAAATATAAAAAGATAAAAACTCTGGCCATCAGCTCAATTGCTCCAGATTTTTGTAATGTTTAGAGAATTGAGAGAGGGCCTGCGTGGGGGCCCAGCCCGACAGTGGTGTAGTAGTCTTGGTAAAGTCTGCATAGCCCCCAAGGTTTGTGACTGCTGAAGCCGCATATTTGAAAATGATTGAGTTACTCCAGCAATTATGAAATTGGATACCACTCAGGCCTGCAAGCCTCTTTATTAGACACAGTGATTCAGAGTTTATAAGGTTATAAATTTCATCGCTGGAGGAATACTCCAAGCCCAGACAGGTTGTTGCTGTTAGAAAATGGTGCTGAAGTCCAGGGGTTTGAAATGAAACCAAGGTACTGGGAGGCAGCAGTGGGGGAAGGTGTCTTTTAGTCCACAGAGCTCAGATGCTCCCTACTTTGTAAAGCCCTTTCACATCCTTTGCTTTAGGATATTCTCATATACTGAAAGAAGAGAGAGGATTTTAATCTTCATTAAAATTAAGGAAATTGGGTCTTTATGAGATGAAGTGGTTTTCCTGGATGGAACAAACTCTAAGCAGTAGATCCAGAGCAAGGGAACAGGGCATAGGCTTTTTTCACCATAACCCTGAGGGTAATTGCAGGAATTTGCAAATCACATTCTCCAAGGCAATGAATTGGTTGTGGACCCCATAATGCTGTGTAACAAACAGCTATATAATAGCAATGGCATCCATCAATAAGCCTTTTGTTTAGCTCAGGAGTCTGAGGGTCAGCTGGGAGTCTGCTAATCTGGGGTTTATTCATCTAGACTGGGGGCAAGGAGTCATCTCTTTCCCCTGTTGCCTTCAGCCTCCTCAAGGGACCAGTCATCCAGACCTGGCATTTTCTTCTCTTGATGTGTGCAAGAGGAGGAGAACATAAGGCCTCTTGAGACCGAAACTCAGAGCTGGCACAACGTCACTATTACCACATTTTATTGACCAAAGGAGGTTACATGGCCAAATTCAGAGTCAAGAGGTGGGGAAGTGTACTTCACCACCAGTGGAAGGGCCCTGCATATTTACCCAGAAAAGAACATGGATAAGGGGAGGAATGAAGAATTTGGGAGACGAATTCACTGGACCACAGTGGATAAGAGGGATGGAGACCAGGATGAGAGAAGGTTGGAGATATGTATCACCTTCCACTGACGGTTTTAAAAAAACTGAGGGAGGCTCAAAATAGAAGTTACAGAGAGTTGGGCAGGGACCTCATTATGTAACATTTTCTATATGCTATGATTTTAAGGGGGCTCTCATGATTTTCAGAACATGAAAAGATTCTTGGAGGCGCAATTGAAAGGTCTTCCAAAGTGAGAGAAAATGGTAGGAGTGGGGGGTTGAGGAAGATTGTGGTGGGTGTCATGAATGAAAATCAAACTTCTGGCTTGAGCAACTGGAAGGATGGAAGTGAGGGTGACTGGAGGAGTGTGAGGTAGTCATGCTTTGCTCCATTTGCCACTTTGCACCATTTCAAAGTGGAATTTCAGGATCTTTGATCTGCTGTTCTGAGGCTGGGCACTGACTGTGGCTCCCGATTGGAGCCGATTTTACTTTCTCTCCAGGCAGCATAAGAAGCAGTATATTATATTAATATGAAAAATGTCAACTTTGTACAGAAATAGAATAATATAACAAGCTTCCACACACCAGGCCCTGAGCTTCAGCAATTATCACCTCGTGGGTCATTCCTATTTTATATACACCCCCACCCATTCCCTGTTCAGATTACTTTAAAGTAAATTACAGGCATGATAACATTTCTTCTTTGCATATTTCAATAGGTGTTCTTAAAAAATAAGGGCTCTTTCTAAATACAAGTAAAACATTATTTTAGACCTAACAGAAATTAACAAAAGAAATTCTTAATAATGTCAGATAACAGGTCAATGTCCAAAGTTCCCTGATTGTACCTTATTTTTTTATAATTTGTTTAAATTAAGATCCAAATAAGTCCATACATTGTAATTGGTGGATGTTTGTGTAATTGGTGGTTGTTTATTCTATAGCATTTCCCATACTCTGGATATTAGATTGTTGCATGTGGTGACGTCATTTAGTATCTCCTATGGTTTTGGTATATCATATAAATTGGCAGCTTGATTTTGGTTGATCAGGTTCAGTATCTTAATAGAGGAAGTAAGTGTGCAAACAGCGTTGTAGGAGGAAGAAGAGTCTGTCCTAAAACCAGCTTTTGGTAATTTTCTTCTAGCTTGTGATTCTGGAAAATTCATTTAGCCACCTGGCATTGCAGTTATCACAGTGAAAAACAGGAGTACTAATGTTAGATACTGATATGAGATGAATTGTCCAGAGCTTCTTATTTTGGGTTGTACACCAAAATTCCTTGAGATACTTTGTTTGTTTTAAAAGTTTTAATACTTGAGCCCCACCTTAAACCTCCTGAATCAGAATTTCTCAAATGTGACCCATCATCCTAAAAATCCTCTTGTGCTTCTAATATACCACCTTTGTTAAGACCCATGTACTAGACAATAAGCCCCTCCAAGGCAAAAGCTGTCTTGTTCACCAAGCTCTGGCTTATAAAGAGCACTGAGTAAATAATTTTGAGTGAGAGCATGAATGAGTGCATGGATGGATGGATGGATGAATGCATAGCTGGTTGGGGGCATAAATGGATTGGTAACCCTCTGAGATAGTAATACAGAGATGCTTATTTCAGGTTAAAAAGTTACATATTTTGTTACCTAATAAACAATTAAAATATTTGTGATGTGTGCCTACATGATAAGCAATCTGGAAACAAGAGCATCAAAGGAACATTGGATGAAAGATCAAAGTAGTCAGTAAAAAGGTTTTCAATAAAATGGGACTTGGGGGTTGGCACAGGTGAATGACAAAATGTCTGAGTAGTAAACTTGGGAGCAAGTGGAATTGCTGAAAGTAACCAAGATTACTTTCTCACCAGCAAAACAATGTGTATGTTTAATAATCAGAGATGTGAACTAAACAAATTCCAGTTTTCTGGATATCGTAAAAATTCAGGACTACAGCACAATTGAGGAATCGCACCACACGCAAAAACATTCCTAAGTTGCTATAAAATTTGAGTTTAGGAAAACGTGTTTAAAAATAAATTTTCCATACCTTACCCTGGGCACAATTATTATCCCCATTCACTTCTGGTAACTATAGGATCGTTATTCTAAAAGAACTTACTCTAAATGCCAAGAATTACCGAACTGGAGAGAGTGGATAACTGGGTGAGTAGACGCAGTTCTAACAGTTAATGAATCCTTGTAAGGGTCTATTGTGTCTGTCAGTATTTGTCTTAAGACCCCCTCTCACCCAGTGCCCAAACTGCAAATGTTAGCCTTTGCTATTACAATTATTCAATTTGATTTTGACTTTTAATTGGTGAAAATTGCAAGCATTGATATTTCTACCTCTCCTACTACATGCTCTGTTTGCCTAAGAGGGGCTTTGTGACAATCAAATGTAAAGCAATGTGTAAAAGTATGTCATAGTTTATTTAAAATGTACAAATGGGAGGAATTATTAAAGTGACTATTAATCATCGTCATCACAGCAGGATTGTAATTGGGGAATAATGATGAGGGGCTAGAACAACTTTTTTTCCTTAGGAAGGACCAATGCAATTTTGCCCCCATGGAGCAAACAGTTCTCTCTCATACACATGGGGAGGAACCGGGCTAATTATTTTCCAGCTCCCATGAGAGTAACTCTTGGGAAGTTGCCATGGCATTCTAGCAGGTGATACAATTACTCAGGTGGGAAATAAAGCTTAGAAGGAAAAATGGAATCACTGACTTCTATGTAGCTGGCCAGTTAAGAACTGAAGAGCTCTTTTTTGGAAGCTTTTTGAACTGAATGTCTTATAGCTCTTTCTTACTCTCTTTCTCCAACTTTGGTTAATGCCAACAGAGAGAGTAGGAGGCAGGTAGCTATAACTATGAGGAATGGTCACCAACCTCCACTGCTATAGGTTTGCTCTGCAACTCTAGGCATTTGGTTCACCAGCTGCGCTTGGTAATTAAGGGGGATGTACATAACTGACTCCTCAGTGGAACCTTTCACTGTTCCTTTCTGCTATACCATTGTGAGTTTAATTCTTTCCTTGTGGGTTTTTTCTTTGTGATTTTATTTTTTATTATCAGATCTCTGGCAACCCGAGCTACCATTTTTTGTGCTTCTAATTACTAGATGTGTGATCTTTAGCAATTCACTTAAATTCTCTGAACATTTGTTTTCTTCATTTTAATATAGATGTAATTTCCATCCTACATCATAAGTACCTTAGTGGCTCTAATTAGAAAAGATATTTGAACATGATTTATAAGCTGAACAAGACAATCAAATAATGAGGTGTAATTATTATAATTTAGTGTCTGACCCAGTTCCACATCCAAGTTTTAAAATCTTCCTTCATATGTGGCACAATCTTTGAATGGGATGACTAATTCTTCTGTGTCTAGGATTCTAGGTAGACCACATCTTGCATTCCAACTCTGAATGGTTGGTAGTGGCTGCTATGAAGTGCTTGCTGGGAAGAATTCCAAGTTCATTTCTAGACTCAGTGGAGAAAGAAGTCCATGATCAATGAGCAGTGTCAGTTGTGGGTCCAGAAGAGGGAAGCGATGTCAAGCAGACCACCATGCTTCAATGTTGTAAAGCAGAATGGAGGCACTTGGACCAAAGCCAGCCCCAGATGTGCTTTATACGCATGAATATTTAAAACTTTGAAGATTTCACATATACTTTTTCCCCTTTAAACCTGGAAGATTCAAAAAGGCTTTGGTTGCATTTTTCCCATAACATTCATGAGCAAACTCTAAGCAATGTTTCATTTTTCCTTTTAGATGAGTCACATGCTTTCCAATTTTACTTAACCTCCACCACTCCCTTTTGCCTTATGCCATCTGCTTCACTCATTTACTTTGTGTTCTGAGATTTTGAAAGCACTTGGATTTGTGATTGCTGCCTTAGAATTTTCCTGCAGGATTTTCATCTACAAAAGTCAGACTATGACAAATGCCATTTGAACAGTGCATATTAAGATGGTGGAAACCTGAAGATCAAAAACCACAGATGCTCAAACATGCTGAATGGTATGGGCTTTCTCTTCTCAAATCCAGAAGTCGAAGTCCTGAAAATGTCAATGCCATTATCATTGATGAAGCCTTTTAGCAAAAGCTTTGTTAAATGAATCATGGTTAACATAATATTTCCAACTCCAAAGTTGGAAAAAAATTCATACTTCTCTCCATCTCCCTGTAATCTCTCAGCACTGTCAAGATCCAGCCAAAAGTGAAGAAAGAGCAAAATAAAATGAAGTGAGCAATTCACCATTTGTTGAGAGAACATAAATTAGCAACTTGCTATGATTTTCCACTTTTTTAACTAAAAATCTCCATGGATACGTTTAATGTGGAGAAGTGCATTTGTTTTCCTTTAATAGGCCATGCTCACTTCCCCTCATCCTACATTCCCTTTCAGATCACCTCTAATTGAGCAAAGTAGATTTAATTTGAATTAAACTGTCAAAAATATTCCACTTAAATTGATGTATCTACTTCCCCAGAGAAAATGGATTCATTTCTGTGCAATATATAAGCAATGTTGATGGATTGTATTTTGTGAACTAGAAATGCTGTGCATGCATCTCCATGTCATGTAATTCAAGTGCGTAAAGCAAAGAAGACAGTGGAATATAGTGGGTCAGTGAAGGGAATAGAAACAGAAGAGGTGGGAGAGGGGCAAAGGCAGGAGATGGCTGTGTCTATATTAAACAAGGAAATAATAATTTCTTTATATTTTTTGAGGCAGAGTTTTATCTTGATTCAATTCATCTTCAGAATCCCCACTCTAGACATTTTATTAATGCCTTCCATTTACGTATAGAGCTCCGTGTGTGCAACTGGCCATTTATATGGGAAAAAAAAGAAAAAAGAAAAGCTGAATTACCTGGATGGGAACCTTGTGAATATAATATAAACTGGTGATTAAAATATATATATATATATATCTCAAGAGGTTTGGGTGGACTTTATAGTAAGTAGTCAGCTCCATGTTCAACCTGCTAGGGGACTATAAAAAATATTCAAATGTAATAAATAGTTCCAATTTCAAGGATGTTATAATTAAATTAGGGGGCATAAACCAATTACTATCATATTTGAGAAAGAAAATAATTTAGCACTTATGCCTATGGTTATGAGCTATAAATACTGAAAAACAGAGAAAGGAAATCAATGTGAATTTGTGTAAATCAGAAAGCTTTGTCAATAAGGTTTACTTGAAGAAGACAGAAAATGATGTTTCATGCTTATTGGGGAAATTGGAGCACTTTTCACTACTCTGCCTTTTGGCAGTTTTGACCAATGTCAAACATAGTAAAAGAAGATGAACTAAATAGAAAATGAAAAACCTATTTTATTGATTACTAATGAATGTCTGCATCTCTTTTTGTAGAGCTCTGGTAAAAAAGTTGGCTGAGCCTTCAACTTCCCGTTTTAAATCTCCATATTGGGATCCATGTGCTCAGACATGCCAGCAAAAGGAGAGTGGGTTAAGGCAGTATCTGAAGAGTAGGCCCCTAGTTAAATAACTGGTTAATTGCATGGATGAGGCAGGTAGGTTTGTCTTGCTGACCTGTCAGAGGCAAAACACAGAGAAATCAGGACAGCTGTCAGGCCTGCACACTTACTGGGGTGCTCGTTACATAGAGAAAGAAAAGGCAAGAATGGGTAAGGAATCTTGCCATTTATATTTACTAATTTCTGTCAGTGTCTCTTCCCACATGTAAAAGGCAGTCCCTTAGATTAGCTTTTCCTAATAGGGGATAAGATAAAGTAGGCGGAGAGAAAAATTAAAAGTGTGAGACATTGTTTGCTCTATGAGCTGAATCCAAAACATGAGATGAAAGGCAAAAATATCCCACTCATGAGTGTTGCTTCCCTACACTTTGGAAAATGAGTTGTCTCACACATCTGGAATGTTCCTAAGGGAACCCAGGAATGTTGGACTTGTGACTGTGGCCTTCAGTTTTGCCTTGGCATCACACAATAATTCCTAGAGTCTCCTTCAACGAAATCTCCCATCTGTTGACTATCAGAAATGTATGTTTTAATATCGTTATATCTTAAAATATAACCCCTTTGAGGATTATGTACACAAATGGTAGCTAATTTAGAGAGAAATGAGGAGGCTATGATGGGATTAAAATGATCTTTACTTATAAATAAGGCTGAAAAAGCCTCGAGAGACAATGGCTGGTAGGGAAAGGGGAGGTATGACAGTTGTCTTCAAATATCTACAGCATTGTCATGGGAAAGAATAATTACCCTAATTCTCTGTGACACAAATAAGTAGGAGTAAATACAGTAAAACTGAATCACATGATACTGAGTCCCCAATCACAGGAAATGTGTAAGCACTGACCCTTTTAATAATATTTTAAAATCTTTATTGTTTTTTAACAAACTTTTAATTTTGAAGTAATTTCAAATGTGTGGTCAATTTGCAAAACTAAAATAAAACCTATGCAGAGAACTTTTACCTACCCCACTCAGATACTCAGATCCACCAACTTTTAACATGTTGCCACATTTAGGCACTAACTTTTTGATAACTAGCCAAAGGTGTTTATTGTTACTCTTCAAAGGGATAATAGCCCTAAAAGTTTCTCATGCTACAAACTCTATGAAATTCTGATTCTAAAATTTAAGAATATTCCACACCCTTTTAGACCATTCCCAAACTTAAGCTCTATGGATATTGCCTCCAACTCTTTAAATACTCCCAATATTTTACCTTACATCCATGAGTTTTGGTGTAATCATCCCTGATTGAAAAAGGGATGTGAGACCACTTTTGGAAGTTGAACATCACTGAACTGGTTTGAAACTAATCTATGTTCAAAAAAGAAGAGGATGAGATTCCCCAAGAAGCTGATTCATCCAGTTCATGGCTTCAAATACCAGCTTTATGCTGAAAAAACCTGAATTCATCTCTAGCCCAAAGTTCACCTTGGAATTCCAGATTCATGCCAACCACCAACTAGAAAAGACTTCTATCATTCCTAGCTAGCTTTCCTGCTTTTGCTCTGGTTCTCTCAAATCCATTGACCACATTACAGTCAGAAAAAGGAAAAGAAGGCAAGGACGATGAAATTCTTCAGACTATTCTGTTTAAAAAAAACAAACAAAAACACTTTCCAATTATGAAAACATACTGCTATTGTCTTTATGTCTGCATTTTGCTGAACTGGCTAGTGCTTAATGTAGTAAAAACCATCCATCTGCTGGCCTTAGTCACCGGTTCCTGACTAAGCAAACTCTGAGTCTTTGGAATTTCCCATGACAGGAGCAACTTTTGTAATTCATGGTGGGTGGGTCCAAGACCAAGGCTGACGGTTCATATGCTCACGAGGCAACAGGGAGGCACCAGTCACCCCCGCAGATTTAGGGTACAATTGGTCCCACCAAAAAGGGCAACCCTGTGATTAGAGGGTGAGGGCTTTGAACCATGTCACATTTTGGTCCACCTCCCTGACCTCTATTGGGAGGAGCAGGGCTACAATTGAGTTCCAATTTGATTCTATAAGTCATGCCTACATAATGAGACCCCATATAAACTAGGGATGCTCGAAGCAACCCATGGAGCTTCCATGATTGAGGAAACACTTCGCTGCTGTGCTGGAGGGTGATGCATTCTGACTCCACGTGGAGAGGACACAGAAGCTTTCAAGTCCCTCCTGTACCTTGCTTGCCCTATATGTCTCTTCTGTCGGCTGCTTCTTATTTCTGTCCTTTTACTACAATAAAACTATAATAATCAATATAGCACTTTCAGTGAGTTCTGTGACTTGTCCTTGTGAATTATCAAATCCATTGAGGGTAGTGGGAATCCCTGGATTTATAGCCCATTGGTCAGAAGTGTGGGAGGTCCAGGCCCTCAAACTGGCAGCTGGTATCTGCAGGACGGCCTTGTAGGGGATGTTCCTCCACCTGTAGGCCTAACTCCAGGTATTAGAGTCACAGTCAAAGTCATTGAAAAATTTTGGATAACCTGTACAGTTGGGGTCAGAAGCTGGTATGGAAGTTGTAGAAGTTTTGGGTAACCTATACGAAACCATTCAACAAACTCAATTAATAGAAAAGAAGTCTTAGTACCAGCCATCTCCTAAAGGAGAGGCAGTTGCAGATTTCTCTTTGATTGGCCAAATAAGAGGGTCTTTATCGTGGTGAAACCAAACATTTTTTCATTTTTTCTCTCCATGTTTAGTCAAAAACCTCAGGTTTGGAAGATGATAGATTTAAAAAAAGAAAGTCATTAACTCATTTATTCATTTTAATTCATACATTAATTTATTCATGCTAAACATGCTAAACATGCTAAACATGACAAACAAGTATGTCAGGCTCTGGGCTACAGAACAGTGATGTGGGTATAAACAAGTTGAACATGGATCCTGCCTTAATGAGGATTAGAGGATATTGGAGACAAAAAAGAAAAACAGTTAAAAAAAAAAAAAAAGATTTACTCATTCAACTTCTTGGAGCAATATAATGAATGAAGGGAGAGACATACTGAATTAGTAAAATAAAGGAGGCAAGTACCAAGTGAGTATTTTAATTTTAATTTTTTCATTATTTTAATATAGTACCCATAGTCACTACTGAAATTAGCCCAATCAATGCCCTGAACTCTGGCCATTTAGATGAGAAGCTTTTTCTCCCACGGAAATTTCTTCTTTGCCTCTCCTACACTTAGAATAACTTTTTTTTTTTTTTTTTTATGAAATGAGTGGTACCTTCAAGGATTAGAAACTGTAGAAAGGACAGTAAAAGGACAAAGTAGGAAAAGGTTTTTTGAGAACCTAATATGTGTCAAGTGTTATTACATGTTGTCTTTTCATCTTCAATGTGAAGTAGAAATAATTATCAGGTTTGTTCACAGGAAAGGAAAGCATATCAGAGATGGCAAGGAACTTGTCCAATGTCTCATGACACCCAAAGTAGCAGGACTAAGACTTAATCCAATTTCATCTCCTCACTCCCAAACCCAAGCATCAGTTATACCTGCAACATTTCTGTCTTCCATGAATCAGGACAAGTCCCTGGATTCTGCAAGGAAGAGGATATTAGAATCTGTTGAAAATAAGCCAGGGAATGAAAGAGCTCCAAAGGATCCCTGGCCAAGCTCCTTTTCAGGGATCTGCCAGTTGAGCTCCCTCAAAAACTTTTCCATTCAGTCTTCTGGGACTTTCCATAATTACGCCTAGCCTCTTTAAGCTTCCTCCCTTTACTTTTCTGCCCCTGTGGCCCCTCTCAAATGGGAATTAATTCAGTCTTGTACAAGCTGTCACTAAGTGAAGATTTTATTCTGATTATTCCTTGGGAGAAAAATGCTGCTTTTCCTCCCCCCTCCTCCAAATGCCTTATCTGTGGACTAGAATTCATGGGGCATGTGTCCAATTGATACATTTCCCTTCAAACAGCAAATCCAATGCTAAAGTGGGATGCAAATTTAATTATTCCACATATACAGAATAGAAACAGAATCTCATTGTTAAATTTGCTCTCCTATGTCAAAAAGATTAAAAACAAAAGATGTTGAAGTGGTTTGTGTGAGCGGAATACATTTCAGTTCATAAAAATGTGAGGCAATGAAATAAGGGCAGCAGAGGGCTTATTTCTACCACATGGGATTATTGTTAATTTTAAATGTTTTTTCTCTGATATCTTTGTTCCTCACCTGTGCACCCAAAAATGAGATTTCCATCCACTTCCCTATGGTAGTTTCTCCAAATAATCCCCTCCAAGTATGCTGTACTCCAGCTGACTCCATCCGTTTGCTTTTTTAAAATTAATTTTTGAATAAAAGGGAGGTATAATTAATTAATTAGAAAATAAATATGAGTCTATTGGTTAAAAGCATGGCCTCTGTGGCTGAACTACCTAGAATCAAATGTTGACTTTTTGCTTAGTAGCTACATAACCTTAGTCAAATTACTTAACCTCTCCATGCATCTGTCTTTTACACTGTAAAATGGGGGAAATAATAGTACCCACTTCCTATGGTTATTGTGAGGATTAAATGAGTTAATACAAATATTGTTTGCAGAACAGTGCCTGGAACTTGGTAAACACTCAGTATGTTGCAGCTATTGTCAGAGCACATCCTATACTTGCCTCCTTTCCTCCTCAGCATATCCTTCAAGGCTCAACCCAAAGGCTGCCTATGCCCTAGCCAATAGATAATCCTCTCATTTCTAAGTTCCCATAAAACACTGTCTCTGCCTCACTTATTGCAATTTATCATGTTCTCCCTTGGATTGTGCCTATGCACAAAACAAGTTCCATCTCTCCTACCCAGTCCCTAGAGGGGGAAGAAGGGATCATCTTGCTTTTTTATAGAGTAGAGACAAAGTAAGTGCTTACTATGGAATGGATAAAAGGACCAGGAGTTTTTTTTTTTTATTAAAACCCTAAGGGGTTACTATATACTCAGGCCCTGTGCCAGAAACTTGAATCCCATTTATTTTTGCAACATTCTTGGAGGTAGGTTTCATTATCTACATTATACAGATAAGGAAATCTAAGATCAGAGGACTTTAATAAACTTGCCCAGGACACACAGTCAGTAAGAGACAGCATGGGCATTTGAAGTCAGATGTCTCTGCCTGGCTAACATCAGAGATCCTATGTGCAAGTACTAATTACTGGACCATGGACCCCTGGGCTTGGGATACGCCAACAAGTGGAGAGGTTCCATGACAGATCAGAGCTCAGAGTTCAATGGATCTCTTGCAGGTGCATTCTTTCTGTTAGCAGGAAGTGCTACAGACCAGAAAATATGTTTCTTAGTCCTCTTCATGAATCTAGTTTGAGTTGGAGGGAGGGAGAAAAGATATAGCATTCTCCACCCATCCCCTCAGGCTTATTTCTATCTCATCAAGAGTGATTGTTTTTTAGATTGCCCAAGAGCCTCCCCTTCCAATCCCTGGTTCCATCTCCAGTCTGAGATCAAGCCACTTACCTCTTTCTAATCTCCTCCAGCCAATTCCTAGAATTGTTTACATACTTCTTTTCCCTCAAACTTCTTTTGCCATACTCCCTTCTGTCCTCATCCCACTCCAAAACTCTTGCCTAATCAAGCCCTCTCAAGACCCTCCTTCTTCTGGAAGGAGTTTCCTCAATCATGCCACCTCTCTCACTTTATTACAGTTGCCCATTTATTTCTAATTTTCCATCACTAGCCTGTATTTTTCCTGAGGTCAAGGCCCTTGTCTTCATTATTCACAATTAAATCCCGAATCAGGCCAGAACTGGTAAGAAGAATCTTATTCTGATCAAGACGGCAAAATGAGAAACTTTAAGGCTCTGTCTCCCCACAGAAATTTGCAACACCAGCAAGAACTGGCAGAAACATCTTCTCCAAAGTTCCAAAAAACGTTTAAAGATTGCAGTAAAAGGTTGAGTGGTGAATTAAGAAAAAAGCAACTTAAAAATGAGTGTCAGCCTTGCAATGTGTTGAATGTATTGGGTGAAAAAATACGATCAATGCAAATTGGAGTCTATGGTTAATAGTAACATTGTAATATGCTTCCATTAAAAGTAACAAAGGCAATATACCAAAGCTAAATATCTATGAGAGGGGGATATAAGGGACAGGTATGGGATTCTTGGTAGGGGTGTTGTATAGTATTTTAATTTTTTTATCTTTTTTATTATTCTGTTTTTTTTAATTTTGGGGGGAGTAATGAATATGTTTAAGTGCTGATTATGGTGATGAATGCACAACTATATGATGATACCATGAACAATTGATTGTACACTGCGGATGATTGTATGGTATGTGAATATATCTCTTTAAAATTGCAGAGGAAAATAGAAACAGAGGGATACAAATGCTGGAGAAAGCATGGAAAGAGGGATGTGCCTGTTTACTGTTGGAGGGGAGGTAGAGTGGTGTAGCAAATCTGGAGGACAGTGTGGTGGTTCCACAAGAAGCTAAACATGTGGGTGCCTTAAGGTCAGGCGACCTCATTATGGGGTACAAACGTGGAAGATCTGAGAGCAGGGACATGAATGGACATTTGCACAGAGGTGTTTATAGCAGCAGTATTCATGATTTGCAATGGATGGAGGTGGCCTAAGGATATATCAACTGAATGGTGAACTGTGGTGTACACGTACAATAGAATACTGAGCAGCTGCAAGAAGGAATGAAGCTGTGAGACAAGCAACTAAGTGAATGGATCTTGGGGAAAGCATTTTGAGCAAATTATTAAAAAGAAATGAAAAGACAAACGTTATAATGCCTCACTAATTTGGACTAACTATAGTGTGTAAACTCTGAGAATTGAATCTTAGAACACAGCTTATCAGGGGAACACTTATTGTAATGGTCACTAGATTGTAAGCTCTTACAGCAGTAACATCTGTTCCTGAGTGTAATGGTTATCTCCAAATTCTGAGATGTTGAGCTCTTTGTGTATAATCTGGTCGGTCTCCGGAACTTTAGGTATCTGTGTGAAGCCTGAAACTCAGAGCTAGAGGTTGGCAGCTATGAATGTCAGTATTACCTCATATGGCAGCTGTTGAAAGAGCTGAAAAAGAATTCAGACTTCAATGAGAGATATGAATGAAGAGTATCTAGTTAGGACTAAGGTAAATCAGGCCAAAGGGTAAAGGATAATACTGACTGTGTTTTAAAACTTCAACTTCTATGGGAGACCACGGGAAGAGATGTTTATTTGGTGCCAGATCTGTATTTTCTGCAGCACACTAAATAATTTAACTTGTATGGTCAGTTTATTCAAACACCATAATCATGTGGAACTTTACAAAGTGAGATCTGGTAGGTTTGTACAGGTTAGTGTGAAATCCTGATACATACCAAAATAATTCGGGCAGAAAATGAAAATATATTTGCAGGGCTCCCCTGAGGAACTGGGGGAAAATGTGGAAATGTTCAATTTCCCCACCTGGGTTACTATTGATATTCTCACAAATATTGAGGAATAAAAATTTAGTAGGCTGAGCCCTCGATCTTGGGGTTTGCTCTTACAAAGCTTGTTACTACAAAGGAGAGGCTAAGCCTACTTATAATTGTGCCTAAGATGAGGCCTCTCTTTCTAAGCTCACATGGCAGGTGAACTCACTTCCTTCCCCCCATGTGGCACATGACTCCCAGGTGTGTAAATACTCCTGGCAACACAGGACATGACTCCTGGGGATGAGCCTGGACCCAGAAAGATGGGATTGAAAAAATCTTCTTGACCAACAGAGGGAAGCTAAATGAACCAAAATAAAGTTTCAGTGGCTGAGAGATTTCAAATGGAGTCGAGAGGTCACTCTGGAGGACATTCTTATGCACTATATAGATATCCCTTTTTAGTTTTTAGTGTATTGGAACAGCTAGAAGGAAATACCTGAAACTGTGGAAAGGCAACCAAGTAGCCTTGATTCTTGAAGACGATTGCATAACTATGTTGCTTACATGGTATGACTGTGTGATGGTGAACACCTTGTGGCTCGTACTCCCTTTATCCAGAGTATGGACAGATGAGTAGAAAAACGGGGACAAAAACTAAATGAAAAATAGGTTGGGATGAGGAGGATGGAATGCTTTAGGTGTTATTTTTTACTTTTATTTTTAATCTTATTTTTATTCTTTTTGGAGTAAGGAAAACATTCAAAAATTTATTGTGGTGATGAATGCACAACTATATGATGGTACTGTGAACAGTTGATTGTACGCTTTGGATGACTGCATGGTATGTGAATATATCTCAATAAAACTGAATTTAAAATAAACTAATAATAATAAAAAACAAACAACAACAACAACAAAAAATGGTAGAATCTCATGGCTTCCTAGCTGGCTCCTTCCTCATCCCCTCACAGTTTTGCACTGAGCCAGCCCATGCTCCCAGTGTTGGAACTTAGTCACAGTTCCAGAGGGAGCACGTTAACCCTCATGCACACACTGGGAGCAAGTATGTCTGGCCCAAATTCTGTTGTGGTGGCATAAAGGACTAAAGTAGGACACTCATCACAGGCTTGTCATCACAGAATATCTTCTCCAGGTAAAAGGAGAGCAGTCAAGTTGTGGCTTTCTGGGGCAAGGGATTGATGGCTGTAGGACACACAGTGCAGTGCCTAGGACCATGAGGAAACCGCTTTCTCTGGAAAAGTAGACATTCATATCTGTGTAAATGGGGATTTGGACCACAACCACATGCATGCCAAGAAAAGGTACAGGTACCAAAAGACAAGGGACACCCCAAAGCTTTGGCCTCAAGCTATCTTCTAAACTCATTGTATGGATACTCTCTGAAGAAGAGCACTTACACAGGAAATCTGCAAAGACTGGTAAAGTTGTTTGTTGTTGTTGTTTGGTTGGTTGATGTTTTTGTTTTTGTTTTTTGTTGGTTTTTTTTTTGTTTTTTTGTTTTTGTGTTTTTGCTTAATTTTTTTTTGCTGAAAGTTTACCAATGAAAAACATGAATATTTAAATCCAAGACTCTCAATGAATTCCAAACAGGATAAATCCAAATAGACCTGCGACATATTATGATCAAACTGGTGAATGACAAAAATAGGGAATTCTGAAAGTCACAAGAGAGAAGCTATACATCACATACAAGGGAGCATCAATTAGATTAAGTGGCAAATTCTCATTAGAAATCATAGAGGCAAGAAGGCTGTGGAATGATATATTTAAAGAGCTGAAAGCAAAAATCTGCCAGCCAAGAATTCTATATCCATTGAAACTTCTTTCAAAAATGGAGAGATCCAGATATTCCCAGACAAACAAAAGAGAAGGAATTAATCACTACCAGATAGATCTTACAAAAAATACTAAATCAAGTTCTGCAGGTTGAAAGGAAAAGACAATAGACTATAGACTGAAATCACTCAAGAAATAAAGATCTCTGGTAAAGATAATGCAATGGGTAAACATAAATGCCAGCACTATTGTATTTTTAGTTTGTTACTCCACTTTTTACTTTCCACAGAATCTAAATGGCAAATGAATAAAATATAACGAGAAATCAGTGGTTTAGGACTCATAATGTATAAACATGTAATCTGTGACAAAAACTGTATAAATGTAGAAGATTCAGAGGGGTAAAGGAACAAAGTTTGTATATACTATTGACATTAAGTTGGTATCAAAAAAAAATAAGATTGTTATAGATTTAGGATGTTAAATTTAACCCCATGTTTACTACAAAAAAAAAATACCAGAGAACATGGAAGCTCACAGAGACAAAAATTAGAGTACAGGTTGCCAAGAGCAGGGGCCAGGAGAATGGGGAATTAATATACACTCAGTATAGGGTTTCTGTTTGGGGAGATGGGAAAGTTTTATTAATGGGAGGTGGTGAGGGGACAGCAACATTGTGAATGTGATTAACCCCACTGAATGGTATGCTTGGAAGTGGTTGATATGGGAAAAGCTATGTTGTATATGCATTCCTACAATTGTAAAAAAAAAAAAAAAAAAAAAGGAAAAAAAAAGAAAGAGCAACTAAAGAGACAATGACAATTAAAGGCAATTTGTGGTCTCCTGGATAGGATCTATTAAGAGTTGAGAAGAGGCTCAAAACAACATTATTGGGACATATGAAAAAAAATGAAATATTGACTATAAACTTTACATCAATGTTAAATTTGTTGACCTTGATGAATGCACTTAGGTGGTTACTTAAGTGAACATCCTTGATCTTAAGGAGTGTACATGGTAGTATTTAATGTTCAAGGAGCTTGATGTATATACAACCTACACTCAAGGGTTCAGAACATGGATTGATTGATATACAGACAGACACAGGCAGGCAGGTAGGTAGATGGATGGGTGGATAGATGATAGATAGATAGATAGATAGATAGATAGATAGATAGATAGATAGACAGATAGATAGTCAGATAGATAGAGTGGTATGGCCAATGTGGCAAAATGTTAAAATTTGTGGATCTGGGCATCTGGGGGGATAGATGCATAGTTCTCTTTATGGGGCTTGCATTATTTCTGCCCTGTAAGTTTGAAATTATTTCAAAATAAGAGTTCTTAAAGAAAGAAAGAAAGAGATAGGAAGAGGAGAGGGAAGACATAGGGATGATGGGAAGATGGAGAAGGGGAAGGAAAGGAAGATGACTCAAACTCATATTCCTGATCAGCAGTCCAGAAATCACATTTGTCTGGACAGAACCCTTCCAGAATGTTTAAAAAAGAGAATCATTCCTGGTTTATCTGAGACCTTATTGAGGTTTGAAAAACATCTCCAGGTTTTAGGAAGTAGTTAACCATATTTACCCCTCCAGGCTATATCCTCACCCCCCATCCACAATCAGCCTATAAAAGGGAAATAATATAAGGTTGGGATCACCTAGAGAAAAGGACAAGACTTGTATAAACATAAGGAAAAGAGAAGATCTACTTTCCTAGTGACAAATGTTGTCCCACTTCCTCCCCATTTGCCCTGACATTTTGGTCCAGGACCAGTGCTTCTCAAACTTGAGCATGCCTGAGAGTCTCCTGGAGAGATTGTTAAAATATATTCCTGATTTCCACACTCCAGAAGTTCTAATTCTGTAGGTCTGAGGGAGGGGCCATAATTTGCATTTCTAAAGGATTCTAGGTGGTACTGAAGCTACTAGTCTGCAGACCTTTTGAGCAGCACTGGCCTAGTCAGCCAATGCATCACAATGTCACCACACATTGTCACAATGTGAGGGTGAGCTGTGGGCCAATCATAATGTTTTTGTGCCTTGGAGAATTCTATTAATGTTTTGAGTCTTTGGCGATATTGACTGTTTGCTTTAAAAGAGAGTTAGTTGCATAGTTATGAGAAAAGAATGGTAGCTTGTATTGAGAGCATTTGATTTAAAGATACTTTTTTCTGCTGAACATTATCACTTTGAAGGGACTAAACTACACTGTGTAGGCACAGCATGGGGTTCAAAGAGCACTGGGCTCTGCATCAGTAGAAATGTGTTTGAATTCCGTCTCTGCTCCATCCTAGCCATGTCCTCATTATTTTCAACTTTCTCCCTTACAAAATGAGATTATTAATAGTACTACCTCACAGGTACTATGCCAAACAAACATTCTGTAAATGTCATTTATCATTGCTAATATATCACTAAAAACAAATTCATGAGGTACATACAATTATTGTTTCCCACTTACTGACAAAGACACTGAAGTTTGGAAGCTCACCTTCTAATGTTAAAATCAGGACTTATACATAGATCAGCCTAATTCCAGTTTCTTTGTTCTTAATCACTAGGTCATAGTAAATGTAATCTTTGGAGCTAAACTGTTGTGATTTTAGGGATATCTAAAAATGAACAGTTCTGTGTAGGCAACCCTATAATTCAATCTATACAGAAATCCCAACCCCATACTTGGACACGGCTTTGAAGGCAGACAGCCCAAGGCTCCATTCCAGACCTTGGCATTGTGAAGCTCCATGACCTGACTTCCTGCTTCTTATGGCTCCTCTGTACCAGAGCAGAGAAGGCAGCTGAAAATCACGTATCAATTACAGATACTCGTATCTCCATTTAGCACAAGCAAGTGATTCCTTGATGTCGTTGTCAAATAAATCCAGCCCTTAGCTCAAGAGGCTTCCTTCAGAAATCACAGTTTACCTCCTCCCACCATGAGCTCAGTTACATTAACATTAATGATCTTTCCATTCAGCTGGGTTCCAGAGCTTTGGACAGTGCCAAGCCATTTTCCACCCAGAATGATTCTTGCCCTGGACACTTGCTTGCAATGTGGCCCTGTCTCAAGTTGGAAGTAGCAGCTACTTAACAGATACTCACCAACTGAAGTTTGGAATGAAGGCCTTGAAAGATGTGGAGAGAGATTTCATGGTCCAAGAGAAGAGAGGAGAGCATTTCAGATACATGGCAATGAATTTTAGAAGTTGGGAGTATAGATACAGCTCAGGGAAGACACCATAGAGCTGAATTGACTCAGAGATGAAGAAAGAGTTGTTATTGTACATTTTCCAGGACTGTGTACCAATATTTGAAATACTTTAATTTCTTTTTTCTCTTATTTATAAATGAAAAACAATTCAAAGAGTAAAAGAGATTGAATTAAAAGTTAAAGTCTGCGTGTCCAGATTTCCTTTCCACAAACCAAAGGTAATCAATGTTTTTAGTGTCTTGTGTATCCTTCTAGAAATTTGTACAAATATCCAAGCATTTAATATAAATACTTATCTTTTGAAAATCACAACTGGTATTATATATAATATTCTGTGCCTTGATTTTTATAAAGCAATATATAAATAAATTCCAAGCATTTAATATAAATATTTACCTTTTGAAAATCACAACTGGTATTATATATAATATTCTGTGCCTTGATTTTTATAAAGCAATATATAAATAAATTCATAAACCATATAATTCATCTAAAGTGTATAATCATTGTCTTCTAGTATATTCCCACAGTTGTGCATACATTACCACAATCAATTCTAGAACATTTTCACCCTGAAGAGTGGTCACAATGTCAAACACTCCCATGTTTCATCCTCTGGATTTCCCTCTAGTGCTGCACATGAACCTAAACTTTCCCTTTCAACCATAATCACACTCACATATCATTGCTTTTAGTTATACTCACTATAATGTGCTCCCATCACCTCCATCCATTTCCAAACACTTACAACAAACTTATTGCATATTCTTGTGCCTTGATTTTTTGGAACATTTTTATTGAAGTATAATGTACATATGCAAAAATGCACGTATTTTGTGTTTAAAATAGCTTATTGGATTTTTATAAACTGAACCAGCTGCACCCAGATACGAAACAGGAAAAAAAAAAAAAAAAAAAAAAAAAAAAAACCCAAATCCTGGAAGTGCTCTTTGCAGAAGCTTTTTCATTTTTTCATTTTTTCATTTAATAGAACATATTTGTGTGTGTGTATATATAATTACTTCCTTCTTTCTATCAGCATATGTAGATCTACCACTTTATTTTAGCAGTTTGATTAATTATTCTTCTATATGGAAGGCTGATTATTTAATGAATTGGTTATTGATGACCATTTAGGCTATTAGTAATTTTTGATTTTTAAATATTGCCATCAATATTCTTAAAATATATCTTTGCACACTGCTGAGAAATATTCTTTGGAATATATTCTTGAAGAGAATTGTAAAAACATAGAATATCTGCAGTTTAACTGTTAAGTATATTTTTAAATTGCCTTCTATATTAGGGTTCTCCAGAAAAACAGAACCAACATAGAGATAGATAGATAGGTAGATAGATAGATAGATAGATAGATAGATAGATAGATAGATAGATAGATAAAGATTCATTTTTTGAATTGGCTCACACAACCCCAGGTATTGGCAAGTCCAAATCCCATAAGGCAGGTCTCAAGTTGGGAACTTTGATGAAGGTTTTGATAAATTCCCTAGGAGAAATTGCTGGCTGAAGCAGAGATAGAAATAATCTTTCTAACTGTTGAAATCCTCAGTTCTCCCTTTAAGGCCTTCACTTGACTGGATGAGACTTCTCTCATTGCTGAAGACGATCGCCTTTGTAGATTGTAGATGTATTCAACCATAGATGGAATCAACTGACTGATAATTTAAATTGATGTAATACCCTCATAGTAACAATAAGTCCAGTGATTGATTTACCAAATAACTGGACACCACAACCTAGCCAAGCTGACACATGAACTTAACAATCATACCCTCCAAAGAGGTTACACTGATCTATACTACACCCAAGAGACATATTACATGCTGAAAATACATCATTTAGAATGTAGTGATAAGCAAAACATAAGTGAAAATTACCAGTGGTCTTATCACGTGGAGATAAGTCATTGTTTATTTTTATAAATATGTGAAATATTTTCCTGAGGTCCAAATGAAGAGGAAGGGGGTTGATTTTAAAAGGGCATCATGAAGAGACAGATCAGCCTGAAGGATATAAATTCAGTTGATGTTCTAGAAGAGACAGCTGATTTCTTTTAGCACCAAGACTTTCCCACTGCATCATTTTGGCAGCTCCTGAGACCTCTTCTCCTCTGGCTTTGGACTAACCTATTTGTAGCCTGGGAGTAAAGAGCAGGAGACTGTACACTCATTCACAGGAGAGTATGGGCGTGGGGGTATGTCGAAACACCCTTGTAACCAGCTAACCAAACAGTGGGGCTTGTTATGCTTCCTGAGCAGGGGATTGATAGGCATTATGGGATCCATTTATTAGATTCTCTGATAGAGAAAATAGATCCTTATATACTGTCACCCAGAGGAAAACTCCTTTCTTTATCTCTCCATGCATTTTCCACTACTGACAATCATTTAATAATATCTCAACTATATATATATGGGGAAACATCCACGGAAACAGCCTCTGTGAGGGATGAACTCTCATCAAACAGAACAACAGGTAGAGCAGAAAAGCTCTTGGTGAACCCATCTCCTTTCCTCCCTTGCTGTTGGCTCTGGTTCTACCTGTGGCATCATATTTTTTCCCTATCCTCTACCTTCTGCTTTTGCATTCCTAGCAAAAGAACTCAGAAGTGAAGTTTTCAGAGGCTAATGGGGTCTTAGAGGACATGTGGTGAGTGAGAGTCCCCAAACATCAAAATCCTCTGTAGACTATTTTGATAATTGCTTCTCAAGACCCAGTATCTGCAGAGATTCTAGTGAGAAGGTAGGCCAGGGATAGGGTCCAGGAATGTGTATTTTTAACAAGGTGATCATGATACAGAAAGAACTCCAGGGATTATTGTGAGTCCATGTCCCCTATTTCATATTTGAGGAAACTGAGGCCCAGGTCTTGTGAGTCTAAGTCCAATAAATATCCCATAACATGGTACCAAAGACATTCTTTGCTAGTCACCCTTCAAAAGTCAGAACTCTATTTGCCTGGTCTCTAAGTATCTCCCCGTAAGATACTTATTCATTTATGAAGGAAACATAATCACTTAACAGTGGACAAAACTGTAAGACACTTCCCTAACCAGGCGATCAAAGTTAACACCACCAGTAATGGGGCACATCAGTAAATAGTACAAATGGGACAGCAGTATAATGCACTGAGAGCATCTCACTTCTAGGGTATTCTTACCAAAAACAAAAAATCAGACAAACAAACAAAAACAACAACAAAAACATAAAAAAAAGCAAACAAAAAAACCCAATCTAGATTTAATACAGCACACCCAAACTGGGGGACACTTGACAAAATGAGTGGCAAGTATGCTTCAGAAGTGTCATAATCTTGAAAGATAAAGGCTGAGGAACTGCCACAGATTAGAGGAGACTAAGGAGACATAACAATTAAGAGCAACACGTGATTCTAGATTGGATCTCAAATCAGAAATGGGCATCAGTGGGACAAGTGGGATAATCTAATAAATTCTGCACATTAGATAATAGTACTTTATAAATGCTAATTTCCTGATTTTAATAATTTTACTATGCTTAGATGTTAACATTTTGGGAATCTGGGTGAAGGACATACAGGAATTATTTGTACTTTTTGATAACTCTGAAGAGATTTCAAAAATGAAATGCTAAAAAATAGAAAAAAAAGTAAGAACTACATGGTCTTATCACACTCCTTAGAATCATTATACTCAGGATGAAGAAATAAGGAAGAAATTGACTTTTAAAGCTGATATCTGGCTCTGAAATCTGAAGAATAAAGATTCATGCTGGGACATAACTCATATTTCACAATTTTACTGAGTGTCCTTGATCCCTTAACCTCCTTAGACTTCAATTTTTTCTAATCTAAGGATGATCAACTGTTACATTCTATTTTATAATATTTAATAAAATTACTTACATAATTCCCTTAATAAGTAGAAGTCCTGAAATAGGTTGCAGATAGAAAGGAAAAAATATACCAGGCATCATAATGCCTTCTAACCACATAAAAACACTCCAACAATTCTAAGTGACAATTTCAACCTTAGATTTTCCTTCTTCTCTAGATTAGAAGTGCCATGTAAATTTATCTTGTTCAAGGCCAAATTATTCCCAGAACCTAGAATCATTGCAAGCACAAAGTAGATATACTATAAAGTTCTGCTGATAAAATAAATGAAAGAACTAAACCAACTTTACCTCTCTGTAGTGATGTACCAAAATTCATTCCTTTTCCTGATTCTCAAATATTATGAATTGCCAAAACCTATCCCACTTTACTGTTCTTTCTTCCCTGTTTGATATTTGACCACTCTTTTCTCAGGCAGTATTTTAGCTATCCCTGTGACGCTTCCTAAAGGTATAAAAACAGTTTTTGAAAAACACAGTGACCAGGCCTGACCAGGCACAGTAAACAGACTGAATCTGCCTTTCAGAAGGCCATTAGAGTTGGAGTCAACTGCAAATGCTGGAGGGAAAAACAGGCAAGAAGGTAGAGCAAGGCAGGAAGCTAAGCCTGAGAGTAGTCCTGTTTGACATGTGGATGGCCCAGCAAGAGTTAACAAGCAGGCAGAATGCAGGGTAGGGGAGGTGAGGGTTCATGGTGATAAATGGAGGTCCGCTGAGCTGGCAGGCAATCATTGGACAGAGATGAAAAAACACAGTAAGTCACCAGAGTCAGCTCTATTATGTCCATAAACAGAAAGAGAGTCCTGGTCTGATAGGAGACTCTGGAGTCTTGGGAAGTTTTCTAGGTTGGGACTCAAACACAGAATCAAGGCATGGAATCAAAACAGGAACACAGCATTGGTCTTGCTCATTGATCAAGGCAGAATTCCAGTTACTAGAGTGAAGGTTTGAGGCACCCATTTGATTTCTAGACTCCAGATAGAGCTGTTGGCATATTAGGGATAAAATTACCCAGTTGGGGATATTAGAAAATGAAGAGCCCATGAAGCCAAGCTGATCATCACAGGGAAATGTGTTAGCCATTCTTACACTACCACTTTTCCTCCATTGTCCTTAAAAGGGTTGCAGTAGCTGAAAGGATACAATCAAAACATCAAGAGATTTTCTCTTCAACTCTCTTTCCGAGGACTTAGGAAAGTGAAATTAACTTTGGTGTGAGTGATGTCTTCTTTTATTAATTCTCGCTCCGTTTTTAATCTCCCTGAGACACGTTTTTGAGAGATTTAGTAATCCACAAGATCAATTTCAAATGTTTAGCCCCAATACTCACAGACACGGACACAGAGAGATGTGGTTACACACTCTATAACTAATCATCAGTCACTCAAAATAGGTGGAGTGGCCCATTCATGAGCAACGTGGGCCCGGGTAAATGTTATAGCTAAAGATAAGCATGGGAATGCAGTTTTCTAATGAGTATCTTTTTAAAAAATGAAATAACCTAATTCACTGCCACCCACACCTACCTGTGATATCAACCAATATTAAGAACAGCAGATATTTTGTTGCTATCGACAGCTAATGCCAGGACTCCTTCCTTGCTTGCTAGAATTTGGATTAGATAGTGTACAACCTGCATGAACTGATCAAAGAAAACATGCCTTGGGTTTGGTGTAAGTGGTAACCTTCTAGTTATGCACCAGCTATAAATCTGATCCCTAAAACTTGTTGGATTCAGTAGCATGAGCAATCATACATCTGAATGTCACCATCGGAGCACTAACTTCTGAATTCCTTTATTTGCCTATATTTCCTGGCTGTCATACTCTCCAAAATGATAGTGAACCTTTGCTGGAAACCTCTTCAACATTAGTTGTTCCTTCTTGTCTCTCTGTTGGTAGACTCCATTTGGATCCTGAATTCTATTTAGTTAGGGATGATTTGACCCTATTCATCAGTCTGAGGACATGAACTTGTGATGGAGTTAAATTGTGACTGTTTCTAGTCATATGGATTTTCTCCTACATTCTCTTCTAAAAGTTTTATAGTTTTAAGTGTTACATTTAGATTCAAGATCCATTTTGGGCTAAATTTTTTTAATATGATTTAAGGGATGAATCAAATTTGTGTTTTTTTGTATACGGACAATCAATTTTTCCAGTATGATTTGTTAAAAAGACTATCTTTTTTCCACTCAATTGCCTTTCCACCTTTGCCAACAAAATACATGTCTGAATATGTGGGGGTCTATATCTGGATTCTCTATTTAATTCCAGTGATCTATTAATCTATCTTTATTCCAATACCATTTTAATTACTGTAATAAGTCCTGAAATCAGGTAGTTTAAGTCCTCCAGATTTGTTTTACTTTTTCAAAGTGAGTTTGGCTATTCCAGGTCCTCTGCATTTCCATATGAATTTTAGATTCAGTTTGCCAATTTCTACAAATAATCCTGCTAAGATTTTGATTGGGATTGTATTGAATCTATGGATCAATTTGGGGAGAACTCTTGGCTTAACGACAGTGAATCTTCCAACCCATGGACACAGTATGATCACTTCACCATGAGTAGAGTGGAGGTAGGTTTCTGTAAGATGCTGTGGTCTGAATAAGCAAGTGCATCAATTTTGTTCATTCTTTTGTAACCTAAACTATGGAGGAAGAAACTATAATGGAGGAGTTCAAGTCAGAATACAAAGTGGTAACTAAAAGTTCTGAAACATTAAGTAACTTGGATGAGTGTCACACAATAGAAAGACTGAGCTCTAGTAGCCTGTAAAGGTCTACTAATTCTGTTGGTGGAAAGACTATGCACTAACAGGACTTACAAGGCATTTCATATTCTGGTCCTTGTTCATCTCTCTAGCCTCATTGCTAAATATTTCTCTCAGTGTACCAAATACCACAATTAGAATATATACATATATTATGTACATAAATTTTGTGCTTTTGTAAATCTACCAAAACTCTTTTTGCACATACTGTTCCCTCTCCCTGAAATGCTTCTCTACTCTCTCCTTGTCTGGCTAAGTTATGCTCATACTACAGGGCCTCTGGCTAGAGGACACCGCCTCTAGGAAGCCTTAATTGTCTTCCATGCTTGGCAAAGATACTCCTTTCAGTGTGTTCCTATTACTTGCTTCAGTTGCTTTTTTTTTTTTAATTAAATTCAGTTTTATTGAGATAGATTCACATGCCTTATGTTCTAGTTTGCTAATGCTGCCAGAATGCAAAACACCAGAAATGGATCAGCTTTTATAAAGGAGGTTTATTTGGTCACAAAGCTACAGTCTTAAGGCTATAAAGTGTGCAAGGTAAGTCATTATCAATCAGGAAACTTCACTGGAGGATGGCCAATGGTCTCTGGAAAATCTCTGTTAGCTGGGAAAGCACGTGGCTGGCATCTGCTCCAAAGTTCTGGTTTCAAAATGGTTTTCTCCCATAGTCTGTAGTTCCTCAAAAATGTCACTTTCAGTTGCTCTTAGGGTGTTTGTCCTCTCTTAGCTTCTCTGGAGCAAGAGTCTGCTTTCAATGGCCATCTTCAAACTGTCTCTCATCTGCAGCTACTCTCTTACTCCTGTGCATTCTTCAAAGTGTCCCTCTTGGCTGTAGCTCCTCTTCAAACTGTCACTCTCAGCTGCAGTGAGTTCCTTCTGTTTGCCAGTTCATTTATGTGGCTCCAGTGATTTAATTTAGACCCACCCTGAATGGGAGGGGTAACACCTCATGGAAATTACCCAATCAGAGTCATCACCCACAGTTGGGTGGGACACATCTCCACAGAAACACTCAAAGAATTACCATCTTATCAATACTGATACATCTGCCCACACAAGATTACATCAAAGATAATGGCATTTTGGGGGGACATAATACATTCAAACTGACACATTCTACCCCTAAACCCCAAAATTCCATGATCTTTCCATATACAAAATGCATTCATCACATCACAATATCACAGAAACTTAAATCATTTCAGTAACAACAGTTAGGTACAAGATACCATTAAATCAGTCACAGATGTGGTCTGCCCAAAAGCAAAATTCCCCTCTGTGGACTTGTAAACTTAGAACAAGTTATGTGCTTCCAATATACAAAGGAGGGACATTCATAGGATAAACATTCCCATTGCCATAAGGAAAAACTGAAGGAAAACAGGGTTCACAGAACCAAAACAGTTCCTAAAACCTGCAGGACAAACTCCATTAGATTTCAAAGTCTGAGAGTCATTTAGAGAATGGCATTGCATCCTTGGGATTTGAGAAAGCCAGAGTCTAACCCTTCCTAAGGGCCTTTGTGGCAGCCCTTTCTTCTCCAAATGCAGGGGTGAGTTCTCCAACATATCCACACATTGGGAGACCACCTTCTCGGTCCCACCCTCCTGAAACATCGGGGCAGCACCTGGATTCCCTTCCATCTCCGGGGCACATGCTCAACCCCTTCAGAACAGTGGGGTGGCAGCCAGGCTCTCCCCTATTCCCTGGGAATGTGCTCCACCCTCTTTGGGGCCTGGGGTGGCAAAACTCTTCCAGAGCATTGAGGAGGAAGGCCCACCCTCAACCTCCGGAGCAAACTCACACTTTCCATGTGTGTGGGCCACTCCGCTCTCCCAGCCCGAGACCTCTTGACTCCAGACCTCAACCTCCATGGCTCTGTCTTGGAAGAAATTTTTCCTTCAATTTGTTCCTTGTCTTTCCCCTCCAGTCCAGACTGGCAGTGGCTCCGTCTGTAAAGATCGCACAAAAATTCTGTTGGCTTCTCATGAAGCACACAGGGTTCAAAGCCATCAGATAATAGGACTTTCCACAAATCCTTTCTGCTTAACTACATCTCCAATCTTGGCTTGTACTGAAATGGCGGTTGGGTTCTGGGTTTGGTTAAATCTCACGTTGGGCTGTAGCTTCTGGGGTTCCATCCCCTGGAAGCTCAGAGTTTTCCAGGCCATCAGTTTCTGGTTTCTTTGAAACCAAGAGTTCAGTTCTCAGCTTATCTCTGTCTTCTCACATTTTACTATAAACTGCAAGGAGAAGCCAGGGTACATCCTCCACATATAGTCTGGAGATCTCCTCAGCTAAGTATTCCAGGTTGTTGCTTTCACATTCTGCCTTCCATCTGACACCAGGGCACAATTTTGCCAAATTCTCTGCCACTTTAAAACAAGGATCACCTTTCTTCCAGTTTGTAACAACACATTCATCATTTCTGTTCAAGGCCTCAACAGAAGTATCTTTAGAGTCCATATTTCCACAAACAGTCTCTTCAAAGCAGTTTAGACCTTTGCTATCAAGCACCTCAAAATTCTTCCAGAATCTTCCCATTATCCATTTAAAAAGCAGTTCCAACATGCTTGGTATTTGCAAACTCCGCAGCACCAGCATCCCACTTCTAGTATCAAAATCTGTTCTAGTTTGATAATGCTGCCAGAATGCAAAACACCAGAAATGGATCAGCTTTTATAAAGGGGGTTTATTTGGTCACAAAGCTACAGTCTTAAGGCCATAAAGTGTCCAAGGTAAGTTATCAACAATCAGGTACCTTCACTGGAGAATGGCCAATGGTGTCCGGAAAATCTCTGTTAGATGGGAAGGCACGTGGCTGGCATCTGCTCCAAAGTTCTGGTTTCAAAATGGCTTTCTCCCAGGACATTCCTCTCTAGGCTGCAGTTCCTCAAAAATGTCACTCTTAGTTGCTCTTAGGGTATTTGTCCTCTCTTAGCTTCTCCGGAGCAAGAGTCTGCTTTCAACAGCCATCTTCAAACTGTCTCTCATCTGCAGCTACTCTCTCGCTCCTGTGCATTCTTCAAAGTGTCCCTCTTGGCTGTAGCTCCTCTTCAAACTGTCATTCTCAGCTGCAGTGAGTTCCTTCTGTTTGCCAGTTCATTTATGTGGTTCCAGTGATTTAATTTAGACCCACCCTGAATGGGAGGGGTAACATCTCATGGAAATTATCCAATCGGAGTCATCACCCACAGCTGGGTGGGGTGCATCTCCACAGAAACACTCAAAGAATTACAATCTAATCAACACTGATGTGTCTGCTCACACAAGATTACATCAAAGATAATGGCATTTTGGGGGACATAATACATTCAAACTGGCACACCATACAATAATCCATGGTGTACAATCAACTGTTCACAGTACCATCATATAGTTATGCATTCATCTCCCCAATTTTGAACATTTTACTTACATCAGAAAGAATCAAAACAAGAATAAAAAATAGCAATAAAAATGAACACCCAAATCATCCCCCCATCCCACCCTATTTCTCATTTAGTTTTTGTCCCCCTTTGTCTACTCATCCATCCATTCACTAGATAAAGGGAGTGCAATGCACAAGGTTTTCACAATCACAATCACACTGTCACCCCTTGTAAACTACATTGTTATACACTCGTCTTCAAGAGTCGAGGCTGCTGGATTGGCGTTTGATAGTTTCAGGCATTTACTTCTAGCTATTCCAATGCATTAAAACCTAAAGAGGGTTATCTATATAGTGCATAAGAATGTCCACCAGAGTGATCTCTTGACTCCATTTGAAATCTCTCAGCCACTGAATCTTCACTTCATTTCATCTCACATGCCCCTTTTGGTCAAGAAGGTGTTCTCATTCCCATGATGCCAGGTTCAGACTCATCCCCGGTAGTCATTTCCTGTGTTGCCAGGGAGATTTATACCCCTGGAAGTCAGGTCCCACATATGAGGGAGGGCAGTGAGTTCACCTGCCGAGGTGGCTTAATTAGAGACAGAGGGCCACATCTGAGCAACACAGAGGCACTCAGAGGGAGACTCTTAGGCACAATTATAAGCAGGTTTAGCCTTTCCTTTGCAGTAACAAGCTTCATAAGGGTAGGCCCCAAGATAGAGGGCTCAGCATACCAAGCCACCAGTCCTCAATATTTGTGAGAACATCAGCAACAATCCAAGTGAGGAAGTCCAACACCTCCGCATCCCCCCCCCCCGGTTCCTCAGGGGGTCTCTGCATATATATTTTTATTCTCCCCCCAAATTACTTTGGGATGTGTTGCTGTTTCATTCTAATCTATGCACACCTACCATATCTCACTTCCTATTCAAAGTTCCATGTAATTGTGGTGTTTGAACAAACTGACTGTAGAAGTTATATTGTTTAGAAATTATAGATCCTGCACCAAATAAACTTCTCTTCCCTTGGTCTCACATGGAAGCTGAAGTTTTAACACACAGTCAGTTTCAACCTTTACCCTTTGGCCCTGTTTGCCCTAGTCTTAACCAGGTCTGCTTCATTCATATCTCTAACTGAAGTCTGGGCTCTTTTGCAGCTTTTTTTTTTTATTATTATTTAACAGTTGCTGCATGCAACTGACGTTCTGTTAATACTGACATTCATATCTGCCGAACTCTAGCTCTGAGTTTCAGGTGTCACACCAATACCCAATGTTCCAGGGACCAATCAGGTTAGATCAGCATCTCAGAGTTTGGAGATAGCCATTACAATTCAGGAATAGATTTGACTGCTGTGAGAGCTTACAATCTAGGGCACATTACAATAATCATTTCCCTGTTAGGCTGTGCTCTATGATTCAATTTAGAGTTTACACATTGTAGTTAGTCCATATTGATGAGGCATTATAGGGTTTGCCTTTGTTTCTTGCATACATCACTTAAGATATTGTCTACAGGATACATTCAATTCCTTGTATGTCTCACAGCTTCACTCCTTGCAGTTGCTCAATATTCCATTGTATGCACACAAAAAAGTTCACCATTCTGTTCCTCAGTTGATGTACCCTTAGGCCACCTCCACCCATTGCATATGACGAATACTGCCTCCATAAATACCAGTGTGCAAATGTCCATTCATGTCTCTGCTCTGGGATCTTCCAAGTACATACCTCATAATGAAGTTGCAGGACCTTATGGCCCCACATACTTAGCTTCTTGTGGAACCACCACAATGACGTCCAGAAAGGCTGCACCATTCTGCCTCCTCATCAGCAGTAACTAAGTACATCCCACTTGCCATGTTTTCTCCAGGACTTTTACCCCTATTTATATTTTTTCCTACGATTTTATAGAGAGATATTCACATACCATACAATTACCCACAATGTAGTCAGTTGTTCATGGTATATGTTCAAGTGCTGACTGTGGTAATAAATGTACTGTTGCTTTTTAATAACACTAGTCCCTAGAATGGTAACTTTCTGTTTACTCCTCTTTCTCTCCCCGCTATACTGAATGCTAATTGATGGCAGGTACCACACCTACCTTAGTAATCCCTGAACCCTCAGCATTCAACACTTATCTTTGTATGCATAGTTAATGTTCAATAACTATTTGCTCAATAGCTGAATAAATGTCAGTTTTTATTTATTCATTTTAATAAGTACATTAAATGTCCCTCAGCTACCCAGATATTTCTATTATAAGTTATGATTGATAGTTCCCTGTTTATTTTAAGCCAGGAATAAACCAAACTCTCAGGAAAGATTTTTGGGAGATTAGGCTTATTTTATTGTATGGATCAGATCTTAAATCACTACCTTAGTGTGGTATAGAAAAAGAAGTTATGGACTGGAAGTGAGATGTGCCAGTTTGGATGTATTATGTCCCCCAAAAAGCCATGTTCTTTGATGCAATCTTGTGGGGACAGAGGTATTAGTGTTGATTAGATTGGAATCCTTTGATTGAGTGTTTCCATGGAGATGTGACTCAATCAGCTGTTGGTAAGACCTTTGATTGGATAACTTCCATGGAAGTGTTACCACATCTATTCAGGGTTGGTCTAGTTAAATCACTGGAGTCCTATAAAAGAGTTCACAGACAGAAGAAGCTCAGAGCAGCTAAGAGTGACATTTTGGAAGCAGCTGAGAGAAACATTTTGGAGATGGCCACTGAAAGCAGACTTTTGCTGACACTTTGGAAATGCTAGTCCAGAGTTTGCTCTGGAGAAGCTAAGAGAGGACAAAATGTCCCAAGAGCAGCAGTCTGAAGAACACACAGGAGTCGAAAGAGAGCTGAAACACAACCTGGGATTAGCAGGCACCAGCCACGTGCCTTCCCAGCTAACAGAGGTTTTCCAGACGCCATTGGCCTTCCTTCGGTGAAGGTATACTCGTGTTGAGACCTTAATTTGGACATTTTCATGGCTTTAGGCTGTAAATTTGTAACCAAATAAACCCCCTTTAAAAAGCCAATCCATTTCCGGTATTTTGCATAATGGCAGCATTGGCAAAATGGAACTTGCGGTGACTCAATTTCACATAATAGATCTATCAGTCCTAATCTAGGAATCAATGACTATAGTATAAGATCGTTCTTTCTACCCAGCAAGCATCAAGTAAACTTAACTATTAGCAATCTCATCAATCATGCTTTTAATCAGGTAGTCTTGATCTTGGAAGACTAGGAAAGTTTATTTACCTGGCTAAGTAGGGAATGGGCTCAAGAAGTTATATCCATTTCCAGTGTTGTGTGTAGTGAATTTTATGTAGTGACTCTCTTTTTCTCTATTCATTCTTCCCTTGCCTATGAAAACATTCATGGATTCTTTTTTTCTCTTATTTTGCTTTCCTCTCTTCCATTTGTCTGCCCCAACTCTCAGCACCTCCACTGCATTATTAACTGAGGCTTGTCCAATTAAGAGGCTCCTGGACCTATATATTTCATAGTTGCTCATCAGCAATGAGGTTGGCAGGCCTGAGAGAAACCACAGTCCCTGAGACGCTGGCTGCATGAGCTAACAGGAAGAGAAGAGCAATGAAAGGAGGTTGTGAGAGAAATCAATAGGCTCCCACTGGCCCCACATGTCCACCAGCATCTCGTTGCTGTTGGAGAATCACTTCTGTGATTGTAGCCATCATTACTGTGGTATTTATCTCTCTCCTGCTTGTCCATCAAATACCTGCTAGAGTCGGGAGCCTATTTTGGCTCTGGCATTAAAAGCACTTTTAATTCTCTCTGGGTAAGATTTCCAGTCTTTTCTCCTCCTGTTTCCTCATTACAAGCCAGAGGTTACATTTTATTTAGCTGGCTGACCAAAGCTCTGAAGTATTGCCTATACATGTATGGGGTTGTTGGCATTTGTGGGGCGGGGGCTGGCATTGCAGCATCCATGGAGTATTGATTTTAATGATGCAAAAAATTAATTTCTTCCATTTCTGAGTTTCAAAGACTCCATGCATGGATAAATGAATGCTTTGTCTCTCTACCCTGATTGAAAACTTTCTGTTGTCCTCCTAAACATTTTATTCAACAAATATCTATTGAGTGGGTTGTGCCGGGTATTTATGCCTTGGTTTTATTGATCAAGGCTGCCTCTCATGCTAATTTTAGATAGATTCTGCCTATGATTTGTCCCAGGCACTACACCTCCCTATGGCAGCCACAGCCCCTAACTTCCATTTCTGTAGTCATTTATTTATCTCCATGTTTCTCAAAGTGTGGTATACAAGCCGTCTGACTCAGAAAAGCTACTAGAGTATAGTAGCCAGCAGCATGGCCTCTATAGCTAATTGAATCATGCCTTGGCCATCTACAAGCTATGACTGGGCAAATCCCTTAACCATTTAGAGCAGTGCCTGATAGAGTAAGCCCTGAATAAATGTTAACTATCAGAATCTTGCAGAGTTCCTGTGAAAATGCAAATTAAGAGATGATGAAGTGGTGGGCTGGGTATCTGCATCTATAGCAAGGGTGGTTCCTATTTATCAAAACTTGAAGAATTGCTGAGTCTTATATCCTCCCCTTCAATTTCTTCTCACCACTATCAATGACTGTGTTCAAATCCCATCCTGATGTTTTACAAGGTGTAATTTAGGCAAGTTGCTTGAGCTTCCTGAGCCTCAAGTTTTTCACATGAATAAAATGGGACAAAAATTCCAATAATATAGTATGCACAATGAAATGTTAGCTGTCATTAACTACCATGCATCAGGCATTGTCTTATGTCATTTACCTCTCTTCGTCACCTTGTAAGGTAGGTAGGTATCATCCTGCCCTTTAATAGATGAGTAGACTGAGGCTCAGAGTGGTTAAGCCATTGCACCCAATTTCACAGATAGTAAGTGGCAGAGCCAGGGTTTAAATGAAAGACTGCAAAGGTATCAAAAATCTACTACAACTTTTACTGCAGCTTCTGATACCAACTGTATTAGTATCAGAAATTTCATTCAGTAAGTGCAAATAGCCACCAATTAAATTCTGACTCAAACTACCCAGAATTAGGTCAGACTCCATAGGTTAAGGGCAATCCTCTACAAGATTGTCCTTCAGATACCAGTGGAAAGTTTGTGGACCCAGGCCACCCACACTTCTGATCAACTGGGTACAAATTAAGACAGTTCCCACCACCCCTTTGGATCTAATAATTTCCTAGAACAACTCACAGAATTCACTGAAGGTACAATACTTACAATTATAGTTTTATTATAGTAAAAGGGTACAAATTAGGAAAAACCAAAAGAAGCAATGCATGGGGCAAGGTCTGGGAGGGTCTCAAATGCAAACTTCTATGCCCTCTCCACATGGAGTCAGAACTGGTCACCCTCTGACACAACAGTGGTGTCTTTTCTCAATCACAGAAACTTACTGGGGCTTCCAGTGTCCCAAGTTTGCATGGAGTTTCTTTTCATAGGCGTGACTGATGGAATCAATGCCCACATGGTTGAGTTCAATCCACAAATTCGCAGCCCTACCCCACCCTCATTCCCCACCCAGAGGTCAGGGAGATGGGGTTGATGTGAGGTGGCTCAAATCCCCAACCCTCTGATCACCTAAGTTCATCTCTGGGGTGGGGCCAGCCCCCATCCTAAACTGTTGGCCTCTCCTTTTCATCTAGTTAGCACATGAACTATCAGGTATGGGCTTGTGTCCACCATGAAGAACAATAGACACTCTAAATAATGAGAAATTCCAAAGATTCAGAGCATGCTTCCCCGGGAAATGAGGACAAAGACCAGCCAAATTTTTCATTATGCTGCAAAACTATTTCCCAAATCTTGACCCTATACCAGTAAGTTAGTTGGCCTTCCATTTTCTCTAGGGTATTCCCTAGTTAAGTTTCACTTTTGATTGAAAAAAAAAAATGAAGATAATGTCCCCAGAAGAGGATGTTTCTGAAATCAGGAAGCAGGTAGAGAATTCTCAATATTATTTTCTTCTTAAGTTTTATGTTTATGTTCCATGTTCCTAAAACAGCACAGGCAATTTTGGGAAAGATCACCACTATGAACCCTTAACAAGCAAAGTTGCCAGAGTAGAATGTTCTCTGTGTCTGTGTATCCCACTATCTGTCTTTGGCAACAGAGTGTTTCAGATAGTCTTCTGTGGATAATGAAGTCCCACTGGAGTTGTATTAATTTATCTATTTTTTTCCTCAACCCTATTTCTTCAATCCTACTTGTTACTATTCAATTGGTATCTTATGTGTTAGAATAATTGATAAAACAAGGCAGTAAGGCTCCCTGGCACTTACTTTAGTGGGAAATACAGACAAAAATTAGTTTTAAAAAAACTCCAAAACAAAACACATGATACAATCCTAATTGATTTTCATAGTTTCCATGAAAGAAATAAAGAAGGTCCATTTAATGGCAAGAATGTAGTTGAAGGACTAAGAAATGGAACTAAAGAATCTTCATCTGAAATTATCAAGTTACTCAGATTTTGACTCCACTTCTAATTCTAAACTGTTTATGGTGGCACTGAAACACCTACTGCTATACTTTCGTATCTTCATGGACTCCCAATATACATCCCTGCCCTTGGACCTTAAGTTAAGAATATCTCATCTAAAGCAATGGCAAGAGCTCTGAAAACAAGATCTCTTCAAAGACCAATATCTACAACAGTCAAAGTACATGGTTTTCCTCTGAATTAAACATGGTTTGCTCTGGTTTTGGCATCCTCATCATTTTCTTTTTTAAAAATGTAAAACAACTTCCCTTCTATGGTAGTCATTAGGAAAATAACCCCAGAGTAGTTCTTGCACTGGAGAAACCATAAGCCTTAATCCCAGGCTACATTTAATTGATAGCAGACAGTGTCGCCCGGCGCTTGAGTTGGGCACTTATCCCTCAAAATAGCCAATTCACAGGTTGGTCGGGGTCTGGCATAAAAGATAAGCTGGGCCAATCAGACTTCTCCTCTAAGAAATTTGAACTAGCAAACACTTGGAATGTACTGTAGATAGCTGTGGGGAAGCTAGGATGAAAGTGCTCCTTGAGTTCATAGAGGGGGGTGTCCTGGGATATTCTGAACAAGTCATGTGATGAGGAAACCACTGCTGTGAGTAAGAAAACTCTGTGATTAAAAGAAGATAGAGAGTAAAGGGTAATGAAGGGCCGCTTAAGTATCGTAATTAGAAAAAGGGAAAGAAACATAGCGACGTAGAGGACACCTAAATTATATTAATTGGCAGAGACCTGGAGTTTTCTGTTCTTCCAACCAAAATGTTCATTAACCCTGAACTACTATATCCAACTCCGTCCCCAATCCTATTTAACTTCTGTATCAAAGACCCCCAAACCTCATAAATATCCTAACTTTTTATCTTCCTCAACTGCCAAGACTTCACTAAGGTTTTGTCTAGGAGTAGGACCTCCCTTTACCACACAGTAAGAATAAACTCAGCTTTTTCTTGTCAACAGGTTCTTGCCTCTTTCAATTTCCTTTGGCAATGTATATGAGACTGGCTTTGGGAAAAAAAAAAGTTCCCATGTAATTCCAGAATTGTGTCTTCTACTTTTTTTCACTCACATTATACATCATAAGGCTCTAAGGCTCTGTCAAATGACCTTAATTGGGACTTTATCCCTTATCCAAACCCCGTTATTATTATTCTGTAATTCTTACATCATGCCATTTTTTCTCACTCCCCTTTTAAAATGGAGACTCTTTTTGCTCCCATTTTATTTCTATGGTCTCTGGCCTGTTTCAGGGTGATCCTCTTCTTCATCTCTGTAAATATATCTCTATTTTATTTTTGTTTCAAATTGCAATAGTTTGAAATCTATAGTAGATCAAACCTTTATTAAAATTCCTTTCAAATAGTGTTAACATTCAGCTGAGATGCCAGAAAAAAAAGATGATGTTCTTTCCTCTATGTATGTGTGTGTATGTGTGTGCAATGCCAAAAGAGAAATTAACACACAGAATGTCTACAAACATCAACCCTTTCACCATCTAGCAATGAAATTAAAAAAGAAAACCAAGGATAAATTCAGGTCCATATTTCACAAGAAGGGAGTGAGGATCTCTATTTCCAATGCAACAGAAATGCAAAGAGAAGGAAATCAATGCAAACCAGTATGTCTTGGATCAGCACATTTTAAAACAAAATGTACCTTTGTATCTAAAAATCTGAGAGCCATGAATATTTAACAGAGAGAGAAAAGAATGATTTTGTCAGCGTGTAAAGCAAGTCCCAGGGAAGCTTAAATTCTGCTGCCTTCTATTAGCTTCTCTGCTCAGTAAACAAAATGAGTCATTCAGAGGGAAGGAGGGAAAGGAGGGAGGGACTGGGGGAGGCAGAGTGAGAGGGGACTTCTGATGCTTAGGAAGGGGCAGAATCTGGAATGGTAGCAGAGGTGGGGACAACGATGACGTTTAATGCCGGCCCGTGGTCATGAGCTCTCTGGCTGGGCATAGAGCAGCTGGAGACAGTCCGTGAAGAGAATTTTCAAAATCCTGGCTATTCTGGAAGCCGAAAGAAGTGGGGAGTGGTTATTGTAATAAAGGGATCTAAGGGATTGATTTGGCTGCTCCGAGATGCAGGCCTTGTCCAGTTTATCTCTCTAAGGCTCTCTTTCCTCATCTCTTAAAGGGTAGTAATACCAGCTCCCTGCTTTAGAAGAATATCTTGGGAATAAGTGGGGTGCATTAGCCAAAATCCATGCTCAATATTTGATGGGTGTATCTGAAGCCACTCTAGGGAATATTTGAGCAGCTTACCAGCTTTGTGGGGAGAAGATTCTTAATGTGGCATAATTCAGGACTTTTATTACGGCCCAACCCCTGTCATTATGACTCATATAGTGTTCCCAGGAGCTCGCCTGGTACCCAGGAAACAACATCCTGCAGGCTAATGATATATTGATTCTTTGCATAAGAAGACTGTACCAAAGGGAAATGCTGATCAGTGGGCTGGGATGGTGTAAGTGGGTGTGTAGGTGCATTAAGCAATACTAATCAACACGTTCGGCTACTCCTCCAAATTCTTTCCCCCCATCTTCCTGTTAAGCTTCAGACGGGCATTTTATTTCCTTAACTTTTAACAGGTGAATTTTGCAGCAGACAGTATAGTGTGTGTAATAAACATTTGACTGGGAATCAAAGCCTGGGTTCTAGTTCTGAGTCTGCAATGAATACCACTCTTGAATTTGAAAAAGCTACTTCCAATTTCTTGTTTTCTGAGCATCAGTTTCTCAATCTGTAGGAAAAAGAAACTTCTGCAGTTCCTTGTGTAATAGGAGGAGGGAAGACACTTTCACCTTGAATAACATATATACCTTCCTTCCTGTTTATTATTTCTTCCCAACCACTCTGAGTTTAGAGACTATATTTCAAGGCTATAAGCCTTGAGCATAAGCTACAAGCCCTGCTGGAGGCTGTCACAGCCTGAACCAACCATTAACTAATTAAGAAGATGGAAATCAAGTTGTCAAAAACCTCTAAAACTAATAAGTCCTAGTAAATCATAAGTTGTTTTTTGTTGGTGGTGTTTTTTGATTTGGTTTTTTTTCTTTTTAATTTAAGTAGCCTCGCAGCAATCCTGCCACTTCAAGGCCAGACACGCTTAGCAGAAGGTATCAGCAGATGACCTGAAAGGAATATTTCTCATTAAATCCTCTAGCCCTGAGGCTATCACTTCATTCAAAACTTGTCCTTGGTGACTTAATTTTACAAGAAAATGCAGACATTCAGAGGCAATAAGGAGAAAGCATCAGGGCTCTTTCCTAGCAGTCTCTCTAGCCCTCAGGCAATTAGTCTAGAAGCAAAAGTCCTTTATGCAAAGGGACACTTAACACCCATCATTTATCTGCCTAAACTGGCTAATTCCTCCTTATGGCTTCTTGGTGATCAAACCAGAGCAAAGGTGCTGTCTTTAGGAAGGTTGATTTTGTACCAGCTGAAATATGGGAGCCACCAGGTAGTCATTGAATAATGGATGTTCAGGGCTTGTCGTATTACAGATAGAGACGAATGGCACAGTAGCATCTTACTGGGAACATACCTGCAGGTAAAATGCACCAACTATAGAAGTAATATGAATAGAGTCATATATCAAATAGCTGCAGAATTCCCATTCTGGGTTCACATTTGTATTTGAGCTCAGGGGACAATGAAGTGAAAAGACAAGCCCTCCCTCCATGCAAGTGCAAGTTGCCCAGCATCTGCAGCATGCACATCTGGACTTATGAGGGAAGGCCATGCCAGGCAAAGGGAACGCCATGTGTAAAGGTAGGAAGGTCGGCAAAATAATAATGTGTTTTCTTTTCTTTCTTTTTAAAGAAGTTTGGTGTGAAGAAGCACTGCCCAGATGCTTGTCTGACCAACAACAACAACCAAAACAACAACAAAAGTTGAAGCATTTATGACCCCGTTGAGGAGAGCCATTATCAAAGGTTGATCGAGTATGTTGACTGGATGCAAACAATGGAAATGTCATTCTGCAAATTGTGGAGAAACTATATAAAAATGCTAGTCATGGGCAGTAAGGATGGGCAGACAGTAGAGGTAGGAAATGAATGAATAAGGATGTCATTTCAATAGTATAGGGTAGAAGGTAAAACCTTGAACCAGGATGGTGACAGTTGAGATAAATAGCATGTAAGAGACATTTAGGTGGTGGAGTTGGTACAGTTTGTGATTGATATGGCAGTGGATGAGAAACAGCAAGAGATATTTTACTGTATTTTAGCTATAATTGAAACTTATCCATTCAAATAAAGTAATGTTCCTGTTTTTACAGATTCTTTTGGTGCCAATATATGTGTTAATCCAGCTGATAGTGCCATAAAACAATGTGATAGTCTTTTGTGTTTGCACGTTAGTAGGAATTGAATAGCAGTCAGTTTTTTTCTTAGATTTTCTAATCAAATCCATTGAGCTTCACTGGATATTCTAAGCAAAGCATATGTGTTAAGGAAGAGAATAGGAAAAGGCCACATGACTCCGTCCAACTTCTGCAGCAGATCCTGTCAACCTGTTGTGGACTGATTCCCTTAAAAAATGAGTACATTATGATGGGGATACCAGCTTTGGAAACTGTGTCTTCAGGGTTCCCAAGACAGCTCAGGAAGAGGCCTAATGTATGTTTTAATAATCATTTTGACTGTATAAAATTCCTTTAATCTTTGGCATTGCGGGGCAGGTAATGCCAAGATACATGAAGAATTCTTATGTTGAGGAGAAAGAGTAGATCTGGTAGTCAAAGTGTCACATATTATAAAAGAGTGATTAATGGCTTAGTTGTTTATTCATTAATTAGATAAGTCTTAGTTACTAAGTTTAAAGCATTGTAAATGGTGCAGTGGTTATAGAATGGAGAGTCTAGAAGTGAATATCAATTCAGGTGATGAGTATTCTGATAGGAAGGAGTAGATATCACATGTGTCCAGCCATGAATTAAGTTCCCTATTAAACTAGGGCTAACTACCTCATTAGCAGAGTGACAAGATAGGAAATGCATAACAGAAGCTCATTTGTCAACTAATATGAATTATTTACCTCTGATTCAGACACTGAGCTAGGTTTGTGGTGGATTTAGGATGAATCAGACATGATTCTCCTCTGGGCATTTGCAGACTAGTCATGGTAAGAATGGACACACATAACTTTGACATTAATGTCACTTGCTAACTATGATAACATAGAAGAATTGCTATGTGACTTGACCAGAAAGTGAGGTAGATCCAACTGAGTGATCCATTAGCAAAGGCTTCAGTAAAGGGGATGGCATTTAAGGTGCACATTCAAGAAAACATAGATAAAGGGGACTAAAGATAGGGAGGGGAATGGGAAGTTATTGTTTAGTAGGTACAGAGTTTCTGTTTGGGGTGATGAAAAGACGCAATAATGGATGACATTGATGGTAGCACAACATTGTGAATGTAACTAATACTACTAAATTGTACGCTGGGCAGTGGTTAAAAGGGAAAATTTTCTGCTGTACGTATGTTACCACAATAAAAAGTAAGAAATAAAAATAAAAATAGGTTTGGGAACACAATAATAGAGGAATGAGTTTTATCGGGTTTTGCTATGCGAAGGTTAGCTAACTGGCATCCACAGCTGTACATCAGACCCCGAAGCACCTGATCTTGACCCTGTACCCATTACCACTGCCTTGACTCAGCACCTCCTTGACCCTCTCCTGCAATGTCCACAGCTCTTCACACCACTCTCCTTATTTCTTCTCTAATGTCTCTCTTATGTTTCCTGCACATTGAGTGGTCATCTTTCTATGAAACAGACTTCTGTGTGCATTTTCTGGCTAGGTATTTCTCGTATTTCCTTTGACTAAAGAATAAAGCCCATTTTTAGGAAATATACAGGGAAGTATGTGTTCCAGGAGCAAGATGTACGCAATTTACGTTCAAACACTTAGAAAATAGATAAGTAGATAGATAGATAGATAGATAGATAGATAGATAGATAGATAGACAGATAGATAGTAGATAATGATAGGTCAGTAAGTAGGAAAGTAGATAGGTAGGTAGATAGGTAGGTAGGTAGGTAGGTAGATGACAGAATGATACTGCAAATACGGCAAGATGCTAAACTTGGTGGATCCGGGTGTCTGGATTGGGGTATGTTGGAATTCTCTGTATGAGTTTGGTATTATTTTTGCAATTGTACTGTAAGTTAGAAATTATTTCAAAATAAAAAATTTAAGGAAAACAAAAAAAGAATAAAGTCCAAGTGTGATAATCTAGTTCCAATGTACTGAGCAACTACCATTTAACACTTACAACCCTGGTGCAGCTACCCAAAACTTTTTCTTTATTTTTCTCTAAATTTCTTTTGCAGCTACGTGAATTTTTAATATTCTGAACCTCTGCCTAGAATGGTCTCCTTATTCTTCATGGACTGAAAAATTCCTATTCACCCTTGTAAGACTTAGTTTAATTGGCACCTTTTCTGCTGTGTCTTCTCTGAATTCCAGATGCACCTTCATTTGTATTTCTATTATAGTACTTATCACATTGTTTTGGAATTATCTCTTTATAGACCCCTATGGTATGATAAGTTCTTGGAAAGAGGAAACTTACCTGCATTTTATATATCATTTAAGAATCTTTTAAATTTTAATTATTATTTTTTGATATCCCAAGTCTATATATTATTCATAAAATAATAATTTATAGGTTTTTTGGTTTTCCAATTGTAGCCTGACTGCAATGGTGCTCAAAAATGATTACTGAATGGATAATAAGGAAAAGTGTAATGGTATGCTAGAAATAGTTTCCTCCGCCAGTTCCATTACAATTCCTTGTGTAACATTATACAAGTTTCTAGACTTATTCAAGGTTCAGTTTCATTATGAGTAAAATAAGGATAATACTAGCTCATTGTGAGGATTAAGTGAAATAATGATTGGCTCAATTCCTGGCATATAGTAAGCTCTTAATAAATTATTTATATTAAAACTATTGCTACTAATTACTGTTTTAACCTGAGCAAGTCTCAACCTCCATAAACTTTATTTTCTCCATTTTTAAAGATTAAAAAAATGGTAATAAAATTTCCATCTTGTTCTGCTTATATGACTTCAGTGATTACTAAATTAAATATTATATGTTCAAGTACTTTAAAAAATATAGCAAACCATATAATTGCTAATAGTAATTATTACACGTCTCAGAACCTCGGGTCACTAGGAAAGGAGGATGTGGCTTACTCACTTTCTGTAACTAAAATGGAAATTATTAACAAAAACTAAGAATTTTTTTTTCTAGTTCCTACTGAATCACCCAAGGTTAAGAATTGTAGTTAAGATTAATAGTCAAATTTCTTTTCAATCATCACTCACATTATAAACCACTTGCTGGGTTTTACTCCTGTTCCAGTAACTGCCTAATGTAAGTGGAATTATTAGCTGCAGTTCTGCCTCAAAGTCCACATTTATATCACCATAGTTAGTCTGGCTTAAAATCACCTGATAGGATGATTAAAGGATGTTTCTGACAAGAGTTTTCCATTCATGATTTAAAAGCAACCAGTTCTTAAAATATTTCCCAAGTTATTGTAAAATCTTCAATGATACTGGAGTAGACAATGAAGCACTGATTTTTCCTTTACCAATAATTATTCAGGGTGCCCAAACATTTAGCAATAATTCTAATTGTTAAAATAGCAAACCATATACACATATCTACTCAAAAGCTTTATCTCCCAGAAACCCATAAGCAGATGGTGAAATAATGGAAATTTCTTCCATGAAGGCATTGCTGAATACTCAAGTCTACATCATTTATTTCTATTCCTATTAAACCTAGTACATTCTACTGGATTTCTCTCTTGTCTGCCTTACAATGGGATTGGAACCACTCCAGGTGCATATTCAGCTGGCTGACTTACTAGCCAAAACAACTTAAAAATTACAAACCCAGTTTCTTTCTCTGTGAAATGAGAATAATAATGTTGTCCTGACTACTCAAAAGAGCTTGTGTGGTTCAAATGATATATTGCAGGTGAAAGTAATTTGCAAAATGAAAATAATTATTCAGATATTACCTAAATATTGGTATTCCACAGGTTAAAAAAAAAATCTTTAGCTCTTCTTTTCTGGTTGTATACACCGTCCCTATCCATGCATGTTTCCTCCCATGGGCTTTTAATCACCATTTAGAGTCCAACAGTTATGAAATGCATGCCTGTACCCCATCTCTCCTCTTGAGATGGAAACCCATATATCATATTGGATAATCTAAAAGTATACCAAATTTTAACAGCTCCATGTTTTAGAACATCATGTTTTCCTTTTTTTCTCAAAAGCAATTTTATTCACACACCATACAATCCATCCACCACATGCAATCAATGGCTTTTGGAATGATCACAGAGTCGTGCTTTCCTCACCACAATCAATTTGAGAATATTTTCGTTGCTCCAAAAAAGAGAAACCCCATACCCTTTATACCACCCTATTATTGACACTTAGCATTGTTCTGGTACCTTTGTTACAGCTGATGGAAAAATATTATAATATCACTGTTAACTATACTCCATATTTTGTATTAGTTGTATTTTTTCCTATAAACCACTCTATTATTAACACTTTGTAGTAGTGACATACATTTGTTCTAGTTCATGGAAGAACATTCTATTTGTGCTATTAAATACCTTCGTCATCCACAACAGGGTTCACAACATTTTACCGACCCATGTTTCATCCTCTAGCTTTCCTTCTAGTGACCTACACAACCATAAATTTCCCCTTTCAACCATAATCATTTGCATGATTTAGCAACGTTAATTACACTCACAATAATTTGCTGTCATCATCTTTATCCATGTCCAAACATTTACAATCAACCTTATTAAAAATTATGCACAAATTAAGCATCAGCTCCCCATTCTCTACCCTCATTCTATCTTCTGGTAACCTGTATTCTAAATATTAGCTCCATGAGTTTGCTCATTATATTTAGTTCATATTGATGAGATCATACATTATTTGTCCTTTTGTGTCTGGCTTATTTAACTCAATATAATGTCCTCAAGGCTCATCCACACTGTCGCATGCATCAAAACATCATTCCTTTTTACAGCTGAGTAATATTCCATCATGTGTATATTCCACATTTTATTTATCCATTTATCAGTCAATGGACACTTGGGCTGTTTCCATCTTTTGGTAATTGTGAATAATGTCACTGTGAACATCAGTGTACAAATGTCTGTTCATGTCCTTGCTTTCAGTTCTTCTGGGTATATACCTAGTAGCAGGATTGCAGGATCACATGGCAGTTCTATACTTATTAAATCATCATTTTCTCTCCATATGGGTGTTCTTTTTTCTGGGTTTCCCACCTCAATGAATTGTGTATGCCCAACCACCTGGTATTGCAGCCCTTAGCCAAGTATTTTCCGTTTTTCCTTCACCCTTACTCCATACTTCCAATCATTCATTAAATCTGGTCAAACACCCCTCAACTCTGACTACTCCTCCAGTCCAGATCACTTAACAATCTCCCTATTGGCTTGTCTACCTCCTGAAATCTGACAAGACTCTCTCCAGTAAGTTCTGCCACAAAAAGGGCTTTATAAATCAATTTGATCTGTTCTATCTCCTTCTTAAAGCCCATAAATAACAACCATTGTCCCCAGGGTAATTTTCAAACTTGAATGTGGCTCATGAACCCTTTAGAGCAGTTCTAATTTAATAAACATACACATCACCTGGGGATATCTTGTTAAGATAAAGTTTTTGATCCAATGGCTCTGAGGTTAGGGTCCAAGATTAGGGGGAGGTGAGTGAGGTAACTCAGCTGAAACATTTAAGGAGGTGTTGGTGCTGACCCTGTGTTTGCATGAGCCTGAGAGTGTATGCCTCCTTAAATTTTACACCTTAGGTGGCTCACTTATTATGGTAGGCTGAATAATCCACCTCCACACTCCAGAAACACCCATGTTCTAATCCCCAGAATGCTACCTTACCTGGCAAAAAGCTGTTTGAAGATGTGATTAAGTTAAGGATCTTAAAATGGGGAGATTAATTTGGAATAGCTGAGTGAACCCAATGTAATTACAGGGGTCTCTACGAGAGGGAGGCAGGAGGATCATAGTGAGAGAAGATGTGATGGCAAAAGCCAAGGTCAGAGTGACGAAGGACCATGAGCAAGGAAAGTGGGCAGCCCCTAGGGGCTGGAAAAGACAAAGAAATGGATTGTCCCCTAGAGTATCCAGAAGGAATGCAGCCCCACAGCCCCTTTGACCCATTTTAGATGTATGAAATACACAACTGTAAATAATAAATTTGTGTTGGTTTAAGCCATTAAGTTTGTGGTAATTTGTTACTGCAGTAACAGGAAAGTAATATATTTGCCAAGATTCCAGGTGATTTTGATGCTGTTGTTTCTAAGACCACATCTTGTATACTTAGCTTCATATCTCAGGATTCCTCCCCTTAAACTCTACCTTCTACTATACTAAATATTTCCATTGTTTTCCATTTTGGGACACATACTGTTTCTTCTTCCTGAAGTGGTCTAAACCCCTAACCTTTTTTGTCTCTCTGACTTTTACTTGTCCGTATACACCCCTTTCTCCAGAATGTCTTCCCTGACTTTGAAACAATTGATTGGGTGCCTATCTTCTCCCCTTCCATAGCTCCACTGAACCTTCTTCTTTAGTGTTTTATCAGTTGTTAGAAATAATATTTTGTTTAGCTGCATAGCTCTACAACCAAGATTTGTGGGTTAAAATAATATGGATTTGTTTATTATTTCAGGCCAAGAAATAAATACATATCCTACCCTAGAGTAGATGTTTAATAAATATCTGATGAATAAATGAAAGAATGAATGAATGTTAAAATTTGTATTCATCTACCTTCTTAAATCAAACTTGAAATCCTAAAAAGAATGTCTCCTACTTCACCTGTAACTCTGACTTTACCTTGTAGTGCACTATACTCAATAAATATGATTTAATATCAATAAAAGCAGACAGTTTGATTTCACATTAGTGATTTAATGAATAATTGTTAATTATGCTCCTGCTAGGTGCTATGAATTTAGTGGTGAACCACAATAAAATCCCTGCCTTCACAGCATTTATAGTTTAGGTATTTTTAGTATTAAACAAATAAAATTACAAGAAGTTTGAAAATGTGGCAAAGGGAAAGAACAAGTGTGGGAAAGAGCAAGGGTCTATGAAAGCCAAACTCAAGGACATCTGGTGATTCTAATTAGTGGAGAAATACAAGTAATAGTAAGAGGAGAAAAGAACATCAGAGGCATGAAACAAAAGGAAATTTGAAGTAGGAAAAAAAAAAAAAAAAAGCTGCATCTGTGGGAAAATAAACCAAACTTGGGTTTGAATCCTGCTTCTTGCCAGCTGTGTGACCATAGACAAGTTACCTTGCTGGGCCTTAATCTGCAAAGTGATCTTAGCATTTCCTGACTCTCCAAGTCGTGGATTGCATGACCTCAACCCACTCAAGCTGCAAGCCCCCAGTGATGCTGCCTGCCTGGATCTGAGAGTGCCACAGAAGGCAGTTCTTGGCCCTTTCTGCTGTGACAGCGACATTTCCCTCTCCCCATGATGAGGGCTTTTTGCCATGGCTGCATGGATGAGTGCCTCTGGAGGTAACTCCAGTAGGAAGGGGGGCTTGTAAAAGGCTGAGAGGAGCAGGCAGGCATTAGTGAGCAGCAACAGGTCACAGAAGAGGAGGGCACCCTCTCACAGTCTAATGCATATGGACAGGGGTGTGATGCGGAGGCAATTGGGATCTGTCTTCAGTGTTAATTAACCTTTATCACCCTTACATTGCAACAGACAGTAGCAGTTCTCTTATTCCCAAGAAGGGGACATAATTAGAACAGAGGGAGAAAATACAGATGTAAAGAAATAGAATACTCATTCACCTCCAAGGATGGCTCATGCCAACGAATTGTGCTTGGCGAAGCTGGGAGCAATTTTACCTTTTTATCTAAGGGTTTCTTTCAAGCCCTGGTAAGTCAGACATTAAAAAGTAAAGAAGGAAACTGGAGAGGCTGCCTAGAATCAAACCTTCTCTTGCCTTTGTTTTTCTAATGTCTAGTAGTTTTTGGAATATAGTAGATGCTCAATCGATGTTTTAACTGAATCTGTGCATAATTTCACCCTTCAAGACTACAAAGCCCCAAAAACCAAAGAGGATACCAAGAGGCCATAGAAATCTTGAGTGCCAGAGCTGGAAGAGACTTTAGAAACATTTAGAATCATCTTGTCAATTGGACCCTGGTTTTTGGAGAGGGAGAAAGACGAGCCTAAAGCCACACAGCTGATCAACAACACGGCTAGAACTAGAACCCAAGTTTATACTTATTTATGATACCACAATGAGTTCATCATCCTCCACCAGAACTGCGTTTCAATTGTACCATTAAGGAAGAAGCAATGGCTGGGACCTGTAGCAGGTGTAAATATGGATTAGTGAATAAGGTAGGCAATTTGACTAAATTGAGCACAGATTGGAGAAGAAGCTGGGTCAAATTCAGTCTGTATGTAGGTCAGTCTAGGAGGGGACATTGGGCAGCCAAGGCACCATGAGGAATGGGTGGTGCAGAGAGATCATTTAGGCAAAGAAATTTAAAGAGCTTTTTTAAGGGGAGCTTTCTTTGATGGTGTGAGGACCATCTGTACATTTATTTTCAAGGTTATGAAAGGTCCAGTGAGTTTCTACTTTTTATGGAGAATTTCTCTCTAAACAAAACAAAACAAAACAAGACAAACAGAAAACCTCACTTCCTTTGTCATACTTAGTTCTAGTATTCATGGAGTTTCTAATGGATATTCTAAAGAGCTTCCATGGTATTATTTTCTGAGAAGCCGCCATCTACCGGAAAACATCCATATTCCACAGCACAACAGAAAAGCATATCATGTTCTGCTCTGGTTCCACTCTGCCAACCAAGGGTCAACATTGGACAATTGACCCAAATCAAGTCAATCAAAGTTCTTCTCACGGTTGTTTTGAACTCTAGAGTGAGTCTTTCTCCCATGACAAAAATGACAGGATGTGAGCCTCTGCATATCAGGAACCATATTTCCCATCACCAGGAGGAATTAGCCTAATGTACAGAAAGAATCAGAGACAAGAGGTAGACAGACATCCCTGGTGGAGCTTGTGTCACTGGTCCCCATAGCATCTGAGGCTCATCTTCACCCCCCCCTTTCAAGAGTTTTGTCACTTTAAACACTCATGGATTCTGAGGGGCATCCATTTCCTTAAGTTATTTGATTTGTTTCCTCTCTCCTTCAACAAAAAGAGATCTGATTGAAATAGGAATAAGAATGAAAAAATAATTTCAATTTTTCCATTCATATATCAATTTATTTGAAATCATATACAATCATACACACTTTGCATATGTCTCTGAGGGACTGATATTACATTTTATCTCATTTTACAATGTGATAAAAGCAAGCTTAGAGAAATTAAGTGACATGTTCAAGGTCATATAGCAAGGAAATATCATTCTATGATGTCTGTCCCTACTCGGGGAGCTTTCATTTCATTGGAGGTCCAGAAATAAATAAATGAATCACAGAAATGACCCAAAATAAGCAAGCAGGCACACATAAATTGGCAAGAATCAAGAAAATAGTTTCATAGCTGAAACATTTGAGACAAGTCCTAAAATATGTCCAAATGATATTTCTATTCACTAGATCAACATGAGCAAAAGCAAAGTGAATGGAAGTGTAAAATGTGTCAGGAATGTAGTATTCATGGAGCCATGCAGTGGGAATGAGACCATAAAGTTATTTAGGAACCATGTTACTGGAGTGCTTAGAATCACCTAAGGAATTTGCATGTTATTCCATAGCATTACTCCACAATAGAACACTTTGAGAAGGGAGGCGGGTTCTTCACAAATTGTGTGGGTCAGATAGAGATGGGAGGAATTGTAAGCAAAGGGCTGAGTACAGCAGATATTGTAATGGTCCTCATTCCTCTAGAGCTTTCATTATCTGTATCAGAATGGAAGGGCATGCTTTATGTCCAGACTGGGAACTCCACTTATGTACCTGTTCTCCCCAAATTTTAGCTCTTTGATCATATGAGCAGGATATCCCTTATTTTTGAACCATTTAGATTATCTCTGAGACCACATCTCCAATACCGACTACTCACAGGTCTTCCCAGTTCACCAAGGGTGATTTTCAGAGCGTGCTTCAAAACTGCTGCGGGTCCCCCATCTAATGTGCATTAGCACCGCAAACCCACTTTCTTCTAAATGGAGTGTGTTCTTCTTACTCCTTTATAATCCTACACAGGCACAACAATTTCCTCTTTATTTTTCTCTTGTATTGCTCTAGAAGGATAGATAAGTAGTTTTCTACTAGAAATAGGTTTGTAAATGTGACTTTTGCAAATTGGGATTGTTTCATTATGCCCACTTTCTTAAATGTTACTTATGTAGAATAATTTTCCATGTTCTTTTTTTGTAGTCAGGGAAATCGGAGGGCAGTTGAAAACACCTTTTACCTGGATTCTATGTGTTCGCAGTAATGGGAAAATTTAGAGAACAGTGAATGAAAATCCTGACTCCCTTATCAAAAGTTTTGCTCTGCCCTTTGAGCTGACATAATCTTTTTTTTTTTTTTTTTAATGCATCTATTGGGTTATACAAATTTCTGGCTTTTACTACAGTTCATTTTATATGCTTATCACTCCTGTTAAACATTAAATCTCTTAAAGACATGTGCTGTGTTTTATTGAGGTGCTGCCCAACTCATAATAATTCTTTTATCTCTAATTATTCCTGTGTGTGAGACCCAACCACCACATCTATATTACCTACCTGTGTGCCTCTGGTCATAGCAAGTTTATCTTAGAGTGAAGAGCTGACCCAGCTAGAACAGATTCTTTCTTTTGGAAAATTATAATTTTTAAGGGAGAAGCAGATGAACCATATTGACAATAGAAATATAGAAAAAAAAAAATATATGTGTTCCTAGTTCCTAGGCCCCCTAACCATCTCCAGTCCCCACTTCTGAGTCTTGGTCATTCAACTCTTTGGACTTAATGAAATACCTGATATTCTTTCAAAATGCCCTATTTTTTAAAGTTGGCCTATGTTGGCTTTTGATACTTATAATCAAAAGAGTCATATCTAATTTTGTTTATCATTGTCTCTTCTATAACACAGATTTCAGAAATTAACACACAATAGGTGTTTAAGATATAAATTGAATGATTGCAAAAGCACTGACTTAATTTAATAGCAGATTTAATTTAATAATAGATATTGACTCTTAATTTAGGGTGCAAGTGCTGGAATGGGAAGTCAAACAAGTCCTGGGTATTAGTTCTGACTCTTTTACTAAGCCACAACGTTACCTAGAGCTGGTCACTTCCTTAGATTATCCACGTCCAGGCATTCCAGATGAAGAGCTTGTTTCATGTGATCTTTTAGTTTGCTCCCAGGCCCAGCACAAGCTTCTGAATCCTGCTACTCTATAAAAAAAAGAGATGAAGCCTGACATTAAGTTCAAAAGTTGTTAGAGGGCAACATTTGTTGGGTGATCATTTATCTTAATGTTCACCTTCATAAGGGCAGGTCTCCACATAGAACAAGAGAGCTAATAATTTATAAGTTCATTACATGGTAAAGGCAGAGATGGGATTGAATCCAGGACTTGTGCTTCCAAGTTCAATGTACTTTCCATCACCCCATGCTGCTGCTCCAGCTCCTCCACCACATGTGGAAACATCTGTCCAACAGTCACCCAGACAGTCTTTCCAGATTGCATTCATTAGTCATTTAGCAAAACTGAAATTCTTCCTAGAGCAGCAATCCTTACTCAAGGGGCTTAAGTTATCATTGCTACTTTAGGAGACACATGGCATTGACTGAAATCCTGGTCAGGAGGAGGTGGTACCTGTTGAAAACTTGGCTACGAGTGGGCAGAAGAGTTTTCTGACCTATTCGATAACACACACCCTGCACAGCAAGTCACAGTTTTTCAGTTTTTCAGAAGGCAGAACATAAATGTTTGATCCTGGATATTAGAAAGTGGCGGCACTGATTTTCTTCTGGATTCTGTCTTGGATTCGCTCAGATGACTGGCGACAGCCTTCATTCCTCTGGACTTGGATAACACTGGACTGAGCTCAGTGGTTTTCCAGCTTGTCCTGGGCAGAGCTGGATTCCATGAGGGGGCCTCCGAAGCAACCTTGAGGAGCATGTGGTCGAGTATGGAGGGGATGCTGCTCAGGAAGGGCTTCGAGGGGCCTCTTCTCCCACTTCAATCACAAGAGCTCTGCTTTGATCTGTCTTACATACTGGATTTTCTCATGGAATTTATTTTGGAATCAAAAGAAAACCTTGAAAACAACTCATTTCTTAAAGATCTAAAAGTGGGATTTCTCTTTCTTTTAATCTTAGTAATAAAGGGAGAAACCTGGGAAAATTGCACACACACTCTTAACATGTGTCCCTAGCAAGGGTTTTGAACAAAGCAATGTTGTTGTTTTTTCCTGAAAACAAATGTATTCACTCCTCTCCAATTACTGATTGAAATTTGCCACTGTGATTCCTCACTATACCTTATCAACTCAAAATTAACATCCACAAACCTGAATTCACCTTTTCTCTCTGACAAATCAACTCTTCAACAAACTGGCTCTAGGCTCAGTGAAAAGCAGGTTTTTTGTTTTTGTTTTGTTTTGTTTTTCCTTCTCTCCCTGGTTATCCAGCATTGAAATGTCAAAGTTACGTTTGACCTACCTTCTTTAAATGCTGCATAAACTTATTCACCTTGCCATCCTAATCTTTTTGGTTTGGGAATTTCACACATATCTACTTCTTAATTTCAATTTTTACTCTTGCAACTGTAATTAAGAGAAGATTCTTATTGGATGCCAACGTTACTGCAACAATCTTCCAAATACCTGCCACCAGGAGCTATCCATTCCAAATCTCTAGCTCTTCCATGCAAGCCAATCATCACAACTAGATTAATCTTTCTGATATGTGACTCCAATATGTACTCTACTGCTACAACAGTAGTCAACAGGGGTTGAGAGTCCGGCACCTCTTGGATTAGATTTTAAATCTCTCCATAATCTACCCTGATCCTAGACATCTACATATTTTCTTTAAGGTTTTTTTTAATCCAAGAAATACCCTCTGGAATACTGATTTCCTTGTAGCACCAGGAACACATACACTATTTGGATTCGCATAGAGGTGGACTGGTATGAAAGTTTTGGTTCATGCTTTTTATAAGACATGAGTTTTTTGTGTATAAAATGGAAATTATAACACCTACAAATTTTCCCCATAAGATGCAAGGAGAACTAAATAATACGAGTAAAGTGTATATGAGGGATCAATCAACTTTACAGAAACTAGAAGCCTTCATGATATGCTCTCTAATATGTAAGGGCAAGTTCCATACTTTTACATGCTGTAATGCCTGCTGGCCTTGTCTAAATCACAGGTGTCATAGTCAACATTCTTCCCTATTTGAGGTAATTTCAATATTTGTCCCACTGCAATACTGTCAAAATAATAAATTTTCCAGAGCATCCTTCTTTATTCTGAAATTTGGGTCATTGCTTCATTTATATATTTGTCACTTCCATGTTGCTCTCTCCAACTATAATCCCTTTCTTCTATTTCAGGCCCATATTTCTATCTATTCACCACAAGTGCCATGCCCAAATCAAATTTATTATGTTGCCCAACAAAACTGTTCCCCTGTGTTATCTTTCTAACAGCCTTCATACTTCCTGAACCAGACCCCTGGGAATTATCAATGATTCTGCATCCATCAAGATTTAGGCAGGAAAACAGATGCCATGCCAGGTATTTTTAGGAGAAAGGATTTAATACAGGGAATTTGTTATACAGGTGTTGGAGAACTGAACAGAGAGGGGTGGGGTGGGGTGAGGACACAGAGTTCATGGATGCAGGAAGCAGGTATCACCTCTAGGATTGGAAGAACAAAGAGAAAAGGGTAGGATTGCAATAAACAAGAACCTCAGAGAAGGAGTGCCACAAAGTTGGAATTCTGACCAATGAGGAGGGAGAACTGGCCAGCTCCCACTAGAACCTCTGTGAAAGTGCAATGTGAGAGCTAAAAGAAGTTGGAAGCTGGAATCAATTATGCTGCCGGGGTGAAGCGTCATCTCTGGGTCAGTGCTGCCAAGTAATAGAAAGGAAAATAGCAAGGAACAGGTCCTTTTTGACTGACTTCTGCTGTCTTCTAGTGGTAGAACTTCCCAGGAAGCCAGATGCCAGAAAAGGTAAGTATTTGCAGAAGCCCAGCCCCAGCATCACAAGGGATTTGGAACTCGTAGAAAGTAATTTTTCATATCCAAATGATCTCTAAGTCCTGTAAATTCTCCCTTTGCCACAGTGCTAGAATGTCTCATCTCCTTCTCCTGCTCTGCTGCCATGCCCGTGGTACAGATTTACATCACTTCTTGCCCAGACTGTTGAACTATGCTAATAACTTGTGTCTCTGTCTCAATTCTCTTCTCTCTCAAATCCATCCTCCACACTTCCACCCTGGTTATTCTTATTAAAAAAAAAAAAAAAGAAAAAAAAAAGAAACAGCCATGATCATGTTACAAACAACTTGAAAACCTTTCAAAATCTTTTATGGTTCCCTCATTGTATTGACACATTTGCTCCAGGAAACCTGACCTGACATATTCTTCACTTCACTTCCACTCAGAACTCTTCTAAAATGTGTTATCCCTTCTGCAAAGAAAAATAATTTGCCCCACAAAACTTGGAAGCATCCCCTATTTTGGCATTCCGCATTCATTGAGCATCTATTATTCACCAGAACTCAAAAAAAATTATAGTTTAATTCGTGCTTACTAAAGTGTAAATGCCTACTGGGTGGGTCTTGTGTTCATTTTTTTGCCTGCAGTACTCAAAGAAAACCTGGCATTTAAGAAATGTTTCAGGGTGTTTGTTGAATGAATGAATAAATGAATTGTGATTGTATATCTAATAACAAATAAGAGCTATTTATTTTTGTGACCTGCTGGGCTTGCCTACAGTTTATCCACACAGAAGTTTTTAGGAGTTCTGGATTAAAATGCTAAAAGAGGCCCCGAGACCCCCTGGCTCCTATCAGGGCCATGAGCGGGCAGTAAGGCAGCGGTAACCCTGGTTCATCAATTTTAGCTTGAGTTACACAAAACCCAATGAATTGGTGGAGAAAACTGAAGTTTAAACAAGAGAATGGTCCATTGGAGTAGCTCACCCTTGTTACCCTTCTCTCCTTTTCTCAAAACCTGAAATTAGTTCTCCATTCCCCGTAACCCTTGCCTCTCCTCCATTTCCACCTCCTCATTTTTAAATGTTGCTGTTGTAGAGAACTGCAGTTCAGTTCCAGCTGCAGGCACTAAATCATTGCTGTATTGTGGACATGTGCTGCGGAAGGGAGCCCGGTGATGAATGCTGCTGTCCGTATTTACACTGGGTGCGCAACAGCTGTGGGGATCATCCCGGGCAATGAGAATTCTGGGCAAGCTTGGCATGTCTCCACCCCGCCACCACCTCCCCCACTTCCTCCTGCACCAGTGACAGTGACTAATTGGCCACTTCTGAGGATAACTGCCCTTTAGAACAAAGAAATCGCATTGGCCCCTCTTGTAGAAACACATGCACACACATGCATGCACACATAGGCACACAAAAAAGAAACACCTCATTCTCAAGCCGTCAGTGCCATGTTCTTTTGGAAATTTCCTATATCCCTGGATAACCTTGCAAACAACAGAACTGCTCAAGTGTAGGCAGGTGGTGCAGGAGGAGCAATCTCTGTCTAAAAAGTCTCCCTGTGGGCTTGCACAAACATACAGCATTGGTCAGGCCCAAATTCATTGCCCAAGGCAGGTTGTGTCAAATACAGGTCATGCTAAAACCCCATGTAACCATAGCTTTTTTGCCTGTAAGCAATCCACCTTCCTGACAGTTGACTTGAATTCTAGTGCCAAAAGAGGAAGAGAAAGAAAAGGGAAAGGGAAATAAAGATAACAAAGTTTCATCATATTTATGCAATTCTTTCCAGTTATAACACATGCCATCCCCTTTTACTCTCCAATGATAAGATTTTCAAGCCTGAAGGACAATTGTGTGTATGTGTGTGTTTATGCGTGTTTGTGGAAAGAGAGAGAGAGAGAGAAGAAGAAGAGAAAGAGAGAGAGGTTGTTTAATATCTGAAAGACTAAGCAAGTTGGACTAATTCAAAGTATCTAGAATCTTTTAGATGGAGATCATACACCTGGTCTTCATGCTTTTTATATTGTATATTTTTAATATCACTATTTGCCTTGTGAAACAAACCCAAAAAAGATGTCTATCCAACCACTTTTATAATTACATAAAAAAAGTATATATAATATATATAAAATATATAAATCTTTTAAAATTCTCCTTTGGGTCTTGGACTTCTTACAAGTTCTGATAAGAGGGCAATCAGATGTAGAGATCACCATGGTTGTCAAGATCCTTTGTGTAAATCCCATGCTTTAATCAGCATATTCTGCCTCTGAGTGAGTAACCAAAGAATTGTTGGTATGACAAGATCAAATCCAAGTTTTGAGATTACTCATTAAGAACTTTAAAATTTCTTTTTAGAGCCCATAATTACATTACTATTCTTAGGTCCCTCCTTTATATTTTTCAAACAGTTCAGGAATACCTTGTGACATGGTTAAGAGGTTACAGAGTTTATTATAATCATTTCCAGACTCTACTCCATAAAATGTTAATGGGTCATTGAGGTCTTGTGGGGTTCCATGGCAACTGGAAGAGACAAGTAGGAGAAGTTTGAGCCAACTGGAGCAGCTCCCCATCCCATTATGCTCCCACATGAGATTTTATGTGAGCAAAGTATTTCAAAGCTAATAAATAGATAGATAGATAATAAATAAATTTTTAAAAGGTTGAACAACACTTAGTGGATTTGAGGGTCAATCCTCTACAAAGGCTCTGTCCCTGAGCAAGTAATGATCAACTCCTGAGACTGTTTCAGTGAGGCCATAAACCTGAGAAGCCAGACATTTCTAGAAAAGGCAAAAAAATAAAAAATAAAAACCCACCCAGTAGGTGCATCTTGAAGTGCACAAGCACATTCCTAAGCACGATAGCTATCTGTACTAAACTATTATTGCTACATATCAGTAAATTCAAAGAAATGACTTGGCTCTGTGCTTTCCTTGTTCTTGCCCATATAACCCCCATCACTCCCTGGTTGGTGCAGAGAGCTCCTCTGAATGTCCTGTGGCCATCGAGGACCAGATCCTGATTCATAAGTTCCCTAATAAACTGTTATTATTTTGCTATATGGTGTGACCTGCTTTGTTTTTTAGTCTTAAGTGCTCATCGAACTCTGGCGGAACCTATTCTGTAGGTTCACAGCCAGACAGTTTCCAAGCAGTAAAAAGAGAATACTAATCCTTATATCAGAAATCTGGCATAAGGATCAGACACATAACATCTGGAAGAACCCATGCTTTATAAATTGTAAAACATTACAGAAAGGTAAAGAGATGAATCTCTTTTTTTCCTGTCTACCCTCTGCACACCCCATAGCCACCAATATCATCAGGACCTGTTGTGGGACGTAACGAGGGAGCCACGCCATGCACTAGATTCATTGAATGGCCTGCAACCATATCCATCCTGAGACTTAGTCAAGTCTAAAACAAGGCAGTATACGATGGTGGTTAAAGACCCAGGGACCAAGTTCCAGTTCCATCTTTTATTTGTTGTCTGAATGTAGGCAACTTTCTTAACTCGGCTAATCTTGTTTTCTGTTCTATAAAATAAAGTAATTAAAAATTATTACTGTGTCTACATAGAATTATGAGGAGTGTGTGATACAGTGAATGCAAAGAGTCTAGTACCAGGTAGAGATTTAATATATTCTCTTTTGATTTGTTTGTTGGTTGGTTAGCTGGTTATTTGTTTTGGTAGGAGTTGTGAGACAAGAACTTAGACAGAATGACTAGGAAGCAAAAGAAGAAGGACAAGGAAGAGGAGGGAAGTAGGGAAAACTGGATTAGCTGACTTTCTTTATGGCAGTATTTTTCATGCTTTAATATTACTAATATCAACGAAAGACGTGGTATGAAGGATTTTCAAAACCTACCTGACCTGTGCATTCACATTTTACTGGATATCTCTAGAGTAGTGCTGTCCTGTAGAACTTTCCGTGATGGTGGGTATGCTCTATGTCGTTCTAATATGGTGACCACTAGCCACATGTGTTACTGAGTCCTTGAAATGTGACTTAGTGCAACTAAGAAACTGAATTTAAATTTTACTTAAATTTAATTAATTTCTAATTTAAATTTAAATTGCCACACGTGGCTAGCCAGTGCCATATTGGACGGTGCAGCTCTAGTGACTAGTATTTCAGGAAATGCCCTTTGGGAAATGCTGCAGTGGTACCAACAGCTGGGCAAACCATTGGAAGATGGTGGAGCCTGAATAATCAGGAGTGAAGCAGGCAGGAAAAGTCTTGATTGCTTTCTTCAATCAGGGAAGGAAAAGTCATGAATAATAGCTACTAACTGAGGAAGATTTACTGAGCAGCTTATGAAGTTTAATAAGCATAGGACACAAAGCCCTGGAAGTTTTTCATATGATCATATATTTTATTGTAATATTTGCAAAAGTAAAATGTGTTAACTGTAGTAAATTAAAACAGTTGTCTCTTTCCACTCTGATTTCCATTATATAACATTTTCTCTCATGTTGGGTGGTGATTGTATAGCCATGGACAATTTTTGAACCTGCATAATGGAAAGCTAAGTTGCTGATACACAGAGTTTGGTTTACGTGAAATATATTTACGTGGTTTAGAGTGTTGGGGATTGAATTATGTGCCCCACAAAAGACTTGTTCAAGTTGCAATCATGTTCCTGTGGGGGTGAACCCCTCTGTAAACAGGACCTTTGGAGATGTTATTATTAGTTAAGGTGTCAAATGAGGCCAAATTGAATTAGGGTGGAGGCTTAATCTCTACAGCTGAAGACCTTGTAAGGAGAGGAAACCTAGACAGAGACACAGCTCACTGAGCAAGGGGAAGTAGAAGCCAGAAGGAGAAACCATGCAGTGCAGGCAGAGAAGCAAGCCAAGGAATCCCAAGGATTGAAGCAAGCTGGCACAGGAACACTACAGACTCCAGGAGCATAGCCTGTTGAGATCTCAATTTTGGAATTCTAGCCTCTAAAACTGTGAGACAATAAATTTCTATTATTTAAGCCAACCCACTGTGTGGTAGTTGTCATAGCAGTCCTGGAAACTAAGACAGAGTCACTTTTGTGTGTACATAAGTTATGTCTAGTTATTCCAATATAGGAATGGCTTTCAGGAATACTCCAAATGCTGTCAATGCAAAACATACGTAAGATTATTTTTTTCTGAAGAAAATATGAAATGATTTTAAATCTTACAGCTCATTTATGAAACAAATTTTTGAGAAATTTTGCAGCAATCTTAAAATTTAGAATATTTGTTTTGGGAAAATAAAGGAACTTTTCACAATTATTCTTCATGAAACACAAATTTTAAGGAACATTGCTAGAGAAAGACCATATTACTTTTTATTCTCTCTTTAAAGAATATTACAAAAGCATTGTTACAGGAAGCCATGATCAAATAAAAAATGAAGACCCCAAAAAACTTGGGAAGAAAGTATTATAGAAATATGTAAGGAGTTTCATTTTTTTTTAAACACAAATACATTGATTTTTGGACTGGGGATATTTTAAAATTTTAAGTTGCTGTGAATTCTTTTATTTTTCTTAACTAATTTTATTTTTCATTATTTTATGTTTGTGATTTTGTATTCTTCTTTGTAAAGCAGGGCTCACAAATGTTATAATTTTTAGGCCCTACAAAATCTGAATAGGTCTATAGATATCATTTTTAAAAATTCTTGTATATGTCAGACAACACCATGAGGGTATTGCATGCATTATCATACTGAATCCTTCCAATAGACCTACAGAGAAGGTGTTATTATCATCTCTATTTTAAAGATGAGAAACTTGGGCTCATGTATCTTGCCAAAGTTTACAGAGCTAGTAAGTGGAAGAAATGAAACTTAAACCTGAGAAGGATTCTACTTCTGGTTAGGATGCCAAAGATAGCAGCCAACCATTACACCTGTTGGAACCACTAGGGGAAAAATATTTAAATTACAAAATTAGTATCTATTTTAAAAGCCATCAGAAATCTGTGGAAGGTGAGAAGTATAGAGAAATCAAATTCCAGAGAGAAAAGTGCCCTTCCTAAACAAGTCCAATTTGGTGGGGACTGCTTTCTTTCCTGGGGGCATATTTTGGGACTGGGGACAGGTTGGTGTTCAGTCTGTAGCAGGCAGAGGAACCCTTCAAGGAAAAGAAAAACCAGTGCCACTTTTAATGGTCATGTGAGCTAGTGTGATGCATTGGAATCTGGAGGCGCCCCAAATGCTGAGACATTTTCCCCACAAGATCTATCCTGAGTTGTAGTGGGAAGAGGGCTGGGGGGAGGGAAGGGCTGGAAAATCAGAGTAAAATCTTTCGTAGTCCTGCAGTGCTTGGAAGGAAAAATCCTGCCATATTGTGGCACTTAGTCTTTCATTCTAATTGCTGTTAAGATAACCCATTGTGTGATTATAAACAACTTACTTATTCATCCCACTTTCTATGAACATTTGGACGCTTTCCAATTTTTAGTTAACAAAACAGTGCTATGAACATTCAAGGACACATTTTGTGTGTGTGTGTGTGTGTTTTTTTGTTTTTCTTTTTTGTCTTTTTTGGTGAGCTAAGGGATTCATTGATGTTAGGGGTGGAATTCAATAATTGATACTAAGAGGTGAAACTGCTGGGTCATCAGTCATTCTGCCAGATAGCAAGGAATGAGGGAGAGGCTGATTGTTTTTGATGTGTGTGTATTTAAATGTGCTGTAGGTTATCCACTCTCACTAGGGCACAGCTACATTGCAATTATAAAAATTAACCTCTTTGCCACGTATCTGTATTTATACTCTTCTCTCTTTCTCTTTACCTTTCTATGAGGAGACAGAGAGCAATAGCTTGTATGGAGAGAGAAGATAGAAGAGAGAAAGAAAAGAAGAAGATAGAGAGCAAAAGAAAGAAAAGCATGAAAAAGAAAGAATATCTATGAAGACAGAGGTATTATTGACTGGAGAAACAGAATAGGTGGAGAGAAGGAGGTTTTGGAATGCAGCAGTGCATACTTATGTGTGCGTATTTTTTTCCTAATCAGAGCAGCAAACATATTTCTGAAAGATACCTTTGCCTTCTTTGTGTGTGTATTTTTTTTCTTTACTTAAATTAGTTGGTGCCTTTGATGCATTGAACATGTTCTTTTTAAGTGTGTTGACAGTCGAAGAGAATATGCATCTGAAATAAAAATTCTTTATTTCAAGTATTAGAAGTAAACAAGATGTCAGAGTCTTTGCAAGACAGGAGGAAAGGAGAAGAGAAGCAGAGAGGGGATTGCATTTATGGGTGTACAGGTTATCAAAAACTCTCTATCAATTTCCACAGCTTCTGACACCAACTGTAATTACTGCAATCAATCGATCAACCAACCAGTCAATTCAATTCAATTTTGACTCTAACTACAGGGATTTAGGCCAGACCCCACAAGTTAAGGACGATCCTCTACAAGAGTGTCCTTCAGGCCCCAGTTTCAAGTTTGGGGCTCAGACCACCCACACTTTTGGCCAACTGGCTACGTATTCCAGGGTTGCTACCACCCCCTCGAGTTCGATAATTCTCTAGAACCACTCAGAGAACTCACTGAAAGCGCTATCCTTAGGATTTTAGCTTTATTATGGTAAAAGAATACAAATAAGAAGCCAAAAAGAAGAGGCACATAGGGCAAGCTACAGGAGGGTCTCAAACACGAGCTTCCGCTGAGTGTCTTCCATGAAGCCAGACATGTCAGCCTCCAGCAGAGCAGGGATATGTTTTCTTAATCATGGAGGTTCATCATAGATTCGATTGTCCCAGGTTTATCTGGGGCTTCATTGAGTAGGCATGATTGATAGAATCAATGTGGACGTGGTTAAACTCAATCTACAGCGCCCTCCCCTCCGAGAGGTCAGGGAGGTGGGGCTGATAAGATTGGCTCAAAGCTCCAATCCTCTAATCATGTGGCTGGTCTTTCTGGTGGGATCAGCCCACATCCTAAACCTGCAAGTGTGGTTAGCCTCTCCCTGCCATGTCTTAGCATGTGAGCTATCAGGTACAGTCATGGATGCACCACAAATTACAAAAGATCCTCCCATCACTGGAAATCCCAAAGATTCAGAGGAACTGAGGAAAGATTCCCAAGAACTGAGGAAAAGACCAGCCAAGATTTTCATTATACTGCATTGGGAAAGAAAAACAGTTTTACAAAATTGCAGACTAGGATGAGGGCAGGGCATGTGCTCCTGAGTTGGGGTGGTGAGGTTGAAACCCCAACTTGCAGCCTCCCTCACTACATGTCATATTTTATGATACAAGTATGAGAATAATTTACTTTTAGTCCTTCTCCAATTTGGAATCATTCTTTGTAATGTTAAATAGCTTCCAATCCTAGAATGTCAGAGACCAGAGGAAATTGTAAAGAATATTTATTCTAAGCCTTCATTTTACATATAATATAAAAATGTTTTTACATGTGGGAGAACAAATGAATGTCTACCATGCAGAGTGCTAAAAAGAGATGTTATTTGGGAAAAAACATAAATCAAAGAAAACTGGAGTCTCTGGTCAACAGTAACATTGTAATATGCTTCCATTAAATGTAACAAAGGCAATATACCAAAGCTAAGTGTGTATGAGGGGGGATATAAGGGAGGGATATGAGATCCTTGGCAGTGGTGTCATTTTCTGTCCTTACTATTATATTGTATTGCATGACATGTTATTTTTCTTTTTATCATCTTTTTTATTATTCGCTAAAAAATAAAAAAATGAAACCTTTTTTTTGTAGTAATCATATGTTCAAGTGCTGATTGTGGTGATAAATGTACAATTTCATGATGACACCATGAACAACTGACTGTACACTGTGGATAAATGTATGATATGTGAATATACCTCTATAACATTATAGGAAAAAATATATAGGAGTAAAAGGGTTGGAGAAAACATGGAGAGTAGGATGTACCTATCTACTATTGATAAGCAGGCAGAATGGTATAGCCTTTCTGGGGGTCAGTGTGGTGGTTCCACAAAAGCTAAGCATGTGGGGGCCATAACATCCTGCAACCTCGTTATGGGGTATGTAATTGGAAGATCTGAGAGCAGAGACATGAATGGACATTTGCACGCTGGTGTTTATGGAGGGAGTACTCATGATTTGCAATGGGTGGAAGTGGCCTAAGGGTACATAGACTGAGGAACAGAATGGTGAACTGTGGTGTATGCATACAATGGAATACTGAGCAAGTACAAGAAGGAGTGAAGCTGTGAGACACGCATCGAGGTTAATGGATCCTGTACACAGCATTTTGAGTAAAGTATGTCAGAAATAAAGGCAAACCCTATAATGCCTCACCAATACGGACTAACTACAATGTGTAAACTCAGAATTGAATCTTAGAACACAGCTAAGAGACGAATGAGTATTTTAACGGTACCTAGATTGTAAGCTCTTTCAGCAGCCAAATCTATTCCTGAATTGTAATGGCTGTCTCCAAACTTTCAGATGCTGATCCCATTGTGAATAACCTGGAACACTGGGTATCTGTGTGACACCTGAAACTCAGAGGTAGAGCTTGGTAGATATGAATGTCAGCATTAGCACATACAGCAATTGGAAAAAAAAAAAAAAAAAAAAAAGCTGAAGAAGAGCCCAGACTTCAATTAGTGATATGAATGAAGGAGATCTGGTTAAGACTAGGGCAAACCAGGCCAAAGGGTAAAGGTAGAAACTGACTGCTTTAAAACTTCAACTTCCATGTGAGATCAAGGGAAGAGCTGTCTATTTGGTGCAGGATCTATATTTTCTTAACAGTACAATTCTACAGTCAGTTTGTTCAAACACCACAATTACATGGAACTTTGAATGGAAAGTGAGATATGGTACATTTGTATAGGTTACAACAAAACAGTGGCTCATCCCAAAGTAATTTGGGCAGAGAATAAAAATATATTTACAGGACCCCCCTGAGGGACTGGGGGAAAGTGCAGAAGAGTTTGACTTCCTCACCTGGACTGATGCTGATGTTGTCACAGACATTGAGGACTGGCGGTTTGATGTGCTGAGCCCGCTATCATGGGACTTGCCCTTATGAAGCTCGTTACTGCAAGGGAGAGGCTAGATGTGCATATAATTGTGGCCAAGAGTGTCTCCCTGAGTACCTCTTTGTTGCTCATATGTGGCCCTCTCTCTCTCTCTCTAACTAAGCCACCTCGGCAGGTGAAATCACTGCCCTCCCCTCTACATGGGACCTGACTCCCAGGGGTGTAAATCTCCCTGGCAATGCAGGATATGACTTCCGGGGATGAATCTGGAATCATGTGATTGAGAATATCTTCTTGACCAAAAGGGGGATGCAAAATGAAATGAAATAAATTTTCAGTGGCTGAGAGATTTCAAATGGAGTCAGAGGTCACTCTGGTGGACCTTCTTAGGCACTATATAGATAAACACCTCTTAGGTTTTAATGTATTGGAATAGCTAGAAGTAAATACCTGAAACTATCAAACTTCAACCCAGTAGCCTTGACTCTTGAAGACGATTGTATAACAGTGTAGCTTACAAGGGGTGACAGTGTGATTGTGAAAACCTTGTGGATCGCATTCCCTTTATCTAGTGTATGGATGAATGAATAGAAAAATGGGGACAAAAACTGAATTAAAAATAGGGTGGGATGGGGGGGATGATTTGGGTGTTCTTTTTTACTTTTATTTTTTATTCTTATTCTAATTCTTTCTGATGTAAGGAAAATGTTCAAAAACAGATTGGGGTGATGAATACATGACTATATGATGGTACTGTGAACAGCTGATTGTACACCATGGATGATTGTATGGTATGTGAATATATCTCAATAAACCTGAATTTAATTAACAAAAAAAAGAAAAAAAAGAAAAGTTGAGCCCCCACAAAGGGAACATAACTTGCTTAGGCCTTAGACATGGCCACTGGGCTTCCTTCCACCCCTACTTTCCTCTGTAGCTCCAAACGATGCCTCTTTTTTGGACAGTATTTGTTTCAGGTAGGATATCTACACAAGGGATTGCCATTGCCTTTTGATTGTCTATTTTACTGCATTTAACCTTATTTTCTCTTCTTCTGTTCTTAAGTAGGATGCACTCTTGAAACAGAGACACATGCTTTTGTTGCTTTTATTTGGAGGAAATATCTAGAGTTCAGATAAGAAATATCAAACATGAAATAGTAAGAATTATGAAATATAAGGATGTAAACAGACCTAAGAGATTATCTAGTCTAGTGATAGAAAACTGAGTCTCAGAGAGTTCAGATGTCTTGGCCAACATTACACAGATGATGAAAAGCACAGTTTGGATTAGAATTCAGATCATTTCACTCTCAAGGAATTTGATATAAAACTTGTGTCTCTGCTATGAATGAAGGACTGTTCTGGTGTGGCAAAAGAAATACATGTCTTCGTGTTCCAGTTTTTTAAAGCTGCCATTGTGTAAAATAGCAGAAACGGATTGGCTTCTATAAATGGGGTTTATTAGGTTACAAATTTACAGTTCTAAGGCCATAAAAATGTCCAAACTAAGGCATCAACAAGAGGATACCTTCACTGAAGAAAAGCCAATGGTGTCTGAACACCTCTGTCAGCTGGGAAGGCACATAGCTGGTGCCTGTTGGTCCTTTGCTCCTAGGTTGCATTTCAAAACGGCTTTCTCCAAAATGCTTCTCGGCTTCTGCCTCTTTTAGCTTCTCTCAGCTGTCTGCTTGGTTCTCCTGGGGCATATCTCTCTGAGCATCTGGGAGTCCTCTCTTAGGTTTTCCAGAGCAAACTCGGTTTTATCTCTTAGCTTAGCATCTCCAAACATCTTTGTGTCTGCATCTCCAAGTGTCTGGGTCTGTGTCGGCTCCTAGCTTCTCCCAGATGCAAACTCTGGGTTATATATCTTAGCATCTCTCCAAAATGTCTCCGTCAGCTTCTCTGCTCTCCTTCTGTCCATGAGCTCTCTTAAAGGACTCTATTAAGCTAATCAAGACCCACACTGAATGGATGGGGTCACGCCTCTAATCAAAAGGTCTCCCCCACAGTTGGGTAGTCACATCTCCATGGAAACATTCAATCAGAAGGTCTCGCCCCACAAGATTGCATTAAAGAACATGGCTTTTTATGGGGTACATGACAGATTCAAACCAGCACACTTGACTTCCACACTGCAAGAGCTTAGTAAGGGTGAACACTCAGAGATGCTTAGTAGATACAGCATGTTTAGTGGAAGTGCTATGTGACCTTGATAAGCTGTAAACATTACCCAAGAGAGCAAGGTGAGAAGACTATGAATATATCTACTCTGTGTGTGTGTGTGTGTGTGTGTGTGTGTGTGTGTGTGTGAGATGGGGAAATGAGTTTAGGCAGACTACTGAATACCTGCTACATGCCAGGTATGTAATAAGTACAGTGGAGGAGATGACACTTTTCTTTTTCCACATAGCTTAACATCTGTTTGGGGGGAAACAAAGGATAACAATTACAAAAAAGTCATGGGTTGAATTATGTACCCCAACAAACACATGTTCTTACTCTTAATCCCATTCCTGTGGGTGTGAAGCCATCATAAATAGGACCTTTTAAAGATATTACTTTTAGTTAAGGTGTGGGAAACTGAGTCAGTGTGGGTTTTAATCCAAATTACTGGTGGCCTTATAAGAAGAATCTAGAAGTCACAGAAGGCTTAAAGGTGAGGACATCACCATGAGACAAGAGGCAGAAATATAAGCCAAGGAACCCCAAGGATTGCCAGCTGCCAGTGCCAGGATCACAGGCTCTGGGAGAAAGCAATCCTTGCCACTATCTTGATTTTGGATTTCTTCTAGCCTCAAAACTGGGAGCTAATAAATGCTTCTTGTATAAGCCATCCCATTGTGTGGTATTTGTCATACTAGTCTGGCAAACTAAGTCAAACAGTAACAACCAAACCAGTTGAGAAAGAAGCAGAAACTAAAGAGAGGGAAAACAAGGAACAAAATGATTAATGAGATTTATCTAAGTAAAAAGAGGGTAAAAATCAAGGGATTTCTTGAGTAGAGTAAGGGTAATAGAGGGACAAAAATAAGAAATTGTAGGAAAAAAAAGGAAAGACCCAAAAGTTTTAAGAGGTATTGTAGATTGATGGGGAAGGAGTGTTCTTTTCTCCATTTGCTCACTGATTCCATGTTATTATGCTGTGTGCACACATAGATAGTGTTCGCTTTTTCACTCCCTTCTCTGTGGGGTTCATTTCTAGTCACACTCTCAGCTGGTTAATTCTCTTCTTTCTGAGATCAGAGATTAGATACAGTCTGGATTTATTGCTGGAAGACATAAAAAGAACCATTCCTATCAAGGATTCAAATGATTAAATATCCCATCACAAAAACACTTTTAACTCCCCATATAAGTAGAAATCCACTTCCTTTCAGATACCAGGACTGGTGCTACCCCAGGGCTCTGAGTCATGGAGAGCAGGGACAGGAAATCAGGGGACTAGATGCAGCAAAGTGAAAAAGATCAGGCGTGGGAATCAAAATGGAGTGGGGAGAGGCCATGAGAGAGAAAAAAAGAAAACAAGGGTAAAAGAAAATAGAGTCATGAGTAGCATTGAAGAGGCCCTTCAAGTAGCTTTGGATTGAAATTGGGAGGATTAAACCCATCAAATATGAGAATATGGTGGTGACCATCTCCCCTGCCCATTCCCTCTATCATTTACCCTTGATTTTTATTCTCATTTCTAAAAATTTGCTATTCCTTACGTTACAGGATCCCCAGACTCAGAGCCCTTTTAAAAAAGACTGTTTATTCCAGATGTTGCATGCTGCAAACTGGTGGCTCCATTCATATTTTGTTGGAGTGAAATCCTCACTCATCTTTTGTTTGGCCAATGCATTTCACATGAAAACAAGAACTGAAATTTCTCTTGAAAAAATCAGAAGATCTAGGATCACGTGACTTCACACAAAGAATTAGTTGGAGCAAAGTACTAACAAACCCCCTCAGGCAGGACATGGCACTGCCATTTCTACAGAGTCCCCATCTTAGCCTCTCTGCAGGCAACCTTGTCCTTGCTGGCAACTGAGTCAGCTACTTAGGACTTGGTCCAACCCCTGTATCCCAACCACAAACACACTTGCTGTCCTGTAAATGCAGTTGTTACAACAAATTGAAAGCAGATCGAAATCAAAAGTAAATTTAGCACTTTCAAGAGATCTGACAAGGCTCTAGTTTAAATGGTTCATGTAATTTATTTGCTTGCTTAATCATAAACTGCCAATATTGACAATGCACAGTAAACCCAGGTCAGGGGCAACACATTTAAAAGTGGAGGAGACAGAGGCTTTCAAATCCACAGGCCAGAGAGCTGCTGGACTTCAGGCAGAGACCTTCAATGAGTGGACATGGGAACCAAGTTCAACATGGAGTTTAGTGGCGCATCCCAAGCTGATGGCAGGAGACGCTGGTCACAGGGCTGCAGTGAGAGCCACAGTGAGTTTCTTTGTGGCATGGCACAGCACAGGCATGGAAGCTGGAAGTCAGAGTGACTGGGTGTCCATCTGCCTCAACCTGAGGTTCACCAGAGTGGCATCTGTCCTGGGTTTTCATAAGAAGCACTATCTGACTGGCACCATGTCAGTCCATATCATTTCTTCACACAAATGTCTAGTATCACTTATTACAAAAACATGCTTTCCTCAAATTTTTCACATTCTAATTGTGGTCAACATGTTTACAATGTCTTCTGGAGGATTTAAAGTCATATCATTTCAATACACAACAATGCACTCTTTGATCCTAGATCACAGTATTTTTGCACACACTCTTTTCATGAGCAACTTTAACACAATAATTCCTAATTCAATCAATAGAAGAGGTGCTATAATTTCTTTAACATGTTAAACATCCATTCTCCAAATTTCCAACAGTTAAATTTTCCAAACCATCCAGATATCTTACCTTGACAATTTTTCTTCCAAGTAAATATCATTTTTATAACACTAATAGGCATGCAAGGGGTCATGCCATGCTGCAAAGTTTTTTTTGGTTGTCATACAGGCAATGTTTAGTGCAGCCATCAATTTTGGAAAATATATCTCATGATCTTTTTCCACCGTCTACAATAAGGAATGGATCTATTTCATCTCTTCCTCCAAGTGCTTCATCTGATCATATTTTGCCAATGTTTTATTTCTATTAATTAGAGTTCATTCCTTCTTAGCAATGAAAAAAAATTGACTGTGATTAACACTGAGGGAAATATCCTATGTCACCAATCTAATTCTGCATAAGCAAGCTCATTATTAAATGGTGCCCAGAATACTTCTGGTTTAAAGAATTCAGCTTTTGATGTGGCTAATTTAGTTTCATGTATAGTCATATTTCCATAATGGAACAATTTGGCAATTCTGTGACCCTCAGCATTATACGAGTATCATTTGCCGTATCAGAGCTCCATGGCACTCCTGGTCCCGCAATCGCACTGTGTGGTAATGGACGTAATTTCATATTAATTTTAGGCCATTCTTTGGTAGAATTTGACAATTGTTGCTGTATGAGAGCTGTAAGTATGGTGTGTGTCATGGTATGGGACTAGGTATAAGCTCTTTCCCTAGTCTTCCTCTTCTACCTCTTTGTCTTTTTTTTTCTTTCTCCTCAACATTACGGTCACTGGTATAATCCTCATCATAATAATCATCACTAATTTACTCAGATATTGATTGCATCATCCCCAAATAGTTAAAACCTCTGCTGACAATTCAAAGTACCATTCACAACTTTTCCTGTTTTGTGAGTCATGTGGGATTTTGTCTGTTTTAAGGCTTGTTATATTTCTGCCTAGAAAATTATAATAACTATTCATAACACATCCCTGAATTGTTTGGCAATCTCTCATTGCTTGATAAGCCTAGCCAAATTAGTACTTATCGAGCAGTGGTCCTTTTGCTTTACCCATGTGGTTGGATTATGGACTCTAACGTGCTTATGGTGGTGATTGTCACACCTACTTAAATATTTCAAGGTATTGTAATCTTTCCACTGGAAATGTTGGCTAAAGTAATCTGGGCAAGCATGAGAGAATAAATGTTTAATTCTGATATATTCATATACTCATATAGGTTTCCTGAGGTATGAAGGCTACTTGTTTCTGCTAGCCAGTATAGCCAGCCAGAAATTAAATATTTTCTTTTAATTTGCATAATTGGATCTTTGGTAGTTATGGTGATGTTTGTGGTTTCAATGCCAGAGTTAACGGTCATACTTCTTCTAGGTCTCCTATGACTAATATTATTGGCAATATCATTCAACAAAAACATAGCTAGCATAACACTAAACCACAACAACAAGATAGATAGCCATTTAAAGCAATTAGCTTGTATTCCCCACGAATGTCTTACTAGTTTCCCTAAATGGGAGCTACCCAGGCAGCAAACAGGCTGCTTAGAACCCTTTGGGCTGCTTCTGTTGGTGATTCTATTGGATCTAGAATACAAACAGCCTAATGTGTGTAATATGCACTTGTTCTTTCACTAAAATATGCAATTACAGAAACCAAATTGGGTATCATATTTGAGTGTTGTTCACTTTAAGCCTTAAATAGTGCTGCAAATCGCATCTACCTCAATCAGAAATTGGTCAGGAAAGTCACTCTCAGTATCCTCAGTAGCGGAATTATGGACGTCCCCAGTGGCACAAGTTGGAGCTGGGCATTTCTAGTCATTCCATTCATGGTCTTGGAGTTCCTCGTTACAGTTGATGCTTTGCTCCACTGCTTGTCTCCACTCTTTGAAAGTGCTGAAGTTCCTGTTGTAGGGCTGGTGCAGTAGGAGGTAGGGGTGTAACTTTGGATTCAATAGAGGTAAAGTGGTTTGGTGGTGTGGCATATAGTGGTGTCACAGAAGTTGGAGAGTGTGGAGCTATTGCTACTGGTTTCTCCTCCATTCTCACATTGAGTTTGGCCTCCATCAAGATGCAGATCAGATGGATGAATAGTCAACAGGGACTGCCACCTGTCAGTACCCTGCAACCCATCTGCAAGCCAGATAAGCATGGTATTAATATGCTTAACCTGCGCTAGAAATCCTTTTCCTAGGATCAGCCTGTTAAGTCTCGGATGAAGCTGGTTTTTTAACTTCTCTGCTCTCCGTGGTTCTGTCTATGCCTTTAACTGACATGTTTCCGTCTCTTCCTTCTAGTCTGTCTTTCTGTATTACTTCATATTTTTATTTCAGTAGGTTGTGTTATAATCATATCTATAGGGCTAATTTTCCTTATGATTTAAGGCTTTAGCAGCCTTCCAGGCATGTTTAGACCATTTTTCAAGTTTACATTATTTGTTAATATTCTCAATTTTTTTTTAATAATTCATTGTGTCTTTCTATGCTGCCTGCTGCTGTGGGGTTGTATGCTATATTAAAATTCCTGAATATTCCTTCATTCTCTGGCCATTTTTGCACTTCTTTTCCTATAACGTGGCTACGTTGAGCTGATTCTATGATTAGTGGGTTTCTGTAACATGTTGTCTATGTTTCAAGAGCTTTAATAGCTGATTTCTGATCTTTTTATTTTTTTAACATGGAAAAGGCATTCCAATTCCCTACCACGTGTCTACTATATTATACAAGTAAGCTTATTTTCTATTAGTGGCAATGCAACTTTATAGTCAATTTGTATTATTTGAAGTGCCCTATCTAGTTTTTGTTTGTCAGATACAAAGATTTTATGTATCCATGCTTTAATTTTTTTTTTTTTTTACAGATCTTGCATTTGTGAACAATGTCTCTTGCAATGTATGTGCATATGGGTCAATTTCTCTTTTGTATCCATTTAATTTACCATATAATCCTTGGTGTCCTGCTTTGTTCATGGGCCCATTCATGTATTGTTCTCCGTAGTGTTATGCCAACTTTCTGTATTTGCATTCCCCCTTTCCTTTCTTTATTATCACCTTACGTATAGTTGCTCTATCTTTTTTTCTATCCAGGTTAACCAGTCCACTGCATTATTATGCTGTTTTTTTGTTTCTTGTCCTAAATGTGTCCTTTTGATATGCCAATACTTGTGTATTTTTGAATTAGCTATTTTATTCCATATTTCTTCACCCCAAATATCATGGTTATTAATTTGCCTGTTATTCAGTTTCCCATGATCTAGACCATATTGCTACTCCATTAGCCACAGCCCATGAATCTGTGAATATGTGTACTTTCTCCCATTTCTCTTTTTGCATTTGTTTAATTACCAATCAGACTGCTGGCTGCAAATCGCACTGTCTTTTGAAAGCCTTGACCCCTCACTAGTTAGGGTTTTTGCATTTTGGGGTCTCAAGGCTGCAACCTTGCAGCTTACTCCAGAGGATGTCATGGTGACTCCACTATCTATAAACCACGCATTTTCAAGCACTGGAGACGAGAGTGGCCTCCATCACCCAACTGCTTGTGCTTGAATCAATTTACTCCTCAGATATTCTCACAAACCCTCATTTGGCAATGCTGAGATATCCCCAATTAATGCAGAGGGTAGACCACCATCTGAATGCCCTGCTCAGAAATATACCATTTCCAGTTGAGAATGTGTTGATCAGAAACAAATCCTCTGTGCTCATTTGGTGTTCGCTTACCCCGTGCCCATATGGGTTTGTGGGATTCTTCACGACATGCTTTGTTTTTCTGTTAATGACTCTATATGTTATAGTGCTTCATACAGTGCTCAGGGGTTCTTTTCCAAAGGAGAGTATCTAGTCTCAGGTCATTGAAAATTTAATCCCGAAACCTACTGGATAGACTCCAGCTTTTTGCTGCCTTTGTCCATAATGAGGCAAAGGCTTATGTAAATATATATTCTAGTCTAAGTTTAGAGTCTGGTACTATCCGTGCTAACATATAAAGTTGTAATTGCATCTTTTAGTTGTCATAATGCTAATTCCTGTTTTTCTCCCTAGGTATGTTTTGCTTCTCCTTGTTTTTTCCCAACAAAATACCTATATTGGGTATATGCTGTTTCCAATAGCCAAATAAACTATCAATTTTTGTGCCTCTTCATTTGTGTGGGGTGGTTGTAAATGTTGCAATTTGTTTGTAATTGGATAAGATTCCGTTCATTTTTCTGAAAACCAATACATTCCTTAAAATTTCACAGTAGTGTCTGGTCCTTGTACTTTATTAAGATTTATAATGTAGTCTCTTTCTGTTACAAAGAAATTATTTATAATTTTAGTGTTCTCCTGTTCTTTTTTGTCTGTTCCAATTATGATGATGGCATCAGTGTAAGAAAAGATAATACCCTAATGTCAATATGCATTTGAAGATGTACGTAAATCTTGTGTCAACAAGTTGTATGCTATTATCAGGCTATTACCGTATCCTTGTGGTAATCCAGTGTACATATATTGCCTTCCTTTCCATGAGATTGCTGTCATGGGTTGGCCTTGACTAGTAATAGGTAATGCAAAGAACATATCACTAAGATCTATTGTTATATACTCTGTTCCTTTTCTTGTGGTAATTTTATCAATTAGTGCATCAATATCTGGTAGTGTTCTTCCAGTTTAGAAGTAGCCTTATTGAAATTTCTGAAATAATCTGTAAGATCCATTTGGTTTTTAACGGGCCAAATGGGATTATTATAAGGGAAAATGGTAAGCATTATTATGCCTTCTTCCAGTAGCTCTTATATCATTCTAGTAATATTCTAGAAGCATTCTTTTAAATTATATTGTGAGGTATTAATCACTCTATATACAGCTGGTAAAATGACAGGATTCCTTTTAGCCTTTGCTAATACAACTGTCATATATTCCTTAGTTCTTTTTACATGTGGTGCCATAATGCCAACTCCCAGTATGTTTTCTAAATCAGGCCCTATTAGGCATTTGGATCTCATGGGTTCCATTTCTTCTATTATAATTTATCTATTAACCAAAATTCCTATTCTAGTTTTGCCCCCCAGACCTTTAATGTAACCCATTTCATTATTTTCTTCATCTATGTTAATTTGGCTTTCAATCACTGTGATCTGGGATCCAGTATCTACTAGCATTAACTGGTGTTCATATTTATAATTATCCTTAGAAATGACCATCCTTACCTATGAGTAATTGTCTACAGCTTTGGCCAGGAGACAGAGACTGTCAAGTCCCTAGAGGAGATAAGTTCTCTGTGTCTCCATCCTTTTTCTTGATTTATCTTGCATGTCACTTCTTACTGCCTTAATTATATATGTGTGGTTCTAGGCAGTCTAAAGTTCTGTCTGCCATTGTCATTGTTTCTAAATAGTGTTCTTATCTGATTTGATTTCCTAAATCCCTATACCTATTATTGAAGGGATTCTTAAAATTTTGAACCCTATATTCTTTCTGCATTTTCTCTATTGGCACAGGACTTCCCCATTCTGGATCAAATGGGGACAGTCTCATTGGTTTTTCAAATCTGAACAGTGCCCTGAATGCATAATTTTTTGTCTTGGCTTAATTCATCAGCAGTTCTAATTGCATCAATTATTTTGCCAATCGTATCAGCACCGGTGAAAACTGTGAGTAGAATCTTTCTCTTATGACTTGGTGCCAACCTTAGTATAATTTCCTTCATTTGGTCTGTTGCTTCTGCTTCTAACAAACCATTAGTACGACCGTCATCAGTCCTAGTCCCTAGCCCCAGCTTTGTTGAGACATTACTGGCATCCCCAGCAGAGGATCATGCCCCTCTTTTTACTGCTGTTAAATTTGGTAAGTGCCACCTTAACTTCCAGGCCCTCAATGTGTCATCAAACACAATCTTTCTATTTCTGAATGTTTTTCTCCAAAACTTGTATTTAATTTAGCCTAGAATCATTAGATGCATTTCCTAATTGCATTAATTTGCTGCCTATTACTGGCAAATTTTGTCCTCCTTTGGCCCATAGATCTAATAGCCAGTATGTTTCCATTGTTTCTCCATTTTGTGAGAATTCTTGCCTTGAATGTATAATTTCTGGTCTGGTAAATGCTCTTTGCTCTGTTACTACAGTAGGGTCATCATTAGTATTGTTGTTAGTAATAGTAACAATAGCCATGGGTCTGGCCACCCATCCCTCTGGGTTGCATGGATCAGCCAGATAGTCGTCATCAGCTGGGAAGGGAACTGGGCTTTTATCTGGAGCAAAGGGGTCCAGATTTAGGATTGGTCCTTTAGACACAATCCTTCTGGCCAGAATTTTCCATTTCTTTCTATCTTTTTCTGTATTGTTTATTGCTCCCAGCAATAAAGAAGGTATTTCATCCCTCTTAGCTCTTTTAATTATAGGCTATAACTCTTCTGGTCAGGTGATCAGGCTGCCATCTGGAGTGTCCCTAATCCTAATTTTTTGTCTTATGAGGTCCCCTATTGGCCAAGGATCCTCATTTTTTTAACCTACAGTTTTTCCCTTTTTAAAAGTTGTTTAAAAAGATTTTCCCACATCTCAAGTATTCTCCAAACTTTTCTCAGTTTTTTAAAAGACTTCATAATTTAAATATGAATATTGCAGTTGCAGTGCCCTAACAAGAAACTTGCATTGGTATCCTGCCAACTACACCAATTGTCATGTAAATGTTGTTGTTGTAACAAAGGGAAAGCAGATCAAAATTGAAAGTAAATTTAGCACTTGAAGGCAGATCCGACACAACTCCAGTTTGAATGCTCAATGCAACTTATTTGCTCGCTTAATCTCAAACTGCCAATATGGCCAATGCACAATGCACCAGGTCAGGGGCACACAACACGTTTAAGGATGGAGGAAACAGAGTCTTTCAAATCCATCGGCTGGAGAGCTGCTGGACTGTAGGCAGAGAACTTGAAGAAGCTGGCTTGGGATGCGGGACGGATGAGGCATTTAGTGGAGGATTTGAAACCGGTGGCAGGAGGCGCTGTTCACAGGGCTGCACTGAGAGCCACAGCTTCTTCGTGGCACAGCACAGCACAGCACAGGCATTGAAGCTGGAAGTCAGAGTGACTGGGTGTCAATCTGTCTCAACCTGAGGCCCACCAGAGTGGCGTCTGCCCTGGGTTTTCATAAGAAGCGCCCATCTGGCTGGCACCATGCCAGTCCATATCATTTCTTCAGACAAATGTCTGGTTATCACTTATTACAAAAGCATATTTGTATCAATTTATTTACATTGTAAGTGTGGTCAACATGTTTACAATGTTTTGGGTGACTTCTCAGTTTGTTTACATTCTGATTGGGGTCAACACGTTTACAAGGTTTGGGGGATTCAAGGTCATGAATATTATTTCAGTACACAACACAGGCAAACTGGATACTTTAGAAAACAGAGGCCGAGGCAGGTAAAGTGACTGACCAAGGCCACACAGCTAGTTTCTGGCAGAGACCAAAGCAGAGTCCAGCATTCTTGCCACTACACCAGCATCAATGGAAAGGCCCTTTGTGGTGAGGGCTTTCCAGATTCATGGGCTCCTGCTGCAGCTCTGCTTGACAAGACACAGGCAAACTCATCCTGAATCCCACATCTCTACTTGTTAGTATCCCTGGCCTCATCTTTGGATGTCAGTACCATCCCAGAGTTAGGAGGGACCTCGCAGGTTACCTGGCCCATCCCTCACACTTTACAGCTAAAGCCACCGAGGCATTGAGTGTTTTCTCCACTTGTCTGGGCTGCCCTATACATGGATGGGAGGACCAGCCTCAGAGCCATCTCATTTCTCCCAACCCAGAGCTGTAGCAAAGCAGATGGTTCAAGTCCCAAGACCCTCAGGGCTTGCGATTTATTTTACAGCCTCTTAATTCTACTTCCCAAGTTTTAGACCCAAACATTTCCAGAAATCTTAGACTTCTCTTGTCTGGATTTTAAGAGCATGCCTGTGCCTTTGCTGCCTTTATTATTATTTTTTTTTTACTCAATTCCTTATTGTCCTCTGCCCCAGCCATCTGGTGCCTTCCCCTCCTCTCCACCTCCTTCTATTTCATTAGATTTAATTTTACCATGACTTCCTCCCAAGTTTTCTAATTTAATCTGATGTTAACTTTGACACAGCATTATTTTCCTTGACCCTTCACTAAGACACTTACCATCTGTCTCAAGAATTTTAACAGTTCTTTCTATTTCTCTTTGCTTTGTTCTATCTGCCTCTCATAATCTCTCTCTCTCTCCCCCTCTCTCCCTCTCTCTCTCTCCCCATCCCTCATTCCTCTCACCTTCCCATTCTCTCTAGTCCTCTACTCTGTCTTTCTCTGTCTGACTCTCTCTCCTGTCTCTGGCTTTCACCTTTCTCTCTCTAGTTCTTCCTCCTTTTTCCTTTTTCTTTGCCTGCTTTTCTCTTTCATCACTTCTTCACTTCTCTCTTCTTGCCTCTTTCTCTCTATATATACGCAGTCCAGCTCTCTGTTTCTCTCCCTTCTCCCCCCCCCACCCCCCGCTCTGTTCTTTCTCCTCTCTCTCTCTTTCTCCAATTAAATTTATTTCAAGTGCCTTCATTTTCCCCAAGGAAGAGATGGGATAGGTCCCAGGCATGGGAAGAGCAGTGAGAAAGCAAGCCTGCTCAGCTCCAGTCTTCACTCCCCGTGTAGGGGGTGCAGAGCATCTGTCCTATAAAACAGTGCATATGCCTTGTAGGTGCTCGCTGCCTTAGAGACAGACATTTCCCTCTCTTGTCTCTTAGATTTTACACTGGCCCTTAGATGGCTTCTCCCTTTGGACTTTGGAGTTCACATTGAACTAGCCATGAGTCAGAGTCAGGACACCAGGGATGGAGTTCATTGCCTGTCTGCTCTCAAAGACTTAGGAGAGATCTATGTTAATGTACCACTTGATAGTCCAGGGACCCTTTCCATCCTTGCAAATACTTATTTCCTCAAACTATTATCGGTACTGTGTGCAAGACTAAATATAAATGTGTATCCTAATATGTACAGCATTAAGCACATTGAGTACAGAGGAAATAGTGTAAATACTGGTAGCAGGGAGACGTGGGAAACATAATGGCACCAGATGAATGAATCATAAAACATCACTATTTTCCTGCTGTTCCCCTGCTCAAGAAATAGGGATGCCTCTCTAATGCTTATTGAGTAATGTCTGCATTCCATGGCCTTGGGATCTTCACCATCTCAATGGGGCCTCAATTTAACCATCTGTTAATGAGGAGATTGGGCTAAATCTCTAAGGCCTCTCTACCAGTTCTGAGCTTCTATGGTTTCCCAACTTGGTATTCAACATTCATTCAACACGTATGCATTGGAGGCCCATGTGCCAGACTCAGTTGTTATCAAGGAAAACAGAGACCCTATTTTCAAGGAGCTATTGTCAAGTGAGGAAAGGCAGGTAACTAAGTTGACAATGCAATAATAAGGTTTTGTGAGTGTAATGAGGTGTGATGAGAATGCACAGCAACAGTGCCTAAAAATATGGTGGAGGGTCTCGTGGAAGGATGTAGATTCTGGGCTAAAATATAAAGGGCAATTAGCCATGAGTTAGATGAAATTTTGGCACAGGAGGAAAAGATATGTGCTTCTCAAGGCAAAGGACTGCAGGACCTATCTGAAAAAATGGAAAAACCTTCTGAAGGTCTGGATCCTATGGCCTGAAGAGAAAAAAATGACAGAAGATTAGGCTAGAGTGGTAAAAAGAAGCCAGATGGTGAAGACAAATAAATGTTACATATGTTACAAGCCAAAAATCACTGCGTTATTTCTTCTACCCTGTTCCCTTTGGGATTTAACAAAATTTGAAAATAAGGAAGATTGGGAGGATGGGAGGAAGAAAAGGGCACTGAAGAAAAAAAAAAGAGAGCGGAAAATATTGCAATAGTCCATGGGTTTTCACTATTGGGCCTTGGAGAGTTCATTTAGCAAATAATCTGAAACCAAATGTAACAAGGTAGGGACTAGATTTTATCCAACTATGTTTTTTTTTTTTTTTCTTTCCATGGTATGGACACTTAGTAATTAGCACTTATTCAATTCAATAGTAATAATCAGATCTTTTCCAAGTCTAAGATCCTGGGAAGCCATCATTATCATAATTATATCTGAAGAACATTTCAGAGTTTACAAAAGCTTTTTCACATAACTTATTTATTTAATTTATGGATATGGTCCTAATGATAAGGTTAAAGGGAAGAGGGGCAGGTTCTAATCTATCCCCAAAGCTTGAATCTGCTTCATTTAAGAAGTCTTTCACTACTAGGGGGAGGTTGATAAGGTTATTGAGCAATTTCTGAATATAGCACTCCAAACTCACAGATGAAAAGATAGGTAAATGCTCTCTTGGACATTCATCAACTGCCAAATGCCCTAAGGCCCCAGCTTAGCCTTCCAAGACACTTCAAAGAAGAGTGTGGAGCATAACAATCATTTCCACTGTCATTTATAAAGACCTACAATTTTCCAGGCACACACATTGTATTATCGCTTTGTGTAGAAGCCATTCAGGATTTAATATTTGCATATGAGAAAACTGAGGTTCAGAGAGGTTAATTGATTTGCTAGGGTCATACAGCCAGTAACTGATGGCACTTTAATTCAAACCCAGGTCTGCTGGCTCAAATTTATTTGTTTTTTGTTTTTTTTTTTTTCCTCAAAATAACTCACTGCTTACCTTCTAGGAAATAGGTATTGGAGGAAAAGTTAAACTATGACCTCATATCAGAATATTTTATTTACTTTTTCTCTTTTTAATCAGTCCTTTTTCTTGGCTCTTCCACAACAATTCATCAGCAGAGGAAGAAAATCATTCGATAAATGAGTAAATGGATTAATGACATCTTTACCAACATCACACATTCTGGAGGAGATGGACTGCTCCTTCCCAATGGCCTCTTCAAGTTGGATAATTTCAGGTGGATTTTGGGAAAGACATTTTGAATGTGCCCTGCAGAGAAAAAAAAAAAAATCCGCTTACCAGCTAATTCTTATCCTATCAGGACACCTGCCGGATTGCAGTCAAATTGCAAATGAATAATTAAAAGCTGATTTCCATTAAGTGATTTGCCATTCTTTACTGGTTCCTGAATCACCCTCAGATGAGCTACTCCTTAGAGGGATGCTGGCTGGCTTTAACCAGTTTGAAGCCACCTGTGATGGCCAAGCAGGCGTCCCCTGTGTCCACAAAAGAGGATACAGGTGCAGGATTCAGAGTATCGATGGTTATGGGCTGGGAGGTGGAGGCAGGCCCAATGGTGTTTACTGAACTGAGCAGAGCACAGGAGGTTGTAGGAACACTCAAAGATATGGGGCTGATTGATAGAATTACTCATAGTAATGAAAAGGCCCCTTTGAGAGTGCTGCTTGCTCTGTGGTTTTTAAACCGCAGAAATTTCAGCAGCTAACATAAGCTGGAGGTGTAGTTTCTGGCCCATTCTTCAACCAGGTCAACTCTGCTAAAACTGGAAGAGACCATGCAATCAATTTATTTGGTAGATTTTCAAGCTTACTTTGGCCCCAGAATGACCCCCAACCAACCCCACATACTTTTTTAAACCAAAGCTCTTTTAGAATCCAGTTAAGACAGCTAAGTAGTTTAAGTGTTTTGTTTTGTTTTGTTAAGGACAATATTTATCAATATTTATCAAAACTTAAATGTACATATACTTTGACACAATAGTTCTTCTAGTAGTCTAGCTTTTAGCAAAGCTTATATCTGCACAAAATGCTATGTACAAACATGGTCTTTCCAACATTGCTTGTAATATAAGAAGGGGGAACAGCTTATCAATAGAGGAAAATCCAAATACATTGTTATGCAATTTGGTAAAACAAATGAGCAAAGTATATATGAGTTGATATCATAAGGTATTAAGTATCAATTGCTAATGTATAAAAGTTTCATAATAAAAAACTAAGTGTCATAATATAGATAACTTTATATAATTTACATTTAAAACATTATATACATATATATTTGTGTGTATATGAATGTATATGTGTATGTGTGGAACATCGTTAGCTATGGAGAGGAATATATGATGAGAGAAGTTCACACACTGAAACATTATTCTATATATTTCCACATTGTTTTAATAATTTTATTTTTAAATTTTGAACAAATTTATAATTTTCTGTGTATTGACTGCTTTCATAATTTCAAAGACAGCAAATTTCATTTATGAGCTAAACTTGTTTCTCTTTCAAATCCGTTTTATTTTTGTTTTATAGAATCCTTCATTTTATTATGATTTTTATTGTTCTATTCATTTTAACTAAACTTATTTTATAGTTATTCTCAGATTTCTCTATTACCTCAAATTCATGGGATGCTAATTTTCATTTCTTGTTTTCTTACCCTCTCTTAAAGAGGATGAGTTTGTAATTTTCTTTTTTATTTGAGCTCATCTTCAGCAGAATGTTTTTTTTTCCTTGTGGAAGCCCATATACCTTAGTTGTGGAAGTGTCCTTATAAAGTAGTTTTTAACATTTGACTAACAGCGAATCAAAAGTTTCACTGACAGACCAATTTTTTAATGTTAATTTCTGACCTTGGGATTGTAGCATAATATGGATGACATAAATTCAAAATCCACATCCATATATGGCATAAATTTGGAGTTTTGCTTAATCACAGGCGATTTCCTCCACCCATTTGGAGCCCTAGAAAATTTCTCCCCGCTTCCTTACACTCTGAGTAGTGTCTTCTGATCCTCTTTCAACAGTAAAGAGATCTATGCAGGGCCCCAGCACTTTTGTCCCAGCTCCAGCTTCAGGGCAGAAGATCCTGTTTTCCAGCCATCAGGACCTACATTTCTTCTCCTACCCACTCCCCAGGGAAAATGTCCTTGCTTGTTTAATATATTGTTTTTGAGTTATTTCTTTATATCTGGCACCCAAGTATTTCTCTCTCTTTTTTTCAAGTCCTGCTAAATATTTAAAAACATATGTTGATATGTTTCTGCAGTGGAAGAGAGGATCTATACTAGCTCAATCCTTCCTGTTGCCAGAATTTCTCTATTTTCTCTGCAATTGTGGAATGATTTAAAAAGTGAAGGTAGGAGTCAGCTGATCTCCCTTGTCCCTTAAGTTTTCTTTATGGAAACTTCCAGCTTCAAGTCAAACATAATAATGGGTTAATGATATCTATGAGCTACCAAGTGCCCTGAATTAAGAGGAGATAATTAGGACCAAAACTCTGAGTCCACTAATATCAACAGAATATTCTTAATTCTTGCTCACATGATGGGACATGATATGAAACCTGAATTTCCTTACCGGTGAATCCTTCCCTCTTCTCAGTGATCAATGTTTGAGCAAAGAGAGAAAAGAACCCCATATGCCCTTACCACATAGTATCATCTTCCATAAAAGGTGAAAATCTACCTTAAGAGTCCATCTTTTGGGTACCAGCAACATCTTTTTGAAATTCATTCTGAAATGCAAGAATGTTACCTATCAGGATGAACACATATACAAAGGGACTCATTAAAACCTTAGTAGTGATAAGCTTATCTGGTTAGCCAGCCTTCTGCAATTTTGATATAGTACTTATAAATTGCTCGAAGTATCCCTGTTACTTCCAAAATAATAGTGGAATAGAAGAACTTGGAGTTAATTTAGTCTAAAGTTTTCCTTTTATAAATGGTTAACTGTTACTTATAGAAAAGAAGTGACTCCAAAGTCAATTAGGTTTGGCATCTTGTGGGTCGGAAATGTAGGTTTCTTAACTTCTATTTCCATTCTATTACACTCATGTTTCCCCTAGGAATATACAAACAAGTGTATCAAATAGATTTCATCTGTGTGTGCACATTTTTATCAACTGTAAGTGGATTTTGGAGCTCTGTGTGCTAAGAAGGATTCTGAGGTTGCTTCTGAACTCCATGGAACAGAGTATTTCAATTAATTGGTGATGTCTGCTATGTGTGTAAGAGAAGGCACACGTGTGCCAGGTATTTGCCAGCCCTCCTTTCAAGTTTTAGTGGTGATGTCTTGGAAAACAGGGCGATATAGAAAGCAAGAACCATAAAATGTGCATGTAAGTAATTTATGAGGGAGAGATTAGGTTTCCTCCTCTGGTAATATCTTTTGGTGGTAGCGTTGAAGAAAGAAAAAGAATACTGCTCTGGGAATCAGGAGACCTCGATTCTACTTTCAGGTCTAGCCTGTACTTGCTGTGTGTTTATAGAAGAGTTACTATATCTCTCTGAAATCTGAATTCCTCCTTTGAAAATAGCAAAAATTATATCAACTTCTCAAATTCTTTGTGGTAATTAAATAAGATTGACAGATGTAGTCCATCGATCAGGGCCCAGCACATAATCGTTACTGAATAAAGTAGTTCCTGTTTCTGATGAAAGGCCCTATATTCATCCACAAGTTCCTTAAGAATGGAGTTTACATGAAATAATGTCTTATTTGTCATGTCCCAAGATCACTCACCCCTAAACTCCATCCTGTTGCACCCATGGGACACTAGAAATACAGAACTGCCAAGGTACTTACTAAAATCCTAACCACAACAAACAAACAAAAAAACAGAAAGGACATTTCCAATCAATGCAATATAAAACCTAAGGTGATCTGTGTCCCCCATGTCACCCCTGAACATCCTTCTCAGCACTCACAGCAGGAAACCTCCTGGCCCCCTCTTCACACAGCCCTGCAGGCTGTTCTTTTTGACATGGCCTTGTAACTCTCTATTATCGCTGGGTCCTCGCTGAGCGTCATGCCATCAGTCATTTATCTATTATTTCAAGAAACGTTGTTGAACCCTATACTCTGGGCCTAGTGATGGGGATATAATGGTGGTAGATATAGACAAGACCCAAATCTTCTAGAACTTTAAGTCCAGCAAGGAAGAAAGAACTTGAATGCACTTGGAAAATGCTAACATTTCCTAACCTTGGTTCTTGGTTCCTTGGGGGGCTTCAAATTGCTCCCTCAATTAAACTCGGTGGAAGGGAGAGAAAATAATTCCCCTACCTTTGTTTTTATACATCATCACCTCTTCTTTATTACACACTGCCATCTTTTCCTTTTCTTTTCTATGCAGCATGTTTGCTGTTGTCATGCTAGGCTTTCTTTCTAAACAATCCACAGACTTATCGCTCCAAGATAATTCCTGTGCCATAAGGCATCAGCCGTGGTTACACCCACCGTCAACTCCCTAATCAAAGCACAGCCTAATTACAGCCATGTTGTGTAAGATTCTCTATCTTGATCAGATAATCGAAGGGACTCATTACCAAGATAGTGAGGGAGAGAGGTGCATTATGGGAGCAATGCTCTAAGATGATAACCCCTATAGATGTGCAGGATTTCTTGGTGGGGATGGGGAGAGATATTTTGGGGCCATGCTGGAACTAGATTGGACTACAAAGAATGGTGGTCCACTGATGAGACGTCCACAAAGAAGATAAAGCATATCTAAAATGAAAACCGGTAGCATTGTAGAAATTGATTTTCACATAACATCCCAGAAACACGTTCGCTTTTGTAAAGTAAGGTTCACCTGTGCTGTGTTTGCAGGCCAGCATCATTACAGCTTTATTTAGATGTGTGTGAAGGAACCATTTGTTCCAGCTCACAGGAGGGCCGGGTCCCGCATGACAGGCATCCCCCCTCAAGGTCCAATCACAGTGCCTGATGCAAAAGTTTCCTGATGGGATGCTTGACGGAAAGCTAATGACAGGGAACATTTCATTTTTCAAAGTGTGTTTTTTCTCAGGAGCAAGTGTGCTCTTTGGTGATTGCTTTTCTCCTCCCTGCAGCCCATAGAAACAGCAGGAAGAACAGAGGACTTGGGAAATGGGGACTGTTCTCCATCTACTCATTTGCTTATTTATTCCTTCATCTACTCACTAAATATATGTTGTTGCCTGCTATGAGGCAGGTACTATTTGTGGTACAGGGGATATGACTGAACAAGGCAGATGCCATTTTCAAGGTGTTTACATGTGAGTGGATTAGACAATGATCAAATGAAAAGAAGTTTAAAAAGATAAACTACCAGGGAGCAATTTGTGCTATGGTAAAAGTAAGTTGGACCACGGACTGTACTTAATAATACAATTATAATAACATTCTTTCATTAATTATACCAAGCGTACCACACTAATGTAAGGTGTTAATAATGGGGGGGGATATATGGGAATTGAATGATATGGAATATCATGGGTATATGCATGATTTTTCTGTTAACCTACAACTCCACTAATAAAAACAAATAAATACATTGGACTGATGCAATGAAGAGCGTCTTGGTGGACACTCTTTGTTGTGCAGCAGAGAAGGTGTCTCTTGAAGCTGAAACCCAAATGTCAAGGAGTCAGCCAGGCCAAGGTCTGGGGGAATAGACATTCCAGGCAGAGACCACACCCACAGCCATTTTCTTGAGTGGAAAAGACTGGTAGGTTTGGGGTTCTGAGAGAAGCCAGTATGACTGGAGAAGAGTGAGAGAGGAAGAGATGTGCATGAGATGAGTTCAGAAAGGCAGATAAGGGGCAGGTCTGTGGGACCTCAAAGGTCAGGCTAAGGGCCTTGAAAGGATTCCTATATGTGATGAATTAAGCGAGGGACTGACATGATCTGAGTTCAATGGTTCCAAAGTCTATTGGAGCCACATGAAGATGTGGAAAAAGTTGCTACAACAGTACATCATAGGAATACATGTTCAGGGCACAACAGAAACTTTCAGTGAATGAACCCTTTATTGTACAGAAAGGAGTCCAGAAAGGGCAAATCTAGTCACTTATGTACTACAAACAGTCCCAAAGAGCAGGAGAAGAAATCCCGTCACAGCCAGTCTCTTGGAGTGGCTGAGAACTGCTGCGGATGGGGGCTATAGATGGCAGCTCCACAGGCCCCACTTTGTACAGAAGCCAGATGCATCTCTACTGTTTGAATGTGGTTTTCGTCCACCTTGGGTGGAAGGAGGCTTGGTCACTGAGAACTCCTGTTCTGATAAGTACTGGGGGCAGTTTGTCCCTGGTTTTAGGATTTAGGGTCTGGCTGGACCTTTTCATTAGACTTAACATTTACCCAAGGTTGTGGAATAACACACAATAGAAAAGGAGTTGGGGGTAGCAGGAGGCCAGAGGATGGTGTTTGTGACTCCCCAGAGAATGAGGGGAGGAGAGATGTGGGGGTAGGTGAGGTCTGGGTAATGGCCACTAACAGATGTCTGTGACTTCCCTAATAGAAGACGTCTGGCCTATCCATTTTTCCTCAGTTCTCCCTCTCTATAAGTGAGGGCCCAACATCAGGTTGCTAAATCTCCAAAGACGAGAGAAAAAAAATAAAATTAAAAGTTCTGCTACATGTTCATGCAAACTTTTCTTGCCTTATTTCCCCTCCTTTCAGTTCATGGTGGAAACCCTTCTCAGGAATCCTATGCTTCCTGCACATTTATGATACTGGGTTGCTGTTACCTGTTAACTTGGCTGCCTCCCTTATCAGCCCTGAGGCCTCCCTGGTCCCCAGCCCTGACTCAGGAGCTGGCTCTTTGTAGGTCCTTGGTGATCTGGTCCTGACCACGTCTTGTTTCACTGTCCATGATTCTCACATCGTAGTTAAAACTCTAGGGAGCCCAGGGGACTTCCGGTTCTGTTCATCCCTCTGCCTGGTGGTGCTCCCCCTGTCTGCCACCTACCAAATCCCAGCTTCACCTGGAAGGACTTGCCTCAAGTCCTAGCTCCCCTTTGAAGATGCTCTTGATTCTCTCCATCTCCCCTGACGGGGCACAGCTAATCCACCTCCTGTCCCCCAGAAGCTATGTTACCTCTGTCCCTGCACTCAGAAGTACACCGTGGTGAGCTGCATATGTGTCTGTATCCCTCCTAGATCGTAAACTCATCAAGGGCAAGTACTTTTTCCTTCAGTTCTAATAAGAGTCAGTTCCTAATTCTTATTAGGTAAGTCTTTGTACTAGGCAGTGTACTAAGTCCCTCACATACTTATTTCATTTACTCCTAGGAGGTGGATGTTGGGATTAGATGGGCAAAAATATCCCCAAAGTCACAAAACCAGCAAATGGTAGACCTGGCATTTTACCTTAATTTGTTCAACTTTTTATAAAACATACACATGTTTTAAGTTAACTGTTACTCAATTACCATGATGTGGTGTTCTCTAGCCAAGGCATTCTCTGCTTGTCCCGTGGCTTCAGGTCCCCACTGCTGCACCACCTCCCCCAATTCTCCCAGGACTTAAGAGGTCAAGGCCCTGAGAGCATGTTAGGAGCCAGACTCCACATTCTAGCAGGGTGAGAATCAAACGAGGCACAGAAAGGAGAGACAGAGGAGATGCTGGCACACCAGTGAAGGGCAGTGATAGACAGATTCTGTGCTTCTGTGACATGAGGAGACAGGTATTAACAAGGCAGGAGAGAAGGGATACAGAAAAAAAGAGGAAGATTCATGGAGTTCACAGCTAAGTATTTTACCTGTCAAAAAATTACTTTGACCTGCACATTTAGGCTGTAAAAATATTTCTTCAATCAGGAGAAGTAGGACTTTTTCCAAGGACAAATCAAGGCAGCATCTTCTGCTTGTCTCACAAAATTAATCTGAAACACACACACACACACAAACACACACACAACTACAGGACTGGGCAGAGTGGAAGACCTTTTACAACTTCCCATCATCTGTGTTAGGTGGAAGTCGACGACTGAAGATTCAGATTGTCAGTTTCTGACTTCAATAAAATGAGACACAGGATGAAGCAGATGCAGATGCAGAAGGATGTAGCATTCTTGCAGTTTTAATTTGTCCCCTTGTTGATTTGTCTTTTTAATGTCATAATACTTATTATTAAGATAGAGAAACACACATATATTCATATCTATACATTTATTGAGCTTACCTCATGTGTGCTAAAGCCTTTATGTAAGTTATCTAATTTAATGTTCACAATTAGCCCCATTATACATATGAAAAAAAAAACTGAAAATTTAAGTCTTCAGTCAAAAGTATGCCTTCATTTAAAGGACATGCTAAAAGGCAGGCAAGAGGAAATCATATTGGAATCAGGTTCAAAGACTGAAGTTTTACTCTCAGTTTTGTCATATACTAATTTGGGGAACTTAAGCAACACTAGTTAGATCTAAATATTCCTTGATCCTATCCACTTCTCTAATGCTCTAATCCAAGCCATTGCTATATATTGTCCAGTCTTACCCAATATCTTTCTATCTGATCACTCCTCACTGCACCATTTACGTTGTCCTACCTCTGTCCAATCCCAGGCTACACCTAGAGAGATAGTGGATGGAGAGATTGGCATCAAGGGTGACTGTACATGTATTGCTTGCTCAACTAGATGGCTGAAAGTGCTAGAAATGGAGGTAGTGGTCACTGGATTTTTGAGGCAGAGGGGTAGTTAGGTCTTGATTACAATATGTTGGAGATATGATATGATCTACATGTTCATAATAGTCTCCTTAATCTAACTACACCCATCTTCTGGGGTTGTTGTGATTTAAATGAGGAAATATGCATGACATAGTGGAATACTATACATGTGTAAGGTGTTATTACTAGGACTATTTTCTTTCTTTTGCACCACACAGAGTCAGTGGGAGGTTTTGCAACAACAAATACATGCAGAGTGCCTGAAGTTCTTCAGAGAGCTGCTTTAAAAATATCAATTAGGATAAACAAGTAAGTGGGTAGACGGGCTCTGGCCATCTTGTGAAACTGTTTTCCCTTTCTTGGCTTGCATAAAAAGGCTGACTGTTCTTATTCAATTTATCTCCAAATGTACAAGCCCTTTTATTTGAGGTGAGGTGCTAATTTTCAGGAGTGCATAAGTTATAGACACTAACATATGCTGAGTTCCAAGCTTATTTCTCAGGGATGATCCAAGGCTAGGGAATCCAGAAAGGAATGACAATTTTGGTCTAACAAGCAATCCGCAAGGTTAGTCACACTCCTGCATCATTACAAGAGAATTTCTAGAGAACAAGAGCCTAGTGTTTAAAAATGGACCAGAAAATAAATGCTACTCCATCGATGATTATGAGTTATCATTAATGATAATATTAATGATTCCTTCCTCACTCTCAACAGTCTTGGATGAGTTGCCTCTAAATCAGCTTAGCTCCAGGGTTAATCTAGCTCACATTAAATAAATATCTGGTTTTTAGATCTCCATTTTATCTACTAAATTAAAGTAATAAAATTAGCACCCATTCATTGAGTGCCTTTGAGTTAACCCCCCAGTTTTCATTCAGTTCTCAGGAAAACCTTTGCTAGGTAGACACAGTTATTCCCATTTCACAGAGAAGGTGAGGATCACAGCTTGAAAGTCACTTATTCAAGACTAGTTAAGCTAATAAGTAGTGGTGTCTTGGTTAAGATTCATGTTTGTTTGTCTAACATAGAGGATGTAGGCTTCATTTTTTTATACTCTCACTATGTTTCACATGCCTAATCATGTATAGCCAATAAGAGTTTTTCACAGTCACAATCAAACTTTCTTCTCATAATATTTCTATTTGATAGATGAAGAATACGAAATCCAGAGAGGGTAAATTTTCTGCAAAACCACATGGCCATGCCAGAGTTGGACTTAAAACTCAGTCTCCTTGGCTGACAGGACTCAGATTTTTTCTCCACACCACAGCTTCCCTCCTTGCACAGCTGCAAGTCCACAGATTTGGTAAATTACCATTCAACACATAACCTCTCCTTGGCTTCCCATCCCCATTTCTTCTCTAATGATGGGAGGAATTCCATAGGAAGTGGCAATCTCTTCACAACCCGAGACCACAGCATGCAGCTAATTATAGAAATAAATAAACAGTGACTGGAACCATCTGTCCTTCCTTTGGCAAACACCTTGCTTTCGGGTGAAATTAGTGCCACCTGCAACCCCGCAGACCTCTCAGAGACACAGGAGCTGCCCCTCCACATTCAGAGGTCAACTGTGTTGGCACACCCAACCCATGGCCACAACCCTGAGAGCTGTCACACCTCTCTGGGGAGACACAATTAATGCAGCCAGGTGCATTCCAGAGATCTTTCTGCAGCTGAAGGAAAGGAGAGTGAGCGCAGAGCTAAGGCCTCAGTCTTGGGGGTGCTATTCTGGTCAGGATGGCTGTGCAGTATGAGCATTCCAGTAGCTTCCTGGACCCAGGAGCTTCATCTCTGCAGTCTCACCCCTCATGGCAGGGTCATATGCACTACTCTGTCAGGCAGCAACATGGATTTCTAAAACAAGCTCGGATTTCCGCCAGCTCTGCCTTGCTCGCTTTGGAAACTACTAGTTCTAGGTTCAGTTCTCAGCTTTCTAGCTGTGTGATCTTAGATATATCATGGAGCTGCTTTGAGCCTCTGTTTCCCCATATGCACATTGGGGGAAATAATAGGACCTTCTTCCTAGGGCTGTTGTGAGGATTGTGTGAGATAAAATGCATAGAAAGCTTTTAGTACAGTACCTGGTATACAGGAATGACTTCTATTTGTCAGAAATGAGCACTCTAGCTATAACAAAAGGTAGGGACTAAAGACTCTAGGAATGCCCTGAAAATATATGGAAACCTTTGTGCATCTGATTAATTTTTTTGGTGGAAATGATTCATAACTTTAATCAGAATTTCAATCGTGCCCTCTGAGCCCTTCCCTCTTCTCAATTTAGGGATTGGGAACTTGGATTTTCCCAGGTTTTCCAGTTAATTTTCCTCCTGCTGTGGAAACAGAACACTAAAGTTACTCGGTAACTCTTAGACTTTGAGAAGCAGGACTGGAAGCAGGTTTAATCCCTCTTTATTTAAATCACCCAAAGAACAAAAAGTAGAACTCCTAGCTTTTTTCTTGACTCCTCCCTAAGAATTGTATTCCACGTTGGCACTCATTAATTTTATCCAGACTTTCCTCATATGCCTTGTCCAGCAATAGGAACAATATTTTTGTGTGGCATCTATTATAACATGAGCACACTTGAAATCTATTATTTTATGAACACAATTTCAGTTTCCATTTCATTGGCAGAAAGCAAGAATCTAAGTAAATAATTCTACATGGTTTATAACATGGTTTCATATTCATTGTTGGATCTCATCATAGGCCTAAGAGAGGTATTCAAGGTAAAAAAAACTTTATTCCCATTTTACAGATGACTGAGGCTCAGTGAAGACAACTAAAATATCAGTATTAAATTGGTATATTTAAGAGCACTTCCCTACCCTCCAAAATCCACTGACCTGAAATATGTTTGATTATTTTTCCTTTCTTTGTGAAGAGGGGAGGATTTAGAAAATGTACCTAAGTGCCCTGCTACTTGAACCTTTGTACCTGTCCTTCTCAAGATTAATTTAATTGCATAAGAGACCTAGCTTTGACATTTTGGTTATCTATAAGTCTCAACTTTCTTCCACCACTAGATAATTGTTGCTAACATGTCATCCCAGCTACTAGTACTGATCCCTATATTTATTTTTAAATATATATTTTTCTCTGCTGAGGTTTTTTAAAATTGTTATTATAACAGTGTCTTTATTTGACATCTAGAAATCTGAGAATCTATAAATGGGTGCCAGGATGTCAATAAACTCCTATGACCCAATTTTATGGATGGACAAAGAAGGGATAATAAAGGTGGAGAGGTGATATGTACAAACTCTGCCTATATTACTATTCATTTGGTCAAAACACAATCATAGAGTCGTGTATCTCAAATCCCCCTGGGGAAAGATATACCACGGACTTTTTTTCATATACACGTGGACCCCTAGGTTGAAATGCTATTTTGAGATTACCAAGATTCAGACTACTACCTGAGGCAGTAGAAAAACCCCTCCATCCATCCAGCTCCTCATTCATTCACTTATTCTCTCATTTATTTATCTAATATTTATTGAGCATTTACTGTAGAGCCCATTTTGGTACAAACCATCAAAGCTGGGAGATTATAGAAGGAAGATAAGGAAATCAGTAGACACGATGCAGTGGTAATACTATGATAGAGGTGTAGACTGGCTGTTAAGAAACCAGAACAGAAAGTAGAAGGATAGCAAGCCACATAATCAAGGTGGGGGCTTCAGGAGATTTTTTGAAGAGGAAGTATTGCTTATGATATGTCTTGAAGGATGAATTTATGATGAACATTACAGATTGGGCACATGGAGGGTAAACAGAGATTCCAGGTAGAGCAAACAGCCTATGCAAAGAAACAGAGGTCTGGTCAAGCTTCCCTGCTCCCAGTTGCCTTTGATTTAATCACCAGCCACACTTGTACCCTCACACCCATTCCCATGCTGACATTGACCACTTTGCCTCCAGTGATACCCACCCAGCTATTCCTCAGTTTGAGAAACCTCTTCTTCACAAAAATTTATTCTTACAAAACCAGTAAACTATTTATCTGGTTCTGCATATTTTAAAATATTGATTTGCTTTACAGAAAGTATGACCACGGTATTCAGCACAGGATGTACTCTTGGTGCAATAAGTGTGTGATGCAACTTATAAAATGATGGACACTCTCAGCTGAGGAGAAACACATGTTTTGGTTTAGAGATGTCCATCTGAATTGAACATGCTTTCTTAATTTGTGTTTTTAAAATATTGAAGATGCCAGAAATATCTGTTTTTGATTCTACTAAAGCTTTCTTGCTTAATCAGAATCAGTCCAATCTATCCTCTATTTTTTTTTTTTTTTGAATGAAAGTAGTCTATTTTCTATATTGTATTCTCTATTCTCTGGAATTCTCTTGTCCAACTACTGAAAAGCTTAGTAGATGCCCTCGTGGAGGAAAGTCTTTTCCTTTCCCTTGATTTTTTATCTTTCCACTCTCAGATTGAGCATGGAGAAATGGGTCCTTGAATCAATTTTAAAATCATTATAAATTCTTTTGCATTTCACTTTTTAGTGGAAGTTCACAAATATTTCAGGATTTTAGAGCGATAATTAGACCTGTCACTTTAGACAAATGCCACATAATTTGTCTACTCCTGCAGAAAAATCTTGCTTCTGGGATGGAGGGCAAATATTTAAGAATGAAATGAGACTGATGCTCACATGAATTAAAAAACAACTAGTTTAAATCTTTAAAATGATCTCCCCGGTTCTTGCTCATTAGTCAATATTGTGTAGAGCCCTGTGCCAAAACTTTAAACAGCTCCTGAATCTCAAAGACCATTTCTTTTTTCCCTTTTCATTATGGAAACTAATTTATAGGAACCTTGAAGTAAGCGATTGCTAGTGTTCCTATCACACCAATTCCAGTACCAGAAATTTTAAGAGTGAAATACTCTGGAGTCTAATTCATGGTTATTTCCCCTTTCACCTGAGCAAAGTGGGAAATAGAGCTTTCTTTTGGCAGGAAACAGTGAATACAAAGAGGGCACTTTGGGAAATGGCAAATGAAGACAGAAGAAGGGAAGAACCTCTCAGCCAAAGTGGTAATCAGAGAATTTTAAAATTATATTTTGACAATACTGACAGTACTTGCAGAATGCCATTCCTTTCAGATGAAGTTATTCAGTGAACCAATACAAGAGGACAAGAAATAAAACGTCAGACAATACATGAAACAGAAATTATTTCTCTTTACACATCTTATTTCCCTAGCTGAGGCAGTCTGTCTCAGAATAAAACCCAGGATTTCATATAGCTAAAATGGTATCAGTCTTAGACAAAATATTCAAGAGTCAAAATGGGATGACTGGCTAAATTCCCCCAAAGTTGCCCTGCCATGTTGTTTGAAAATCTATGCCCTGCTTCAATGTTCGGATGATGATGATGACGATGGAGGTGGTGGTGATAGTAACAGTAATCATCCAATAATAATAAAAGTAACTTATATAACATTTGTTAACTGTATACATTAATATTGTTCATATTATTAACCATGAAAATGGTATATATCAGGAGTTAGCAAACTATGGTTTATGGGCTTAAGGATTGTTTTTGTAGGATCCACAAGCTAATAGTGGTTTTAACATTTTTAAAAGATTGTGAAAAAAAAAATGTATATCCTACAAGACTATATGACCCACAAGGCCTAAAAGACTTGTTATCTGGCCTTTTAATGAAAATGCTTGCCAACCCTTGGCATATAGTAATATCAACATAGCATATACTAGGTTAATGGGTATTAGCCGTTTTTCTAAAAAATTGACAAATATTAATCCTCAAACAACTCTAGGGGGTAGGTGCTACCTTATCTGTATTTACAGTTGAGTACACCGAGGCACAGAGAGATGGAATGATTTGCCCCATGCTGCCCAGCTATTGAGTGGTGGAGCCAGGCAAACCCAGGGAGTCTGGTTTCAGAAGCTGAGCTGTAAGCATAATCACCATGCTGCTAAATAATGGTCCCCTAAATTTGATCCAGGGGTATAGGAATGGTTGTAGCACTTTAGCCCAAAGCTCAGGGATCAGAACCCAGTCTCTCTTTCACTGTTCTCTTTGCCTTGACCTTGAAGCTCAGTTTTGATCCTGAGCCTCGGACCAGCTTCTAGACACCAGAACCAACCAAAGGTGAACCCAGTTCACGCCCAAGCCTATCCCGCAATGAGCATTGTATTTCAAAACTCCTTCAGGTATTGCCCCTGCCCTACCCTCAGCTGGTATCTGTCCCCAAACTCCTTTCCATTTGCCACCATCTAGGCCTTCGCAGCAGCCACTAGCCTCACATAGCTACTGAGTACTTGAAATGAGGCTAGTTCAAATTGAGAGGCGCTGTCAGTGTAAAATACACACTGGATTTCAAAGACAGGACAAACAAAATACTATAAAATGCCTTGTTAATAATCTTGTATTGATTGCATATTGATATGATATTTGGGATACATTATGTTAAATTTAAAATGTCACTAAAACTATATTCTTTTTAGTTGTGTTCAAAATATGACTTCTAAAAAATTTTAAATGATACATGTGGGTCACATTTGCATCTTGCTGTATCAGTCAGGGTTCTCCAGAGAAATACAACCAATGGGTGACATACGTATATGAATGTACAAAAAGATTTATCTCAAGGAATTGGCTCATGCAGTTGTGGGAACTTGAAAGTCTAAAATTAGTAGGGCAGGTGGGCAGGCTGAAGCACTCGGGCAGGAGCTGCAGTCAGAATTTCTTCTTCCTCAGAGAATTCTCAGTTTTGCTTTTACAGCCTTTGAACTGATTGGATGAGACCCACCCACATTATTGAGGGTAGGAGCCTTAAAGCCAACTGATTGCAGATGTCAATCATATCTACAAAAGACCTTCACAGCAATGCCTAGATCAGTGTTTGAAAAACTAGGTACCACAGCCTAGTCAAGATGAAACATGAAACAATCAATCACACTCTGCATTGTATTTCCATTGAACTGTGCTGTTAGGTAGACCCTTGAAAAACTATCATCTGATCATTCCATTTCTCTGATTACAACCTTTCCAAGGCTTCCCAGGACTGTGGTTAAATTGCTTTATGTGACTTGGAGACTTTTTGTGACCTGGACCCTGTTTGGTTCTCCATCTCTCCCGATGCTCCTGCCCCACAGAATCACTGGAATCACTGGAATCACTGGCAGCCACACACGTGGGCCGCACTTCTCTTCGCCTCAGGACCTTTGCTACTTCCATTCCCCCCACTGGGAAATCCCTTCCTTCCCAGAGGTCAACACCAGCACCTCTTTGTATCTCAGTTTAGATGTCACTATACCTCATGTAGGTGCCTCTCCTCTCCCTTCCCACAGAATCCAGTGCTTGCTCCTTCCTAGGAGTCAAGACTTAAAATCAAGATGTCTTAGGAAACGCCAACATTTGGAAAAACCTGATGCTTACAAATTCCATTTCTCAGAGTTGATACGTAATATTCCAGAAAACCACGTAGCTCCATTCTCTGATCCAGCCAATCCTTTCTACACATTGCTGCGCCAATTCATTTAGGCTCACACACATGCTTCTGTGTCAACTCACTTATCCTAGTGCCTTTTCTTTACCTAAGAGAATCTTACTTATCTTTAAAATCTTGGTCAAATTTCTTTTCCTCTATGAAACCAAAATAGATCAACTAAACTCTCAATAATTCCTTCCTCTTCTTATCTCCCATAGTGTTTATTATCCTTATTGTTCTCTTTGGCACTTCAATTTTGTCTTAATGTGGTCTTGCAATATTGATTATATCACTGTGTTAGTATTACTTAACCTTTCAAATGATTATGTCATATGTCTTCAAATATATCATATGCTCCCTCAGGGCACAGGCTGTCTCATATGTCTTCATTGTCATCCTGGAACCTACCACATAAGTCAATAAATGCTTGCCATTTGACTGGTGGGCAATAAAAAGAAAGCAGGATAATATCAAGTATGCATTGAGTTGGCAAAACTAGATCAATGACATTAAAAAACTTACATAATTTGAATTAAATAGAAGGCCTTGGTTAGTGGGAGGAATACGGGTATAAAATCATCTATTTTATAATCATTCACTCCCTTGAGTGATTTCTAAAAATAGGCTCCACCAGATCCACTGGTGAACAAAAGAGCAAAATCCTGGCCTTCAGGTGGCTTAAAATTCTAGAAGGAGAAGCAGATAATAAAATCAAATAAACAAGTAAAATGTATAGAATATTGGAAAGAGTAAGTGCTATGAAGAAAATGAGACATGGAGTGCTGGGAGACAGATTCTGCAGTTATGAATTTAAAAGTTTTAAATCCGGCACATCTAGGTTCAAATGTAGACACAGTCATTTATACAAGTCGTACATTAGTGAGAACTTTACTTAAATGATTTTCTGTTTCTGAATAATGAGCAAAAACTAAAATATACTTATACATTAAATGATGTACTAAAATGTGTAAAATTCTTGAATTATTGTAGACATTCAATATATTACATCAAATACATGACTATCGAAATACGTTTAGAGATGGAAATCATTACCTATAAGAGTAAGTTCAGTTGTGCTCATCTCCTCTATCTCTGCATCCTACAATATAGCCACATAATCTAAATATCACCACTTCTATGAAGTCTTCCCTGATGTCCTGCAATACAAATTAGGCTCAATTCTACTCCCAAACCTCTTCACACTTACACCTCTCTTATTCATGTGCATATTATCCTCCTGTTAAGGTTATAAAATCTTTCAGAAAAAAATCTGTGACTATTGAAATGTTATCATTCTTGACATCTTCCTCACTCACCATCTACAAACAATCCAATACCAAGACCCATAACACCTACCTGCAAAGTAGCTCTTTATATTGTCTCACTTTTCACATGCACTATTCTCCCTTAAATGCAGTCACCATCTCTGCCTTGACTTCTGGTTCTATGGTACTCCTTAGCTGATCTCCGTATTTTCATTCCAAACTTCCTACAACTCATTTCTACATCATTGCCAGAAAAAATTTTCTTTAAGCATGAATCTGATAAAGTTGCTTCTTTTCATTAAACCCTTTTATGCATTCTTATTAGACTTAGAATAACATGCAAATTCCTTATGCAAAGCCCTGGCCCTGTGTGCATTTCACACATTATATCTCCTCAGTTTCCTCCTCATAGCTTCACTGCCCTTTATCTATTTCCATCCCCTTGAAGTTACTTAAATTTTCCCATCTTTTTCTCAAAGTCTTCTGCCAGAAACTTTCTTCGTTACACTTTGCCCAAATAAGATTATATGTTCTTCAAGTTTCATTTCAAATGTTACTCCTCCAGAGAAGCATTTAATGATTACGCATCTAAATTAGCCCATCTACTCTTTTCTTTCTTAATGTAGTAATTATCACAAAAAGTTTGTGGGTTTACTTTTGGCCCCTCATTAGACTATAAGCCCCCAAATCTGTGGCATGAATGAAAGAATAAAAGAATGTTTTTTGTTTTAAAAAGAATTCTCCTGTGACATCTACCTGGTAAGTGATTGTTAAGTGTTTGCCAGGTGAATTAATGCTTACTTGATTTTTCAAGAAATTTAAAAATAAATTTTTAGCATCATGTAAACAGAGCCAGTGTCAGCACAGGCTCTGATGTGTTCGGCTGTGGTTCAGAGCATAGAATGCCTCTTTTTACCTTACTTAACACCATGGTATGTCTGGAAACTGGAGCTATTTTTAGCTAAAACTCCTTCTCAAAGTACATCATCCTTCAGTGTCCTGTTCCAACATCTTGACTGGAATTAATGTCTTTATTAATATCTTCATCTGGAGGGAGAAATTTAAGACCCATGTCACTTTGGTTATGGATCTCTGTCCATGAGATTCCATCCTCATCCACATTTTGTATAATTGTCATTATATTTTAATTCATGGCATGGATTGTCATAGCTTGCTATGGTTAATTCAAAAATACTGCATGAAAAAAAATTAGTATTTGAAACGCTTTCCATAATCTAATGATAAAACTAACCAATTAGATGATATTTCACATAAAGAAATGTAAACACCTACCACTGTCCAGTAAAAAATAAAGACAATGGGAAGAATCTAAGTTAAATTCAGCATGTATGAACTAGGCTTGGGGTTTTGGTTGTCACAAAATGCTTTATGAATGTAATACATGTGAAAGCCAGAAAAAATATATTTGTTTTGGAATGGATTTATAAAAATAAAATATGATCAGACTATGTAGACTAAATAATCAATTCAGGACATGGTAGTTTAAGGAAGACATTAACAAAGGAAAGGTCACAAAAGAGGGTCACCAGGAAGGTGAGGGAAATGAAAATATGAAGCCAGAGTAATAGAAATGTGTATCTTAAAAGAGAGGGTTACGTAAAATAAAATGGCTGCCAGCATTGGGCACTGCCTGGAAGTCTTTTCCAGAAGACAAATTGGCTTCTCCAGAAGACAAAAGGGTTTTTTCCAGAAGAAAAAACAATTGACCTGCAGGGGTTTTCTGAGAAAATGGAACACATCCTACTGGGTTGCTGGTAAGCAACACCTAGTGATAAAATAGTTTGGGTCCATTAGAGAGAGCTTACAAGAATGGACAGGCATACCATACTAATCAAAGTATATCTGCTCCCCACTTTGCAAGACCCCCTTATGTAAAATGGACACTTAATGTCAGCCAATCAGAATATTTCCTCTCTTCTGTGTTCACGCTATATGAGTACCCCCATTCCACTCCCCCGGTGAAGGTCCCTTCTATTTTCTGAGTGGATGCTGCCCAGTTCATGAATTGCTCAATAAAACTGGGAGATTCCAAATTTTATTTTGTAGGAGAGAAAGAGAAAATAAAGCATAAAGTGGGTAGAATGGTGCAGTTGAAAGAGCAGAAGCTTTGAAATCCTTCAAGCATTGGTTTAGACCCAAGTCCCTCTAATTCCTTGCTGTGCGACCTTGGGCAAGTCACACTAAGCCTTAGTTTTCTCAGCTGAAAAACAATCATTGGTTAGTTGTGATGATTAAATAAAAGCAATTAGTTCAGAGCCTAGGATTTAGCAAACACCCAACAAATATTAGGTTTTATTATCACTATTAATGCAAATAACATTCCAATCCAATGGCAATGCTTATCAGGGAATGAGTTTCCTATAAATTTAAGAAATCAAATAAAGATTGAATAAACTCCTATTGGGGAGAGGAAGTAGAAAGAAATCTGTACTGAATTCTGATTTGTTATTATTATATAAAAAATAATAGTCCCAAAGACGAACAGAGAGGGGGGAGATGGGACCCATTCTTTAATGACCTTCTTTCCATCTTCCAGCATGCTGTGACTTTTTTATTCACCTCATCACCTAAAATATCTCTCCAGGCACCTAGTACACCACTTCCTTACCCCCATCTTCCTCCAGCTACCCTGCCTCAGACAAATTCATATTCCATGCCAGGTCTGCTTGCTTCAGAGATGCCATTCTAACCATTCTTTGGCATTCAGGCTCTGGAAGTGTGCTGGGATTTGGTCCCACCTGCCTCACTCTCCCTCCCTTTTCAGCCCCTCCCTCCTGTAATGGTTTTAGTCAGCAAAATCACAGCAGGGACAGATGAAGCTCTCGTACCCACGGCAACCAGTGCCTTTGGATAGAAAATGGCTTTCCCATAATTTCATAATGTTCTTCAGTGGAGAGAGTGGGAGAAGAAAATGGAAAAATAAATAAATAAGTCTATGAAGACTGTTGTGCTCAAGCAAGGGAATGAATGGTTATATTCTCCAAGTTGATTACACTGCCTTTTCAAAGGGAAATCTCTCTCTTCCAATAAACTCGGAAAGGCCCTCCTTCCTTTGCAGTCCTAGCCTCTAGGACTACCCATACTATTTTTAACAATGGTGAGGCAGCCCAATTTGGAGAGATGAGCTGAGGCTGACTCTAAGTTGTCCCTGTTTTCAGAAAGGTCTTTAAAATGCTACTGAAAAGTTCTTTCTCCAAATGATGCACATTACTCAAACTCGCTTAATTTGTCACCTCCTCCCTGCTACCCCATATCGAGGATCACAGAATTGAGACTTGAAAGAGTCAGGGAAGACCATCTTAATTATAAAGGGGAGGATGCTGACGATCTAGCCATGGAAATGACCATCCAAGATCCTAAGATCAGTGATGGGGAGGAGGGTCTGGAAGCCTGGCTTCCTGATTTTCAATATAATACTCTCATACTTATTTCTACCGTACAGTCTCATTTGCTTCTTCCATATCTTTGTCCTCTGCACACAGCTTCTCTCTCTTTTCAAATTTCAGTAAATTAAATAGTTCAGAGAAGGGGGTGTGTGTATATATTCAGTGACCTAGATCTAATTAGAAAGCAATAAAATAATAATAATGGCATTACTTTACATTTATTTAATTATTCCATTGTTTTATGACTTTTTTTGCTCATGTAGACTTTCAGTGATCTTAAGAACTGATTTCAAAGAGTTTTTAATCAATGATTCAGACTTCACAAATATGTGATTAAAATATTCTTTTGTTTTATTCATTTCTCATTCAGTAAATATTTACTGAGGGCATACTCTATGCCACGTCCTGTGCTAGGTAGGCCTTTAGGGTACATAAAATAATCTACTGAAAAATCATAATAACAACAAAATGATAAATAACATACGCTTCAAATGTTATAAGCCATATTTTAACAGAATGAGGAAACTTAAGATTCCTAACCTCAGCTGTAAAATACAGTTAACTTGTTTTATGCAGAATATAAAATTCAAATTCTTTTGCCAATCCTACTCATCTGAAAAATAATCTTGATAATCCCAGGTACATTGCTGTAAGGCCATTATTATGTGTAAGTGCTTTTCTAAGCCAATCAGGGTATTATACTCTATCATAACAAATGTATCAAAAAATAAATAAAACACTAAGGTTGACACAACAGTAATGACCCTTTTAGACTTCTTATTCTTAATAATTCTTGTTCATCAACATAGCCTGATTTTTATTTAGGAATTAATGCTAATTTTTAGTTGGGCATCACAATTTTTTAGGAGGGTCTCAGCCCAAGAGGGCCATGTCAGTCCAAAGGCCAAAGAAGACAACGAACATTTTCTGATACATGAACTTTTATTCAGGGCTTATTTATAGAGTGAGAAGTCGTGGAGAGATCATGATGGTTATCACAGGCCAGGCAAGCATCGCCTTCGCTGGGAAGTCGACCGAGGGATGCAAAAAGGACAGAGAGCCTTTTACAAGGGTTTAAGACAAAGGCCTTCCTAAGGGTGGGGGGAGCATAGATGCAGGAATAGGTCATTCTGACCTGGGGGGGTGGTGCAGGAAGGACTAGAATAACACTTGAACTATTACATTTTGCTCTTTTTGTGAGACTCAGAGCCTCTCACTTCCTGCCTGCTTGCATAAAGTTACATTTTAAAGTCAATTTACCCTTTTTTTCTGTACTGGCTTAGAAAGACAATAGGTTAAACATTTAGCTGCCTAGGTCATGCAGACTGCTGTGCACCAAAGATCTGCAGGCCTGTTTTGCTCAGGCCATGGGTTGCCACAAGGGGTCTTCATCTTTTTGGTGCACATAATGAAATGTTTATGAATGAAATGATATAACAATAGGGGATTTGTTTCAAAATAATGAGCCTGATGATGGTAGCACAACATTGTGAAAGCAATTAGCAGCACTGAATTATATATTTTGAAAACAGTTAAAAGGGGAAATTTTAAGTTATATATTTGTTACTAGAATTAAAAAAAAAAATACACAAGCAAACCACAATAATAGAGGGGGCATGTATGGGAACTCTATATTCTGCATTTTTTTTTCCTGTAAATCTACAATTTCTCTAATAATATAAATAACTAAATAAACAGATAAGGAAGGAAAGGAGGGAGGGAGGGAGAGAGAGAGAAAGAAAGACAAAGGGAGGAAGGAAGGAAGGAAGGAAGAAGGTGGAGTGGAAGGAGGAAATGACGGATTGGTCACAAGTTGATAGTTATTGAATCTGGGTGATAGGTGCCTAGGGTTTCCAATCATGCCATTGCCTTTACCTTTGTATATCGTTGACTTTTTCCAGTATAAAAACATTGAGGGACTTCAAAATAAGTAAACAACATACATGTGGATTTATAGAATATGTTTATATTAACAAAATGTTGCATTTAACCCTTTTTCCCCTAACATCAATATGCCAAATAAGATTTGTTTGAAGTAAAGGGTTTTTCTTGCTACCTTGGTTAAATCCTACCTCTCCAAAATGGGTGTCACCAGCATGACTAGCTGCATTTTATGGAAAGAAGTGCACTTAGAAAAATCTGATATCACCCTCAAAGTCAAGTTCATTTAGACTTATTTAAGACCTTGCATTCAGCTGGGGGCAGAACTGGTATATACACCATGTTTCCTAATCCTCGATTGTCCCCCATTTGATAGAAAAATCAAGTTGTCCTTTTATAAATTCAGTAATTGAAGAAACAAAAAGGTATGCACCTGTAATGGATTGTAAATGAGGTCTATATACAATAGGCTCTTTTCTACAGGAAAGTGGCATTGTCATACTTTTATCATCCAAAAGTCCATTCTTCATATTCCTACATTATATAGACACATTTAAAGGCAAAAAGCTATTTCCCATCCAAACACAGTTTATAGGAGGAGGTCAATCAACAGATACTTGATGTAGTTGGAGGCAAACAAGGACAATCTATTGATGTTTTCTGTGTTGTTTTATGTAGACTGTATGTGTGTTTACACAATTTTTTATACTAACTTCTCCTTTAAATATATCTTCCAGCTAGCTACATAGTTGGATTTTCTTTTGTTATAAGAAGTGAACATAAATTACTCCTGTTGGGTACAGATCAGGTTACAGGATTTTTTCTCTTCTGTCACCGTCAAAACCTGGGTGTCAGAAATCTTTAATATTTAATGCAGTTCTAATTAGTCTTGGTTGGGCTCAGGGCACTTAGCAAAACCTGACACCAGCCAGAGAGTCAAGTTCATTTAGAGAGCATAATTACCAGTTATTTTCATACTGCAATAAATGCCCCTATTAAAGTAATGTTCCTCCTCACCCCCACTTTTATACGTAAATTGAAAAATAAAGAAAAAGAAAAGCCTTTAATTCCTGATGACAGTAGGCAAAGATTATATAATTTGGTCCTGGGTTTGACATTCCTGAGATAACTTAAAGTACTTGCAAGAATATAAAAATAGGATCAGAGATGGTTAGATATACTGGAGAAGATGTATCTGTAACAGGTTGTTAAAGAAAGTTAGATTCATGAGGCTAACTTGCTGCCTGTGACAAACATTTTAAGAATAGCTCTTCTGTACGTCTGGCCAGTCACTCAGAAAACAGGTACTGAAGTCCCACTATAGGTTAGCACAACGTTAGGCCCTCGAGTTCCAATCATGAAAAGATTTCTGTTCACAGAAGTTAGAGAAATCACCTGCTTTTTTTTTTCATAATTACACATTTGGTTAGTGCTTCAACGGAGAGGAATAAGACACTATGAAAACAGGGGGACCTGACTTTGGGATTTCAAGAAAGCTTCCTTGAGATCTGAACAATTTAGCTAAGATCTGGAGGAGGAGGAGGAGGAGGAGGAGGAGGAGGAGGAAGAGGAGTGAAGAGAATAGTAACAGAGAGAAATGCACAAAGTCCCTGAGCAGGTACAACACTACATTCATGGAAATGAAAGAAGGTCTTTGTGATAACTCCCCAAGATCCATGTGACATGAGAGGTTAAGGTAGATGGAAAGCAGATAATGCAAATCCTGATGGGCTGTGTTAAGGAGCTGAATAATTAATTATGGAATCAGTTTCAGAATGACTTTCTTACATGGTACAATGTCTGTCTTACTCCCCTCTGAAACCTGAGCACCTAACACACATGCATTGAATGAATGAATGAATAAATAAATGAATGGCAGTCACAAAGTCCAACATCCCAACTCCCTTCGCTGGTTGCTTGTTTGCTTCATTTTGTAATTCGGAAAGGTGCTGTAACCCTCAGTACCAGCGTTTAAGGTAGATATTTCCATTTTGACTTAAGAAAGTTGGCTTTGCCCCAAATCATACAATGCTAAATGGAAGAGCTAAGAACCAAATGAAGAAGAGGAGGTATATATCACCCAGTCAGGGATTTTATTTTTCTGAAGAAACACATTTAACTTTCTCTCCTAGAGCAACCCCTTCCTGCTTTCATCACCAAAATTGATGTCTTTTTTCCCCTTCTTTCATCATATCCTCAAGTTTCAGTTCAGGCCTAAACTTCCTTTAGGAGGCTTCCCAGCTATTTTAGCTCTCATTCAAGCCTGAATCACTGAGTTCATCACTTCATCCTTCATGACCATCTGTTGCTCTTTTATTCTAAGTAATGTGGTCTTCATGAGCAAAGGCCATGTCTTTTATTTTTCCTGCAGCCAGTATGCAAAGTCTGGGGGAATCTCCATAAACACTTGTTGGAGGATGAATCCCTGAGAGAAACAGCAATTCCCTGTCCCAAGTGGGAAGGATTCTTGTCTCTCTTATAATATCTAAAAATTCCAGAAGACTGACTGTGGCTCAGTTGATCAGGTGAATAGTGATCAGAGGGCAGATGTGTCTGGGGGAGAAGGGACAGCATCCTTGATTTATCTGAAAACCTTTCCCAGACAGAATCTGAGATAGCCCCAGGTGGCCTTCTGAAACCGCCCTCTTAAAGGCTATCAATGACACTTCCTTGGCAAATTCAGTGATCCTTAGTCAGACCTCATTCAGACTTGACATTTCTGCAGCATTTCTCACTTGTGACCCCCTGCCCCTTTGTTTTAAAATCCATCTTCTCCACCCTATCACAAGAACGCTTGATTATGATACTATTTTCATCATCTGGTCACCCTTTCTCTCTCTATACGTGTGTGTTTCCCCAAGGTGTTTTTCTGCCTCCCTTTCTTATTAACTTATTTTAAACAAAATGTTTATTGTTTAAAAAGTCAATAATACAAGCTTAAAAAAAAAAGACAGTCCCCTTCTCTGCTTCTCAGAGCAATTTCTTTCAACATTTTTAATAGTTTCTTCAAGTTTTTATCTCAGTGTCCCTAAGTCATAAAGATGTGCTGATTTATTTTTTATAAAAATGCTTAGCATCTTGAATTTCTACACTGAAAGAAAAGAATTTGATTCTGTTACACGATCTGCCAATTAAAATGTTGTTCCCCCATCCTCCTAAATTTGGTTATATCAATTTTTATATTAAATCTATATTCAGAGTTTATATTACTATAATGTAAATATCACAACTAAAACATATTCTGATCATATATGTAAATATATAGTTTATATATGCACATGCATAATCACATGCAAATAGGTATTTTTTTTCCTGAAATTAACAGCTGATTCATTTTTCTACTGTTACTTTTCTATATACTTATTACTAAAACAAATTCAAATATTTTTCTCAACACTCAATATACTGAAATGCATTAGGCAATATTAATGCATCATTTCCTTTTTGTTTCTTTGTCTTGCAGCCATCACCAGGAGCCCTCCATCTTCCTTCTCTATGCATATCTGTTTGCCCAGGCCTCTCCTCAACTATGGTTCATGGACTTTCCTTCACCTTTCTCAGGTCCGATCAACTCTTTCCTGATTGTTGTATCCTCCTCCTTCTTGGATCACTCTCTTTTTTAGTTGGTAAGTATCCTCCATTCTCCTGATAAATTGTACATGGGAACTAAATTTCTGAATCCATGTATGCCTGAAATATTGTTATTAATGTTAAATTATGGTTTGTGGATAGAGTTCTATGTTTGAAATCATTTTCCCTCAGAATTTTTAAGGTATTGCTCCACTGTTTGGCAGATTCCAATGTGATTTTAAGAAATCTAACACCACCCTGTTTCCCATACTTTGTATGCAAACTGTTTTACATCTCTTGGAAGCTTTAAGGATATTTGATTTACTTGTCATGTTCTGAAATCTTATAATGATATGCTTTGATACGTTGGGTAGTCCATGGGCCCTTGTTAAATTATTTTTTTGATAATACTTTCCTTCCATTTTCTTTGTTATCTGCAGTACCTTTAGCCAGATATTAGACTTCTTGTATTAATCTCCTATTTTATCTTTTATTTTTTATTTTGTACCTATTTTTTTTTCACTTATTTAGTGGTGTATTTCCTCAAACTTAACATTGCATTCTTCTTTTGAGATACATATATTTAAAATTTTTGCTATCATATTCTCAATTTTCAAGAGCTTTCTTTATCTCTGTCTATAACATTTTACAGCATCTTTTCTGTAGGATAGTTTAAATATATTTTTCTCACTAAGGCATAATTACATTTTCTCAGACATTTTCTTTCTACTTTCTACATTGTTTCTATTTTTTCAAAGTTCCTTTTCTAAAATTGATTTATTTTTTATCTCTTTCACATAAACACAAAAGCCTTAACTATCTCTCTATCATCTCTATCTATATCCATATCCATATCTATCATCTCTATCGCTACATCTATCTATCTAATCTAATCTATCTCAATATCACTACTCTACTTTTTGGAAGCAGAGTGTAAGGGTGGAACTTATTAACTAGTGGGCTTTACTGTGAGGTGGTTGGACTAGGGCCTGGTTGTTACGTTAGCAGATGTCTGCTTCCTTAGGTCTTTTCTGTGGGCCAGTAGCTTTCCCGCTAGGAATCATCCATTTATTTCGTCTGGGATCATAAGCTTGTTTTGGCAGGTATTCTGGAAGCTAAGTGAGGGAAGACTTCCAATTCATGTCTTTGTCTTCACTACCTTGCCTTTTGCCTAGCCACAATTGTCCCTGGTGTTCCTGCAACTAGAGACTCTCTGGCTTAACCTTTTAAAGGACTAAATCTTCTCTTATTTGGGGGAGAACAAAGGCAGGCATGGCATCCAGCTGCTTGCCCTAGAGGAGTTTATCTGAGCTTCCTATTGCTCCTTACAAACGCTTTCAACCAGCGCCTCCCAGGAGATGTCTGTGAGGCCAATCACTCAGCCTTCTCTAATGGACTAAGTCAGTTACCACTTATCTTATTGGCTTTTACTTTCGTAATTTCATTGACATTCCTTGCCATTCATCAACCCCTCTCTTGTTCTTTTTACTCCATGGATTTATTTATTTTTTTGGTCAGTTACTATCATTTTAGTATAGTTTGATGAAAGTGTAGTACAAAAAAAAAAAAAAACCTGTGTTCAATCTACTATATTTAAACCAAAGTCCACAGTTTTGTATCCCATATTCCTTTTTCTTTACACATTTAGACCCTCTATGCTCAGAAAAGCCTTATATCTATAATCACAGCCCCAACCAATCCTACCATACAATTTTCCTACTAGTTAGAATTTGGATGTTTTGCCAACACATAAGATTTATTGTGACTAGACCAGAATGAATGACTCATCATCTTTGACCACAAAATAAACCCTCAGTTAATGTTTGTGCTGGTTTGGAGCTGTTATGTACCCCACAAAAGGCCATATTCTTTTAATCCATCCTTGAGGGGGCAGAACTATTGTGGTTGGGAACTTTTGGTTCAATTGAGATGTGACCCAGTCCATTCAAGGTAGGTCTTAGTCCTTTACTGGAGTCCTTTGTGAGAGGATAAAAGGCAGAGACATTTTGAGAGAGAGCCATTGAAACCAGAACCCAGGAGAGAAGGACCAGCAGACATTGCCATGTGCCTTCCCATGTGACAGTGGAAACTTGGATACCAGCAACCTTTCTTCAGAGAAGATATCCTCTTGTTGATGCCTTAATTTGGACATTTTCATGGCCTTAGAATTGTAACTTGTTAACTTAATAAATCTCCATTGAAAAAGCCAACCCATTTCTGGTATATTGTATTCTGGCAGCTTTAGCAAACAGAAACAATGTTCAACAGCATAATTCAAAAGAAAATAAATCCTTTTGTCTTTAAATATGATCAACAGAACTTATAAAGCTTGCACTGAATCTTAATCTGTCCTCTCTTACTCAACCAATGATTACTGAGTGCCTAGTGCTCTGTTACAACTGGATAATAGACAAATAAGACATTTTCTCTGTTCCTGTGGAGCAAGGAATGTTTCCGCTCATGGAGGAAACAAAAATGTAAGCAAGAAATTACCTTGTAATGTGATAAATGAGCACAGAGGTTATAGGGTCAAGGAAGTCTTCCCAAAGGACCACACCTAAGTGGAATATTAAAGCAGGATTAGGAGTTTTCCAGGTGTAAAAAGATTTGAAGAACACTCCTGGTAGAAGAGCAAGTATGTGTAAGTTCTAGGGAGCATTAAACAGCTGTGTTTCATTCAGATGAATGGTGAGTAAAGCCCATATTGCTAGATTTGGAGTGGTAGGAAAAGAAACCAGAGGTACATCAAAGGCCATACCATGCAGGGCTTTGAACACTACTCTAAGGAATTCAGGTGCATCCCAGTGGATTTAATTTTCTCTTTGCTAATGAACAGTAAGAAGTCTTCCAGACTAATATTAGATATTTTAACATTTATACAAACATACATTCATGAACATGTGTACACACACATGCACTCATAAGTATCCAGTGAGGGCCAGAATTCTGGATTTTTGTAGAACCCTCATTAGACTAGGTAATATCATCCAGAAGCAAATGAAGGAGGTAAAGAAATGCTGCATTTTGGGCTTCTTAGCACATGTGATACAACACAGTAGAGTCCTAAAGAAGAGTGTATTCCAAGCACCATGGTGGGAATCATCAAGGTAAATATATCCGGGGGATCAGAGCCCCCAAAGGAACCAAACTTGATCTTGAGAAGACTTGGATTTTCTAATTATAATGTGTAGTAAGCTTCTGTATCCTGGGGCAGTCATCAGAAGCCACACTGTGGCATTCTCACACACACAAAGAATTTTTACCCTGGGCGAAGTAATATTTCCAGCTCTAAGAAGGAATGGAACTCTAAAGCATATAGACATGTGGGTTTCCCCAATTTCTGGGTTCTAGGAAGAAATGTCAGACTCAGAATTTGAGAAAGTACATACTAGGAGACCATGAGGATGACGATAAATAATTGGAAGAAGAAAAAGGAGGAGACCATATATGTGGACAGCTTATTATAGTTTATAAAGAAATTTATACATCCAGTTTTTAATTTGCTACTTACAACCCTTTGAAAGAGGCAGAATTATTTGTATCATTCCCACCTTTACAGATAAGGAAGTACATTCCAAGGAGCTGAAACTTGCTCAAGGTCATGTAAGTGGAATGCCATAGATCCTGAGTTGGATCCCAAGCTTTAGGTCTAGTGTCCTAGAATCCAGCAATCACTTCCCTTTGCCCTGATTTTCTCTCTTGTTGGACAGAGGTTAGTTTGGACTGATGGATCTCAGAACAGGTAATGATTCGCTCCCAGTTTAGTTTTGTGGAGCCATGGCAGCTAACTGATATTCCAAAACTGTTTTATATGAGATAAAATGTGCCTGAGACCATATCTGGAGTTTATTTAAGTTCTTAGAGCTTGCATGCATTGGTCTTCATGGCAATAGGCAACAAGGGGTTAAAGATGAGGCAGGGTAGAGGATAATTGACATGTGGGCTTCTTGGTCTTTCCCCAGGCCATTTGGGAGCTTAAATAGCCAACAGTTAATTAAAAATAAACTGACACTTTACTTTAAGGATAGTTTTAATAACCATTTATAAATGTTACATTAAAAATTCATACACTGTTATCAATTCCTGCTAAGGATTTACAGCACAATGAAGGTGTTATGAATGTTTTATAGGTACTGGGGAGAAGGTTCTTCCTGTAGAGATATTTTCAGAAGACTATTTGTCTTTTCCAGGCTGCATCATAAGTACTTAAGACAACAGCAGCTTGTGGAATAAAAACAGCTTCTAAAGTTCAGGTTGCAATCTCACCCTCCCATTTGTAAGTGGTCGCAGCTCTGTGTCCTTGGCAGTGTCTGCTCCAAGTCTCGGATGATGTAGTAGGAAAAACAAGCTGGCAGTGAAACTCAAATGGCCTAAGTGAAAGCTCCAACCAAAAAGATCTTGCATTTCCCTGACTGAGAAAATGAGCAGAAAATGAAGGTGTGATGTAAGCATTAACTGGAAAGTTACATAAACTGGTGAACCTTGGGTTCAGCTAAACAATAGTATCCATTTCTGCTTTTGGAGATCCTGATATGCTGGGAAGCATTAGATTTTTATCTACCCATTGTGGCTACATCCTGTGAATTTGTGTAATATCCCTAAGTGCTGTACAAACAGCTCTTGACCATGGCTTTGGGTGTGCATGGGTTCAATTTGCAAATGCAAATTGAGCATAAAGTTAGGCTCTTAATTAGGGATAATTCTCTTCCTGCTGCAGCCTTTTCTTTTGTTCATGAGGGAGCCACGAAGCTGCATATATTTCAGGGATTGCAGAAGAGAACCCCAAACAGTCTGTTTTACAGTTAGCAATTGAAAAGTGAATTACTTTATTCAAGGACAACGACTTAAAAACTTTATCTCTTAACATTTTAGGGCCTGTGACTTTGAACAAATGCATGACTAGATTTTAAAACCCTGGACAGTTGCCTACAGTGATGACCCAGCTTCCAAGGTAAAACAATGGAGCAGAAACAGGAATCAGTGATACATTTTTTTTTTATTTCTCTATTTTCCTTTTAGTTCTGAAAGTACAGTTCAGTATGATGTGAATTTCTATATCTTTTAATAAGGAACTTTTGGACTTTGGACTAAATCTAGTTCTTGATGTCTTCCTGACTGATCCAAATATCAGTAAGAACCTAGAGTTGCAGAAACACAACTTGAGCTTTTATTAGCAATACAATTACTACTAATTACAATTCTAAAAGGACTTAACAGGAGACACATTTTCAAAGAAGCATCAGTTTATAGGTTAGGCACTATTTATTTCTCAAGGTCTTTTCATTTTATTTCATTGATATTCATTATATTCTTCCCTTTGTATTCAGTCCACCTATTCATCTCCGAGTGGGATCTGTGTGTGTAGTGTACATTTGTGTATATCATACCTATCCCCTTTAATGAATCAAGACATAGAAATAAAATATCACCATTATTATATATTATAGGACTTAGAAGTTTGCATCTGGGGATCTTGTTTTTTTCTATAATTTTAGTGTCTGGAATTCCATAACAAGTATTACTAACATTTTAAAAATCTCAAAATCATATGATTGAATGTCAGATTTATACAAAAAGTCTTATCTTTTAGCTCCTTCCAGTGGAGATAGAAAGAGTGAGAAGCCAAGTTGAGAACAAGAGAGAGGAAAAGAAAGACGAATGAAAGAACATTTGCGGGAAAAAAGATGAGGTCAAAACAGGAGCAGAGGTCAAATAAGGAGCAGATATGCAAGACAGAGAAAATTAAAAAGCAATTTTAGATTTTTGGAACAAGTTAAAATCATGAATAGTTGTTACAAGATCATATTTGTAAACCGTTAGCTGGTCTTGCATCCTCACATAGCTGAAAGACTACTGGACTAGAACTGATATTGTCAGGCTTGTCCTACTACAGTGCACACTGTCCTGCCTCACTTTCCCCCTCCATAACACTGGAATAAGAATGAAGCCTTCCTACCCAACCCTCCTACCCCCCCAAAAAAGGAATAATACCTTCCTCACAGTATTTAAGACTCAATAAGATAAAGAATATAGTTACAAAACAGCTCTTGGTAACTGTACATCCTTATTTGTAAATTATTGTCATATCTTTCTAAAATATACTGTGAGGGCAACAAAATTAGGGTGGGAGGGAAACAAAAGCAATGAACAATACACATCCTAATCCATGTTCTGCACACCATCTCTTAGCATCCCTTTCCCCACCTTCCTTCTGAGATTTTGCCTGTAAAGTCAGTTTTCCCATTGCCTTCCTGGACTGCTACTTTGTTCTTTACAAATCTATATCTGGGAGGCCAAATTCACCAGTGTGTGCTCAAGAGGGATTACTGCTGCTCTGGCTTCAAAAAAGTTTGTTTCTCTTGTTTCATCCTTTCATTCAAATGGTCTGGATCAGACTCCCACTGCTCCTCAGCCTTATCAGCTACCATGTCTGTCATGGATTTTCAGACAGTGCAGAAAAACAAAAAATGCACTTACTGTGGGCTGCATTCTTACTGTCCTCAGCACATATAGAGACAAACAGTCTTTCCAATGAACTCTGTAAACTCCTTCCCACTTACACGTTCTCACATGGTGGCCTATGGAAATACACTGTATTTATGTATCTCTGTAGGCATTTAAAAATAGCAATTAGACTTTAGCATTTGAGAGGGTTACATCTTTAAAATGTATTACCTTTTAGATAAGTGGAAAGATTACTGAACTTAGATTGAATATAAAGCCTAGATTTCTTTCCAGTCCCTGACAGTAATTGGCTGCTATGTGTATGAACTTAGAGCAATCACTTCCCTTCACTGGGTCTGTATTCTATCTATAAAGCTGTCCCGGCCCGCGGGACGATCAACGGAAGCTCCAAGTCCTGTGAAGGAAGAATGGTATGGGACAAGAGACACGAAGAATGACAGCAAGACAGGTTTCTGATCAAGCTGCAAAATTTTATTGAAGAGGCAGGGTATATATACTCTAAGGGTGGAGGGAGTGGCTAGTAAGAACAAGTGGCGGTCTGGGATTGGCTGCTGCTGTTGCTGGGGTGGATGGGCAATGGGCGGCCACTGTTTAGGCGCGAACTAGCTACTGCTTAGGCGGGAACTACTGTTACTTCCTTGAAGAAGGCTAATTATAGCTTAGGCTATTCTTGCATCAGCCCTGGCGGCCATGTTGCATGTCACCGGTATCGCTGAAGGTGAATATTATATATGCTACCTTAATTGTCCCCAACATCTCCTCCCTTTGTTTTTCAAAAGGATGGAGGAAGAATGCTAATTGAGCATTCCATTGGCATTAACCTGCTGGGGGAAATAGAGGCCTCATTCCCCAAGTTGTTTGTGGCTCTGTTTTTCTGGGGAGGGGGATTAGTGCAGAGCAAACCCCTATGCAAATGAGGCATACTTCTCAAGGAGCTCAAAAATGGCCTGATTGTTTTGGCCCTCCTTTGCAGTGCTTTGCCTTGCACCCAGCGGTACCAATCATAGCATAAGCTAGAAGCATACTTTTGAGTTATATGCTGCTCCCGTAGGAGGGGGTTTCTTACCCATCAGGGTGGGTAGCACTCAAACAGTCTGGATTTACACCTTGGTCAGCGAGGTGGAGCCGGTGATAATGCACTTGAATAGGCTTGCCTAGGGCAGAATCAACTTGGTCCTTTACTAGCTGTATTATTCTTTTTATGGCCCAAGGAGCAAAAGATATTATAAGGATTAGGGTTATCAAGGGGCCTAATATAGGGAGGAGGTAAGGAAGGATTCTATTGAACCCCCAGGAAGTACCTCCTTGGGTTTCCCATTCATGTTTGCTGTTTGCAATTCCTTCCCTAAGTTTGGTCATGGAATCTCTAACTATTCCAGAATAATCAGTGTAAAAGCAACATTCCTCGCCTAATGCAGCGCAAAGCCCTCCTTGTTTAAGGAAAAGTAGGTCTAAGCCTCTCCTATTTTGGAGAACAACCTCTGATAGAGATGTAAGGGATTTTTCAAGATGGGTGATGGAGGTTTCAATGCGGGCCAAATCTTCGTCTATAGCAGCTCTTAGGTGGGAGAAGCCTTGGCGTTGGAGAATGATAGAGGCGGTTCCGGTGCCTAGGCCAGCAATACCTAAAAGAGAGGCAATAGTGACAGCCATGATAATTTCTCTTTTGTTTCTTAGCATGGTTGGAGGTTGCGCGTCCCAGTGTTGATAAAGGTCTTTTTCTTCATGGAAGAGGACACGGGGTAGCACAGTTACTAAGAGGCACATTTCCTTAGTTTCAGTGAGGGCTCTTGCTGATATGCAAGGAGTAAGCCCTGTAGAAGAGCACAGCCATTTTGCCCCTGTTGGGGGAATATAGAATTTACCTTGCGATGGAAAGGAAGACTGTGCACAGAACTTTTTTAAGGAGGGGGAAATGTTACCAATACAATGCCCAGAGTGAATAACGGATTGCATGGTGAGGCCGATTTTTGTTGTATTCCAAGGACATTGGGGAGGATTGTCTTCGTTAGAAATATTAAATGAGGTATTAAGGGCTACAGCATCATAAAAAGGGGGATTAACAGAGAAACATAGCCAGCAACTGCGAGTAAGGTTAGGCTGGGAGGAGTTTAGGGAGAGAAAGGTGGCTTGGAGTATTGACCAAAGTGAGTTATAGATTGGCTCTATGAAAGAGCTTGAGGGTGACAATGTTGGGTTGGTAGTGGAGGAATAACTGGCAGTTTTGCGAGGAGGAGATGTTGGGACGGGGGAGCTAGCACTACATTTGGCCCAATGGCGAACAGCTTTTGTTGTACTACTTCTTTTTTTATTTGGATAAGGCTTCCCGGGTCGACTCCGCTCTTATAGATTCTGAAGCCCCATGTTCGACTGATAAGCCAAGAGGGATCAGTAGGGAGCTGCACGGTGAGATTTAGATGTATGCAGCTTCCAGCAGTTTCTCTGGCGAGCCAGTCAACAGTAGAGACTGTGCAGCCATAAGGGGCCCATTTTAGAGTTAGGTAATGATCAGTGGTGTAAGGCTTCCAGGCAGTGGCTAATGTCTCACACCCCCAATATGCACAGTAGTATTCATTGGGAGCATTGCAGTATGGTTTTCCGGGGTTTGAGGCTGGGCACATGTAATATTGGCCTTGGTCAAGGTTTAGGCGTACTCCAGCTCGGCCTCCCCTTCTAGAACTGCCAGAGCCGCTATTGGCAGGGGCAAAGGTGTCGGGGAGAAACAGATTAGTGGCGTTAACGACAAAAGAAGGCCGTCCTGCTGTAAAATGGGTTTGCACAATTTTGGAATCTTCCCATCGTATTAGGGCCCATTTCCAAGGTTGGTGTGGGTTTGAATTATGAAAGATAGCACTCACACTTGATAAGATAAGGTATAAAGTGGCTATTGTAGATGGCAGTAGGGTTAACAAGGCCATACTGATAGGGCTATTTAAGGACAGCAAGCTAGCAGAGTGATGCACCCTACAACGCACAAGTACGTTGTAGCAAGCAGGATTCTTTCTAATGGGTTCCAATGTTCTGGGGCAACGGCTGCCAATCCGGCTGCAAACAGTAAGGCCAGAGAGCCAATTAGTAAGAGCCAATAGTTCATGTGGCCTTAGCGATGGGGCAAACCTGTAAGTTGGGCTTCTTCTGGTTGCCGGCTGCACGTAGGTTGGGCATGTTCTGGGCAGGATACAGCAAAGTTGGCGACGTGCTGGAAGAGAAAAAGAAAAAATTTTTTCTCAGGGAGGGGTTTGTTCCCTGGAAAGGTTATTGTTAAAGGGAAGGGGGGATTTTGGGGCTTTTCTGACGGTGGAGGATTAACATGTCTTATTGGTCTTTCTGGAAGCCAGCGAGGACCCTCTTTTTGTTGGTCATATATGCAAGCAGAGCCTCGTCCCCAGATGATAACGGGGTCGGGTCCGTTCCATTTTGATGTTAAGGGGTCGCGCCACATAATGGTGGCTTGCTGCGTTTGTGTTTTGGGATGCCAGTGTCTATCAGCTGCAGAGTGCCCTTCATTATCCAGAGTTAGGAAGTTAAGAACAAAAAGAGCATGATGTAAAAGATCTCGAGGGCGTTGTTTTGTGAGATTGAGAGTGCTGTCAGCTAGACGGCACGGGGTGTTTTTTAGGGTGCGATGCGCTCGCTCTACTATTCCTTGGCCTTGGGGATTATAAGGTATTCCCGTAATGTGCTTGAGTTGCAATTGCTGACAAAATGCTTGAAAGTTTTTTCCAGTGTACCCAGGTCCATTATCTGTTTTAATGATTTTAGGCTTCCCTAAAACGGTGAAGCAATGTAGTAGGTGAGAGATAACATGTTTTGAAGCTTCCCCTGATTGTAAACTAGCTAGTATGAATCCACTGTATGTATCAACACAAACATGAATATATCTGAGTTGCCCAAAACTGGCAAAGTGGGTGACATCCATTTGCCAGATTTCATTTGGGATGAGTCCTTTTGGATTGACTCCCAAGTGAGGGACTGGCAATTGGGTTACACAATTTTTGCAGGTTTTAACAATTTCCCTTGCTTGTTCTCTTGTAATATTGAATTTTAGGCGGAGAGTGTTTGCATTTAGGTGGTGTTGAGCATGGGCTTGGGAAGCTAAGGTTAGAGAATCGCAGAGATTGGGGCATATTAACTGAGTGGCAGCGTCTGCTAGCGCATTGCCTTCTGCAAGAGGACCCGGAAGATTTTGATGGGCACGGAGGTGCCCCATGAAGAAGGGGTGCTGTCGTTTGAGAATTAGTTTTTGTAGCTGTGAGAATAAGGGGACTGCATTGGAGGAAGGTTTGATAAATGGAGTTGTCTCTAATAGCGGTATAGACTGGGCTATGTATGCGCTATCAGTGTATAAATTAAAAGGTTGGTTTTGAGGGTGGGAAAAAACCTGCAGGACTGCATAGAGCTCGACAAGTTGAGCTGAACTATAGGGAGAATGCACGGAAAATGCTTGACCCTGGATGACGTATGCTGCGGTCCCATTTGCTGAACCATCAGTAAAGACTAAGGTAGCAGAGTCTATGGGTTTTGCTTTAGTGACCTTTGGGAAGGTGAATTGATGGATTTTGGCGAACTGAATTAATGGATCGCCGGGGTAATGGTTATCAATATTGCCTGGAAACGAAGAGCATGTGATAGCCCACTCGTCGTCAGTTTGGGAGAGCCAATGGATTTGATCTTGAGTGTACGGGACGATAAGGGAATCGGGGTCTTTTCCAAACAATTGGCGACTAGTTTGTCGGCCTTTAATTATGAGGGCAGCTATAAGAGAAATGTATGGCAAGAGCACTTTTGATGGAGTAGCGGGGAGGTGAACCCAGAGCAATGGGTGGCCTCGCCCATTTGGCTGTTTTAAATTGGATTGCCAGAAAACTCCCGTAGGTGTGTGAGTTGTAGCAAGAATTATAAAGATTAAAGGTTGGTGGTAATTTATTTGATAGCAAGTTTGACTTTGGATAGCTTGATTTATGATGGTAAGCACTTGCATTGCCTCTGGAGTTACGCTTCGGGGAGAGGAGGGGTTTGCATCTCCCTTTAAGATATTATTGAGCGGCAGAAGAGTTTCGGTGGGCAGTTTTAGGTAGGGGCGAAGCCATTGAATGTCCCCTAAAAGTTTTTGGAAGTCATTTCGCGTTAACAGATGGGAAGTTCGCAGTTGAATGCGGGGTGTTAAAACTTGCTGGTGCCAAAGTTCGAACCCTAGATAAGAAAAAGGGTCTGAGGTTTGTACCTTGTCGGGGGCTATTTGAAGACCTTTCGCTGTTAAATTTTTATGAAGGTCTTGAAAGCAAGAATATAATTTATATACGTCCTCACCTGCTAATAGGACATCATCCATGTAATGAAGAATGTAGATTTGTGGCCATAGGTGCCTGATGGGGTTAACAGCATCTGCAACAAACTTTTGGCATAAAGTTGGACTATTGGCCATACCTTGTGGCAGGACCTTCCATTGAAATTGGGGCATAGGGCCTTGAAAGTTGATTTGAGGGACGCTAAAGGTGAAATATTGCCTGTTTTCTGGGTGAAGAGGTATGGAGAAAAAACAATCCTTTAAATCTATAACTATTTTGTGAAAACCGATAGGGATAGCAACTGGCGAAGGGAGACCAGGTTGTAGCGCCCCCATGGGCACCATTGCCTTGTTCACAGCTCGTAAATCCTGTAACAGTCTCCATTTGCCTGACCTTTTCTTTATGACAAAAATGGGAGTGTTCCAAGGGGACTGAGTAGGCTCAATATGTCTGGTGTTAAGTTGTTCCTGTACTAACTCTATCGCCGCTAGGGTTTTTTCCTGAGTCAGGGGCCATTGATCAACCCATACTGGTTCTACGGATTTCCAAGAGATTTTTTCAGCATGGGGTACAGGGATGTCAATGGCCACTAGGCTAAATTTTGAGAGAGCGCGAGTCCTGTTTTAGCTGTATTGGGTGTTATAGAGATGGGCTGTCTTATTCCTTGATTAGCTTTGCCTAGGCCTTTGCCAGGGAGAAAGTTCATTTTGAGCATTTGAGCAGTAACTGTATCACTAGGGCTGCACATAAAAACTTTCATTTGAGTTAGGATATCTCTACCCCAGAGATTAACGGGGAGATGGGGGATAACATATGGTATAACTGTACCAGCGTTCCCTTCTTCATCCTCCCATTTTAGGGCTTGTGAACTTTGTAGAGGATTTGTGGCTTCGCCTATTCCTTGTAAGTAGGTGGCAGCGGCCGTGAGGGGCCAGGATTTTGGCCAGTGGTTTGAGGATATAACTGTGGAATCGGCTCCTGTGTCTAAGATTCCTTCAAATAGCTTGCCATTAAGTTTTAGTTTTAAGGTGGGCCGATTATGGGATATTGGTTGCGCCCAAAAAATGTCGGAGGATCCAGGGCCCTCTGTGGGGCACTGGAGTTTTTTGAAGTTGGAGTTGACATGCTGAATGGGGAGTATTATAAGTTGTGCTATTCGAGTGCCAGAGGGAATAGGGATAATATTGTTTGAGGTGGCTGCGATTATTTGTATTTCACCTTTAAAGTCATTATCTAGTACACCTGGGATGACTTGGACTCCGCGCAGGGTGACACTAGCTCTCCCTAGAATGAGACCAAAGGTATTTGGGGGTAAAGGTCCATAGACTCCTGTAGGTATGAGGAAAGGACTGTTTTCTGGGGTTAGTATTGATTCAGAGGTGGTACAGAGGTCCATCCCTGCGCTACCTGCTGTAGCTCTCCATAAGTCTGCGACATGGCAGCGTGGTTTGTGGTTGGGAGCGCTACGACTGGGGATGGTTGAACAAACCATATTGCCCCTGGGTTTGTTCTGATTGGGGCCTGGGGCCAGCCCCATTGGGAGTTTCCCTGGGGCTTAGGCTTAAGGGGTTGGCCATTAATGTCTACTTGAGAGTGGCACTCAGATGCTCAATGGAACCCTTTTCTACAGCGGGGACAAATAGAGGGTGGCAATGGGGGTTTTTTAGAGATGGGTGAAGAGGAACTGGTTCTTGGCACGGGGCAATTTTTTGAGAAATGGCCAGGTTGCTGACAGTTATAGCATGTTGGAGGCTTAGTTTGTGCTGCAAAATTTTGGAGGGCAGCGCCAATGGCTATTCCGAGAGTTTGAGTGGGCCCAATGCCAGAACAGAGTTTTACGTAATTATTAAGATTGGTATCGCGAAAGGGGCGGATTGCTGCTTGGCAGGCAGCGTTGGCATTTTCATAGGCCAGGTGTTTAATGAAATCACTTTCGCTTTCGCTGGCCCCAAATAGACACTCAGCCATGTTTTGTAGGCGGCTGAGGAAATCGGTATATGGTTCATCGGGTCCCTGTCTTAATTTAGCAAGAGAGGCAGTGGCAGCACCCTTTTGTGGAAGTTTTTTCCATGCTCTAAGCGCGGCCGTTTGTATTTGTGCTAGGAGGCCTGGGGGGAATTGGGCTTGCTTGTCATTTTGATGGTAGGGGCTTTGACCTAAAAATTTGTTTAATGTCCATTTTTTAGAGGTGGCTTTACGGGCATTACGGGTGGCATACCTTTTGCAGTGCTCTTCATAATCGGATTTCCATAACAGGAAATCGCCGCCGGACAAGGCAGCTCTGGCTAATTGGGACCAATCGTTAGGAGTGAGTTCTTTTTCTCTGAGGCTTTCTAATAAGGTGAGCGTGAAGGGGGCGGTAGCGCCATAATCATTCACTGCCTTTTTTAATTTTTCTAAATATTTTAAACTGAGTTTTTTATATTTAGCTGTTGGGGTAGTACTAGCTTCCTCTTGCTCCTCCTCATCAGAACTGGGGGGGTTTGATTGTTCCTCTTCCTCGCTTTTGCTACTAAAAGCGCCATTTTGGGAGCTGGCGGCGCCATTTTGGGAGCTCTGACTGCGTGTGACCCGGAAGGCATAAGTGTCAGGAGTGCAATGAAGACGTGACGAGTGAGTATTTTCTGGGAGAGTAAGGGCCGCAACACTTTGAGTTGCCTACCGGAGGCCGGCGAGCAAATTGGCGGCTCGCAGCTGCTCTTGATTAAAGGTTCCTTTAAAGTTATCGGCGTGTAGCCGGAGATTTTCTGTGGCCTCTTCTAAAGCGTGGAACTGAGGCAGGGACGTAACTGGGTAAAAACGAGGTCATGGATTGGGAAAATCAGGATGATAAGGGGGTGGCTGAAATGGGGGAAGGGAATTGGTCTTAAAAGAGGAAGAGATTTTAGCCTCTGGTTTAGCCTCTGGGTTTTCCAAAAGGGGAGAGATTTTAGCCTCTGGTTTGATTTCGGGCTGATCGGGCGATAGACTGGCCTGACTGGTTGGGGTATTTGGCCTAGTTTTGTTGGGGTCTTTGTTTAGGGGGTTTTCAGGCATATTAATAATTACTGAGCTGCATGCTGAAGCGGGACGAGAGTGCTCTCTCAAAGCTTCCTCTCCTCTTTCGCAGAATGTTTGAATGTCTGGGGCAGAAGAATGGACTTTTAAAATTTCATGAATTAAATTCCAATAAGTGAAAGCAGTGACCGGGACCGTCTCAGGACCAAAGGTTCAGTAGTAGTCCTTTAAGCAGTCACCGACCCTTTGCCAGCATCGCTGGTCTATGGTACCTTCCTAGGGGAACCAAGGACAAGTTTTTAGCAGGAAATCAAAAAAGTGTGTGAGATCTTTTTTCTTAACTCTAGTTCCTCGTGCCTTGAGCGATTGTTTAACCTGACTAACATATAATGCGTGTTGGGAAGTTACTTGTCCCATGATGGGGGTGGGGGCTTACCTTTTGTCGTTTTCTTTCTTTTCTTTTCCTTTTTCCTTCTTTCCCCGACACTGATCAACTGCTGAACGGATCTGTCTCGCGAGCGAGTTACTTCGCGGTGATCCCGGGTGCGGGGTGCAGTGAGTGTGAGAGCGCTCTCTCCTTGAGTGCGGCGTTCTGTCCCTCGCAAAGCTCGAGCCCCACGTTGGGCGCCAGTTGTCCCGGCCCGCAGGATGATCAACGGAAGCTCCAAGTCCTACGAAGGAAGAATGGTATGGGACAAGAGACACGAAGAATGACAGCAAGACAGGTTTCTGATCAAGCTGCAAAATTTTATTGAAGAGACAGGGTATATATACTCTAAGGGTGGAGGGAGTGGCTAGTAAGAACAAGTAGCGGTCTGGGATTGGCTGCTGCTGTTGCTGGGGTGGATGGCCACTGGGTGGCCACTGTTTAGGCGCGAACTAGCTACTGCTTAGGCGGGAACTACTGTTACTTCCTAGAAGAAGGCTAATTATAGCTTAGGCTGTTCTTGCATCAGCCCTGGCGGCCTGTCCGGCGCTTTCTCCGCCCCGCCTCGAGTCCTCGGTAGGCCGGCGATGGGGACCAGAGAGATAAGGGGAGAGAGGGTGCGGACAATGTCTTACCCGACGCACTCGTGATCACTCTGGACTCGCAGCAGTGAAGCATGTAGGCTTTTAATGGAACTAGGCAATCATCCTCTTTACAGGTTCCGCCCGGGGCAAGACGCCTCGGGGGAGAACAACCTCGATGCGGCCGTCAGGTACGGCTCCTTGTGGGCTGTCTCCCCGAGCTTTGCCCGGGAACTTTCTTATAAACCTTGCGTGTATCCAATGGGCTAACGCCACGCACACAAGCATGATTGGTGAATACAGCGGGTGGTTACATACATCAGAAGCCGGAAGCAGGATGTGGGCGCCATCTTGGCACCACTCGATGGGCGGGGGGACTTTGGAGCAGGTTTACAGCGCATGCGCTATGCCCGTCCCGGGAGACGGCTCTCCACAGCGGCCATGTTGCATGTTACCGGTATCGCTGAAGGTGAATATTATATATGCTACCTTAATTGTCCCCAACATAAAGCTAAAGAGATGAACTCAGCAACGGCAAATATTTAGCAAGTGTTTTGCTACTTCCTACCCCCAAGCCCTTAGAAAGAAATATAATAGTAGAAATTTCATATATTCACTAATTCTATATTGCTTCAGACTGTAGGTTTACGAAGTCTTCATGGAAGAGAACTTTGAATGAGACCTTGAATATTGAGTAGGAATATCTGAATAGGTGGAGATGGGTATAAGGCATTCTAGAAGAGGTCCAGAGATAGATTAGAGCAGCATAGTCACTCATCTGTTCATTCACCCGGCATCTATTAATTGAGTGCCTTCTCTAGGGCAGATACCGTTCCAAGGGCTAAGGATTCAACTCTGAACAAGACAAACAAAAGTAATCCTGCTCCCAAGAAGCTTGCATTCTAGTTAGGAAAGAACTTGAAATCCAATTTGACTGGGTAGGGAAGGCTTTAAAGAGAGCAATAGTTGTTGCAATGGTAGCTGCATGGAATCATAATGGAGTTGGACATTGGAGAGCCCTCAACTCTAGGCTGATTTTGTATTTCATGGTGACGTGTTGGTGCCAGTGAGCCTTTGGGGATTGATGGAAACATTCTTAATCAGAGTAGCAAAGTGGGGGAAGAAAAAGCCTGGTGATGATACAACCCGAGAAAATGATCATAGACAATGGAGTTGTAAGATATGTGTTGGCTTAAGAAGAGGAGAGAATGGTGCATTGTGTTGGAAAGAACGTGGAGCTTTGGAGTTGGATTGATTGTTACTAGCTGTGAGACTTTGGATGAATTATTTAAACTCTCTGAGTTTTAGTTTCTTCATTTGTAAAATACATCCCAACTTATATACCTATTGGGAGAATTACATTGTAAAAAACGGTCTATTTATCTAGCAAAGTGCCCAGTACCCAATTTTCAATAAATAGTAATCAAGTATTTTTAACACCACCTTCTCCAAGGTGTATTGAGAACTTAGCTGAGAATTTGGCAGAGAGAAGAACCTTGGCAGTGTTACTGAAGAAGTAAATGAACAAAGAATTATACTGAGAAACTTCAGACGAGTCCTCTGCCCAACTCTGAGAAGTCTTGGGGGTTGCACTTTGTTTTGCTGATGAGCAGAAATGAGAGAAGGGATGTTCTGCTGAAGCATGACAGACAGAAAAGGAATTCATATCAGAAGTACAGGCATACCTTGGAGATACCGTGGGTTCTGTTCCAGACCACCACAATGAAGCGAATCTCACAATAAAGTGAGTCACACAAATTTTTTTGGTTTCCCAGTACATATGAAAGTCACATTTATACTATACTGTAGTCATTAAGTGTACAATAGCATTACGTCTAAAAAAATGTACATACCTTAACAGAGATGCAACAGAGCACAGGATGTTGGAAAAATGGCACTGATAGACTTGTTCGACACAGAGTTGTCACAAACCTTCCATTTGTAAAAAACACAATATCTGCAAAGTGCAATAAAGCAAAGCACAATAAAACGAGGCATGCCTGTATGTCTTGTTAAGGTTTCCATTGTGAGTTATGAAAAATCTGACTGAAACGTCCACCAAGAGATCACATTCTCCTTGTAAAGAGTTGTATTTATGAAATATGATCCCTTCGTCAGTGGAAGCCTGTGAAATAGATAGAGGTAACTGGTAGAGCCTTTCTTAAAAGTTAAGAAACAGATAGCTAAAGAAAAGGTTCAAAGTTTGGCCCATGGCCACTCAGTAAAGAGTGATTAACCCCAGAAAGTAAGTCTTCTGATTTGAATTCCAAAATTCCTTGTACTAGATCCATCTGCATTGTGTTTGAGAAACACTATTCAAGAAGGAATAAGTGCTTTATCCCATTTCATTAAAACAAACCCTTAGGTGAAGAAGCAAATATCAACAAGCAGAAGCTATAGATAAAGGACTTACAAATGCAATGATTTGGCATATTTCAAAAGCCAGACTGCAAAGTCTAGGTGTGAGAATTATTTGTTATAGGTACTTTGACAAGTTTCCCCATCAGTAAATTGTGGCTAGGAATCTCCTATGTTTGTAGTGTAGACTTGAAATTAAATGTGTGTGAAGTCATTTAGCACCTTCCTGGATAGTAAATATTCATAAATGAGAAGTACAATTAATACTACTAAAGTTTCATCCAATAAACTATACTGTACACCCCCTGTGTTATTTTTTCTGGGCTGCCATAACAAATTACCACAGGCTGGTTGGCTTAAACAGCAGGGATTTATTGTCTCACGGTTTTGGAGGCAAGAAGTCCAAACTCAAGTTGTCAAGAGGTTGATGCTTTCTCTGAAGTGTGTAGCATGCTGGTGGGGGCTTGCAGGCATCCAGAACTCAATCTCTGCCTCTGTCACATGACCATCTCTCTCCCATATGACTCCCCCTACCTCTGTGTTCAAATTCCCTCTCCTTACACAGACTGCCTCACCTTAACTAACAGCGTATTCTGAGATCAATATTAACGTATTCAGAGACCAACCGTTTACAAATTGGTTCATGACCACAGAACCAGGGGTTAGGACTTGAACATATCTTTGTGGGAGACTTGATTCAATCTATAACTCCCTGCTCCCTTCCTACTCCAGAAGCCATAGAGACAGGATTTTCTTGGCCAACCCAGTTGATAAATAGCTCACTTCTTTCAGGGCAACTTGGTCAATTGCTAGAGAACAGACATTAGGAATAGACTCCTTATATTCAGTTCAGATGTGTTAGTGGTCAATTGTGCTTGCTATTCTACGAGGACTAGACTATGATTCTAAATATATTTTCTTTACATTTCAGTTCTTAATGTATTGGAAATATGCATCATATCCTACCTAAACCTTCTTTTCTTCAAGCTTAATGTTCCAAGTTTCTTAACTAGTTTATCAAGTAACATAATTTTGAGGGTTTTGTCCAGGTTTCTGGTTCATTGTTAGAACAACTCTTTCAAAAACTGAGTTTTGTTTTTAATTGATTGACTGGATTCCAGACAGCTCCATGTACCAATAGCAATATACACAGTTCTCTTCTAGACATAATCCTTTACTTTTTAACTACAATTTGTTTCATTTTTTTCATATTTCCAGACTTTTTTCTCTTCTTCTTCCTTTTTCTTCCATACCCTCAACTTGGTCGTGGGTATTCTGGACCTCTTAGGGTCACACTCTTTTCCATAAACCATTTTTGTAAACGGAATGGAATTACTATATTTAACATCATGAGTTAGTCTTTACTTTCAAACATTTTCATCCTTTCAGCATTTATGTAAAGGGGTACCAAGTGCATATTTTTAAGTGTATCCTTGCTAAAAGTCTGAGTTTTAATCAGCTTTTATCAATAAAAGGTCTGTTTAGTTTTATTCTTTACAGGTTTGTATCGAGAAACGACTTCCTTTTCCAAATCTGAAAGTCCCTGAATTCGTACATTTTCTCCATCCCTTTCCATTTCCACTTATAAGCTGGCCAATACTCTTCTGAGGTCACCTCTTTATTAACACATTGCCAAATGGGGCAGGAATACTACATTCTCTTTCATGACCATTTCTCCTAGAGCAGCAAGTTTATAAGATACATGATTTTCTTTCCAAGTTATCACAGATAACAGTTTTACCAAATGCTCTGCCTTTGAAAAATATGATCTTTCCAGCATCAAATCAGTTTTTGTTTACCATTTGTCAGTCAATTGCTAAGTTACTTCCACATGTTTTATTGTTTTGTTGCAGCAGCTCCAGTTTCTAAGTATTTAATACTACATTAGTCAGGATAAAGGAAGTTTGCTGCAGTAACAAGGAATATAAAATTCTCACTGAATTAAGACAAAATATGAAATCATTCATGTTCCATAACCATCTGAGGTCAGCTGAAGGCTCAGCTCCCTGTTATCCTCACTCTGGTATTCAGTTTGATGTATTTTTGCCAATTGTTGTGGCAGGTTTCAGGGACACTGGCCAGAAGACACACAAGTCATTTCCATTCAAATTCCATTGGCCAAAAAAGTCAGGTGGCCAAGGCCAATTTCAAAGTTAAGTAGCAGTGAAAGAGTCATAAAGGAAACCAAGGAGATGCAAAAGACAGAGAATAGCAATCAGAAAAAGCTTCTTGTCATGGATGCTACGAGATGAGAATATTTTATAAAGAAGAATATAATTGTCAACCACAAATATGAGGGAGAAGTGAAGGAATATGAGGACTTATAAAATGGTGACACAATTAGAAACACTTGGGAAACAGTAAGATTCTAAGAACTCTGAGAATACAAGAGATAGAGATGATCTTACTCTCATGAACACTAGTTTAAATTTGTCTAAATTGCCTAAAAGTTTGCCTACATCCAATATGGGCTCCTCTACAAATTCAGAATTTCAGTGTGTGGAAACGTGTTTTAATATTCAAATAAAATAGACTCAGGCCCCTAATATCAGATTAGCAGGATGCCCCACGCTTTCTGTGTGGAGCTGCTCCTTTCTTTGGAATTGTGGAAGAAATTTGGAGGCTCACACAGTTCAAAAGAAGTCATTCTCACCAGAATGTCATCTACTGCTGATTACTATCTTTGCCACACACACGGAGTCTTGTGACATTCTAGACCACTGCTGAACACAAATAGGTTCTTGGACCTTAAAGGAAAGCTCATTCTACTTCATTAGAACTAAAAGCAGCCATAGTTGTGCCTTGCTTGAGTTCTTAGATTTTTACATCTTGGTATTTGCTTCTTTCATTCCCATATGTTGCCATGCCTCAGGAAGCTGGCCTTCCCAGCCACCAGGAATCACAGTGGATTTATGCTTTTGTCTCCTACAGGCTAAGAATCACTGTCTCCTTTTTCCCTTGGGTCCACACCAGTAAGACTTTAGCTGAATCTCCATTTCAGCCCTCGAAGCCCAAGGAGTCCTGTTTCATGCTCTTTCCCAGGTAATGGAAATCTACACACTCCATTCTAGGGACTGCTCATGCCCTTCTAAGGTCTTGTATGTGGGGGAGAATGGGAGAATGCTGCTTTCATTAACTTAAAGTGAACTTACTCTCCTAAATGTGACCAAGTTGACTTTCTGTCACAGCTCTCTCCAGAAAAAGCAAAACAAAACCAAGCAAAAACAAATCAATAAGCAAACAAAACCTACATAAGCCTGCTTTCCCTTAAAGCCTCTCATTAATTGGTCAGAGAAGGATTCTCTATCAGTGACCCTTTAAAATATTTTAGTTAATATTTTTAAAATGCCTTATTTTTAGCAATGGAAAAATAAGTTTGAATATCAAACTGTACCCACCTGGCATTCAATGTTTGCAAAACGAATGAATTTTTACCTGCAGTATATAACTCTAAACTATGTCATCAACACACCAATATCATGCAAAAGTACAGGGATTACCTGGGAGCATTATAGCAGCTGCTACAGCAGCAGTTATTTTGCCAGTTGTTCAGAGTCTGTGAAAATGAACAGGAGTTGGCAGTAATGCTGGCAATATATCTAGGAGCCATTTCTTTTCAGAGAATAAAGGTGATTTCCTTAGATAAAACGCTATCTGCAGGACCACAGAAGAGGAGAGGCATACCAAGCAGAGATCAGCACCAAACAGGTCCTAAAAACAAAATGCACAAGAGGAGAACTCGAAACCATGTGCTGCTAAGGGGACAGCAGCTAAGTTCTGATCCCACATAGGCAGATACAATTTGCATACTTTGAGAATGGGGCATATAAATATATAGGTGGCTTAAAAGAAAATTGTTAGGAGAGAGTCACCGGGGCTGAGAGGTTAATGTTCATACATACATTCAACAGAATCAAGTAAGTGGCGAGATCCTACTGTGGGTCCATACCCAGTGCCAGGTCCTTGCCACAGAGAAGTGGACCAGTCACACCAGAATAACTTGGAACAGCCATTGACGTTAGTCTTAATCTAAAAATATGTGGTCAGATATTACAATGCCCAATTCGTTTCCTTTATTTGCCTCTTTCTTGCCGCTTTGAGCACAGGCACACACACACCTTCACGCACTCACTTTTTGTTGACTGATGAACACAAACACAGCCCTCGTGTGCATTCCCTGCTGGGTCCAAAGTCTTCTTTGTCCTCCTCCTTTCCTGAGTTTTTTTACTCTGAGATCACTCACCCAAGTCCCCCTGCAGCACTTTAATCTAATCTTCTTTGTAACGCTGAGGTGAGGGTCATTTATAGATATTTTTCATGAAAACAATATTTCAGAGAAAATCAAAACCAGCACTGGGTGGTCAAAAAGCCCATTAGGGCAAACTCAGAGGTTTGTCTCCCTCCACTGTTCAGCCAGGGGAGCAGCAAGGCATTGCTCCACGCAGCACGTGCTGCTTGCACTTCTGCCGGAGCACGTCTTCAAATAGAGGCAAACATTGGAGGTCGGGGAAAGGGGAGAATCACTCTGCTGCTTGGATTGTCACTCTGCTGACTGTAATGGTGCTATCACTGATTCAAATTTCAACTCTAGAGGGGTGACAAATTGTGTTTTACTTTCACAAATGCTCTAAGCCTTTAACCCATCTCTTCCCTTTGGTAACAGTCCAGAATCAGTCCAGGGGGATGACTGACAAACTGACAAACTGGAAAAGGCACAGCATTTATAGCAGAGGCCCAGGGTCCCCATTCTGACTCTGCCAATTTCTGGTTGTGACTTGCCTGCCCTGGGGGAAGTCATATTCGCTGTCTAAATCTCTTCCTTTATTTATAAAAGGAGAAGGTAATCTGCAAATGAGAAGATGAAATTGATAGAATGAGGAAATTCAAGAATCAGAAGTGACTTTAAACATCATTTAACCGAACTCACTTACTATCCCTATAAACAAAATAAAGCCAAGGGATTGTCAAACATGCTGCACATTAGAATCAGCTGGGGAGCTTTTTAAAGTGCCCAGGCCCAGACCCCAGCCTAATTTCCAGCAATTCTCCTTTAAATGGTCTGGGATAAGGGTCAGTCTTGGTTCTTTTTTTAAAACTCCCAGAGTGATTCTAATGTGCAACCCAGAGCTAAAAACAAACAAACAAGCAAAAACAACTGAGCTGCTGAAGGACAGAACCAGGATAGGATTGCATATCTCATGTCTTTTAATACAATGCTGTTGTTAACTTAACAGGGAAAGAACCCACCTCACTCTCTCCAGCCAGGTACATTTTCTCCTCCATTAAGTTACCAGAGCACTTATCACTTCTTAACTCTTATTAAAGTGATTTATTTACATCCCTTATATAGACTCTTACAAGACCATAAACTTTTTAATAGAGACCACAAGCATATCATCTCTGTATATTTTATATTATATTGGATTGTGTTACTGTGTTCTGCCCAAAGAAACATTATGTTTCATCAACCTCCCTCTCACTCCTCACTCCCTACCTCCCAAGCCTTGCTTTTTTCTGGGTTAATCAATGTATATTCCTTTTCTTTTCTCATTGCTCCAGTTTTTCAGGTCTTTCTAACATTGATCTTTACTTTTCTTTTTTCTTACGCAAAGGAATTGACTCTTGAACAACCCCCAGATTATCAGCTGTAGTGCCTAAAACAAATAGGGGCTCTTCAGTATCTTGGGAATAGTTCTTCTCTTCACTTACTATTTCTTGGACTCTGGTTAAAGGGCCATGAATGAATAAACTTTCCTCTAAGGAAACAAATGAAATCCCCTTGAGTCAGCCCCAAATGTGTTGTATGTTCTAATATTTGCAGTGCTTCAATCTCCAATTATCTTTTGCTATTTTCTATGGATATTACCTACCTTCCACCACCATTCCATCACACACACACACACACACACACACACACACACACACACGTGCTCCTGCACAAACACACATATCTGTCTTACAGTACACTAATTTCAAATGTCTTTGCTCCTGTTATTTGTCTAATACTCTCTTCCTTTTTCCTTTCATTAATACAGCTTCTGCCCATATTTCCAGAAACAGAAAAGGTTCTAGCTCATTTTATAAGCCTCCTTAGCTATTATTGACACCCTTCGATAATATTCAATATTCAATAATATGAAAGATGCCTCAAAATCACCCATCCCATCAGGTGAGCGCTATGTACTTTTAGAAGTCTGTATGTTCTCATTGTTTCTCCAACTGGAATGTAGACTCAAGATGGGCAGAGATCTTTCTTCTCCTACTTCTCCATTCCCAGTATCTTTCCATAGAAGTGCTTACAAATAAGAAAAGGATTATGAGAAGTCAGATTTATTTGCTTTAAATCCCTATACACTGTCTCACTGAAGAGGAAACGGTGAATCGTGGAAAGAAAACTGGGTTGAAAGTGAGGAGGCAGACAAAAATTTCAATTTGGTTTCAGCATTCACTATTCTCATTAGCTAAGTGACTTTGCACAAGTTACGTAACTTCTGCAGTCTCAATTTCCCCCATTTATAAGATGAAAATGATAATAATACAGGCAACTAGAATTTACTGACTTTGTGTTAGATTTTAGTCTAAGCGCTCTTTATGACTGACTGGTTTAGTCCTCGCAACAATCCTAAATTGTCGGCACTATTATCCTTATTTTCCAGAGAAAGTGAGACACAGAGGGGTCAACTAACTCAAATTTACACAGCTGGCAAGTCTGGGCCATCTAACCCCAGAGTCTGCTCTAGATCACCATTCCAAGGTAATATGGGCTCATTGTGTTGTTTTGAGGAGCAAAGTAGATGGTGTGTATGCATCCTTTAGTGCAGGGCCTGGCACAAAAATGCTCAGTAAATGGTAGATGTTTTTACTATTTAAAACAATCCTGGCTTTGTTCCTTACTTACTCTGTGCTGATTTTGAATAGATAAGCTCTATACCCACAGGCTCCACAGAATATGGATTTATACAATCAGTGGTTACCTGGTGGTAGCTCCCCAAAGGAGGCATTTCAAATGCATGGCAGGGTTTTTAATGTTTGGAGGCATTTCTGGTTGCCACAATGACAGCAGAGCTGCTGGTCTTGAGAAGGGCGACAGGCAGGGATGCTAAATATTCAGCCATTTTCCAGTTAGTCCTGCACAACAGCAACCACTCTTGCCCAAAATGCAAATAGCCCTCTCATGAATAAAGACAGGACCAAATATTTCTAAGGTCCCTTCAAGATTTAAAATACCACAATTTAATATTGGGCTTTTGCTGAGATGTGATTGCATGCCAAAGGTTTTAACCTTTATCATTTACTAAAACTTGAGCTCAGCACTCCTTGTCAATTACCCAGTATTTAGAAAACAGGATATGTATTTATAATTAATATGGATTAGATATTATCTTCCATGCAATATGGGCGACAAGTCAATTTGGAGAGCCACACAGCTGCTCAATAATGCAAATGATGCCTATTTAAATTAGTGGATTACAGTGCCTTTTTATATAAAGTATGCGATACAGCATGTCGTAGCCTAGAAAAGTGAAACCTATTTCCAGTTCTGGATCTATCAATTATTATCTATGTAATCATGCCTTTGATTTACATTTGTGGGCCTCTGTTTTCCCAAATGGGGAACAGGGCAACAAGAACTGCTTTAAAGAATTGTGATAAGAATTAGAGTGATTCAATTTGAAAACCTGGCCCATAATGATGGCTCAATAAATGGTATCCATATCACTTTTATTATTCTTTTCATCATGCGGAAGATATTTATTGGTTCCTCCCACTGTGCTAAAAGAGGAAATGTGATTTTGGATCTGGGCCTTGGAGGATAATTAAGTTTTGGTCTGGTGAATAAGTGGGAAAGTTTATGATCATAGAAAGCAATGGCCCTAATGTATGTTTTCAATCTTTTCACAAATATTTATGGAATTGCTGTTACATACCAAACACTGTAATAGGTGCTAAAGATAGAATGAAGATGGTCTCTAATCTCATGGTGCTGGCACTCTGGAGGATTTTGCTTTGTGCCTCTGCAAGAGGTGGTGACTGTATGCTGCATTTTTAAAACTTACATTTACAACTTTCCAGAACACAATTGAGAAGAATATCACCCTAGATTTATAGAAATGTTTCCATTTGACAGCTTTATTGCTTATACAGAGAAATCATAAATCCTCCAAGTTAATCGAGGAGTCAGTGGCACGTTCCATAACGAGTGGACTCATGTACATGAGCACACACAATCAATTATGATTATAATCACTTTACATATATATGTATATATATGCATATGTATCTGTTACTTCTGTACCTCAATGACATGAACATCAGTGGACATATTACTCATTTTGGCCTTGATTTTTCTCACCATTATACTCAGTTTGTAAAGTTCCTTGGCCTACTTGAATAAATGGATTTAGCAGTAAAAATTATTTAGGAAATGCAGGATTTTGTTAAGTCTTTAATATGCATTGGGAATCTCTAAGAGGTTGAAGAGGTTGATCCTTTCTATTTTGTGGCTCACACATCAATTTAACCTGTGATCCATTAAAAAAATGTTTTCCCCATTATATCAGACTAGATGATGAAAAATTTTAGGAAATTCTTACATACCTACTATTCTTATTTCATTGTTTTCCTCTGATGTATATTTAGAAAATATAGTTTTGATCACATGACCTGTGAGGTTATGTTCCCCTCCCCAGAAAAGTAGGAAATAATTTTAATTAAGTTTTAAATCTTAGGCTAGAGCAAGCTAATTTTATTTTCAGTTTAAGGATATCAGGAGAAATTGCAGCCCATATTAAATGTTTGAACTTCCTAAGTTAAGTCTGTTATTTTTTTTTGCCCCCAAGTGTCACTGATCTTTGATTGACATCTAGCAAATGCTCTTAGTTGAGACATTTTGAAGATTTAATAAAAATCCAGATTCAGTCCCATAAATTTATATTCAACAAATAAGTTTGAGGTATCAATTATGTTATGTGCTATAGAAGGCATTGAAGAAAAAGACATAATTAAATTACGGCTCATGGACTTCCAAATAATCCAGATGGCAATATAAAGGACTCTAGGTTGCTGTCCCCCTACAGAATCTCCAGACAACTAGCAAACACTGGCAGGACATCTTCCTCAAAACTCCAGAAAACAGTTAAAGGGCTGCACTAACTAGGCAAGCATTGAATAAAAACCATACAGCTTTAAAAATGGTAGAAATTCATGTGCCCTTGCTGGTCCCTCCTCCAACCCCTCCCTGGCACAGTGAGGTGCCAGCTTACACTCCCATTGTGAGTCCCTCGCCCTGTTCCTGAAGAGGCAGAGTAACCCCTATGTGCATACTGGGGTGCCTTATTTGATGCCAATCAGGTGACATCCTAAAGACTGAATCAGGAAACTTGTCTCTGACTCACTCTCCCAGAAGTTTCCTGCAGGTAGAAACAACTTGTAGACAGCTGGAGGATTATAAGAACTAATTAAGCTGAAGAGGCCTGGGACAAGGATCATCTGCTTTAAATCACAAAATAGAGCACCCAGGAGGGGGAGAAAGTCTATTTCATAAGTAGTAGGACGGCATTCAAATTTCTGTAAAGGGGTGAATTCCTAAGATCATGAGCAAGCACAAACCAGGGCAAGATACAGGCTCAGAAAAGACAGAGAAGACCATGTACTTCATTTTCACCCCAGGCTATCTTCTTAATAGGAGAGCTAAACTCTGAAGGAGAGCATCAGCCCAGTGCAGTGCAAATTTGCAAAGACTGTGAAAGGTGTTTTTTTTTTTTTTTTTTTTGGTTTTTTGGTTTGTTTGTTTTTGCACTGATTTGTTTGTTTTAGTTAGCTCCTGGCACTCAAGAAAATCTCTGTCATATTAGTAACTGGATTCAAACTTAAGTAGCATACAGCTCAGGGACTAAATCCCAGAGTCAATGCTTAAAAATATGGATATAGATGGTGTGCAAAAAGATTAAAAATCAAACAAAGAAACAGGCAATGATGGCCCATCCAAAGGAACAAGATAAAAATCCAGACATTATCAACAAGGAAGATAAGACTTTGGATATCAGGGACAAAGACTTTAAAAAAATGATCCTCAATATCATCAAGGAGGTAAAGGAAAACACAGAGACAGAAATAAAGGATGTCAGGAAAACAATGAAAGAATAATAGGAGAATCTCAATAAAGAGATAGAAATTTTTGAAAGGAACCAGACACTGGAGATGAAGTCCATAATAACTGAAATCAAAAATTCCCTAGAGGGTTCCAACAGCATACTGGAGCTGGTGGAAGAAAGAATCAGTGAACTCAAAGACAAGACAGTTCAATTGATTCAGGCTAAGAAGCAGAAAGAAAAAACATGAAAAAGTAAGGGAACAGAACCTAAGACACCTGTGGGACACCATCAAACATACCAAAATTTGCATTATGGGAGTCCCAGAAGAAGAAAGAGAGCAAACGAATGAAAGAATATTCAAAGAAATAATGGCATAAAATTTTCCAAATTTAACAAAAGACATGATATATGTATATATATATGAAGCCCAGGAACCCAAACAAGGATAAACTTGAAGAGAACCATGCCCAGTCACATAGCAGTCAAACCGTCAAATGTCAAGGACAAGGAGAGAGTTCTGAAGCCTACAAGAGAAAAGCAACATTTTATTTATAACAGGGTCCCAATAAGATTAAGCTCCAATTTCTCACCAGAAATCATGGAAGCAAGAAGGCAGTGGGATGAAATATTTAAAGGGCTGAAAGAAGACAATTGCCAACCAAGAATTTCATATCTGGTGAGACTGTCTTTCAAAAATGAAGGAGAAATAAGACGTCCCCAAATAAACAAAAACTGAGGGTGTCCATCACCACTTGTATTGTTGACATACAAGCAATACTAAAGGGAGTTCTTCAGACTGAAAGAAAAGGATGCTAGACAGTGCACTGAAGCAGTGTGAAGAAATAAAGAGCTTTGGCAAAGGCAGCCATATGGGTAATTATAAATGCCATTTTTGTAACGCTTTTTACTTCTTACAGGTACAAAAGTGCAAAGGCATAAAAGTAATCCTAAATCTATTGTTTGGGGCATACAATGTATAAAGATATATTTTGTAACAAAAAAAGTGGGGTGACAGAAAAGTAGAGGAATATTGTATGTGCATACTATTGAAGTTAAGTTGGCATCAAATAAAATGTAGTTTTTATAGATTTAGGGTATTAAGTTAAAAACGGATGGTAACCACAAAGAAAATATATGAAAAATATATGCAGAAAGAAATTATAATGGACACAAAATGATACAATACAAAAAAAATCAAATAAGTATGAAAGTAAGCATTAACAGAAGAAATGGGGTTCAGAAAAGGTAAAAGACTTACAAAGACTAAAAGGCAAAATAGCAGAAGATAGTCCTGCAGTAGTTTCTTTAAATATAAATGGATTAAACTCCACAAACAAAAGGCAAAGATTTGCTGAATGGATAAAAAGTAAGACCCAACTACATGCTGTTTACAAGAGACTCACCTTAAATTCAAAGACACAAGTAGGCCGAAAGTGAAAAGATGGAAACAATATATATATATCACGCAAACAGTAAATAAAAGAGAGCTGAGGTAACTGAAGAAATATCATATAAAGTAAATGTTAAGTCAAAAACTGTTACAAGGGACAAAAAATTTCACTCGATACTGATAAAGGGCTCAATTCAACGAAAATACACACACCCTTAAATATATATGTAGTTAATGGCAGAACCCCCAAATAAATAAATAGAGAAATAGATAGTTCTCCAACAATGTTAGATTTCAATGTACCACTTTCAATAATGGATAGAACATCTAGATAGAATTATGAACCATGATCATGTGTGATTTATCCCAGTTATGCAAAGGTGGTTCTACATAAGAAAATCAATTAATGTATTATACTACATTAATAGAATAAAGGGAAAAAACACACATTCATTTAATAGATGCAGAAAAGGCATGTGACAAGATCCAGCAACCCGTTTGATAAAAAACTGAGAAAACTAATGATAGAAGGAAACTTTCTCAATAGTGTAAAAGTCATTGTGATGGTTAGGTTCATGTGTCAACTGGCCAGGTGATGGTGCCCAGTTGTCTGGTCAAGCAAGCACTGTCCTATCTGATGCCACAAGGACATTTCATGGGCTTAAATCACCAGTACATTGATTGTATCTATGGCTGATTTCATCTGCAGTCGTCTAACGGGAGTGTCTTCCACAATGAGATGTTTTATCTAATCAGTTGAAGGCTTTTAAGGGGGAGGTGATAGTTTCAGCAGTTAGAAGAGAGAACTTTCATTTCTACTTTGGCCAGCCAGCGTCTACTGGGGAATTCGTCGAAAACCTTCATCAAAGTGCCAGCTTGCAGCCAGCCCTACAGAATGTGAACTTGTGCATCCCCACAGTTGTGTGAGACACTTTTATAAAATTTCATACTATTTACTGATACCTCCTGTTGGTTCTGTTTCCCTAGAGAACCCTGATTGATACAGTCATATATGAAAAAACCCACTGCTAACATTGTACTCAATGTTGAAAGACTGAAAGCTTTCCCTCTAAGGTTAGGAACAAGGCCAGGGTGCCCACTGTCACCACTGTTATTCAGCATTGTACTGGAAGTCCTAACCAGAGCATTTAGGCAAGGAAAAAATAAGAACATCCACATTGGAAAGGAACAAGTGAAACTCTGCAATTTCCATGTGGCATGATCCTATATAGAGAAATCCTGAAAAATCCAAAACAAAGCTACTAGAGCTAATAAATGAATTAAGCATTGTGGTGAAGTACAAGGTAAATGCACAGAAATCAGTAGTGTTTCTATAAATTAGCAATGAACAAGCTGAGGAGGAAATCAAGAAAAAAATTACATTTACAATAGCGACTAATAGAATCAAATATCTAAGAATAAATATAAGCAAGGATGCAAAGTACTTATACACAGAAAACCACAAAACATTGCCAGAAGAAATCAAAGATTGCTTAAATAAGTGGAAGGACATTCTGTGTTCATGGACTGGAAGGCTGAATATTGTTAAGATTTCAATTATACCTAAGCAATATACAGATTCAATACAATCACAATCAGAAGTCCAGCTGCCCTCTATACAGAAATGGAAAAGCCAATTATCAAATTTATACAGAAGGATAAGGGGCCCCAGATAGCCAAAAACATCATGAAAAAGAAGAACAAGTTGGAGGACTCATATTTCCTGATTTTAAAACTTGTTACAAAATTACAGTAATCAAAACAGCATGGTACAGGCACACAGACAGACTTCTAGACCAATGGAAACAAACTGAGTCATCATAAATAAGGGTGCTAAGTGCACACAATTGGTAAAATTAATCTCTTCACCAAATGGTGCTGGGAAAACTGGATAGCCATATGCAAAGTATGAAGATGGACCCTTACCTCACACCGTATACAAAAATTACTTCAAAATGGATAAAAAAGAAAAAGAAAAATATAAGAGCCAGAAGTATAAAATTCCTAGAATAAAATCACAGGGCAGCATCTTTAGAACCTTGTGTTAGGCAATGGTTTCTTGACTTTTCACAAAAAGCGTGAGCAACCAAAGAAAAAATAGATGCATGGCACTTCATCAGAATTAATAACTTTTATGTCTCAAAAGGACTTCATCATGAAAGTAAAAAGACAAATACAGAATGGTAGAACATATTTGGAAATGACATATGAGATAAGAATTTAATATCCATAATATATTAAAAAAAAAATCCTGAAAGTCAACAACAGAAAGACAAACAACCAAATAAAAAAAAGGGGGCAAAATCAATTTAACAAGTAGCTATATAGGAAATTTCAAAGAATGTTATGGTTTACAATTCTACCATTTCAGATCTTTCCTTCTATCTATTGTAATACCTTAGCAACTAAGAAAATGAAAATTGTATAGTGATTCAGTATTCATAATCCTTTGTTAAATTCTATCTTGTCTGTTGCTATCCCTTCCTCTAGTTTAATCACTTATATTTCCCATAAGGAAATAACTGAAACTATGGTACTGTAACTCATAACATTCTTGGAAATTTCCTATATAATTACTTGTTGTATTGTACTTTGAAAGTTATCACCTTTTGGCAAATATGTTATATTTCACAATAAGAAACAATTGAAACTGAGGAACTGTACCCATAACATTCTTTGAAATTTGCTCTCCAACTACTTGTTAAATTGCTTTTGGAAAGTTATCACTTCTATGTAAATATTTTATATTCCACTACTTTTAAAAAAGGGCAAAAACCTTGAATGGACATTTCTCCGAATAAGATATACAAATGGCCTAAAAGCACATGAAAAGATTTTCAACATCACTAGACATTAGGGAAATGCAAGTCAAAATCACAGAGAGATAATATTTCACATCCACTAGAAGGGCTACAATTACAAAGTGGAATTAATAAGTGTTGGAAAGAATATGAAAAATAGAACACTTGTTTGTTGGTGGTGGGAATATAAAATGGTATAGCTGGTGAAAAAAAGTTTGGCAGTGTCTCAGAAAGTTAAATATAGAATTATCATATGACCCAGCAATCCTACTTCTAGGTATATAACTGTGCTGGTTTGATGGTGTTATGTCCCCCAGAAAAAGCCATGTTCTTTGATGCAATCTTGTGGGGCAGACATATTAGTGGGGATTAAGTTGGAATGTTTGGATTAGGTTGTTTGCATGGAAATGTGCCCCATCCAACTGTAGGTGATAACTCTGATGAGATATTTCCATGGAGGCATGGCCCCACCCATTCAGGATGGGCCTTGATCAGTGGAGCCATAAAATGAGCTGACAGGCAGAGGGAACTCAGTGCAGCTGAGTGACATTTTGAAGAGGAGCTACAGCCAAGAGGGACACTTTGAACAATGCACAGGAGCTGCAGATGAGAGAAAGTTTGAAGACGGCCGCTGAAAGCAGACTCTTGCTCTGGAGAAGCTAAGAGAGGGCAAATACCCCCAGTGCAACTAAGAGTGACATTTTTGAGGAATTGCAGCCTAGAGAGGAATGTCCTGGGAGAAAGCTATTTTGAAACCAGAACTTTGGAGCAGACGCCAGCCACGTGCCTTCCCAGCTAACAGAGGTTTTCCGGACACCACTGGCCATCTTCCAGTGAAGGTACCCGATTGCTGATGTTTTACCTTGGACGCTTTATGGCCTTAAGATTGTAACTGTGTAAGCAAATAAACCCCCTTTTATAAAAGCCAATCCATCTCTGGTGTTTTGCATTCTGGCAGCATTAGCAAACTGGAACAATAACCATAAAAATTTAAAGCAAAGAATCAAACAGATACTTGCACACCGATGCTCTTGGTGACATTATTCACAAATGCCAAAAGGTGGAAGCAACCCAAGTATCCATCAACAGATGAATAAATAAAAGAAATGTGGTATATACACACAATAGAATATTATTCATCCATGAAAAGGAATGAAGTTCTGATACACGTGATAACATGGGGGAATGTTGAAGACATCATGTTAAGTGAAATAAGCCAGACACAAAAGGGCAAATATTATATGATCTCACTGATATGAAACAATTAGAATAAGCAAACTGATAGGTCAGAATCTAGAAATATAAGTTACCAGGGGATGAGGTAAGGATAGAGAATGAGATAAGGTATAAAATGTACATATTTTCAATTTTGAGCAATGGAAATGTTTTGATAATGGATGGTGGTGATGATATTGTGAATGTAATTACTCCACTGAATTATGTATTTGAATGTGATTAAAAAGGGAAATTTTAGACTGCATACATGTTACTAGAAGAAAAATGTAAAAAAAAAAAATAGGTCTGTACAATTCAATCAGTGAACCTTAATGTGAACTATGGACCATAGTTAATAGTATAACTATAATAATATTGTTTCATCAATTGTAACAAAGGTACTACTCTAATGCAAAATGTTAATTATAGGAAAAGCTACGTGTGTTTTTTGGGGGTGGGATATGAGAACTTTGTATTTTCTGAATGATTTTTCTGTAAATCTACAACTTCTCTGATTAGGAAAAAAACCTGATAACTAAACAAACAAACGAACAAGAATATAATTGGATGTTATGACTAGAAAATAGAGTACTATTACAGATATAGCAGTCACCGTATTTTCAACTTTTAAAAGGCAACAAATTACTTCATTTCCATATTTAATTTACATTTCTTGCACTTATTTTAGCAATTAGTTTAGTCCTGCCTGGGGTAAATAATCTAACCAAAAACCTCCAGAGATTGCTTCCAGATCTACATATCTAAGAAAATTAGTGCTCCTAGGTTCTTAATTCATAGGGCAAAGGAATGCCTGCTTTCTTCTCTCTCCGGTTCTCTCAGAAAACCTTTACAAGGTTTTTTATTGTCCCTTTTCTTCATTCTGTATAAAGCATACTGCATAATGAAACAAACAAGATTGCTTTGGTGTTTCTCCAAAACAGAAAATGCTTTGAATGAAATAGTTTGCTAAAAGGCACCAAAGAAGGCACTTTTTTTCCAAGAAGCTAAATAGATGGTGACTATCATAAGGATTCCCAGTTAGTGGCCTGGGATCTCATTCCCTCCTCATGCCCTTGGTGGATTTCCAGGTCAGTTATCATTGTCAGGTTTCCTTCTCTCTCAGTTCTTAGTCCCCATTTCTTGGTTGGTTGATATTAGTACTGGGGGGATTCCACTGTCAGGCCACACCACCACGTTTTTACTAAAGAATAAATTTTAGTATTTGTTCCAGTTTGCTAAAGCTACCAGAATGCAAAATACCAGAAATGGATTGGCTTTTTAAATGGGGATTTTATTAGGTTGCAAATTTATTGTTCTAAGGCCATGAAAATGTCCAAATTAAGGTATCAAGAGTTAGATACGTTCTCTGAGGAAAGGCCAATGGCATCTGGGTTCCTCTGTCACATGGAAAGGCACATGGCTGGCTCTGCTGAACCTTCTCCCCTGAGTTTAGCTTCTGGTTTCAGTGGCTTTCTCCAGAATTTCACTGGGTTTCTGTCTCAGCTCCTGTGGGTCCTTGCTTGCTTTGCCTGGGGGCAAACTCTGGATTACATGTCTTAGCTTCTCTCCAAATCTCTCTCTCAGCTTCTCTCTTTAAGCACCTGTGGGTTCTCACTTAGCTTCTCTGGAGCAAACTCTGAGCTTCTTCTCTTAGCTTAGCATCTTCAAACGTCTTTCTGTCTACATCTCCAAGTTCTGGGTTTGTGTTGGCTCTGAGCTCTCTCTCTCTCTCTCTCTCCCTGAGCTCTCTTTCTTTTTTCCTTGCAATTTTATTGAGATACAGTCACATACCGTACAATCATCCACAGTGTACCAATCAGTTGTTCACAGAATCATCACATAGTCGTGCACCACAATCAATTTTTGAGCATCTTCATTCCTCCAAAAAATAATAATAAAAGTAAAAATAAGAATAAAAGTAAAAAAGAATACCCAAAACAACCCATCACCCCCATCACACCTATTTTTCATTTACTTTTTTGTCCACATTTTTCTACTCATCTGTCTATACACTGGATAAAGGGAGTGTGAGCCAGAAGGTTTTGATGGTGACATCTGGTGGAGCCCTTTGCACCTGAGGTCTCTTCAGGACTCCAGTAAACTAATTAGAACCCACTTTTATGCATGGGGTCACATCTCCATGGAAATAATCTGATCAAAGTTCCCACCCAACAGAAGGTCTGTCCCCACAAGACTGGATTAAAAGAACATGGCTTTTCTGGGGTACATAACAGATTCAAACCAGCACAGTATTGAAAGAAAAAAAAAATATTACTCTTGCCTCAAGGAGCTTACAGTCTAAAAGCCAAGGCAGTTATGTCAATAAGCAATTATATTGTATTATAATAAGTACATATTAGAAGTATGACAGAGGAGGGAGTGATTATCCAGTTGGGAAAACTTCTTAAAGGAGAAGATGTATAAAGGGGATTTTGGATGCAGAGTAGGAGTTTTCCATTTGAATAAATTTGGGAGTATATTCTAAGCAGATATTGAAAATACTTTTAAAGTTCTGTTTATAATTATCCAATCTTGGATGTTGGGATGGACACAGAATAATAAGAGCATTTGTTTGCACATGATTTTTATTTCCTTAAAAATAGAATCAAAGGTCAAAATTAGTCCATTTTGATAAAAATGTATCATGAATTAAATATGATATTCAGGCCATAGAACCCACATAGAAGATTTATTACAAATGAACTGATATTAATTAAACCATTTCCTCTCTGCTTGGGGCTTAGGATGAAACAATACATCATGATCAACAACAACAATAGGTCAGGTTGCTTGAACTTCTCTTACTTGCCCCACTTCCCTCCCATCCAGAAGTGACCAGAAGGCAGGTCCTGTCCTGTTAAGGTCTTATTGCTTAACAGAACCTATGAGAGCATTTGTACTTTGAGGAAAAGCAAGGGTCACTTAAAATAAGGAATTTCTGCAAACACACTGTGAATTCCACCTCTGAAGAGGAGCACTGGACAAAATATCCTAACTCTAAATTGCTACCCCATGTCAATTTCCTAACAATATACCACTCCTAGCCCTGCAACCTCCCCCTCAGTTAACTCCAATTCATTGAGAAAATATCACTGAAAATGTAATGGTGTTATTGGTGTCGACAACAGCACTCCATTTCATTTTGAAATGTACCATATTCTAATATTTAATTTGCATCCAAACCTTGGTCATTAGTTTATAGTATCTAGTTTTTTAAATTTGAAAGTACTAAGGTTCAGAGATATTGAACAACTAAGTCCAGGCAACACAGCTAATAAGCATGGGAACTAAGTCATGGTTTCCAGTCTTTTGATTTAAGTTTGCCTTTTTTTTTTAACCAAACTTTGTGAAACTGATGTTTCTAAATATTGAGCTGCCAAGAAAGTATCCTAAATATCAACTGGTGCTAACTTAGGGGCTTTATGATTTGTGAGCTAGAAGTTACCTTTGTTATGCAGAAAGTGACATCAAAACTGTTCTCAGACAAAACTTGTCTTTCAGCCTTAGAGACACATTAGGATTTTTATAGTGTTCAAATTGAAAATAATAATCTTCAAAGTTATGTAACTCACTTAAGTGACTAGATCATGATCTCCTAATGTTAACAGGCAACACATTCCTGGGGTCTTATTCAAGACTGTGAAACTGCCACCTAATTAGCTATAAATCCACTTCTTCCTCACCCACTCAAGAACCCATATTGGAATTCAAGTGAGTGAAAAAATAATATATAAACACCAAAGTAATTGATCATAAAAAGAAAGCTATTGTAAACTTTTGTAATGTAACTACGATTGTTAAGGCATTAATTGCACTACTTCTCATGACAGATAAAAGACTCAGCAAGGTGCCACAATACTACATCTGCAGATGGAGTTACCACATAATTGTTTTTTTTACCTTATTATGTAGTCATGTTCAAAAATTCACCTTCAAATATCTACATATTAACTAAATATTTAAAGTATTGACTAAATATTAACATATTTGCTTAATCCTCTGCTTTCTGTCAATCTCACTGGAAATTTCAAACAGAAAACATGATAATGAAAATAAAATGACTAGATAATTAGCAGTGTTATGTATATAATTTACACCCATTTCACTTGATCCCCCAATACTCTTGTGATAAGTGCAGTAATTCTGATTTTATAGATGAAGATACTGAGATTCATAGGGGAAATGTTGGGTTTTGTGTTTATTGACAAGTTGATCTTTCTAAGGTTAGTGTGCCTATAAAAGAAACAAAAGTTAGAAACACATAAATCCAAGGAGAATTACTTCAGCCACCAAATCAGAAAGACTAGCTTTAACTGGGGATTCTTAATGCTGATTGGTTTGTTCTGCATCAATAAAGTTAATTAACATACAACTCCAAATTAGCTTTTGCAAGAAGGGAAATGTCAGTGGGTTTCTTCTTGTCCTCCTGCGAAGTGGAGGGCATTAAATCGTAATTACACATAATAGTTCCTAATTTGCAGGTGGAAATATTAGCTCCCAAATGCATAAAAATTCATTCTAAGCCTGAAGGTCAACAGTTGCATGTGGGATTGTTTTGGTTTTATGCTGGTCATTTTACAATACGTTTTAACGGTTATCATAATTATCTTTCTTCTAAAGTGTATTATGATCTGAACCTCATGTCTTCATCATTACTTAACCATGAATTAGTTAGGAGACCAGATTGTTGGCTTTACTTTCCAAAGAAGAAAGGAAGCCCAGAGAGGTTAAGTGACTCACCAGAGATCACACAGAAAATTTGATGGGCTCAGTGGACTTTTCAGATTGCTACAAGCATTGGAAGGAACTGTTCAATCTATTTCTTCTTGCTTTTCTAAGTGTTTTCTTTGTCCTCTTATAATTCTACACCACATGACATTTAAGGGGACAGTAGAAAACACATGGCTTTACCAGCAGCAAATACACTCTGTAAATAAGACTGCGATTACTGGTTGAGTAGACTGGGATTGACTACTGCAATATTTTATCTACTCTGTGGGCAATTCATTAAAACAGATATCTAGTGTTTTAATCACTCTGCCAAACCACCATCTGTTTCTATCCCAGTCCCCCCTACCAACCCTAAACATCCCCCCATACCTCCTGCCACAGTCCCAATCAGGTTTTGGTATAGGAAAGGACAGCTTATATGTGGAACACTGAGGGCCTGTGCAATCATTCATCTTTTGAGCATGACAGAGCAAGCTGTTGGATGCTGTGAATATGCATAGCAGGTCTTGCAGGGCAAAATCCTAGATCCAAAAAAAGAATGGCTCCCACTTGCTGGAAACAAATGCTTTCTCCCTCTCCCCACCTCCTCACACGAAATGGTTACCAATCCTTCTGGAAAATCTGGGAAATATTTCAGAGTCCAGGAACAAACCTCTTGGATGAAAGGGTTTTAGATTCCAATATTTAAGAGAGGAACCAAGACCAAAAGTATCAACTTATTATTAATACTAGGACTATGATTTCATAGGTATCTACTCCGAGTTCACGCCATGCCCAGATTTACATACACTATTTCATTTTAATTCCTAACATAACCTTACTGAGTAAGTAAGTTGTGTCCCCATTTTAGAGATGAATCAACTAAACTAGGCTCAGTCTAATTAGCTCATTAATCCAATGTCACAGCTATTAGTGGGGCCTAAAATTGAACTCATATTTCTTTGACACCAAATCCTAAATCTTTAATGACTGAATCACCTGCCAAGCTTGATAATGCCACTGAGATATCAGCAATGAGCTTCCTAACATGACAATTTTATATAATATGCTATGGTTTGCAATGCTAGTGCCTCCCTTTTATTCTCAATGAAGGTATTTTGTCTGTTTCCTTATTTACTCCCCAACCCCCTTTTCTAAAAGGAGAAAAAACAAAACAAAACAAACAAACAAACAAACAAAACAACCAAGGCTCAGTAAGTTAAATGACTGTGCAAAATCACTCAACAATGTTTCAGTAACATTGGTCTTCTGGTGTCCTAACCCATGGCTTTTTTAAAGCAATATTTAGCCATGCATTCCTGTCCCAGAGCTTAGTAAATTGGGAAAGTCTTTCCTAAGTGTTGATTGAGCCTCAAACAACCCACTGCCCGCTATACACAGCTTCACTGCCAATGAAGTACTGGAGCTGGCTGGTACTGGCTCACATTCTCTGTTCAATGAGGTCAAGCTGGTAGCATAATAGGACCGACTAAATAATTTGTGTAGCCCAGTGCAAAATGAAAGTGCAGGGCTCCTTCTCCCACAATTATTAACAATTTCAAGACAGCAACAGCAGAGCATCATACCAAGCCTGGGGCCCTTCTGAACATGGAGCCTTGTGCAGCCACACAGGCCTCACGCCCATTGAGCCAGCCCTGACCGCCTGCCTATCACAGTGTAAGTGTCCAGAACAGGCCCTGTTTTCTTCTACTCTATTCTTCTCACGGAACACAGAGCAGAAAGAACCCTGGACTGGGAATCAGCACTGGATCCTGGTTTTGGATGTGCTGTTAATCCACTTTTATTAGTCACATCACTTCTGGTGCAGTAAGTCCTCGCAGACTCTGGGGGTTGGGCTAGATGATTTCTAAAGTCCATTCAAATACCCTCAGCCTACTCTTCAACCCTTTCCAGGTGCCTTCCTCACTCTACTTAGCCTCATTTATTTTGTTAGCCTCCCTAACACCATGTCATCATCAGCCGTAATCTTCACTCTCCCCAGCGTCATCAATGTGACAGTTACCATTGCTCATGCCAACATTTCTCATTAACACAGATGACATGTGCTTACCTAGGCCATTATGGAAAGATATTTAAAGGCTTTGAAAGAGAGGCAAATCTTTCCTGTTTCATCTTCCAACTCCATGGTAATGAAAGAAATAGCAGGAGGTTTTCCCCAAAGGGACACATTTGTGAAAAACATGCATTTCTTGTTTTTTAAACAAAGAGTTCTGTATCAAGAAGATAAGCAAAGTAAAGCCAATTTGCTTATTCAGGTATCTGGTGGAATAAAAGTCTTTCTTCAAACCATAAACTCTATCTTTTGAAAAATTATAGTAATACCAACACAATCAATCTTTTCTGCATTTCTGCTTTTCCTGTTTGTCCTCTCATCCACAAAATAAAAAATAAATTAAAAAAAAAAAACTCTTGCTTTGATCTCACTCTATAGAACACACCATTTTTCCTTTAAAACTTTACTCAAGTCTTTTTCTGAACCCCCACCCCCAACTACCACCACCTCCACAACCTCCTACCCAAGAGTTTCAATAACATTTCTCTTCTTCCTGCCTTAGGGAAGAGTAAAAAAAAAGGTACCCTGCTTTTTTTTTTTTTTTTTTAACAGTTTTATTCACACACCATACAATCAATCCAAAGTGTACAATCAATGGCTCTCAGTATAATCACAGAGCTGTGCATTCATCAACACAATCAATTTGAGAACATTCTCATTTAAAAAAAGTGTCTTGCTTTTAGCTTGAGCCAGATTTGGGAGTTTTATACATGTTCTATACATCCTTCAAAGAAGAGCTGAAGTTCCTAATTTTCTGGCTAAGCGTCCTTGATTTCCACCTGTCCAAACTGTTGTGATCTTTCCCTTAACACAACTCTCCATCCACTCCTCTCAGTGAATACTCCTTAAGTTTGGTTAAAAATAGGTAGCCATGTGCCTTACCTCTCCTAGGCTTCAAAGCAACTTGAGGGCAAGGAATAAGTCCTCTGTACCTAAAAAACAAAAAAAATAACCTTGATTAGATTAGGGGCCCAGTGAGTGTTTGTGAAGTGAATGAACGAATGACTGTGGATCTTTTATCAGAGAGACAAGTTATAACAAGACAACAGGCTTAGAGTCTTATCTCAGTTGACCTCTCCCCCTTGATGTTCTTTCTTCATGTTTCTCAACTTCTGAGTGTATCAAAAGACAAGTGAAGAGGCTGCTTCTCAAAGATCATTCATCTGTCCTGTTAATTTGTGTTAAGTGGTACTTTATCTGAGCCAAGCTTTTAAGTCCATTAAATGTCTTGCAGCTTGTCTCAAAGCTGGGAACACTATAAAAGACAACATCAATCCTGAGGACTGCCCTGCACTCAGGACACGTTGATGATTTCAGTCTCATCTCCAAAGCTGCCTCTGGACCTCCAGAATGACCCAGAGGGATGACACAGGCCATGGAGGGTCACTTCTGCTGAGATATGAAATAGGCTGTTCTGAACTGAAGCATGCCTTATAAAGATATCAGCAGGAGGAAAAACTTAACTTTCATGCTATTATCCCAAAATACCCTCATTTCTCAAGCCTTTTTAATATCCTTTTAAAAACTTAAAAAAAAAAAAAAAAAAAACACAAGAAACAAAATTGACAGGCCAGTCACATACCACTAACCTGAGAGATTTGTTTTAAAAATACCGATACATACCATCTGTAGAAAACTTCTATGGTGAGGCTCAAAACTGCATATTTTCTAAAGCTCCCCTAGGTGATTCTAATTTGCAGCTAGGGTTTAGAACTTCTGGCAACATATTGCAGAGTGCAGAGCAATTGAACATCAGTTATTATATTATTTGATGGTCACAGAAATAGCTAGTCGTATTAGTCCCACTTTAGGAATGAGAAAATTGTGTCTCCTAGATATAGGACTACTTGCCTAAAGTGAGTCCTAACTTTGGCCTAGAGATAGAATGTAAGCTCAGTTTTCTGACTCCTAGTCCAGGTTTGTCTGCTGTTCACTGTGGAGGCTTAGTAACCATACTCACTAACATCTTGCCATGACCTAGTGTCCGGCGCCGCCCCGCTCGACCCCTGTTCCCCGGCCGGCGAGGGGAGAAACAAGGGATGAGAGAGAGAGAGAGATGCAGACCACGCAAACTGACCTGGCTGGAAGTCACGACTCGAGCCACACGGCGGTTGCGAGAGCAAGTCTTTTACTGAAGCTAGATAAGCATTCTCTGTTACAGGTTTCCACGCGGGGCAGAGTGCCTCGCGGGAGAGCAGCCTCGATGTGGCCGTCAGGTACGGCTCCTAGTGGGCTGTCTCCCCGAGCTTTGCCCGGGAACTTTCTTATAAACCTTGCGTGTATCCAATGGGCTAACGCCACGCACACAAGCATGATTGGTGAATACAGCGGGTGGTTACATACATCAGAAGCCGGAAGCAGGATGTGGGCGCCATCTTGGCACCACTCGATGGGCGGGGGGACTTTGGAGCAGGTTTACAGCGCATGCGCTATGCCCGTCCCGGGAGACGGCTCTCCACATCTCCCCCTTTATTATTTATATCGACCCAGTGTCCCCAGTGATGAGTGTGCTCCCGTGAACCCAGATGGCTCACAATTTGTTCCGGTGCTTTGGGGAGTCTGGACTAGGTCTCAGCCATTTAGCGGCGGAGCCTCTAGCACCGACCAGAATGCTCACCTCATATGGAGACAGGAGAGTCCGTGAGCTGGAAACAACATGACTCTCCCTGCAGTGCTTTGCCTTGCAACTGGGGGACAAAGGCGGGGGCAGGGATAGCATTAACCAGAGTCGGAGGCGTCACTAGGCGTCCCTATGCATTGGCTAGAGTCAAGTCTGGCCACAACTATGACTCTGCCTTAGGGACCTACCTGAGACAAAAATTATGACTGCTGGCGTCGCCCGTTATACCCGGGACACAGCTGCGCGCTTAGCTACAAACCTCGCTCCCGAGTGCCCCGCCCGAGGCGGCCAGGATGGGGTATGGCCATCAGAATGGTCGCTGTTGGGGGTATCAAAGGTGGAGGACATAGCCATCATAGTGGTAACACGGTACTGCCGCGCTTGAAACAGGCGTTCTAGCAAAGATTTAACAATGACTAATCCCACCAATAGTCCCACCATCAAGAGAATCCAATTAGTCAAATTGGGCCAAGAGAACCAAGAGGTGACTTGGTCCCACAGATTTTTTACAGTCTCGCCCAGTGTGGAAAGGTCGAAACTAACAGGCTTCAATTCCCTAATGTTCTCAAGTCCCTGAAGGCCGGAGGCTTGGTCCAATGGCCCAGGCCGTATATTCGTTGGCGTTTCTGACAGCTGCTCCCCGGCCTCCCCAGGTGATGCCACGGTTCCCACCAGTCTTTCCGGAACCCACACTGGTTGACGTCCTGGTTCCTGGGGAAAAACACAAACAGAGCCTCCGGCCCAGCCGAGCACCGGGTCAGGGCCTTTCCACTGTGACGTGGAGGGAGCGATATGGCCCTTAACAGTCTCCCATATAAGGACTAGAATCGGGTCCAAACAGACACCCGTTTGGCGCGCTCGGTCTATATCACGACCAAGTTTCATCCAAGAGGGCAGATTAAGGCTGCCAGAACAAGGAAACCAGGGGACAAAAGTGGCCACATCATCAAGAAATCGCTGGAGAGAACTTTTCTTAACTGAGATACCCCGCTGCTTCAAAAGGGTCTTTAAGGGGGTTAATAGGGGTGAGCTTTCAGACTGCCCCATGCTTGCAGTCGGCACTATCTCTTAATCACTCGGAGAGCTCTTCCGAGTCCCCGGGGCTACCTGAACGCCCACGGGCCCTAGTCCTCGTATGGAAAGGGGGTGCTTACCTTCTCGCGGTGATCAGTCGCGGAGGTCAAACCACGGATCCCGGGAGCACGTCTCCGTCGGGGCGAGGGGAACGCAAATGAGGTTGCGGGTTCGAAGATTCCCCGTACGGGCCACCACTTGTCCGGCGCTCTCTCCGCCCCGCCTCGAGTCCCCGGTCAGCCGGCGATGGGGACCAGAGAGATAAGGGGAGAGAGGGTGCGGACAACATCTTACCCGGAGCATTTGTGATCACTCAGGACTCGCGGTGGTAAAGCAGATAAACTTTTAATGGGACTAGGCAATCATCATCTTTACAGGTTCCACCCGGGGCGAGACACCTCGGGGGAGAACAACCTCGATGTGGCCGTCAGGTACGGCTCCTAGTGGGCTGTCTCCCCGAGCTTTGCCCGGGAACTTTCTTATAAACCTTGCGTGTATCCAATGGGCTAACGCCACGCACACAAGCATGATTGGTGAATACAGCGGGTGGTTACATACATCAGAAGCCGGAAGCAGGATGTGGGCGCCATCTTGGCACCACTCGATGGGCGGGGGGACTTTGGAGCAGGTTTACAGCGCATGCGCTATGCCCGTCCCGGGAGACGGCTCTCCACAACCTAGTTTATCGGATTGCATACGAGAGATGAGAAAACCCTGTTGGTGCATTTTAAGCAGAAAGGGAAACATATGAGCAAGAAGAGTTCATAGTATGAGGAAGTCTTTTAAAAAGCTCTGGAATCTGAGGAACAAGAAAGGTAAAAAATCCACTCAAATAACCTCCATAGATGGTGATGCCTTCCTCCATTGATTTTTTCCTTTCTTATCTCCATTCCATATTTTCTTTGCTTCTTTCTTTACTGAGAATTACTTAGCTCCATTACTAGGACAAAAAGCATTAGCTCATCTAGCCTTGGCTGAAAGAAAGAGTGGGAGCAGGATGAAGTGGGATGAAGGTTATTGGTTCTGAACCATAATTGCCCTCATGTTCTCTGCATGTGTCCTTCTAATGATCCTCTCCTATGAGAAAAAGGTTACTGACAGGATCAGTTAGCATGCAGGGCTCTCACTCTGCCAAACTTTACTAGTGGATGAGGTTACTCTACCCCAAAGTTTAGCATCTGAGTGTACCACATCATCTCTTGTGTCTTCTCAATAAGATTTGCCTCAGTGAAGAGATTCTAAGCAGGTCTTAACACATATTTGAGTGCATATATTTGTCAAGAGCCTGGCATACCTGATTATACCGATTAAAAGTTTTTTATTCACTTCATTCATTATCGTATTGGAGGCCCTAGCCAATGCAGTGAGTCCAGGAAAAGATGTTACAGGTAGAAGAATTGAAAAATATGAAAGAAATCTCTGGTTTTATGCAGATAGTATGATTATTTACATAGAAAATGAAAATATAAAGCTATAGATTTATTCAATATTTGGAATATTTACATGGTGCCTAAATATAAGAATAATTTTTAAAGGTCTTGTGTTTCCAAAATATTACTAAAAAACATGATTAAATAGAAGACAAGATTCATATCTTATTGGAAAATAAAAAAAATATACCTTAGAATCATTCTTACAGAAGTTGTTGGAGACCTCTTTGGAATAAGAAAAGCCAAGAAACTTATAAAGAACAATTTATCTTACTAGATATCAGAACTTATTTAAAACAGAAATAATTAAAGCAATATTGGAATGGGGATGGACAAATTGACCAATAGAACAGAATGGAGAGTTCTTAAACAGATCTACAAATATATGGAACTTTAGTAAATGAGTGGCATGTCAGATCAATGGAGAAAGGAGGAACCGTTCCCAGAAGGAAGCTGAAATAAATGGTTATTCATGTAGGAAAGGATAAAATGAGACCTCTCTGTCATCTCATAAACAAATATCAACTACAGATAGATTGACCTAAGTGTTAAACCTGAAATTTAAATCTTTTGGAAAAATCATAGATGATTATTTCTCAGAAGCTAGAGTAGAGAACATTTCTTAAACAAGTTATAAAAGGCATCAGCTATCAAGGAAAAGACTGATCATTTTGACTCTAATAGAACTAAAAACTTTTCTTTATTGACAAAATACACCTTAAAGCAAAGGAAAACACTAGAGAGACTAGAAGAAGATTATTTTCAATATTTATAGCTAATAAAGTATTATTACCAAGATTATATAAATAACTTCTACAAGTTGTTAAGAAGAGGACAAACCTACTAGAAAAAAGGACAAGAGACACATACAGGATTTTCACAGAAAAGGAAAGAAATATGGGATATTGAAGACACATAATGGAATATTCAAGATCATTGCCAGCCTGAGTCTGAGCAGAGCTCTTTTTATTGACACAGCGATTTGCAGTATTAGTCTTTAAGTGACTAATGATGAGCAGACCCCAGCCCCCCACCCCCAGCCTAAAATAAGCCTGTAGTATAACCAACATTTTGTCTTTTTATTTAAGCCACTACAATTTGGTGGTTGCTTGTTAATGAAGAAGAATCCAACATATGTCCAGTGGAGGTAGAAAGAAAGAAAAGAAAAAGGAAGCAGAATTAAGGGATAGACGGTGATAGAATGTGTGAATGCTAATTGCAGATCTAGTTTCTGATGGACTTGCACAGAGCAGGTACTAAAAGTATATATTTGTTGCCATAGAAGACTACTCTAATAATCAATTTGATCAGAGAACTTAAGAAAGTAAACAAGCAGGTCGTGTCACTATCTCAGAGCAGAGTATTTTAGAAGGAAGGGTAAGTGCAAAATCCCTGAGACCAATGCAAGCTTAGCATGTTTGAGAAATAGCAAGGATGCAAGTGTGGCTGGATTAGTATGAATGATGACAAGGACAGCATGAGATGAGTTCAAAAAGATGCTGTATGGTGAGGGAAGATGGCTTTTATGGGCATGTTAAGGATTTGGGGTTTTTATGTAAATGAGTTAGGAAACTATTAAAGGGTTTTGAACTATTGTGATCTGAGTTATTTTTAAAATAATCACTGTGGCTTCTCCATTGAAATTAGATGTAGGAATCAAGGCGGAAACATGGAGACCAATTAGGAGATTGAACTAGATTAGTGGTATCAAATCAAGGAGAAATATTTGAATTGTGAATAATTTGATAGTATAACTAAGATATTTGGTGATGGATTAAATATGGAAGAAGAAATTTGAGAAGGGAAAGATGAGTCAGCTATGATTTTATGATTTGGGGCTTGACCAGTTGGAAGAATAAGTAATTTATTGACATTACAAACATGGAGGAGCAGATTTGGGGGAGAAAATCAAGAGTTTGGTCATACTAATTTTGAGATAAATTATTTTGGATAATCAGACATCCAAGTGTATATAGAAGAGACAGTTGACTATATGAGAGAGAATTCATGGAAAGTATTGGATTTAGACATAAACATTTGGGCATTGACAGCATGTCAAAGGCATTTAAAACTATGGGATCATAAAAATAATCATCTTCAGAATTAGATTAATAGAACAAAGAAAAAGTCTAAGAACTGAACCCTGGAGAACTCTGATATTTAATCATCAGGAGGAGGATTAGATTCAGCAGAGGAAACTAAAGGACAGATAGCCAATGATTCAAGTAAAAACCAAGTGATAGAGATGCTCCAGAATCCAAAGAGAGAAATTTCATCAAGGAACGAGCTACAACTATGCCTAGGTAACAGAGCAAGGCAAAGCCTGAGAAATGGATTTGACAAGTGGAAGTCACTGGTAAACTTCACAAGAGTAATTTCAGTGAGCTTTGTTGAATTAAATTTGAGTAGAATGATTTCATAAGGATTGCAAAGAGAGGAGGTGAGGTGGGGAAAGTAAGTACAGACAACTGTTTTGAGGAAGGATTTTGTTTTCATTTTTTAGGGGAACAGGGAATTGCAGCAGTAACTGGAAGGGATATAATGACAAGGAAGTTTTTGCTTTGTTTTTGTTACTGTTGTACAAAATCATATATATTACTGCATGTCTGTATGCTGATGGGAGTGGTTCAATAGAGAAGAAAAATTTGACATTGAGGAAGCAATGTCCTTGAGTGGGTGAGACAGGAAATGTGATCCTAAGATAGGGGACCATGAACAGCGCATCTATTATAACTGATAAGAAAAGAGAGTATGTGGGTATAGAAGTAGGTATATCACTAGATTTGGGGAAGGAGACTTTTCCTTTGCATTATCCTCTTACTTTCCAGACCTCAAATCCCTTGATTATACCACAGTGTCATCACATCCTATTAAATGATGGGGAAGGGCAGTGATTTCCCTAGGTCACCCAGAAATTCAAAGACACATGCAGGACCAGAACCTTACTCTTCCAATGACTGCACCTAAGATCCTCAGATGTTTAGTTCATTCACACATTTAATAAACAGATAGTGAATATTGAAATAGATAGTTCAATAGATAGTGAACACCCTCTAGTTCAATAAGTAGTGAATAATATGTTTTCTCCCTTACAGTAATTTTAATCTAGAGGGTGAGATAGGCATATCTTAAACAAGTTATTAATTTCAGTCACCATAAATTCTACAAAAATAAGTTAGGTGTGCAATAAGAAAAACACATGGGCATCCAAAGTAGCCGGGGACAGCAGTAGTTGATAATCTGAGATAAGAAGGATGTGTGAATTAAGGTGAAGGGAGTGCAGATAAGAATGTTCCAGGGGGTAGGAACACCACACATGAAAACTTAAGATACAAAGATACAAGTGTGGCAGGAGTGCTAAGAACGAGGGGGAGAGAAGCACAAGATGAAGGAATAGACTGGGGCCAGGTCACATAGGGCCATGATTAAAAGGTCAGATTTATCTGAAGGACATCAGGAAGAAACTGAGGGGAATTTAAACTATGGATGGACAAGAACAGTTCTGTATTTCAAAAGAATGACTCCATTGCTGTATGAAGAAGGAAGTGGAGGGAGCAAATGCAGATGTAGGGGAGCCAACTGGAATATTATTGCAGTTGTTCAAATGTAAAATGGTGGTAGCATGGACTAAGTTACTGTTTGGGTAGATGGGGAGAAGTGGATGGATAGGAGGTAGTAGATAGTTGGTGAAAGAAAGGAGGAGGAAGAGGAGAAGGGAGAAAGGGAGAGAAGAGGGGAAGGAGGGAGGGAGGGAAGGAGACTTCTGAGTATGACTTCCAAGATTCTGGCTCACATAAATGGATTGATTATAGTCCCCTTACTGAGACAGGGATTCTAAAGTTAAGACAGTTTTGTTTTTTTGGTGTTTTTTTTTTTTATTTATTATTATTTTTTATTGTGTGTGTTGTACAGTCCCATGTTTATTTGTTTTGTTTTTTTAAATTTTCATTCTAGTAACACATATACAACCTAAAAGTTCCCTATTTAACTTTATTCAAATATAAAATTCAGATGAGACAGTTTTGAAGTCATAAAAGGAATGAGTTTCATGTAGGACAGATAAAGTTGAGATGTCAGTGAGATTTCCAGGTGAAGACGACAAGTTTAATGCACCAAATGCCTGCCAAGTACTATGCTGAGTTCTGTGAATACAGAGATAGATAAAAATAATTTTCTACCATCAAAAATTTCAGTTTAGCAGCTCACACTCCTCTGCTTGCTATACAGCACCTTCTTCCTCCTAGTTCTACCACCAGATCTGAGAGTTGTTTTGCCCACGAAGATCTGGAAAGAAGAAAGAAAATATTCCAAGTTTATATTCTTTAACTACGCAACAGCCACTCTTTAAAAAGATCAGAATGTGATGGGAAATATGCTAATAAAATTTATGCAAATGAAGGTTCACTGTTTTAACTACAAGATCAAGGGATAACTGCAAATAATTTGGTAATGTGCTATAATTACCCTTCCATCCATAGCTTTGAGTGGGGGCATATGAATCAAACAATGTGAAATGTAAGAGGTTTTAGTAACATTGTTTGATTCATATACTGCCCACCAATGCTATCACATCATTGTGCTGGAACTCACCTGAAAAACACACACAAAATAACAAGTCATTTTATACAAGTTAAACAGTAGAGAGAATAGTTATTTCTCACTTTTTTATCTTTCCTTTTCCTTTCTTTGTCCCCCCCTCTCTTTTTCTTTTCCTTCCTTCCTTCCTTTCTCCCACCATTCCTTCCTTCCTTCCTTTCTCAAATAAAGTTATAATTCCAAGTCAGTCAAGAACTATCTGTGTGGTTTTGGGTAAAGTTGCTAACTTCCATCTCCATTCATCTTCCTCCTTTTCATACAGGGTCATTTGCAATGACCTCCTCAAAAGCTATCAGAAATGACTGGCTTTTATTTATCTGGAAATAAGGTGGCTTTTTCTTTTTATTTTTAAATATTTTCAAACTTAGAGAAAATTTGCAAGAATAATCTCACTGCATCATTTAAGAACAGGTTGCAGACATGTCATTTCATTACCCCTGAGTACTTTAGTATGTATTTCCTAAAAGCAAGGACATTCTCCTGAATAGCCATCAAATGAGCATCAGAGTCAGGAAATTAACATTGCATGGCAATCAAAATAAAAAAATCAGGAAATCAAGCACAAGGTCATATTGTCTTATTTACTCCCTACTATCTAATCCAGAAAATGCATTCAATTTCTGTCAATTGCCCCAGTAATAATCTTTGAAGCAAAAGGATCCAATCAAGATCATGTATTATATTTAGTTATCATGTCCCTTTAGCTCTCCTTCAATTTGGAACAGTTCAGCTGTCTTTTCAGTCTTTCCTGGGCTTTCATAACCTTGATACTTTAGAAGATTAAAGTCAATTAACTTTGTAAAATGTCCCTTCATTTGAGTTTGTCTAATCTTTCCTCACAATTGGATTCAAGTTAAGTATTTTTTGGCTGAAATATCATAGAAATGATGTTGTGTTCTTATTGCACCCTATTGGGTGGCAGGCAACTTCAATTTGAACTATTACTGAAGCTATTAACAGCAATCTTTTTATTAAGGTGTTTTATGCCAAGTTTGTCTTTTGCCAAGTTATTTTTTTTCTCTTTGAAATCAATAAACATTTGTTGGGGAAATATTTTGAGATATAAAAACATCTCATTCTTCTTCCAGCTTCCATCGACTAGTTTTAGCATCTATTGATGGGTTTTGCTTGATTTAATTACTGCTCTGATAGTATAAAATGAATGTCTATGTTTTTAAATTTCCGTCATTTGCTCTTAATTTAATACTGGGTATTTTACTGTAAGGAGACACATTCTCTTATTCCCATTTATTTATTTATTTACTCATTTCATTCATATCAGTATGGATGCATGGATTTCTATTTGATTCAAAGCATTATTTATATTATTGTTTTTATTATTGTTATTTATTTAAATTGTCTTAATTTGGCCAATAGGATCCACTTGAAGCTAGGTATTATTTCTTTTTTATGTCTGCCCCATCATTCTCTGAGCCCTACTTTGCTATCAGCACAAGAAGGCTGATAGTACCCAGCCTCCATCATGTACTTTTCCTGACCCAGACTTGGAATCAGTCATTTTTTCAAAGAGGGTGATAATTTGACACCAAGATCTGGATACAAGGTGTGCTCACTGTTACGGGGGCGTGGTTGATGATATGATAGACTGCCCAGCTACCACTCCAAGAATGAAGGATATGGCTGTTGGGAGGGCAGCCCATAGATACCCACCCTCAGCTGTCAGCACATTCAGGGATCACCTCAACTGAAGAAAGCCATCTTTCCCAAGGTCATGTTCCAATTAGGGATGACCCCACAGCCAATGACTGACTGACTAATATGGACTTGGTCTCTGTGCCAGTTTGGATGTATTATGTCCCCCTAAAAGCCAAATTCTTTAATCCAGTCTTATGGGAGCAGACGTATTAGTGTTGATTAGGTTGGAATCTTTTGATTGAGTATTTTCTTGGAGATGTGACTCAATCAACTGTGGGCAAAACGTTTGATTAAATTATTTCCATGGAGATAGGGACCCCACCCATTCAGGGTGAGTCTTGATTTAATCAATGGGGTCTTATAAAGGAGCTCACAGAGAGAAGGAGCTCAGAGCAGCTGAGAGGGACATTTTAGAGAGAAGCTAAGCCAGGATACATAGGTGTTAGATGCTTAGAGATGCAGATAGAAAGACATTAGCTAAGAGATGAAGCCTACAGTTTGCCCCGGGATATGTTAAGACAGGACTTAGAGAGAAAGAGGGGCTGGAACACAATCTGGGATCAACAGACACCAGCCACATGCCTTCCCGGCTAACAAGGGTTTTCCAGACGCCATCAGCCCTTCTTCAGTGAAGGTACTATCATGCTGTTGTCTTGGTTTGGACACTTTTATGCCCTTAGAACTGTAAATCTGTAACGTAATGAATCCCCTTTATAAAAGCCAATCTGTTTCTGACATTTTGCAAAATGACAGCATTGGCAAACTGGAACAGTCTCTGTGATTCAAGTCAGAAATATTCTGAGTTGCCATTTCAGATCCAGAGCTTCATGTCAGGTCATCTGATCTGCATTGCAGCTCAACTTCTCCCTTTTTTGCAATCTTTTCTTCCTCTTCCTTTCTCAAGTGTGAATTCCCAAAGCACTCAGTACAAAATATCTTGTTTTGGGGAATCAAACCTGCAACATGGGGTGCTGCTGTTCCCAGACCCTCTCAATGGACAGAGTAAGAAATACATTTATGCATGTATATTATCTATACCTCTATCTATACCTATGTCTCTGTGTGTGTGTGTGTATATATATATTTATTTCTCTATATATTTATCTATGTATCAAACATGATGAGTGTGATAGGGAGAATAACTTCCCTATATTATCCATGTCCTAATCCCTGGAACATGTATTTACTTTAGGTTACGTGGCAAAGCAGAATTAAGATTATAGATGGGATTAAGATTGCTAATCGCTCACTTCAAAATAGGTTATCCTGGATTTTCTGGGTAGGTCCAATGTAATAAGCATCCTTAAAAGTGAAAGAGGGAGGCAGAAGAATGGAGTCAGAATTTGCTGTGACTACAGAAGAACGTCAGAGTGATGTGATGTGAGGACTTGACTCACAGATACTGGCCTTGAATATGGAGAAAGGGGGATATGAGTGAAGGAATGCAGGATGCCTCTAGAAACTGGGAAAGACAGAAAATGGATTCTCCCCTAGAGTCTATGGAAAAGAACCTAGCTCTGTAGACACCTTGACTTTTTCCTGGCAAGACCCATGTTGGACTTCAGGCTATAGAACTGTAAGATAATACATTTACAACGTTTTAAACATTGCAAATGTTTACCAAGTTTCTGGTAATTTATTACAGCAGCAATAGGAAACTAATACAATGAGTTTACTCCAACCCCACTATTTCCAATCCAACACCACAGGGTTTCTTCCAGGATTTCCCCTTTCCATATTTATAACTCTCTTCTCTGGCATTGGGAAACTTGGCTCCCATTACTTTCAGTATGTTTACTGATTCTATCAATCCGTCTGTATGTAGCAAAAGCCCCAAATCTTGGGGCCACTGCTTTCGGTGACAACCTTCCCCATTTGGGCTCTTTCCTCCTGCCCAGCTGCCTTTGCTACCTAGGCAAATGTCTTCCTCTCTTGGTCCCACCTAATGGCTCTTAGACTGAATTATTGAGGAAGGAAGGAAGGAAGGAAGGAAGGAAGGAAGGAAGAAATGAAAATGAGGGATAGAGGGAGTGAGGGAAAGAAGAAAGAAGGTAGCCAAATCAGGTTTTTTATTGTTTTTGTTTTTGTTTTTGATTTTTATTCAAAGTCCATGGACAGAGTCTATGGACAGACTTTGGGGAGATATTGTATTACATATTCTACCCTCGAATTTTCTGAAAATTAAGGTATATGTATTTGTTCCTCCAGGGAATGGATCACTTTCTCAAAAGATTTGCCTGACCTGTAATTGGTTAAGAAGTCCTGAGTTTATAACAATTTAGTCTGAAAGCAGAGTGATGACCTAAATGGTCCCCTTAAAGTCCATTTTCAGGTCTCATAATAGACAATTATATCTTCAAAAACACCCACAACACAATCATTGTTATCAGGAGTTGTTGAACTTTTGCATTATTTTTCTCAGTTTCATTTGAGATGCCAAGGGTCTGGAAAATAGCAATAGGTGCCCAGAATCTCCACATTTCAAAGATAGGTACTAGACCATCTATAAGGAATGCTAAGGAAACCCAGGTTTTCCAGTTGGTGATAACAACTCAGGCTTTTACAAGGGTCTAGATAAATGATCCTCTGGGTGTTTTATTGAGAGAATTTTTAATGTATGTGTACCCAACCCCTCTCAGCCCTGCCAACCCCCTCCCCCACCGCCCCCACTATGGGTCAGTCATAGGAAGGGCATTGCCTGTGGAACAGATTTCCGGTTAAGGTCCTGAAATTTCCCATGGACCAAAGGGACTTCTTTTAGTATCAGCCTGGTGTAGATAACGGTGGACCTGGTCAGCAAAGACTGTGCTGTCCCTCTTCTCCTCCTCCCCTGGGCTTTATCTTAGAGGGGTGAAAAGCAAGGCCTTTGAGGTACAGAGGAGTTGGAACAAAAGAGAGGGTGAATTAGTTGACCACAGCCTCCTTTCCCACTAGGATTGTAGGCTGAAAGCTGTAACAAACCCACAAGAAGAGAAGCTCCAAATTAGTCAAGAACGGGCAGCTTTTGGATTGCTGCACTGGGCTGGAGATTTTAATCACAGAAATGAGACTATTTCTGGAACTGAAAGTGACAAAATGATTTCTTTATTTTCTAAAAATGAATGAAAAATATGGTACCTGCCTCAAATTCCATACAAGAAGTGGAGAAAAATGTGTCCCCGAATTGTGCTTGAATGGGTTGTGTGTGGTGGGAGGAGGGAATAAAATTGTCTTCTGCCTATTGTCTTGGGTCAGTTTCAGCCAAAATGGTTATTTTGTCATCAAATATGAAATTGAAACAGTGGTAGATATTGAATAACCCATATTTCTGTATTGCTTGATAGAAAAAGCCCTTGGAGGCTTCTTTAATGTATTCCTTTTTCTTTTCTTCCTTCTTTCCTTCCTTTCTTTCTTTTTTTTTTTTCTTTTCATTTGACAGATGGGCAGGTAAGTTAGCTTACCTCTATATCCTGCATCCAGCTGTAGCATTCTTCAGTCCTAAGGTCTGTTACGGAAGGGTCTTTAACATGCCTTTAGGACACTTTAAGGAGCAGGTTTGAGTAAGGTATTGTTTCCAGGACTTTGAGGGCTAATTACATGCACATCAGTCTCAGGATATTTTAGTGAATTTATTTTGTTTTCTTCACCTGAAAACCACTTAAATAGCTTAAAGTTTCTAGGATTGATTTTTTATTTTCAAGAATTTACTTTTTTTCTAATAGCAAGGCTGTTTCATGAATGCACTGCCTCCTCACCTCCGTATACTGTCAAAGACCAACTAATGTTTATTCCATAGAAATGCAGTGATTATTGACAGGAAGAACAAACGGGGTAAGAACTGAAAATCATTTGAAATCATAAATCCTTGGGGGGCCATTTTGATAATTTCCCCACCCTTAGGCTTGGTGGTTGTTGGGGATTGAATCATGTACTCCACAAAAGACATGTTCAAATCCTAACCCATGTTCCTGTGGATATGAGCCCACTTGAAGATATTATTCATTAAAGTTTGCACCAGTTTGTGAATAGGATCTTCAAAGAGCCTGTTTAGGTGAGGCCAAATTGAATCAAGGTGGGCTTTAATCTGTATGAATGGAGGCCTTATAAAGAGAAGAAATTTGGGTGCAGTCAGAAGATGCCAGAGAGGAGAGAGAGAGAACGCCACGTGGAGGAGGACGGCCATGGCCAGAACACTGCCAACCCCAGGAGAAAGCATAGCCTTGCTGGCTTCTTGATGTTTGCACTTCCAGCCTTCAACACTGTGAGACAATCAATGCCTGTTGTTTAAGCTAACCAGTATGTGGTATTTGTCATACTGCCCTGGAAAAGTATGACATCAGTCTTAAATTTGCCCTGAGAGATAAGATCTGGTCTTTGAATCAGTAAATATTTATTGAGAATCTATTTTGAGCAAGGCCCTGAGCTAGAGATTCTGTAGAGAACCTCTTCAATAATTATAACAACAGTAATAATAATTAATAATTTAAAGTAGATTCCACAAACCTTGTTATGTTCCTAGCACAGTCTGACAATTCTTGTTATGAATAACTTATTACTAGATGCTAAATATTATACCCCAATTTTGTATTCACAGAACATTGCTGTTCATTGCCTGAAATTACCCAAATGTAGGCTTATTGAATGCATGCATATATGTGTATGTTTATGCACATACATATATACATGTAGAAACACACATATATTTCCACACACACATATCATTTGCACTATCTACAGCATGGGTAAAGAAAGCAAGATATTTTGAATAGGCTTGACTTTGCAGATGGGTGTGTGAAGGAGAGTTTGCATTTACAGACATTATTTAGAAGTACAGTAGCTAAGAACCCTAACTGCCCTGTCAGATTGAGCTGGGTTTAATATTATCTCTGTCCACTCACCAGATTTATGATCTGACATCACTTATCAGATGTCAAATGACATCACTTATCTTCTCTAAACCTCACTATACTCATCAGAACAATGGGACAGATAGAAATACACCCTGCCTCCATGACTGTTATTAAATGGGAGAATGCTTAACCTGGTATTTGGCACATAGTTTGTGCTCAATAAACCATAACTTTTGAGTGCCTAGTATATGGTAGTAAGCACGATAACTACAAACTATGTCCTGAATGCTTTTGTCACCATCATTTTTTTCCCCTAAGATTAAGAATCTTAGACTGAGAAAGTTTAGGTGATTATCTTCATTGATGTAGCTAATAAGTGAAGGATCCCAGACTCTGCTCCACATCTAGTCACAACATCCTCCTAACTACCTCCCTCTCCCCATTTTGTATCCTGGTGCACAGGGGTGCCCACAAACACACAGGTGCAGATTTGCCCACACCTTCCATCCTCTTCCAACATCTCAGAACCAGGGAACCCTGGGATTATAGAGCCAGATGGGACCATCAAAGGTTCTATTGGAAAACAATTACAGACACTTTACATTCACAGAGATTTACATATTTTTGTGTTTCGGTTCAGAACCACTCCAAAACGTCTTGAGGTGGACAGAGCATGTTCTATTAACTCCAATTTACAGAGGAGGAAACAAAGATTTAGAGTTTTCTTTGGCACTGCTGTGGCCCTCAAATGAGTGACATGCTAAAGACCATGCATCTTGAAAATGGTAAAATTCTGACACCAACTCAGCCCTTGTAACTCCAAGGGCAATGCCATTGTATCCACATTACTTAACAGATTTAATTTTAATGTGTCCTATTTATTGACAACTTCAGTATTTGCCAGGCACTGGTCCAGTACTTTATATGCCTCAACTAATTTAGTCTTTAAAACAAACTTTTGAGGTATGTCAGCCTTACACTATTTTCCTGATGAAGAAATGGAGGACTGGAGAATTTAAGTAAATTACTCAGGATCTAACAGAGAAGTGGTTTAGAAACAGGCACAAGAACTCAGATCACTGTGCTGTAGAAATTAATAGTCTACCACTGTACCACACTGCCTGAAGACTAAGTGACCACAGAGCTTCATCATGGAAGCTTTTCATACTAATGTCCTGATGAAAATCATTTATGCTTTCAAGGATAAATTGTTTTCAAGCTTAAGTGTGTTTTTCAAGGTCAAACAGCTATTTGGTAGAACTCCTTCCTCTTTCTATTCAGAGTCAAGCTATAATGTACATAATAATTGGATTTAATGCTTTTGAAAAAATGCAAAGTACCCTTCTCTCTGCCACCACACCCTTTCCTTCACCCATATACTCAATTAAAATGGTTAGGGGAGTGAAATTAATTTAAAGAAAAATGTTAAGTCCCCACATGCCTAGGTTTCTATTTTATTTACTCTCTGGATTCTAAATGGCCAATCAGTGAAACTTAAAGATAGAACTTCCTATGGAATCCTGCTGGATTGTTGTCTTAAAGGGACTAGTTGAGAGGAAAGATATGACTTTTAACATCCACATATCTTCTAACCCATTGGGTCCCCTTGCTGCTATATATGATGGAGCAGAAAGTGTTTAAAATACAGTGTATATTGGTGGGAGTATAAATGGGACACTCTTTCTGGAGGGCAGTTTGACAACTTAGATCAGACTTAAAATATGTAAACCCAGCAATCCTACTATAAAAATTAATCATAAGGAACAGTAAAAGAGATGATAGGTAGATAGTATGCTAGATTGAATCATGTCCCCCACAAAGACTTGTTCAAGTCCTAATCCCGGGACCTGTGCGTATGAACTAATTTTAAATAAGACCTTATAATATCCTATTTGGATGAGGCCAAATTGAATCAGGGTGGGCCTTAATTCAATATGGCTAAAGTCTTTTTCAGCAGAGGAAATTCAGACACAGTTAGGAAAAGCCAGAGAAGGAGAGAAGGAGAGTACCATATGACGAATGCAGATATGTGTGGACAAGCCAAGGAATGACTAGGATTGCTGGCAAGCATCACACAACAGACTCCAGGAGAAAGCTGGGCCTGGGGATGCCTTGATGGTGTACTTCTAGCCTCCAAAACTATGAGGCAAGAAATTCCTGTGGTTTAACCAAGGAGTTTGTGATATTTGTCATAGTGGCCCTAGCAAACTTAAGACAGATAGAGAGAAATATGTAATTATTGTAATATTGAAAAACTGGAAGCAAGCTAAACATTATCCAGTTAGGAAACTGGTTGAGTAAACTATGATACACCAATTCAATGACATTGCTAGATTTTTAAAAAAGAATGAGGCAAATTGATATGTAAAAACAAGAAAAGATGTTTAAGAATATTTGATTAGTGGAAAAACATATAATAGATAAGCATGTATGGGTATTCATGAATGCAACAAGTGTTTATTGAACAAAGACTAAATGCCAAGAATTGCACCAATATGATCAAATTTGAGTCATGTTCACTTTGTGTATGCTTCCGTTTAATATCCACACCCACTCAGTGAGAGTGATATCTAGAGGATTGTTCACATATGATAATAGTATGGAATTTGGGGATACAAATCTACTTTTATTCTATTTTCTTGTCAAAATTGTCTGCATTTTAAAAATAATTAGCATGTATTATTTTTATAATTAGACAAATATATATATTTTATAATAAAAAACAAATATATTTTATAGTAAGACAAATTTATTTAGGGGAGAGGTGAAAGAATATTCTACTGATGCATGGATACTTTGCAAAAAAATGGTTCTGCTCCAACAAGCCCAGAGGAAAGGGTAAGGGACAGAGATGCCACTGACCCTCTAATTTACCAAGAAGTGAAAGGATAAAGGTCCTTCCCCAGCCACGCTGGAAGGGATCATCTTTTATATGCAGGTTGGGGTTCTAGGAAAGTGGTAGTCACCGGGGACTCTGAGCCCCCAAGGTCCTCTGTGTAAGAGAAGCAGCTACATTAATTTCAGCGAATGAAGTTTGGAAAGGGATGACAGAGGAAGAATCACTAGGTGATTCTAAACACACAGCAAGATTGGGAATCATTGGCCTTAGAGAAAGAAACCTTGCGTTCTCATCTTGTCTCCAATAGTTACTGGTTATGTGACTTTAGACATAATATTTAATCTCTCTGAGGTATCACCTGAAAAAAAAAAAAAAAAGAAGACAAAAATATTTATTTTACCAAACTCACAGGTTTGATGTGAGAATTATATGCATAAAAACTCTTTGCAAAATGTTAAATGAATAGCATTATTTCATATACCTGGCAAGTTTTTTTTTATGTCCCTGCTCAAATGTATCACTCCAATTGATTTGCAATATGCAGACTATGGGCTGTATGAATCAAAATCATCTGGGTCACTTGTTAAAAATGTAGAGTAAAAATGGAATAGGAATCTCTGGAAATGGTTCTAAGATCTGCATTTTAAATAGGCATCCCAAAGGGCTCTTGTGAAATAACATTGAGAACCAGTGCTATATTCTTGCCAGTAGATGCAGCAGACTGTGGTCACTCTCTTTAATGCAGGGCAAAGACTAGCAGCAGTTGAAAAAGCAGCAGCATTACCAGTATTTGAAATTAATAATAACCAATGCAGATCAGAAGATACTAATTCACTCTTTTTCTTGACCATATCAGGATGGACTTTCTTAGAGCCCTGTTGGTTTTTTTGTCCTGTGTCTTATGAAAAGGAATTATATCAGCACTGTTTTCTTTTTGTCTTTTTTTGGGTGGGGTTGCACTTTTATTTCTTTATGCCATCACACTCTTAATTATGACTTAGGCAAAACATTAAATTCAAGGGACCAGGCAGTTTCCAAGATAAGAACAAGGCTTTTTCCTTAAACACAAACAAATAAACGAATACACAAAAACCGACAATTAGAAAGAGCCTGGGGCAAGATGGTGGCATAAGGAGGCATGGGATTTAGTTTGTCCTCTAGGGCTGCAAGTAAATAGCCAGGAACTGTCTGGAACAACAGTTTGTGGGACTTCTTTGACCAGATGCACATCATACACCAGCCTAGAACCAGTAGAAAGGCTGAGATCACAGCACAGAACTGTAAGTACATTCCTCCATACTGTGGAAGCTGGTGTCCCTCCCCCACTGGAACAGGAGGCTCACTCAGAGTCTCTCCCCGGTGGGAAACAGAAGCCCTCTCTGAGAGGAACAAGGGAAGGAGAGCTCGATAAAGCTCCAATTGTGGATTTGATTAACAAATTCAAACTAACAGCTCTGAGCACAGATAAATATATAATGTAAACAAGAAAGAAACTGGAAGATCTATAGCAGCCCCATCCCCAGTAAGGAGGAGGCAGGGCTGACAAAAAAATAAATAAAAAATAAAAATAAAGAGAGGCATCTGGAGTTGGCTGAGTTCAGAATACTGGAAAAGGGCTGTGCTATAAGAAAAGGGGCACACAGAGCTGGGTACTAACTCTGGCTCTTGATTGGAAAACCTGGGGAGCTGGGGACTAGCTCTGAGAAGGATTTTCTCTTTTCTTTTCTTTTCTTTCTTTCTTCTTCTTCTTATTTTTTAAAGTAGCCCATTAAAGAAAGTAGCAGGCATTCTCAGTTTTCAGCCCTGCCTTGGCAAGTGTGGAATTAAAGAATGACTAAGACACAAAGTAACTAATCAGGTGGAGGAGATGGTCACTAAAAAGTGTATCTTCCCCAAGAAAAGTGTGTGTGTGTGGAGGGGGGCCAAGCACAAATGGCAGGTCTCATTCAGAGAATTTCAACCCAAGGTGCTAGGATATCAGCAGAAAGTTTCAACCTACAAAAAGTGGAACCCAAAGTGCCTTAAGCACACTCCTGGCAAGGGGGAAAGGGAAGCTGAATGAGAGACCTGGACCATTTCCAGCATTCATGGAACAGGGGCCTGACAAAAAAAAGAGGGGTGGCAAGGCCCAGTATAGGCAGTGACTATTATTTAGAGAATTCAGACCCCAGGAACTAGAAACCAGAAACAGTTTAAGCCTGCCTTTAGCTTCAACCTCTGTCTCAGTCACACCTCTGGCAGGTACAGGGTCTGCTGAGAATTAAAGGCACATTACCACTTAATGCCTGTGGGGAGCAGTGGGCTTACAAGGACCATTTGCTGGGCAGGACAGGAAAAGCACAGAATTAAAAAGGTTCACAGAAGAGAGTGGCACCCTGTTGGGTCTCATACCCAGGGAAACTTGACTTTGATTGCACCCCTTAATGAGTCCTGGGCTTGTCATGTCTGGGAAAATCTGACTGGGGTAAATCCTATATGGGTAGACTGTCCTCCCAGAGCCAACCTCTAAATAAAAGTTGCTAGAGGTAATGAAAGGAGTGTTAAAAACTTATAGAGGCCATAAACAAAACAAAACAAAACAAACAGCAGATCAACATTCTCTGAGGAGAAAGAGGGAACAGAGAGCTTTTTCCTGGGGATGAAACAACCAACCACACACACAAAAGGGCAATCTCAAAAGTTTCCAAGAATCAGAAAAATAAGAGCCAAAAAATTCTGATGAGTTAAACAGAGGCTATGCTAGAAGTCTAGAATAAGTTGAACTGAATGCCAAAGAATAGAGAACAAAGCCAATCAAAAGAAAACCCTAGGAAAAAAGAGAAAGAAAATGACTTCCAGAATAAAGAAATCAAGAAAATCAGATGCCTAGACACCAGCAAAAAATCATGAGTTATACTAGGAAAGAGGAATATGGCTCAGTCAAGGAAACAAGCTAACACCTCAAATGTGATATAAGAGTTGAAACAACTAATTAAAGGTGCTAAAAAAGTCTTCTAAATCAATTCAATGAGCTGAAGGAAAATGTAGCAAAAGAGACGAAGGAGAGAGAGAAGAAAGTGGGTGACCATGAAGAAGAACTCAAAAACTTGCAAAAACAAACAGCAGAGCTTATAGAAATGAAAGCACAATAGAAGAGATGAAAAACACAATGGAGACATACAACAACAGAATTGAGGAGGCCAAAGAAAAGATTTGTGAACTAGAGGACAAGACATCTGAAAGAGATAGGGAAAATAATGAAAAAATAAGAGCAGGATCTCAGAGAATTAAATGAAATCATGAAGCACACTAATATACATGTATGGGTTTCCAAGAAGGAGAAAAGAAGGGAAAAGGGGGAGAAAGAATAATGGAGAAAATAATCACTGAAAATTTCCCAACTCTTATGAAAGACATAAAATTATAGGTCAAGGAAGCACAGCATACCCCAAACAGAATAGATCCAAATAGACCTACTTCAAGACACAGATTGTCAAATGTCAAAGACAAAGAGAATTCTAAAAGCAGCAAGAGAGAAACAGTCCATCACATACAAGGGAAGCTTGATGAGAATAAGTACAGATTTCTCAGCAGAAAGCATGGAATACTTTTATGCATCAAAGGACTTTGTCAGGAAAGTAAAAAAGCAGCCTACTCAATGGGAGACAATATTTTGAAAGCACATATTGGATAAGGGTTTATTATCCAGAGTATACAAAGAGAACCTACACCTCAAGCACAAAAATACAAACAACCCAATTTGAAAATGGCCAAAAGACATGGATAGACACTTTTGCAAAGAGGAAATACAAATGGCTCAGAAGCATATGTAAATTTCTCAACTTCAATAGCTATTAGGAGAACGCAATCAAAACCACAACGAGATATAATCTCACACTACTAGAATGGCCATTATCAAAAAAACAGAAAACTACAAGTGCTGGAGAGGATATGGAGAATTAAGTACACTTATTTTCTGTTGGTGGGAAGGTAGAATGGTGCAGCTGCTCTGAAAGCCAGTTTTGCATTTCCTCAGTAAGCTAAGTATAGACTTGCCATATGATCCAGCAATCCCATTACTAGTTATACTTGGAAGAAGGTTCATAGACATTTGCACACAAATTTTTATAATGGCATTATTCATGATTGCCAATAGGTGGAAACAGCACAAATGTCCATCAACTGGCAAGTGGATAAACAACCTGTGGTATATGCATACAATGGAATATTACACAGCTGTAAGATGGAATAAAGTCAGAATGCATACAACACTGTGCATGAATCTTGAGGACATTATGTTGAGTGAAATAAGCCAGAAAAAAGGACAAATACTATATGGTCTCACTAATATGAACTAACTATAATGAGCAAACTTAGAGAGTTAAATTAGAGAGCACAGGTTATCATGAGATAGAAAGAGGGCAGAGATTGGGCAATCCATGCTTAATGAGTACAGAATGTTCAATAAGGTTGATGATAAAGGTTTGGAAATGGATAGCACAATACTGTGTGATGGTAGCACAGTACTTTAAGTGTAATTAACAAAGCTGAGTGTGAGTGTGGTTGAAAACAGTAAGGCTGGAGTCATGTATGTCAACAGAAGTCAAGCTACAGGATAAATATTGGGACTGTACAACTTAGCAAAACCTTGAGTGAACAACAATGGTTGTTAATTATACAAATATAAGAAAGTTTTTACATGACTGAGAACAATGTCACTATTACAAGGTGTTAAATATGGAAAGGTATATGGGAAAAAATACAATTAATGCAAACTAAGGTGTATAGTTAACAGTAACACTATAATATTCTTTCATTAATTGTAACAAAACCAATACACCTAAGCTAAATGTAAATTAGAGGGGGAGGTAAAAGGGAGGGGTATGGAATTTTTTCCTTCTTTTTGGAAGAAATGGGAATGTTTTCATATGGATTGTGGTGGTGAATGCACAACTATGTGATTTTACCAGGAGCAGCTGATTGTACACTTAGGATAGATGGTATGCTGTGTGAATAAAACTTTAAAAAAAAACAAACAGAAAACTACAAGTGCTGGAAGAGAGGTGGAGAAAGACGTATACCTCTTCACTGTTGGTGGGGAAGTGGAATGGTGGCAGCCCCTCTGGAAGGCAGTGTGGCAGTGCCTCAGGAAGCTGGGTAGGGAGTTGTTATGTTATCTGGCAATCTTCTTACCAGGTATATTCCTGGAAGAACTGAAAGCAAGGACATGAGTAGACACTTGTGCACTTGGTGTTTATGGCAGTATTATCCACAATTGCCAGTGGATAGAAGTGGCCCAAGGGTACATTGACTGATGAGCAGAAGGGCAAACTGTGGTGTATAATATGATGGAATATTGTGCAGCTACAGAAAGGAATGAAGTCGTGAGGCATGCAGTTAAGTGAATGAACCTTGAGGACATTATGTTGAGCAAAATAAGCCAGAAACAAAAGGACAAATACTGCATGGTCTATGATATTGTCTGTATGTTGCAACTTCAATATCTGTGTGAGACCAAAGGAAGAGATGTTTATTTTGTCCAAAATTAAATTCTCTAGGGCACACTATCTAATTTATCTATTGTCTGGTCAGTTTATTTTACCAACCTAATTACATGGAACCTAGAATAAGGAATGAGATCCTGCTATTCTTTACAGATTAATGTAATACACTGATATATTCCAGAGTGTGTTGGGCAGAAAATAAAAATTATTTGCAAAGTCCCTTGAGGGACTGGATAAAAAATGTGAAACTACTAAACTTCCCCACCTGGGAAACTCCTGATATTCTCTTAAGCATTAGGGACTCCCAATTTAATAAGCCAAGCCCTTGATCTTTAGGCTTACCCTTATAGGACTAGTTTCTGTAATGGTGAAGCTAAGCCTACTTACAATTATGCCTAAGAGTCACCCCCATAGAACAGCTTTTGTTGCTCAGATGGGGCCTCTCTCTCTAAGCTAAACTGCAAATAAACTCACTACCCTCCCTGCTATGTGAGACATGACACCTAGGTGCAAATCTCCTTGACAACATGGGACATGACTCTCAGGGATGAGCCTCACCCTGACATCATAGGATTGACAATGCCTTCTTGACCAAAAGGGGGAAAAATGAAACAAAATAAAGTTTTAGTGGCTAAGAGATTTCAAATAGAGTTGAGACGTCATTCTGGAGGTTACCCTTATGTAAGCTTCAGACAGATATTACAATTTACCACAGTATGCCAAGCCCCAACCAAAAAGATTCCTGAAAACCCTAAAGAATACCTGGGATCTATCTAAGACTCTATGAAAGTTTTACTTATTAAGTTTATTTTCTTCAGAAACTTAAAGCCTCCAGGTTGTTCCTATACCAAATAAGCCCAGAGGTACCAGTCTCTCCAAGAACATCAACCAGTTTTATTCCTCTACTGCATAATGTTGACCCCCCTGTCCAGCACAAAGAAGTTAGAATGCTCATTGCCCAGATATCCCTAAAGATTGAGAGAATGACCAAAGGAGAGGGAGGAGTTGTAACAGAGAAGTTAAGATTCAACAAATGGGTATGACTACTGACTCATTATACAGATATTTCTTTTTAGTTTCTAGCATATTAGAGTAGCCAGAAGGAAATACCTGAAATTGTTGAACTGTAATCCAATAGCCTTGATCTTTGATAATCATTGTTTAACTATATACCTTTTATCTTGTGACCATGTGACTGTAGAAACCTTTTGACTGACACCCCCTTTATCCAGTGAATGGGTAGATGAGTAATAAAATGAAGACACACATGAAAAAAATAATAAGAAATAATAGGTTGGGAATATGGGGAAAAATACCTCTATATAAACTATGGACAATAGTTAATAGTAGTACTTCAATAATCTTTCTTCAATTGTAACAAATGTAACCACTGTTAAAAAATAATAGAATTATAAGAAAGTGCTATCATTAATTGTAACAAATTTTCCACATAATGCAAGTGTTGATGGTGGGGTGGTGTATGGGAATCCTGTATTTTATGCATGATTATTCTGCAAATCCACAACTTCTCTAATACAATAAAACTATTATAAATCATATGCTAAAACAAAATGAACCATCTGGATATCAGTACAACAATAATTGAATTACCTGAACCTTACACCTACCCTTTTTGAAATAGCCCAGTTCAAGTCCCAAATTTATCCTAACTTTTCTTCCCTTCTTTGAATGACTTGCCATTGCTGAAACTTCAGATAACTTGAAGTCTGGTACATGGAGAGCCTTTACCTCACTGCCCTGTTGCACTGTCAGAATACCCTGGTGATGCTGAAGAGGACAGGGAATATAAGAACAGTAAACATTGGGAACCTACTGTGAGCCATGCGTTGTGATAGCTACTGAGCAAATAATGATGAAGAGGTCTGATAAGATCCCTGCTATCAAAAGTACACATGCAACAATGAATCAATCAATATTCAACTGTCACAGAACATTATAATTATTACATAGCTGCTTTACAGATGAGGAAATTGAGGCTTAAGAGGCACTCTTGTTGAAAGTTACAAGAATAAATAGGGACTGATCCAGAACTAAAATGAGTCCCTATTTTTCTGTGCTCTCATCTGCTCCATTATCCTGCATCATAAATGTGTATGCGTTCTGTGTTCGAGTGGCTTAGCTGATTGCAGAAAGCCATATTTCTAACTTTTAAAGCTCTTTCATGCTCATAGTCATTTTCATATCATAAATGATATGAAAGTATTAAACAACTTAAAGTAAACTGAGATTTTCAAAAATAATTGTATATCAGAAATGTGTAATTACAATTAGATTTAGATCAAGTTACAGATGGAAATTTTAGCAATACCTGATGGATAGCCTATCTTCTATACTGCCTGCCATGAATCTCTTTTCCACAACCAGGAGCACAACAGCCAAGGACCTTAGTGTAGAAAGGTAGCATAATTTCTACATCACACTCAATACAAAGATGAATTCCAGATGGTTTACGTACCTAAATGGGAAGGATAAAATAATAAAGTTAAAAAGGGTCGAGGTATCTTTGTGACCTTCAGATTAGGAAGCATTTCTAAAATCAAGACCCCCAAATCATAAACCCCAAAGGAAAATACTGATGGGGTTTATACATCAAAATTAACAGTTATTCTTTAGTAAAAGATACTGTGGATATAGTTAACAGAGAGGAGCCAGTCTCAGAAAAGATAATCTGAAAAATTAATAACCAACAATTAATTAGAATTACTTCCAAAAAGCAAGAAAAAGGTATGAAACTCAAGAAAAATGGGCAAATTATTTGAAGAGCACCCAAGGTAAAATCTGAGAGGCTACTTACTTGGGAAAAGGCTACTTATCTGGGAGCGGTGCTCAACATCAATACTGATCACAGCGATGCAAATTACAACAGAAACAGGACACCATTTTACACAGTTAGAATGGCAACAATTGGAAAAATTGAGTCCAGGTATTTGAGAGGATGCATCACAATGGGAAACCTCATGCACTGCTGTCAGTATACATACTAAAAATCCATGTTGGAAAGGAATCATGTGATATTTATCCCATTATTTTTTTCCATGCACTAAATAAAGCAATTGTACTTCTGTGTATGGACCACAGAGAAATATTTAAACAGGTGCAAGAAGATATATTTCTTTTATTGTACACTGCCTCACTTTTATATTTGGTAGCAAAGAATTTGGTGCAGTCTAGGGTGTATCTATTAAGGTACAGATTAATAAAATAAGGCACATGCCTAAGATTTATGCTATGCAATGACCAGAAGGACAGAACTATATCAATATGTGGTTTTATCTCCAAAATATGATGTTAAGGAAAAAAATTATGGAAACAATATTTACAATTAATGCTATTTGTCAAAATTTAAATATCATATGCCCATTCAACAAACCATATGTTTTTCATGATTTCATATATTTACATAAATATATGAAAGTATACTGGAAGGAAATACTTGAATAGAAAATGTACAGGTATCCATTAGGAGAGGAAAATAAGGTTATCAATGTAAAATTAAGGGGAAATAATAAAATATACAATGGCTGTGTATTAGGAATATCAGAGTAGCTATGACCATTTGACATAAAGAGAAAAATAATCTAGGATACATTATGTGATTATGTATTATATGCATTCTGTATTATATATTAAATATTATTTTACCATTTATTAAGCTCTTATTATATGCCTAACCTTGCCCTATGCACTTTTCATAAATTATCACATTTAATTTTCACAAAACATTATGAAGCAAGTATTCCATAGCTATTTTTACAGAAGAGGAAATTGAGGCTTCAGGAGCAAAATTGCTAAAGATTATAGGAATAATGGGTGGTTGAGCTAAAATTAAAACCTAGGTCCCTATTTGTCTGAATCCAAAGCCCATGTTCTCACTATGTTCTCCTATTCTCCATTATCTTGCCTCATGACTATTTCAAGACAGTCCTATGTGGAAGTCCATGGAAGAGAATGAAAAAGTAAAAGCTTCTATCAGCCTAGAGCTTCTGTGAGTCATCTTAGTTTTTAATTTCCCAATACTAATTACCTTGCGGAATCTAAGGCAGAACAATAAAAGCTAATCTTGGATATGCTGTGTTCCATTTTGCATAAGGGGGCAGTGGATGGGGATGAGTCTTCCAACTCCTAGCATTATGTTTGGCACATAGTAGATACCCGGTGATATTTTCCAAATGGGACAATGACTTAATCAAGAGATATGTTTAATTTGGGCTCTGAAGTGGAATATAAAATAGTCCAAGTTTTAAATAATAGGCATGTCTAGGCAAAGAATGTTTGAGGCAGAAACTAAATTCAAGGTTTTGTCAAAGACGGTGGCGTAATCACAAAGGGCTTTATTTATTTGGACATTTGAATAATCATTACAAGAAGTATTCATGCAAAATCACAGCAAAATTAATGAGGTTCTGTCAAGTGGGTAGAACTTAAGACCACAGAATTTTGCAGGTTGAATGCCTGGATCAACAATCAGTCAGCACCAGGCAACCACAATAGACCTTACCAAAACATTTGGCCTTTGTCAGCTGCAAATCTTTTTTTTTTTCAAATTTTTATTTTTTGCCTGCCTAATCCATGACAGCATCCCCTGGGCATTAAAGAATTCATTTTTCTTGAGGTAAGTCCCATTCCTCGGTGTAAGAGCTTGTATCGTCTTCCTTCCAATGACCCACACAGATATTACAGCTGTACGGTAGGTATACATTTTAGCTTGAGAAAATTCATAGAACAGGGAAGAGCTGATTGCATGGAATCCATGATTACCCTCATCATCACTGCTCCTTTCCTGCAGGATCTATTTCTTCTTTCTCTTCCCACTAGCTCAAGACAGTGGTCCTGATGCCTGGGATGAAAATTTCACCTGCCATTTAGCACAACTTTGTAACAGAAATTCCCAGTTTCTCATGCTGTGTGTCTAGTTTGTCTCTGTGTTTCCATTCACCTGCCATTACACTGTCAATACGAAGTTTCCCAACTCACAGCATGACAGGAGAAGGAAAGAAAAGAAAGAAAAATCTTCCAGAGAGAGTAGGCAGAGGGAAGTCCTGTGACCAGGAAGAATGAAGAGAAAAGAAAGTAACCCCACAAGGTAGCATGCGGCTGTGGGAAAGCACAGGGGCAGAAAGAGAAAATGCTAGTTCTATTTCTTAAATTCCATGTAATGAGCTGGATGACTTTGGGTTAGTCACTTCACCTCACTCTGCTAGTTTTCTCATCTGTCATTTGGGGATAATAAGAATTGTCTTTCATATCTCACAAGATTATTAAAGGGAAATAAATTAATAGATATGTGGGCTATTTGAAAACTGTTATATAACTGCTATAAGATCTTGAAAGATTATTATAAATGGCAATATGGTACCAGAGAAGGTAAAGCTTAATTGGTAATATCTTAGATAACATCAAAAGAAAATTCTACTCTCACCTATGTGAGAAGGCAGAAGTATGGGTAATAAAAGGAATAACATTAGAATTACAAGAAATATTCATTTAAGATTGAAATGAAAAACCTTTTGTCACACAGAGAATCATAAAAATGCAAGAAGACCTAGCAGGACATATCTTTAAGTCCAAGAAAACATAGAGAGAAACACTACGGATATGCAAGAAATAATTAAATGGCTTCCTGGGGGAAATAACACTGTGTGGGGGAAGGAGAAAATGGAACACAAAGGCAGAACACAGGAAGCTAATCACAGAACAGTCTAGGGAGATCTGATGGGCTTTCTCTGCTCTTCTGAAGCTGGTTTGCCAGGTGTTGTTAATGAGCTCCTCGTGTGCTTATGCAAAGGAAGGACCATACTCCACGTGGGCAGCCACACGTCTTTCCTGACATGACGCTGCATCAAAATGTCGAGAGAATATTCAAGCAGATAGGACTCCTAGACTGATCATGTAATCCTCCACTTTACACAGGAATTATGGACATGTATTTGTTTATTTTCAGAGAAAGGGAGCACACTATCTCATAAGCTACTCTATTCTGTTATCACACAGCGCCTTTTGTACAACGGATCTTTACATAGAGCTGACATTTACATCTGTGTCATGTCACAGCCAGGCATATCATACTCAAACTACAGGAAAAAAAAGACACACAGAAAAAATTTTGAAAGAAGTCAGAGGGGCAAAAAATACCATATCCATGAAATGAACATGGATAAGAATTATAGTGGACTTTTCACCAGAAATCTTGCAATCAAGAGGAGAGTAGACTGAAACATTTAAACAGTGGTTCATTTAAATTGTTGAAAGAATACGCCAACAACTTAGAGTTCTATATCCAGTGAAGTTATTCATCAAAAGAGAAAGAGAATAGAGACATTCTTAGATAAATAAAAAACTGAGATAACTTATTGCCAGCAAATCTGCACTACAAGAAATTTTAAAAGAAGTTCTTCAGGCAGGAGGAAAATGATGTAGTTCAGAAACTTGGATATTTATAAATAAGAGAAGAGCAAAAGAGATGGAATAAATGAAGGTAAAATAAAAGCTTTCATATTTCTTATCCTTAATTTACCCAAAAGACAAAAGTCAAAGTAGTAATAGTAACAAAAATATCGGGGATTATAGTATATGGGTAAGAAAAAAATATGTATGATAGCAATATAAGATGTCAGGGAAGGATCTGAGGAAGGTGTGAGGAATATTCTGTTGTAAGGTATCTGTGTTATCTGCAAAGTGGTGTAGTGTTATTTGAAGGTGGACTTAGATTAATTAAAAATGTATATTGTAAACTCTAGACCTATCGCTATTTTTTAATGCAAGAAATATAATTGTATGCTAATAGAGGTGATAGAAAGGAATCATGAAAAATGCAGAAGTAAAACCAGAGAAGGCAGAAAAGAGTGGAAAATTTAAATAAATAATACATGAAATGAATAGAAAACACAAACTTGGTAGATGTTAATCTAGCTGTATCAATAATTACTTTAAATGTAAATGCTCTAAATACACCACATATTAGACATGGTTCCCTGAGAAACAGAACTGACAGGAAGGAGATAAATATGTGTATATAATGAGATTGATTATATGAATTGGCTCTCACATGACTAAAGGAATTGCCACGTCCAAAATCTGTAGGGCAGGACACACTGGGAACTCCAAAGAAGTTTTTGATGAATTACCCAGAAGCTGGCTGGCTGAAGTAGAATAGAAATTCATCTTTCTATCTGCTGAAATCATCAGTTCTCCCTAGACTTCTCTCATTGCTGGTGGCAACCTCTTTTGCTGATTGTAGATGTAATCCGCCATAGATGCAATCAACTGACCAATGATTAAAATACAGGAAATAGCCCCACAGTAACAATGAAGCAGTGCTTGCTTCCCTAAACAGCTGGACACCCTAACCTAGCCAGGTTGACACAGGGATGTAACCATTGCACACCAATTAAAATAAATATATTGTAGAATATAGGGGACCTAGAGATAAACAGCAGCTAGTGAAGGGGGAACGATAATCTAATAAGAGCAGACAAGATATTAAGGGTATCATAATGATACAGAATGCTCAGGTGTGACTATGGTGCATTAATTTTCTTTTGGTCTGGTAGGAACACATTAGAAAGAATGAAGTTATTTCAGGATATTTGTTTTTCCCATTGCTTACTTTGTTTTGTTTGGAAAATTTTTTTATTTGATTATCAATAAAAAAAGTTAATTTAAAAATTAAAAAAATAAAGTAAAGAAATTTTCACAGTGGATAAATAAAGTAAGACCCAACTATATATATTTTCTACAAGAAATTCACTTTACATACAAAAAGTTAAGTTAAAAGTAAAGGATGCAGAAAGATATACCATGTAAATAGTATTCAAAAGAATACTAGAATTACTGTATTAATGTCAGATAAAGCAGACTTCCAATCAAGAAGATTATCAGGGATAAAGAGGGGTATTAAATAATGATAAAGTGTCAATTGTCTAAGAAAACATAACAATTATACACATGTATTCACCTAACAGTAAAACAACACAACAAATGTGCTTAAAACTGATAGAACTAAAAGGAGACATAGGCAAATCCACTAAGACAAATCCACTACCTAGTTGAATACTTCAAAATCTTCCCATTAGTAATTGATAGATCAATCAGACAGAAAATCAGTAAGGATGTAGCTGAACTGGACAGTGCTATCAAATTGATAAAATTAACATTTATAGAATACTCCAATCTTCAAAAACTAACAAAAATACATATCCTTCTCAAAATTTTATTGAACACTAATCAAGATATACCCCATTCTTCACCATAAATATATCAAAACAATTTTAAAATAATAGAAAATATAAAAAGTATGTTTGTAGCTGCAGTAGAATTAAACTAGAAATCAATAACAGAAAGATAGTTAGAAAATACCCTAAATACTTGGAAACTAAACAACGCACTTCTAAATAATGGGTCAAAGAAGAAAATTCAAGAGAAATTAAAATTATTTGGAACTAAATGTAAAAGAAATACAACTTATCAAATTTGTGGATGCAGCTAAAGCAGTGCTTAGAGGGTAATTTATAGTGGTAAAAGAATATAGAATATAAGAAACATGTAAAATCAAAAACAAAGCTTCCATCTTAGGAAACTAGGGAAAGAATAGTAATTTAAGCCTAAAGTAAAGAGAAGAAAAGATATAATAAAAATTAGAGCAGAAATCAATGATATTGAAAACAGGGAGCTATAGAGAAAGTAAATGAAATTACACGCTGGTTATTTGAAAAGATCACTAAAATTGATAGATTTTCACCATACTAACCAAGAAAAAGAGAGAGAGAGAGAGAGAGAGAGAGAGAGAAGACAGAAATTACCAGTGCCAGCAATAAAAGAGGGATTATCACTAATGGTTCCATGGCCTAATTTGCAAAGATGTTAACAGATAATCCAGTGCAGGCAGTATTTAATACGATATAGGACTAAAGCATACTGCCAGTAAGATTACTAATGAGCAGTCATGAAATATTTGTCAATGAATGAATGAGTGAATATGTTCAATGTAGGCTGAAATTATTAGAGTAGTTTTTATTGAAAAAAGTATCTGATAGGAGTCTTGAACAGTGAGTGAGGATTTTCTTAAAAGTCAAGAAAAGGTCATTCCTAGTAGAAAGCTCAGTGTATCGTTTGGCTTTTGCCACATCCACATAACCACTCCAAAATTTAGTGGCTTCAAATAACGAATGCTAATTTAGCTCATGATTCTATGGGTTGACAATTTAGTGGAGGCTCAGTTGAGAAGTTCTTCTGCCATGTCTCCTGGGTCTGGTTTATCTAAGATGGCTTAGCTCACACGACCAGCTTAGATTCAAGGAGTGAAGAAATAAAATCAAACTGCAGAGAGTATGAATACAGAAAAGCCTGAAGAATTATGATCTTTTATTTTTTTGCACATTACCACAATTTGCTAATTGATTCAGCCAATAGTTTAAAGCTGTGTTTATAGAGATGTTGTTTGTAGATCAGAGGATCAGGGAATGTTGGAGATTAGGAAGCAAAGACAATCTGTTTTTCAATGCCCTTGTTTTAAAGATGACAAATATTTGACCCAGAAATGTTAATTGTATTTCTCAAATTCTCATATTCACCAGGTATATTAAAATAAGACTGAAACCCTACACATGTCTATTAGTACAATGCCTTAAATGTCAAGTCAAAATCATTTTGATTTCTCTGGAACACAGAGCACTTTTATAAGATATATGGGTAAGAATGTGCTTGTGTGTGCATGTATGTGAAGTCAGTAAAACATACATACACATTTGCTCTCTCCCTCTCTTCCTCTTCCCCCTTCCCCATATACACACACTAGGAAAATGAGGCAGAAGTGTTCCATTTTCCATAGGCCTGGGGCCCAATTTTAATTTGGCCCACCTCCTAATTTCTTTTATACCCTGAGCAGAAGTTATTCCCAGAGCTAATTCACACATACCCTGTTTAGCACACGCCATCTGTTTCTGAACCCTATGGGTGCACACAGCACGTGTCCTGTTAGGTAAGCAGTTTCTGAACTTGGCCTAGAGTAAATGTGGCTCCTGCCTTTCTTCAGGAAAAGTAAATAAATAAATAACAGTAATTCTTTCATACAACCATCTCAAGTGTGCCCCACCTTTATTCCCTTCCTACTTATGAAAGACATTCCAATATACCTTGCAAAAACCCCATCAGTTATTCAGAATTCTTATTGTTTTCCTCTGAAGGATGCTGTCTCTACAATTTAATAAAAAATCTGAATTAGGGAATAGTATTAGTTATAGGATGTTTTTAAAAGAACTATGATATAATTTTGAAAAATATTCAATAACTACTAATAGTTTGCTTAGTATAAGGCTACTGAGTCAAACGGCCATAATGTGAAATCCCATTTCTGGATTATTTACTTTTGTGATCTTAGATAATTCATTTGATACCTCTAAGCCTCAGTTTTCTCATCTGTAAAAAGAAGGGGGGGGGCACATAATAAGAGCGCCATATCATACGGTTGTTGCGATCATTGTTAGTTATAAATGCATGTGAAACATTTAGCTCAGTGGCTGGCACAAAGCAAACACTCAGTTAATGTACTGTTACATTGTTAAGCCCATAGAAAATTTTCTGTAAAAGTTTATAAGAAAACCACTATATTTGCTTTATCTAACAAATTAACTGTTCAAGGATAAACATGGATGGATATTGGAGAACAGAAGTCATCAAGAATAAAGGGTGGGTCAACATCAAAGGAAAACATCTTTCTTGTGTTAACTGTGTGCTAGATGTACCAGTAGTAGCATATGTATTGTTTTACTGAACCCTTTTTATTAATTCTGTTTTACAGATAGGAAAACTGAGACTCATAGAGGTTAGACAAATTGCCTCTTGTCATAGGGTTAGTTATTAGGAGAGCTAGGATTTGAGCCCAGGTATGTCTAATTTCAAAGCCTTCTGTTTTAAGAAAGATTGTAGATTAATCATGTATTTTCATTTATCCAGATTGCTTCCTGTGCCCTTCTGTAAAATTTAATCTAGATCAAGATGTCAGAAAATGAGCCCTGGGTCTGGACTCCTACACTTTGCTCCCCTAACTGTTGAGTTATATAATGTACAGTAAAAAACACATGTTGAGTTTCCCATCTAATTGACAGTGAAGTTCAAGAAGTCAAAAACGTGGCTGTTGTAATCTTTCCTTGATATGCACAGAGACCAGATAGGAAGACTGCACCTCAGACAATACTGGAGAATTAAGTAGCAATGAAAATATCATAGAGGGTCTAGAGATATAGAAAATGATCTTGGGGAGTAGCAGCCTAATGATAAAATTTCTCCGTGTCAGTTCCATGAGTGACAGGAAAGGATGTGAAAACTGGAAGATCACAGCATTGAGTGAATTATGTTACAGTGTTCAAAGGATGGGACTGGAGGACCGTTAAGTACTGCTTTCTGGAGTTCTGTTCCAGGAAGACTCGCCTGTTTCACATTGCTCTTGGAGGTAGGAAAGAAACAACTGTTGCTCAATTGTGTTTCCTCTGTGAGGCATTTTCGTCCCCTTCGCATCAAAGACTGATCAATTGATGGAATCATGCCTTTAACAAGATTAAGAGTCACATGTTAAAAATATCTGCATACATACCACTGGCACTCCAAATACCTGTGGGTCATGATAAAACAGTGTGTTAATCTGGAAAGTGCAAGGACTAGAATTAGGAAGTGTTAACTCGATACCTCGTGTATACCTGTTCACTTTAACTTTTTAATTTCTGTTTCCTCATCTCTAATTTGAGGCTTATAGGTTGTTTAAGGTGAGTAAAGGAGGTAATGGTAAATATGTGGTTTATATAAACTAGGCTATAGAAATCCTTTGAGTTTTTAACATATGTGCATATATATTTATACATTACTGGACAGAAGACTAAAGTTCCAATGTTTGGGCTCTATGTGCAGATTACCAAAGAAAACTGTCTCTGTAATCCATTTGATAGAACTGCAATAGGTGACAACCAACTGCCTTCTAAGGAGCTCTGTTACCTTACTTTTGGAACCCTTTACGAGAGCAGTAGGAGATGAGTCAGTGTTAACTTCCAATATCCCAAGCCAGGAATTTAGTAGTCATCTTTAAATTTCTTTCTCCTCACAACCCACATTCAACCAATCACCTACCCCTTGAATCTCTGCATTTCTCTCCATCTCCACTGTCCCTATCTTAGTCCCTTAGACTTTCATAATGATCTCCAAACTTATCTTTCTATTTCTAGTCTCACTGCCTTCCAGACACTTCCTTATACTGCAAGTAGAAGGATCATTTTAAAATACCATGAAAAACACCATGACCAAGAGGGGCATGAAAACTCCACAGCTTAATACCTTCCATGGCTCCTCTTTGTTTTAAGATAAAATCCCAAACTCCTAAATGTCCTTACAAAAGCCTACATGGTCTGCCCCCTTCTTATTTCATCATTTCCTCTCTCCATCTCACTCTATGTTCCAGCTCTACTGAACTTTCTATCCCATGAGCTTCCCTGACTGCAATATTCTTCTCTTTCTAATCCCTTTATCCTTGGTTCTCTCAACCCTTCAGGTGTTGGTGTCAATCTCACTTCTTGGAATGATACACTGACCCCTAGACATGATGCAGAACTTCTGCCATATCCTCCTATATTTTTCTATTTTCCCTTATCATAAGACTCAGTACTTTGTACATATTAAGAACTCAAAAATTGCCTGCTGAAGGAAGAATGAAGGAATGTACATGTGAACTGCATGGCTATAAGCCAAGTTTGCATTTCTCTCTCCTGATGAAGATTACCCATGCTTTACAGAGCATCATGTCTTCAGCTTCCAGCAGATTTCCTTGTTCTCAAAAATGGAATAAATGAATGAACAAGTTTCTATAAACCAGACTCAACAACTGACTTCATTAATTCAGTTCTCTCTTCCAGTGAGCCATGAAATATGCTCAAGCACAGACCAAACTGATTATAGCGATACAAGAACAGACATTTTTGGCTCTGGTGGCCAAGCTGAGAGGGAAGAAACTTGGGTCTCCATTATAAGCAGAAGAAAAGCACACAAGGCCCTTTCATTTGCCTTCCCTGACCTCACTCTTTATCTCTGGCCTCTCAGTTTTGAGCTCTGGAAAGATCTGGCTGCCTAGAAAGATGTAAGACTGTGAGTTAATTTATAAGATCATAGACAGCTAGAGAGTTGGTTTAATTGAAAGATATAATTACCAGGTATTGAAGGCAAAGGGGCGCATTAATTTCACAGACACTCTATTGACTGAACTGTCCTCATTTTAATTTTTCATGACACATCAAGAAGGGGGACATGAGACTGGACCAATCCTGGCCTCGCAGGCACTTAAAATTCCACCCCAGGGGCAGGCAATCTTTAAGAAGTAGAAGTCCAATGTTCGCTCCTGTTTAAAGCCCCTCTTTCTGTAAGTCTGAAATGGTCCTTCATAGCCTCCTCAAGCTCTGTGAAGCATAATTTGGTACTTGCTTCTACTTTTTATATCCTCTTCCATTCCTGTGCTGTCTGCTGCAGATACTTTGAACTAATAATAACACTGATAATAATTATTGTCATCATTATCTTTATCATTATTATTATAACTGTTAATATTTCTCACACTCCAGTAATGGACAAAACACTGCACTAAGCTCTTCATATGCATCGGCTCATGTTGTCCTCCTAATTATACGTGGTAGGTACTGTTTCCATTTTAAAGATGAGAAATCTGAGACTGGAAATAGTCAAATGACTTGCCCAAAACCAAGCAGATAATAAAAGCTAAACTTGGATTATATTGAAGGTCTGTCAGACTTCAAAACCTGTCTCAAATGCAGATTTCGGATTGCCTCCGACATTCAGTTGTGTATTCTTTGAAGGCATTATGTTTTGGTAACTATTGCTGTCCCAGCAACTAGCAGAGTGCTTGGCACTTAGTAAATCTGTGGGATGAAGGAATGGATAAATGAACTCTCCTTTGCCCACTCAGTTCTAGGAGTGCTGACATCTACAATGGAAAGGTTGACTGTACCAATGTCATAGCTCAAAAGAGATGCAAATTATAGCACCTCCTGAAGGAAGTAGCTCAACGGCCCTTGGTCCTTGCAGTGAAGCTCCCAGAGATGCTGGGAACAGGCTCAACACAGTCTTATTCGAGGAGAGGCTGAATAGTAGAATGTAATTGTGAACTATTTTTTTTACTTACCATCAATCTAGAAGACTGAGAATAATAACAACAATAGCAATTATAATAATAATGAGAACAATGAAATAATATTAGTGACTAATTATTACATGTTTATTATGTGCCCAGGGCTATGTAAGTATTACCATTAGACTCTCACAACTAGTAGCAATTATATTAGCTCCATTTGATGGAGAAAGAAACTGAGAAGTGATTTTCCCAAGGTTAGCTATTACCTGACAGAGCAGGGATTCTGCCTTTCTGATTCAAAACTTTTAATATTTTTTTCAGTAAATAACTCATGACTTCAGTATTTCTTATCTCAATTTTTAATGTATGTTATAAGTGTGGTTTTTGATTGAAGGTATATTTCACAAAGAAAAGAATAAGGGTTTATAGCCAAAATAGGAAGACTATTTCAGAAGAAAATATGACCTTGAGTTTGTATGTCCCTGATGTTGCTAGCCCAAATTACCCATATACTTCTGACCACAGGGGAGGATGACAGTTCAATTAAACAAATATGGGGGAAAAATAGCATTGATTAAGTAGGAATCTTAGAGAGTAGTTAATTACATTTCCTGGAATACTGAAGACATTTTGTGCTTCAGCCCATCTTAATGAAAATCTAAATATATCAGGCCCTGTTCAGAGAACAGATCACAGTGTATTTCTTTCTATGTCCTTGAAGGTTACTCAATCAGGTTTTGCTGAACATACACACAGCCTTCTTCAGTGTCTCTATTATTATTGTAGTAGTTAGCAATGATTCCTGATTCCAGAGAAGAGATTGTTTCATAATGTTTACAATCAGACTATGATATGGCATCACAACATTTGAAAACGTATGTCATACCAGGACATCTTTATCTAATGATTGAAAATCCATAGACCTTATTTAAATCTTCTGAACCTCAGGAACATCTTTTTCTGAATTTCATTAATCTCTTATCTTGACTCTCATTTACACCAGTTTGGGGCAATATATGCAGAATTTTGAATGATTTCCTGGAAAATAGACTGAGCACAGAAAATTGCCAGGGAGTTGTCGAAAACTGCTAAATCCCTGAAGTTGATTTATGCAATAGATTGTTGACATTTGCACACTTAATTTGACTTTTGATGTCTTTTTGTGTTTTATTTTTATTTTTACTTGCCCTCAGCCAGCAATATATTTACAGGGCATTTTAGTTTATATGACTATAATACAAATGTCTCACACCCCACAATTAATGAATACAAATATGGTGACATTAATATCAGTGCCCAAATCCCAATCATTCTGAGTCTACTCTGCTGCATTCCCCCAGATCCTCTGTCACTGGTGGTGATGTTTCAAATGGGTTTGGGGCAAGTCATTTTATTCTCCTTCCTCTTTGAAGCATCTTCTCAGTGTCCTTGTCCCATTGGAAATAGCTACCTTTACCTGATGATTATCCCAAGCCCACAGAGTGACCCAGCTGCTCCTTGGTTCACTGGCGCATAAAGGACCCATCTACAATTCAGACTTTGCAATTCAGGCTTCACAAGTCTTGTCTGAGCACCATTGCCTCCACCATTTACTCATTCAGAGGGCAGGAAGAACAGATGTCATCTCCTCTATTGCCCTTTGCTTCCCTTAGGTGATTTTTTCTCATTTAGCCCTTGTTGCTGGTTGTAGTCTACAGAAGGGGATGCTGAGATGGAGACTGGGGAACTTTCTTAGGAATCAACACCTGTGGAAGAAAGGTGAGCGGGCAGGATTGGGCAGAGGAAGAAGTTGAACTGTATTGCAGGCCCAGTGATGCTTCCATCAGAACAGGGGGGCACACTGGATAGAATGTGACTATTTCCCATCAGAATGCCCTGCATTGGAATAAAATGGTCAGACCTTTGTACCCCACCTCACTCAGTCACTGCACGTGGGCTGCCCCAGGGAGGGCATGACCTCAGCTAGGCAACTGTCTCCAGCTAAGGCAGACAGATCCTGAAAGGTTTGACAGCTGGAGGCTGTTTTCAGACCAAACTCCCTGAAATCAGTAGCCACCTGTTTCCATAAAGGGGGGCTCTGGGATGTGTCTACAACAACTCCCTAACAAAAAGGCCCCATGCAGTTCTTTGGATAGAAATAAATACATGGGCATTTGGACAATGTGTAAGTCTTCTCAGAACCATCTTGAGCTCCCTAGCTCCCAAAGAAATTATTGTTCTTATATTGAATTTAAGTAGGTACAATTTTAGAGGACATAGCTGTGAAGAAACAGGAAGAGTGTGCAGTATTCTTGATATTGACATATGTGAAGGGACTCAAAACCTTCTCACTGATCACCCCAGAACCATGATTCTTCCTGCCTCACCCATACACAGAGTGGAGCCATAAAGAAGCAGTCCACTCACCAGGCTTGTGTTAGGTGCACAGAGATCAAGATTGGAGAGTTAGAGCATGCAACATAAAGATAGCAACCTTGAGAGCTCAAGTGGCCAGAGACAGATTGCTAAGTCAAGTCCATGAATACCTACAATCAGAATTAGGAGGGACAGAAAAAAGTCTTCCCAAGATGGAGACTCATTGCTTGAAGCAATGTAAAGCTAGAAAGGCAAATTCTAAAGGGAAGGAGATGACCTGGATTTCTGTAGTATCAAATCCTGAAATTTCTGGTAATGTTTTTACTAGTAGCAGTGGTTTGGTTTTCTAACAGTTATTGGGAAGATATTATGTATGTGGCACCATGTTGAATCCATTCTACATATTATTATAATAATCCTTAAATCTATTATTTAGGAGTTATCATTGTAAAGAAATTGATTCTTATTCATATTAAGAATTTTCTCTATCTCAATAACTAGTAAATGGTGGGGCTCCTCTTCTCAGCCATGTTCAACTACATCCAGAAAGCAGAAGAAAGACCAATATTTGTTAAGTCAAGGAGAAGCAGATTTGGGTTAAGAAGCAAGAAAGATTTTAATGATGAGTTGTCCAACCACAGAATTGGCTCCCTTGTTGGAGATCTCTTCATCACTGGAAGGGTTCCAGCAAAAAGGTGGCCATCTGTCAGGCACGTTGCAGAGGGGAAGTCTGACTGGCTGGGAGATGGAACTTAATTTGATTTTACAACGACCTTTCCAATCCTGAGGCTCCAATTCTAAATCTATGCTAACCCCTGGGATTTCCACTCCAACCCTGTTTCTGGGTTTTTACACAGCTCACTTGCTTCTCCAATATTTGACTTTCCCTTAATTTACAGTGCACATTTCCAGTTAAGAACAGAATTCAGATAATTTATACTTTAATAAAATTCTCAGTAGGAATAGATGTTCCACTATCTCTAAGCCATCGTAACCAAGATAAAGCTGGACTATCCCAGGGTCTGTTTTAGCACAGTGTCACATTTAGAAGAAACTATAATTTGATATCAAAAAATATTTGAAAATTAAAGAGGCTATTTAAATCTTTATTAAATAAAGAAAGTCAAAAGAGATTCCAAGCTAATACTAAGAGAAACTCCTTAAAGTGTTTTCTCAATATATTTTCCTTATACTTCAAATGGGTGGCAACTTCCCACTAAATGATGCCTCTTTTCAGAAGTCCCCAAACTCATGAACATTTAACTCATGCTGAACTTCCTTTCTTTTATGGATCTATTATTTTTACCCTGAGAATATATCTATGCCCTTTCCAGTTTAAAACATTTTGATCTCTCCTCTCCATCTAGTTCTTCACTTCACCCATTAATGCTGATCATCATTTTATTAAAAGGCAGGAAAGAAGAGAGACTCTTAATATTCACATATTATTATCAAACTTCAGTGTAATTTTTAAGAACCTACCCAATGAGTGGGGACATTTTTATTTGTGCCACTGTAGATCCTTGTTATCCATGGCCTGAAACTCCTTTTCCCAATCTTTCTTCTCACTCTCCTACAGGGTCCAGTGGGATTTTCTTAGTGCTGAGCTGTGATGGTATCCATTAAAGTTACTTCTAACAAACCTAGATGTGAGTAAGTTATACTGGCCCAAAGTAGAGTGCATGTTGGTTTTTGGATTTAACCACTTCCCAATTCTTGTTCTTTTTCTCCTGAGAAGGAATGAAGATGGCATGTCTATCAAGTTTGTTGCCCCGTAGTTATAGGGAATCATTTGATGTTCCTTTTCATCTCAGTGTATCCGTGACATTTTCCCTTCTATGCTGGGGACTACAGAGTGCCAGGGAACATCCTCCCTTGGGGCTGATTTTTCCATAATGGAAGCAACTTAGTGATGCAGTTTCTATCACTGGAGCACTAGCTGATGGAGCTGAAACCACTTATCCACGTCTGCCTGGACTGTAGCATGCCCACAGCACTTCCAGATTCTCACATCTAACCTGGAGTCTCAGTCTTAGTTGTGCTATTTGATTTGTTCCCTGGGAGATATCATGATCACCTTTTTTCCCTTTTCCCCTTTCTCTACCTAGCTTTACTAACAGAATGAATCCAGGCATCTCCTCATATTGGTGGTGAAGTCTGAAATACTTTTGTAACTCTTGGCTATAAATTGCTACTGCACTTACCTGATCTAGGAGTTTCTGATCCTCCAAGCCATCTTTTGCCACCTGCTGCCCAATTACCAGCTGCAGAGGTCCCTCCAGGATGGATGAGTATTCCAATCTCAAATCCCCTTCCTGTCAGTTTGCAGCTATCAACTAGAAACAAACATTCTAGTTACTCTTCACTCTTCCTAGGAGGTTCAGTCAGGCACTCCACCACCTAAATAGATGTGCATAAATACATCCTAATTCTGGACCCTATAGACTCACTTAATTGCCAGCATTTCTCCTCTTTCTTCCACTTCTTGGTTTACTGTAAATGTATCCACAATTCAATGTTTCATTTGTTTGATTTTTCTTCTCACGTTGTTGTTATAGTTATCCATGCACATTGTCAAGTTTCCGGAGGAGGAAGAACAGAGTCATGGATTATTTTTGTACAAGCACCATAACTTTAAAAACATCACATAATTAAATATTAATCCTGACACAGGGTGTCACATCTTCTTGTTTAACAGCTAAAGCCCTGTTGCTCTGTGGCCCTATCAAAGACACAGTTTATAATTCACTGAGCCAACTTTAAAATTACAAAGTTCTTGATGAATTGTTTTTAATTTGGCTGAGTCACATAGTTTTAAATAATGTGCATAAAGTGAGACATATTGATACTTTATGTGATGGTATTTCTAATTTGCAGAGTTCAAATTCACATAAAATGGTATCATACTGTAGCCTGTAATACTAGTTCCAAAATTTGCTTGATGGAGTGTCCCCGGGCCAGAACTTAATTCTCGAGGATTTTAACTCAACCATTTGGTCCAGGCAAAAGCCTTGAATTATTCCATTATGTCTGTTACTGACCACTTCTCCTCTTTGAGAAAGTCTATAACTCTTTAAGTTATTGAGCATCCATAAAAGCTAGCATTTACCTGTGTGTGTGTGTGTGTGTGTGTGTGTGTGTGTGTGTGTGTGTCAAAATTCACTATGGCAGCCATGGAAATGTATGGCTCAGATCTTCTGCTGTGGGGCTCATGGTTGACAGACAGCTCCAGCTGTTACCTCTCTAGATCCATCACCTCTGAGGCCGTGCTTCCTTTGGGATGCTCCTGGCCAATGACTGAGCATGATGAAGGTACTAATGCCAGCCCATTCCCATAGGTGCAGGACTCCTTTAACAGGTGACTTTGGTCATTCTTAAAAACTGCACTGGAACATGAGACTATTTCTACACAATCCTCCATTCTTCCTCCTCCATAAATATCAGTCCTGCATCCCTGCTTTCTCCTGTTCCTTCCCCCATTATTCTTTACAGGCATTTGCCCCTAATAAATTGCTTGCAGGGCTAATCCCATCTTGGCATCTGAAATTCCACACTAATGTTCTTTAGATTTACACAGTTTAAGGAACATCCATTTCTAAACTACATAGCTAAAAGAATACAATTATGATCTCAGAATGGGATCTACATTTTCCCTCAAGCAAGGAGGAGGCATTGTAGGAACACTGTTGCTCCTACTGGATCCACTTCCATCCCCTGTACCATAGGTCTGTTAATCTGGTAGCCAGGATGAAAATACACTCTTGGCTCAGTTACAATGTTGACAATTTGATGTGATTTGAAGCAGAGCATTGAACCTCAGATCCTCAAACCCAAATGTGTCTTCCAAAATGAAACCAAATAATGTTTGGCTACCCCATGGCCCACTCTAGTGCCATGTTACATTTCTAAAAAACTCTGGTCTGACATCCAAAAAATAATTGGAAAGAAACTTTTCATCTTATTTTGTAGTCACTTCTAATACTTCAAATAGGGAGTCAATAAAAAATACAGCAAATTTTCTTAAAATCCCAAATCTTTAAGTTTCCCAGAAATTGCTACACACCCCTCCATCTCTCTCTCGTTCTGTCTTACTCTCTCTCTCTAGCTAAAATTGCTAAATTTCTTCTTCCATCCTCAACCATCCCATGTTCACTCGTGTTGTTCTCAATCCCTCCACACACCCTTCTGGACCCTTCCTTTTCTCCCAAGTGAAGTTTTGTCCTTTCTTATGTGAATAAAGTTAACATTTTGTTTCTCCAGTCCACCCTTCACTCATTCCCTCTTTCCCTTAGGAGATAGAGAAAACGAGGAAGAAAGTGAAAATTACATATTAGCAGTTGTCTTTGTCCCTGTTACCCCTTCATGCAAGTAAACAGGGCTTCCACGTTCTAAGTGCTTTCACTGCAACATCTTCTCATAGTCCAGGTACCCTTTAGGCTTGTGAGAAACTCACGCTGACTTTCGGGTCCTTCCAAGTGAGGGACTGATGAAAGTAGACCAAACATTAGCAATTCAGCACCTTTCATGCTGAAAAATCCCTTCATCCAAGAAAATTTAGGAGGCGGCAGAATGCCTGGCCTTGTGGCTAATTCAGCAGTGATCTCTCATTTGCACTTCTGAGGTCTGTCAGCACAGTCAGGAGCTGGCGAAGGCTAGAAGAGAAAGGAGTACATCCCCGCAGGCTGGTCACGGACCTCCTCCTGCTGTCCTTCCCTGCTTCCCATCCCATAATCAATCCTGGCCACCACTACCCGCTTGCAACTGCCTGGCCTGAATTGGTATTCTTCCTGCTTTACTAGTCTACACTTAGATTTATGATTTATTTAGAATTGGATTACATCAAGGCTCAAGGCCAAGGCTCTATAATCTGTCACCGTCTCCACCGTGGCCAAACACAAACATTTGTTTTAGCTGCATCAGCATCCTTAAATCCTTTTTGAAGGATACCCACTGTTAATCGCTATAGCAACTGCCTCTTCTTGTATTTTTTTCTTCACCAACTCCCATCTCTTTGCTTCCCTCCTTCCCCATTCCAAATAAAAGCATTGACTCCATCAAGTGATAGCTATTCATAATTTAACAGAATGGTGGCAAGTCTAAGTTATGCTATTGAAATACATCATGGCCAGGGCTGCTTTGCTATTTGTTTTTGTGCTGAATAGCAGCAAGTGTTTTAAGTTATGGGTCTCACACACATGTAAGGGAGAGGAGGGGGTTATAAGTAATTGTCGCCAATATTGATGATGACCTCTTGCCCATTGAGTAAAGTCTCAATCAGCAAAATTAGACTGCAGCTTCCTTAGCTGGTGATCATATTTTTAATGCCTTATTATTGTTTATTAATAATAGTGAAAAGAACCATTTTGATATTTCTATAGTTCATCATGTTTGACAAAGGGCAAGGATTACCTCATCTAAACTTTCCACCACTCTACTAAATGAAGATACTTATGTTCTGTTTCATAGATGAGGAAACTTAGGTCCAGAGAAGTGAACTAGTGAGTCTAAGCTCACAGAATATGGTGGATTGAATTGTGTACCACAGTTTGGACATGTTTTTCTTCTGGTCTATATTCTGGTAGTTGTGGACTGATTGTAAATAAAATCTCTTCAAGATGTTACTTCAGTTAAGGTGTGGCCCCACTCAATCAGGTTGGGCTTTAATCCAGATTACTGGAGTCCTTGTAGGCAGAGTGAAAGCCAAAATGAGAGAGAAACCAGGAGAGGCTGCCGTGTGCATTGCTATGTAGCAGAAGGGCCAAGGACCAAGGATTGCAGCCAGCCAGCCCTAGAATGCCACAGTCTTTGTAAAGAAAGTTGTCATCTTGCTGACACCTGGATTTTGGACTTCTCCTAGCCTCAAAACTCTGAGTCAATAAATTCCCATTGTTTAAGCAAAACCATTGTGTTGTATTTGTTTTAGCAGCTTGGAAACCAAAACACAGAGTTAGTAAGGGACAGGCAGAGAACTGAAGGCAGAGTTTCAGATTCAGATTTTCAGATGGAGCTGGAATGTCCTTCTTCTGCTCCACCATGATTGCCCCCTTAACAAAGAAAACATCTATGTGGACTTATTAACTTACTCATTAATTTCAAACTGACTTACTGAAGGGCACGAGGAATATATCTTAAAGAGATACAGCTCTTTTAAGCTACATGAAAGAAGTAGAATAGATGGTGACAAACAACGCACTTGAAGATCTGTGTGCCATGCTTAGGCATTGCAGAAATAAATCAACCAACAAACAATAAAGAAAATGAAATGGACTGAGATGACCTAGCTTTCAGACATTAACTTGCCGTGAGTTATTTTGCCTCTCTGAGCCTTAGCGTCTTCATGTGTAAAATGTGGGAGTTGAATTAAATTATCCCTAAGGAGCCGAAAAACTTATAATATTCTCTTAAGTCTCTAATCCTATCCTAAGTGTGTGTTCCGTATATAAAACATAACCCTGCATTTGACATCCTGAAGAGTGAAAATTGAAGGAAAGCATGAGGTTTCTATGCTCTAGCATCTTATAATATCATTAAGATACCCAAGGCTGACAGTAAGACAACACAACACAAATCAATAGAAAACAGCATTTAAGTGTTAAATTTTAAAGTTAAAATATAAATGATATTTTAAAATGATATAATTGGTCAAAGAAAGCAGAGACTAGAATGATCAAGGAAATGCTCATGCTGGAAGAGAAATCTGAGATGGATGATGAAGAGTGGGGAGGATATGAAGGAGAAGGAAAATGGAAGTCCACATCCAGTGGGGAAGAGGATGAAAATGAAATCCCCATAAAGACAGTGAACTGGAACATTTCTGTTTAGCCATAAGTACTGACCTTTCTGTAGCACAGATTCTATTTTGTTGGATCAAAAGCAAGTATAAGGGGGTTGAAATGACCATATTCCGATTACTCAAAATTCAGCTTTCAAGAGTTTATGCAGAGAGGAGTTAAAGAAGAAGGAAGAAAAGGAATAAAAAAGAATAGAATATAAAATTATTCTACTTTGCTAATGCTGCCAGAATGCAAAACACCAGAGATGGACTGGCCTTTATAAAAGAGGGTTTATTTGGTTACACAGTTATAGTCTTAAGGCCATAACATGTCCAAGGTAACACATCAGCAATCGGATACCTTCACTGGAAGATGGCCAATGGTGTCCAGAAAACCTCTGTTAGCTGGAAAGGCATGTGGCTGGAGTTTGCTCAAAAGTTCTGGTTTCAAAATGGCTTTCTCCCAGGACGTACATCTCTAGGCTGCAGTTCCTCAAAAATGTCACTCTTAGTTGCTCTTGGAGTGTTTGTCCTCTCTTAGCTTCTCTGGACCAAGATTCTGCTTTCAACAGCCATCTTCAAACTCTCTCTCATCTGCAGCTCCTGTGCTTTCTTCAAAGCGTCCCTCTTGGCTGTAGCTCCTCTTCAGAAGTTCACTCACAGCTGCACTGAGTTCCCTCTGTCCGTCAGCTCATTTATATGGCTCCAGTGACTCAACTCAGGTCCACCCCAAATGGGTGGAGCAACACCTCCATGGAAATTATCCAATCAGAGTCATCACGCACAGTTGGGTGGGGTGCATCTCCTCGGAAACACTCAAATAATTACAATCTAATCAACACTGATAACGTCTGCCCACACAAGATTACATCAAAGATAATGGCATTTGGGGGACACAATATATTCAAACTGGCACAAAAATTATAGCATTATATGGACTACTATGATTGGAGACAATGTTTAGTTTTACCTGATCCAATTGACTTAATGTTTCACTGGAGGGAAAGAGGCCCAGAGAAGTGAACTGACTCTTCTAAAGTCATACAATACCTCAATAGCAGAGGTTGGCCCACACTTTCTGGTCTCCATCCTAGTGCTCCTTTAGTTCTATGGAAGCAGTGAAAGGAAGTTGTAAAGGATGATAGAAAGGAATGACTAGAAGGGAAGGAGAAAGTAGAAAGGAGAAAGACCAGATAAAGATGCTAAAGGGATCCCCTACAGAAGTCTGTGCTCACTCAGATACAGGAGGGCTCATCAAACTGCCAAAAGGGAAATTTTCTTCTTTAAATCTTTGAATGGCTAATAAAGAGAAGAGGTCACCAAAGTTAGTGCTTCTGTCTGTCTACTTCTGTCAATATTGGATCCCAGATTGCATTACTTTAGGTGGTGCAGATACTTGGAATAAGAATAAGCTAGTTTTCAATGAGGGGTGATCTAGGCCAGTGGTTATCATTCTATGCATTGCAGTCTTCTCTGGAGTTTTAAAAAATACCAAGATCTGTGCCTTCTCCCAAAGATTCTGATTTAAATGCTCTGAGGTGGAAATCAAGATTAGTGGGATTTTCTTCCTTTTGTTTGTTTTTTTTTTCCCCAGATTATTCTAATGTGCACCTAAGGTTGAGAACCTTTGATCTAGTGAAACCGTTATTAAATTCAGAATTATCTTAATTAGAACCAATATCTATTATCTCAGGCAGTAAATATAGAACAAGAGCCAATAGCAAAAATGAATGGATATGAGGGTCCAGAATTAGAGAACAGAACTCATAATTCACTTCCACACTGGAACAGAAAAGGATTTCAGGGAGCTGTGTATCCTCATTCTATGCAAGCCTTAACCACCAGCCTTTAACTTCCCAGGAGATGAGCAGTCTCCCAAGAAGACACCATAAGAAACAAACACCAAGCTTCCAGAAAACATTCCCTAATGAAGAAAAGTCCTTATTAGGAAGCACTATTGGAATCAGTCATCATCTATTCATTAATATTCTGAATTGGTAGATGTATGACTTACTGAAGTTCCCTTACCATTGGTACTGACTGGTTTGAACCAAAAAATTGAAATGACTCAACCAGAAAATGGAGTTCCAAGGTGTCTCTCAGCTGGTCAAAACTTATTTCCCTGGGCTGGTTTTGTACTTAGTGGGGTAGAGCTGGCTTTTCTGGGGCCCAGATCCTGGGCCTGAATTGTACCTACCTGTTTAACAAGAATGGACACAGAGATAGTGAAAGACATGTCTGAGACAGAGGGCAAAAGAGGGTTCTCAGGGTCAGTAGGGTTCCCTTGACCTTATTTTAAGCTGAGAATTTCAGCACCTTCTTAAGGCTTTTTAATGACACTGACTTATCATGATCTCTAGAGTCTAGAGTCTTAACTTCTCTTCTGGGTAATGTTGCCCTTAGTCAGCCTTCTTCTACCTTAGGGGAAGCTGTGCAGAAGCCTTTTCCCCATAAACTGGATGGGAATGCCTATAGACTAGGGGGAATTATGATTGTGCTTGTGGGCATCCTGAAGGTAAAACATCTCAGACCCTGGCACAGAGCCTATGAGGACTATCTCATTGAGAAGTTCTTGTGGTTTCATCTGTTGGTCAAATTGATGATGATGATAATAATAAACCAATTGTAAGTGCTTACTATTTAAGCTTACCATGCTGAGTACTATTTGTACATTAACTCAAAAACAATGCAAATTTTTACTAAGACTGCATATCACAAGTGTTTTACTAGAGATTTGTACAAAGTGATTAGAGAGCAATCATTCTTCTAGGACAGTGGTAGTTGGATTTAAGTCATTTCACAGAGACTGTAACCTCTGTATTAGACTTTATGAGTGACGCACTTGGCTGGGCTGGGAATATTAAGGAAAACAACCTCATTAGAAGAGAGCTTGAGAAGATACTCAGACTCAGACGAGTTGCTGGATTATCCAACTAATTGGAAGGGTTGTCTGTCATGGCTGGAGGACAGATAGGGCAGCAAAAAAACAAAAAAACAAACTGGTAACATCACTTCCTGAAAACCCTTCCATGTATCCTATAATCCTTGGGACAAGTTCTTAATTTGGCCCATAAGGCTTTTGATCTCCTTGCCCATGCTTCTCTCTCAAGACTTATCTTGTACCTCACTTCCTCTCCCTCTCCTTGCATTAGCTACTACTTAGGCCCACTTTTGGTTTATCAGAGTCCTGTGTTCTTTCAACTCTAGAACTTCTCCTAGGCTTTTCCCTCTACCTGCAATAACTCTTCTCTTCAATCTTCATTAGTGCCTACTCATCCTTGAGATTGCAGCTTAAATATCATGTCTTCAAAAGCACATCTATGAGTCTTCAGATCAGAATAGCATTCCTCCTTCTTCCCATTTTCTAACACTCACCATTCATACAATTATTTTTTTCAGGGTTTCTCACCCCACTAGACCCTGAACTAGGCTGCATCTTGTTTACCACTGTACTTTGGTTTACTAATATTTTTCACTGGCATCTAGTGGTCTTTCAATAAAGACTCGTCAAATGAGAGGTTAGGCCAGATTGTGAAAGACCTTGAATGCCAGCCACAGACAATATTCTACAGGAGACAGGGATCCTTCCTTTTAGAGTTTTTCTTTTTTATCAGAGGGAAAGTGCTGTTGACACTGAGTTGCCAAGAGCTATCTCTGTGCAGGTGATGAAAGGAATTGGCAGGGGCTGAGGCTTCCATCAGGGGAGATGCCCTGACTGTATATCTGTCTTAAGAAGCCATGGTGGGCAGCTTATTTCTGGAGTGGAGCCTCTGTATTATTAGTAGTATGTTTTTTAATGCAGAAAACGTCTCTGCTTCCGCCTCCCTGCCTATCACAGTCCCTATTGATGGAGATCACAGCCAATCAGGTGAGTCAAGGAGGAAGGAGGAAGAGGAAAGACTGTTTCTTAAATTGCTTCAAAAATCTTCCCTGTGCTTTGATCTGCTTTCAGAGAAACACTTTAGCTCAACAAACAATTGCAAACTACCCTGTTGCAAGGTAAAATGAAAAGCCCACAGGCATTAATTATATAGAGAGATATTAAAAAAAGAAGCTACTGCTTAATTATTGTTTGCAAATCTCAGTATTTAAATTGACTTATTTGCAAGTGTCTGTTTAGAAATTGAATTTGTAATTATAAAGTCGGTGCAGGGATGTCTCAGGCCCTGGAGGAGTCTCTAACGAGGAATGATAATGTAACAGCCAGAGAGAGACATCCTGAGCTGAATTTTAATAACTAGAGGTGGTTGGAAGCCGGGCTGAGATGCTCAGTGGAAAATCCCTAAACTGGTAAATGAGGAGGCCAGGGTCTCCCTGGTTGGCAAGGGAGTGTTCAAGGAAAGATGAAGGAGAAGGTGGGGATCATGGAATTCAAGAACCTGGGGAGGAAAAGAGAGACCAAAGTATGTTGTGTTGTGAGTGAGAACCTCTTTTGGAAACAGCCATGGAGGGTTAATGAGGTCACCAGCCAGAAACTATGCTTTCCCCAGCTCCTGAAATCCAGATATACTGAGTACTGATATTTCCAATTCTCAAAACCAGTACCTAACTCTAATGAAAAAATTAGGGACAGAACAACCTGGAGGTGACCACAGGTTCTCTCAAAGTACTAAAATATTAGATATGGAGGGGGCCTAACCTTCAAAAACCATCTAGGATGATCAATGGTTCTCAAATGTGGCTATGCTTGGAAGCACCAGGAGAATTAAAAAAAAGAAATGCTGATGCCAGTATCCCACCCCCAGATTCTTGTTTAATCTGGGATGCCTCCTGAATGTCAACTTTTAAAAGCACTCCAGGAGAGTCTATTTTGAATCCAAGGTTGAGAACCAGTCATCTAGACTTTACATGATCTCCCCCATTTAACCAGTGAGGAAAGCAAGGCTAAGAGAGATGAAGGGATAATTGCTATGGGTCACATTGCTAAAAAGTGGAAGAGATGAGAGACAACTCCCACTCCATGACTTTCATTTCACTGCTCTTCCCACAGGGCAGTGATGCTGTTCTCTTAGTTCTAGATTCAGAACACAAGTATTAATTTCCATTTCCCCGGGCATCTTCTAATCCCAGCCAAATAACAACATGGGTCATTTTTCTTAGAGGAGAGGTGTCAATCTCTACATATGTTCAGGGAGTTTACAAAATTATTTCACAAATATCTCACTCTCTTTCCTCACAACAATGTTGTGATATTAAGTAGTGCTGATATGTTTTGCATCCAAAAGAGGAGGAAGCACAGGTACATAGAAATGAGAACCTGATCTTACAACTATATAAATTGACTAAAGGCAGAACCAGGATTCAAACCCTGGTCTTATGAAACTATTCAAGTATCTTTTTCATTACTTGCCCAGTGAGAGTGAAGTTAAAACTGTCTTGATCCAATCTTTGTTCAAAATCTTTCTAAAATCCCCTCGCCACTTCCTGCCTTAGTGGAAAATGTTGGTGAACAAAAATGCATTGGATTCTACTCTAATGAATGTAGTCTCTTTTTTTCCCAAAAGATAACAGTCTTGCATGAACTATGGACCTTCATTTATTAAGTCTCCACTTGATGATGAAGATTGTCCATCACAATGTCAAAGTAAGGGGCATCCAAAGAAGGGTAAGTGCTCCCATTCTCCATCTGAAGATGGGCCTGTTAGCCTGCTGCACAATAACCCTGATTCCAACACTGTTACAATTACCACTGCACATGGTTATCAAACTACAGCCACTTGAATTCTATCTTCTACTATGCCCCAATCCTATTCTTCTTGCACAGTGAGCATAACATAGGCTTTGAACTTATATAGATATAGAACAAATGTCTAGGCCCCGGCTTTGCTCCTTACTCTGGTATTTTGGAAATCAAGTACTTTGAGATTTAGTTTCTGTTCTCTTCAGCTGGAGAATGGAAAGAGTAATGCAGATAAAGTGAGATAGTGTAAATCCTCATATACATTGAGCCTTCAATGATGTCAGTTCATTTCTTTCTCCCCAGTGGGTTCAAGGCAGTCAGTGTCTGGCCTTGGACCATTAAATTATTTATCCATGTTCCCAAACCCTACCTTTTAATTCTACCTTGCTTGCTTCCCAGTTTTAGACTCCTGCTTTTAGAAAACTATCCTAGACTCCATTTCCTTACACTGGGACCCCAGACTTCTTCTTACTAATCCTTCCAGTGACTTAAATCTTGTCCATGACTCAGCTCGCAGAGCAAAGCGAAGAAGGTGGGACTCAGAAGACAAAGGGAGATTTAGTCCATCCTTGTTTTGTTGAGGATCAAGTGACCAGACTAACACTATTAATTATGGGGTAGGTAGCCTTTGATCTCTGTTGATGGCTACCCCTATTCTCCTAAGGGGTCTCTGTACTTATCTATTTTTCACTATGTTAAGCCAAACCTGGAGAAAGCAAAAATGGTGACATGGCCTCAGGATTGTGATGCTGAAAGGTGATGGTATAAAATATCAATATTTTGCAATTTGATTGAATTCACTAAAATTTTTAAGCAATTTTTTTTAGCCAAAACCCGAATTTGGGTGAACATCCTCAAGAATATGCACATATTCTAGTTCTGTCTGGTATATAGCACATAATTGAGGATTTGCACATAAATAAAGTATGCTAGAAACTTCATTTTATGGAGTGCATCCTCCGGGCCAAGCATTTCTTGAATCCTAAGAGCATCCTATGATAAAGTACATCCTTGTTTTACAGATGAGAAAACTGAGGCTTAGAGAAAATAAGTAATTTACTCAGTGCAACTTAGCTCATCCAAAATCATGCAGTCAGCAAGCAAGGAAGGTGGAATTTGATTAGTCCCATGTAATTTCAAAGTCTGTTCTATCAACCGCTAAATGGTAATTGCTTAGGAAACCAAAGAAATTCTATTTCCCCAACACTGCCCCCCTTCAGCAGTGAACACAATTGGGATTCAGCGCTATTATTTATCTATGGACTTGTAATCTTTCCAAACCTCAGTTTCCTCATTTGACAAGTAGAGGGTTGAATTCATCTAGAAAATTCTTGTAAGCTCCTATGTTTTATTATTTGGAAGCAAATACTTCCCAGTCAAGCAAGCAGACACTGCTGAAGGGAAGGAATTAACACTTCACAATTAATACCCCATTTCATTAACAATTAGATATGTTAAATGCCATTCAATTTGTTTGCACCATCAAGTCCCGGGAAGGTGTCCATGCCTCTTGTAACTTTCCAATATCTTTCTATCATCAACCTGGTTAATTTCCCAGGCAGGCAACAGGATTTAATTCCCAACCTTTAATATTCTTCAGCCCTTGGGCCACTGGTGGACAACATGAACTGATATTATCTGCTTCCATCTGAATTCGAGATTAGGATGCTTCCTTTCGGTTAAAGGCTGCGTGGGCCCTCCCTGTGCTGAGAATAACAGCTTTACCAGAGTCTGGGTGTCAGAATGTTTTTCTCTCCCTCACCCTCCTCCAAGCCATGCCCAGAGCTGTCAATTACAAAAGGGCAGGTTTTCAGTCCCAACTCAGACATTGCCTCCTCCCTGAAGCCTTCCCTTACCAGTGCGGCCTGAAGTGAAGGAATCACAGCATGCCAAGCTGGGAAAAAAAAAAAGATAAAGCAACAAAAATAATAAGGCTAACAGCAACAGCAGGGAGAACATCCATTTATGGGACATTTACCACATGCCAAAGGCAGGGCTAAATGCTTCATTTTTTCTTTTTTTTTCCTTTTGTCTTGACAACAAGCCAATGTAGGGGATACTATAGTTATCCCTATTTGAGGAAATTGAGGCATATAGACCATATTGGTTATTTATTGCTATGTAACAAATTGCCCCACAATTTAATGGCTTAAAATGATCAACATTCTCTCACAGTCTCTGAAGGTCAGGAATTGGGTAGTGGCTTTGCTGAGTGGTTCTGGCTCAGGGTCTCTCATGAGTTTGCAATCACAAAGTGTAGGTCAGGACTGAAGTCATGTGAAGGCTTGATTGGGCCCAGAGGATTCACCTCTACGTTCACTCACAGGTTTGTTAGCAAGAGGGTGGGTTTCTCACCACGTGGGACTATCCCCACAGCATGGCTGCTGGCTTCCCACAGAGAGTGAATCAAGAGAGGGAGAACAAAAGCTGCAACATCCATTATGAGCTAACCTCGGAAGTGACATACTGTCACTTGTACGGTATTCACACCAACCCCGTGGGAAGGAACTGTACAAAGGCACACATACCTGGAGGCAGAGATCCTTGGTGGCCATCTTGGAGGCTGCCATCTTGGAGGCTGCCATCTTGGAGGCTGCCTACCACAGACTAAAGTCACACAACCAGCGAAGAAGCAGGAAGGAAGTACATAAAATAAACTCAAGTTATGTTTGAGTCCATGAACTATGGTTTTAACCATATATTTGCTACTATTTTAAAAGGTTTTCTTATGCAATCTGCCTTAAAGCCCCTGACTATTCATATGCATCAGTGTTTCATCAGAGAAGCAGAACAAGAAGTAGAGATCTGGAATAAGGAATTTTTAATAAGAAGTTGACCTTACATATTCCCAGCTGCTTATTAAACAGCATGTGTAAGGTTGCTTTTTGGTATGTGGTGCTGTGGCCTGCAGTCTGCATGGCAAGCAGTCAGGAGGATGTGAAGTGGAAGAGAACAAAGACAAACTAGAACAGGAAAAGATGAACAGCAACCGACAAGGATGAAGTGGAATATTGAGTGACCTGCAGGAGAAGCTGGTGTCCATTATTATAGGGAGCTGTAGAAATAGATCTGATGGGAGCTGAATTTGCTATGGGCCTCCTGCTGCCCTGGACAAGCTAAGGTAGGAGATAAGCAACAGTGTGGGTGATTTGCAACAACTGATGCACTGCATGGATCCTTCAAGTGTAAAGACAATACAGCTGCTACTTCACTTTCTCCTTTCAAATTTTTTATCAAATGTCTCTTGTGGTGCAGACTAACCCTGAATTATGCAGGGATGGGAATTCTTGGAAATTTAGTAGCTGTTTGGCTAAACTGATACAATACAAATCCACCATAATCTCACTTTGGCTCTGATGCTCGTCTCCACACTGGCAGCTACAAACCCATATGCACACTATATTCATGCACACACATCACAATCTAGCATCAGTCCACTGTCTGCCTCCTCACTTTTGTATCTCCTGCCTCCTCTATTTGGAATTTCGTATTTCCCACTGGGGCCAGCTTTATGGGCCTCAGCCTTATGCACATGGCCCTGCTTGCATGAGGACTCCAAGTTTGGCTTATTGTTCTGCTGTGGCTGTTTTATAATCCTTAATCATTTTTTACCAACAGGTCCCACATAATTTTGCACTGTGCCCCACAAATTAAGCAGCCAATCCTACCCTCAAATTCGTCTTCATCTTTCCAGCAGATATTTTCTTCAAAGCCAAACTCACCTGGCCCTTGCTCCGAGAAAGTTTTTCTGACCATTCCCCAACCCCACCCCACCACCACAGGAGCTGAAAAAAAAATCCCTCCGAACTATTTCTGTCTGGTTCTTAACTACCATTTTGCACTTGTCACAGTGAATGGCGATTATTTATTTAACTGTAAGTTCTTCAAGGGACCAATGCTTTTGCCCCTGGGCCTAGCACAGTGCTCAACACTCTTAAGACCTTCAATAAATAGCAATTGAGTCAAATATTTGACAGCATCTTTTCAACCCCCTCCCCAGCCTCTGTGGCAATGTCTCCACTAATGGTTACTTCACTACTTTTCAAAGGAGTCAATTCCAGTTTTAGACAGCTGTGATTGCTAGAAAATTCTTCCCTATAAAGAAATCTAATTTTATCTACATTTGTCGCCATATAGATTCGGCACACTGGTCATAATTTCACCCATCAAGCACAGACAAAATGAACCTGCTCTCTCTCTTCTAATGATAGTCCTTCAGGTATGTGAAGGCAAAATTTATATGCTACTTATTATTCTGCTTATATTTGTATATTAAAGTGTCTCAGTAGCCAAGACCCATGTCTAATGTAGCTCTATGCTATTCACAGGGTCTGAGTCAAGGATGGAAGCAGATCCCGATTGCCCTGCCTGGGGCAACTGGAATGATTTGTCTTTGCCCCTTGTGTTTTCCATCCTCCGGTAGGCTAATCTGGCCATGTTTTCATGGTAGAGAAAAGGGCACAAAAGAGAGGATAAGCCCATAAAGCAAGCACTTCCCAAGTCTCTGCTTCTGTCGTATTGACTAATATCAAATCATCCCTGTTTCCTAGGCTGAGTGGATTCCCTAGGACTGAGTTTTCCCAGTATGTGAGACTTTCAATATTAAAACTTGGATAGTCCAGGGAAAACCAGGGCAGTTGGTAATCCTGCCCAGCCACATGGCCAGGTGCAGAGTCAAGTGGGAGGCCCAGCAAACTTGCAGGGCAAATGTGCAGACTCATTTATGAGCAAAGAATTGGGGTGATTAATGTTATCAATCTACTGCTGATGGGCTATGTGCTTTTCATATCATTCCAAAACCAGTCTTTAGACCAAATCGGTTCATGTTGTTTTCATTCTTTGCCTTAAACTAACAAGGTGTCAGCCAGCCACAGAAAAGGGGAGGCACATTGCTGAAGAACACAGTGAGATTTTATTTTCTTAAATCCTCATACAGCTGTCTGCAAGTCGATAGCAGAGGTTTCTTAGTTAGCTGTTCCCAGGAGCATTCCCACAAAAAGATTATGCACTTTTCAATTAAGCCTCAGTGAATTTAGCCTCGACCTGTGGCTCTTAGTGTCAGCACAATGCCCAAACAACTAGACGAAAAATGTAAAATGTAGTGGACAGATTTTTTGTTTTAGTTTTTGTTGTTGCTGTTGTTGTCTCCACTATTCCAAGCAACTTCTGATAGTGTTTTCTCTTAAATCAGGTCAAATCCATACATGATGACCTACTTGGTAGGCAGAAAATTCATCAACTATACTACCTACCTCTGCCACTTATTTCCCTTTGCTCTCATCACCAACACTCTGCTCCAATCAAGAACTACTCCTTCAGCCAGCTCATTTATTCAGAATCCATTTATCAAGCACCTATTATTGCCTGGGTGTTGTGCTAGGCCTGGGGTAGAGGGGGATGAATAATCCTAAATCATTGATTTTTCAAAGACCCAATATCAGAAATGGACTTATAAACAGATCGCAATTGCAAATGTTTGCATATGATAAATGCAAAAGGTTTTATCATAGAGATAATATGTAAAGTGAATGTAAAGGAGTAATCTCTCAACCTGAAAAAATTAGGAAATATCTCAGAGATGAAGTACCCTTGGACCAGGGCTTGAAAGATGACTAGAGGCTCACTTGCCAAAGAGCAGAGCTGTTAAGAACCTGAGCTTTGGTGACAGATGGGGTTTGGACTGATAATCTGTTACTGGCTATCTATGTGACCTTGGATAAGTTACGTAACTTTCCTTTTTCTTGAATTTCAATTTTCTCATATCTAGGATGATCATTTAAGAATTAAATGAGATGAAATTTTGTATATACACCCCCATTCAGTACTTAGCTCTGTGCTTCTCAGAGAGCAATCACTCAGCTTGAAACTGTGACTGTTATGATAATGTCTGATAGAAAAGAGACAAGAGGTATTTGAACAGAACATACTAGACAGAGGAAACATGAAATTCAGGAACATGGAAAAGCATGGAATATTCTTGAAATCGAAAAAACAAAAATCCACTAGGGCACTGAGTGTTATGGGTTGGGAGGAGATCAGAAAACCCAATAGATTGTTAAGGAGATGAGGTTGGAGAGGCAAAGAGACATCTGAGAGTGAAGAACTTTGAATTCCTTGCCAAGGAATCCTGGGTAAAATTGAGTGGAGGTTGTTAGTAAACAACAGAGAGGATTCAACTTAGTGTTCTAAGACAATCCCCAGAAAATAAGAAGATGCATAAGTGCAAAGACCATACATGGTTTACCAGTTCCTCTGGAGCCCTAACAGAGTGCCTTTCTCATAGCAGGTGCTACTCAAAATATTTGCAGAATGAGCATGTGAATGAGTGGCAGCGGCATCTGGAAGGCATGCAGCAAAGAACCTGCTGCAGCAGTTCAAGTGAAGAATACCAACCACCACTGATGTACCATTGACCTATCTCAATGGCAGCAGGAATAGTTAAGAACATTAGGAAGCAGAACTGTTAGGTCTCAGTCACTGTGGATGGCAAGAAAGGTGGCATCAAGAGCAACGCAGATTCTAGCCTGCATGTCTAGGCAAAATCCCAAAGCAACAGGATATATGGCGAATCATCCCTTTTGCTGATCCATTCGTAACAGTTGACTGTATTTGTGGGCAACACTGTTGGGAGGATAGGATCAAATGAGATCATAAATTTGCACTTGGTTTGTAAACCATAAAGTAACTGCATAATAGTGAAAGGTATTTATTCATTCACAGATAGTTTAATTTCCTATTGTGTGCCAGGCACAATTTCAGGCACTGGGGATACGGCATTAAGCAGACAATGTCTCATTGCTTATGGAGTTTGCAATCTAGTGTAAGAACTTCTCCAGGAGTTAACAAAGAATCACACCGGCCCCCCCATGCTCCACTAAGAGCTGACATCAACTGAACACTTTCCGTATGCCAGTATTCAGACAGAATTTTATTATTTCTGGGAGGACCCACAAAATAAGCATATCATTCCCATTTTGAAGATGAGAAAAATGAGACTTCAAATATTTAAGTAGCATATCAAGATTCAAACAGCTACAAAGTGGTAAAGTCAAGATTTTGAACTATGTGGGGAGGGGGTCATGGTGAACTTTTTCAGAGGGAATGGGGGAGGGGAAGTGGGAAAAACCCGTATAATTTGAAAAGGCATATTAGGTATTACAAATATATATTTGGGATTCAAAAATAATAATAAACTCTTTATTTCTATAATGTAAGTTATAGAACTCAAAGCTCAAAAAATCTCCTTTAGGGAGGTTCCTAGGTTAAAAAAGACTGGGTGACCCTCTCTCAGATAAAAGATTGACAGGGCTTTCATAAGGACCCTGCGCCGTTAAAAACCTCAAACACATTTTCAGCATTTCAGCAGCACCATGAAGTTAAATACCCTTGTTAAAGTGATCACATATACTCTGGTTAAATAATAGCCATGGGAGAGGGCAATTAGCAGATGCGGTCAGGAGAGAAAAAGATATGTTTTCAGATGAGATTGAAAATGAGATGGAGAGTCAATGAGGCAGAAATATACAAGACATTTTTTTTCCCCCTGAAGTTTTCTGAGTTCTGTTATAATGATACCTTAGGATACTGAGGGCTCTGCCTGGAGAAGATACATCCTGATCAAGGAGGTTCAAGGAGACTGACACAGAAAGTTCAATTGCAACCACTTTCTGACTAGTTCCTTCTGGCTCTCCATGTTCTTGCTCCATCCTTGGTTATACTTGTCTGTCTCTTGGACCCAGAAAGAATCAGACATCAGATTCTGATTCCTGATTCAAAAGGAAGTTGGCACAAGTTTGGCCTCCTAGGGAGGAGAAAGTTATCTACCTGACAACAGCAGGCAGGGCACTCAGCTCAGATTCTATTCCCCAATTCCTGCAATTGTGCCTCAACTTCCTCCACTATTTTGTCATCCTGTTGGGCCTTGATGGAATTTGTCTTCTAGCCTGGCTGCAGAATTGCAAATACCCATCTGTGGTCTTTTAAAGGACATACTATACTTATAATTAAGAAGGGCAAAGGAAGAGAGCAAAAATTTCTTTGGGTCAGTGAGGGAATGAAAAAAGCTTTGTGTGCCTATGAACTTAGGGTTAAATTCTGACGTTTACTGACACTTGTGTGCCCACCAGAATGTAAATTCCTTGGGAGTAGAGACCATGTCTGTCTTGTTCATCACTGTCTCCACCAAGCCAAGAATATCTAATGGAAAATCAGTAAATCTTTAGAAAAGGAATGTGTGACATCGAACAGCTCTCTCTCCCTCTCCCTCTCTCACTCTCACCCTCTCCCTCTCCCTTCATGGCAAAAACCCCTTAATATTGGAATTTGAAGCACTGAAAAAAATAACTGGCAAAATTCTGACTCAGTTGCTGTCACAATAAGCATTAAAAAAGCCACAGTCCCTTTCCTCTCATAGTTAAGAAAGTCCAAGCCCAAGCTACTATATACTAGCTCTTGACCACATTGATCACCATCTTCAAGACTTGGTTTCCCCAATGCTATGAAACAAGATATAAAGATCCATTTCATCACCTTTCAGGGTTAATCTGAAGATTACAAGAGTTTATGGAATTGAATACATTTAGTAAACAGCAATTTGCTGTTTAATTGTTTATTATCATTACCAAATCAAGATTTTATAGATTTGAATCACATTCTCTCACTGGAGACACATCCTCCTTTGGTTGTGTGAGTATCAACTGTGTCTATGGCAATCCTAGAATCATTAGTTTTAAAAAACCACCGTATTTTCATTAACTAAGTCTACCTCTAAGAAGCCAGATGATTTCCAGTGCATCTAATTGCATGAAGCAAGAGATCCTAAAGGAATACATGTGGCCTAAAGGAGCATTATTAATGGGAATCCCTTCTAGGGATGTAATTTTGGAAGCAATTTTCCATGAAATTACTGAAAGTGTGTATCCATATAAATTTATGCTCATTTAGTACAATTTTCATTTAGCCCAATGATCGCAACTAATGACATTTTTCAATAGATATGCTGGTTTAAGAAGAAGGAATTCATTTATCTATTACCATGTCTGGAAAATGTACTTCCACCTGGATTGCCAGATAAATATTTCCATGAGGGCTTCCATATTTTTTTCTGTTCACTTTCTGTGTTCTGTGATACAACAACACATAAAGGAAAGGCTCTTACAATTGAGGAAAGGAAGGGTGTAGGGTCAGTGAGTTCTCTTTGATTAGGACTGATCTATCTCAATGAAAGGAGTTGCATTTCATCCTATTTTGTGACCTGACAGACTAACACAGCAAGTGGTTTAAAAGATGGACTTTGGAACCAGGAAGACCCAGTTTTAAATATCAAATCTGCTTACGTAGCAGATTGCACTGAGTTTTAGCTTTTTCATTCTTAAAATGGATATAATAACAGTCTCCTAACGTTTCCCAGGGTTGTAGTCAAAATGGAAAAGAAGCTAAAAATGTAGGTGAAGTGGATGGCCCAAAGCCTGACATATGGGGCACTCATTCAGCGATGATATATACATGGCACCCTTACAGTATAATGACACACATGCATATAAAACCTGAGGGCCGGAAGGTTGTGTAATGGGTCCAAATAGATCCAGTGTCACACAGTTAATTAAGCAGTAATGCCAGAACCAGAATGAGCTTCGAGGGACCTTGGAGATGAGTCAGCCCAGTTTTTGGTATTTCATATGAGAAAAGTGAAGTAAAGAAAGAATGAGTGACTTGAAATAGCAGTGGAAGCCATGACTAGATTACTAGATTTCTTAAATTGTAAGCCAATGTCATCCTTTTATCTCAGAGCACCACACAACCCTTTTTCTACCTGCCTGCCTTCAGCTTACCCATTCTCCATACATCTAGGAAATTGGGCTTCTGTTTTTCAAGTGAAGCCCCCATGCAGTCTCACAGTATATGGCTTTTCAATTTTCTCCCAAGGCAGAAAGGATGGGGTGGGGTATTAGAAAGTATCTTTCATGTCTCACACTTCCAGAAGTCAAAATATCACTCTCTCTTTTCAACATTAGTGTGTGAGTGTGCGCGCGCACGCACACGCACACGCATGCATGCATTCAGGGCCTTTCTGGTAACTGCCATCTGTAGATCCTTCAAATTAAACTGATTCATCTGTTATATCTTCTTCCTCATTTTTCCAAAAACAAGCAGATCATTTCAATATGTTCAAAAGACTTTATCTGACTCCATTATAAACCCGAGATATTATCCTATTTCCTTATCTCTTCTTCTGCCTAACTTTTCAGAGCAATTTGCTTCCATATCCTCCCCACTTATTTCTTCTAGCCCACCAGTATGGCTATGACTCTGTCTCTTATTTGATGTCACTCTCTCTCTCAAATAGCAGTGACTTCCCATTTGTTTTATCTATTATTTATTTTGTCCTTTAGAGCATGTGGCACCACTGATTGCCCTAACCACACTGCTCTCTAAATTTGAATCTTACATGGGAAAACATTATTCATGAAATAATAAAAGAAGGAAGAATGAGAATTTGCTGGTGTGATGTACCAAGATGTCTGTTACGGTTTGCTAATGCTTCACTGAAGGATGGCCAATGGCGTCCGGGAAACCTCTGTTAGCTGGGAAGACACATGGCTGGCATCTGCTCTGGAGTTCTGGTTTCAAAATGGCTTTCTCCCGGGATGTTCCTCTCTCGACTGCAGCTCGACTTCAAAATGTCACTGTTATTGCTCTGAGGTCCTTCTGTCTGTGAATTCCTTTATAGGACAACTCCAGTGATCCAATTAATACCCATCCTGAATGAGTGGAACAACACCTCCATGGAAATTATCCAATCAAAAGCTTCACTAGCAGTTGATTGAGTCACATCTCCATGGAAACACTCAATCAAAGGATTCAAGGAGTCCAATCTAATCAATACTAATGCATCTACACCCACAAGATTGCATCAATGAACATGGCTTTTGGCAGGACATAACATATCCAAACTAGCACAACCCTCAAAAGGAAAAATGTCTGCTCTTGGTGCATTGCACATTGGTAAAACATCCTTTAACTTGAACATGAACATTCCATCTTCACAGCCACTCACTGGTATCCAAGATTGGCCAACAAATCTGATTCGTTTTTCAGGGTTTGATCTCTCAATCTTCTTGACACTCACTTTGAAACCAGAGGGCTTTCTGCCACATTAGTAGCATAGCACCCAAAATAAAGTGTGGATCTTCTCAGATTTGTTTTCATTTGCCTGTTCAATTTCATTTTATATTTTATCCTCAAAAAATTTATATTAGAAACAATCATGGTCTCCAGCTGGATTGTGTTGATAAGGAATTTCAGTAGCTGGGTTTTGCTGTTTTGTGTGGGCTTGAACTCTGGAGTTCTAGACTAGATTGCATGGCCTTGCCCAAGCCACTTCATTGTCTATGGTCTTCATTTGCTACATCTGTAAAATAAGATCAAGTCATTGATTTTCAAAGTCCTTAAGCAAAAGAATGGTATTTTAATAATGAGAGTTTTGTGTCTATAAGATCAAACTTTTACTGACCTTATCACATTTTCAGTTTTATTCTTTTGATCAGAGAACATAGTCAGTTTAATAAAAAATTATTTGGAATTTGCTAAGAGTTCACTTGGCCTTTATCTATCTATATTGTTAGGTGGAGACAAAGTTCATTAATGTGCCATCATCTTAGTGTATTTTTTTCTCAGTTTTATTGAGATATATTCACATACCATACATACAATCATCCATGGTGTACAATCAACTGTCCACAGTACCATCATATAGTTGTGAATTCATCACCCCAATCTATTTTTGAACATTTTCCTTATGCCAGAAAGAATAAGAATAAAAATAAACAATAAAAATAAAAAAAGAACACCCAAATCATCCCCCTATCCCACCTGATTTTTCATTTAGTTTTTGTCCCCATTTTCCTACTCATCCATCCATACACTGAATAAAGGGAGTGTGATCCACAAGGTTTTCACAATCACACTGTCACCCCTTGTAACCTACATTGTTATACAATTGTCTTCAAGAGTCAAGGCTACTGGGTTGAAGTTTGGTAGTTTCAGGTATTTACTTCTGGCTATTCTGGTAGGTGTGAGATGGTGTCTCATTGTGGTTTTGATTTGCATTTCCCTAACAGCCAGTGAAGTTGAGCATTTTTCATGTTTTTGAGCCATTTGTATTTCCTCTTCAGAAAAGTGCCTGTCCATGTCTTTTGCCTGTTTTTTAACTGGGTTGTTTGTCTTTCTGTTATTGAGTTGTAGGATTACTTTATATATTCAGGATGTTAAACCCTTATCTGATATGTGGTTTCTAAATATTGTCTCTCATTGTGTGGGCTGCCTTTTTACTTTTCTAACAAAGTCCTTTGATGTACAAAAGTGTTTGATTTTGAGGAGACCCCATTTGTCTATTTGTTCTTTGGTTGCTCGCACTTTGGGTGTAAGGTCTAGGAAACTATCTTTCACAAGATCTTTAAGATAGTGCCCTACATTTTCTTCTAAGAGTCATATGGTGTTAGCACTTATGTTTAGGTCTTTGATCCAGTTAGAGTTAATTTTTTATAAGGTGTGAAGTAGGAGTCCTCTTTCATTCTTTTGGAAATGGATATCCAGTTCTCCAAACACCATTTATTGAAGAGGCTACTCTGTCCCAGTTGATTTGGCTTGACTGCCTTATCAAAGATCAATTGTCCATATATGTGAAGAGTCTATTTCTGAACACACAGTTAGATTCCATTCATCAGTATCTCTGTCCTTATACCAGTACCTTGTTGTTTTGAGCACTGTAGCTTTTTAATATGCTTCAAAGCCAGGTAGTGTGAGACCTCCCACTTTGTTCCTCTTTCTCAAGATATTTTTGGCTATTTGGGACACCTAGCCCTTCCTAATAAATTTGGTTATTGGTTTTTCTGTTTCCAAAAAGTAAGTTGTTGGGATTTTAATTGGTATTGCATTGAATCTATAAATCAGTTTAGGTACAGTTGGTGTCTTAATTATATTTAGTCTTCCAATCCATGAACATGGTATGTTCTTCAATTTTTTTAGGTCCTGTTCAATTTCTTTTAGCAGTGTCTTGTAATTTTCTTTGTATAGGTCTTTTGCGGTCTTTGTTAAGTTTATTCCTAAATACTTGATTCATTTGGTTGCTATTGTAAATGGAATCTTTTTTTTTAATTTCTTCCTCTTGTTGCACATTACTTGTATATAAGAACACTACAGATTTTTGCATGTTGATCTTGTAGCCTGCCACTTTGCTGTATTCATTGATTAGCTCTAATAGCTTTGCTGCAGATTTTTCTGGATTTTCTACATATAGAATCATGTCATCTGCAATCAGTGAAAGTTTTACTTCTTCCTCTCCAATTTGGATGCCTTTTATTTCTTTTTCTTGCCTGATTGCTCTAGCCAGAACTTTCAGCACAATGTTGAATAACAATTGTGACTGTAGGCATCCCTGTCTTGTTTCAGATCTTAGAGGGAAAACTTTCAGTCTCTCGCCATTGAGTACAATGTTAGCTGTGGGTTTTTCATATATTGCCTTTATCATATTGAGAAAATTCCTTTCTATTCCCATCCTTTGAAGTGTTCTCATCAAGAAAGGGTGTTGAATTTTGTCAGATGCCTTTTCTGCATTGATCAAGATGATCATATGATTCTTTTGCTTTGATTGATTGATGTGGTGTATTACATTAATTGATTTTCTTATGTTGAACCAGCCTTGCATACCTGGAATAAACCCCACTTGGTTGTGGTGTATAATTCTTTTATTGTGCTGCTGGATTCAATTTGCGAGTATTTTGTTGAGGATTTTTGCATCTATATTCATTAAAGAGATTGGTCTATAATTTTCTTTTTTGTAGTATCTTTGTCTGATTTTGGTAATAGGGTGATGTTGGCTTCATAGAATGAGTTGGGTAGTTTTCCCTCCTGTTCAATTTTTTTGAAGATTTTGAGCAGGATTGGTATTAATTATTTTTTGAATGCTTGGTAGAATTCACATGTGAAGCCATCTGGTCCTGGGCTTTTCTTTTTTGGGAGTTTTTTTGTTTTGTTTTGTTTTGTTTTGTTTTGAAATAAATTCAAACTTACAGGAACAGTTGCAAAAACAATACAAACCCCATACACAGAATTCTAGCATACCCCAACCCCCCTCCACTGATACCCAGATCCACCAACTTTAACATCCTGTCACTCCACCATTTCTTTCTTTCACTCCCTCTCTCCCTCCCTATCTATCATCCATCATCTATTGCTCTGTCTTCTGAACATATGAGAGCAACTTGCACACATCCTTGAACAAACAATATAATTCACATATACATTTTTTTAGGGGAGCTTTTTGATGACTGACTCAAGCTCTTTGTCGTGATTGGTTTGTTGAGGTCATCTATTTCTTCTCAGGTCAATGTTGGTTATTTATGCTTTTCTAGGAAGTTGTCCATTTTGTGTAAGTTGTCCAGTTTATTTGTGTATAGTTGCTCATAGTATCTTCTCATTATCTCCTTTATTTCTGCAGGGTTGGTAGTTATGTTTCCTTTCCCATTTCTGATTGCATTTATTTGCATCTGGTCTCTCTCTCTCTCTCTCTCTCTCTCTCTCTCTTTTGTTACCCTAGCTGGGGGTCCATCAATTTTGTCGATTTCCTTGAAGAACCAGCTTCTGGTTTTGTTGATTCTATTGTTTTCCTGTTCTCAGTTTCACTTATTTCTGCTCTGATCTTCGTTATTTCTTTCCTTCTGCTTGCTTTGGGGTTTATTTGCTGTTCTTTCTCTAGTTCTTCCAGGTGGACAGTTAATTCCTCAATTTTTGCTTTCTCTTCTCTTTTAATACAGGCTTTTAAGGCAATAAATTTCCCTCTCAGCACCACCTTTGCTGCATCTCATAAGTTTTGATATGCTGTGTTTTCATTGTCATTTGCCTCAAGGTAGTTACTAATTTATCTTGTAATTTCTTCCTTGACCCACTGGTTTTCTAAGAGTGTGTTGTTTAGTCTCCATACATTTGTGAATTTTACAATCTTCTGCCTGTTGTTTATTTCTAACTTCATCCCATTATGATTTGAGATAGCATTTTTTTATAATATTTTAAAATTTGTTGAGACTTGCTTTGTGACCCAGCATGTGGTCTATCCTAGAAAATGTTCCATGAGCACTTGAGAAAAACATATATCCTGCTGTTGTGGGGTGTAGTGTTCTGAAAATGTCTGTCAAGTCTAGTCCATTTATCATACAATTCAACATCTCCATTTCCTTGTTGATCCTCTGTCTAGATGTTCCATCCATTGATGAGAGTGGTGTATTAAAGTCTCCAACTATTACCCTGAAGTTATCTATTTTTCCTTTCAGTGTTCTCAGTGTTTGCCTCATGAATTTTGGGTCACTCTGGCTTGGTGCATAAATATTTATGATTGCTATGTTTTCTTCATGAATTGACCATTTTATTAAAATATAGTGTCCTTCTTTGTCTCTTTTAATTGTTTTACTTTTGAAGTCTACTTTGTCTGATATTAATATAGCTACTCCTGCTTTTTTCTGGTTGCTGTTTGCATAAACGTCTTTTTCCAACCTTTCACTTTCAGCCTATTTTTGTCCTTGTGTCTAAGGTGAGTTTCTTGTAGACAGCATATAGATGGGTCCTGTTTTTTAATCCATTGTATCAGTCTGTGTCATTTTATTAGGGAGTTTAATCCATTAGCATTTAGTGTTATTACTGTAAGAGCAGTAGTTTCTTCTATCATTTTGTCTTTTGGCTTTTATATGTCATGTCTTAACTTTTCTTCTCTCTTTTTACCCTTCCTGATAATCTTCATTTCTACACTCTTCTTTAAACCTCTTCCTCTTGTCTTTTCCTATCAGCCTGTAGCACTCTCTTTAGTATTTCTTGTAGCACCGGTCTCTTATTCACAAACTCTGTCAGTGTCTGTTTGTCTGGAAATATTTTAATCTGTCCCTCATTTATGAAGAACAGTTTTGCTGGATATAGAATTCAAGGTTGGCACTTCTTCTCTTTCAGTATCTTAAATATAGCATACCACTGTCTTCTCACCTCTATGGTTTCTGCAGAGAAATCTGTACATAGTCTTATCGAGCTTCCCTTGTATGGAATGGATTGCTTTTCCCTTGCTGCTTTCAGAATTCCCTCTTTGTCTTTGACATTGGAAATCTGATCAGTAAGTGCCTTGGAGTATATCTACTGGGGTCTATTCTGTTTGGGGTGTGATGTACTTCTTGAATCTCTAATTTTCTGTCTTTCATAAGAGTTGGGAAATTGTCAGTGATTATTTCTTCTATTATTCTTTCTGCCCCTTTTCCCCTCTCTTCTCCCTCTGGGATGCCCATAACATATATATTTGTGTGTTTCATGTTGTCACTCAGCTCCCTAAGACCCTGCTCATATTTTTTCATTCTTTTCACCATCTGTTCTTTCATGTGTGTGAATTCAGATGTCTGGTCTTCCAATTCACTGAACCTGTCTTCTGCCTGTTTAATCTATTGTTGTATCCCTCTATTGTCTTTTTCATCTCCTCCATTATGCCCTTCATTCCCATAAGTTCTGCCATTTGCTTTTTCAAGTTTATGAATTCTTCTTTATGGGCATCCAGTGTCCTCCTTATATCATTTATCTCTTTTGCTATGTCTTCCCTCAGTTCAGTGACTTGATTTTTTAATTGATTTGGCTTTGTTTGAACATCTCCAATTAGTTCTTCCTTCAGTTCATTGAATAGGCTTAGCAATAATTGCTTCAATTCCTGTGTCTCAGTTGAACTATTAGTTTGTTCCTTGGCTGGTCCATATTTTCATGTTTCATGTTTCATCTTTTCATGGTCATGTTTACATGTTTCATTTATGGCTCATTATCTTAAGCTGTCTAGGCATCTGACTTTCTTGATTAGTTTTTCCTGGAGCTTGTTTTCACTCTTTTACCTAGGATTTTCTTGTTGGTTGGCTTTGTTCTCTAACCCTTGGTGTTCAGTTCAGCCTATTCTAGACCTTTAACTTAGATTCTGTTTAGTTGATCAGAGTTTTTCACCTCTTGTTTTTCTGTTTCTTGCCCTGCCTCTATATAGCCTTCTTTTGTGATAGTCTCCTCAGATATGGTCAACCCCAGTCAGGTTTTCCCAGTCCAGAGAGGCCCAGGTCTCAGGAGGAGGGTCTGGAGTTTCCTTGAGAATGAGACCATCCTGTGAGGCCTTTAGAGTCTATGCCTCTCCTATGCTATCCAGCAGGTGGCGTTTGCCAGCCCACAGTTACGCCACCAGTGTAAGGAGGTGTGGAACCTTTAGTTCTCCTGGTGACCCTGACCCTGTTGGGAGTGTGGCTGACTGAAGCTGGTTTCTGAATTCCAGCCCTTGGGGTCTGAGTTCCCAGAAGGAGAACTGCCACTGAAGCTTGGCCATGCCCCCTTTTCTTGGAAAGTTATGCTATTTAGAGAATTTTCTCCACCACTAGACTTCTTGCTTTGTCTCTCAGAGCTATCTTAGCTCTGCTCTTGCCTGGGCCCAAATTGCAAGTCTTTGAGGCTTTCTATAATGGGCTTCTTAGAATAATTGTTTTAGAAAAAGAGAAAAAGATAAAAAAAAAAAAAGAAAGAAAAGCAAAAGAAAGAAAAAGAAAAAGAAAAAGAAAATGAAAAAGAAAAAGAAAAAGAAAATGAAAAAGAAAAAGAAAAAGAAAAAGAAAAAGAAAAAGAAAAAGAAAAAGAAAAAGAAAAAGAAGGGCCCAATATGAACTCTTTACAGTCCTTGCAGATCTAATGGGCTATTGAAATGCTAAGAGACAAGGAGTTGAGGGCCATTAAGGAACAATCAAGAAAGCAGAGAAACCAGCTCCTAGCCCTCTGGATTTGTATATGTGCCTGATTCTGTTTGAGCCTTGCCCTTCTCTGTATTATGTTCAACCAAATTCCAAAAGTCTCTGTTTTTATTTTTGGTTTTTTATTTTATTTTATTTTATTTTATTTTATTTTTGCTAGCCTTATCTTCTTTTTTTTGCTAGCCCTATCTTCTCTCTGCTGGGCTGATTGCTCCCAGATTCTCCAGTGTCTGGTCTCAGTCTATCTATGTTTGGAGTTTTTGATCAGCAGTCTGAGTTTTCAATCAGAGCTGCAACTGTAGTTCTCCCTCCTGGCTCCCAGCACCAATGGCCCGTCCTCCCATGGGACTGTGTCTGGCAGGGAGGGGCGCAGGTCCCCTGGCCATGAGAACTTACAGATTTCGCTGATCTCAGCTGTTCCACGCATTTGTGAGTACTCTGTGAAGTATTCCCAAAACCAAATTGGTCTGCAGTGTCCAGTGCACACAGTTCACGGCTTTCTACCATCTGCCCTGGAGGAGGAACTGAAACCCACTTTGGTGTATTTTTAAGTTTATTACTATGAAACATTCTCTTCTCTCCCTTATAAAACTTTTAGCCCTACCTAAAGTTTAGTTATGGTTTCTGTGTCCCGGCATATCTTTTTCCTTTTTATTTTGAGTGAAATATTTATTTTTTAGTAGCATATTGCTGTCTCTCTTTTTTCTTAATTTTTTTGTTTATCGACTGTTTTGGTTTGGTAAAGCTGACAAAATGCAATAATGCTGATTTGAATCTATTTTATACCCCATAGAAGACTATGTTCTTTCAATCCACCCTTGTGGGGGCAGACCTGTTGTGGATGGGATCTTGTGATCATTAGGTTGTTTCCATGGAGATGTGACCCACCCAATTGTAGTCAGGACTCTTTGATTAGACTGTTTCCATGGAGATGTGACCCTGCCCATTTAAGGTGGGTCTTAATTAGTTTACTGGAATCCTTAAGAGAGCTCAGGGAGAGAGAGAGAGCTCAGAGCTGACACAGACCCAGATGTTTGGAGATGCAGATAGAGCAACATTTTGGAGACAGCCTTTGAAACCAGAACCAGTAGAGAAGCTAAGAGATGAAATCAGAATTTGCCACAGAGAAGCTAAGAGAGGATCCCCAGACACTTACAGAGAAATGCCCTGGGAGAAAGAAGCAAAGAAGCTTAGGAGCTGAGACAGAAGCCCAGAGACATTTTGGAGAAGGCGACAGAAACCAGAAGCTAACCCAGGGAGAGGCCAAGCAGATTCCGGCCATGTACCTTCCCATGTGACAGAGAAGTCCCAGATGCCATCGGCCTTTCTTCAATGAAGGTATACTCTTGTTGATGCCTTAGTTTGGACACTTTTATGGCCTTAGAACTATAAATGTGTAACTTAATAAATCCCCTTTATAAAAGCCAGTCCATTTCTTATATATTGCATTTCCGCAGCTTTAGCAAATAGGTGCGGTTGCAGTTGACTCGTCTGGGGGGGGGGGGGTGGCGGCCGGTTGCTAAATCCTAGGCTCTCAGGACTGCTCGGAGGGTACCGGCGGCGGGGGCTCTTTCCCGGAGGTGAGGGCGAGGCGGGGGACTTGGCCAGGTCCCCGGCGGTGGCGTGCAAAGTATGGAGGGCGGCGAAAAAGGAACAGGCGGGACACGTTTCTTTTAGGGTGAAGAAGCCAAGAGAGTTTATTAGGGGAGAGTACAAGCTTATATCGGGCAGTTTAGAGGGCGGGGTAGCTGTAGAGGTTAAAGGCTTGGATTGGTTCTGAGAGGGCGCGGAGGTTGTTTGAAAAGGGGCGGGAGTTGCTCCGGTAACGGGGAGTGGGCGGGCAAGGTAAAGGGGGCGGTTTTTTTCCGGCAAGCTTCCCCTGACGGTTGTACTTTGGGGTGAGGAAATGGGGCCTGCATTCGGCTCCACTTTCTCAGGCCCGGGGGGCCGTGGAGGGCGCTACCACCCATGCCCCACTACCTTTCCTAGGGGCTGATCAGTTCCCCTGGCCCAGGCCCGCCAAGTTGAAGCACGTAATCAGTATCCCGCAAATAGGAACAGCAATATACCAGAAATGGGTTGGCTTTTACAATGGGGATTTATTAACTTACAATCTCCAGTTCTTAGGTGTCAACAGGACAATACCTGGACTCTGAAGACAGACTGCCAGCATCTGGGTTCCTCCGTCACACGGCAAGGCATATGGGGATGTCTGCTGGTCATTTTCTCCCAGGTTTCATTGCTTTCAGCTTCTGGCTTCAGTGGCTCCCTCTCTCAGTTTCTCTGGTGTTCTTCTCTGTGAGCTTCTCTTAATTTTATCTCTTAGATTCTCTGTGGGTTTTAACCTCTTATAAAGGACTCCAGCAGGAGGATTAATACCTACCTTGAATTAGGTGGGTCACATCTCAGTTGAAATAACCTAATCAAAAGGTCCCACCCACTATAGGTCTGCACCCAAAAGAATGGATTGAGAGAGCATAGCCTTTTCTGGGGTATATGAGAGCTTCAAACTACTGCACCCACTTCTCTTTAATTTTATTCTTCCTTTCCTGATTATATTAAAAAGATAAAATTTTCTTCCTATTTTCTCTTTTATAGTTTGAAAGTTACACATTCTATTTCTATTTTGGTGGTTTCTTTAAATTGTTAATAAATATTGTTATTATTTAATTTTTCTAGCAACATGTAAGGTTGATTGATATCTACAACCTCCATCTATTCAAGGCACAAAATTTAGTTATTCTCTCTACTCTAACTCCCATCACTTGGTTAACAGCATTGCAATTTTAATTCCAGATTGTTATAGAAAAACATATATGCATATATATTATATATTTCTCATGTCTAATCTGGAAACTAATATGTTATTATATTTACTCACCTTTGCTTGTTACCTGTCATTACTGCCTTCTAAATTATTTGAAATACATGCTCTAATAAATCCTTAGAAATATTTTTGGATGGTGTTTTTCTAAGTTCTTTTATGTCTGTAATATAGTTACTTCTCTCTCACAGTCAAACTATAATTTAGTTGGATATAGAATTCTTATTCTTAATTTATTTTCCTTGGGCACTTTGAAGATATTAATCCATTTCCTTTCTTCATTCTAATAATGCTGAGAGCAAATTTGATCTTTATATTCTCATATTTTCACTAAGATATGTCTAGATTTTCTCATTCTCCCACTCCATTGTCTACATGGGAATTGGCAAACAATTCTGAGGATTATTATTTTTCTTTAACTTTTGGTGTTCTGAACTAAATGCTTCATCAAGTATTGTCTCCCTTTCATTCTTTCTTTTCTCTACTTCAGGATCTCATACTACATTTCTATTCATTTTTAATTCTGTTGTAACAAATTACTCCTAAGTCAGTGGCTTAAACAATATACATTTTAAACTTTACCGTTTCTTTGGGTTAAAGTCTGCCATGGGTCTCACCAAACTAAAATTAAGGTAAAATTAAGGAAAAATCCATTTCCTTGCTTTAATCAACTTTTTGAGGACTCCCATATTCCTTTGCCAGTGGCCCCTTTTCCTCTCTCTTAAAAGCCGGCAACGGTGGGTCTAGGACTTCTCAGGTAGTCTCTCTCCAACTCTTCTTCCATCGTTACGTCTCTCTCTAACCTCAGCCAGGAATGGTTCCTCCCTTTTAAGGATTCATGTGATTAGATGAGACCCCCACAGATAATCCAGGATAATTTCCCCATTTTAAGATCCATACCCTTCATCACATTCGCAAAGTCCCTTATAAAATAACACATTCATAGATTCCAGGGATTGCAGTGTGGACATTTTTTTTTGGGGGGGGGGGGGGAGGCGGTGGGCATTTTTATGCCTACCACACTTCTGTATCCATATTCTATTTTAGTAGCCTCTCATTTATAATTTCCATCTCCCTACCTCTTTCTGATGATGTGGAAGGTTTGATTTTCCAGGAAGCAGATGCTGTGTTAGAATTAGAAATGCAAATAATTTACTCAGGAGTAAATACCTATAAAAGCAAAAAGGAGTGGCACAGCTGGTTATGGGAAGCTGTCAGATTACTATGCTTACCTGACAGTCACTGTCAGCCCAAAAGGGAACCCCAGAGCAAAGACTGCTCATAAAAGGGCCCCATGTCACCACTGCCTTGCTCAGTCATTGGCTGGGGGCTGTCCAGAGAACAGCATGACCTTGATTCAAAAGCTGGGGTGAGCCCTCATGAAGCTAACAGCTGACCACAGCCCCTGCAGCTGGACAGGAAGTGTAATCTTGAAGCGTCACTGAATGGTGCATTTCATGTGGCAGAGATACATTTGGGGAGACTTTTACAGCTTAATCTTTCAGAACATCAATTTCTCTTTAACTTGGTCTATTCTACTCTTCTGTCTATCTTCTATCACTTCTGTGGTTACTATTATTATCTCCATTATGTAACCATTTCCATTGCATTTCTAATATCTGCTGCTCTTTCTTTTATACAACCTCTTGGCAATCTTCATGGGTGCTCCATATTACTAATTCTCTAAGAATATTAATAATGCTTATTATAAACTTTCTGCTTTTCCTAACAGCTCTGTTTTTCTCTGAATATGCTGTCTTCTTTCATTGGCCTTGTTCTCACATATCTTGTAATTCTTGACCAGAAGCTAGTGTCTGTAGTTGAGTTTAGCTCCAAGACTATCAGCTGACTGTGCTTGAGGATTCTAAGGTGAAAGCTTCTATTGAGGTTTTTCCCTTGCTGTTTCCAATGAGATTAAGGAATGGACAGGATGTAGCAGCAGGAGAAAGGCCTCTCCCACATATTTCTCCAGGATTGCTGTCCACATAGGTAACGTCTTATCTTCCACCTAGAAATGGTCCTCTGACCACAGTTGTCCTACAGACCTAGAGTGGGGATGGTTCCCAGAGTGTGGCCATCCCCCAACCTCTGTAAACCTCCTCCTGCCTGCATATGCTTGGTGTCCACAGCGAAGGTTAGGAAATGTTGGTGCTGTTGCTCCTTTGCCTGCTAGGGAGCTATATAGTTACCAACAAGTTTCTGCAGTTGCTGCTTCCTTTGATCAAATCCCATCTCCTTTCTCATACCTTCTTCCCAGCCTCTAGTCTGAACATGCCTCTGTATTTGCTCAATTAGAAACATATTTCTGACATTTCATGTGTTATATATAGGTCACAGTAATAACAGCATGACATTCCAATGCCATGTTGATTAGAAGTCCCACCTAAATGAAATTTCACTTTTTTCTCCAATATGAACATGGAACTGCTCTCGACGAAGTGAAAGATGGGGACCTGGAGTCCTTATCCCCAGTGGTTCCTTGGCAGGGCTCCATGGAATACAGTTTGAAAATCACCAGATTGCGTGACCTTCAGAGTCACTTTTACTCAAAGGTCTTATGGTTCCAGTCCAGGAGTCTGAAGCTTGAAGGGAAGAATTCAAGAATTGAATAGAATTCTCCCCTCTTCCCTTATATTCCACAAACATAGGCTATTAAAGGGCAGGAAAATCCCCTAGGCTGATTCCTTCCTCTGTTATGATATAAAGGCAGGGAGTGTTCCCTTCCCTTCCCTTTAACTCTTCAGAACCCTTCCTCTCCACCTGCCAAAGAACTTCTCTCCATTTTTCCATATTTAATCAATATTTCTCCCCCTTCCTTTCAATATTGACTATCTCCAGTACGGTAATTGGTTATAGATTGAGGGGGATGCAGAGGAAAGCAAGTTGTGAATATCAATTATATGCATAGTCCAGGTTGGGAAAACTGCCTTGGAAATGACTGGAAACTTGTGAGAAGCTTGGGCACATTTTTTCTCGTACTGACAAAAATTATTAAATCAAATCTTATTTGCTTCTCTTTTTTTTAAACTTTTTCACACATTTTAGTTTTGAAAGTCAGGTTCAAGAAAAGGGCTTTATAAAATATCAATTGAGTGGCTCTGTTAAATGTCGCTGGTTGAATTAAAAAAAAGTCCATATGGTGTTTGAGGGGAAAAAAAAAAATCTAAGAAACAATCTAGGAGGGGAAACTGTGAGTGCAATTAACATTACCCACCCTCCATGGGAGTTATATGAAGACAGGTTTCTTCCAGTTCTTCCAGATGTTCAATGAAACTCAGAGCATATGAAGGCAGAAATAAGTCTGGCCAAAGCAATCTCTATAAACATGCTGCTTGCCTCATTTTGCCACCTCTAAGCACCTAGTTTGGTTATAATAACTAAGGAGTGTTCTCCCAGGCAAGGCGTTGGCCTATAAAAGCAATTCCCAATATTTGTCCTACAGAACAGCTGGCTTATGAGATATGATGTGAAAAAAAAGCTCTGTAGTCAAATAAGTTTGGGAAATACTCCATGTCTAATCCTCCTTTGGAGGATTTCCCTTGCATACTATCATATTAACCTGTTTATATTAACCTTGGTTTCTCAAACCTATTAATTGTAGTTCCCTCTTTGTTACTGCTACTTGGCACTGGTAATGTGAGCTGGGGTGGGGGGAGGTAGACCATGGCGGTTAAGAGCATGGGCCATAGAGAAAGAAGAACCTGATTTCAAATCCTTGCCCCTCCACTACAGGTTATCTTCACTCAGTTTCCCTTTCCTTATCTATACAAGGGGAACAATAATAGTTACCTTGTGGGACTGGTATGTGTAAATACAATAATCCATCTAACAAACTTAGCTAGGTACCAGGCCTATACAGAAGGCTCAGAAAATAATAGCTAAATGAGTCAACAGTGATTATCACAATGATGTTAATAATAAAAATACAAACTCAACAACAAGACAGACCTGAAAGGCTAGGGAGATACAATCACACAGATGTTTCACTCTTCCCACAGTTGGTCCTGGAGAAATGGTCAGGTGAGAAAAGAGACCCAGGAAAATGAGTGATTCAGAATTGTAGGTACTCCTTACAGTCTCTTTCCATTATTGACCCTTCAGTGGCATCCTGGCTGCACCCAGTATCCCTTTCGCTGATGTCCTATGAGGCCTCCTATTTCCTTTCTGTTATTCACTTTTAAACCTGCTCTGACAAGGGATTTGCTTTCTCTAACCCCCATGTCCTTCTCGCCCCACTGTCTCTTTCTCAGTGATAAACTCTTTTTTTTTTTTTTCCAGTGATGAACTCTTAATGTCCTCAAGTACAACCACTTCTGTGTAGCTGAGGAGGCCCCAGTGGAGCCTGTGGAGAGACACATTTTTGTCATAAGTTAACCTCAGGTCAAATTTGAATTAAGAGTTTCCAGCAGCCAGATTTTAACAGAACAGCTGACCCTAGCAGGAGGTGGTAGGTTTGAATTTTCCTTTTAATTTCTGTTCCTTTCTATTAGATTAGGTAAAAAGCAAAGCAAACCAAAAAAACAAAAATTTCATGTTCATTTGGCAGCTGGTTTTATAACTCCAGCACGAGTACTCAGGGTTTTAATTCTAAATCAATTAACCATGGTTTGGAATTCGAGGAAACGTCCATGGCATATAGTGTTTGAGTTGATAAGCTTTGTTGTCAGAGGCCGGCTCTGCTTATATCTGAATAATTTACTTAGCTTCCAGAGACCTCATTCTCCTTATCTGTGAAATGAAAAACAAACAAACAAACAAAAAAAACATGTAAACAAAAATGTTAACTAACTCTTAAGATTATTTTTAAGATTAAATGAAATAAAAAGGATATATGCAATTCTGTTGGTTTAAGAGTTGTTAGGTTTCAGGATATTATGAAATTTGACAGATGTTAATGATTTCCCATGAGTTAGATTACCATCCTGAATGGGAATTTTGCTAACCATTGAGTTTTTCCATCCATTTATTAATGTAACCTCTGTCCACTAAAGAGGTTGAAGACTTGGATCAGAAACAGAGGTGTGATGTTCTCATGTTAGACCAAAAGACTGCTCATATATTCTGTAAGACAGACGTTCATCTAACAGGAGGTGGGCATGTGTTTGAGGAATAGTTACACAGTATTTGAAGACTGTTTGGTTAAAAATATGATTTAGGGCAGACTATACACAGGAAGTAGTGCTTGCTCTTGTCTAGGTCTCCTGGCCTGAAGCACATGGGACAAATGGAGACAGAATAACAGGGCTTCGTTCATATTTCACAGATAAAGGAGTCAAGGCCTGCCCACCAATTTTCTCTTCAGCTGTGCCTGAGCTGCTATTTCTCCAGTCCCATAAGTACTTGGCATCAAACGACTATTTTAATTATTACTTTTATCTACCTGCTCTCTGGTTTTTAGTTAATTTGTTTCTTTATACATAACTGAAAGTGATAATACTATCCATAAGTTATTTACAATTATACAGTAATGTGTTACAAAATAAATGATCTAGAAAGCAACAAAAGTACATTGTGAATGTATATAAAACTGTGCAGTGTTTATAGGGTACACTTTTTGTATGATTATTAGCTCTTCTACTGGCTTTTTTTTTTCATAGTGTTTTATTATTTACCATGGTTTGCATTCTTTTATGTCTTTAAATATACTTACTTTATAGTTTAGATCATAGGGTTCTATTAATTGAGGTTGTAGCATATCTGAATCTGCTGTGTGTGGCATTCGTTCTGTCTTGCTCATGGTGACTTGTTTTGGGATTTGAGATTGTGAACTCCTCTTCCTGTGCAGCCTGAGATGAGGGTATATCCCACTAAAGAGGAACTGTGATGGAATTTTCCAGGTGCCCAGAGGGGCCACAAACCTGGGATATTTGTATGTTAGTAGCAAAGCTTGTGGCTTTACAAACCATAGAGATAATTTAAATTCAAACCCTAAACCCCAGAATGGAACAGGATTATGATTTTAATTTCACAGACTCTTGGAAGCTTTTTTATTTTTTCACCCAGAGACCAAAGAGAGATGGACAAGTTTTCTTGAGGTCTCCCTATGCTGATGGGTGGTTTTATATACTCCCTTCTTTCCATGAGAGAGTAACACTCCAATGGCTCTCAGAATCAATTCTCATCTTCAACCTCTGGTGAGCCCAAGGTCATACCTCCAATCTCGGCATGTGTGTGAAGCTCCTTCATCGTTAGTTTAAGGGCCAGCTTCACCCTCAGCTCCATTGTCAGCTTATGCATTGCTACTCTCCTCTACAGCTCCGCTTTTATTCCTGAGACCTGGAGATGTTCCTTTTGTTGCTGTAAGATTGGCTATGCGTTTAAAAGAAAATTTTCTTCATTTTGTTGCAGGGTTTATTGCAGGAGAGTTTTTTGGCTTGTCTAGTCTACCATGGTGCCCTAACTCAGCTTCAAGCGGTGGTGTTTCAGCCTGGAGTTATTCCAGGGGCAGCAGTGCTGAAAGAGGTACCCAATCTGTCAATTCTCGGTCCTTCCCCCACGTCAGCAGAGCTTCTTTCTCTGTTTTAGACACTGAGCTTCTGAATAAGAATTGGTTTAACATGAGGTTTCAGTGATTTAAAATAAAAATTTAAAATCTCTGCATTAAACTTTATAACACAGAACATCAAAGTGTGTTGAAGAACAAGGATCTCACTGTCAGGTAGCATGAGCATCTCACTGAATCCAAATTGCTATAATCATTCTATGAACAAGTGTTCCTGGAACAAAAATCACCTCCCAGCTTGAGATGCAGTTGAGACAGACAGATTCTCCTAAGGAGGGAACTGCTCCGGAAAAATGTTGAGCAAGGCCAGAGAGCCATTAATTCTTGTGGACCAGGAAAAGTTCTTCATTAATGCGAGCAGCAGTGGGGACCTTATGTCTGAAAAGAATCAATAATGCATTATGTTACTTAGGCTGCAAAAAGTGTTGCCTATGCTCTTTTTTTGTTATTAAAGAAGTTGTGGGTTTACAGAAAAATCATGCATAAAATACAGGGTTCCCATATACCATGCTATTATTAACACCTTGCTTTGATGTGATAAATGTGTTACAACTGATGAAAAGCACATTTTTATAATTGTACTATTAACTATAGTTTATGGTTTAACTTAGGGTTCACTGTTTGTGTTTTGTAGTTCCACGGATTTTTTTTTTTTTTTACTTTTTATTCTAGTAACATATACACAATCTAAAATTTCCCTTTTTACCACTTTTAAATATATAATTCATTGCTGTCGATTATGTTCACAATGTTGTGTTACCAACACCACCACCCATTATCAAAACTTTTCCATCATCTTAAATAGAAACTGTATATTTTGCATCTTGACTCCCTATTCCCTACCCACACTCCATCCCCAGGTAACCTATATTCTAGATTCTGACTCTGGGTTTTCTTATTCTAATGATTTCATATCAGTGAGATGACTATGTCCTCTTAAAGAATCTGTTCTAGTGACTTACACCAGGGAAGCAGGAACTCCTTCAGTTCCCAAGAGGTTCCCAATAAGGTAGAATATTTGCTGTAGGTCCTGTCCTAGATGAAGCAGATGGGGTGAAAGAGAAACAAACAAACAAAAGAAAACATAAGGAATTGAGGAAGTTTGGTAAAGTAAAAGACGAAGGCGAAAGCAGGAAGAAGGAACAGATGGCTGTAGAAGAGAGAACAAAAGGAGACACCAGTACAGGCAAAATCTTTAGAGGTTAAATGTGAGATGCTGCATGTCTCAGGGCCAGAGACTTCTTAGAATCAGTGAACCCACCTACAGCAATTAACATACACATATAAATACGTCCATGGCTGACAATTCTGACCGCTATGTGTCCTGCCTCCCTCCCATCACATTCCCTCCTGCTGTCTGTCTGTGGTTACACCAGATTGGCCTTCACTCTGTCCCTGGGCCAAGCCAAGCCCCTTCTGACACTGGGCCATTGGACATGCTATTGCTTCTGCTGCAGCACTTCTCCCCTTAAATTTCAGGCGTTCGCTTAAATGCTCCCTCCACAGGGATGCCGTCCCTACTCTCCAATAAACAGCTCCACCTAAAACTAAATTAAACTCCCCGTTGATGTGCTTTCTTAGCACTCTGGGATTTCCCTTTTACTATGTACCACAACTGTAATGACATAACTATTCTGGCCAGCTTTAAAAATATATCTCTTTCTCCTTACTAGAACACGTGTTCCATGAAGGCAGGGAGAGTCCGGTCTCAGTGCCTAGGAGAGTTCCTGGAGTACAATAAATATTTCTTAGCAGAATGAATGAGAAGATGTAACAGTGGAAAATAAATTCAAAACTAAATTAAATGCAATTAATCTTGTAATAAAGTACTTTCCGTATCTTGAAATAAAGTACTGTAGATTCCCCCAAAAGATCAACAAAAAATCCGTTAATCAAGAAAAGCTAAGTTTATTAGATCTACTGCAGGAAGGGGGAAAGAGTGTTAGTAGTATCTCAAAATGGGAATATACAAGGTTTTAGGCCTAGGATGAGTCATTTTAAGGACTGTCTTGCAAGAAGGGTGCTAGTTGGGACTAAAAGTAAATACCTTGAGGAAGAAGTCAGAGGGAAAGGAAACTTGCCTTTTGAGAACCTAGTACGTGGTGTCACAGCTTTGGAGTGATGGGCATGCTGAAGTGAGGGTCTTAAAGCAATTCGTGATAAGTGAAGTGTTAGTTGTGATAATAAGTAAGATGTTTAATTGGATCACAGTCTTATCTTTCAGGAGCAGGTACTTCCTAGAGCAAACAGCTCAGTTATTTTTGTTCTGAAAAATGTTCAGCAAGGAAAGAGGTCAGTGTACTTCATCCTAGAGTTGTTTCGCCCAGATAGAAGAAAGTACCTGTTTCCAGTACTGTTGTACGCAGGGACAGGGAATTATTTTGGTTGAGTTCTCAGTCCTCCTGTTTGGTCAGACCTTAGCCTGAGCTTAAGAATAGACCATGATTACGGAGACATGATCAATCCGGATCTGAACCACTGTTTGATTGTTGGGTTCTCATGAGGAGTTTTTTATAGTAGTCGTTGTGAACTCAAAATCGTCAGATTTTCTTGTTCTTTTCTGCTGGAAGACTATTTGTGGGATCATTTGATAGGGCTTCATTTGAGCACTGCAACAAAAACGCTAAGAGAAGGATTATCATGAGATTGTGTAGTCCATTTTTAAGCCATGAACAAAAGTCCCAAATTAAACCAAAGGAACTAATTCCCATTCTCAATCTGAAGACTACACAGAACCACTTATTAAAGTATCTGATTTCATGATTTCTTTCTTTATGGTAAGTCCAGGAATATTATTTGCTCCCAAAATTCTAGCTCCAAAAATAAAACTACAATATTTCCAGGATTTTTTCTTTATATTGCCTGATTGTTCATGTTTAAATTCAGCCCTATAAACCTCGAGAATTTTCCCTAGAAGTAAATACCCTTGAGGAAGAAGTCAAAGAGAAAGGAAACTTGACTTTTGAGAACCTAGTATGTGGTGTCACAGCAACCCTGCTTGGTCTGATAATAAAAATCAAGATTCAGTGAGGGGAGGCAGTTTTCCAGAAATGGGATAAGCAATGAATATTCTGTGCTGGATATAAATCTAAGTCCCTCTGACTCTGGAGATTACATATGCCCCACTGTACCATATTCTCTTTCTTTGAAATATGGCACCCTAAGCAGTTACCTGTTAACACCATACGTTATTTTATAGCACTATAGTTATAATCATATCACTCTTATTTGACATTTAAACTACTTTAAAGGATAAATATGGGCTTGTGTTTTTCTAGGAGGTAATGGAAAACCACAAACATTGTTCTAAGAGGGAACTTATTGGGTCAGTTTTGCTCTTAAGAGGATTGCTGGTGGCAGTGTGTGGGATGCTAGTAAACAAGGATGGAGTCAAAGAAGCCCCTGTTTATAACCATAGAAAATTAAAGACAAACTTCTCCTTATAGATAAGAGTATCTGCATAGATTCACTGTTAGATGGGAAGGGCTGTTGTTTTCCAAAGTAGGTTGCATAATTTAGGCCAAGATAATCACCAGTGATGCATACAGCAGAGATTAATTTGAAAATTTAATATCAAAAGATTGGAAGACCTGCTTATAAAGCCACAGCTTCTAAATTATATTGAGGCATTGGTTGGTAACAAATGTTCAGGAGCCTCAATGTGCAGAAGAATATTAAAAGATACCACATGTTCTCTAATTAAAATCAGAGCAAAATGGAGTAATGATTGCAGATATGATATTAGCAAGGGGTGGGGGAATGACTGGAGAGCAATGCCAGGAAGCCAACAGGGGCTGGAAACTGTGGCCTCCATGGGGAGAGACTTTTTTCCAAATTGCAGCAAAATCCCTGGAAATTAGCAAGATCCAGAGTGAAAGCTAATGTTAGTTGCTGGCATTACGGGAAATGAAAATACTGTTCCATCACACATGATTTGAAAAAAGGTTTGGTCTGTTTGTTCAGTGCAAAGTGACAACCAGGAGCAATTAAACACTGAGCCTAAGCTTGCAAGTGACTTACACACAACAGTAGCAATTGGGCATTTGTAAGCATTTGATGCTGTAGGAATTTTTGTTTGGTTGATAGTATTGTTTTATTTTTTATTGTTGCTTTTTTTTGTTTTGTGATTTATTTATTTTTTATTTTTTTGGAGGGGAAGGTTAAGAGGATAAAACCAGCAAAATGGGAAAAGAGTCCACTCATTCCCAAGAGGACAGTATAGGGGTTATTCAAGAAGACTGGCACACCTTGCACATGTAAGTTAGCGTAAAAATGTGTCAGGGCAGTGGAGTCTGGAATGAAGTTGGGGTGTAAGCTTTTGTGAGAGTTTCTTTGCAAATTGGTGATAGCTGATTGGAATTAGCATGAACTAGAAGATAACTTTGACTTGGGGTGGGTTAGTTCTGGGCTGACACAAGACCCTTCATTAATAAACATTAGGGGCTGTCTTTAGTTATCATAAGACTTTGAAGTCAAGAAACTGGATAAATGGGTACAAGGGAAGGTTAGCCACAAGGTTTTTGCAAACACAAGGGCACAAGATAAAGTCTATACAATCATTATCGGAGATCAAGGCAGCTGGATTACAATTCAGGTTTCAGGTATTTCCTTCTATCTATGATTCAGTAATCAAAATCAGTCCTTAAATCCAAACTTCTCAGTTACAAAAGCAAGGCCATAATGCATGAGAAAAGATAATTTGTTACTCACAGGTCTCAGAGTGAGAGCGACGCCATGAGGGGTCGACAGGAAGTGTGATCAGCTCAGGTGGCTCACCCAGCAGATGGGGAGCACACAAGCAGAGCAAGAGGGACCTGAGGGCTTATGTCTCTACTGTGGTCCAGGGATGGAGATTAGTAAATTTCCTGCAGGAGTCAAGGATTGCTTAGCTTAAAGCAGAAGCATCCAAAAAGGGGAAGGGACTGGGGTCCCAAGAGCAGTGGGGATGGTCAGCTTATCATTTGGCACCAGCTGTGGGTTTTGGGTGAGGTGAGTGTTGTGGGCATAGATGCGGGTTTGGGCTTTGGGTGAGTTTATGCCCCAAGGCTGGAGAGTTGCTTATTAACAAGGCCAAAGAGCAACGTTAAGGCAAGTGGCTTAGCCAAAATAAGATGGGTGCTGATGCAGCACACGCAAATTTTGCTAGTTACAAAATCACCTCTGACAGTTTTCTACCATTCCTGCGAGGCTTAGCGTGTTTATATTTTTTAGGAATCTTTTCATCTATATATCTTGCTTTCCCAGAGAGACTGGGAACTTCCTTGAGATTTAAGCTTTATGAATTTTTGTCTCTTTTTCTAACACAAGTGGCCTAAGCATCCACCTGCTTTAATGTCTCAAAGTACCACCTTCAAAACATCTCCTGGGTGGTTCTGAAGATCCCTCAGGGTGTGGTCCAAGGACCAGAGCTCTTTGCCTCTAGCCACCACACCATGTCACCACACTGCAGCTATGTCCTAGTGAGATTAACCTGCCACTGGGTGCAGCTCCCCTTTTCTGGCAGCCCCAACACTACCTCTGCTCTGGCCCAACAGGCAGAGTCTTGCTCTCTAGCTCCCAGTATCCTTTGTCTCGAAATTCCCATAATTGGACACAGCCTTTCCGTTAATTTTCTACAGTAGCACAGATTAGGCTGTAATGTAATTGGATATTTGTCCAAAAAGATAAGACATATAGAAGTCAGTAACTGCAGAGAATAATTTGCAAGTGCAGCCTGGACCCAGCGCCGTTCCACAGTCCTGGCTTTCTGACTTGTTCCCAGCAAGCCTCCGCATGGCCAGGAAAACTCATCTCCCACCACTAGAAGTAATGCAGCTTTTTAATGCAGCTTGGAAGCTTAGATCCAGAGAAAGAAAGAGGATATTCTCCTCACTGCAGTCAGAGCTGCAAACCCTGAATCCCAACTCTTTGAAAGTGGAAATAGCCAGTCCCTTCTGGAAAAGTCTTGCCTCTCCCCAAAAGAAATGGTCTGGCTCTATGGCCCTAATGATATGATTATACAGTAGCTGGACATCAGAGCAGTTCCCCAAATCTATCATTCAGTCTTAAAAGTTACTTTTGTTTTGTTTTGTTTTTTTAATTAATATCCTTGGCCTAGTCCTTTTTCTCAGTTTCACTTTACCCAGGCTTCAAAAACCCTGGGGTTCAATTTCACCCACAGTCACCTTATTACAGTGTAAAAATGGATTGAGAGCTTTTTAGTAAATAAATGCTGACTAATGAATGCATTTTTATTGGACCTTTTAGTCTCCATCAGTAGGTCGCTGCATCTTGGGAAACAGATTTTAACAGCTAAAACAACTCCAGAAAGGCCAGCTCTCTCCTAGGCAACTAAGGCTCTCTCTTTAAATTTAAGCAGCCCCCATCAAATCAAAGTACTTTTGCAGCAGATAGATGAAAGTCTTTGAGCCTATCTGGCCACACAAGGGCCAGCCCTTCCCCTACTCTGCTTCTCACCTGAATAATTCTCTGCTTTGCATCTGCTGACATTTTTACCCACTGACTCGCAGGAAAGCCCTGCCTTGAGCAGAGATCGCTGGTTTGAGCAAGCACAGTTTGTTCCCAGTGCTAATTTGTTAAGATGGGCCCATCTATCTGTCTGTGTGCCACAGACGCTGGGTGGCAAAAAGCAATAAAAGAAAACCACTCTCTGACAGCCCTCCCGGAAGCATAATGCCAGCGTGAGCAGAGGTGATCGTCTCGTAATGTCACTGTTATTTCCAACGGCCCAGATGGATCTGCCGACTGTAGCCAGACAAAACGGGGGGTGCGTACTGTTAACACAGTCCAGTGTTTTGTAAGGGGTGGCCTTGAGCTGGGCTTTCTCAGTAGCTTTACTGCCTATTGATTGGCATATTAACTGCCATCAGATGCCCCTTCTCCCATTGCAGTTGTCACTGGTGTATTTATTTAATAAGGCTCAACTTGGACGGTGACCACCAGTGCACTGGGGTGGGAACTGGGTGAGAATTGTGAAGATCTTCTCCAGTCCCAGGGCTGCCACTAAATTGCAATATGACCTTGGACAAACTGCTTCTCCTCTCTGGGCCTCGAGTCCCTCATCTATGTCTCAGACCTGACCCAAGAGGAGTCGGTGATTCCGTGATTCTTATTTCAAGACTTCCAGCTCCCATGGGCTGCCGCATGAATTGCTTGAGAAGGCCCCCAAAATAGCAGCAAAATAATTGCAATGTATATTTTAATAGTGCCAGCTGTAGCAACAGAGCCACCCCCTCCCCGGGCTTCCTCTTTAGGGGTGATATGCCAGAATGAGAAACAAAATTACTGTGTCTGTTCAGCAAATTCCTTCTGACAAAATCTTTAAGCATTGACAAGAGTAATATACTGAAAATTAGTTTAGAAGTGTTTCAAGTTTCAAAAATCAATCAAAATCAAATTAGGTTCTGAAGACACTGTCAGTCGAGTTTTAGGAAAAAATAAAGATTTGCTCCAGCAACTCGGGAAAGTGGCTTTGACCCTGAAAGAGGTGACTGTTCACAAAGTGAGTCCTTCCTTACATCTACATTTTAGTCCCTTGTCAAGGACTTGACTGAGTATGACCTTGTTCTTTTATCCAGATGTTTGTAAAAACTTACCAGCTGACCTACATTCTAATCTTATTTCTCTCCTGGCTAACTCCCACCCATCAAACTCTTCCCGAAACTGAAGGAGAAATAAAATTTAAAAACTTGAAAAAAAAAAAATGAGTCATCCCCTAGGATGGTAAAAAGTCCTGGAGATGAGAAGAGAAAGGAATTAAGAGCCGGGATCTCTCTTAACTTGGTCTCACTGCCAAGTACAAAAGGCTGGATGATGGAAAGGAACCATATTCAGGACATGGGAATGCAAGCCTCAGTGAGATATGATGAACAGGATTTTCAGCTCATGCTTCATTCCTTCTCCACCTACATAACTCCGATCTCAGTCTTTCCTGGCCTGGAAGACGACAGTGATCCCTTTGACATTGTGTTCAAATTACAGAGGCTCAGGACCTACTCAAAATGACTCATCTCACCCACCTTGATTGTCTTTCCCCCTTTCCTAATGGTGCCTGGGAGTTCTCAGAAGGCTTGTCCACAAGCCAGGCTGATAGCCACAGTCACCATGAAGAGGCCCCTGTGTCCTTGTTCTCCTGCTTGTCAGTATCTGTTATCCGTGAAGCCGCCGTTGCTGACATGCCACTTGGCAGCCACCAACCTGGGCCACAGGTCTTATTGGCTAATGTTTCCAAAGACTTATCCTCTGGGTAGAGCTGAGAGAATGGCCTTTCCCTATTCAGTGCAAACTGGGTCCCCAAACATCTCCATACCAACAGTCCGCTCAATTCCTGGCAATAGCCCTCTAACCATCAAGGCTCAGACCCAGTCAAAGGCTGACTGTGTCCGTGTGTGTGTTTGTGTGTGTGTATTGAGGGATTAGAGTTGACGCTCTGCCTGGCCATGCCCTCACCATTTTCAACTGAGCTCCCAGCTTACCTTTGGATACATTAAGATGGGATTTCTCTCCAATATAAATGTGTGTGGTTGAAATTTGCTGTGTTTCATAATGAAGTCCTTTCTGTTGATAACTTGGAATAAAACAACAGTCATCCCTGGAGAAAAAAAAACTTTTGAGAAGAAAAATCAAAGAAATGCTGGGCATTTTGAAATAATAGATGTCCAAGTTTCAAAGTCCCAAATGTCTTAGGGATCTTAGAATCAAGTTTCAGTCAAGTTCCTCTATTATATATGACATTTCTATGATCACTTCTTTATGGCCAAGTCATAACCATCAGAGCAATCAATCAGAGCAATCCAATCAGAGCAATCCCCTCTGCCTGCTTTCTACACTGCCCTAAAGGTATACACTGCATACAAACATACTGCACACAGGAGAGCTGCATTGTCAAGTTATCTCCATCTACAGACCCATAATTTCAAACCATCATATATCTCCCTTTCCTCTGGATATTTTACATTTATGATTATTGCTTTGATTTTTCACCTTGCTAGCAACTTCCCTTAAGTTCTCTTGTGAGTCCTCAGTTTGGGCTCTTATCCCAATTCTTATAATTGTTAGCACATAGCCCCCTCAAAACACAGAAGATGCTAGTCCTCATCCTTCCCAGTCCAATCCCAGCTACTCAGGATAGATATGCATGCTTTATCTTTGGTGTTTTCACTCCCTGCATAGCTAGCTCTCTTTTTGACAAAAATCTTAAGAGCCAAATGCTCCTTCTGGATTTGAGGTGATTCCTGCCTTCAGCAAAGCCTGGGACCAGAAATATATTGGGTTTATGGATGCTGACCCTGCACCAGTGACTTAGTAGCTGGGAGTTCCTACAGGGAAGACTCAAGAATTTGGCACACAGTGTTTACTCAATGTTCTTGATTAAAGTAATGGATGATGGAAAGAAGGAAGGAAAGGAAGGAAGGAAGGAAGGAAGGAAGGAAGGAAGGAAGGAAGGAAAGAAGGAAGGAAGGAAGGAAGGAAGGGTAGAAAATTGAATGACAGAATTAGTATATATTTTCTGGCAATAATAATAACTATAATGTTATGCTAAAAGATATTTCCCATTTAAAAATACATTTTTTTCCCGTTTATAAAGGACCATGTAGGTATTTGGAAAATTCAAAGCATATAGATAAAACTAAAAGGTACAACTAATACACCATCCAAAAACTACTGTTAAAATATTGTATTTTTGTGGGCTTGTACTTGCTAATGCCCTTAGGAATTCCTCCATTTACAGGGGGAATTTGAATGCCCGCTATACCCCAAGTGAAATAGACTTTCTCTCCCAGGTACTTAATTGTATTTTTTAAAGCAGGTAATCCTTTGCCCCAAGTTCTTCTGCCTGCAGGGCCAGTTCCGGGGCCAGTGAGCCTAGACTAGTTTCCTGGCTTAGCAAGCTGCTGCCTGATAAATTGTCACCGACATAAATGCACTTCAGTGTGTACATAAGAGTTACTCTGCTCCTTCCAGAAAAGGATCAGGGACCCACAGTGGGACTGCAGCCTGGGTCCACACCACGCAGGGGCACCACTAGCTTCGCCTCCTATTTTTAGAGCTGCTTTTTCTTGATTCAATACTTGCCCAGTTACTGCAACCCTTTAATGGTTTTCTGAGTTCTGAGGAAGAAGGGTTTGCCAATTTTTGCTAGCTATTCAAAGATTTTGTGAGGGAATGGCATCTTGGAACCTCTTACACCATTGTCTTGGTTGATCCTGGGTCTTAAATTAATGTTTTTAGTTTTCTTCTTTAACACGGTTTTTAATGGCTGCACAGCATTCTATTTTATTAATATATTCATGTATATTTAAGCAATTTCCTATTCTCTTACATTTAAGTTGTTTGATTTTTTAGATAATAAATAACTTTGTTTGGCTAACCTTACATATTTGCATGCTTCTATGATTATCCTTCTAGAAAATACTGGCTCAAGATGTATATATCCCTTATAATATGCCCACACAACATACATAGACCATGTAAGTGAGAGCCAATTATTTCAGGGCATTCTCACTTTAGAGTACTTCTTGAGGGTAATAAAAAAAGAATGCATCTATTTTAATAGCTTTTCATAAATCAATTACTTCAGGATCCAGTTGTATGGAGTATGATCACAGTTTTACTGAAATTAAAAACCTGGGTGTCCTTCTCTCCTGGTATCCGATGAATCATTAATTCCTGTGCATATTACTTTTATAATCTTTTCTAAACCCTCCTTCTTCTCCAACCCACCTGGCGCTGTTTTTGTTCAGGTTGCCATGTTTGCTCTCCTGAGTTATCTTAATTGCTTCTTGTTTGGGCTCATTGCCTCTAATAGCTCCTTTTAATCTAATGTTTCCCAAAGTGTTTTTCATGGAACACTGGTCACATGAGATACACAATTGAAAGAACTTCCATGATAAATAAAATTGTGAAAAATCACCTATTCTTTCTCTTCTTGGAGATGCAGCAAGCACATCAATGTATAAGATGTCTGGGAAGTCCTACAGTTAAAACAATCAAAACAAACAAAATCAATAATGAACCTCTTGATTAGCTTGGTTGAAGCTAAAATTTAGTAACTGTAACTCTTTCTTTCAACCAATACTTATTGCCTGATTATAATGTGTGATGGCCTTGTATGTGAGTGGGTGTGTGTGTGAGTATACTGGTATATGCGTGTGTGTAACACTTTTTAATAACCAATTGAACTTGTATCTTTAGAATACATTTTGGAGAATACTTTGTATTGCATCCTTCACATGTCTACTGAAGAAATTTTCCTAAAAAAAACTAGAGTTAATTACATATACTTTTAAACAGTTCTCCCATCCTCATAGTATAAATTCCAACCCCCTACTTGGTACTCAAGACCCTTCACAGTTTGGCTTAATCATAATTTTCCAGTCTCATCTCTCATTGCTCTCCTGCATCACCAGAAAAACCTAGTGGTACCAAGGAATTCTTTCTTATCTGAATGTGCCTTAGCTTTTCATCTTTTCAGGCCATGACCTCTTCTGTTTCTTCTGTTGGCCTTTGGTGGTGATATTTAATCTACCTTCCATAGCAAATATTGCAATCTAGCAAAACTGTATCTACCTTCTCCACTGGTTACTCCTTTTTGATCCTTCCAATTCCAACTAAAATGGCCTATTTGTGAAGCATTATTTAATACCCCAGGCAAAAATGCTCATTCTGCTTTAACAGCTTCCAAGGCAGCAGGCCAGCAGCCATCACCCTGATTTTATTGATAAGGAAACTGAGGCTTGAAAAGGGAAAATTATTTACTAAAATTATAGGTTAAGCAGAGATAATAATTATGGGTTCTTTCCACACTCTATGATAGTTTCTAGATTCTAAGCACATTTCAGGGAGATCAGAAGTCAGAGACCAGTGACAGGGTAAAGGGACTTCCTAGAAACAATCCGAAAGGAGATGAAGGCTTATTTCAGACACAAGAGGTCTTAACTAAATCCCGAGTTTGTTTACGGGCAGTCAGAACTATGCCTGGCACATTCAGTTCAGATTTTCAGGGATTTAGGTTTTGGCTGGCAAAGGAAGTTGTATAAAACCTAGAAATGGGGAGGAAAAAATATGAGAGAAAGCCAGATAATCAGAAGCTATTAAACTCCTAAATATTGTTGGCTTGAGTTTCACTTTGTAGAGAGACGTTAGTCTCAGTTCACTTTTTAGAAACTGTTGACAATTTGGGTCATAAAATTAGTTGTTTGAGTTCTGATATGTGAGGGACCTTGAAGACAACGTGTTAAGTGTAATAAGTAAGACACAAAAGGAATGAAATAGAATAAGCAGGCTCATAGAGCTAAAACCTAGACTATTGATTATCAGATGATGGGGGGGGGGTAGGGAATAGAAAGTAAAGGCTTAAAATGTACCGAGTTTCTACTTGGCAGGACAAAAAAGTTTTGGTAATGGTTAGTGGTGACAGTAGCACAAAATTGTGATCATGATTAGCAGCACTGAATTACATATCTGAATTTGGTTAAAAGGGGGGAAATTATAGGTTGTATATATGTTACTAGAATTAAAAAAAAAAACAAAAACAAAAAAAAAACATGGAATTGCACAACACAGAGTGAACCCTGAAAAAAAAACACCAAAAAAAAAAAACTGCTAATTGACTCATTTAAAGCCAAAAGTTAAAATTTCCAAGCTCTGACAAGCTATGAGAGTCCAAGATGAGCATGATAAATGCTGTTATCAACAGCAAAAATTTTATTGACATAGTAAATGGAATGATTTTGCGTTCATCTGCTTGTTTACTAGGCTTCAGATCATTACAGCCGTTTTAGAGATTGGAAGACTAAAGCTCAGACATATTCAATGGCTCACTAAAGGTCATAGAAACAGTTGAACCCATACATTCCAACTCCTAATGAGACTAAGAGAGAGTGCTCTCCAACATGAATGATTTGTTGAGATCATGAGTCAGCAGCTGTTGATCAGTTTTCAGGACTGCCAAGGTATTAGGGAAGCAGAGGCAGCCATGAGCCAAGGGAGGGGCTGGGGTAGTAAGAGAGCAGTTAGCCCAACTGGTAGGTCAGATTAAGGCCCTATGGACCAGACCCCTGGGCAGAGGTCAGAGACAAGAGTCTGCCCCCATGGCTTGCTCTCCATCCTATTTCCAGCTCTTGTGTCTTGTATTCTCCTTATCAGAAATGAGGGCATTTCCTGAGTTATCAGCACAATTGTCTAATTTCTTTCAGCACTTGGTGCTGAGATAGATTTGGCTAGAACATACTGGAAAGGGTTTGATGTAAGACTTGAATATATTATTAACCATGGGTAGTAGGGAAATTAAAAGAAAAAAAATGCCAATGCATATTCTCCATATTAAGTGCAAAGGAAGTTACATGTGTTCATTCTTTTTTTTTTTTTTTTTAGCAGGATGCCCCAAAGAGCTGACTGAATAAATATGGAACATTCGACGAATTTGCATGTCATCCTTGCACAGAAGCCATGCTAATATTTTCTGTATCATTCCAATTTTAGTATATGTGCTGCCAAAATAAGCACTGTGTTCGTCATCTTAATCACAGATTTTACAAACACGTATGGAAAGCTTACTCTGGGTCAAGTACTGTGGGAAGCTCTCAGGTATATGAAAAAGACAAAGTTCTCTGCATTTAAGGAGTTCATAATCTGGCAAACAGTGTGGCAAGGTAGATTTTAATTTATTTGGATGATTCCTAGGATTCTTCAATAAAGCAATGAAAGTGATGGGTAGGAAACGTATCTGCACACACACAGACACAGATTTCCACTGAAGGGAAATCTATTAGAATCTATCCAGACACCCCTGAATACCAAGCACTATCTTCCTAGAAATCCCTACACCTCAGGTTAAAATGTTCTGGAATAGAGTAACATTAGCGTGAATAAATGTTTCTTGTGCTCCTACCACATTCAAGGCAATGGAAAAAAAAAAGGATTATGCTGGATTAACTGTCAACTCACACCGCTAATCACTTCTTTCTAAGTTTTCCTTTGCATTGTGGAGAAGCCAAGATACAATTCCCAGAATCCCCTTGACCAGTATTAGGTTAGAGTTTGACAGTAGGAGGCACTAGATTTAGAAGGCAGAAGGGAAAGAGAAGTTATTATTATGAGGGGTAGTTGCAGCCAGATATGTTGGGAAGACATGAGTGTTACAGTGGCTTCCTGGCAAGCCCTTAAGAATCACAGACTATCGGTACTATGGACTGTGGACTGGGACAGTAAGCAGGGAGCTTCCCAGAGATTCTTGTGAATTGCAGTAGCATTCTGGATACTGCATGAGAAAGGCTGAGGTCTCCTGAACTTTGCTCCCTCCACTTCCACTGGTTACATAACCCTTTAATTTTCATTGACTGAATCCTGGCTGCACAACCAGTAAGGCATGAGCTTTATTCTCTGTTCTCTAGGGTGCAAACTTTTTTTCTGTGGAGAGCCATATAGTAAATATTTTTGGCTTGGCAGGGCACACTATCACTGTTGCAACTACTCAAATCTGCAGCTGTGGCATGAAAGCAGTCATAGACAGTATGTAAATGAAAGACCATGAATGTATTCAATAAAACTTTATACACAAAAAGAGGCAGCAGATCAGATTTGGCTCACAGGTCAGTTTGCTGACCTCTGCTTTAGAGATTTGAGTTCCTTACATTCTGCAATTCATGGCTCATAGTCATCACTGATCAATGCAAGGACCTCACTTGATTTTTTTTGTATTTAGATTGTCCCTATATGCCTTTTCCTCTCTTTTTCCCCCTCCATATAAATCTCCATTTTAATATGTTCAATGTATATTTTTCCTTTGTGTGTGTTTTTTTCAAAATGTGTATTGTTTTCTAGTATATATTTAACTTTAAATGGAATTAAATTTTAGTTCATGTTCTGTTTCTTCCTTTATGCAGTATTGTATACTTAAAAGTCTTTCCCACTGCAATGTGTCTATCTGGTCCACTGTTTTAACTGATAAATAACATGCCATGGTACTAGTGGTAAATGTTAATGATATTGACCAATATCAAGTTCTTGCTCTCTGACTCATCAAATGAAGCATTGCTGCCCAGGAGAGTTTGCCCACACACTTACTGGACTCTGCATGAGTGAAAAATAAACTTCTATTGGTGTTCATTTATTACCATAGCATTACCTAGCCTATCCTAGTATATTGCTTCTAAGTACTGATAAATACTCCATGGTGTACACCCAAAACATTACACTAATCTACTGCCCCTGTAATAGATTCCCATTTTGCTTAGGCAGCATAGCACAGTGATTAAAAACCAGTTTCTGGGACCCAAGTGCCTCTGTCTTATCCTGGTGCCATCACTTATGAAATATGTGACTTTGGGCAAGTTCTCTTCACTTTTGTGCCTTAGATTGCCCATCTAAAATACAGGAATAATGATAATGCATGCTTTCTAGGGCATCATGAAGATTAACATTTAAACAGTAATTAGCATTTAAGAAGTGCTGTCTATAAATAAAATAAACTTTGCCACCTAACATTTCAAATTTAGGATTTAATAACTAGGGCCTTTCCATTATAAATACTCCATGCTTGTAGGGGATGGGCAGGACACATATCATTGTCCCCAGTTTACAGATAAGGAAACCAAGAGTCAGGTGAAATGGGTTCTCTAAGAGCCTGCTGCTATGACAGAACACAATACAGACCTACTTCTCCCGACTCTGAAAGTAACTCCTCGGTTTCTTTGCTTCATAGCCATGGGGAATTTTTGGGAAAAGCCATCCAGCAGAACCCGTCCTGGTGTAATATCCAAGAGCTTCAAGTATAAGATATGCTGGATTCTAACCAGGATGTCGTAGAAGTGGGGAAGGTAAGGAGGTAGAGAATTAGAGAAAAGATGGGACTGTGTGAGGACAGAAACTGCCAGCGGGGTGAGAAAAGACATTTCCCCAATGATAGAGAGAAAAAGGTTAAAGGCATATCGATCTTGAGTGAGGAAACATTCTCCTGAATTTTCATCCTTTTTTTTTCAGATCATCTGACATCAAAAAAGGGTCTGTTACCAAACTCAGCTTTGGAGATGGCACAAAAGAAACAACTGATGAACAGCCATTTGCTGACATGGAGGGCACCAAAGTAGTTTTTGATGATGTGAGCCAAGCTGCAATGTAAAGGCGATGTGGAACCTGATAAAATATGTGTTGAGTGACAGGCTGGCAGCAGCCAAGGACATGCATTCTCTCAACAAATAATCCATTTCCTGACCTTCAGTGGATCTCACTTTCTTTTCAAAAGAAGCTGCAAAACACCCAGGTCAAACCCAGGGAAGGAGTAGCAGAGTATATTACAGTTCCCAAGGTGCTTCCCCAACAATTACATTGTAGGATTCTCAAAGTTACCCTGGGAGAGTAGGCTGGGCTCAGTTTACTGTCCTCATTTTACAGATGATGAAACTGGGGATGAAAAAAAAGACGAGGACACAAAGCCACAGAAGCAGTGGGAGAGGTAGAAGCAAATCCTGGCTTTCCCGTAACTGCCCGATTATCTTCACACTACAGCACATTATATCTGACCAAATTGACTTTTCATAAAACAGGGTTTATAGTGCCCCAGCCTGAATATATAAGAATGTGTCTATCAATCTAACTCAGATTATATATTTATGTATCTTCAGTTCCCATTCATCTTTAAAATCTATCACTTATGATCGATTCCCATTACCTATTAACATTTTTATAATTATCTGTATCAATGTAGCTATAAATTATCTAGAATACCTTCTGATTGGTAGCCTTTACACAGATGCTCTGACTGATATGATGTGTGTATGATTAATAACACCTTAGGGGAAAGCGTGTGGGTACTGAAAGCATCAGTGCATGGTAATTACCCTTGAGGATTTTGCATTCTGTTGCTAATTTACCTAACCTCACTGAAACTTATTTTTCTATCCTATCAAGTGGAGATAGAAATGCTCAGCTTGCAGGGCTGAAGAAAGATCTAAAGAGACAGTGGTTATAAGACACTGAGCTTAGTGCCTGGTGCAGAGTAAGCCCACAACATGTAATTGTTCTTTCCCACTTCCTTTAACCAGACATTGCTTTCCAGTCTCGCTTTTCTAGTGAGCCTGGGTGGTCTTAATTTCTCTTGTCTCTCAACCTCAGAGTCATACATCATGTGAGTTGATTATTTGGGCATTTGCCACATGGTTTCAAAGAGTATCCCTTTTAGGTAAGATGCCATGATTTGGCAGTTCAGCTCTAAACTTCTTGAGGGTGTAACTCCCCATTTACCATGTAGGAAGCCAAGAAGTCATTCTGAAACCTCTCTTCTGAATCATTTGAAGAACTTTGCACATGGCTTTGCTCATAATCAGTGTCGAGTGACTATTTGATAAATTGAATAGAGAAGGTGTTCCCAAGTATTACCTTTGAGTCTAGGAGAATCTGGAAATGTAGGCATACAGAAGTTGATTTTTGATATACATAGGAGAACTGGGAAGCAGAGTCCTCTGCAGTTTTGACAAACAACTTATGTGATTCATTCATTCCATAAATATGTATTTATTGAGAAATTCCTCTACATTAGGTATTGTAGTAGTTGCTGGACATAACAAAGGTGAATCAGACACATGCCTGCAGTCTGGACAATTAAAGAAACAATTCCATTCTAATGTGATAAGGGCTGTGATAGAGGAGTTCATGGGGAGCTATGGGAGTATGGAGAAAAAGAGGACACACTGGTGGGCATCTTAAATTTGTCTACCATTATCTTCTGGTAGTAGCAATCTATTTGGCTCTTCTTCTGGTAATAGCAATCTCTTACTTTGGAGAGCTAAATAGCTATCATTCCATGTAGTTTACCACGGTCAAGTGACCAGATCTGGCCAATTATGAACCCCACTCCTCTGGCCATAGCCATTGACCTAAAGTAGCCCAATTAGAGTCCTTCCCTGGAATTTTATAGGTAGAAGCTGATAGATCTTTCTTTTCTCTGGATGACTCAGCTCACTTAATATAAGCAAGGAGTGTTACTCTCTTTGCCTGTTCTGCTTTAACCATTGCATGGTAAAAGAAAATTAAATCAAACCATAGGGTGAAGCAGGTGAAGGAGTTGAAGAAAAAAAGGGGTTCTGGACATTTTTTAAGTACCTCTGAACCTTTGGATTTCCCAGTTACGTAAGCTAAATAACTCATTTGGATTCAAAGCTTGAATTTCTTATGCAGATGTTTTCATACAGCCATTTTATTACCTCAAATCTGCATATAATTTTATACCATTTTCAAAACCATTTCATACATATTATCATGAATAAATATCAACACAAAAATTGTGAGATCAGTTGGTATTGTATTATGATTCCACTTTGATGAGAAAACTGAAATCAGAGAAAGGGTTGATGTGGCTGAAGTTGGTCAAGTTAATTTTGGTTGGAGCCAAGAGAGAAATGAAACTTTCTGATTTTTAGGACAGGTTCTCACCACATTTATTCTGAGTTCTCATTATCAGACCAATATTGAAGTGTTCATTCCTGACACTAATTGGTCATGAGGATTATCACAATATCTTACTACTATATACCTAGCAAGGTAGAAGGGGTCCAGTCAATCCTTCAACATTGCTGACTATATGTGATGCACACACAAACACATATAAAATGCACATATATAAGTAGATATGTGTGTACATATGTTTGTGTTTGTGTATAATATCCATTACTCTCACCCAGAGTTTTAAGAAATATGTTTGGGAGTATTGACAGAAGTCCCCTGGATATGTTCCTATGTGAATACCATTTAACGATGTTTTTTTTTTTTTTTTTTTTTTTTTTTTTTTGGCAAAATGTGACTTGTCAGCCTTAAAATGAAACTGCTGATGCAATTCAATCACAATACATCAGTTCAACTTTAGGCATAGTGCTAGGTTTGAAATAAAAAAAAAAGCATGATTGGTTTTAGAACTTTATTTTAAAGGCTTAGTGAGTCATTTGTTCCTGGGCAATCTATTCCCTGAATTCCTGGGAATCCTTGGGATACCTGGTTAGCCATTGCCTGATCTTTCTTGGATGTTGAAGTGCTTTTAACTGACCTCAATTCTGGAAGGGAGCTAGCTGAAAAGCTTGTTAACAATCCATTTATCCTAATATTCTATCTTTGAATCTTTTATTAATTAGACTGTATGAATCTTATTATTTGGAGCCCTTCCAGACAAATTGAATCAGTCTTTTATAGTTTGTAAAATATACATCTGTTCATTAGGATTTTAGTATCATTATCTGTGTTACTACGGTTGTGGATACTGTTGTACAGAGGTGAGGGGGGTATTATGTTAGTGATGCTGTTAGTTGTGAAGCAAGGGTATGAGACAGAAGTATTCTTGGAAAGACTGATGTTTTTTTTCTGGTCAAAGTCTTGTCTATGGTTTAAGGTGCTGTTTTGTGACTCTTTTGAACCACCCACGTGATAACTTCTAATTAACTTTGAATATTAGAAAAAGTTTGTGTTTTGTCAATAATGGATATACTTACTTTTGCCAGGCTGAGATTGATGTGTTTTATACCACTGTCCTCAAATTTAAGGTCCAAATTTAATGCTGAACTACAATTTTATTTCCTAAACTTATTTTTTCAACTACTCCCTCGCAACCACCACTCACTGAATTGTTGTCCAAGCACTGTGCTGATTCCTGTCATCCATTAATTATCTTGTTTATCCCCCAATGGAAGTTTTAATTTTTTGGCTTTTTGCTTTAAAATTCAATCAAAATTATACATTCCCCTGGAATGAAGAATGATGAGAAAAACTTAGAATATGAAAACAGCAGTAGCACACCCCAATCTCTACTCCTGTTGCTTTACAGGAAACCACATTTCTTAAAATCAGTGTAAGCATTATTTTCCGGTATTTACACCATATTTCTAAAGATTATGTTCCTGATAATATTGATTGATTTATCAATTTTAGGTGTTATTTATTTTCTCTACAGTTACCTCATTTCATAATGCAAACAGAACTACAATAAAATTCTGATTTAAGTATAATAGCTGTGTTTTTATTATAGTATTTACATAAATAAGCATGGGATTTGCTTTTCCTTTCTTGAATATTTTGGGATGTACTTTTACTAGAGTTAATAATTGCCTCTCTTTACTCTTGCTGCCTTCATTACTTTCTATAGACCTAGCACACTTTTAATATTCCATACTACCTTCCTAACACACCATTATTTTTTTCACATTTCCTATCATTTTCAATAATCTATTTTTTATTTTTTTTTTCTGGAAATCCATGAGTGAAAGTCATCCTGGCTTCTTGCTCCATTTCTATTAGATTGTACCCTAAACTTGCTGTATAAAACAGTCCTTTAAGAACTTCCTTCCACCATAATTTTAAGCTTCCACTTCACTTTGAGTTGTTTCTCTGTTGGATAGCCTGTTTCACGGATCTCATGGTCCCCATCTTTAAGATGTAGTTTCTAAACCTTCTGGGAGCATATCCTCAATAGCTTACTAGTAAAATATATGGGGAATGGTATTTATAAATCTTTGTTTGACTAATGCTATCATTCTTTTATGTCCACTGTGCATATAATTCAGATTGAATTATATATTTAAAATATTTTCCCTCAAAATTTTGAAAACATTACTCCTTGCCTCCCAACATTTTGTATTGTTTATGAGAGGATTGACAAACTTCACTTCTGGTTGATTTTTATAGAAAATCCTCCCCCATGCAAATGGGAAACTTTTAGAGTCTTTTATTTACCATTGGTGAAAGTCAAATTATGAAAATTTATGATGTGGCTTATTGTTTTGTTTTGTTTTGCTTTGCTTTGTTTTGTTTTGTTTTTGTTCTGGCCACTTATTGGGCCACCTTTCTAACTGAAATGCATTTATCTTTCAGTTCAAAATTTTTCTTTATACATCTATTAATTTCTATTATTTGTATATTGTTTTTCCTATATTGATTCCTTAATGCTTTTGTCTTTTTTCTCTTGCTATATCCATTAGCTTCAATAAGGAGACAGAAACAACACAATAATTTTAACAGAGAAAGTTTAATATAAAGAATTATTAATTATAACAGGGTATTGTAGTAACAGGGAAATGGCTAGTAAATAGTAAAGAGAAATATAAAGCATATAAGAACAAGAACTACAGGTTGCAGCCACTACCCCTAGGGCTAGAGAAGTGGCCCTGTCCCCTGGGTGAGATCTAGGCCTCATTGGTGAGGACATGTTTATAGCTCACCAGACATCCAAGAAGTTCATTAAGGTGCTTCACCAGCAAGACTCACTAGAATCTTCCATCTGAAGTGCCAGGGGAAGTTCTTCACCAAGGAAGTGTCATGCCTAAGAACTCATTCCAAGACAAGAGGGCGATGGAGAAGTACCATGTTCCCCTGACAACCAGGCTTTGCTGGTTACCAGGCTTTATAGGAGGAGTGTGCCCCAGAAGATGTGTGCACTACAGGAGCCTGGAGAGAGGAGCACACCAGAACCTGGAAGAAACACAATCCCTTTATCTTCCAGTGTCACTCCAGTTTCTATTACTGACAAAGTGTTATCATATCAACTGGCAAAGGGGAAATATGTATAAGGCCCATTTTTATTATCACAAATAAGCAATGAAAACTACATTTGGAACTGAGAAACAATATATGGATAACTGGCATACATACTGTTTATCTTTTGTCTTTTTCTACACTTTGAATATCTTAAAATTTTATTGAATTTATTTCACTTATTATATATGTATATGTGTGTCTGTGCATGTCATTGTGTGTTCTGTGTGTATATATGCTTATATATAAATTTTTAAGATTTTTTCTTATTTTGTGCTATTACATTTTCATAATCTTTTTTCAATAGTTACAATATCTAAGCTTATATTACCAAACAGTGTCTGTTCTAAAGTTTTATTTTGTCCCGGCCTTCACTCTATTTTCTTCAGGTGTTTTCCTTTCCTGTTTGTTTATTTATTTAGGATTTTTTCTCTCATTTTGGAAGCTTTCCTGAAATGTCAGTTGATTTTTCACTGTCTTTTATTCTTCTGGGAATATAAAATTAACTTGAAGTTTGTGTACATGGGAAGGGCTTGTCACTAGGCTTTACCATCAGAGCAAAGGGATTGGAAGTCACTAATTTCATTTAATGAGCACATAACAGTATTGGAAGGTCTGTTTTCTAGAGTCATTCAATTTCCCACCACTCCCATGCCTTTGGTCTCTGTGTGCAACTGCTGTGTGGCTGATGAGAACTCAGGAGTGGAGTGAGGCTCACCTTCTTTGTATATAGATGTACAATCAATCCCCCAATTTTCACAGTCATCTGTTATATTGGTGGTCTTACTATTGACTTCTAAGACAAATGGATTCTGTCTCCTTCTGCAGGCACTTACTTTGTAGGTTGCTTCCTCTTGTTAAATACTCCATATTTAATTTCTAAAATTTGTTGAAGTTTCTCATGTGTTGTCCTTTTCTCTACCGTTCTCTTGATTCTTGTAGATTTATGATTTCTTATTCTTTTACTTTGACTTGAGAGATGCATTAGGATCATCAAAGATCCATGCATTCTCCTATTGTATTTCACTTTCTAATTTATAATTCTTGCTGAACAATCATTTATTAAAGCTGAAATTTTTCTTAGAAGTGATATGGTCACAAATAATAAATATTTTAGAAATTCATGTTGGGAAAATGATAGTGTGACAGAAGGAGAAAGAAAGAATAAGTGACTGGGAAAGAAATTGAGTGCATAAATGGAAAAAAAAAATGAAACAAGAAATAAATGACTATCACATCAATAGACAGTAGGATGCGGTGGAAAGGACATCGGACTGCCAGAATCTGAGTTCTGAGTTTGTGTCTCACTTGCCATGAAGCCCTGGACAAACTAGCTCCTCAGTTTGATCAGAATCTCTTTATCTACACAGTGGGTGAGGGAAGGTTAGGACTAGAAATATGAAGGATTCTTTCAGGACTTTTATGCATCTCTGCTCCTTATTTTTTTATTTTGTTTTGAATTAACAAATAAATACAAGGATAGGAAAAGCCTGGATTTCCCTATATCATTAGTTCTCAACTATTTGGGTACCATAGACTCCAATGAGAAGCTGAGTAATGTTATGTATGCAGTGTCTTCCTAAAACAGTGTACATCTGTGAATGTACAGTCTGTTGACCACTTCTGAGGGCTTTCAGGCATCCTGAAGCTCATGTGAGGATCCCAATAGGGGATGTTAACCTCAGAACCTTTAGTTCTCCTCCAAGGTGACCTCTCATCTTTCCTTCCAGACTGGACTACTGACGTGTTTTTCCTTGGAACTTTGAGGCTTCCAAGAACACAGCCAGAAAATTGCAGAGAAGATTATTTCCCTTGCATGCAAACCTTGTCATTCAGGTGAACCAATTTTCTCTTTGTAAATCAGGACATTTGCAAATGTTTCATTAGCTGTGGCCCAGATAGCTCTATAACAAATGCATTTGCTGTGTGGTGCAGATGATGTATCAGCACAAACAGCTCACTGGGCCTCCATTAATTATACTGGGAGTATGAGGGGACTATTTACAATGGAACTGCAGAAATTCCATTTGAGAGTGTGTTTCCAAGGGAAAGGAAAGTATTTCCATGTTGCAAGTTACCTATAAGCTTTATGACCCATTTCCTTTCAACCAACATTGATTCTTTCTTCCATTTATTCACCTAATATTTATTGTGTGCCTGGCAAGGATGTTAGCTGCTGGAAGTAAAATAATAAACAAAAGAGTTACAGCCCCTGCCCTCATGGAATGAACTTGTGAAACTGACTAATAATAAAATCATACAGAGAATATATAATTACTGTAAATATCAGGAGCCATGAGAGAAGATAAATGGGGGTGGGAGAGAAGAAAGAGCTAATCTAGTAAGTGAAATTAAGGGATTTTCCAAATGAGGTGACTTTAGAATGGGAAGTAAACTAGACGAAGAGTTGAGAGGGGGAGAGTAAGACTACCCTGGGCTGAGGCATGTGCACAATATTTGCCAAACAGAAATTCAGTGCAGCAGGAGGATGAAATGAGAGTTATTAATGAGGTGGAGAGGTGCAGGAGTCAACCTTACAGTGCCTGTAACTAGCTAAAATTTTGGATTTTTACTGCAAGGGCAATAATAACCCTACGGAGAATTGAAGGAATATAGAAATTCATCCGAAATGCATATTGGGAACTTCAGACTAAGAAATAATTGTGTTGAAAAAACTAGTTATTGAATGTTTCCCATGTATTCCATTAGACCAGGGATTAGCCAAGTTTTCTGTAAAAAGCCAGATAGTAAATATATTAGGCTTTGTAGGCTACACACGAGTCTATGTCACCTATCCTTGACATTTTTTTACAAACTTTAAAAATTTAAAATCACTTTTAGTTCAAGGATTATGCAAAAACAAGCCAAGGGCAGGATTTGGGCAACAGCCGTGCCTTGTTTGCCAGCACTGCACTTGACCATAAGCTCAATGAGGCCACAGGTGCCATTTCTCTCATTCTTTATAGACTCTCCAGTGCCCATGACTTCACCAGGCACACAGTAGGTGCTTAATATGCATTCATTAAATGCGTTAATGACCTGAACCAACTGTTTAAATAATCTCTATCTATTCATTACGACAACCAAGTGAGGTACGTGTTTGTTGACTTTGTCATTATTGTGGTATTGCTATTGTCACTCTTATTATTCATAAGCCACAGATAGGACAGCATGGTTTAGATCTGTCCAAGATCACATAGCTGATAAGTGACAGAGCCAGGATTTAAACAAGGTCAGGAAAAGTTCCAAGTCCAAGCTCTTCCTTCTGATAATTCTGTCCTGTTTGCAAACCACACATAAATAACCACATGCCATATAAGTAAACATCAAATAATGGCAGCACAACCTAAAGGTCTGAGAGAGATTGTGGTTCAAAATGGGAGATGGAGAACATATATCAACCTCCCCTTCCTCCTGAGATTTCTATAATAATAATAATAACTATTTAAGACAAGATTTCAACAAGAAAAGAAAAGAAGAAAAGAAAAAAGAAAAAAAAAGAAAAGAAAAGAAAAGAAAAAAGAAAAAGAACCAAGAGGGGAACATCATGGACAAGAAAGTTACTTCTTAGAATCAGATGACACTGTTGACTAATGATGCAGAGTGAGAATGCCTCAGCTCTGAGTGTGGATGGAGGGACTTGAGTTGAAGAGGAAATTGACCTGCCGAATAGGTTACAGGTATGAAACTCTTTCAAAATCTCCCACTGCCAGGTGGTCCTGCAGGTTCTGTGACTTTTTTGTCTATCAGGGAAGGAATATGTCCATCTCACCTTCTTGTTGCCACTCCAAATCTTCATTTTACTGGCACACCCTTCACTTGGATTGGGAAGTCTTGAGAATTCCCTCTTCCTTGCTTCATTGGAAAGGAAGGGAAGACAACTTCACAAGAAAAGTACATATTTCCGGAGGCCAGCAATGACTCAGGGGACTCTAATGACCCCTGCCCCTCTTTGCCTACCATAGTCCTTTTCTTAGGTAGACTGGAAAATGAAGAGGAGGGATACTGTCATCTATGGAAGTAGGGTTGCTTGCCACTTCTTGGAAAGACATAGGAAAGATTCACACCGCAAAGTCAGTGGTTCTTAGATCTCTCTTTAGAATATCGGTGACTTAGGATGTCTTATGTTCAACTTTGAGGTTTAGATGCAATTTTAAAACAACAGGAAAAAAAAGTTTTATGTAGCATTTTGCTATAGCAACATTCAGTTCAGTTTGGAAAAATAGCACAGATAATTCCAGGAGGGAATTTTCTGAGGGACATTATAAGATAGGATAGATTTGATAGACACTACAGTATAATTCCAAGCTTGGAGAAACTTGAAGATGTAATAAATGCAAGAAACAAAGAAAGATAATGGGAAACTTCTAGAAATAAAGGCACAAACCAAAAATAACAGTATGTTCCAAATCTGACTGAAATATTACAAGATTTTGATCATTCTTTTGGATTAGGAAGAAGGGTCTACATTTGTACTGGTGTTAAGAACATTCTCATTAGAGTAGTCTGATGGTGATCAATGACATTAGAACCAACATGAAGAAAGTAAACTATGGGCAGACTTTTTGGGTCTCCAGTAACTCATTTTCAAATTCAATTGTTAAAATCAACCTAGGAAAAAAATCACAGAAGAGTGCTGGGTCAGCACTTGACTTAGCCTCCTTGAAATTTGCTCCCTGCTGTGTCAATTAATCACCCTAGCACCAGTTCTGTTTACAAATTCCTAACTACTATGCTATATTGCATCCCATCGGTGAACTGAATGATATCCCTTAGTCCCTTGCTACTCAAAAGAGTGGTCCAAGGACCAGCAATGTGAGCTTCCTCTGGCACCTTGTTTGAAATGCAGAATCTTAGGTACTATGCCAGCCTATATCATCAGTATTTGCATCAAAAAATTCTTAGATGAACTGTGTATTCATTCAAATTAAAATCACTGCCTGACCCACTTTCCTTCCTTATCAAGGACCTTCCCCACCCTCCTCACCTGTGCTCTCTTTTCTGAGAGAGGCTTAGGGATGATGGTTTTGCAGCTTTGTTGGTGAATGGGTCCATGGGCTGTGCAGAGGAGATAGTGATCATGGAGAGGAACATGTAGCAGCTCTTGTCCAGCCACATCATCACTTCTTCCCAGAGCATCACCACATGCCTTCCTTTTCCAAAGCTGCCTTTTTACCTTTCCTTCCAGTAAGAGGAGGGTAAAAAAGAAATAAAAAGTAGAGATTATGAGATAGTCAAGAGCCTTCAGAGTTTGCTTCCAGAGTGTTGCACAGAAGGAAGAGCTAGGAGAATAACATTGCTCATGGGCAGGATGGTTTATTGGAATGTAAGAACACAGCAGCTGGAGAACTTCCTGGGGCCAGCTACTACATCTGGCAGAAGCTGAGCATCCAGCTGTTCTCACTGAGGTTCAAACCAACCCATTTTAGTTACCAAATATTATTTTATATTTGGGCGCATGGATTAAAACTATAATTAGCTGACATGCACACAATTTGTCAACAATTCCGTTTAAGCTCTTTACTAGGTACCTAGGCTTGGTACTGTAGACTCAAAGACTTGTAGTTCCAAGTCTTTGAGTCTTCTTAAAGTGTTCAAAGACTTTAGAGTTTACAAATAGCTGTCACATTCAGCATGCATTTTTGTTTCAGCAAGTATTTGGAGGCAAGCAAAAAAAAAAAAAGTATTAAAACAAACCACTATTGCTTTTTACAGTTCATTGTAAAATATGAAAATCTCAAAATATCATAGAACTAGAACAATTTGTAGTAGGACAGAATCAATTTCAAATTTTAGCTTCACCAGTTTATAGCAAGGAACCTACTTAACCTCTCTTAACTTCAGTCTCTTCAAATGGTGTATTAGCTTATTCAGGCTAGGCTGTACTGTGTAAAAAATGACCACCAAACTTCAAGATTAATTTCTTATACTGTATGTGCATATATAGCTATACATCTCCCTTGCATTGTCTTCACCTTGGAAGCCAAGCTGACAGAATAGCCCCATTTGGGGACCTTATGGGCTTAATGGCAAAGGAGGAACAAAAATGCCAAACCAGACCCAGAATCTTAAAGCTTCTATTCAGCAGTGACACCTGTCACTTCCACTCACTGAGTCCACCTCAATGAACAAAAGTATCATCCTCTCACAGAGAAGGGCACTGCAGAGAGAGAAACAGGATGTTCAGCAGAAGAGTAAAGCAATCAATCCTGGAAAGAATAATAGTAACCATCTCACAATGTTGTTTGAGAATTCAATTATTTAAGGCATGAGAAGCCCTTAACGCTTTGCACAGTTGCTGAAAAGCCACTTCATCTTTCTGAACTTCATTTTCCTTATCTATAGAATAGGGACAATAATGCCAGTATTTAATGAAATTGTGAAAGGAATGAGTGTGTGATACGTATTAGGCACTTCATGAAAGGCAACTAGGAACATAATATTGAATACTCTTCTTTTTGGCTCACACAAGTAAAAACTGACTAATCTGCACAGAAAACTCGGAGTTAGAGGTACTGGTGGAAATGACCATGAGTTACTTCGTTCTTCATTTCCTCTAGGTCTACATCCTTCCTTGCAATAGCTTGACAAGGAGCCTATTTTCCTTTAGAGGCAGAGGATGGAGGAGGGTGTGTGTTCGCATAGATAACAGGGGGTGAATTCAGGGGTTACTAATTGGTTTTCTGCTTACTTTTCATATTCATTCAGAATTCCAGCTAGAATGGGGTTCTTGCCACCACTCCCTATCTGCTGACAGCAGTCATCACTCTTGCAAAGTTACTTCCCCACTCAAATTATAAATCTAATCAGAAACTGATGTGGCTGCAAAATTGGGGAGGGACAAACATGTGGCCTATGGGGATATTTTGACATTGGATTTGCTAGCAAAGTAAAAGCCCATACAAGGAATTCTGAAAGTCCATCCCAGAGCCCCAGAGTCTGCCAGCTTCCACCCTCAACGGGGTCCATGTAGACGCTACTTATGGTCCTAGACTGATTCAGATAATCCAGAATATGATGCCCAATTGGGAAGTCCCTTAAAGTTTACAAAACACTTTTGTGTGGTGTAGGCAGAACAAAAGCCCGTATCTACTCATTCCACTACAACATTTTTCCTCCAGAACCTCATTAAGTTTTGGTGTGGAGGTAAGGTAATTTCTGGAGGCACAAAAGTGAGACGCCAGACTTTAGAAAGCAGTGGCTCCCCATAGTCAAACCCCAATTGCACTCTCTATTAGAAGAGGTTTTCCATTTTCTCCTCACCTTGATCACTGCAGTCACCTAGACTTACTATTTCCCGTCTCTTTCCCACAGCCATCATTATCCACAGAGCAGCCAGAGGAAACTTTGTAATGCAACTATGACCGACCATGCCACTCCATCCTTATATGCCTTCAAAAGATTCCCTTTAACAGGGCTAAGATGGCCCGCTTACCCTGTTACCCTCTCTAACTGCAAAACTCTACATTTCTCCCTTCGCACATTTGTCCTCAAGCCAGATTAAACTGCTTAAAACATCTGGATCAGCCCAACATTTTTCTTCTTCCACATTTTTCAAATATTTTAACCTGTGCCTCTACAGTCCTTCCTCTATTTCTTTTCATGTCCAAACATCACTCACCTGCCAAGACTCTGCCGTGGTGGCACCTGGAAGCTTCTCATGATGTCCTCCTTATCAAAGCAGATGCTATATTCTTACAGCCCCTGAGCCCCTCCAACCCAGCACTGGCCACTGCTCTAAAATTGCTTCTGTACAACCCCTCCCAGCCAACCCCCTGCACTCACACTAGACCTGAAGTTCTTTGCAGACAGGAACTTTTCTTATCCATCTTCAGCTCTTAGTGCAGCACAGGATAAACCTCACAGGGACCTCCCAGTAAATGTCTGGTGAATAAACAGATGAACAAATGAGGAGACCTGAAGCAGAAGTCACTTATTTTTCCAAATTCCCTATTAACCACCACAGTTACAAAAATTGGAAGACATATGAATTGCCTCCTCCTTTTCCTTTACCTTGTGGAGTAAGCATTGGAGAACCCTGGTAGTACTTTGCAGGAAGCTGGAGAGATGTTGAAGACAATGTTCATACCACTTAGTCTCTTTCACACATTCTCAGGGGTGGGGGTGGGGGACAATGCTGAGCGTCTGCCCTCTGAGAAATGATGTTCTGTTGTCACAGATTGTGACCTTCGCTAATCATGACATTTGGCACATGACCTCTCTTTCTGTGTGTTACATGAGGTGAGAATAATGCACTCTCAGACTGTTAGAGGATAATAAAACAAAACATAGACGTAGCAGCCAATGCTATGTAAGCACTTTGGCCTGATTCAAACACTCAGAATGAAGACGTATTTGAGACAAATGAGAAACCTGAATATGAATGAGCAATCAATGACATTAAGGACATATTGTTGATTTGTTAGGTATAATAATAGCATAGTGATGAGTACGTAGATAGAGCAGATAGATAGATAGATAGACAGATAGATAGATAGATAAAGTAGATATAAATGGATACAACAGGTGATTCATTTGCATATACAGATATATATCCTTATCCATCAGAGATGCATACTGAAATACTTACAGGTAAAATGACATGATATCCTGGATTTGTCTTTAAAAGTTCCAGATAATAAGTAGACTGTCACAAATATAAGATTGACAAAACAATGATAATTGTTGAAACTTAGAGATGGGTACATGGTGGTTCATTATGTTAATCTCTCTAAAATAATTTCTATAATGAAATGGAAGACATAGTACCTCCTCAGAGTTAGGGGAATTTAATAATTGTAAAATGTGTAGAAAAGAGCTTCCCATATAGTAAATGTTATTAAGGCATATTAAATGCATAAATCTCCTTTGCTTGAACACAGATAGTCACTCACTTACAGACTTAGCCCCACTCCTTACTTGTAAACATTTTGAGTGCATGAAGTTATGCAATAATGAAAACATATGGGATAATAAGATAATAAAAACGGCAGCTAACACTAACTGAGCATTTACTCTGAGCCAGAAATGCAATATGTATGCTCTATTCTTTAACCCTCACAGAAACCCTGGAAAGTGGGTCCTATTTTAAACGCCACTTTACAGGTGAGGAATTTGAGGCACTGAGAAAAGACATTTGCCCAAGGTCACCTAGGTTAGTAAATTGCCACACTGGAACTCAAACCCAGGTTTGTCTGATTCCAAGACCATAACTGGCATAAACGCAATGAATCTCATGGTGTGAGTAAGGCTAAAACGTGAAGATATTTAAAAGTCGGCTTCGTCTAGTGAGACCCAACAACTTACTAAGATTACTAGAGTTTTTCTATCCCTTTCTCACTCTCTTATGACCCTGTCACCTGAAGGTGAACTGATGTTGAATAGAGGAATAAACCCCTAGTTTGTGAAAAGCAAGTCTGTCTCCTTCTTTATAGAAAACTCCTGCATCGGTCAGTCTGATATAAACTGTTAGGACAGCATATCCCTCTATTCAATCCAGATCACAGAAATGCAGAAAGTGAAGTTACCTCAATCTTTACGCAATTTCCCTGCTTCAAATCGTCAAAGCTTGGCATTGACCATAGGATAAGGTTCTGATTCCTTGCCTTGCATTTAAAGCCCATGATGATTTATGAGCAAATTGTCCATTCCAGCTTCATCTCGCCCTCTCCCCCTTAATCTACCACGCCCTCCATCTGAGTGAGAAGGGCACATTTCCTGGGACTACCCCGAGTGCTGCTTCTCCTGCTTGTTCACTGCAGCATGCCTGGAGGCGGGAAGACTATTTTTTCAACCCTCGCCGCATATAACCGTCCCCTAGGAGGTTTTCAAAACATGCTGAAGCCAGGGCCCCACCCCATATCAACTAAATAGGATCACTTGGATGGGGCTAGAAATTGGAATTTTTTTTTATGGCACACTAAGCTATTCTGATATGCAGCCAGGGTTGATAAACACTGGCACAGGATAATACTTGGCATAAAATAGGTGTTTAATCAACATTTGCTGAAAGAATGAATACATGAATGAATAAATGTTCTGTCTAAAGATGTATATGCATTTTTTTTTACCAGCCCCTAGCTCTGCACGTGCCCATACCCACTTATGAACTGCTTGACAGTGGATACTCCTATGTTTTCTAATCTTTAGTGTCTAGCACATATAGAAGCTCAATAAGTGTTTAATAAATGAATGTGCTATCATATACCCAGGACAAGGATCAAGAAGAGCTATTGAAATGGTGGAGATGAGTAATATAAATGAGAATGTGAAAGAGCGCAGTTTGGGTATCAAATGGGCCTGAATTAGAATTCCAACTTTATAATCTATTAATTTTGTGAACTCTGGGCAAGTTTCCTTGTTTTCAAAATGGGGGTGAGTTACCCCCTTATCATTATTGTGCAGCTTAAATGGAAAGATGTACAAGAAAGTGTTTACCAAGAACATTGAAGATACTTAAAAATGTGATCTTCTCTTCTTTCCTTACCTTCGCTTTGATGCAGGGCCCAGCTGGTCTGATCTTTGAGACCTTTGGGAGATTATCAGAGAAAATGGGCAAATGATAAATAAAAAAGAGGAGGGCAATGGACGAAGAGTAGAAGAGAGTCAGAGGGAAATCTGATGGTGGTTGGAGAATCAAGAAATAGCTGTTATTGGCCATAGTCAAAGAATGCCAAATCCCAGGGCCTTTGCATCCAGCATTCTCCTTTTTCCTTCTGCTCAATCCAGACATGGAACACAGCAGTAAATCACAGCCTCTCTCGATAAAGACCAGACGGTAGGTGCCATGAACACTAATAACAACATTTATCACCAGGTGAGCAGCTCCGTATCGAGGTGGCTTGGGCCATGCTCCCAACCATCTGGAAAAACAGCAAATACCAGGCCTCTTGCCTTCTGTCAAGCCTCTCCGAGAAGGAGTGGCAGGGTGCTATTGAGAGAACCCTGGCCAGGGAAACTGAAGCAGCTGGGTTCACAAATTTCTTCACCTGTAAAATGGAGATGGGGGCTCAATTAAATTGTCTCTTGATGTTCTTTCCCACATTTTATAAATCTGGGATCCTGGGCTTGGTTCAGATCTCTCCCATCCCATTCCAGAAGTTATTGATACATTTCATTAACACCACCACTTCTGAAAAGATTCTACTTGGTATACCCTTTGGTGATACTAAAATTGGGTGAGTACTTTTTTGTAATGGATTGATCTACAAACATGGGTGGGTATAAGGGTCAATATTTTTGTTTTTTTTTGGTAATGATTTCTATAAGCCCCACTTGCCTTAATAGTATGAATTCTAGAATCTACCTTTTGAAACTTCCCTCATCCTCTGATTTGACCAAAAACTACAAGGTCTAGGTGTCCCAAAAGGGAGAGTTAACTCGAGGCATTAGATGGCTTTGGAGCTACTTCCAAGGGGTGATGCTTCATCCTTGGAGGCCTGGGGTGAGCATCTTAGATCACTTTCTCCCTGATGCTGAGAGTAAATATTCTCTCTTTCATCTTCCTATTTTTGCTCCCCTCCATTTTTTCTATCTTCTTTCCTTAAAGTGGCAATAAACTTGCCCAACCTCACTCACCTGAAACTAGGCAATCCCATAAGTTGACAAATTAAAGAATCTCAACTCTTAGCTTTAGGAGAAAAAGCTTTATCCTTGATATGTCCTTTCCTAAGTTTCTCCTTGGACTTCCCGCTCCATATCACAGTAGTGATACCCTAGCATGGGCCCAGGAAGAGGGTGGATGGAGCAGGCTCCATGTGGCCCAGCTTAGCCCGCTACAGAATCACCTAAAAGAACACCAGAAGTGTCCTTTGTTCTCTTTCTGTCCTCTGTTAAAATACACTTTTTTTAGAGCTCTCATAGGCACTGGCTGGGTCAAGATGGAATTTGAGCATTTAAGGGTCCTGGGTCACAACAGTTACCACCATTCCCACCACAATGTACAGACATGGAATAAAAAGTCCAAGTGATAATGATTTAGAAATCTACGTGGTATCTAAATACTTTTCCAAAAGGAATTCACTCCGCCCTGCCAAGGAAATAAGAAAATGCTCCTTGGGTCTTTAGGTTTTGTTGTAAGCTTTTATTCCCCTTGCAGCATGCTGCCATCTGGGATAGTCTAAAGGAATCTCCACAGTTTGTCTCCTGCCTCCTTTTTCTGGCCTTCTGTCTCCCACTATTCTGCCTCGCCCACTCTACCCCAGCCATACACACATGACTTTCTATTTCACAAATGCCCCAAGGTCTTTCCCACTTCAGGGCCTTGGGGCATGCTTTTCCTACTGCTTTAGACTCTTTTAATGCTGCTCACCCCTCCTCCTAAACACCCATCCCAAACCAATAAACTCAAAATCTTGTCTGGATCTTTCACTCCATGAAAGCAAAGATTCTTATCTGCTTTGTTTATTGTTTTATCTCTGATATTTAAAATAGTACCTGACATATAAGTGTTCAATATATACTTGTTTAATGGATGAATTCTAGCACCGTTGTAATTTCTAGTTAGAAAGAAGGCAATTGGGCAATTGGATGGAGAAAAGATGTAAATAAACTAAGAACCAGGCAGTGGCAACTGACAAGGTGAACACAAGTAGACAATCTCAGAGACCTTCTGCCAGCAAAAAGGCCATTGCTGGGGGTGGACGCTCCTCTCAACAACCTGGCACCAGTCAGAGGGATGAGCCCTCTTCCCACAAGCAATAAATTTGCTTGCAAATGAAAATAAATAAAACTTTATTGAAATATGAAACTGCAAATGGGAATGGCTGGTTAGGGCCCTTTGCAGCAATTATGGAAAAGGAATTCATTTGCTTGTTTTTATATGCAGGTTAAAAAGGATACTTTATTTTTGCAATTTATTTACTCTGGGAAGCTTATCAGGGCTCAGTGTTTCCATATATCTTGGCAGTCTGATCCATCCAATTTTCCAGTCAGCTAAAAGGACATTCAGGTTTCATTAAGCATCAGGATTCTTACAGTGTAGGAAGTGACCGGCTCTTTAACTTTGAACTCATGATCCCTGGGGATTCCATGGATGGATAAATGCCAGGGTCAATTACCAATATAGGATCTCCGCTATGCTGTCAGATTGAGTATATTGATGAAATGGTAACAGAAGTTACCATACAATTCAATTCCACTGCTTCCCCAACTCTTCTCAACACCATAACTTCCAACTGAGTAGTTTTGTTTTTCTTACCAACTCAAGCAGCATATCAACAGCCTCATATATTTTAGAACATGGAGTTTGAATATCTAGTATTAGAAATTATGATGACAGTGCTGGTTATTAATGGCAGCAACAGCAAGGTAGGGTAGTAATTAAGAAAACATCTGACCTGGCTGTGACTTCCGGCACTGCCTCTTGCTTGCCACAGGGCTTTGGGCACATCACGTACCCACACCAAATCTTAGTTTCCTCCTCTGTAAAAAGATGTATACAGTAAAAACTCCACTGGTGGTAGCAGCAGAGAATAATGGTGACAGTGATGTCAGTGATATACTGGAAGGAGCAGAGATTTTGGAGTCCAGACAGACCTTATTTACAATTCCAGAACTAGAGCTTGCTTCTTGATATTGGACAAGTCACTTGGCCTTTCTAAGCCTCAACTTTCTCTTCTGTAAAATAAGGATGATAATATCTTATTTCACAATATTGTTCTCAGTCTTAGTTTTAGTGCTTGTAAATTTTCCAGCCTAGAGTATGACATATAGAAAGTACTAAAAAAAAAAAAAGTGAGTTATTCTATCTTTATTCATTAGTCCCTCTGTACCTCAGTTTCCTCTTTGATAAAGTAGTAGTGATGGCAAGATGATGAAAACACTGTTCCGATGCTGCAATTTGTCCACTCTTTGATTCATCCCTCCCAGATGGAGATTCACCACTGGGAGCACTGGCCTTCAGCCCAGACTCTCAGCTCCTGTCTTACCCACTTCCTCTGTGCTCTCATTAACTTCTACTTTTTGCAGTTAGGTTGTGCAATGAATGTCAAGTACCTGGGCTGAAAAAATTCTAGCTCACTACCCTGAGTATAAATTTCAACCAACAGCCTTTCTGGTTGGATCATAATTCAGGGGCCATTAATCACTTATCTGGCATCCAGGTCCCAGCAGAGGCTGAGAAGTTAATAAAGATCTCTTAAAGGAATGCAGGGTTATTGGCCTACCCCACCTCAATGGTTGCTAACATGACCACAGACATAGGGAATGGGTGGTTTGATGGGTTGAGCCCTCTACCGTAGGTTTTACCCGTGGGAAGATGGTTGCTGCAAAGGAGAGGCTAGGCCTCCCTATAATTGTGCCTAAGAGCCTCCTCCCGAATGCCTCTTTGTTGCTCAGATGTGGCCCTCTCTCTCTGGCTAAGCCAACTTGAAAGGTGAAATCACTGCCCTCCCCCCTACGTGGGATCAGACACCCAGGGGAGTGAATCTCCCTGGCAACGTGGAATATGACTCCCGGGGAGGAATGTAGACCCGGCATCGTGGGACGGAGAACATCTTCTTGACCAAAAGGGGGATGTGAAAGGAAATGAAATAAGCTTCAGTAGCAGAGAGATTCCAAAACGAGCCGAGAGGTCACTCTGATGGGCACTCTTATGCACAATTTAGACAACCCTTTTTAGGTTCTAAAGAATTGGGGTAGCTGGTGGTGGATACCTGAAACTATCAAACTACAACCCAGAACCCATGAATCTCGAAGACAATTGTATAAAAATGTGGCTTATGAGGGGGGACAGTGGGATTGGGGGGGCCATGGGGATCACACTCCCATTTGTCTAGTTTGTGGATGGATGAGTGGAAAGGTGGGGGAAGGAAACAAACAAACAGACAAAGGCGCCCAGTGTTCTTTTCTACTTTAGTTGCTCCTTTTCACTTTAATTATTATTCTGGTTATTTTTGTGTGTGTGGTAATGAGGGTGTCGGGGATTGATTTTGGTAATGAATGTACAACTACGTAAAGGTACTATGAACAATCAAATGTACAATTTGTTTTGTAAGACTGTATGTGAATATATCTCAATAAAATGAATAATAATAAAAAAAAATCCTGCATAATAGTTTAATGCACTTTATAGTTCACTACCTGTGTTCAGTATATATTTAACTGTCATAACAGACTGAGAGGAGGCACATTGTCTTCCCACTTCATAGAGGAAGAAAATTGAGGCATTGAATGTTTAAGTGATTTTTCCGAGTTCTCACAGCCAGTAAATGTAATATCTGGGATTCCTCCTGGACAGCGCTTCTACAGTTTTCTAAATGTGCACCATATTCTTCAGATAAGGAAGGATTTTCTCACGTAAGGGTAGTTAAGCATTGCCAGCAACAATCTAGGAAGGTCATAGAATAGTGTTTAAAAATACAGAATAGACATTGCTCTCTAAGGAAGAAATCACCTGCAACTTTGTCTGGAGACAGAGAAATATAATAAATGTCTCTGGTGTCATGTTTTGTTGATTGCCTCACAAATAAAAACATGGTATATTGGAAATAGAATAGATCCAGACTTTGACAGATCTGGATTTGCTTCTCCACTCTGTCCCTTTCTTTAGACCTTGAATCTCTATTTACTCAATAAAGAATAGGATACAATGCCAACCTTGCTCCCCAGTGATGATGCTTAAATGAAATAATTTACGTGAATTTCCTGGCACATAGTAGATGTTCAGCTAATGCAAGACATTTTTTCCTCAATTCTGCTCTGTACTTTGTTTGACATTATTCTACACTATTATATTAGTAATGACTTTTCAAGTCAAATGATAGAAATCCAACTGAAAATGGGTTAAGCAAATAGGGACATTTACTGACCAACAAACCTGAAACTTCCAGGTATCAGTGGATTCCAGTATGTATTTGATGTCACCTTTAGGCTGGGCAAGAATCAATGTGTTATATCAAAGAACTCCCCGATTTCACTGGTTTAACATGCAAAGGTTTGTTTTTGGATTTGGGGGTCATATCTGTGATAGTTTAGATTATTGTTCAATGAATATTCACTTCTCTTCACTTCTCACTGAGAACTGAGTCCATTCGTCACCTCACTGATGTTGAACTTAAACATGAGTTGCTTTGGCCAATGGCACACTGACAGACATCATACAAGCAGAGGCCTTACACATCCTTATCCATTTTGGCTTCGATTCCTGCACCCTTCTTATCTGCCATGAATGGGTTAGGCAACATGGAGCTAATACCCATCAGCCTGGCTCCAGAGTGAGACACATATTGCAGAACTCATGGCCTGGATAGCTGCTGCTCCAGGGAGAATAAAGAAACACATGGAAGAGACCTGAGCTTGACCTGCATCTTGGATCTTGGAGTGCAGCCAGGCTAGCCAAGCTGCATCCAATCTGCAGAACTGTCAAATGTGATAATAAATGGTCAATGTTTAAAACCATTGGGTTTTGCGATGATTTGTTGTGCAGCATTATTGTGGTAAGAGCCAACTAATATAATACCCAATGTGGGCCAGTGGTTGGGAGAGGGGACTTCTACTCTATGTAGAGATCCAGGCTGACGTAGGTTTTACCACCTTTGTTTTTTATAGGTTTATTGCTGCATACAATAAACAGATACACTGAAATTGTATAATTTGGTTTTTCCATAGGTAAACACTTGTGAAGCCTTTACCACAATCAAGAAAATAAACTTATCCATTGCTCCTAAAAGTTTCATCATGCCCCTCAGTAATCTTTCCCTACCTCAAACTTGCTCCCCACTCTGTCTTCAGGCAACCGTTGATCTGCTTTCTATTGCAATTGATCAGTTTGCATTTTCTAGGCTATTTGATAAATGGAATCATAGAGTGGGTATTCTTTTCTTATTTATCTGGCCCCTTTAATTCAGCATAATTATACTGAGATTTTTACACATGTTGTGTGTATCAATAGTTCATTCCTTAAATTGCTGAGAAGTATTCCATTTCATGAACACAATTTTTTTAACCATTCATATATTGATTTACATTTGGGTTGTTTCCAGTTTTTGGTTATTATGAATAAAGGTACTATGAATATTTGCATGCAAGTCTTTGTATGGACATATTCTTTCAGTTCTCTAATACCTAGGATGCAAATGGCTGGGTCACATGGTAGGGATATGTTAATGTTCAGTCACTTCCTTTTTAGTTGTGTAACTCATGGCCTCCTAGGAGGATACATCATTTTGTTCACAGGTCATTGACCTGAACTTGTCACATGGCCCAGTCTCACTACAGGGGGCTGAGGAATTTGGGTGCCACTATTTTGCCTCATCAGACATTTGTCTCTCAGCATGTTGTCTCTGCTTTCCTCTCAGAGATTCATTCTCAATCAGGTGCTTATTACTAGAAGTCCAGAAGGCTACTACTAGATCAGGCTAGCACCTAATTAGATCAGCAACTCCAGGGAAAGGAAAGCACCTCTTTTCTACATGTTTCAGCAAAGTCTCAGTGTTCAATCTCACTTGGCTGGCTGGGGTGCCACGTTTATTCATGAACTAAACACTGTGCCCAGGGAGATACAATAAGCCCACTTCCAGGCTTGGGCCAGCAATTTGGTCAGCTGCCCTTAGACAACATCATCAGAGAGTTGAGGAGGGATGGTTCTCCAAAGGGAAAGCAAGACTCTTTGGCCAAAATTAGGAAGAATGAGAATTATACAGGCAAAAAGGCACTAAAACAAAAATATCTGCAATGGAGAGTAGGGTAGAATCATGTGTTACTTTTGTACCGAGGGCCTCTTGATGCCAAACTGAATTATGTGACTGTACCCAGTTTCTTATCCTTCCTTATCCTTTTTGTTTTTTTTTGTCTTCTTGTTGATTAAGATGCCCATTATGCTAACAAAATTTCAGATCGCTGATCACATTGAATCCATCCATACCCCTAAAATATCATGCCATAAAAAGGAAGATAACATGATGGGAGAAATTACAAACAGGAAAGAAAGCAAAAAAAAAAAAAAATGGATAAATCTTAAGGTTCTGCCCACCTTTATGAATCTGTTAGTTTATGAGTCTACAATTCTTGCTTATTGTTGTAGGATACACTTATATTAACATTCCAACACATTTGATTCTGAGGCAGCATGTGCTCTTTAACAGTCCACACTCTAATCTCGTTACTGAGTTCAGATCATGAGGTTGATACACCCCTGAGGACAGATTGACATTTTGATGCTCCTACTTAGCAAAAAAACATGAACTTGGGAAGCTGCATTAACAAGCAAATAAATTTATGGTAGACTGGTGCTGAAATGAATCTCACTGTTTGTCAGCAGCTTTTAAGAAGTGAAATATGGATATGGCCAGCAGAACTAGGGGAGCACTCTGTTTGGAAATATCTTTTCCTTCTGTTTCCCCAAGATGCAAAGAGAAGGAAGAGAAAGTTGCATATTGTGTGTAACAAGTGGATTATTGATGAGAGCAGCTCCAAGGAATAAGACACATTATTCTCTTCCTCCCTCTCAAGTCAACTGCTGTAGCTCAGACTGGATCACTAGGCACCCCTTTTATTCCTCCCACAGACCCCAAAGGTTTCCGTCTGTTTCATTCTTCTAACTATGACCACCTCATACTTGATATTTTGGGATTTCTCTTTTACAAGATGATAATATCTTAAAGGCCCTTGCTTTTCTGAGAGGTAGCATTGTATATTGGAAAAATTGGGCTTTGATATTAAGAGACCTAAGTTTGAATCTGTGATTTGACATAAATTAGCTGAGCCCTTGAACAAATATCAGTGACCTTAGTTATGCTCATCTAAAACAGCTTCATTGAGAAGACTTAGTAAACCATCATATGTAGGATTTTGGGGCCAGAGAATGAATATGGTAAATGATACTTCTCTTCCCCATCACTCCTTACTGTCCCTGAAACAAGTTCCCAAAGGAATTTCAAAAACTCTTAACGAGCCTTTTTACGAAGAACAGAAAATATGTAAGTAGACAAATCAAGGGGACATGTTTTAAGGTTTAAACAATATCTCAATGTTCTGAAACCATTTGATTTTTGTTGGCACAATTGAGTAGAGCCTGTCTACCATAGCTGTGGTGAATAAACTGGCTGGAGTTTCTGGGACAATTTTAATTTCAGATATTCACTCTTTTGTTTAATAACCCAAGAAAATAAATAGTCTAGCTTTTCAAAACCTAACTAATGCATTGAAGTAGTCAATAAATCTCTTGCATCTTGATTCTTGATGCAAAGAAGTCACTACAATATAATATTGACCACTGCTAATCATCCCTAATTTGCCCCATTGGATTTTCAACAAGGCTTAGAAATAGCCATGGCAAGAACTTTTTGTGCTTTATGAATGAAGAACCTGAAGCTCATATGGGTGGAACAACTTGCCTCAGTTCAAACACTAAGTAGGATATAGTGGTATGAGAGACAAAAGAAAGCATACATTAGTCTCAAAGAAATGATCATTATTTTAATTGTTACAATTAAGAAAAGTCCTTTCCTGAGTATAGTCAATTGCAAAATATGGTCACAAATTCCTCTCACCCCTTTACGCATGCATGCCCTTTTCCAATGAGAAATTGCCAGTCCTTCCATCAGGAGACAGAACCCCTTGCGATGTGGTTGCACCAATGGAATAGATGGCGCAAGATGCTTTGAAGCATCCTCTCACATTCTCTTTGAACCCAGCCTCCATATATAGAAGCCTAAACTAGTCACATGGGAAGATCTCAAGAGGAGAACCCAAGTGCCTAAACCAATAGTCACAATGAACTGCCAGATATGTGAGTGAGGTCATTAGACACTAGGAGAGTAAACACTGACTAGGAGAGAAAACTTGCATTTCAGAGCCCATGAAGCTCTTGAGAACAGGTGATTGATTTCTCACTTCTTTCCAGCCAACCTCTCAAAACTTATCAGCATTGTATCATTAGAAGTTACTAACTTAAATTCATAGAATTATGAAGATTCTGAATTGGAAGGAACCTGTGAAGTCACTAAATGTGTGTATGGGGTGCTCCTAAGTCTCTTGGTATGCCTGCTATCCTCGCAAAATTGTTTATGTGCTTCCTTTCTCTCTTCCCCAAAGTAATCCAATTTGGATAATATCTGATCACCCTATCCATGGAGAAATCTAGAATATTTCAGGTAACTTCTGCTTGAATACTTCCAGACATAGGATGCTCAGTACTTCAGAAGCCAATCCCATTCCAATTGTTTTAAAATATTTTCTTATGTTGAGAATACCTGCTTTTTCATGCCTGCCATCTACCAGTCTTTGATACTTGAAGACAACTGTCATAACTAACTTCTGCCCCATTACTCACCTCACACACTCACATACACACATACAAAACCAGTTTTCTCATCCCCAAGTTGAAGAAACCCTTTGAAATTTACTCAGATATAAAAGTTGAAAGATTCTTCATTATCCTTTTTCACCTTCTTTTCTGAATAATAACTTGTAATAAAACTTGAGAGTTAACCTTTGGAAAAAATGTTGGGTTCATTCTCTGTGATTCACTCATTACCCAATAATTTCCCATTTCTTGGAATTCTTGGTAAAAACTTCCAGTCTCTTGGCAACCACATTCAAAGTACCATAGATTTCATTTGTACAAATACTGAGCAGGAAGTATTTTATCTATGGAGAATAGAATAAGAAAAAATGAGTAAATAAGTTAAAGTAGCAAAACCTTAGGTAGAGCAAAAAATACATTTTGATCCAATGGAACTCACTGAGGCTTTGAAAGAGTGTATGAGACATGAGTCATTGGTAAGAAATGCAGGCTCCAGAGTCTGAAAGAATTTAATTTAACCCAGGCTTTACTACCTAGTCATGTGTCCATGTGTGAGTTCTTTAACCTCTCTGAGATCCTGAAGCCACATCTGAAAAATAGAAATTACAATAGTATCTATATCATATACCTGTAATATAAATCTTTAATATTTGGTGTGGCACTTAAAAAGTTCTTAGCGAATGTTTATTTTTACTATTTGGAATCAGACAGAATGGAAATCAATTGTGGGCATTACCTAATAGCTAGTATAATTTGAATATGTGTCTTACCTGTCTGAATGCCTATTATTTATCTTTGTGATCTGATTAATACAACCTATCTCATAAGGTTGTTGACCATTTAATTAGATTACACGTGTTAGTAGGAAGCAGTATTAGGAGGGTAAATGGTTGACAAAAAAGTGCGGTAAACTGGGCAAACAAGTAATTCAGACATCACTCTAAGACACATACAGTCCTTATTCTAGTGGATTAATATTTAGCGACAGAGATGGTCAAGTAAATAATTAGTTTAATAAGATCTATGATGGGTTAAATGGGGGACCCCCAAAATATATGTCCTCCCAGACCCTGTGAATGTGAACTTATTAGGAAAAAGGAAATTTGTGGATTTAATTAAATTAAGGATCTAGAGATGAGATTATCCTTGGATAATCCTGGTGGGCCTAAATCCAATGAGAAGTGTCCTTAAAAGAGAAAGTCATAGGAAGATTTTAGACATAGAAAAGGAGAAGTTAGTGTGAAGTTGGAATTATGAAGAAATGCCTCGAGCCACCAGGAGCTGGAAGAGCCAAGGAAAGATTCTCTCCTAGAGCCTTCGGAAACAGCATATCTTTTCCATCATCTTGATTTTGGATTCGGGCCTTCAGAACTGTGAAAGAATAAATTTCTGATTTTTAAGCCACCAAGTTTGTGCCAATTTTCTATGGCGGCTACAGGAAACTAATACAGTGGGGGAACATTGCTTTAGGAGTCCAGAGAGGAGCCTCTCACAAGACTTGGGGAAAAGGCTCAGGTACACTTTCCTGGAGGAAATGATTAGAGAGGAAGGATGAGTAAATGAGATCCAGATGAAGGGATAGGCTGTATGGTAGGGAAGCAGGGAATCAGAGTACTTCCCAGGAGCAAGGGAAGCCTTGGAGCCAGAGAGAATCTGGCAAACTTGAGAACTGAAAGAAGTCCAACATGTCTAGGACTTTGTATGAACCAGACACTATTTGGGACAGTTTAAAATCAATATCATAATTGATCCTTCTACAGTCATATGAAGTAAGGTTATAATCTTTGTTTCAGGAAAGAGAAACTGAATCTCAGGTAAAAGTCATTGTTGTGTAAAGCTGAAATACGAGAAAGGGTCGGCATTGGAACTCCTGTCTTCTGGTTTCAAAGCTAATGTTCTTTCCATGGCCCAACAGATAAAAGAGCTCAAGAAAGAGAAAGAGAATTCTAAGGATTCAACTGCACTTATTTTTTCTTCATTAGAGAAGTTGTGGGTTTATAGCACAACCATGCATTAAAAAACAGGATTCCCATATACTACCCTATTACTAATACCCTGCATTGGTGTGGAACATTTGTTACAATTGATGATAACACATTGTTATAATTGTACTGTTAATTATAGTTCATGGCTTAATTTAGGGTTCACCATTTTTGTAGTGTAGCCCCATGAATTTTTTTTTAATTATTGTATTACCATATATACAATCTAACATTTCCCATTTTAATCACATTCAGATATATTTTTCAGTGCTATTAATTATGTTCACAATGTTGTGCTACCATCACCACCATCCATTACCAAAACATTTCCATTATTCCAAATAGGAACCCGGTATATTTTAAGCCTTGAAATCCAATTCCCCCAAAGCTTCCAAATATCATTTCTGAGGGAGAGGGTGGGTAGGCAATTATGTGCCCTTGATGCATCCTTGCTGGGGCTGGCATGATGGAAGCAGGTGTAGCCAACATTGTCCTCCCGAAGTCATCACAAAGCTTAATCCTTCTGAGAGAAAGGTATTAGCATCATTGGCAAGCATGATTCCTAATGAATCATCAGATGGTCCAGGTGCTTGGGAAACTCTAAAAAACTGTGAGAACAGAACAGGCAGGTCTCATAGTGAGAAAAGTGTCTTTAGACAGTATCCTAAACATTTAGACCAGATTGGTAATTGCAGTCTCATTGAGAATTTGCTTCCCACCGTGAGTTATTACAGCTTTCTGTAAGCACACATGGACTTCCTGATAAAATTCAGCTCCAAGGAATTAGGGAAGAGGCCCATATTTGGTTATTTTTCCATGCCCTTCCTATCTCAAGCCAGCAGCTTTTTTGTTCGGTGGCTGCTTCAAAGGCCTGTGTCTGGGAAGAGTCACACATTCTCTCCCTAAGCCTTATCGGCCTCCTTCAGACCAGCTCGTTTGTCTAATGGCGTCTCCACAAAGGCCGCAGAAAGCTCCCGAATCTGAGCTCAGCAACTTCTCACTTTTGGCTGCAAGAACTTCCCTGGCCTGTCTGTATTCAGGACCCAAAATACACCGGATATCCCTTTTCTCCAACTCCTGCTGTTGGTGCTATCTGCCACAGACCTGAGAACTTGGGACTCAAAATATTCAAGACCCACTGGGTTCTCCAACAGGTCTTGCTCTCCAATACTCATGGGCTGCTGCTGCTTCTCTCCTGGGTTTGGACTATGTGGTGGATGAGGGAATAGATAGAGGCAATGTTGTGTGATGGCTAAGAGTTTTCTAATCAGACAGATCTAGGAATCTAAGGATGCTTGAATATTTGACCTTATATAAGTTGCTTGAATTCTCAAAGCCTTAGTCTCATTTATAAAACAGAAATAATAAAAACTACTTTATAGGGAGGCTGTGAATATTAGATGACATTATGCAAAAAAATGTAAAGAATTTACCTATTTAGTAAGGAAACAATTATGTTTTATCTACTATCATGATGCTTTTCCTCTAAAGAAGAGTCAAAGAGAGATTCCATGGAGTGCTATCACTGTGACCTATTTATCTTCTGCCTAGAGCCCAGCCTAAAGTTGGTGTTTCCAAAATGTTTGTTTAATTCTTCTGGAGAAGACCCTGGAGATATGAAGGAAGCAATGAATTTGGAGTCAGAACACATGAATGACTTTATGCACCATTAAGAGAACTGGATTGGGGTCTGTTCTGGTTTACTAATACTGCCATTATGCAAAATACCAAAAATGGATTAGCTTTTAGAAAAGAGGTTTATTTTGTTACAAATTTATAGTTCTAAGGCCATAAAAGTGTCCAAACAAAGGCATCAACAGCAGGGTACCTTCACTGAAGAACACCGATGGTGTCCAGAAAACCTCTGTCACCTGGGAAGGCACAGGCACGTGTCTGGCATCTGCTCCAGGGTTCTGGTTTCAAAATAGCTTTCTCCCAGGACATTTCTCTCTAGGCATCTGGGGATGTTCTCTTAAGTTTCTCCCAGGGAAACTCCAGACTAGCAAAAGTCTACTTTCAATGGCCATCTCCAAAATGTCTCCCTTGGCTGCAGCACCAAGCTCCTTCTGATGTTTTATAGGGCTCCAGTAAACTAATCAAGACCCAGGCTGAACGGGTGGGGCCACAATTCCATGGAAATAATCTAATCAAAAGGTATTACCCACAGCTGTGGGTGGGTCACATCTCATGGGAAATAACCTAATCCAAATATCCCACAAGATTGGATTAAAAGAATATGGCTTTTTCTGGGGGACGTAATATATACAAACCGGCACAGGGTCTAACACTTTGCAACATTGTGTGACATTGTGCAAATCACTTCACCTCCTTAAATGCCAGCTAGTCCTATAAAATGGGTGTAATGATGCTCCCAGATATGTGGAAATGACCAATACTGATTCATTAAAGTTGTAAGTCCTCTATGGAAAAGAACATTTTTCTATTCACTACTGGAGAACAAATATATACTGAGATATTGAGTTTCACTTGTGCTCAGCTCTCTACTCATGTCCTCTCTGACTCCATAATGGAACTCTGTGAAGCAGGATTTAGTACCTTCATTACAAAGAAGAAGAGACTGAAAATAAGAAAATTTCAGTGTCTTGCTAAAGGTCACACAATGGTAACTCCATTCTTCCATTTGCTCAGGCCAACATGAGAGGCATCTCTGACAGATTTTTCTCATCCCCCTCCCCCATATAAAGTTCTCCTACAAATCCAGTTATTTCTACCTTCAAAATACATCTAAAACCTGACCATGGTCTACCACCTTCACTTAAAGCCCCATCATCTGTTGCAGACATAACTGAAAAAGTATTTCATGTGGTTTCCCTATTTTCACCTTTGCTCACAATAATAATTTCTCATAACAGAGTAAGGCTTTTGAAATCTCAGTCAGCCGATACCAGTTGTCAACTCAAGACTACCTCACTGTTTTCCATCACCTTCAGAACAAAAGCCAAAGTCCTAGCAATGGTCTCCAAGACCTTATGTGTTTGGGTTCCTTTCTACCTGTAAGACTGAGCTCACATCATGTCCCACTACCCTTCCCTTTGCCCACTGCACTTAACCATACTAGCTTCCTTGCCTTTCTTGATTAGGACAAATATGCTGATTCCTCAGGGCCTTTGCACTTGCTCCTCCCTTGGTCTTGAATGTATGTTCTCAGAAGCCACAGGCCTTCCCTGATCCTTTCACATGAAAGAGCAGCTCTGCTTCTCCAGACATTTGCTCAGCCCTCCAACTACTTTGCATTTCATCTTGCCACCTATTGCTACCTGCTCTACTACTTCGGTAAGTTTGAAATATGTTTTTCATCAAACCTTCTGGAATGCAAGCTTTATAAATAATAAATCTCTCTCTGTTGTTCTATCTTCGATTATAATCAACATAAAATAAAATCCATCCATCTTAATGTACAGTTTGATTAGTTTTGCTAAATTTATCATCAGTGTTACCACCACCAAAATTAGATATACTATATTTCTTTCACCCCCAAAAATTACCTTTTAACACATATCCTACCCCAGGCAGCAAACTGATCTTATCTCTATCTGTAAAGATTATTTTTGTTTCTTCTGGAATTCAGATAAATGGAATCATACAATGTTGACTCTTTTGTGTCTGGCTTTTATCACTCAACAAGAATGTTTCTGAAATCATCTTTGCTGTCCTGAGGATCAGTAGTTTGTTTCTTCTAATTGCAAGTAGTATTCCATTGTGATGAGTATACCACAATTTATTTATTTATTGACTTATTCATGAACATTTGGATTTTTTCCAGTTTGCAAATACTATGAATAAATCTGCTATGAACACTTGTGCATAAGTATTTTTGTGGACGTATGTTTTCATTTTTTCTTATGTAAATACCTAGAAGTAGAATTGCCGCATCATGGGTATGTGTCTGTTTAACTTGGCCCTAAAACTCTATTTTTCAGTGATATATGCCCACCACTTAGAACAGCGACTGGCATGTACTAAGTACTCAGTAGATACTCATTAACTGAAAAGCTTCAACTGCATTGGTGAATAGTGTGAGTAGATGTAAGTCCAGCTCTCTCTGAGGCCCAAGAGAGAGCTCTGTTCACTGCTCCAAAGTGACTGATCAGGGAAAAACTGACAATGTGCAGGATTCATCCCAGACTTGGGTGGGCAAAGCCTGTGAGCAACACTCATGAGTCCCTTGGTGAAACTACTCAAGACGCAACCGTTAGTGGAGACAACCGTGAAGAAAGGCAATATTTTTCTGGCCTTTCTATTGAACTAGCCTGGCTGTTTCTTCCTCACCAGAGAGCTGCTGCTGTAATCCCCTGGCCTCTTCCTCTCCCAGTTCTTACAATCCCATCATCCCCCTGCCTGGAGAGACAAGCTCCTCTGACAATACTGCCTGGAGACTCATGTGGATGTACTGAATTCACCACCTGTTGGCTACAATTAAAAATCTTATCCTTTGATTTACTTTGGTGGGGGAAAGAAATCACTTAAGTTCTTGGAGATGCAGATAAGAGATGATACATGTCCCATATATTTCCCTGATAGCACCACTTCCTGCCGTTAACACAGATGGAAAAGAAACTTCAATCACACCCACACTTGACTACCTGTAGTGGAGGAAAAATGAGATGGTGGAGGGAGAAAAGGGGAGAGAAGGGAAGGAGTAGTCAAAGAAAGGAGATAATGAGAAGCAGACATGATATTTCTGGGAAGGGGATTTAAACCAAAGAGAGATGTAGTCTGCTTGATTCAGAGTTGGCTTTTCCGCTGAGAATGCAGCCCCACTTTTCAGTTTGTTGAAGTGAGTCAGATATCACCTTGAAAATGATCTAATCCAGGAGTTTTTATCCTGGGGTCCAGGCTGGTAGAGAATTCATGACCTTCCTGACACTGAGGGGGAACAGTGAAGGTGCCAGTCTTTCCTCAGCCTCTCAGGGGAGTCTAGTGACCACAAAAATTTAAAAAAAAAAACAGGTAAATCGATCCAGTCAGGCTCCTATATTTTAAAGTTGAAGATACTTAAATTCAGAGAGATTAAGGAACTTACTCAAAGCAGCAGTGCTGGTTTATTTCAGAATAAAAACTAGCAGCCAAGTCTCCTGACTCCTAGCCCTGTATTTGATCCATTTTGCCTCATACCTTGTCTACATACCTATTAGTAGGGAGTTGTGATTTTCTCTGTGTGCTAATCAGACTACCATATCAACTCCTGGAAGTGGACAAGGCAGGTGTAATTGAAGCCATTTGAAAGATGGGGACATGGAGCTCAGAATACCTCTGTCAACCCACTTCCTCAAGATGTATTTGGGAGACATAAACTGGTGTGGCTTCAAGGATCAGGATTCCAACCCTCCTTCTGACAACAGACTCTAAGCCTCCCCTGCCCTCCTCCTCCATCAGGTTCCCTCCCTCACCCAACCCTGCACAGGGGTGGGCAGTGATTCAGGGTAGGCCAATTATAGTATGCCACACCCCTAGTGACAGTGATTGGCCCAAAGGGTGGGCACATGGTCCAAGTGGATCCAGTCAAAAACCTTCCATGGATTCTTTTTTTTTTTTTAACTGAAATTGGAAGTGCATTCTTCTCTCTGCTAAGAGATTTAGGAGGTGACACCAGATGAAGTGGGAGCCATGTCCTTCAACATGTAGTGAATGCTGAAAGACTAAGTCTAACACAGAGAGAAGAAAAGAGAAAGAAAGAAACTAAAAACAAAAACAAGCCAAATACAGCATCCTGACATTAATTCCTTTGTGTCTTCATCCCAAGGCTCAGTTTTCTATCACATTCTCATCTGAGAGCTATCCTCATAGGCTATTAATAATTCTCTTTTGGGGGTAAGTGATGTAGGGGAGGATGCTTGGATAATATGATTCTAGGTAGATAAGCCATTTGCATCTTATCCAGTTTTGCCTGACACAATGCCCAAGTGTGAATCAAGGTGGTCTAGGCACAGGACGTAACTCTGGGACTAATTCCTTGAACTCGTTTCTCTTTGAAAAGTCTCCAATATCATCTTAAACAAAAATTTACAAACCATCAGTGCCAGCAGGGAGCAGGAAGATGCCTGGGGTTGCTGGCTGTACCACTGAATGCAGGACCGGCCACGCCGTTCACTGTTCTCTCACAAAGTTACACGGAAGGTCCCTCATCCCTCTTTTCATCATCTTATCCCCACCAACCTCCCCTTCTCTCTCTGTTGCTCGCTCTTGCTCTCTGTCTTGCTGTCTTCTAATAATCCCTTTCTCCTTCAGTCATCTATTGATATCCATGGAGTGCCGATGCCCCCTGCTGCTGGCTGCTGACTGCTGGCTGCAAGAATGGCACAGTCCCTGCTTGCTGCCTCTCTCATTCTTGGTTTTCCCTACCTGGGTATCATCTGTGCTAGTTCTTCATTCTCTCATTATGTTTTTCTCTTATGTTGTCTGAGCGCCTGGCTCTGTTTCCTTGAAATCTTTCTGTGTACCTCATGTTTTTTCCCGCACACCTTTGTTTCAGCATCTTTCTCTCCACTTCTCTTTCTCTCTCCATTTCAGTTTCTGATTTTATTCTCTCTGCCTCGATCTATATTTCAGTGCATATCTCTGAATTCCTTGCCTCCTGTCTCTTGATCTATTTCATTGGCTTAGTTTCTGTCGCACCCACTCTCCCTTTCATTGGTGGAATAGTTTCTTTCACAGAAAAACATGGCAGATATTCCTCTCACTGTCCAAAGAAAATTTAACACGGCTGTGGTCAGCCTTGCTGGACACCCTGGGTGGCTAGCTCATTGTACAAAAATTTCCTCTAACTGAGAAATAAATCACTTCCACTAGGTTCTATAAAGTTACATTTCTTCTACAGCCTTTGCCACCAGCTTGCTGTGTGATATTGGGGAAGTTGTTTTCCCTTTCTGAGTGTCAGGTTTTAAATATTCATGCCTGGTGGTGACTAGTGGAGGTGAGGTGAGTATTAGGGGCATCTTGTCGATCTGAGAAGGAAGTTGTGGCTCTCTGTAAGAGGGTAGTAGTCATCATATCTATGCTTCTGAAGCTGTCTCTGCATGAGATGTCTGCTCAGTAGGTCCTATTGATGGACTGATTCTTTTGTTAACAAATAGGACTAATATTCCAAGAACCCCACTGGCCTGGGTTTGTTTTTCTGCCAAAATGAGCTATCATTAGCATTTGAGACAAACACCCAAACAACCCTACCAAAGTCTATTGCCATCCATCTGGGCTCACAGGAGGGAGGATGCACACAGTTAAACAGAGGACCCGTGTTTTACAATAGTCCCTGTGACTTTCCAAAGGAGAATGCTAGCTTGGGGGTAGCACAGAAAGTGTGAACTGAACACTACCATGTCAGATAGACAGCATATCTGATTTCGCTGGAATGCTCACAAGGTAATATTTTATGGATAAGAGAACAGAACTTCAAAGAGGTGAGGTAAGTTGACAACAGGTAAGTATCAGAGTCAGGGTTTGAACCTGCATCATTCCAAGTCAAAAACCTCAGGGATGTGAATCAAAAGCACAGGCCTCAGGGTGTAAGTCTCCCTGGCACATGGGACATGATTCCCAAGGATGAGCCTGGCCCTGACATTGTGGGATACAGAATACCTTCTTGACCAAAAGGGAAAAAAGAAATGAAACAAAATGAAGTTTCAGTGCCTAAGAGATGTCAAACAGAGTCTAGAGGTCATTCTGGAGGTTAATTCTTATGCATTATATAGATATTCCTTTTTAATTTCTATTGTATTAGAATAGCTAGAAGGAAACACCTGAATCTGTTGAACTGTAATCCATTAGACTTGATTCTTGATGATGATTGTATAACTATATAGCTTTTATTGCTTGACATGCGATGTGAAAACCTTGTGATTGACACTCCCTTTATCCAGTGTATAGGCTGATGAGTAGAAAAATAAAGACTAAAAATATACATAAATATTAGGTGAGGGGATAAGGAGTATGGGATATTTTGGGTGTTCTTTTTTAATTTTATTTTTTCTTTCATTTTGGAGTAGTGAAAATGTTCTAAAATTGATTGTAGTGATATGATGAGACAGTGAGCTATTGAGTGTATACTTTGGATGGATTATATTGTGTGTGAATATATCTCAATAAAATGGCATTAAAAAACAAAAAAGCATGGCCTGGTCATGTGCAGACATCAGGCCAGACTCTTTATCTCCCTGAGCTCGAGGTCCTCAACATGGGAGATGCTAAAGCCTTACCTGGTGGTGTTCTAGGGTCTCTATTAGTTGTAGCATATTAAGGTTCTGTCATTCCATTGATTACTCAGTACCCTCCTGGCTTCCTCCCAATTGTTTCTGCGCTTTAGTTATGAGAACCGAAATATGTCTATAAATCTATGTCAGTGGGACTCTCTGAGGGCAAAGACTGTGTCTTAGTCAACTTTTTATGTTCTTCAATGCTTAGCACTGTGTTGTTGTAAATGAAGCAGACACCCGTTTTTGTTTTAGTTTTCTGAAGGGAGAGAAAGTGGGAAGAAAAAAATTAAGCATGAAAGAGGAGAGGAAAAGATGAAAAACAGGAAGAAAGTAAGGAAGGTAGGGGAGAAAAAAATCAAAATGTTTTAAAATGTGTCCTTTTCCATTATAAGACTAGTTTAAGACATAAAGCATCCTTCACTATTCGTTCCTTTTTTTTTTTTTTTTTTTGCATTTAAGTGTTGATTTGCAGGGAAGGAGGACCAAAAAATAGTGAAAGACACAGAATTAGGAGTCAACTGGATATCAAATTGAGAACGAAAATTACTAACCTCTAAAATCACAGTGCAATTCGGGAAGAAGGCGGTACTTGCTTCACAGAGCTGCACCTTTAAAAATATCTTTTTGAAGGTGCACGTTTATCCCGCAAAGCAAGATGCCTGCGAAGCCCTCACACCCTCTTTCCACCAGCCTGGTGGAAACAGCAGGCTGCAGCCTCTGGTGGAGCTGCTCCCACCGTTATCACCGCCTTCCGCCTCAGCCCTTCCTCCCCAGGACAGATGCTCGCAATCAATACCAAACGCCTCCCGCTTAAATCCATCAATGAAAAGGCTATTACGAGAACAGCAGCTGTTTTATGTGGCTACTGATTTCTTTCGGGCCTCCCAGACCCAAAGGTAGGAAATAATAACTGGTCATTTTTCACCACGACAGACAATACTGGAGAACAATTGGAGCAGAGGCGCTTCCTGTGAACTGTACCACCCTTAGGAGCGCTGCCTGGAGAAAAGGTGAAAACCCGCCGGCGGGGAGGTTTCTATGCTTGCGCTGATGGAGAATGGCAATAGAAGTCCTCACCGACACAGTAATCAAGGCGGCACCCAGAAAGCCTGCGGCCCCGGGTAAACCCGTCACTGTAGTGTGAGCCTTGAAAGGATGCTATGTGGCAGAAGGGCAGCCAGCACGCCCGTTCACAGCCAGGCAAACCGAGATGCACCGGGCAGAGGCTTAGCAAGTGAAAGAGCTGGGACTGCAGCACAGAGCTGCTTTCCCTTAATGCAACTCTCTTTCCCTTGTTTTTCCCCCCTCCAATAAAACAGCAAGGAGATAGTCCAGTGATATAGATACAAATAATAATGGAGTCAAAGCAAATTGTGTTTTGGAAGACTATTTAATGACCAGGGCAGTGTTTATGATATAAAGATAAGTGAAGCAAGAACTGTGTGTGCATGTGTGTATCATAATATTAAAATTTTATATATGAACATATGTTATACTCAGCTTAAAGTATCTCTGGATTATGATATACTGCATGACTTCAGAGTCTTCCGTATACTTTTCATGTGTTTTACACATTTCTAACAATGTGCATTTCTCCTTAATATTTTTTAAATGTTAATTGAATATATAATTTTAATTAATATTATGTATGTGCACATGCACTCCACACACACATGTGCACACAAATCAAACCAGATAATCCCAAGAGCAAAATCCTTTGGGTTACTCTCTCTTCTTTATCTCTTAATTCTGTGTTACTTTCTCCTGCTTCCCAATAATACCAGGTAGCAAGAGACTCCAAAGGCTGTGCTGGTCTTAGGTGTATTGCCAGTCAACGTCGTGACCTAAATGAACTGCTTTATCTCTCTGAGTCTCATTATCTTCCTATATAAAAAAAAAAAAAAAAAAAAACAAAGAACAAAACAAAAACCCTATTTCTATTTCTTGCTTAATTTATAAGGTTTTTGGAAAACAAATGAACAAGACTTTGGGTTTTGAACCCAAGTGTGCAGGAAGACAGGAGGAGGTGGTATGATGTGAGAGGGGGATCCCAGCTCTTGAAACCCAACATTTTTTCAGTATTTCTTTCTTGTTTTCCAAACTGTAGGCTGTAGCAGCCCAGGTGATTATCTCTTCACAATCAAATGGGTACGTATCTAGGGAGGCAGATGTAGTTCTAGTGGAGGGGGTGGGAGCCTCTAATTGCAAGATTTACAAGAGATGAAATTCTCCAGAGGCACAGAAACAGACTGCCCAGGAAACAGCTCTAGCTATTTCCCCAGAACGGGGGAGGCTTTGAGAAGAGGCTGCCCTTTCTGAGGCCCTCAGGGACCTGGCAGGAGGGAAGGGAAGTTAAAACTGGGACTGGGTGGCAGGCGATTGAATTAAATTCAAGGGAACTTTCCTGAACAGCTACTTTCTACAAGGCACTCTGGAAATGGGAGGGCAAATGTGCAAAGAAAAAGAAATGAAAGTTGAGAAATAAGATTTTTTTTCCTAGTGCCTATTGTGTGTCAGGCAATCTATGAGGTTCTTTATTTAAATTTTCACATTTAAACCTTACAAGGTGAAGTAGAGTTTTAATAGTTCCATCCATGATCACCAGGTTACTCCCTTACTTCCATCCATCAGGCACAAGTTCATAAGCTTCCAGAATATCTGCATGTCCACAAACATGTCATGCTTTCCTGTACTTAGCATCTGCTTTCATGTGTTCCTTTTACCTGCAATGCCCTTCCACCTCCCCTAACTGAACAACTCCTTCAAGAGCTAGCTCAACCATCACCTACTCTAAGAAGCCTCTTTTAGCCAGCCACTACCAGGCTGGTTTAGGGTACCCACCTCTATATGCATGCTGCGCCCCTCACTTTGTTTTTCTAATTATGGGTTTGCTTCTCTGTATCTTCCACATGGATGGGTTAGCTTAAACATTAGGAAGTTATTGGCTCACAGTTTCAGAGGTAGAAGGCTTGCTTCCTCCTGAGGTCAGTATCTTCTGGCTGACCAGCAATCTTTGGGATTCCTTGGCTTTTCTGTCACATGGCAAAGCACATGGCAGCATCTTCTTTCTCTTCCAGGTACCATCCCATTGCTTCCAGCTTCTGACTGCTCCCTGTGGCTTCTCTCCCCACCCCACCCCCTCTCCCTCTATCTTTCCTTCTGCTTACAAAGGACTCCAGGAATCTGGATTAGAGCCCAACCTGATTCAGGTAGGCCACATCTTAGCTGAAGTAACATTTTGAAGAGATGTTATTTATAATAGGTCCACACACACTCACCAGAATTCAAAACAAGACCCAAAACATGTCCAGACTGTGATACACAATTCAATCCACCGCACCTTACTATTTTGCAAACTTTTTTTTCTTTGAATCCCTGCTGCTTACCATAGTGCTTGGAGAAAAGTAGGTACTCAATATATTTGTTCTCTGAACAAGAGACTGAATGACTTGATGGAAAGGAAGGAAAGGATAGATTGATGAATAAATTAATGAATGAATAAATGAATATGCTAATCAAAGGGTCTATGAATGAAACAAAGAATATTTTTTATACAACTCTGAATGCTGCCAATATAGATAATAAAAGGAGATACAAACCCCTGGAACTGAACAGAGATGGCAAAAACAGGTCAAAGAACAGCATCAAAATAACGCCACATCCGGGAAACTCGTGGTTGTTTTTAGCCTCAGTTTCCCATAAGCAGCATCAGATTTCTTGCAGTTGACCTGTGCATTTTGAAAATTTCCAGCCACCCTGCCAACTTGTAATCTGGTTCATTATTTGAGGCTCATGTAAAAGCTTTAGAGCTCCAAAATCTGGAGCAAGGAAAATACCCATCCTAGTGCTTCTGGATTGTGTATGTGCATAGCTTCCCAGCTGATGCTGGCACTCTGTCATATTTAGGATCTTCTAGAGTAATAGAGATTCTTGTATTGAAGAGAAAGCTATACTTGATTGTCTTTTATACTTCATAAAATCTAGCAATTATTGGTCTCCTAGTAACATAACCACCAATTATAGGTCAATATTTCTACTGTTAAAAAAGAAGCCTTGACATACAAAGGATTAGGGTGCAAGTGATCATGTGCATATTCTCATTTAATCTTCATTATATCCTTAGTGCAGTAGGTGTGTCCATCTTTCCTTGAGAGAGGAGGAAACGGTGACTCAATAGGATTAGTTACTTTCCTTCACAGTCCTAAGGCCTAGCACAAATATTTCATGTGTTTTCTCTTATTTCTCTGTCTCTTCTCTCCAAAAGTAGATACTATTAGTGCTCACATCTCTCTGGTCCTCCTCTTCTTCTGACCACAGAGGAACTATCCTTCTTGAACCCAGATAGTTAGGAAGAGCCATGTAAGAAAGTGAATCCACAAAACCAAAGTGGCCTGGATAGCTGAGCTGCTGCCCCAAAGATAGGCACAGACTTGACAAGGGTGAGAAGGAAACCTCTGTGGTGTTAACCCTAAAGCATTTGGAGACTGTGTGTCAATGCAGCACAACCCATTCTCACCTGTGGATGCTCCTGTGAAGAATTGCAAATCTACTTCTGATTTCTCAGACCCACCCCCTCACCCATCAATCAGGGTTTCTGTGCCTTAAACTTTCTAGAAGTCTTTTCAGTTCTCTATACTTAGAGATCCCCTGGTGAGCTCCTAGAGACCACTAATCACCTCCCTGTAATCATCTCTGGAAGTGCACTTAAAATCCATTCCCCGGTCAATGCTCCTCCCTCCACTTTCCCACTCTTATTGCCCTCCCCTACATCACCGAAATAAACAAGATAGACTATCCCCAGGTGACCCACACTCCAGGCTGCTTGCAAGCTCTCCATCCACACCATTGCAGACCCACCCACCCAGAAATTACAGAAAAGACCACAGGGTCAAAATATCTGTTGCAAATCTGAAAAACACTTGGGTCTGGAAGAGGCTGACCCATAACAGAATTAGGAATATCAAGGATGGAATCCACCTAGTCCAATGCATGGATGCCCTAAAAAGCAGAGATGTGAGTTGTCCTTTTTTCCCACACAGACACTTCTGGGGGCAGGGCATTCACTAGCTCAGAGGTATTTTCTCCCACCTTCAAACAGTTCTGACTCTTTAGAAAACTCTCTGTCTTGTGCCTATGTATTTCATCTATGGCCTGACTATACCACGTGAGGGTCGAATAAACAAATCTACTCTTCTTCTTCAAGACAGCTCTTCAAGAATTTGAGAGGTGAGATTTGCACATGGAGGCAAAAGGAATTCTAAATATGCAGTAAAGTGGGACTAAAGTTACAGAGTCAGTCATTACGAAGTTCCTTCAGCCTTTCTGGGGAAAATTTTCTAATCCAAACAAATAGATCTGGAAAACAATCCTTCCCCAACAGTGATCAGGGGCACTGGGGATTGGAATATTCTTGCTACTAAAAGCTATCATCATTTGCCCACATATGGCAAGGTCCCCAGATGGCTGCTGCCCATTACAAGGGCAACTGAGCTTGTGGCATAGCCCAGCCACACGCAGACAGAGAAGACAACAAAGGAAGGAAAAGAGAGAGAGAAGGAGAGAGAGAGAGAGGAAGAGAGAGAGGGAGAGGGAAGGAGGGGGGAGGAAGGGAGGGAGGGAGGGAGGAAGGAAGGAAAGTTCAACTTGGGAGTCCTAGTGCAGGCTGAAATCCTCCATATAAGGCAGGGTGTGCGAGGAGCTGGGACCCATTGCCCTGCAACAAAAAACTTTTGGGCCCTTGAGAAATGAAAATTAGCTCAGAAAGCATTCGACATGACAATCTCAGGAGATTTTGTTGGTTAATGATACAGCTCATAGTGAGGGCTCAGGCAAAATCAGGTTCAATTCTGACTAATAAAGAAGAGACCTTCTTGAAGACTTTATAAGCACCAACTTATAATAATTTCTGGTGTCTTCTCTCACTAATCCCTTTCCCTTCCTAACGTGCCCCCTTAGCCACTGACACATACTTTATAGCCCATTGCGTTCCACATTTACTTCGTTACTTACTTATTGCATCACTGCCATGAAAACATAAATTCCATGTGTATCCTCAGCACCAAGACAAATGTATGCATATGGTGGTTACTCAATGTTTTTTAAATAAATCAATGTACAGGGATGGGAAGGGCAGATTGCTACAACCTTTTCCCTTGGTCTTGAAAGGGTGTATCTGATCCTGAAACATTACCAGTGAGATTGTTTTCTTGCTACCCACATTCCAGTCCAATTCTGTGGGGGAATTTGAATTCAGAAAGATTCAGGATGCAGTCCCAGCTCCTCTAATTAGCAGCCATGTGACTTGGCCCATTATATAGCTTTTATGAGCTTTAATTTCTTCATTTGGTGTGTGCGTGTGTGTGTGCGTGTGTATATATATATATATATATATATATATATATATTATTTTTTTTTTCACCAGAAGGTTGTGGTGAGGATCAAATCACAAAGATGCTTTGCAGATGACAATGAGGCAGGAGACTCAGTCATCCAGTTGGGCAAAATCCCAGATTACTTGATGGCAAGTACAGATAAAGAGAGGAGAAAAAGTAGAAAGAGGAGAAGAAACAAACAGGGAAAGAGGGAATGAAGAACAGGAACAGGAGGAAAAGGTAGAGAAAGAGTCCAGGAGACAGGAAAAAAAAGAAACACATCAGCAAAAGATAAAGATAAAAATGAGCGTAGAAGAAAGAAAAGAGATATGATGAAGAAGGAGAAGGAGGAAGATGAAAGAATTAAAGAAAATAGGCAGAAAAGAAGGGAGAGAAAGAGAGATGAGGCTTGAGGAAGGTGTAAGGGAGGAAGAAAAAAAGGTAAGTATAACAAAAGAGGGAGAGAAAGCAATGAGGCTGGCAGACAGTAAGAGAAGAAAAGAGAAAGACAAAGGGAAAAGGAAATAGAAAACAGGAAGGGGAGTAAATGAGAAAAAGATTGAGGAGGAAGAAGATGTGTGAGAGAAAGAGAGGAAAAGAAAAAATAAGGAGGCCCTTGAAGAAGGGTTCTAGGCCTCTCTCAGTGGCTTCAGGTGTCAGGGTCACTCACTGGCTCTAGGATCCAGGCTGGGGACCCCTCTGCAAAAGCATTTGCTCCTCTGTCTGTCCATCTTTACCTTGCCCTGCCCCAACACTGAGGAGCTCTAGACAGCCAGGAGGCAGGGCCAAGGGTCCCCAGAGATGCTGATACTCAACCCACCACCACCCCAAACTAATCCTTCATTGCATGCTCGCTGGCCCCTCTGGTTCTGGTAATTAGTGCAGACTTAGCTGGGCTGCTCCTCCGTGTTTATGGCTCAACCCAGGCTCAAGCAGACACCATTAGCCCTGACTTTATGGGGATTTATTCAGCCTGTTACCATGACTTCTCTTGTAGTAATGAGGTCTCTCTTCCAGGGGCTTACCGCTCTGCTGCTCAAGCCCCTCCTCCTTGCTTCCCCCAGTGGCTCCATTTCCATTTTTCCCCAGGAACTTCCCATCTTCATTCTTGGCCTCACCTAAGATGCAAGGGTGGGAAACAGGGCATGACAGCTGTAACTTCTATCTTGCAAAGAATCACGTAGCTAGACCAAGTCTAAAAACAAGCAAAAAGGAAAAAACACAGTATTTCTCTAGAGAGATAAGAGGTCTCAGACATGCAACCAAGAACCCACAGCTGAAAAGACTCCTTTATCCTCCTTAATGTAATTTAGAATGTCAGAGATGGAAGAGAACTTAGAAGAAAGTCTCAGAGCTCATTTTCTAGATGAGGAAACTGAGTCCCACGGAGGGGAAGGAACTTGACCAAGAACTCACAGCGAGTGGAAGAGCTAGTACTTGAACTCATGACTTCCAACTCCTCTTTCCTCCCTATCCTTTCTTATCATGACAGGCTACTATGACAAGTACCACCCAATGGGTGGCCTTAAACAACAAGAATGGATTGACTCACAGTTTCAGAGGCTAAAATTTCAAATTGAAGGATTGGCGAGGCAATGCTTTCTCCCAGGGTCTGTAGTGCTCTGGTGCTGGCTGCTGGCAATCCTTGGCATTTCTTGGCTTGTATCTCTGCCTCCTGACACATAGCGGTCTCTCTCTTTGTCTGCTCTTCAGCTTTGGGATCTCTTCTCCTTTCTCTGTTCTTCCAGTTTCCACTAACGTCTTGCTTTGCCTGTGGCCTTCTCTAATATGGATGAAGACCCATCTTCATTCCATTGGTCCAAACCTAAACTAAAAAACATCTTCTAGAGGTCCAGTATATGATGAGTCCACACCCACAGGGATGAGGATTAAGATTAAGAACATGTCTAAATTGGGATACATAATTCGATCTACCATACTTTCAATTTATCAATACACTTGCCCATTCAAGCAAATACCGGAGACTGGATCAAGGGCCAGCTCTACTCTGAAGGCTTCCAAAATTCTTAGGATTAGCTGGACCCCTACCTCCCCTTCCTACCTCTTGTACTCTACCCACATATGCCACCATTATGGACCTTAACGCCGCATTCATAATCAGGTATTCAAAGGCTTTTCTCCTCCTTTAGACTGGGTTCTTCGTGAGGACAGAGATCTGGTTTTATTATGTAGCCTCACATGTGGCGCAAGTCCTGGAACAAAGTGGACGCTTGCTGAATAAAGCTTTGAGGAATGAATGAATGAATGAATGAACAAAAAGGCTTCAATCTTCTGGCCACCCACCAGGGGTCAGGAAGCACTGTGGATTTGGGAGACTAACACCTTTCACAACTGCCTCTTGGAACATGGTCCAGAACCATTCTGAGGGCAGAAGCTGCCTCTTCCTCATGCTAACTGGGGAATCTGTGACGCTTTCCTCTCAGCAACTCATTAGTGCTGATTTAGAAGTTTATCGGAGATTCACTTGAACTTGACAGCGAAACAAAACGCCCTCAATCCCCAGGGGGCTAACGTGACTATTTTCAAGGTTCAAAGGTCTCTTTGCCTATTTTAGTGAATTATTGAGGGATTTGCTAGGCAAACTGAACCAAACAGAGTTTTTAAAACTCCAATGCTGGGTCAATAAATCCCAAGACAAAGAAGGGAAGTGAAGGAGCCACAGAGACATTTAACTCACCTGTCAACTTGACTTGGATGCACTAAGTGTGACCTGAGCTGATGCCTCTGACGTCTGAGGGCAAGGGCGGGGGCAGGGAGCGGGAGAGAGAGGACATTTCCTCCAGGACTCAAGACAAAGTCCCAGGGTGGGCTGCAAGTGGGCAAGAGACAAACAGGCAGCCATTTCCACCAGGTAGGCTATAAATCCAACCTTTATTACCTTTTATTATGTTGTTTCAACAGACTCTTAAAGACAGCACAATGGTTGGTTGATAGCCGCTCTAAATCTCTTTCATTTTCTCCCCATATTACTTTCGCCTTCTGGATTTTTTTCCCTCTCTCTCTCTTCAGGAGTCACATTTTATTGGTCTTCTCTAGAGGATGCCAGTAGAGTGGAAACATTGTTTATGACTGGGAAGCAAAACTCAACAACTCCCCCAAACCCCAAAATGAGAAAACATTAGCAATGAATATGTGTGTATACATTTTATTTGAGGGTTTACATGTGTGTGTGTGTGTGTGTGCCTGTGTGTGTGTCTGTGTGTGTCTACATGTGTGAGAGAAAGGCAGGTGAGCAGCATAAAGCTAATTATAGCAAGACGGAGGGGAAGGTTTGGCAGGAATGAACTTAAGAGCAATTTACTGCCAAGACATCAAAAGGCTGAAATGGAATGAAAATAAACTAAGGATCACAATTTTTAAAAGCCCTATTCAAAGACAAGAATTCTGTTAAAGGCTGAAAAGAGGTCTCAAGAATGCTGTAAGGTGTGCAGAAATTGAGAGAGAGACACACACACAGAAAGAGAATATTAAGGAAAACTGAATTCTAGGATGTTTCTGTCTGAGCTCTAAAGTAAGGCTCAGAAAATTTTCATTGCATTTGATGAAATAGATATTGAACATTGAACAAAGAAATCTTCATACAACTTTCCTTTCCTTCGTTAATCAATTATCTGAAGATTGACACATCAGGTCCTTACTACCCACCTTCGAATATGTCTCACATACATACAAACCCATCCTCAGATGCTGACACATTTTTCTTTGAAGGCCCCTTAATATATCCTCCATTTATTCCTAAAGAGTCAGTCGATATTCCTCTTAATCCTTGAAGCTGCCCCAACACTGTGAACTTTCCCCAATCCCCTCACCCTCTTTTTTTTTAATTAAATTCAGTTTTATTGAGATATATTCACATACCATACAGTTATCCATGGTGTAAAATCAACTGTTCATATTACCATCATATAGTTGTCCATTCATCACCCCAATCTATTTTTGAATGTTTTCCTTACACCAAAAAGAATAAGAATAAAAAATACAATTAAAAAAGAATCCCCCCATCCCACTCTATTTTTCATTTCCTTTTTGTCCCCATTTTCCTACTCATCCTTCCATACACTGGATAAAGGGAGTGTGATCTACAAGGTTTTCACAATCACACTGTCACCCCTTGTAACCTACATTGTTATACAATCATCTTCAAGAGTCAAGGCTACTGGGTTGGAGTTTGATAGTTTCAGGTATATACTTCTGGCTATTCCAGTACATTAAAACCTGAAAAGGGTTATCCATATACTGTGTAAGAATATCCACCAGAGTGAACTCTTGACTCCTTTTGAAATCTGTCAGCCAGTGAAACTTTGTTTCATTTCATTTTGCATTCCCCTTTTGGTCAAGAAGATGTTCTCAATCTCATAATGCCAGGTCCAGATCATCCCTGGGAGTCATATCCTGCATTGCCAGGGAGATTTATACCCCTGGGAGTCAGGCTCCACATAGTGGGAATGGCAGCCCTCACTCTCTTTTAGTACTTTTAGTACTGCCTCATGACATCTCTGGTCCATCAGACATAGAAGACTGTTTTCATGTTTGCACTCTTCTTTCTCTTCAATTTGACTGTCACTTTTTTGAGATCTGGTATCACATGGACACCCTGCAATTAGAGTGGCTATTTCAAAGACTGGTTCTGTCATTGACTAACTGTGATTTTCACTAAGTGGTAACCCTCACACCCCCACCTTGGAACCTCTGTTTGTTCATCTGTTAAATGGAGGAAATATTACCATCTACAGCATGGGGTTGTGGCAAGGATTAAACAAAATAACAGAGGAAAAGGGCCAGCCCTACCCTGCTGTCCTCTCTGTGTCACTTGCAGGCTGCAAGGCAATGGGCAAGTGACTTAAGCTCTCTAAAGTTTGATTTATTCATCAGAAAAATAAAAATAGCAACTAACTCTTTGGAACATCATGAGGCATTATAATATAGTGATTAGAAGCTTGAATCTTGTGGGCAGATTTCCTGGGTTTAAATGCAAGCTATATCACATGCCACTGTATGACTTTGGGCAAATTATTTAATCACTATTTGCCTCTATTTCCTCATTTTTTAGATAAAGATGCTACAGAGTTCTTGTAAAGACGAAATGAGTTAACTTAATAAACAAGTAAAGTGAAGAACAATCCCTGGCACATAAGAAAGGTTTAATACATGTGAGCTATTATTATGGTGATTTAAATGAAATGATGCACATAAAGTACCTGGGCACATAGTAGAAGTTCATCCAGTGGTAATTCCCATCCAGGGGATGAAGGTCTGCTCCCAGAGATGAGACTATCAATTCAGACAATGCATTGAAGAGATTGAAATTTTTATTCCCTATACTCAAGGTGAATGCTTGATCTCATTGTTTCCAAATATTTGCTTTTCATTTCTATTCCTTAACCTTTGCTATTTTGTTCAGGTAGAGCACCTCGTCAGAACTGTGCCCAGAACTTGTGTATTCACCAGATTGGAAACTTTTGTTGTTTCTAATGAGGAAACCAATTCTTTAAGCCTTGTTAGAACTTCCAAACAGGGTTTCCTGCTGGGAAGCTTCAATTACTTGGCCTCTCCTATGGAGAGACACTGGTACCATTCACAGAATAGGGAGAGAAAAGACAGACAACTGAATGAGAAATACCAACTTAAATGCTGAAATGTGTCATTTCCTTCCAGAGAATAAGAACAGATTGTTTTTTAATGAAACAAATTTAAGGAGTTAGGCAAACTCATTGGATTCATAAACTCTGAATATGTCAGACCAAAACAATGAAATAGTAGAAATCATCTAATCCTACAAAGGCAAAGTTCCAATGGATTGATAGTGGTTGCTGAGAGCAGTGAGGAGAATCCAATTCTGAGGCTACTTCCTAGGTGGGTGGGAAAGTGCTATAATCCATTAGTGATGTCTGCCCTGGGTGAGGAGTTGGAGAACGTTGGACTGGTTCTATTTTATTGATCTAGTCCATCTTCTTAATTTTACAGATGAGAAAACCAAGAATTATAGAGCCTACCAACTTCTTCAAGTTCCCTACATTGGGAAAAAAGGGGTGTAGACTATGTTCATTTTTAAATGCCACTTTCGTAGATGCAAATTTACTGAAATAGGAAGAGCTGAATATAAATGAGAATGGCTTGCATATTCTTGGCAAACAAATGGATACGGCTGAACAGATTTTATGAATTCCTGAATAATGACTGATTTCTTGAAAAGTTTAAATCATCTTTTCCCCACCTCCACTGGTAATTTTCCGTTCAATCTTTACTGCCTAGGAAACTATTAAAAATAGGCTGACGCTTGTTAAAATAGCTAGTTATTCTAAAACATTAAAGTGAATAAATAACTTGGACTTCACCAGGAATTCTGGAATAAGCAAAACAAGAAAAGCATATATGATACTCGCAAGCATATAAGAGTTTTAACTTGTGGAGAATTTTTTTAAGATGAATTCATGGTCGTTTGTTTGTTGTTGCAACAATAGTAAGACTAATGATAACAATTAAGCATTTCACACTTTAGAGATTTTTTAAAAGTGCTCTCCCTTATATTATTTTTCAATGTTCATATTAGACCTGTGATAATCATGGGATTATTTTTTTTTCCACTTAACAGAGGAGGAAACTGATCTTCAGAAAGAACTGGTTGGAAATACCAATTAATTCTGTGTTTTTTCCTTCCATTTTGTGAAGTAAATCAGAGATTAAACAAACTAATGTCATGTATTTGATCCATAATTTCAGCATCCCACATCGCTCTCACCTACCCTAATACCTGTGGACAAACAGGTCTAAATCGAGTTGCAAAGTGTTAAATGCTAGATGAAAGGCACGAGTCAAGAAGAACTGAAGGACAAAAAGCTTACTCCTAAGAACCAAAGAAGGACTCATGGATGAAGGGCACGTTCAAAAGTAAATAAAGCAAAAAGGAGATGTGGAAGAAGGGTGTCCTAGGGAAGATGGTAAAAGAACCTTGACTTATAATTTTCTAGGAAAAAAACAAAAAAGATACTCCCCAGTCTCTTTGGAGTTAAACCAATGGAGGGAAATGATTGAAAGACTATTTCTGACTCCTCATGTTTCTTGGTTTTTATTTCCAAAACTGGCATGCAGCTGCCATGAATGCTTCCACTGTGGGCACTGGTGCTGCCCAAATAGACTACACTGTTGTTAGTGAGAGATACACCTGTGTCTGAATCCACTCATTGCCCCTCGCTAGGCATGTGACCTCAACCATATAATTTCACTCCCAGACCTTCTCTTTTCATTTTTCTTTCAGTTTTTTTTTTCTTAATCTGTCTGTAGGAAATGAAAATACCTCCCTCCCAGAGTTGGTGTGCATCATTACTGATACATAAAGAACACCTAGCACACAGCCTGTGCTCAGTGCCTTAGTTCTCTTCCTAATCTCTTTCAGTCAAGAACACCTATCTGGTTCAGGAGAAAAGGAAATATTTGATTTTCTCTTAGTAGAACCAAGCCGATAGATGAGAGTATCCATGCTGAAATTGAACTTTGTGTCTGTGTGTGACATCAGATAGGCCATTTCATCAATTTCTAACATTGTTCAGCTAGAGATTTAAGGTAGATGTACGGGAAAGCATGGGAGTGACTCTGAATTAAATCAAGCTGGTAAACAGCTCAGGGATTACGGTGTGTTACCATTCAAAAAAGAAAGTTTGCTTCAAGTCCCCTATAGTTTCCGGCTTGATCTAGGGGGGCCATTCATTTAAAAATGTCATTCTGTACTTATTTAATGAGTGTGAAGCTAGTAACACATAATCTAATATGTATGAGAGCAGTTAATGCATGTTGCAATTTGTCCCATTTTATAGAATAAAACTTACATACAGATTAAATGGGATGAGGCAAGAAAATGAATTTTAGGACTTCATGAAGAAAAATCATATACACATACACCTTTAATTGTATTTATACCTATCTATGTATGTATGCATATTTTTATTTTTTTCAGATGGAAGTTTCAAGTCCCCCTACAATATCAAAATATTGCTCAACAAAGAACTATGTAAGATTGATAAGAAATTATTGTAATTAGCACACCACTTAATTCCATACATGTGAATATTTTTTAAATACAGAGAAGCAACTTCTCTCATTGCAATTTTTCAAGCTATCCCTCATTGCCTATTCCACAATATTTTTAATACTATATAGTTTGCTAAGTAAAACATTTTGAATAGTATTTGTGAAGCCTTGGTCCAGCCAGCAAGCTATGTTCGCACATCCTGGCTGGAGATATTAATCATTGCTCTTTCGATACAATTATTCAATTAGATGTCAGAATAAAATTTATCTTTTGAGAGGTAAGATGTTGGTCTGCCATCGTTCATTAACACTGTAACATAATGGGACTTACCAGCCATCATCAGGGTGTTAATAGATCCTGAACACTGATAAAATAAAGGTACAGGATGATTTTCTGTGAGGTTGAACATCCATAAAAGGATTCCTGAAACATGAAAGCTACCTGGAGCAGGTCCAGTGGTCAGTGGGAATGGGCATTTGTGATAGTGTTGATCATCTAAGATGGAATGGGGAGAGCAAAGTGGAGTTGGCCCTCGGGACAGAACCAGATGCACACCAGGTGCCCACCAAAGTTCTCCCACAGACCTTTCCCCATAGAGTTTACGGTCTAAGGTAGTGGTTCTGAAAGTGGACCAGCAGCATCAGCACCTCCTGGAAAATTGTCCGAAAGGCAAATTCTCAGGTCCCAACTCATACCTACTGAATCAGAAACTCTGAGGGTTATCTGTGTTTTAATAAGCTTTCCAGGAGATTTTGATGCATGTTACAGTTTAAGAACCAGTGGTCTAGTGTAATATTTTCTGCAACTTCCGTCCCTCAAAGCAACCCTGACATGGAAAGCATGAATGGGAAACAGAGATTACAGTGATGGGAAGTTTATTAATAAGGTTCCTTGATTTGCTGTCTGTCTTTTTGCCTAAAAAGTAGCTTACTACTTCTGTAGTATTAACTGGTGCATTGAGTCCCAAACTTTACTGCTCACCAGAATTACTCATTCATTCATTCATCCTACGAATATTTGTGGAACATTTACAATATGTTTGATACTTCCAGACACTGTAGGTAGAGTGGCAAGCAAGACAAAAGCTATCCTTACCTTATGAGGTTTAGAGCCAAATGGGATGTCAAAATTAAACAGACAACAACAAAATAACCATTAAAATGACAAACAAAAAGAACAAGATGTTATGAGATAAAATAATCTGTATGTGTGAGGGGATGTGGGGTTTAGTACGAAAGTCAGGATTTATCTCTCTGAAGAAGCAATATCTAAGCTGAGATGAAAAATGGGTAGAGCTTAACCAATTAAGGATGTAGAGTAACAGCATCCTAGGAAGAAAGACCAATCTGTGTTAAAACTCCAAGAAAGGCAAAACCTCAGTATATTCAAAGAACTAAAAGAGGGCAAGTGTAGGTGGAGTGCAGAGAACAAGGGAGAAAGTGTCTGAATTGAGATGAAATCCTGTTGGTAGGTACAGAGGCAAATAGCCTGGGAGGTTACCAAGAACAGGGTAAAGAGACAATTCAGCTTAAGTTTAAAATAATCACTATGGCTGCAGTGAGGAAAACGGATTAGAATAGAACGGTGGAAGAAGCATTTGGAAGCAGGGAGGCCAGCTCAGAATAAAATTCTCAATAGCCCATGGACACAAGTGGTAGACAATGGTACAATGGGGGGTTTGGGGAGGGAATAGACAATGCAATGGTTTAAGAAGCAGGGATTATTGCATCTAGACAGGTCACCACTTACTTGAATGGCTTCCAGGCCGTTAGAACTCAAAGATTCCCCTGGACTTAGCAATTAGGTAGCAAGTAGGACTGTGCAACTATGTGGTACACTTGCAGTAACCTTAGGCAAGTTCTTGAACAGAATATTCCTCTCCCTTGTCCCACAAATCTGCTCTTACCTCTTTATTTCTTTTTCCAAAGTGAGAGTGCCCCTCTCACTCTTCTTTTACAGTGCAAATCTCCTTGGGAATTAGAGCTCTGAACTGTCTTTGAGAATGCTGAGTGCATCAGTTCCCTCCTGATAGAGGTAGGTTACAAGTTTCCTTGGTTACAAGGTTAGATGCTCTGCAGTGACCTTGGTTACCCTCTGACCCAGGTCAGGACAGGGATGCACTGTGACTGACATGTCTTACCCCACACATGGCCGCCTGTGACTAGAGGTTGACACTTTCACCCTCCCTCCCCCAGGGTGCCCAGTCATTGCTCCCCATGGAGCTGACAGCCTGTTGGCATTGCTGACAAATGACTCATTTCCAGCCACATTAAACGGCTTCAATCTTCTCTCCTTTGAAGTCTCACAGATTACCTCCTCCACCCGCTGCTTTCCTGACAACTTCACTCCAGCAGTACATTATGTTGAAAATCACGCTTATTATGCCAGAGTGGGTCTAGCATGATTAGAGTTCAGTTTTTATCAGACACGTTGATGTGCCCTTAATGACCTGCTTGGCTCATTGCTCTGACAGCCCTGTGACCTGCACATATTGTCCTCCCCACTTAGACTCCCCCTCCCATGGGGGAAAAGAAACTGCATCTCCTGCATTCTCTTAGTTCTGTTTCACTGAAGGGACCACCATGCAGCAAGTCACCCAAGTCAATAACCAAAGCACCAACACAGACCCCTTCCCACCTTCCTCCTTCTTATCCATCCCTTGATTTGGCATTTGGCAATTTCCACTGCCATGCCCCTGAATCATGCAACCACCAACCTTCTTTAGAATATTGCAAAACCTTCCATGTGGATCCCTCTGCTTCTAGTCTTGCCCCTCCTAAAGCAGTCCCACATTAATTATTCTAAAATGCCGATTTGGTTCATCACCCCTCTGCTCTTGGTAGCTTCTCAGTGACCTTGGGATAAAGCCTGTAGCTTGAAAGTCATCTCTAAGGGTTTCTCATGCCTCTTCTCCAGGCTAACCTTACTTGAACCCTGTTATGCTCCCAAGGTACCAAGCTACTTGGGGTTCCCTCCATACATCCTGCTCCTGGATTCTTTCACATCTTTGCTCAAGCTCATTCTTACCTAGAATGCCTGGCTTTCCTGTTCCCTCTTCTCACTCTTGCCTCTTCATCCTCCAGAGCTCATTTCCTCCAGACCACCTTTCATGACACCACCCGCACCACCCTGCTGTATCCTGACCATGAACATGGTTCTTTAACTTGTCTTCTGTCCCACTAAACTATGTGCTCTTAGAAGGCAGGAGAGGTGCCTTAGGCATAGATTCCAGAGACATACACAGCAAAGGTAATTGACTATAGATTCTCACCCCATTTAATCTTCACAACACACCTGCAAGGCAGGCATTCTAATTTCACTCCACAGATGAGAAAACTGAGCCTCAGGTAGATTGAGTAATTCGTTTGTTTTTACACAGCTATTACAAGGCAGAGGAGGGCCTATGTAACCTGCTGTAGGAAATCGACATGGATTTGTGCATGAAGTGGTTTCAGTTAGAGGTTTTCTATGCCAAAGGGCCTTCGTAGAGCTAGGCCATGAAGATCAATAGGAATTTGTCAGTTGGAGTGAAGTAGGTTAGTGGGAAGGTTATTCCAAGCAAAACAGGAGTCCGTTCCTAAGCATCAATGTCCCTATGAGCAAGGGCAGAGAGCTATGATGGAGTGGGGTAGTTAAGAAAAGTTCCTAGTCTGAACACATCTTTGCCGATTACTGATCTAGGCCAGTCACCTAACCTTAGCATCTTCATACGTATAATGGGAATAATAAGAGCTCCAATATCCTTAGAATATATATATATATATATATATATATATATGATATAATGAAATAAAAGATAAAAAGCCCTAAGAACATTCTCTGACCAACAGCAATTAGGCAACATACAGTAGCTTCCACAAGTACTGATATTCCAGTTATCCATTGCTATAGAAGAAACTACTCCAAAACTTAGTGTTTTCACACCACCATTTTATTGTATGGGTCAGGATTTCAGGAAGAGCTCAGCTGGCTGGTTTGTCTCTGATCCATGTGGTAATAGCTGCATTGGTTGAGCCTGGAGCATGCATTTCCAAGATGGCTTCTTCACTCACTTGTCTGGCACCTGGGTTAGGATGGCATTTGTGTGGGGAAAGGATGTTAGCTGTCAGTTGGGCACCAACCTCTGTTTGATGACCCGAATGCCTCCATAGATAAGATAGATGACAATGTTCTACCCATATTGGTCTGTCCATGTTCCGTGCTTCTCACAGAATGCTGACTGTTTTCCCAGGGGGATAGAGGTCTGGGAAGAAACCACAAGGCTTCTTAGATGACAGCCTCAGAAGCTTCAGAAAGTTTCTTCTGGCACATTCTATTGATCAAATATGTCACTAAGGCTAGCCCAGATTCTCAAGAAGACCATTAGACTCTACCTTTCAATGACAAAGAATTTGCAGCCATCTTCAATCTAGCATTCTTCCAGTACTACTACTACTACTATTATAACCTTGAGAATCAATAGTGCATACTCACTGTGAGAAGCATATAGAGCACGCACGGAGGAGGAACGACTGTGAGGCATGAAGCTGCTGAGTATTGCACCAACAAGGTGGAATGGAAGGGAAATCAACATTGCCAACCTCCTCAATTCACCCTGCAAAGCCAGTGAGAACTAAGTAAGTGGATGTCCCAACCCCCGGGGGTGCATGTATAAACCAGGGAGTCAGGGGCTGCACTCTCTGGAAAGGAGTGAGACTGCAAGAATGCCAGGAGCCTCCCTGGGATTTTTTCTGCATCACCTGAAATGAAGCAGCCGACTCTCCCTAGCCTCTCTTTTGTCTCTTACATCACAGAGGTCAACTGAGTTATTTTTCCAAACTGTTGAAGTAAGAGGATGAAAGGTCTTAGCTATCTTGGCCATCACAAGCCAGAGTTACTCATGAAGAACAAAGCAGGAAGCATAAAAGGGACACAGCAAAGCAGATATTGTACATGAAAGACACTGTCTAGCACAATGTAGTTCACATTTCTTTTCCTTACTGACTGTGTTAATTTTTTTAAACCATGTGGGTTTTTGTCACCACAAGATATGTATGGCCTCTTTTCTCAGTTCACTGATCTGGATAAAAAAAAAAAAATTAGCACATCTCGTTGGGGCTGACACACTCTTACCTGTTCATTCTCTTAATTCTCTTGTTAGCCTACAACCTAAGAAAGACCTAGGAATTATTATTCATGGCTTCTCCTATTCTTTGGTTCTTCTTATGAATTCCTGACACCAATAACATGCACAAAATTAAGTACACATAAAAGTCCATTCACAGACATTCTTTCATACACACACACATACACACAAACACACACATACCAGGGTGACAACACATCATGGATTGCTTTGGGCAATCATGGATTTCCCCTATTATCCCAGTGTAATTATCAATCACACACACAGACACACTCACACATACCATTCTTTTTAACACAGACCTCCTAGTGCAGATAATCCCTCTGCCCAGGACAGCTCCTGCCTCACTGGTGGCCCAGGTTCCCTGCCCTGGCCACTGGCACAGTCTTCAGAAATATATGAGATGTATTTATCATTTGGATGATAAATTTTACAGTCACCATAATTTTCAAATATCCAAGGTATACTCCACAATAAAACATACCATCCAAAGACACATATACAAACCTGCAACACATACAGAGACATTGAATCCCCCTTCTCCCAAACACACACAGATATTCCGTCACTCTAAAATGCACACACAGTCACCAGAACACAAAGATGCCCTCAAATTCTAAATATACGCTTCCAAATCCTTGCCTAAATCGCTCCCTCCCCAAAGAACATGCACCCATTCACAGACACTGACAGATTCTCAGACACAGAAACATGCATGAAAACATCATGCAAAGGAAAAAAAAACTATGTATAGACTTGCATGCTAAAACAACCCCTCAGTATTCCCTACACAAATGCCACCTCCCAGGAGTCTGTACCATCTTATGGACATACACAGATGCTCGTGCTCAAACAAACCCCTTTACACTGACACATTCCTACAGATAAATCCAAGCACCAGCTCTTAAATATAGGACCACATACAGGATATAGCACATGAAACACATTCATGCCTAATCACACATACAAACACACACACACACACACACACACACACACACTGAACAGTCCTGCCTCTCCTGCCAACACATCCTCCCCTTTCATCTGGGAGTCTAACCTTCATTCAGAAGAACATCACTGCAGGAATCTCCCCAGACACAAACGAGGCCTCTTTTCTTTTTAACACAGACCTCCTAGTACAATAAGCCCTCTGCCCTACCTGGCTGGTGGCCCAGGTTCCCTCCTGAAACCGTGCTGCAAACCTTAAATTGGTCCCAATCTGGACAGACCAATAGCTCTGGAAATCTCAGAGGACAAAGAAATTCCACTGAGAAAGCGTGACTGTTAATAACGAAAGCAAAGGGCCAGGTGCTGAGGGAAGCGACTGAACCCAGGGTCGGAACCTGGGTTCTGGTCTCACCGCGGCCACAAATTTGTTGCAGGACCTGAGACAAGCTCCTGTAACTCTCTGGCCCTGATTTCCCCGCCTATGACATGAGAGGTTTGGACTTGAAAATCTACTTTATAAAAGCCCTAAAACCGTAATTCAAAGTGTTTTAACATTTCTGAACCAGAAAATGTCACCAGGTAGCAACTCTTATTTTGATTAAATAAGGGCACTGATGCCATTTTGCCTGAGTGATAAAAAGAACAGTCTGCAAGAGTGGGAATTGGAGAAACCTTAGATCAAACCCTTGCTCTACCCCTGAAATAATTAAATGATTTGATAATTATTCATTTAGCATCCGTGATGTCCCAGGTGCTGTACTGCATATGGGGCCAGAGACGTGTCTGAAACAACCTATCTTCACAGGTTAGCTGTAGAGAAGGCAAATCAACAAGGAATCTGCATATGAATTAGTTAAGTGCTACAAAAGAGATACTTCTATCATATTATTTCACCTACAAAAATCAAGTTTCACCCTCTTTTTCATATCATCCTACTTCTTACCCTGGCGTACACACATCTTAACCTCAGAAAAAGCCCAAGGCAAGCTCCAAAACTGCTTCCCAGCTCAACCATGTTTTGGCACCGACTCTTTACTTCTCTTATGGCAGCAGGGTGAACAGCCCATAACCCATTCTCTTAGTTGTGCGGTCTCTCACCGCACTAATATGTAATTTCATTACTTTTATTCATCCAGCCTTGGGTACTTCAGCTCACTGGGTTCCAGCCACAATTAATTGGTAGATCTCCCACTGACTCCTGATTAGCTGCTTTTGATTAGGGCCTAATGACTTCATTCAGTCCCTAATTCAGGGGGATGTGTTGCAAAACTGCCAGCAAACTGCTCAAACAGAATTACATTCCACCATGCCCTGAAGACATCACTTAAAATCCATGTGCAGCCCATTCTCTCTCCCTTATTCCACTTCCCATCGCTTCTGGACCACGCAGCACAGAAGCAAGAGAGGAAGAAAACTTGTGACCCTCTAGCATCCTGGCTCTAGAGCAGACGTCACACGAGAAGGCCCTGGAAGCTGACAGCCTGGGTCCTAGGGGGCAGCTCGCCTACCCCCGCCCCCAGCACTTGCCCACACACTGTACCCGAGGGGAAGGCTTAGTGCATAAAAATTTCCCTGAAGTCTTCACCTTTCACACTTGCCCTTTGCCTTCTTTGGGAACAAGATATGTCCCTGAGCTTTGCCTTGACCTTTGGCTATAAGCACCTGGAAGCCCTCAACCAGTGACCCTCAGCAAGGGGCAAAAGATGTAGGGAAAACAGTCTCCACCAAAGGATCCAAACTGACTGTTGCTTCTGCTCCCTGGTGCTGGCCGTGGCCGCCCAGACCACGGACCCTGACATCCTACACCACAGAGATTCATCAACTTGCCTAAGAATGAGAATCTTCTTGGGATGCATGTTGAATACGGAGATTCCAAGCCCACTCAAGGCTTAGAGAAGCAGAAATCTCCTTGGTGAGGCCAACTCAGGAGATTCTTATTTCGTCCTACTTTTCATTCTATAGATTTATTTATTTTTAAAAAGTAAACGATTTAACAGATATTTAACACTTACCATGTGCCATATCCCATGCTAAGCTTCAGGGAGACACAGATGACCAAGATTTCATCTTCCTTCTGAAAGTCCACAGTTTACTTTGGATGACATTCCAACACACCATAATAAATGTCTAGAGCATAAAAGACAGTAACCACAATTTGATAACATATACATAGATGGAAGTATAGACATAGACATAATTTTAGATATTGATATATACACAGGCATATAGCTATACAGATGAAAATGCTAAAGAAACAAACCATTTAAAATGCTATAAAGAGAGAAGAAATTCTCCTTTTCCCTCAGATCCCAGGTTCTCTCCCCAAAGTCAACTGTTGTTAGCAGTCATTTGTGCCTTCCTTCATATATTTTATATTCTTATGTGCACATATGTTTAAATGAGGAAGTGAAATTCAGAGAAAAAAAATAAGTGATTTCCCCAGAATTGCTGAGTAAGATGGCAGTAACAGAGTTTACTATGCTCCTCGGACTCTAAGTTTAGTGCTCTTTTTCGAGAAAACTTAGATGCTGTTGCTTGGCTCAAGAAACGGACCAGCAATCTAAATATCGGTTAGAAGCAAGCCCAAGAGCACTAACCTTTAAAACCAACCAAGAGCTAAAAGTTGGGGTGGGGGGTGGAGGGGAGCAGAAGGTGATAGGAGGCAGATCTCAAAACTTCAGAAAAGCTCTGTGATTAGAGGACATCATACACTCAAATTCTTCCAGAACTGCCAAGCACTCTCCCTAACCCCTCTTGGTTGCCTTCTTACCAAGGTTTAGCCAGGCATTGGGCAGATCTTCAGATTCTGTTCTCCTCCCCTGCCTGACCTTGACTTCTACGTTTGATTCAGAGTCTGACCCCAAACCATCCCTGCTGCTAGTTCTCCCTCCACCACTGGATGATGATGTTCCATTCATATCCCCTATAGATCTCAAATCTCTAGCTCCTGTTTGTGACTTCTTTGTGTGTATCTGGGCTCTGATACCTGACAAAGACTCTCGAAGTCAAATGAATGTCACAGCTCTAGGCAATATATATAGGACAGATCTGCAGTGGGTAAAGTAGCACAGTGGGAAAGCATAGCTTTGAAGACATATAGACCTGGTTTCTAATTTCAGTTTGCTATTACAACTGCTAGAAGTTGGGTAAATTGCAGAGTTTTCATAAAAATCCATCTCTTTGTATAAAAAGAGAATGATCATATTTACTTTCTAAGTTTTTTTTTTTTTTTTTGAGGATTAAGACAATGAACATGTAATATGCCTAACACATAGTAAGTGCTGTATCAACAGTAGATATTTTATATTTATTTGAGTTTATTCACTAATTCTGTCTTATCTAGTAGAAGATAAGCCCCTGGAGGTGAAGAAGTACATTGTTCCAATGATTATTGTATGTCCAGCATCAAACACTGGGCCTGCCACATAGTGAGTGATGAATAAACATCCACTAAAAGAGAAAGAATGAATGGAAGAATGAGCAAATGGTGGTTTATAATTGTTAACTCAATATGAACTAAAATTATAACCCTTGATTTTGATCTGAGAGAAGGAAGGAAGGCATTTCAAACTAGTGAGAGTGTACAAACAAAGACAAGTTAGTGTGGGGAGCCATGGCATTTTAAGGGACAGTGGGAAAATCAATTTGTTTGGAATAGAAGATTGATGCACACCACTCATTCATGAGATGTACCTATGACCATATCCCTTACAGAGCAGTCTTCAATATATTCTTGATAAAATTGTACAGAAAATAAGTACACACTAAACTTTGATGACAAAGTCTAAAGTGAGCACAGAAATTCCATCAAATTCACTCAAATTTTCAGTTGGAAAGGTGACAAAATGGGCCCACCTGTATTCATCTCCTAGAGCCCCCAAAAGACTGACACAGTGTTCCAGGTAAATAAGTGGAGGCCACACATGCCAAGCAGGAATCAGGCAAATAGAGGTGCAGAGTCTCAGCTGCAATCAGCCAAGGCAGGAGGCTGCATTTGGGTCTTGTACAATCTTAAACATGCTAGACTTGCTTTCTATGTATCTACCTCTCCTCCCCTGCAGAAAATTGAGCAAATTGAGGTTGCAGCAAATTGATGAAATGTACCAAATTGCATTTTCTTCAGTATACTGAATTAAAGTTCTCTCCCAGCAAATGAAACTTGGGGGGTGGGGGGGAGTGCAGGGGTGGAGTTAGTTTCAACCATATGTTATACCTGGGGGAATTAGTCATGCACTCTTAGCAAATCAGAGACTGAACAATGGTACTTTTGTGGTATTTGGAAATGGGTCGGGGGAAGGGCAGCTTTGGAAGGATGGGAGAAGGTAGAAGGGCTGGCTTCTGCAAATAAGTTGGCTTTTGTCAAACCCCTGATTTTATGAATCTGCTGTGACTCATGTCTTCTTTCTTCTTCAGTGGCATTATTTATAATTATATCTACCATTTATTGAGCAGTTGCTAAGTTCTAGGAACTATGCTTAGCACTTTACACACATTATTTAATTGGATCTCTATAAACACCCTGGAGGGAAAAATTTACCAACTCCTCCCAACAGATAAAGAAACTTGAAATTGGAGAGGCCAATTAACTTTCCCAGGGTCACATTGCAAACGGGTGAAAAACTGGAATTCTAACACAGGTCCCTAAGATTCTAAAGCCAGTGTCATAACCCTTTCACTGTACTTCCTCCCACTGCAAGGCCTGGTAGGTTAGAGGTTCTGCTTAGGGAAGAGTGCAGGTGAATGCTCAATGATGAAACAAAGTGCAGTGAAAAATTATGTTTGTTTACATCCTACTTTATAGCCCATCCAATATGAGGCAGCTTTCAAAAATACCCAAAGTGAAATTAAAAACTATACATATAGGCAAAATAGAAGATCCAGACCAAAGTAAATAATATTGGAACCTAGGTATGCAGTGTCTAACATATAAACATTATTAAATTGAAGCAGCAAAATTAGCTTTGAGTATCCTGTCTGCTGAAACAAAGAGGAAAACACAATTGGTTAGTTGATGTTCAGTTTTTATACAAAAAATATGCACGAATTCTTCAGAGGAAATACACTGATGAAAGCTTATCACCCAAAAAGGGATAATAAGATAGTCAGCAGGCAGGTATTGAGAGTTGACTGTGTGTCAGTCAAAGATCTTGGGGCTAGGGACATCATGGGAACTGAACAAGCATGATATATGCCTCTTGGAGGCAGTCTAGTGGAAAGACAGTTAATTTTTTTAAATACAAATTTCAAAAATGCAAAGTGATGTGAAGACAACAGGGTTGCCTAACAATTTAGTGGGAGTGATATTTTAACAAGGGCAGAAATAACATGTAAGCAGAGGTGGGAGATTAATTATTAGGTAGACAGATAATAGGTAAGGACTTGGGGTATTGGACAAGGACAATGTGACTGGTGGAGGAATAGAACTTGCAAATACCTAAAAGCGTGATAGAGCATGCCATATTCAAGAGTGAGAGAAGTCCACTGGGTCTGTAAATAGAGTAAGAATAGCAGGAGAGATGAGGATAGGACACTGAACATCTCTTCCAAATATGGTAGTAGCTTGAAATCAGCCATGGTAGGCTATTTATACCATGGGAATTGGCAAACATTATACATTTGGAAACCTCTTTTTTCCCCTCCACAAGCCAGTTGTTAAGCATTTACAGCTCACCCCTGCATATTACCACATTGCACAATGGTAGTTCTGCCAAGAAAGAGCCTTGGAGAGAGAATCAGATGTAGCTAAGGAGATCAGAGAAGGCTTCTTGGAAGAGATGGTATTTGGGTGGGTGGTAAGAGTAAGCTAAAGTCTAATCCAAAAGGTGGAACTACAAATGCAGAGAGTGAGCCACTAACCAAGTGGTGAGAAAGCACAAATGGTTGACCTTAGAGAAAGTCAATGTGGAGAGATAGAATGTCCTGCTTCGCTTTTAGAAAATAGCAGTAGTGTATTGGTAGCAGCCAGAATTGGAAAACTCAGTAGGTATTTTCTATCAACCAACCAGCACTAGTGTTTGAGGAAAGGAATCTGGTCCCCTGGACAAAAGAGGTAGCCCCTTGTGGCACAAAGCAAGGATTCTGTTTTTCAGAAATGTCTGCTGGGCAGGTAACTTAGACAGGAATACAAGGATGATATCTGGGCCAAGGTGAGGGTCTTCCTCTTTAGGAACAAGGCAGGTGCCTGATAGTTGAGTGATAAGGGGACAAGCACACAGCCTAGAAGATATTGGGTCCCCAGATCACTGATCTACATCTTAATTTTGTGTTGTATCCCATAGGTTGGGGCTGAGGCTGAGTGACCCTAGGTGTGTAGAGAGGAGGCAAAAGCAAGAGTCCCCTGGGATGTGGTGGGCTGGGCACAGGCATGACTGGCTGAGCAAAGTTGTAATGGCCAATGGAAGGAAGAAGAGGAGAATGTAGGCAGAGTAGTTATCAAGGAGGTAAAGTTGGAAAGGTTAATTAAGATCATGATATTAAGTGTCTTAAATACTCGGTTAAGATGCTTTGACTTGATGCAGCAGGCAACAGGGAACCATTGAACCAGTCCAAGCAGGGATGTTAGCAATGTGCCTAAAGCCATGCTCTCAGACTAATCTGGCATTGAGGCAAGCAGGCATTGTGGGATTGCACAGGAGAGAGCCTGGAGGATTTGTATTTCTACAGAGCTCAAGAAGCACTGCACTAACAGAGTACACTCCTAAGAAAATGGTGAGGAGAATGGCATTTGAGCTTGGGAGATATCATTCCCATCAAGATACTGAATTCTTTTTCTCTTTCAGGAAAATGCTACATGATAAACTAATGTACAGGAAAGTTTGACTGACTTAGTTTCCCCCAAAGTTTTAAGTTTTACTTGGTATAAATGTGACCATGGTCTTTTCCAAAGTGCATATGCCAGGATATCATTCAAGAAAAATAAGTTTTTGCCTGTCTTGAAAGTGGTGCAAAATGTTGGAGGTGCAGTTGTTAACTTGATAAGGGATCCTTCTAATTCTTTCTACAATGCTACATAGAATGTCTTCTTAAAATTTCACTGAAATGTGTAAGAAACTTGAACTCAAACTCCATCCTTGGAAAATTTGGATGTCATCAGCATGGAGATAAACACTCTCATAATACTGATGAGAATAGTGATACTCCTGCATTTGAAGCAGAAGAACTGGATTTCAATTTGGTTCTGTTGCTTCATAGTTGTGTAATCTTTGGTCAGTCAGGTAGTCACATTGTACCTCGGTTTTCCCCTCTGTAAAGTGGGATTTATTACCTCTGTATTGCCTACCTGAAAGGGTTATTATGAGGATCAAATGAGATAATGCACCAGAATACTTTTTTTTAAACTGCCAAGTTCTCAAATGACGGGGAGTACTTCCATTATCAGTAACTTCCCTTCCTCCACACCAAACCTCAAAGCACTACCAAACCCAAATGAGAAGCCCCATAGCACACAATATACATTTATATGTTTTGGAAGGGCTGGCCAACCTTCTCTTTGACTACAGGGAAACCATAGTTGTCCTCTCCTCCCAGCACAGACCCTTCTCTCTTGAAAGGTAAGTTACAAGGGAGAGATAAGGAAAGTGGCTTCAGATACTAAATCCCCCTGCATGCCTGATGCAGAGTTGTAGATGGCTTAGAAGGCTATTGCTCTCTGGCTCTGGAAGTTTCCCCTTGGCCACACTGGGCTGTGCCTTTTTCAGCCTCCTCCTTGAAGGCTGAGGAAGGGGGGCAGATACAAACTCTGGGTCCTCCTGTATGGTTGGATCTAGGAGGGGTATTGTGAGCTGTTCTCCCAAGATGAGGCATCTCTGTCAGAGGATCTGAGGGAGCATTTATCTTCCCGAAACGCACACTAATCTGTCAGGCACAGGGAAAGATAAAGGGATAATGAGCAATAAGGGAAGGGGAAGTGGCCTTCTGATGAGCAGGGAGTGTATTCTTAGGGTCATACATCCTTCCCATGCTTGGAGAAGAGGGATAGTGAACGCCGATACTCATGCAGGTGAAAGCGGGGGGAGGGAGCATCAGAAGCACCGCAGTGCACAGGGGGAAAGAAAGACCTGAATTCAAATTTCAACTTGGCCACTTCTCATCTGGGTGACTTCTCTGAGCTTCAGTTTCCTAGTTCATAAAATGGGAATAGTGATGGTGGTGACGTTACTTTCCTCACTTCATGAGACTGTCTGATAATTTAGTGAGATAAAATGTGTGATGTCCTCATTCACATCTTCCCTATGCTTCCATTATCCCATTCTCCTGAAGTGGGTCACTCTCCTTCCTTCCAAATTGATGAGTCTGATAAATTGACCAATCTTGGCTGTTGAGAATGTCAGTGCAGATGGTTAATATTTCATGCTTCTGATGAAACAGGGTTCCACATTGTTCTTAAATTAAAGTGGTTTCCTAGGACCCCTTCGGGGGCTACACAGAATGGACGGTAACAGGCAGCTGATGCCACTTCAACTAGAATAGGCCCTAGAAGGGACAAACTTAGGGTAGCCCTCTGTAAGCCCCCCAGTACCTTGCCCAGAACTTAGCAGATCAAGCATAAATACGTTATAAATGGATAGATGAATGAATGAATGAATGAATGAACAAATGTATTTAAATGGGGATGCATCAGGAGATGGAGGCAGAGAAGCCAATGCAGTGCCAATTTGATCGTGTGACTCTTCCAGACCTCACCACTGTCATCCTGTACACAAGGGCTTTCTGCTCCCCCATAGGAGTTGATAAAGGGAAAATCTAGAGTGCCAGCAGTTCCATTTTCCATTAATGTCTTCCTCAAAGAAGGCCCACTTTCCAGGTGCTGTCTCATGAGAGACTTAGAGCATCTGTGATTCCCCTGAGGACACAGGAACTCTCCAGAAATGCTAACCACAGGGGTCCGAACCCACCATTCTTGTTACAAATGAGCACAGTAGCAATAATAATAATAACAATAATAACACCAGCCCCTACAACAGAGTACCAGGCCCTGTTCTGGGTACTTTATAGGCATGCTCGCTCTCACACCATTACCCTGCAAGGTCGGTAATCCTGGCTGCCTTTAAGAGATGAGAACACTGAGGCTCTGAGCACTTGAGTATCTTGCCTAAAGTCATAATGCTGCTAAGTCACAATGCTGAGCTTTGAACCAGGTCTTTCACTCCCAAACCTAAGTTCTTTACACTACACTAAGCTCACTTGTTCATTATATACAGCCGTGGACCTTCAAACAACCCCTGGCTGAACAGTCCTCTAGGAACTATAGGGTTTTACTGATTGCTCACTGCTTCGGGTCCCTCGAGCCATTTTCCCTAAATCAAAAGGCACATTCACACAAAATTTCATATATTTACAATTAAATATTAATCATCAACTTACTACACGTTTAGTCTCCCTTGGTCCAGTCAATAAAAGGCTGAAAATGTTACAAATAAATGAGTCAATGCTTGAAGAAATAAATTAATGATTGAGTGAAAGAAAGATTAAGTGAAAGAAAGAAAAAGGAAGGAAGGAAGAGGCATACTGCAAAACACTGAAATTTAGTCACAGACTCTCAGTTGTTTAATTGGTAAGTCATACATTCAAGGCTGGGGTTTGGGACAGATATAGAGAGACAAGGGGATGGTTCTAAAAGGGAAGAGTAGAAAATCTCACAGGTGTACTTGAAAGCTGAGGACATAGGCCTGTATTATAGGACAGGAGATGACTGCAGAGATCAGGGATAGAGCTGCATCAAATGCATCTGACCGATAAATATACACAGGCAGAGCTTTCAACCCTGATGGAAAGAAGGGGGAGGGTAGCAGCTTTTACATCCTGCCCAGTGCTTTTGGCACCGATCTCACTGCAGGCTTCGCTCCAAACTGTGTCATCAGGAACAAGACGCAGGTAATGGGAGAACCACAGGTCCCAGGAAGATCAAAGGCACATGCTTTTATGCCTCAATTAAAGTTCCCCTTGTAAGCCTTTCAAACCCAATTTAGCCTTTCTCTCCTGGGCTGGGTCAGACACAAAGACATGCACTGGGTCTTTTTGGAACACGGAGCCCATGAGCGTCTATAATGAACAGTTTCCTCCTGCTCAAGGGAATTGGGCTTTGGTACACGACATGGTATATGTGTGAGAAACGCATTCACAGGGTACTGAGTGGGCTGTGTGCCCAGGACTGTCTGTCACAGCCTGATAAGGCTTCAGGGCACAAAAGTCTGAGGTAAGGAATTAAGAGATAAAGTTCTAACCTGGAAGAGAGAGGAAGGGGACGGGAATAGAGTAGATGGCGATTTTCCCCGCATAGTGTTGTGGAGCATGAACCAACATGGAGTCAGGACATCTACAATTTATTGTATTCTGGTGTCACCACTTTCTGTGTTGCCTTGACAATTCACAGAGATGCTTAAATCTTAGTTTCTTGTGAGTAAAATGGGATAGCAAGACTTGCCTCAAAAACTAGTGCACTAACAGAGTCAAGAGGTCATTCTGGAGGTGACTCTTATGCAAGCTTCAGCCAGATATTGCAAATTGCCACCATGTGTCAAGCCCCAACCAACAGTATTCCTGAAAATCCTAAAGAATATCCTGGGCTCTTTCTAAGACTCTATAAATGTTTTACCTATTAAGTTTGTTTTTTCAGAAACCTAAAGCCTCCATATGGCTCCTATGCCAGATACCCAGAGGTACCAGTCTGGCACCCCTTTCCAGTACAAACAAGATAAAATGGTCATTGCCCAGATATACCTGCAGATTGAGAGAATGATCAAATGAGAGAGAGGGGATGCAACTGATAAACCAGGACTTAACAAATGATTATGACTACTGACTCATTACGTAGATATTTCTTTTTAGTTTCTCAAGTGTATTAGAATAGCTAGAAGGAAATACCAGAAATTGTTGAGCTGTAATCCAGTAGCCCTGATCTTAGATAATGATTGTATAGCTGTATAGAAAAAAAAAAAAAAAAAGTTGGTTGCACATGTTTGTATGGATCTACTTCTGGATGTTTAATTTTGATCCACTGATCTATATAACTATCTCTATCTCTGGCAATACTACACTGTCTTAGTTAACCTATCTTTATTGTAAGTTTTAAAATTGGGTAGAGTGCAATCCTAGAGGTCAATAAGGGGGAGATAAGGGGTATGGTATGTTTGGATTTTCTTTTTTCTTTTAATTCCTTTTTCTGGAGCAATGCAAATGTTCTAAAATTGATCATGGTGATGAATGTACAGCTATGTGATGATACTGTGAACCACAGATTGTCTACTTTGGATGGACTGTATGGTGTGTGAATATATCTCAATAAAATTACATTAAAAAAAAACAACTAGCACACTGATTCCATATTCCCTTTCTTCCAGGCTGATGCTAATTTATTGACAATCTTCCTCAGATACCTGGAATAAGTAATCCACCATCTGAGGAGTGTCCTAGGGTACAGTACTTATTCCTTTCCAAGTCAGTACGACGTGCTAAATGGCTTTGGAAGTCCTCCAAGTGGAGCCATGCTCTGAAAACAGAAGAATTGTGTGCCAGCCACATGTGAAGAGGATTAGAACTTGGAAGAAAGTGAGTTTTAAAAGTAGGTATGAGAATATTAAGGTGGTTGCACTAAGAAAGAGTACTACAAATAAGAGTTTGTGCTAACGAAAGCACCAGGGACTCATGAATTGTTGGAAACTCAACATTTGTGCAAAGAAGGAAATGACATAAATGGGAGTAAGAGCAGGCCCAAGACAAAAAGTCAAAAGGCCACTTTACTGGAAATGTGTTATTGACAGAAAAGGCTGAAGAGCTACTATTGTCAGGCACTTTCACAATAAGTGACTTGCAGAAAACTCAGACCCAACTGCCTGGTTCCAGAGCCTCTGTTCTCCACACTCTCTCTCTCTACTTCACCTCCTGCTGTGTGAAAAGAGGGGCCATTCATCCAGGTGCCAAAAGGGGCAAAAACGAGGCAGGAGGGATTGAGTGACAGCTACTCTCTCCCTTCTCTAATAGAAATAGTATGTCCAAGCCCCAAACAGGGCTGAACCATTCAGTTCCAGTTTTCATGTATCTGTATGATCTACCCCTCCTCCAATGGAATTGGAGCCCTAAGTACAATGAAACCATCTGAGATTTAAGAGGAGGGGACAAAAAGAAAGCGCGCGCATGTGTGTATTCCAAAGAAAAGCTTTCAATCCCCTTACTTTAAATAGTCCCATTCATTCCCAATGGCCAGTCAGAATCCCGGAGTCGTCGGAACATTTCCTTCGTAAATAAAGCGATGGAAACGGTGCACAGAACACCCACCAACGTCTTCTTCCTTTCATCCTCGCTATAAACGCCAGGCGAGAGCCAGAGAGGCAGGCACGTCTGCGTCAACCCACCCTCCCAGAAAAGCCGAGTTCCGTTCTCCAGTTCAGAGTCTGCGGAGCCCACCCTTTCAAAGTCCCGTTTTGAAAGCGGCCGGTGGCTTGAAAGGCGGCTCAGATGTAATTTGCTCCGCGGCGCCGGCTGCACAGTGGGATCGGCGCGGAGCCGGGGCCCTGCGGGGCTGCACAGACCCTGGGAGCGCTCGGTGCGCTCCGGCCTCCAGGCGTGGCTCCTGCGTCCCCGAGGCCCTCCGCAGCCCTGAGAAAGCGCGGAGCGCTCGGGAGCCGGCTCAAAGCCGGGCAGCCCTGGCGTCCCCGACCTCAGCGGCGCCGATGAGAACAGCCTTCACTAATGAGTTCCACCAAGAGCCGGTATTGTGGCAAGGCTACCCACGGGACTTCAGGGCATCGGACTGAGTTTTCAGTTCTTCTTTTAAGTTCACTTACTTCAGAGTTTTCCATTTGAAGCTGTTATGAAAGCCTGATAGACATAAAAGAAGAAAGAGCAAGATTTAACCAAACCAACCCACACAAAACAAAACTGAAAAAAAAAAAAAAAAATGCCTCAAACAAAGAAAAAAGAAAGTCATTAGAAAAAATAGGGAGCAACTGAAAAGACAATTGATTGAGACATTAAGGCCCCTTACCCCCCTACTGGCCACTACTGGTTTTTGAGAGATAATTTGGGGAAGGATGGAACTGAAAGGGGACATAAGAGAAGGGAAGTCATCAATTTGAACTGCAGTGGCTTTTTATAATAAACCATAGAGTTCCTCTTTGGTAGTTTTGCAGATTTGCAGGTAAATATGGAAATTATTCACCCCAAAGAAGCCTTCGCAGTTAGTTCACTTCCCCAGTATCACCAGTGAATCCTCAAAATTAGGTTTTACTTTGCTTACGTCCCAGAGAGGGAAACAAAAAGCTCAGACAACTTCAGTAGCTTACCCAAGTTAACACAGCCGTGGTGCTGAGACTTGGATTCGACATGCCTTCTTGCCTGCAAGTCTGTAACTAAATAAGATAAGTACATAAACAAATGAAAGGAGGAAAGGAAAAGGAAGACAGTGGCTGAGATGGGATTTTAACGCAGTACTCTCAAAAGATTGGAGCCTCTAAACCTACTTATAATTGTGCCTAAGAGTCTCCCCTGAGTGCCTCTTTGTTGCTCAGATGTGGCCTTCTCTAGCTAAGCCAACTCGGCTGGTGATCTCACTGCCCAACCTCCTACGTGGGACCTGACTCCCAGGGGTGTAAATCTCCCTGGCAACGCAGGATATGACTCCCGAGGTTGAATCTGGACCTGGCATCATGGGATTGATAATATCTTCTTGACCAAAAGGGGGATGCAAAATGAAACAAAATAAAGCTTCAGTGGCTGAGAGATTTCAAATGGAATAGAGAGGTCATGCTGGTGGGCATTCTTACACACTATATAGATAACACTTTTTAGGTTTTATTGTACTGCAATAGCCAGAAGTAAATACCTGAAATTACCAAACTCCAACCCAGTAGCCTTGACTCTTGAAGACCATTGTATAACAATGTAGCTTACAAGGAGTGACAGTGATTGTGAAAACCTTGTGGATCACTCTCCCTTTATCCAGTGTATGGATGGATGAGTAGAAAAATGGGGACAAAAACTAAATGAAAAATAGGATGGGATGGGGGGGTGATGATTTGGGTGTTCTTTTTTTAATTTTATTTTTTATTCTTGCTCTGGTTCTTTCTGGTGAAAGGAAAATGTTAAAAAATAGTTTGGAGGTGATGAATGCACAACTATATGATGGTACTGTGAACAGCTGATTGTACCCAATGGATGACTGTACGGTATGTGAATATATCTCAATAAAACTGAATTAAAAAAAAAGATTGGCGCCTCAATGAACATTCTCAGACTGCTGTCTGGATAATATGGGCCCATTAAATAAGTGAAATGATTATACTAATCATTCACTCCATCATCATGTGAAAACCATCTGTCAAGTGGGAAGGCCATGCAAGAATAAGCAATGAGTCAAACAAGGTCCTAGCAGGGTATCTCATTGTGCAGTGGAGAAGTATCATGTGTATATATGTATCTCAGAGGTAGAAAGGAATGGAAAGCATGGAAAGTCATCTTATTGGAAGGCAGGTTGGAGGAATGATAGTACAAATGATGGCCAATGCTGATTGAGCAGAATTCAATGGTGGTCAAGAGCATTGGCTCAGAATCCTGGTGCTACCACCTTCTCACTATGTGACTTTGGGTGCAGCACTTAACCTCTCTGTTATTCAGCTTCTTAATCAACACTAGAGTTGTTGTGAGGATTAAAGAAAATAATATATGCAAAGTGCATAGAATAGTGCTTGGCATGTCGTAAGTGCTTAATAAATATCTGCTACTATGTGTCAAGCACTGTTGCAAGCATTTTGCATATATAATTTCATTTAATTTTCATGACAGTGCCATGAGGTTTGTGAGTTTATCCTTGTTTCACAACTGAGGAACCTGAAGCATGGAGAATTTATGCCACCTGCCCAAGGTCACTAATCTAGCAAACAAGAAGCTAAACTCCAGGCCCAGGGTAGTCTCACTCAGGGCCATGATCCTGCCTCCCAGGACTCAGACCACAAGTATAAGTTTAAATTTGCCTCAGTCAAAAGGGTTTCAACCTGCCTTAAACACTTCCCCTGAGCCAGGCACCTACTAGGCAGTGGGGAGATAAAGAAAAAACACACTGTTGCTACCACCAAGTCCTAAAGGGACCATCATATCCTTGTGGCAATTAAAGATTTTAAAAAAGTGTTCCAGCATTATATCCCACAGCTCTCCAATACATGGCATTTACTTCAAACAGACTCCAATCTTGGGCTCAGTCCTTCCTCTCCCCACCCCCACCCCACCCCCCATTATTTCTATGTTGTCCATAAAACTGAAGACTTTGAAGTAAACCAAAGATATTAGTAAAGCAAGACCCTAGGGAGGAACAGTTATCTATCCAAGATATTTTAATCAATGCAAAGACCCTCTTACAACATCCTCAGTGGTTCTTGAACACCTCTAGAGACAAGAGGCTGACTATATTCGAGTACAGCCCCTTCCACAAGCACACAATTTCAAGTCTGTTCTGGTTTGCTAATGCTGCCAGAATGCAAACACCAGAAATGGATTGGCTTTTAGAAAGGGGGCATATTTGGTTACAAAGTTATGGTCCTAACGCCATGAAAGTGTCCAAACCAAGGCATAAACATGAGTATACCTTCACTGAAAAAAGGCCATTGGCATCTGGAAACCCTCCATTAGCTGGGAAGTCACGTGCCTGGCATCTGCTTGCTCCCAGGCTGCATTTCAAAATGGCGTTCTCCAAAATGTTAGCATCAGCTTTCAATGGCTGTCTTCAAAATGTCTCCCTAAGCTTCAGCAGCACTGAGCTCCTTCTGTCTGAGCTTTTCTAGGGCTCTGGTAAACTAATCAAGACCCACGCTGAATGGGTGGGGTCACACCTCCATGGAAATAATCCAATCAAATGTATTGCCCACAGTTGGGTGGGTCACATCTCCCTGGAAACAACCCAATCCAAAGACTCCAACCTAATCAACACTAATAGGTCTGTCCCCTACAAGACTGCATTAAAGATAATGGCGTTTGGCAGTACATAATACATCCAAAATGGCACAAAGCCCCAAAGGTTTCTCATAATATGGAACTATAAATTCCACCTACAATTTAGTCCTGTCCATTAAAATACGCAAACCAATTGTGATCCCTCTATCCTGACTTTTTTTTTTAAAGGTTGCTCCCCTCCCCAACACCATAATTGTTTCTTTTCTGAATTTAACATCTCCATTGCACTAGACCATTCCCCAGAGAATATTATTTTCAGTCATGTCAACATCCCCAATCACGCTTCTCAGTAAGGATTGGAGTTTGTCATCATCCATCTTGAAGTCAAGATGCCAGACAGCAGCAAAACTTTGGTACCACCAGAGCCTTACAGCTAAACTTCTATTTGGGTATTTGACTTTTATGAATGCTGTCTGAGTTTGCATTAGCTTTCCTCCACCTTGGGAAGGGAGAATTTGGTGCCAGCAGCAATATTGTTCATTCATCTGCATCTCTGCTGGGGACAGGAGGAGCAGGTAATTAATTGTTTCTCCCCTGCAATAGGCAGCCAGCTTTCTTTGGAAAAGTTGAGCGTCCCTCACACAGCAAAGATTTCTGCAATTAAAGCCATCCACAGCCAAGAGTTTGATTAATAGCTGGGAGGTTTCTCTTTTGCTGACAAATGAGAAAAAGACAAATCAGATAGGGAGAAGCTGAGTGCATTTGCTTAGCACAAGGCCTGGTTAATGCTCCTTCCAAAGAAAGAGCTACAGTAATTTCCCAGGGACTGCGGGGCGGGGCAGGGAGGAGAATCCTTTAAAATTTTGCAAAGTAATGGATCCAAAGAACAGATGTATCGGTTCCTCGGGAGCGGAGCAGAAAGGGTTGCAATCTTGGCATTCTCTGGAGCTAGAGAGGATTCCTACTCTCCTGGCACAGACAGGAAAAATAAGGCCCAGAAAAGGGACCTTCATTTTTCCCAGGTCACACAACCTGACAAGAGAATCAAGGTCAGCTGTGGTTGAACTTTTTATTTAGCAAATTCATAGACTCACTTTGCTCAGGCTGGAAGGAAACTATGAGACTTTTGGGTCCAACTATTAATAAAGAACTAAAGAACTAAATCCAGCCCTCCAGCCCGCAGTCCAGTACTGTTTCCATCCCATCACAGCTGCCTGACGCAGAAAGTCTATTTAGTGATCTAGATAAGATTTGTAAGAGAGAAATCTGCAGAATTTACAAATTCCACTTATGGTTCCTTGTTTTTCCCTCCAGGATTGTCCTTAATAATTAAACCTCCCTGACTCCTTAGAGATTAGAAAACAGCGACCTTCTCTCCAGAGCATTCTTCTCTCCCTACTGAGCATCCAAAGTTCTCAGGACCACTCCCCAAAGGACCTTGGGAGGAGGGGATGAGGTGGAGTGGACACCAGCAGGCCATACGTAGGGTTGAGGTATCAACACAGAGCCAGGCTAGCAAGGCATGAACAGAGCAGAGGCTGGAGGGTAGGCGGATGCAGGCTGGAATGCTAAGAGCTCTTCCTGGGTCACAGCCAGAGTCAGTCAATGTGAATATGGTGTTACACAGTCCAAGGCCAAGGGCAAGTTGGAGATTAGGTCTAACAAGGTTTATCAGGAGGCTCAGGAGCTAGGGTGGGTATAAAGCCATTCCCGATGAACTCTTGTAAACTCTGGAGCATTGCAATGGGAGGTGTTGAAAGTCCTGGGCCACAGGTGTACCTCAGTTAGGTGTGAAAGTCCAGCCCTCTGGAAGTAGGACCTGCAGAGCCTGGTGGCTTCAGACACTCCCCAAGGACTGAAGGCTAGTGTGTCAGTGAGCAGAAAAGTCATACTGTGTTTGAAGTATCAGGCAGAACTTAGACTTGAATTTCATCTGCTCCTATGAGCTATGTTACTTTGAGCAACTCAATCTCTGAGCCTTGTTTTTCTCATCTGTAAAGTGCATTTTGTTGATGATTAAAAAAAGAGATTGTCTATATATGTCCATGATATATATACAATATGTCTATTTATAGTACTTAAGAATAAATACTTGGAGGCGGGGCAAGATGGCGGACTGGTGAGCTGTATGTTTTAGTTACTCCTCCAGGAAAGGAGGTAGAAAGCCAGGAACTGCGTGGACTGGACACCACAGAGCAATCTGACTTTGGGCATACTTCATACAACACTCATGAAAACGTGGAACGCTGAGATCAGCGAAATCTGTAAGTTTTTGTGGCCAGGGGACCCGCATCTGTAAGTTTTTGTGGCCAGGGGACCCGCGCCCCTCCCTGCCAGGCTCAGTCCCGTGGGAGGAGGGGCTGTCAGCTCCGGGAAGGAGAAGGGAGAACTGCAGTGGCAGCCCTTATCAGAAACTCATTCTACTGATCCAAACTCCAACCATAGATAGACTGAGACCAGACACCAGAGAATCTGAGAGCAGCCAGCCCAGCAGAGAGGAGACAGGCATAGAAAAAAACAACACGAAAAACTCCAAAATAAAAGCGGAGGATTTTTGGACTTCTGGTGAACATAGAAAGGGGAAGGTCAGAGCTCAGGCCCTGAGGCTCATATGCAAATCCCAAAGAAAAGCTGATCTCTTTGCCCTGTGGACCTTTCCTTAATGGCCCTAATTGCTTTGTCTCTTAGCATTTCAATAGCCCATTAGATCTCTGAGGAGGGCCCTTTTTTTTTTTTTTAATCCTTTTTTCTTTTTCTAAAACAATTACTCTAAGAAGCCCAATACAGAAAGCTTCAAAGACTTGCAATTTGGGCAGGTCAAGACAAGAGCAGAACTAAGAGAGCTCTGAGACAAAAGGCAATAATCCAGTGGCTGAGAAAATTCACTAAACACCACAACTTCCCAAGAAAAGGGGGGTGTCCGCTCACAGCCATCGTCCTGGTGGACAGGAAACACTCCTGCCCATCGCCAGCCCCATAGCCCAGAACTGCCCCACACAACCCAGTGTGACAGAAGCGCTTAAAATAACAGGCACACACCACAAAACTGGGCGTGGACATTAGCCTTCCCTGCAACCTCAGCTGATTGTCCCAGAGTTTGGAAGGTGGAGCAGTGTGAATTAACAAAGCCCCATTCAGTCATCATTTCAGCAGACTGGGAGCCTCCGTACACAGCCCAGCAGCCCAGAACTGCCCTGGGGGGACAGCACTCACCTGTGACATAGCACAGTCATCCCTCAACAGAGGACCCGGGGTGCACAGCCTGGAAGAGGGGCCCACTTGCAAGTCTCAGGAGCCATACGCCAATACCAAGGACTTGTGGGTCAGTGGCAGAGACAAACTGTGGCAGGACTGAACTGAAGGATTAGACTATTACAGCAGCTTTAAAACTCTAGGATCACCAGGGAGATTTGATTGTTAGAGCCACCCCCCCTCCCTGACTGCCCAGAAACACGCCCCATATACAGGGCGGGCAACACCAACTACACACGCAAGCTTGGTACACCAATTGGACCCCACAAGACTCACTCCCCCACTCACCAAAAAGTCTAAGCAGGGGAGAACTGGCTTGTGGAGAACAGGTGGCTCATGGACGCCACCTGCTGATTAGTTAGAGAAAGTGTACTCCACGATGCTGTAGATCTGATAAATTAGAGATAAGGACTTCAATTGGTCTACAAATCCTAAAAGAACCCTATCAAGTTCAGCAAATGCCACAAGGCCAAAAACAACAGAAAATTATAAAGCATATGAAAAAACCAGACGATATGGATAACCCAAGCCCAAGCATCCAAATCAAAAGATCAGAAGAGACACAGCACCTAGAGCAGCTACTCAAAGAACTAAAGATGAACTATGAGACCATAGTACAGGATACAAAGGAGATCAAGAAGACCCTAGAAGAGCATAAAGAAGACATTGAAAGACTAAATAAAAAAATGGATGATCTTATGGAAATTAAAGAAACTGTTGACCAAATTAAAAAGATTCTGGACACTCATAGTACAAGACTAGAGGAAGTTGAACAACGAATCAGTGACCTGGAAGATGACAGAATGGAAAATGAAAGCATAAAAGAAAGAATGGGGAAAAAAATTGAAAAAATCGAAATGGACCTCAGGGATATCATAGATAATATGAAACGTCCGAATATAAGACTCATTGGTGTTCCAGAAGGGGAAGAAAAGGGTAAAGGTCTAGGAAGAGTATTCAAAGAAATTGTTGGGGAAAACTTCCCAAATCTTCTAAACAACATAAATACACAAATCATAAATGCTCAGCGAACTCCAAATAGAATAAATCCAAATAAACCCACTCCGAGACATATTCTGATCACACTGTCAAACACAGAAGAGAAGGAGCAAGTTCTGAAAGCAGCAAGAGAAAAGCAATTCACCACATACAAAGGAAACAGCATAAGACTAAGTAGTGACTACTCAGCAGCCACCATGGAGGCGAGAAGGCAGTGGCACGATATATTTAAAATTCTGAGTGAGAAAAATGTCCAGCCAAGAATACTTTATCCAGCAAAGCTCTCCTTCAAATTTGAGGGAGAGCTTAAATTTTTCACAGACAAACAAATGCTGAGAGAATTTGCTAACAAGAGACCTGCCCTACTGGAGATACTAAAGGGAGCCCTACAGACAGAGAAACAAAGACAGGACAGAGAGACTTGGAGAAAGGTTCAGTACTAAAGAGATTCGGTATGGGTACAATAAAGGATATTAATAGAGAGAGGGGAAAAATATGACAAACATAAACCAAAGGATAAGATGGCTGATTCAAGAAATGCCTTCATGGTTATAACGTTGAATGTAAATGGATTAAACTCCCCAATTAAAAGATATAGATTCGCAGAATGGATCAAAAAAAAAATGAACTATCAATATGTTGCATACAAGAGACTCATCTTAGACACAGGGACACAAAGAAACTGAAAGTGAAAGGATGGAAAAAAATATTTCATGCAAGCCACAGCCAAAAGAAAGCAGGTGTAGCAATATTAATCTCAGATAAAATAGACTTCAAATGCAGGGATGTTTTGAGAGACAAAGAAGGCCACTACATACTAATAAAAGGGACAATTCAGCAAGAAGAAATAACAATCGTAAATGTCTATGCACCCAATCAAGGTGCCACAAAATACATGAGAGAAACACTGGCAAAACTAAAGGAAGCAATTGATGTTTCCACAATAATTGTGGGAGACTTCAACACATCACTCTCTCCTATAGATAGATCAACCAGACAGAAGACCAATAAGGAAATTGAAAACCTAAACAATTTGATAAATGAATTAGATTTAACAGACTTACACAGGACATTACATCCCAAATCACCAGGATACACATACTTTTCTAGTGCTCACGGAACTTTCTCCAGAATAGATCATATGCTGGGACATAAAACAAGCCTCAATAAATTTAAAAAGATTGAAATTATTCAAAGCACATTCTCTGACCACAATGGAATACAATTAGAAGTCAATAACCATCAGAGACTTAGACAATTCACAAATACCTGGAGGTTAAACAACACACTCCTAAACAATCAGTGGGTTAAAGAAGAAATAGCAAGAGAAATTGCTAAATATATAGAGACGAATGAAAATGAGAACACAACATACCAAAACCTATGGGATGCAGCAAAAGCAGTGCTAAGGGGGAAATTTATAGCACTAAACGCATATATTAAAAAGGAAGAAAGAGCCAAAATCAAAGAACTAATGGATCAACTGAAGAAGCTAGAAAATGAACAGCAAACCAATCCTAAACCAAGTAGAAGAAAAGAAATAACAAGGATTAATGCAGAAATAAATGACATAGAGAACAAAAAGCAATAGAGAGGATAAATATCACCAAAAGTTGATTCTTTGAGAAGATCAACAAGATTGACAAGCCCCTAGCTAGACTGACAAAATCAAAAAGAGAGAAGACCCATATAAACAAAATAATGAATGAAAAAGGTGACATAACTGCAGATCCTGAAGAAATTAAAAAATTATAAGAGGATATTATGAACAACTGTATGGCAACAAACTGGATAATGTAGAGGAAATGGACAATTTCCTGGAAACATATGAACAACCTAGACTGACCAGAGAAGAAATAGAAGACCTCAACCAACCCATCACAAGCAAAGAGATCCAATCAGTCATCAAAAATCTTCCCACAAATAAATGCCCAGGGCCAGATGGCTTCACAGGGGAATTCTACCAAACTTTCCAGAAAGAACTGACACCAATCTTACTCAAACTCTTTCAAAACATTGAAGAAAATGGAACACTACCTAACTCATTTTATGAAGCTAACATCAATCTAATACCAAAACCAGGCAAAGATGCTACAAAAAAGGAAAACTACCGGCCAATCTCCCTAATGAATATAGATGCAAAAATCCTCAACAAAATACTTGCAAATCGAATCCAAAGACACATTAAAAACATCATACACCATGACCAAGTGGGGTTCATTCCAGGCATGCAAGGATGGTTCAACATAAGAAAATCAATCAATGTATTACAACACATTAACAAGTCAAAAGGGAAAAATCAATTGATCATTTCAATAGATGCTGAAAAAGCATTTGACAAAATCCAACATCCCTTTTTGATAAAAACACTTCAAAAGGTAGGAATTGAAGGAAACTTCCTCAACATGATAAAGAGCATATATGAAAAACCCACAGCCAGCATAGTACTCAATGGTGAGAGACTGAAAGCCTTCCCTCTAAGATCAGGAACAAGACAAGGATGCCCGCTGTCACCACTGTTATTCAACATTGTGCTGGAAGTGCTAGCCAGGGCAATCCGGCAAGACAAAGAAATAAAAGGCATCCAAATTGGAAAAGAAGAAGTAAAACTGTCATTGTTTGCAGATGATATGATCTTATATCTGGAAAACCCTGAGAAATCGACGATACAGCTACTAGAGCTAATAAACAAATTTAGCAAAGTAGCGGGATACAAGATTAATGCACATAAGTCAGTAATGTTTCTATATGCTAGAAATGAACAAACTGAAGAGACACTCAAGAAAAAGATACCATTTTCAATAGCAACTAAAAAAATCAAGTACCTAGGAATAAACTTAACCAAAGATGTAAAAGACCTATACAAAGAAAACTACATAACTCTACTAAAAGAAATAGAAGGGACCTTAAAAGATGGAAAAATATTCCATGTTCATGGATAGGAAGACTAAATGTCATTAAGACGTCAATTCTACCCAAACTCATCTACAGATTCAATGCAATCCCAATCAAAATTCCAACAACCTACTTTGCAGACTTGGAAAAGCTAGTTATCAAATTTATTTGGAAAGGGAAGATGCCTCGAATTGCTAAAGACACTCTAAAAAAGAAAAACGAAGTGGGAGGACTTACACTCCCTGACTTTGAAGCTTATTATAAAGCCACAGTTGCCAAAACAGCATGGTACTGGCACAAAAATAGACATATAGATCAATGGAATCGAATTGAGAATTCAGAGATAGACCCTCAGATCTATGGCCGACTGATCTTTGATAAGGCCCCCAAAGTCACTGAACTGAGTCATAACGGTCTTTTCAACAAATAGGGCTGGGAGAGTTGGATATCCATATCCAAAAGAATGAAAGAGGACCCCTACCTCACCCCCTACACAAAAATTAACTCAAAATGGACCAAAGATCTCAATATAAAAGAAAGTACCATAAAACTCCTAGAAGATAATGTAGGAAAACATCTTCAAGACCTTGTATTAGGTGGCCACTTCCTAGACTTTACACCCAAAGCATAAGCAACAAAAGAAAAAATAGATAAATGGGAACTCCTCAAGCTTAGAAGTTTCTGCACCTCAAAGTAATTTCTCAAAAAGGTAAAGAGGCAGCCAACTCAATGGGAAAAAATTTTGGAAACCATGTATCTGACAAAAGACTGATATCTTGCATATATAAAAAAATCCTACAACTCAATGACAATAGTACAGACAGCCCAATTATAAAATGGGCAAAAGATATGAAAAGACAGTTCTCTGAAGAAGAAATATAAATGGCCAAGAAACACATGAAAAAATGTTCAGCTTCACTAGCTATTAGAGAGATGCAAATTAAGACCACAATGAGATACCATCTAACACCGATTAGAATGGCTGCCATTAAACAAACAGGAAACTACAAATGCTGGAGGGGATGTGGAGAAATTGGAACTCTTATTCATTGTTGGTGGGACTGTATAATGGTTCAGCCACTCTGGAAGTCAGTCTGGCAGTTCCTTAGAAAACTAGATATAGAGTTACCATTCGATCCAGCAATTGCACTTCTCGGTATATACCCGGAAGATCGGAAAGCAGTGACACGAACAGATATCTGCACGCCAATGTTCATAGCAGCATTATTCACAATTGCCAAGAGATGGAAACAACCCAAATGTCCTTCAACAGATGAGTGGATAAATAAAATGTGGTATATACACACGATGGAATACTACACGGCAGTAAGAAGGAACGATCTCGTGAAACATATGACAACATGGATGAACCTTGAAGACATAATGCTGAGCGAAAAAGCCAGGCACAAAAAGAGAAATATTATATGCTACCACTAATGTGAACTTTGAAAAATGTAAAACAAATGGTTTATAATGTAGAATGTAGGGGAGCTAGCAATAGAGAGCAATTAAGGAAGGGGGAACAATAATCCAAGAAGAACAGATAAGCTATTTAACGTTCTGGGGATTCCCAGGAATGACTATGGTCTGTTAATTTCTGATGGATATAGTAGGAGCAAGTTCACAGAAATGTTGCTATATTAGGTAACTTTCTTGGGGTAAAGTAGGAACATGTTGGAAGTTAAGCAGTTATCTTAGGTTAGTTGTCTTTTTCTTACTCCCTTGTTATGGTCTCTTTGAAATGTTCTTTTATTGTATGTTTGTTTTCTTTTTAACTTTTTTTTCATACAGTTGATTTAAAAAAGAAGGGAAAGTTAAAAAAAAAAAAAAGAAAAGAAAAACAAGGAAAAAAAGATGTAGTGCCCCCTTGAGGAGCCTGTGGAGAATGCAGGGGTATTGGCCTACCCCACCTCGATGGTTGCTAACATGACCAAAGACATAGGGGACTGGTGGTTTGATGGGTTGAGCCCTCTACCATAGGTTTTACTCTTGGGAGGACAGTTGCTGCAAAGGAGAGGCTGAGCCTCCCTGTGGTTGTGCCTAAGAGCCTCCTCCCGAATGCCTCTTTGTTGCTCAGATGTGGCCCTCTCTCTCTGGCTAAGCCAACTTGAAAGGTGGGATCACTGCCCTCCCCCCGACGTGGGATCAGACACCCAGGGGAGTGAATCTCCCTGGCAACGTGGAATATGACTCCCGGGGAGGAATGTAGACCCGGCATCGTGGGATGGAGAACATCTTCTTGACCAAAATGGGGATGTGAAAGGAAATGAAATAAGCTTCAGTAGCAGAGAGATTCCAAAAGGAGCCGAGAGGTCACTCTGGTGGGCACTCTTACGCACACTTTAGACAACCCTTTTTAGGTTCTAAAGAATTGGGGTAGCTGGTGGTGGATACCTGAAACTATCAAACTACAACCCAGAACCCATGAATCTCGAAGACAGTTGTATAAAAATGTAGCTTATGAGGGGTGACAATGGGATTGGGAAAGCCATAAGGACCACACTCCACTTTGTCTAGTTTATGGATGGATGAGTAGAAAAATAGGGGAAAGAAACAAACAGACAAAGGTACCCAGTGTTCTTTTTTACTTCAATTGCTCTTTTTCACTCTAATTATTATTCTTGTTATTTTTGTGTGTGTGCTAATGAAGGTGTCAGGGATTGATTTAGGTGATGAATGTACAACTATGTAATGGTACTGTAAACAATCGAAAGTACGATTTGTTTTGTATGACTGCATGGTATGTGAATATATCTCAATAAAATGAAGATAAAAAAAGAATAAATACTTAAGTAATATAGTGCTTAACACAGAGTAAGTGATAAATATCAGTACTAGTAGTATTTGCTATCAGTACATGTAGTAATCTTGATAAATTAAAATATGTAACAATAACAAAATTCGTCAATAGACATACATGGCTGGTGGCATAGATTAAACAAAGAATTGCAAATTGTGGCCCGCAGGTCCCATCCAGCTCACCATTTATACCGTCCAGTAACTCAGAATGATTTTTACATTTTTAAATGTTGCGGAAAATCAAAAGAATACTATTTCATGGCACATGAAAATGATGTGAAATTCAAATTTCAGTGTCCATAAATTGCATTGGAACAGAGCCCACCCATTTATTTACATATTGTCTGAGGCTGGTTTCATGCTTCCTCCCAAGTTAAGTAAGTAGTTGCAACAGAGACCCCATAGCCTGCAAAGCTGAGAATATTTATTACATGGCTCTTTACAGAAAAATTTGCTAGCCCTTGGGTTAGATCCTCCTGTCTACTCTACCATTCCTTTTAAAGTCTGTGTGTCCCTGGCCTCCTGGCCTACAAGCTGTGCACAAGAGTGTTTTGCTAGATCTGGAGGTACACCACAGCCACCAGGTGCAGCGCCTGCACCCTCTGACACAGGAACTGTGATAATTCTCTGCGTGGGTGTGGACTGATAACAACAGTCTCCGGCTCCCCACAGGGAGTTGAAATAACTGTTTTCCCAGAGTGCGTGCTCCCCCTCCCCTGTGCAAACGCACGTGCCCTTTGCAAAGTCCCAACAATTCAAGTCGTAATAGAGGGGACTCTCACCCATTTTATTGCCATAGTTACCGAGATTGCAAGTTGAGATGCTGTATTAGCAGTAAGTGCATTGTAATAGTAGACGTCAGGGAAGAGGGGATGAAATGGATTCTGGCTCCTGTTTCTCCCTCCAGCATCCTTCAGGGCAAATATAGCAGAGACGGTTTGCATTAAATTGCAAAGTTGGCGGTTTTCTTAAAAAAAAAAAAAAAAAAATCCAAATAATTGCTTTTAAATCTCCTGTCTTCCTCTGACTGGTTAACCCTCATGCAGCCCACCTCATCCTGAAACAATGAAAAGGAGGTTAAAAGAAAAATAAGTGGCCAGGGTTACCATGGAAACTAAAGTGGAAGGCAAGTGAAAGTCAATTTAAGGTTTAAATGCATATGAAACAGATGCATGTGTGTGGCCATATTTGCATACAGATATCCATCGCCCCACCTTTCTGCTATCCATAATTTGTTCTTTCTTCCAGGTGCACCTCAGGACCCTCCACCTCCAGGGAGATTTTTTCTGACAATTTCAAGCCCCAGTAATCTCTGTCTTCTGGAACTCCTTTTGAACTGCAGTTGGGATGCAGCAATCGACCTCTTAATATACACTGCCCTGGTAAGGAAATAATAAGAGCCTCTGAGGTCACGGAATACTCCATGCTGTCTCCCCTCTGTGCCTTCGCGCCTGCTGCTCGATCCACCTGGAACACCCTTGCCCATTCCCTTCACTTGCTTGACTCCTATTATCCTCCAAGTCTCAGTGTAGACAGCAATTCCTCCGCAGTGCTTTTTATGATCTCTTCACCTCCCTCCAGTCTCCCCATACTGGGCTAGAGACCCCTCAGCAATGCTTGTATAGCTCCCGTCATGGCTCTAACCTCCTGAATTATAATTTCTGGTGACATGGTAACCTGCTCCCTTCCCCAACTCCACTCCAGTCCACAAATATATATATGGTAGAATAAATAATACTAGAACAAGTAACTCAAATTGCACAGTCTTGTCAAACTATTTCCATACGCTCAGAACATTTGTTAATTGTTATTGTTGCTAATTGTTATTATGATGATGCTGATTACATTCAAATGTACAATGTACAACATTTACTCCATTAATTCTAAGGGGAATCTTGAATGTACGAAATGGGTACAGAAAAGGGTAATGGAGAGGGCTGGGATGGGAGAAATCTTATCGTATGAAAGTGGGTACGGGATCTTAGAACTTTGGCACAATTAAGAAGAGGCTTAAAAGATGTTATTTCACAAAGTTCACTTTTTAGAAGGGTGTCCTGGGACTGAACTTTTTCTGTGGTATGTCAGAGGACAGGCCTAGGGGCAAAAGATGAAAGTTGTAGAGGAGAGTTTGTGGCTTATAAGGAAAAGCTTGTAAAGCTTTAAAACTATTCAATATTAGAAAAGGCTTTAATTAAGGTAGTGAGTTCCCCAGCACAGGGAGCATTCAAGAGGACATTGAATGACAATATAGACCAAGATATTCAGGAATGAAAAGCATCATGTGTGTTTGGTAAATTACAAAGGGAAAGCAAGAGTTTGGGGTGATGGAGGTGGTAGTACCAAAAGTGATGAGGAATATGCAGGACTGCAGTGAGAAAATAAAAAATAGAGCACAGAGAACTTGGTTTTGTATTAACAATTTTTCTGGGGGGAATGGGGGACCGTGGGAAGATTTGATGTGGGAAGTGATGTGATCATCATTGATATGCTTTTTGAAGATAACTCACTCTATTGACCATGCACAAGACTGAATGGAGGGAATAAACCTCAAGAATTTTCTGGAGCTATTATAAGTCTGGGTGATAGAGGCTTGAATTAAGGCAGGGGCAGCAGCGATGATGAAGAGTGGGAATACTAGGGACATAGTATCAAAGCAGAAGAGACAGGCTGTATCAACCAGTCCTTCCAAGTTGGTTCCACTCACTGTCTGCGGTCCCCTCTGTCTGCCCTCCTGGAAAACAAACCAGCTTTCCTTGTTTGCAAAAGTAGGCTCGGACTATCAGCTGGGCTACGAAGGTTGCAGTCACCTTGAGTGGATTCCCCACACAGCACAATTGAAAGCAGAGCCTTCCCTAGCAGCAGAGCTTTCTCTCCGCTGCTCTGTCAGCTCCACTTTGCATCAAAACTGCTTTGTATGTCACCAAGTTATTAGAGTTGCGGATTGCAGCGCTGTGTCAGGTGCTGTGCTGAAACTGGGTCAGCAAGGGCTGTCTCTCAGGCAAGACAGGGGCTCCTGGTGTCCCCACATGCCAACCCAGGCTGCAAAGGCTCGTTGGCTGCTTCTCCCTCGCTGGCTTTGAGGGGAGGACATAATAACCTTATAGGTTGGCGCTTCTATTCAGCAGCTCCAGTGGTAAACAATTCCCTAAATGAAAATTGAAAGGGGCTCCTCTGTTCTTTTAGTCATTCTTTGTGCTTATAGGGATGGAAAGGTTTTGTTTTTTTTAAATCTCTCTTACATCCTTCCTTTACCTGGATAAAACTGCTGTAAGAAGTGAGACAGTCAGCTATTTTGAAATCCTGGCATCCAGGTGTCCCCTCTGCTGCTCCAGGCAGTCCAGGGGCAAGAAAAGGAACCAAGGGTCACAGTCAAATGGAAACATGGTCAGGGGAGAGTGGGAGCACTCCAGAGGAGACACATAAAACCCCACTGGAGAAGAAATGATCCACAGCAAGGGATACACGTAGAAAGAAGAATGTTCTAATGGGTCTGCTCAAAAACGGAGGAGACCACCTCAATTCAATTCAATTCAATACATATTTATTGAGCACCTACTATGTACCAGTTGTGGACTCTATCCATGAACAAAGCAAACAAAACAAAGATCTCTGTCCTGATGAATGTATGTTCTAGTAGAGAGAGAAAACAATAAATGATATACATAGTAAATAATTGAATTATATAGTATGTTAGAAGGTGACAAGGATATGGAAAATACAAATACGTATGTATATACAGAGAAAAAGGGGAAAAGAGGGTGCTAGAGGTTAGGATTATGATTTTAAATAGGGTGACTAGGATAGGATTCATTAAGAAGGTAATATTTAGAGAAAGAAATGGAAGAGATATGTGCCAGTTTGGATATATTATGTCCCCCAGAAAAAGCCATGTTCTTTGATGCATTCTTGTGGGGGCAGATGTATTGGTGTTGATTAGGTTGGAACCTAGGGATTGAGTGTTTCCATGGAGATGTGACTCAGTCAACTGTGGGCAAGACCTTTGATTGAATCATTTCCATGGAGGTGTTACCCCACCCTTCAGGGTGTGTCTTAATTAAATCACTGGAGCCATATAAAACAGCTGACAAATAGAAAGAACTCAGAGCTGCAGCTGAGAGACACATTTTGAAGATGGCCACTGGAAGCTGACACTGACATTTTGGAGAAAGCCATTTTGAAACCAGAACTCCAGAGCAGATGCCAGCCACGTGCCTTCCCAGCTAACAGAGGTTTTCCGGACACCATTAGCCATCCTTCAGTGAAGGTACCCGATTGTTGATGCCTTACCTTGGACACTTCATGGCCTTAAAACTGTAACTGTGTAACCAAATAAAACCCATTTATAAAAGCCAATCTGTTTCTGGCATTTTGCATAATGGCAGCATTAGCAAACTGGAACAAGGTAAAAGAGTTAACCAGGTGGATTATCTGGTGAAAGCATGTTCCAGGCAGAGGAAAGAACCATTTCAAAGACCTTAAGGCAGTCGCAGCGTGTTTGGCAAGTTCAAGACACAGCAAGGATGATACTGAGGCTGGAGCTGTATGGGTGATGAGATAAAGTTGGACATGTGCCTGGGGTCAGATCAGACAGCCCCTAATAGGTCAATGTAGGAACTTCAGTTTTCACCTAGAATGTTACAGAGAGCCATTGCCACAGAAGGTCATGAGCTTCCAACAGAAGGTAGACGATGATCTCGAAATAATATTCTAGAATAGTGGTTCTCAACCAGGGACAATTTTGCCTCCCAAGCACTTTTGGCAATGTCTGGAGACAAGTTTGTTTTTCAGTGCTGGTAAGGGAATAGAGGAGCAGATGTGCTGCTGACATCTGGCTAGTAGAGCCAAGGATGCTGTTAAATATCCTGCAATGCCCAGGACAAACCCCCACAGCAAAGAATTATCCAGGCCAAAATGTCAATAGTGCTGAGGTTGAAAAAGCCTGCTCCAGCAGGAAGTCAAGATTCAGTTGTCTCGTGGTCTCCGAGTCCTTTGATTAAAATATACCACCACTTTTAGGAGAACCTAGCAGGGCTGACTTCTCCATCAGACACAGTGAGCACAGTTCCTAGGGCCCATGCCATTTTTAAAGGGCCACAGAGGATTAATTTCTTTTCAAAATCCCTGGAAAAAATAAATGGAATCTAGCTTGGATTATTTTCATCTTTATACTAATGCAATCATAACATATGAATTTTAATATTTTTTATGGAGGAAATGACCCATGAAGGCAAAACTGTCTCCGGCCCAAAAATATCATAATGTAGTCCTGCAACCATGGATGCATGCTCGCCTCCTCGGTTCTTAGACTTGAACTCCTGTGCCTTCCTGAGGCCTCCATCCACCAGCTATGTTCCTAGGCCTGAACAATTTGCTCTTGTCCTGCCATCTTTCCAGATGAGTAGAGTCATAAGCACAAGGTACTACTAAGTTAAGGCAATCAGTAGTCATTTTCATGGAATCACAGAAGAACATTTTCAGAGCCAGAAGGTTCTTTAGAGCTCATCCAGTCAGGCCACCTCATTTTATAAGCAAGGAAATTGAGGCTCACACAGGAGAGGTGAACTGACTAAAGTCACACAGGTCATTTTGTACCAGAGGCAGAAAGGGGGGTGGGGGCTGGTCCTATGGCTCATCTTACCAGCTTTCATTTTCAAGGCTCACATTTGGTAATACCAATTTCCCCAAAATGAAGCCCATGGTTTTCGATGGAAAAGAGCCAAAACCCTTAAGGTCACCCTTTGTCATTTTGTCACAATTTTCAATCTTCAAAGCTCTATATTACACTATTTTATTTGATCTCTCAATGACCCTGTGATACAGAGAGAAGGCAATTCTTATTAGGCCTATTTCTGAGATTCTGAAACTAAGCTGTGGAGAGTTCACATGATCTGTGGATTATAGAGCTGCCAAGGGGTGGAGTCACAGACTAGAGTTCCAAGCCCTTGACTTCTCTTTTAGTTCTGCCTTCCAAAAACCATCACATTTTATTATTCTTAGTATATCCCATAGTGCCTAGAATATACTTGGCAATCAATAAATTCTTATAGAATGAATGATAAAGTAGTTCTATTTCTTAGGTGAAATTATTCTCCAGGAACGTGACAACCTACTTGGTAAAAGCCTGGTGGACCTTAATCAGATGTTGGTCTTATCCTCGGAAGCATGGGCAAATAATTGGTGGGCTAGAAGGCCTTATAATTTTAGTTTATTTTGGTTAAAAAAAAGTCCCATCATGCTTATTTCCCTGTGCCGTTTTCATAAGTGTGAGAAAATAAGTACAAGTATGAGGAAACAAAATGAAAGATGATAAGGTGTCAAAACTCCAAATTGTCTGGGAATTACTACTTGAGAGAGCCAAATAGAGCACATTACTCTACTGTCTGCTTGGCTTCCTGCCCTGCATTACTCTCATCTTCCAAGCTCGGGCCATTTAACCCTATACATATGCTCCAAACTCTGTACCTTGCATATAGAAATATAAAAGGTCCCAGACCAGAAACTCACAGTCTCAGAGGCAAGTCAGCCAACCTGGTGGAACAAATTTGACCCATTCCCACAAACTGGAACTGCTACCTGGATGGCCCATGAATATTCCCCTAACTTGAGGCTTAATTATAGAAACTGGGTCTTTGTGCTCATTCATTCATTCATCACAAGCTTATAGTCAGTAGCTACCATTTGTCCTCATCCATTCATCCATTTATTAACAAACAGATACCAAACACCTACTCTATGTCAGACTTTGTGTCTGGTGCTGAGAAATTGAGAAAACAAACAAACAAACAAACATGGTCTAGCTCTCTAGATGCTTATAGTCTAGACCGACATGTGAGAAATAAACCTATAAATAAACTTACAGCTACAAAATTAGGTGAAAATTAGAACGATAAATGCAAGCACGTCCTCTGAGAACAAGCAGTGGGGAATGACTGATTTTCTTTAGGGCAATGGTGCAATGGGGTGTTTGGAGAAGGCTTGGCAAAAGATCATACAAAGAGTTGTGGAAAACTCTTTAGGGCCAAAGTGAAAGGATATTCGAGGTAGAGGGAACAGCTCAAGCAAAGTCAGACATGAATGACAGGCCGTGTCATGTCTGAGGAAGGCGTAAATACCCCAGTAATAATAAATCCCAGCACTGATGATGGGTTAAGCAATGGGTTAAATATTTTACACACACAATTTTATTGAATCCTCGCATCAGCTCTAAGAATTACCTATTTTCTAGATGAAGTACTTGTTACTGAGAGGCTCTGGGTGACCTGGATTGCATAGCTAATAAGATGAGCCAGTAATTGGACTCTGAACTGTCCATCCCTAAGACTCTGTTCTTAGAGCCTGCCCTGTGCTGCTGCCCCATTTTATTGCTGAGGAGACTGGGAGTAGGGATAGTAAATTCCCTTGTTCACCCGCTGTGGAAAATCACATGGCTGTGACAAGTAGAATCTGAAAGTAAGCCCAGGTCCATGTTTACTCCACTACCTGGCACTGTCATTCTGCACTGAGTCTCATTAAAGAGATTTCAGTATGGAGGCAGGACCATTTTGTTTGTTTTTTTCTGCAAGTTAGTGTCAAGAACCTACCTACACAACCCCCAAAAATGAGTGTTACCTTTATACTGTGAATAGATACATCAGTGCAAATTCCCTGTGAGTCCTTTGCATCTTAAAAGGGAAAAGTACTCAGCTAGAGGAGTTTCTGGGAAAAATAAAAGGAAAAGAAAAATAATGGGGTTGATGGAAGAAGGCTATGCATGTCCTTTGGGAGCAATGGGAAAATAAAGAACGGATTTCAGACAGAGGCAGTGGGGGCACTTGGGAGTTGGTGGTGGGGGGCGGTCGGCAGAAGCAAGGGATATACAAGATGTAACACACGAAGAGGAAAGAAAACGCTGCTCCTGTATAGTAAAGGAAACACGAGACACATCAGTAAAGACAGCTTTGTCTAAAGTCTATAGAGGAGAAATGGGGAGAATTGTAAGAAATTAATGGAGGAAAAAGCAAAGAGTTGAGACTTAGAGTCTCACTGGTGATGGAGCACACATCCCTGTGGAAGGAGAAATGCATGACTGAGAAAGTCACAGCCTGAGTAAAAAAGTAGTAACACAAAGGGGAAAAGACAGAAGGCTTAGAAAGGAAGCCTTGAAAGATGAAAATGGAATCACACGAATACAAAGAAAACACAACTCCTAATAGAGGACATGCAAAAAAAAATAGGAGACAAAGCATGTGGGCTCTGAGTGAAAAACAAGTGGGGATGACTTGAGCACAAAAAGAAAGCAATGTGGATAGAGAAAATATAAATGATCCATGAAGGGATGAGTGATTGGTGGCTAGCATTTACTGATCATCTGAAATGTGCTCAGCATTTTACATATGGTCTGTCATGTAATCCTCCTAATTGCCCCTAATGATCAGCAAGTTTATCCATATTTCCCAGATCCAGCAGAGAAACTGTGGCTTGATTAAAGTCATAGCTCCAATAGGGCTAAAGCTAGGACTAGAACTGAGTGTGTCTGCACCACTATTGGTCACTAGTGCAGAGACACCTAGGTTTGGGAGTTCTATTTAACGCGCCCTTTGATGTTAGAATAGAAGTGGTGATGCTAAAATATAACGAGTGATTTGCACAGTGCCTGGGACGCAGAGATAACTCCATGAATGTTGGCTTCCACAAACAAACTGGACCTGGAAAATTCATGTGATCTGTGTGAGCAATAACATTTATTTTAAAAGATAGAGGATGAGATGGCAGCATTGCTAATCATTCGACTGCCAAGAGCTGATTGTAAGCATCTCTTCCCAATACCACATCTAATGGCATCATAGTAGCTTGAAATTAGCCATGGTGGGAGTATTTACACCCCAGAAATAGGCAAACAGTATAAATCAAGAGTTTCCAGCCCTCCCCACCCCACCCCCAAGACCTAGTTGTTAAATATTCACTAGCACGTTAGTGAATGTACCTGATCTGGGTGGGAAGATGTATGATCCATGTTATGTAATAGGAGACGGAAAACAGCATGTTTAGTACATTTGCCTTTCCCAAAAATTACAAAAGAAAAATATACTTGTGGAAATAAGATGATATTCTTGAAGCAGTAAAATGGGTATATTTGAAAGACAATTTTAACTGTCTTAGGGAAAAGTAAATATCAGGAAATGGCTAAGTGGGACCTATGAGGCTACCTGTTTAAATTTGAGATTTGACAACAGATATTCAGATACACATGTCAAAGTTGAAGTAGAATAGTGATATTTATGAAAGTAACTTCTGAAATAAATGCTTCTGGGCTTAAATTCTGGCTTTGCCACTTAGTAGCTGTGATATCTTAGGCCAGTTAATTAACTTCTCTGAGTTGCAATTTCATCTGTAAAATGAAGATCATAACAGTGCTCCTTGGAGCAAGCCAGTGGGACTCAGCAAAGCAATGTGCATCAATTGATTCACAGAGTGCCCAGCACACGGGGATCACTCACTAAATGCCGGCACCCATGGTCATATTTAGCCGGTAAGGTTGGAGGGTGTTAAGTCTCAGAAGGACACGGGAGAATTGGTACGATGTACATACAAGCAAGAACAGAGATGGTAAGAATTAAAGGGAAAGATGCCCCTTTTCTGATCATTCTAGGGTAATAGTGGAAATTAATCTTTCAAGTGCTGAAATAATTGACACCAACATATAGGGGATACCTAAACTCCTCTTGGGTCAAGAGATGACTGAAAATACATTATGGAGATCTCAAGTTCCTTCCTGTGCAATGGCTGGATGGGATTCACCAGGGCTTCTCAAATCTGGTGGATTGTCAGAATCACCAGGGAGCTTCAAAAATACATACTTTATAGCTCTGACTCAGAAGTCTCATTAAGTCCTACAAATTTATCTCTTTTTAAAAGCACTCCCCAGGAGATTTTGGTGATCAACCAGATTTGGTGGCCCCTGTATCTGTAAACCAGAGTTAAGGTTATTTCCTATCCAAGTCGGGCCCTGCCCCACCGCTGGATGTTTCTCTTGCACCAGCCCCTGCACCAGCATTTGAAGCCACTGAGAACCAAGGCTGAGCACTATCTGGGAAGTCACTGCCTTCCAGGGAAGTTCATTCCACCTTGGTTAGATCTGGCTTTGAGGAGGACTGGCTTGTGACAGTCCTTTTTCCCTATAATGTCTGTCCATCCCTTTTAGCTTTACCTCTTAGGGTCAAGCAGAGTGTAGGTGGGGAGTAAACACATGGTCATGGGAGTACTTAAGAAATATCCAAGGGAGCCTTACAAGCCATAAATCATACTGGGATTCAATAAATTGGCACACACTGGAGAGTTGACTTGGTCAGAGAAGGCTTTGTAGAAGAAATGGAGTTTTAGCTGGGCATGAATCATAGAGACGATGTAAAGTGATGGAAATTGAGCTTTGTATACAGGGAAAAGCCCACAGCCAGAGGGAACCTGGGGCCCATGCAGTCACTGAGTGGGAATCTAGCATTATAGCCCCTTCCATATGCCAGATGTTCTATTATCTAACTCCATCCCTACTCTAATCTGAGAAGGCGAGCAACTTTATCCCCATTTACTGTGTGAACACACTGAGGATTAGCAAGGTTACATGATTTGTTCAAGGCCACCTAAGCATGGAGGTAAAAATCAAGATTTGAACCCAGGTTGGCCTGTCTCTAAATCTCAGGAACCTTGAGGCACGCGATTCAACACCAGGTAAACAGAGGAAACGGTAGCAGTAGCATTTGCAGAGGAAACAAAGAGACTATCTAGATAGAGAAGAGGAGGAAAAAACAGACACACATATACACTAGCATACATGGACCAGCACTTATTATACTCTAAACGAACCTGTCCCATTATTCTCTGCCTAATGTATATTGGGGTGAGTTCAGGGGATCTGGGAATGACTTGTCAGTTCATAGGAAGCGAATGACAGTAAGAGAATTACCAACAATCCCACTCTCTTCTTTTCAAACCCTCTAAAACACTAAGGCAATTTTTTTTCCTTCTCCTTTTACAGAATAGTTTTTTTCCTTTCATAACTGCTGGCCTAGATTTTATCTCTTTTCCCTCTGGTGTTTGGCCCAATGCAACTGGAGACATGAAGAGACAGAGTCTTTGCTAAGGGATATAAAAATAATAAAAAAACAAAGTTGTGCACATTCGGCACTTCCATTCAGAAGGGCCACCTGTCTCTTCCACTTGGGGCCTTTGCTCAAATTAAATTACCTTCTGCCTATTGTCTCCACAGTTTTATAAATACCTAGTGCTTGAGCTATTGAGATAAATGAGCCGAGCCCATGTTCTGAGGTCAGGTCACAGGAGACCCCACAGTTGCAGCCTCCTCCCAAAAAGAACCTATTGGTGTTTGGGCCCTGAAGGTGGGATGGGCTAAAGGCGCCAAGGTTTCTAGGTCTCCTGATCTCTTAGTCTCTTCTGTAAAAAGGTCAGGAGTCTCTGACATTCATCAAAGCAGTTAAAGATATGGCCTCCATCTTCTCCTGACCTGCCTTTTGTCTCCAGATTTTCCCCCTTTGATCCATCCACCACACCATCCCAAGTGACAGACCTAAAGCTTACTTCAAATCTTGTCCCTTTCACCAATAAAGATCTTTCTACTTCCCAGTGCCTTAAGAGACATCCAAGGCCCTTCATGATCTGGTCCCCTGTTGCCTTCCAGCCTTTTCTCTTTATGTCACCCATATTTTATCATGAATAAATTATTGAGGATTTACTATGTGAATACTTAGTCTTCAATATAATCATTTATTTTATCTCAATTCTCTGAGGCAGGTATCTGCATTATTCCCATTTTACCAGGCAAGAGAAAGAAACTTAGGGACAGAGGGGTTAAATAACCTGCACCAGGTCACACAGCTTGTATATGGTAAATCTGGAATTTAGGTCTGTCTGTCACCAACCCCATACTCTTCATCACTAAATCTTTCTCTTGTGCACATCATACTACAGTGCAACATATTTGCATGGCTGTCTCTCTGTCTACTAAATCACCAACTACTAGAGATGAAGAAAAATAGGTTTTTCATTTTTTCCCATCCTTATCAAGAACAGGGCTATGGAGGCACTCAGTAAATGTTTTCCAAATTGTGTTCTATTACATTCTGTTTCACAGAGGTAGAAGAGAGGCAGGGGCACTAGCTCTAGTCTAGCACCGGACTACTCAGATTCAAATCATGCTTCTGTGACTCTCCAGAGTTGTGATGATCTGTGGCTGGCTCTTAGATGTTCTGTGCCTTGGTTTCCTATCTGTATAATGTGGTTTGATGTGACAAGTAAATGAGCTCATTCATATTTAGCACTGAGAAGAGTGAGGACGTGGAGGAAGCTCTCCATAAATGTGAGCCATGATTATCAGTTGGCTCCCTGGTGACCTGAGCACTTTGCACACACTTTGAGGAAAGCACCCATCATACTGCTCTTTCCTGCCAGTCTACTCAACTAGGCCTTGACCTTCCTCAGCATGGGAGCCATGCTTTATTTGGGTTTTTGCACCACCCCCTTCAGAGCCTGGCATATACCATGAATGAGTGGGCATAGTGTTCTCAAGTATTCCTGTTCTGTCATCCAGTCAGGAATTCTCAGTTGCCTCTTCCAGTTTCTAGAATAGATCTTATCTGGAAGTGTGAATAAGGCAACAAAAAACGTACAGGAGAAAATCCATTCAACATAATGATGCCAATCTATTCTGGACAATTTATCAATCACCAGTGATCTATCAAATGTTCCCTTTTGGGTTCATGTGGGTTTCTTGAAAGCTTGCCTGTATCTCACATCCATTAATGCATTCAAGCTTTTTATCAACACCAGGAGGAAAGTATTAATTTGCCTATCCCACAGATGAGGAAACCAAGAAATATCCAAGGTATGCTGTTACTTGAGCAGACATCCAAGCCTACAACTGTATGACTCAAAAGCTTGGTCCCTTATTCCATCACACCATGTAACTTCAAGAAGTTTTTAAATATTATGGATGAGGTAAAAAAAAAAAAAAAAAAAAAAGTAAGTTGAACCTTCCACTGATGCCCTGAAACAACACTAAATTTCTGATGAAGACAAAACACAAAAGAAAAAATGAGAAAATAGTACAAAACCAGAGAGGAAATAGCATAACTCTTGAAGGGGACCCCCCAAAAAATACTGGACAAAGAGTCCACGTATTAGCTAGATGACCTTGGGCAAATCACCTCTTTCTGGGTCTCACTTGACTAATCCATAAAATGGGGTTGTTGGGCATCACAAATTCCAAGGGTCCTTCCCACTCTGGAATTCTTGACTCTTTGAATTTGAGAAAGAATATTGTCTTCCAAATCCACAAAATGCCCTCAGCTTCCATTCATAATGGTGCTTAGGGAATCCTAGGCCTTAACTTCAGGACTGAAAGAAGTAGTAGTACTACTAATAATAATACCAGTAAAAGTCATAGTGACTTCCAACAACTGTTTAACCCTAACTATATGCCAAGCACTGCGCTAAAAGCTTTATAAGCAGTAAGTTCATTTAATCCTACAATAAACTTGTGAGACCAATAGCATTTTAATCTCCATTTTATAGTTAGGGAAACTGAACTTAGATTAAGTACCTTGTACCAAGATCACACAGTTAAAAAGTAGCAGAATCAGCTGGATTCTGGGCATCCTGTTTTCTGAACCCACATCTGTAAAAGCTGCATCCTATTGCTTCCTGATGCTTCGTGCAAAATTTCTTCAGCGGCTGTTTACTGAGACTCACCACGCATTGGGACCATGCCAGTACCATGTGCCAAGAACTATGCTGAATGTTTTATATGGATTATCCCATTTCATGTAAATGTATTACATTATGGTACCCATTCTAGTGAATGTCAGAACACAATGTTCCTCATGGAACACAGAGAGGAGGGAACATCTCTGTGCATTCATTTAGCATTTCCTACCTATCGGAGAGCTCAAGCAGTGCCTTGCTGAGGGTCAAACAGCCCAGCTAAGGAAAGAGAAGTCTCTGCAGGGGATTTCGTCCAGACAGACTAATGGGGTCCCTCCACCAGGACAAAGGCTTTCTCTGCTCCAGGCCAGTCAGGAGCTCCTCATGAGCAAAAGTCAAGGTCTGGCTCCCACAACCATTCTGGACAAATCTTTATTCCACATCCAAATATATTTAAGGCTACAGCACCCAGCACTTGTTCCCTATCCCAGATGAAAAGAATGGACCAGCCCTCATGCATAGGGAAGCTGATTCGGGTTCAACTGAAATTATATCTGTATCTATATATCTATATCTACATCTGTATCTATATCTATACCTCTCTCTCAACAGAGCTATTGAACAATGAAATGAGACCCTTGGCAAAATAATCAGTTCACATCACTGGAGTTTTACACATAATCTGAACAATCACATATCAGAGATACTGAAGTGCTGGATTTAAGAACCCGGCCTTTGGAATCAGGTGCACTTGCATTGAAGTCATAGATCTTGCAAGCTGTAATTTGCAGGCTGAGTGACCTTGGAAAAATCAGTTTCCTCCTCTGCCAAACAGTGACAATGAGGGCACCTACCTCCCTGGGTTGTTGGGAACATTAAATGGGTAATACATGTGAACACTTGCATAGTGCTTGGCACATGATAACTGCTCAGAGATTCTTTTGTTTAGTATAAATAAAATTAATAATCCTTTATTTTTTCACTGTTATGGTTCTTATTGTTATTATTTTGTGGTAGTAGAAGGAATTCCTGCATTGGATAGGATGCTGAGTGAAAGTTTCTAAAATGACCAAAAGTTTAAAAAAAAAAAAAAAAATCAACTAAAAAAACTAAAACCCCAACAATGAAACTCTTAAAAAGCAGCCCAAAACATGAAAAAGATTCAGGTAGAACTGCTGCAGTTGATTTCTCACTTGCTCTCCTACCTCCTCCTTCATCCCTTCCCTTTCCTATGATTACTAATATTAGTATCATTTCACCACTCTTCCTAAGGCCGCTGCCACTACCATTATGGTGGTGTCTCCTTTATACAAAGGGAGCATCACGTGCTGGGGACAGGCAAGTCTGGCTCAAATCCAGGCCTTACTTCTCACTGGCCCTGTGACATGGGCAGGACCTAAGGCCAGCTGTGGAGGACAGAGGAGGCAGGGCCTGAGGCTGCTGTGTGTCTGTGCCCCATCCTGTGGAGTCTTGGGAAGATTTCATTTCCTGGTGTTTCACATTCTGTCTCTTACTGGCATCTCCTTGAGGACAGGAGGCAGCTGTCTCTTCTCTTTGAAGTTTTCAACACCTGGTATAAAATTTTGCATTCATTGAATGCTCTCTGGGTGCTGGCTTATAGCTGCTAATGTCTCCGTGATGGGCTCTATTCAACTGGAGTGTTTACTATGGGGAAGCAAAACTGCCCTGTCATGAATCTTTGACTCCTTGGCATAAAAATAGGGGAAGGAGGAATTGCGTAACCCCATTATGCAACTGACGGCACTTTTACACCAGAGATTCACCATCCCTAATGCTGTAACATTCCCGGATGTCTGCCTGTTTCTTGAAAGGGAGGGTGGGGTCACCCTAATTCCCGGAAAATTTTTAAATCAAAACAAATAGAGCACATTACCTCAAGTCTGAGTTTTAACTTCCCCAGTGGCACACAGCAAGTGCGTAGCAACCCTGGGATGAAAACATGGGTCTCCTAAATCCCAGGCACCACAAACCAGTTGATTTAATGATCAGGAATTACATGGACTTCCATCCTGGCCATATCCTCCTTATCTCTTAACAAAAAGCACACAAAAAAATTATGAATATTTTTTGAGTGAATGCTAAGTGCATCAAACTGAGTTAAGCACTTTGTAGCAACTCATTTAATAGATTATCCTTATCTGACAGAAAAGCATACTAAAGCTCATTCCCGGTGAATGACTTTACCCAGTTTACCTGATGCTGGTGTCTACAAATTAACCACTTCTAGCAAACTGTCTCTTTCTCTCACTCTACGCAGTAGCCACGTTCTTCTACTTCCTGTTTGTTTCTCAGACTTGCCCTTTGCTTTCATGTTAGTCCCTCTGTTAAGAATCCCCCTCCCTCATCACCCCCATGGCCCATCTGCAGAGATCTTCTTTTAAAATATCCAGCTGAGGCAGCACACCCTTTAGGAAGCCTTCCCTGCCTGCCACCCCCTCTGTTGGCATACCAGTTAGTATGTGCATTTATTATGTCTTCTTGCCAAATCGAATCTCAACTCCCCAAAATCAGGAGCACATCTTTGTTCTTTATCTTTGCATCCCAGTGTGCCTTGCGGTGTACTTACAACAAGAGTAGCTTCTCAGTAAATGTTAGGTGAAAGGATGAGTAAAATGAAGAAAACTTTCAAGGAGAAAAGGGAAGGTGAGATCTTCATTTCAACTAATTAAACTTCCAACAAATCTGAGAGGTAGACGTTATTATCCCCATTTTATATCTGAAGTGGAAAAAAAAAAGGCACTCTCAGATTTAGGATCAAAACACAGATTGTCTGATTCCCAAGGCTGTGCTTTCTTCAAAACATTAGAAGAAGGAAGGGCACAAGCTTTGGGGAAGGTGGTAGACAGTGTCACATGCAGAAGCAGTTAATGGAGTTAGGAAGGGAAGGAAAAGAGCAAAGAAAGAATGGACATCAAAGAATGAAGAAGTTGGAATACTGGCAGTTCAAGGCAGAGAAGGAGACAAGACTTACTAGGCAAAAACCAACTTAGTGTCCAATAAGAAGGTACAAAGGAAAGAAGATTGCAGTGACATTTAGACAGGTTAGAATGGCACCAGACTTGAACCCCAGATAATTGCAAGAATTTTCTACAAAACTGTTTTAGGAGCCAGAAGAGAATGAAGGGCAAAAAACAGGGCCCCTGCAGCAGGCAAAGGAGGAAGAATGATTTAGAGGCAGATGTCACAGTTCAGGAAGGCAGAGGCTTGAACTGCTGCTTGGGAAGGGAAGTGCCTGGGAGGTATGGCAGCCTGGCCACATCACACACCTGAGGTGGCTGCATACAGTGGCATATGGATGAGGGACAGTGGCAGCCCCACAGTGCAATGAGGCACAATCACCGATGGCATTTTAAGAAGGAAAGCAGGAGGGGATGAGGAACCAGAGGGCACTTACATTGTAAAACTCCAACTGTGAGATTTATGCAGGGTGCTTACTCTCCACTGCTAAGAATTCACAGATGGTGATAGGCACAAGAGGTCAGATAGTGCCTCCAAGCGAACTGTTTAGAGGGAGCCTGTGAGATATCACTTTAAATGTCAAGTGTGGGAGAGGGGAAGGATAATTGCAGGCATTAGTCCAAGAAAGTACTTGAATTGAGACAAACTGTATTTTTCTCCTTAAGATCATTCAAAATAGCTAAGTAGACATACTGCTGAATTATAGGAGAAATCTGAAAATCATGACATTTGACTTAATTTAAAAGCTCCTTTGGTGTGTGGGCAGGATGGAGGTGTTCCTGGGATTGTGCAGCCGGAATCTTTCCTTCAAAGGATCTTTGATCAATTATGATAATAACTCCTCAACATTTATATAGGACTTCCTGAAATCTTGAATCCTCTGTCCCATTTGATTCTCAAAGCTGCCATAGAAGCAACTCTATGAGGTATCTCATCCCACGGGCAAAGAGACAGAAACTGAGGGTCAAGGAGAAAAGGGGCTTACCTTTTTTAAACAGCTTGTCCATGGCGGAGCCAATTTGCCACACAATTCTTAATGATTCCTGCTTCCTCATCCTTCCACCACCACTTCAGTTGGTTGCAGGCTGAATCCTCTGCAGACAAGGGGGACGATGGGGAAAGTTAGAAATACATGAGTAAACAACCAACTGAATAATGAGTCTCCCTGTGGTGGGTTGAACAGAGTCCCCCAAAAATTCATGTCCACTGCAGAAAGTGAACTGCTTCAGAAATAGCGCCTTTGCATACTTAATTAGTTAAGGATTGGGATTAGATCATACCGGACTAGGGTTGCCCCTAAATCCAGTGACCAGTGTCCTTTTAAGAGGAAACAGAGAGTCGTACACAGAGAAGAAACAAGTGAAGGTAGAGGCAGAGATTGGAGTTATGCTGCCGCAAGCCAAAGAATGCCTGGGGCTACCAGAAGTTGGAAGAAGCAAGGAAGGATTCTTCCCTAAAACTTCAGAGGAAGCATAGCCAGGCTGACAACTTGATTTTGGACTTCTGGCCTCCAGAATTGTGAGAAAATAAATTTTTTGTTGTTTTAAGCCACCAAGTTTGTGATCATTCATTATAGCAGCCCTAAGAAACTAATGTCCTCCCTTTTCATGAATATCAGGAGTGTAAAAATACTAGAACCTTGTGTTAAGAATGAGGGAGCATCTACATGATAGAGTTACACCACAAATCATAGAATATAATTACTGGGAAGGACACTTACCCCAACCCCTGCATTCCATAGATAAGGAAACAGAGCTGGGCATGTGCACATGCCAAAAAGTAAGAGAGCTAGCCCAACGATCAGCAGCCATTTAGCCCAATGCTTTCCCATCTTCAGTCTTTCTCATGGTACTGTCATTTAGTTATTTTTTTCCACCTCTGCATATCTTGTGCATAATTCATGTTGTTCTCTACTTTTTTCCTAAATAAGCCCACATTTTAAACTTAAATTTATTTTTAAAGGATCATTGTTTCCTTTGTATTCACAAAGCTTATCATAAATAGACAATAACCATGAAAATAAATACACAACTATTAAAAGGAATATATTCATCTGTTGACTATGTAAAATCATCTGGTTTACCAACATACCATGCTTTGGAGAACACTGATGCAATCCAAACTTCCCATTTTACTATGAGATACTTGAGCCCAGAGAGGGGCTCCCAGTGGCAGACTTGCGCCCCTGAACCCCACTGCCTCCATCCTCTGCTCGCTTTGCCTGATCTCAAAGGCTAATGTTGTGATAACTGGCAAAGATACCTCCTACTTTTAGTCATGCAATGGTTCTCAATCCTGGACCAGAGGCTGAAATCACAGCTTATCCAGCCAAAGATGACACTTAGAAGGGACTAAGCAGGACCTAATAGTGATAGGAAACCAGAGATTCACCCTCTGCCGTCAATTTCAAAAGCGCCTTTTGCACATAGGAAATGTCTACAGCCCGTGTTTTCCACTGGGGAGTGGTAGAACTCCTCCAGAGGACTCGTGGTCCCAAGCCTGATGGCCTGATGGCCAAAGCTACAGTGCTCAGTGCCCCCAATCCCTACAATAATGAAAGAGCTTCCTGGGAAGACTTCGACAATGACTCAGCAATTCTTTACACAAGAGGTCTAAGTGTTTAAAAAAAAAAAATTGCCATTTTTGGAATCTTGATGGTCAATGACATGCTGAATGCAGAGTTTGCAAAGTGGAGCTAACGAGTTTGATTTTAATCTTTGGGCTGAAAAATCAGAAAAAAAAAATTGCAGCAGATGCTTCAGAGTGTTCAAGGCAGGCCATGACAGTTTTGTGGTTTAAGTTTATGCTGGGAAGAATGAAGGATGGATGAAGGATGGAGATGGGAAATTGGCAAGACATTAGGTAGGAACTAGAACTAAATAAATTACCCAGATCACAAAGTCTAAATGGATACACTAAGCTCAGAATCAAATAGGCCAGCAGTAGTATACCACAGAGTCTGATCCAATGGGTTTGAGAAGAACCAATTATACAGAAAAATTGTCTACCCAGTACAGTGCCTTTCTTCCTTTAACAAGCATGACTGCATATTTCATCCTGTTGGCCTTCTTGCATTGGCCATCATGAATCTCAGTAACAAAATCTCATGGATAAAACCAGTAATCATATTAAACTTGGGATATCATCTTCCATTTTCCATCATAACAGGCATTCCTGTATCTCTCATCAGTGCAATCACCTGAGGAATATTTTCAAATACAGATTCCTTACTGCCAACCTGTGATACTGAATCAAAATGTCCAACAATATGGATATTTTGTGTATATATATATATATATATATATATATATATATATATATATATATACACACACACACACATATACACACAACACAAAGTGATTCTTTAACCAAGCAGTTGTTTGAGTGTCATAGTTTGGAGCTTGGTGAATTTTGCCATTTTGATATATTATTTCCATTTTAATAGTTCTATTGAGATGATCTCAACTGTAAGCTGCCTCAAGTCCTTGTTGGAAATGGAGTGCAAATGAGGTGGGGAGAGAGGCCAGAAGAAGAAAGAAAAGAAAAGAGATGAGAGACAGGAAGAAATGTAGATAGAGAGTGAGAGAATGAAAAAGAGCAAGAAAGAGAGAGACAGACCTAGATACACAATAAAACAAGTTAGATTAAGTACTTTAGTCTGTCTTCAGCATCTTAGAAAAGAGATGACTTTTCTAACCTTTGAAGAGAGCTTTTCTGGGGATTTTTGAGAAGTTTATGACTTCTGAAATTTCTTTACATAAAACTTTTTTTAGTCCCTTTTTCCATATAATACCTCTAGTAAATTCCTCAAGTGGAAAGTGTGTTCATTCCTTTCCATGGAGATGGGGAGACCCCCAAGAAAGTCTAAAAGGTATTAGTAAGTCCAAATCCCAGCAAGAAGGACCATGCAATAGCATCTCATAGCTGGGCCTGGGAAGGCAGTGGATGCAAATCAGACAGGGTTATTTCAGGTCAGCTCTGCCTTGCTTGGCACGTGGGAGATGGGATGACATTACTGTGAAACAAGAGCTCAAATCGGCAACTGACTGGTTTTGATTTAATTAAAGAGTGAGTGGTTTCTTAAGAGAACACAACACAATCCTTTCTCCTAAACTTGAGTTTAATGTTCAACAAAACACTTCTCTCGTAAACAAAATGTCATTTCTAACCCCTTAATGCCATTCCCAGAACTGCTTGCAGCCTTTCAGAAACCCATTATTTTATAATTATAATCAAGACTATTAGGACAGGACAATTTGTGCCAAAAAGCACACTTAAACCCAGAATTGTCACTTAGCACTGTCACAGGGAGGTACCATCTCTATTGCTGTGGAAATCAAGGAGGGTAGCATACTCCATCTTTTAAAATTTCAGATTCTAGCTGGCATGGGAGTATCTGACCTTGTCTAAATTGTTCTCAAGTCCTTCCTCTAATTACCCCTGTCAGAGCAGTACCCCATGTAGAATAGCCCAGGATACATGGTGGAAAGAACACAGGCCTGAGAATCAGGCAGGCCAGGGTTCAAACCTTGGTTCTGCCCCTTCCTGCTATGTGGCATTGAACAATTGACTCTTTGCACCTCCATTTACTCATGTGTAAAATGGCAAAACTATCAATACTTGCCCTGTAGGATCATTTTAAAAATTAAATGAATTATTACAAGAATTAAAACAGTGCCAGTCATGTATCAAAAGCTCAGCAGATGTTAGCCATTGTTGTGATTAATACATGCAAGCTCCGACCTTGGGCAAGTTACTCATCCTGTCGGGGCAGCCATGGCCTCATCACTAAAATGGGGAGAATGGTACCTAACTTACAGGGCAGAGCAACAGTCAGGTAAGCATGCACGGTGCTCAATGCGTTTGGTTCCTTCCACCACTCCTTTACCCCACAGGATTTTGAAGCTTGGTGCTCTCCATAAGGGCATAGGGTGTGCTACCTTATTCCAACCACATAGAAAGTCTTCACCTTTCAGACGCTCCCCTAAAACTTCTGTGTTCAGTCACAAGTCTGTGGTTTCCATCAGGAAGTCTGACTGGCTCGAGGAAATGATAACAACTATGTATGTTGCTTAAAGAAAGCCCATCACCTGGTGTTCCAGATTTGTCCATTGTTAAAAATTGTTTACTACTTACACCTTGGATTTATTTTTTTTTCCCAGGTTCTTGTGGCTACAATAACAACAACAAGAAGGAACAATAATAATAATTCCCTTTGGTCAACATCAGTGAAATTATGATGGTAGGCATGAGGTTTTATGCATTTTTGTAAGAACAAATGCTCTTGGCATAGTAGAGTGTTTAGAAGTCCCGACTCTGAAGCAGTGTGGTTTAGAGCCAAATCTCAGAGTGGGCATCTAATAGCAGTGACCTTAGACACATTATGTAATGACTCCCAGCCTCAGTTTCCACATCTATAGATTGCAGATAATTTTAGATCATCCTGTTTTGTTGATGTGACAAAATAAATGAAATAATAGAAAACCCTTGCACAAAATGATTACTCAAAAAGGTCACTATTATTACTGTTATCATTATCGGTATAGCCAAGTGAGGTCTGCTGAGAGGGATGGATTGTTCCTCCCATCTTATATATATTGAAACTTTTGTCTCCAGGGACTTGAATGGCCTGCCCAAGATCACATGACAAGCAAACGGAGATCCTGGAGCATCTCTCAGGTTTCTGCCCTCCAAGGCAGTTCACTGTTCATGCCACCAGGAGTCTTCTCTACGTTATAAATGAACAGGTAGTTTTTATCCCTTTGAAAGTTCTAGGTCCAGAGTCTGGTGGCCAGTGTGTCTTTCAGAGCTGGCCCCTGCCCTTCCTTCCACTTTTCCTTGCTGAGAAAAGAATCCCTGAGTTTGACTCTGAGTGTGGGCCTCCTGCCTTGGAAATTTTCAGGCTTCCAAGCCCCTTTGTCAACTTTACACTAGGCTCAGTATCTTTCCTGCTCTTCAGGCAGCCTCCTCAAGCAGGAAAATCCAGAGCCCTGCAGTGTCTCTCTGCTTCTATCTTTTTAATAACCCCATAGCATAGGAGAGAATTACCCTCACTACTCAGCAACCAAACTGAAATTAGAAAGATTAAGTAATTTGCCCCAAATTTTATGGTGAAGAAGTGGCAAACCTAAGTCTTCTGTATGCATCTGCTAAACTAGTACCTAACTTAAAGAAAGGCCCTGTGGCCTTTTTCTTTCTTGCACCGCCTATATTTAATGACAGCTGCTAGAACATTCCATATGAGGAAAAAAAGAACTCAAAATTTTCTGCCATCCCTGATTTTCAAAGCGTCTGTATTTTTCTTCAATCAGCGAAATAGTTTATTAGCATTCTAGGTACTAGGCTGACACCCTGAGTTTCAAACTCTCAGTTATTTGGTTCTTCTCATTTAGCCAAGCTAAATGATGGAGAATAATGGATCCAGTGGGAAATTCAATACAAGGGACATGCTGTCCTGCTTCTTCTCATGACAGTGCAACTTAAATCCCGTGTCAATGGACATCACTGAAGTCTATGTACTCAGACTACATCAGCTTAACCTCCTCATGGAGTTGATTTCCAATGACATATTATTGACATTTAATGAAGTCATTGCAACAAACAGCCTTATTTAAGTCCATGTGGCAGTAGGGATCCCCAAGTGAGGGATGCTGGGCAATTCCTATAAATACAGAGACATGTGGGTCTGTTGGGGAGGCCATTGGATGGACCCACTGTGGGCCTATTTGTGTGAGAGGTCCAGGAGCCCCTTGGAAAAGAATTTACCACCTTGGGAAAGAGAGTTAAAATGGGATAGGCTTTGCCCATCACTATCAGAGGAATGAGGTCTCTAACACAGCTCCTCCTTCCACTTAATGAACATCCTGTGGTTCAACTCTTATATCTGGCTTCTAGTTTTGAGCCCTGACCATACTAAAGATAAAGCAAAAATAAAGAGCAGTAGCATTCAACTTTCTATAAGAAATGGGAGGAAGGCATTAGGAAAACCATCAAGCATAGGGTTTAAGAGCAATGAGCTTTCAGTGTCAGGGAAGTCATGTTTAAATCCAAGCTCTGCATTTATTACATGTGTGACTTTGGAAAGGTTCTTTAAAATCTCAGAGCCTCAGTTTCCAAATCTGTGCTATTTCTGATATTACTAGTACCCATCTCATAAACATGGTGTGAGAATTTAAGGAAGATCTATGAGATAAAGCCTTAGAATAGGATCTAGCCACAAAAGGTAGCTATCATAAGGGCAGTCCTTACCTGCCCTCAGCAAAGTCACTTATGGAACACTTGGGGCTCAGGAATAAGAGGAGAGAGTGGCTGAGAGCGTCCATGTAGGCAGTGACAGGAACAGGAGATAGCCATGAAAATCCGGAGTGCCAGAGGCTGCATGGGGCCTCCTGAACCATGCTGTGGGACCTGGGGACCTTTCCTTGGAGGCACATCACCTATAGAGTTGGAGCTTTGCTTATTCATCAGTTCTTCAAATAAACAGCTGTCTTCCTTGTGCTGGGCATGGTGCTCAGGCTGGGGAAGCAGGAGGGCAGAGGGACGTGTCCTATGCCCTCTCCAATCTCACAGCCAATCTAAGGAGGACTCCTGTAACTGCACACAGAACCCCCCAGAAACCTACTTGCAGTTTCTAGAAGTGTTACAGAGGCCAGAAGGAAGCTGAAAATCTCACAATCCTGTGGGTGGAGGGTGAGTCAAACAGAAACTGCCCCACTTGAGCTATAGTCACCCCTATTGCACCACAGGCTGGGAAAACATAGCAAGTGCCAAAACACAGTAGTCCAGGAGATCCCCAGTTCTTCTCCCTATGCCCTCTTTATAAAGTCCCAGAGGGCACTCCCCCATAAGAACACTCTGCCCCTCTCATGGAACATACACTATGTTCAACCCTTAAAACAACCTTACAAAGAAATATTCTTACCCGAGTTTTACATTTGAGTTAACTAGACTCTCAGAGGGGGAGAGCCCAAGGCACCCAGCTTGAAAATGGTTAATCTTTTTTACTTTCTCCAGAATCCACACTGTCCAAAACACCAAGGAGTCTCTAGGAGTTTGGGACTAGAAAAACGGTGCTAAAGCTTACTCTTAGTATCTTTCTTTCCCATTTTCGTTCTTTGTCCAGATTTTCTACTTCTAACTCATTAACCCTATTGTGCATGTATATTTTATTGAAGCACTCTCAAGTTCTTATGGAATAAATAAATTATTCAGTACATATAATATATCTATGCATATGTATTTGCCTGATTATTCATGATTTCAGTGAGAAACCCTTGACTAGTGTCAACCATGCAGAGAACTGCAAGGATTTCACTTCTCGTTTTGCCAACTTTAAGCAAGAAGCAATGAAGTGTAGTGGAAAGTAAATGCCCCAAGTGGGCCAGAGGCCCAGGCTCAGGCCCTGCCACTCAATCTCTCTGTGGCCTAATGACAGTAAATTTACTTCATTGGATTTCAGGTTTCACATCAGTAAAATGAGGATAGTAATTCTTGACCTGCCTACCTCACTTGGTTAATGGGAAATTCAAATGTGGCTTTAATTGTGTGGGTATTATAAAAATTTAAGGCATTTTAATTTGTATTAGTTTGTCTCCACTTCACCCTTTGTCTCTCCTTAATCCAGAGGCTTCAAACATTTCCAAGGAGATCATCATAGCCCTGACTAGTTTCCTTCTTCCCCTCCTGTTTCGGTCCATATAATTTCTTTCGTTCTTGTCCACCTCACCAGCAATTTTCAGAATTCTCCATCTGAAAAGGGGGATTGGTAGGAAGGTGGCCAGGGGCAACCTTGTATAAAGGAAACACACAGCTGTATTCTTATTTTCCCCCTTGGAATCTTGTGTATCTGCTTGAACTAAAACAGATTTGCAGCACACATGCTCAAATATGAGCATCAGTACACTCACGCAGAGCATGGCCATTACCAAACACACATTCTCAAGCATACTCTGAAACTAACTCAAACCCAAAGTCACACAGGTAATAAATGCATTGAGAAGCTAGATGTGTGTGCTTTTCTGAGAACTCCCCTTGACTATGACCGCAATGAACCCCAGCTACCTCATTTCCTCAAAGCTAACAACTTTGTGGTCAAGGAGTGATGGCCAACAGGAAGCAGTGACACGCACGCCCTACCTGAACCATTTCACAAGCAGCTCTCCTGGCAGTGGGAGATGGTGGAGGAGGGAGCTCAGTCCTATGTGTCTCCCTGAAGGGATTAAACTTTCCCTCAAACACTAATTCTGAGAAGAAACCTTTGCTCAACTCATCTCATGTGGTCATTCAGCTACATTAGCCCATACGGCTCTGGGATCATCAAGAAAAGGTAACTTCCTAATGTCACCTCCTCCCTCCCTGTGCCTCAAATCAGAGCTGCTCCTTATGAAACCATGAAGTTAGACTTCTCTCCCCCTATTTAAAAACATGCCACTTTCATCCAAATTATTTTAATGCTGCTTCCATGGCAGCCAAAGCTTAGGAGGTGAAAACTTTTGAGTGACATTAAGTGACATAAAGTGACAGTGTAGTTTATATACTTGCTTGAAAAAGAGTGACTAAATATGGATATTTCCAGCATGTGTCTAGCCTGCTTTATGATGTGGGTTTATAGAGATGACATAAAAAATGAAAACAAGATTTATAAAGACATATATCTATCAGGGATTATTGTTTAGTAAATAGAACATGCTATTTATAAAGACATACATCTATCAGGGATTATTGTTTAGTAAATAGAACATGCTAAAGAATGACCAGGATGTTTGTATGTTTGAGTATGCATTTGTAAGGTTTCCTTAAGAATTAGTTAGTCCTTAAGGTGGAAGGGAGATCCCAAGTCAGGGGTTTCTGTATCAACAAATAGAATGTAAATTGCATTCAACAAATGAAAAGCGAACAAACACCCAGTTCAGTTGAAACTACCAGAACGGTTTTAAGGTGGCTAAAACTTAATGCATGAGGTGATTTTCAATCAAAAGGCTCAGGAGGAAAACAATGTCCCTTTCTTGTCTCACTGAGACACACTCTCTTAGTTCTAATTTGATTTGATGGAGTAACAATTGAATTGACTTTCCCTCCCATAGATTCCTTGGCTGAGTTGGTGAAAACACCTCTCTGGATAGTTCTATATTTCAGCACAGTATTTATTCCCTTGCATTGTAAGTTCTGTGGGATTAAAGTCTGTGTATCTTCTGCACCACCAAATCACCTACTGTTAGCACAATGCCTGGTACGTTGCAGTGTTTTAATAAATACTTGTTAACTGAATAAGTGTTGGGCCCCATTGGGCAAGAAAGTACCCCAGGAGTTTCTTCTCAGGTGGAAGTTGTTGCTTCAGGTTGGCTGTTCTCTGCATCTGCAGTTTCTTCTGGATTCCATGATTTGCCATCCAGCAGGGCTTTTCTGAGACGTCTCCAGAAGATGTGCCGCCCCAGGACACTGTCCTCCCACTCCAGGTAGGTGTTCCTGCTGAGAAGGCGATACAGCTCCACCTGCTGCCGGAGCAGGGACTTTTCTATCTTCTGCAGGACGATGAAGATGATGCCAGAACGACTGCTCAAAAACTGCCACGTCTGGGCAATCTCATACTCAAAGATACACCAGCGACTCTGGATGAAGTGCTGAGACACCACGACAATAACCTTCCGGCTTTTGTGGAAACCTTCCTGGATGATGTTGGCAGCGATGGCCACACCGGGGATAAAGTCTCTATAGTGAAGGCAGAGATGAAAGGGAGGTACTCCCTCTTCCAGGTTCTTTACCAGCTCATTCCTCACCCAGTCCTCATCCTGACTAGAGTAGATAACAAAAGCATCATAGGTGTTTTCTCCTCCACTGTACTTTTTGCAGCCCGCAAGAAGCATCAGGTGGAAATAGAACTTATAGAACAGAACTATTACCAGAGCTACCACAAGAACACTCAGAACTGAGGCGCTAATGATGGTCTTGCTCATCTGACAGGTAGTGTTACTAAAACTCAGCACAGGCGTGCCCCTCATACGTTCAGGTGTTGCACATACCATTTGTTCAGCTTCCACCAAAAACTGCCTTTGGTCCTTGACCCACTGAAGGAAACTCTGATATTCACAAGTACAAGCGAAATTATTCTGGGTAAGATTTAAGAGGGCTAGACTACTTGGAAACTGAGGTAGTTCTTGGCTCTCAGAGGCCTCTATACCATTGAAACTGACATCCAGGATCTGGAGAGAGTGGAGATGTTTATAATGAAGCATATCCAATGTCAGGAGCTTGTTGTGACTTATATTTAGTACCTGAAGTTTAAGGAGTGAGTCAAATGCTCCCCAGGACACCTGTTGTAGTTGACACATAGAGAGGTCGACGTAGGTCAAGTTAGTCAGTGTTGTTAGGATATTTGGAAAGACGTTGCGCTGGAAAGAATTGCCAGCCATTTTCAAGACTTGGAGGCTGATCAAGCCATTAAAGATGCCGTGGAAGACAACTTGAGTGCTAGTATAAGAAATGTCAAGGTATAGGAGTTTATTAAGTAATATGAATACTGGAAATTCACTGATACTTTTCAATGTGGAATGCTGGAAATCCAGATGCTCCAATCGTTCCAAACCTGGAAAGTTTGAACTCATGGTAATAACATCATTGTAGCTCAGATCTAAATATTTTAGTCTGGATGTCCCCACATCTCTGTGAGAACAGCAACCCTTGAAACTCAAGCCATTTCTACTGAGATCTAGAAACTCAAGGCTTGGCAGCTTAACCTCTACAAAATTGTTACTACCTCTGTTAGCATTGAAAATAAACCTTTTGAGAGAGAAGAGTTCCAGTGTGGGAAATTGATAAAATCTACAGTTAACTAATTCTAAGTCTTGCCACTTGAAATCTTTAGGAAGGCCTACTAAACTGCTGATTTGCACACTCACCAGAGAAACTGCAGAAATATTTGCCAAGCAACTAAATAAGCCAGCAACATCTGTCAAGACTTCATCCAAGTATACTATCTGAAATTCTTCAATGGTCAAATTACACAGTCCCTCCAGCACAGAGTTGTCAAACTCGCCCATGTTCCTCTCATTTCTAAATTCTCCCATAATCAGCCGATGGATTTTTAAACCAGCCAGGCCTCGAATAGATGTTTTCATTACATCCGTACTATTAAAATTATTTCTTAAAGTCAGTTGATGGAGCCTAATCTCCTTGAAGGCACCTGGTTGTATAAGTTCTATAGGGTTCAGGGATAGGTCTAGAGAGAGTTGGGGTAGGGGCATTTGTTGCAGAATCTGCAAATCTTCATGATAAATATTCCGGATCTGGTTGTTAGAAAGGTCCAATTGCTCCAGGTTGGGAAGGTTAGAAAAATATTCAGGCAACTTGAAGGAATGAATAACATTATGAGCCACATTAAGCTCTTTTAAAGTTTTAAGATGTCTGATGGGGAAGTCCTCTAGAGAAGCCAGGTTTGTCTCTACAGCCACCAGCTTCTGTAAACTTGACAGTCCCAAAAAGGCTCCCAGGGCGATTCTCTTGATAGGGTTCCCTGTCAATATCAAGGTGGACAGGTGGTGTAGGCCCTGATATGCATCATCTTCAATCATCTGAATTTCACACCTACAGTGAAAAGAGATACAGATTATATAATACTTCTGCTGAATAAAACCCCCAAATGGAATAACACTTTAACTTATCCCGTTCTTGTGACATGTCATATGATCGTGCATAGGCAAAGAGATCAGGCAAGGCATATGATAGTCTGAGCATAAAAGAAGTCCCCACAAATTCAGTATCAATATGTTGGCCACAACGATAAGCTCTTGTAATCACACTAGGCATACATGCTGAACAGACACAGTGCACCCAACAGGAGTAAAACAGTTAAAGAGTAATAATCAGGGCACATAATAGCCTTGGACTAAGTTTATAAACTCCTGCTACACGTAATTGTCATTATACATGTGATTCATACCAATAATTGTTAGTTGATAGGCACGATTAATGACTGGCATATGCCTATTTCAAATATATAAAAGAATACAAATGAGCATTGCAGATACACAAGTTTATGAAAACTTCTGGATATAAGATAGTGATTGAAAGATGTAATTATCACAGATACATGTTAGTAACAGGTGATATGAATGAGTGTTGTGAAAGGAAAGTATGCTATGGGAGTTTGCATCTAGAGGGATCAAAGATGGTTTCTGCAAGAACATTTAAATTGAAATCTGAAAAACAAGTAGGAGTTAACAAGAAAAGGAGGGGAGGTGAACAGTAGATACAAAAGTCCCAGTGTAGGAGGCAACCATGATGCATTGAGGAACCACAAGAAATAGCCAACATGGCTGGAGTAGAGACAGGGAAGTGGAGGAATATGAGATGGGGTTGTTGACAAAGGAAATAAAAAGTAGAGGCTTACAAGCCAAAAAAAGGGATTTTGAATTTTATCCCAAGAGAAATGGGAAACTATGCTACACAATATTCGTAGAGGTGATCTTAGAGACAGTATTCTCATGAGTCAATACGCAGCAAAACAAAGATAAACTCTTGCTAGCATTGCAGATGCATGCCTGTTATGATTTGCAAATGAGCCGTTTCCTAATCCAACCTGAATTACATTCACAGAGTTCCCCACTTGCCTTCTCCCCTTCAGAAGGGTCTCAGGTAATAAAAACATTTTGTTCCAAGCTTTTGTTACGTACCGATAGTTAGAAAGTGGGCACTTGCTGCAGTAGGAAGGACACCAGAAAAGGGGGCAAGACAGTTGGGTTCTGTGTTCCTACCATCCTCTCTTACTGCGTTACCATGAAAAAGTTTTTTCCTCTCTAAATCTCACTTATCATGTTTCTAAATGAGGCAGCTGATCTTGATTATTTCTCAAGTTCTGTTCAATCATATGATTTCATTATCTATGAAGTGCCTTGCTCTATGCATTAGACAAGACTAGAGACACACTACCTGTGTCTCTCTCATCACAAGGGGATTATCATTTTAGAGCAATAGTACTAAATACTAAAGTACTAAAATAAAGAGAACATTTAACTTTGAGGCAGGACCTGTGAACTCAAACTTCTGATCTGATGCCAACAAGCTAGGTAAATGTAGCTAAATCACATTAACCTCTCCAAGCCTCTGTTTCCTTATCTATGAAATGATAAATAGATTTCTATAGGAAAAACAGGCAGTCTAGTCTATCACAAAGCATTCTCAGAGGACTAGTTGAGTTAGTGTACCTGAAAATGTGAGGCATTATGAAAAGACAAATGATTTCTATGAAAAGACAAATGATTTCTGCTGTGCTATTGTTTGTCTTGCTTTAATTCAGAATCTCATGCCTGCTAACCAGAAGTGAGCTGGCCTCTCTCTAAGCACACATTTAAGGCCTCCAAGGAAAGTTCCTCCAAGACTATAAATAGAGGATTGAAAATGAATTATAAGAGACATTGATGAGAAGCTACTTTTGTTTAAAAGTCAGGGGTGGGCTTATTGCATCTACCTCCATACAGTTCTTGACAAAATTCTCACTCACAAAATTGAAACTTAGAAGTTACAGAAAGGCTATGATAATATTGTGCACACATATGATGTATTCAATATACATAGCATGTTTGCATTCATTATCACATTTAACCCTGTGGGGTAAGTATGAAAACTTCCACAGAAAAGAGAACTGAGAACCAGAGAGATGAAGTGACCTGCCTCAAGTCACATGGTAATAAAGTATTGGAGGAAGACCTCTGTCAAGTCTTCTGACACCAGGAGGGTTCCTTGCTTTGCACAACTACCTTCAAGGTGCCCTGTTCCTCTTTTTAAGTCAGGAGAGAAAATTTACACCTTTGTCAGAAATATTTATTATTATCTATCAATATCCAAGTTAGAGTGTAAATCTTCAGGTGCTCACTCGTCTGCAGAAATGCCTGCTCAAAGGAGAATTTTCCTACTATACTCTTAGTTTTTATCAAAAGTGTCTGTAGTAAAGCCCTATATGAAATGCTTCTGCACTTTTCATAAATGATTACAGAGAATATGATCCACTCTCTTGTACATTTTTAACAATAAAGTCCCTGATGTGAAAACCCTTTTAGGATTCAGTTCCACCAAAAATAATAATAACTTCACCTATCCCAATGCATAATGTACTTCCCTGCATCAGTAAATACAATTTCAGTCACTGTTCCCTGCCCAGCGCAAATGATTCTCTTTGATCTTGCCATTGTCCTCTTTGGTTCCTTGTCCCTTCCTAACTCCCTATTCTCTATTCCACTTTCAATAATCCAAGCACTATTTGAATCCCACTCACTTTATGAAATGTTTCTTAACCACCCAGCACAGAGAAGTCTCCTCTTCTGAACAACACAATTTGTTGCCTCTAGTTTGCACCTAGTTTACCACCTACTGTCATATATTACTACCCTTATCTCAGGTCAAAATTTTAAAAATCAGAATCTGATAACATTTATTGAATGTTTACTATGTGCCCAGCATCATGCCCAGAACTTTCACATATTAGCACTTTCAAAAGTGCATATGTCTTCCTTAATAGCACAGACAGTATGTTATATATTGCTGTGCTCTTGTTTCCTATCAGATAGTACAAAATGTAGCAAGTATTCAATAAATATCTGCTGATGAAAGGGTTTAAATTAATGAATTAAGAATATCCAAGAGTAGAATTGTCCTCAGAAACCATCTCGGTGACTTCCCATTTCACAGATGGGGAAACTGAGACCTGGAAAAAAGAGGTATCTTGCCCAAGTTTACATTATATGTCAGGACTCTGAATAAATGAATCAGTGAGTCAAGATAAGTTTCCACCAAACAGAGCTTCTGGCCCAAGAATGAGGTAATAGAATAATGAATAACCTACTTGTGCAGTATGCAAAAGCTCACTCATTACCTGGATAAATCCAGCACTTGCAGGTTTGGGAACTTGGAGAAGCTATGGTTGCCTAAATGCCTCAGGGGGTTAAAACTCAGGTCCAGGTTCTTGGCTGATGAGGGGATATTATTGGGTATTTTGTAGAGATTCATCTCCATGCACTGGTAAGTGATGTTAGGAACCACCTGCAATGAATGATCGCATATTAAAGGCAGGGTCTTACTGCTTGCACCTCAACAACTACCTTTCCAACCCCCACTCTGCTAGACCAGATGCTGGGGACTGAAGATGGGATGTGGTGCTCAAATACAAGCACAAGGACCAGTCAACCTTCTTTCATCCATCCATTCATGTATTCATTCATGTATCCACTCACTTTATAGTTATTCAATACCACCCCCAAGAATAGGAAGGAAAGAGCATCTACTCTGTACTCAATGTTCTAACCGCTACTATAATGTTAGCAATGTTTAGTAAGAGACAATAGAGTGGTGAAGGGCTGAGGCTCTTGAGTACACAAGCTCTGAGTTTCATTCCAGCTCTTCCATGTGATTTGGGCATTTTATCATATGTAAAATACAGGTAATAAAAGTATTCAATTTCATTCTCTTTACTCCCCCCCACACATTGTTTATAGCCTTGGAAAGACTGACTGTCAAGGTGTCCAGCCTCCCCTAGACAGAGCCTAACCTTCCCCAATTGCATTTTGTTTCTTGGCCCATTGACCTTGAGCAAAAGAAATGCAGAAATGAGGAAAATATTTGGAATGCATGGATTCCAGTAGTGGAGTCTAGAAAATACAGTTGAGTGTTTTAGATGTCCTGGCTCCTATGCTAATTTCCATCCTATTTTCCCAAACTCTTTCAAAGCCTTATTCTCCAGCCCCCCCATTCAATTTCTGAATTCTCTGATGCCTTCTAGTAAAATCCTTTGCCTAAACTAGCTAATCTGATTTTGTTTAAAAGGATTAAATAGATAAGGTATTAAGAGAGCTTATCTCCAAGTTTATTACAGTGTAAATGATCAATAAACTTTAACATTTATTATTATCATTATCAGCTATAGTTAATACCCTACCATACACTGGCATATTTATTATATGTTATATACTTTGATTTAATTTTCAAATAAACCTTGCAAACATATTGAAAACGGAAGCTCAAGGAGATGAAGCAATATGCCTAAAGTCAAACAGGTCATAAGTGACAGTCCTGTACTTCATTCACCCATGTGCTTAAATGGTACCCCACATGGGAGTCTTACAAACCATGCCATGGTCATATTTCCGTTAAAAGATGTAGTTGACCTACATAATATTGTTATTGTATATATAGTTCCATATTTGTTGTTCATCTCCCGTACTACATTGTAAGCTTTGATGCTCTTGTTCTCTGCTATACCTCCAGCACTTGGAATGATGTCTGTCAAACAGCTGGTGCTCAATAAATATTTGTAGAATAAACGATTGAATAACCGAGCAAATGGAGGTCTGTTTAAGTTCAAACTGTAGGCCTTTTCTACTAGCTACTGTAGAGCTCCCAGTCTACAGTAAGAGTTAGGACAGGAACACAATACTAACAGTGCCATAAAACGGGCTTGGAAACATGTTCTTTGGTTCAGAGACAGTAGAGATGAATTCTGGATGCAGAGTTCATAGAAGGTTCTAGAGAGAAAAGATTCCAAAGTGGGTCTTAAATAATGGGTAAGATTTGGATACATGGAAAGAGGAAGAAGGACATTTCATAAGTAGAGAAGAGTGTGAGCAAGGAAGGGGTGGAAAACTAATTCAGATTGGCTGATAGGTGGGGGAGTGGCACAGCCTAAGTCAGAGGAAGAAGTCAGAGCCAGAAGAGGAGGGCCTCACACACAAATGTGTCCTGTGTCAATTCTTTCAGTTATTTAGCAAATAGCAATTGATCATCTACTATGCATTGAGCACTAGAAATATAGTAATAAATACAATCAGCAATAACCCTCCCCTCTCTTATAGGTTCTATTTCAAAGAAGAAGACAGATGATAAACACCAAACAAAAATATATAATGATGTGATATGGAGAAAAATAAAATATCATAAGGGACTAGAGGCAAATATGGGCTCCATTAAATGGAGATACCAGGGAAGACTTCCCCAAGAAAGTTACATTTCAACAGAGATCTGAATGAAGTCAGGGATTAAGCCATGAAAATATCTAGTTCTGCATTGTCCAATATAGCCACTAGCTACACGTGGCTATTGTGCACCAGAAATATGGATAGTATAAACATCTGAGGTATGTTGTAAATGTAAAATTGCACTATATTTCAAAGACTAAGTATCAAGAAGTGGAATGTCTTATTAATATTTTACAATTTATTACCTGTTGAAATAATATTTTTAATATATTGGGTTAAATAAAAATGTCATTAAAATTAGTGTCACGTGTTTTCTTTTTTTGTTTTTGTTTCTGTTTTATGCTTTTTTTTAACTTTTTAAATCTGTCCACTAGAAAATTAAAAATCACATATATGGCTCACATGATATTGCCACTGGACGGCCCTGAACCAAGCAAAAGCACTCCAGTTAGAAGAAATAGCTAGTGCAAATGTCCTGCGATGGGAAACTCTTCAAACAACATGGAGAGTTACTGAAAGTTTTTAAGGAGGAGAATAATTTGTTAGCGCCAATATCCACAGAAGTAAAACAAAAGACAAATAAACAATAAACCAAAATGTACAGTATGGTTGAAGGAGGGGGTCTAGGGAGTCACTATCGCTATATCTAGTGATAGAAACCAGTCACTACCAAAGAGTCAAGGCCAGAGAAGCTGAGGGCCTGCGCTAGGGTGGCACAGAGCATCTGGGCAGGGAGGGACAGGCTTTGGTGACTCAAAGAATATAGCACATGGAAAGAGAAAGGAGCCGTGAGTGGCTGTGTTTTTATCCCAGGGTGACGCTGAATGGGAGATCTGCCTGCATTAGCCCGACAATACAGAGGAGAGCAAGGGCTGTGGGCAGTGAATGGGGGAAGGGGGTCTTTGAGATGATGAATTAGATCCTTGTTACATATTAAAGTTTGCTATTTTCCCGCATGTTCTCAACTTCAGGACTCTGGCTGGCTTTGCTTCTCTAGAGTTTCTCTGCTGCACCCTAAATCCCAGAACACTCTACTGGCTATTCAGTTCTGCTGCAGGCTTCCAAAGCAACTGTGAAGTCCATGCAGGGGAAAAGCAGAAGACCCATCTTGAATGGGACTATTAACCAGCCCATTGGTCATTTCACAAAGAATGGAGTTTCACCACTGATTTGCTAACATTTTACACCCCTCTCTCTTTTTCTTTTTCCTCTCTTCCATGCTCTTTTATCATTTTTCATCCTTTGAACAGAACTTTATGACTGAATCCAGAAATCTGAAATCTGCCTTGAAATTTCTTTCTATTGAGGACAAAAATGTCATCTTCTCCCTGCAATTGAAAGAGGCAGAATGACTCCTAGAAGCTGAGTGTACAAACCACCAGCAGAAAGGAATAACACCAAAGCAGGCTTCTTATAGCTCTCTATTGAAGTAGATGTTAGTGTAATTCTATACAATTCTATTGAAAAATAGCCTCAGAGAGGTTTAATAACTTGCTCAAGTTCCCACAGCCAAGAAGTGGTTAAAGAATGATCTTAAACTTAAGACCTAGAGCTTTCAGAATCCTGCATGGGACATGGTCCCATCCACTCCCTTTTAGGGCCCTGTAACAATTGGTAATTGTTACTGGGCTCCTGTAGTTTCTTGGGACTTTACATTCACTCCCTTTTAGTGCCCTGTAACAGTTGATTATTTAGCCCCTGTAGTTTCTTGGGTCTCTAAGGTAAATCGACTCCTTTTAGTAGAAGAAACTAACCAGGGAGCAGAGTGGGAAGTTCCCGGCAAGAAGCAGTTTTTCAGAAGCAAAGCAAAGCTAACACGAGATGTGTCCACCCCAGCCACGTACCTCCACGCAGGGATCCCAGCTCTCGGGCCGCAGGCAGGAGAGGAAGGCCATGGCTGGTATCAGCGTCCCAGCCAGGCGCCAGGGAGACATCATCCCGGCATTCTCAGTGCCCAGCAGTGGCCCTGTGAAAGCATGACGCGCTCTCCACGCTGTAACTACCTGACGGGCAGTCTCGGAGGCACCTGTGTCTTCTCTCCCCAACTCTGTGCCCCGTAGCAATTACTGTATTCAAAACAGTGCCGGGCAAGGGTCAAAAGGAAGTGAGAGTGGCAGCCTTAGCATTCTGGACTTTTGTTTCTCTAACATTCATCTCCCCTGTCACAGGAGGGGAAGTTAGAAAAACAGGAAGAAAAAAAAGTGTGCAGACCAGTGGCTGGAGTAATAGCAAGAGGAAGCTGGCTCTGATCCCAGGAAGTCATCTGACGTCCAGGCTTAATGAACTTCTGGACAAACAGTCTGCGTAACTATCTAGGACAGTGTTTCTCTTACTTTGTTCTAGTAGTGGAGGCATACTGTTCAATGAAATCTGGTGCAGAAGTTCACCTTTAGGAAACTGATAAAAAATAAAAGTCTAGTGAAACACAGCTTGAAGACTATCAGAATACCAGGAAAAAAAATACTGGAAAAAAAAAGTATTGAAATATTGGAGAAAGCTTGGGGTTCAGAACCAAGCATAATGAAGTTCAAATCCAGGCTGGGTAACTTTATGGCCATCTGGTCACTTAAACTACTGAGCCTTACTTTCTGCTCTTTAAAATGGGAATAATGTTGTTTAATAATAACAGAAGCTCATATTCATGAAATCAGCAAAAATAAAGTCATGTGGCAGTAGGTTATGCAAAGTACAAGCCTCAGTTCTCTGGTCTTTAGAATGGAAATAATATCATTTGCCTCACATGATTGAATTAGGTTATCTTACCTAAAATTCCTAGCCCGGTACATGGTTCATCATTGCATTCCATAAGTGGCAGCTAATATGATGATTAAAATGTATATAAAATGGGTATAATAATAATAGGTACTTTACAGTGTTATCATAGAATTCAATGAGCTGCTGTTATTTCTAAAGCTCTTAGAACAGTGCCTAAGATATAGCAAGTGGAATGTAACTGTTAAAGAACATAGTTTAAAATGAGGATATTACTGGTGTTGTGTCCTAGATATTCCTAGGGACATGTCCTGCAGGCACCTCAAATCCATCATGTCTAAAACCAAGCTGCAAGAAAGGATGTCATAGTGGACTGATCACAATCTTTTAACTCCTTAAACACACCTGTAAAATTCAGTTAAAAACAATCTCCCATCAAAACTTTGCTTTGAGGATTAATTGAGACTACTTATGTAAATTTCTTAGTGCAGCTCCTGACACATAGTAGGTTCTCAATAAAGTTCCACATAGACATCCAAAACAGATATCTCTTTGATTTTTTCTCCTCTGACTTCATCATTTCTTACCCAAACTTTCCACAAAGCCCTAGAGATTTTATCTATAAAATATTTCCAAAATGTCATACTTCAGTTCTACTACCGTTGCCATTGAACATATCTCATGGTCTGGACTGGTGTGATACACTCTAAACTGATATCTCAGGGTCTGAACTCATCTCTTCCAATCCATCCTTCATCTTTCAATCAAAAGGATCTTTCTGTCTTTATAAAATGCAAATATAATTATATCATGCCCTATTAATAGTATTCTAAGTCCGTGTGTTGCCTAAGACTTAAGTCTCCTTGCCTCTTCTACAGACATATTCCACCCGCTTAGGAGAAGCTAGCATGTTTGCTATTTAAGGCTGGATATAACTAGACCTCATTATTCAAATGGAAGTGGAACTTAACTGAGTAGAATAATATAAGCATGTAATGGGGCAAATGTTCTCTCTTCCTGCCAGTGAAGGGGAAACTTCTTGATGAACAGGATGAGGCCTCAGAGAAGAGGTCCACAAAGATCTCCAGATATTCCAGAGCTGCGTTTCATGTGATGTTAACATATATGGTTTATAGAAGTCTTCTTGGGAAATTTTCCTATTTTTTCCAGGAGAATTCCTTATCATACCTTGTAAAGTTGTTTGGTTTTCATGGGAAATGAATGGGACTGACACCCTATCATCTACTGATCTTAATCAAAGGTGTCTCAAGTCTCAGCCTCTTCCAGAACATAAGCCATTTATCAAATACCAAAGAGGAACTTCAAGCCCCTTAGTTATCAAATCTTATTTGCTTATTTTTTGTGAACCACAGATGTAGTATTGCAAGAAAGCCATGATGAGTTGCTATCATGGGTCTCTAATTTCTACTGCAAAAGAGTAATAATCATGCCCTGGTCACCATAGCAGAGGCTCAGTCAGAAGGCCTGGGAAGCCCATTGGTTTTCCACCCCCTTTCTGATGAGCAAGATCAAATCAGTGTCCATAATCATTCAGTCAGCTGAGGAATCTCATCTTCACCACACACCTGGAAGAAGCATTTGATGTTATTTGGCAGGTACTTCATTCAGCAAGAGATAAAGGAAGAACAAAACTTTTTGACCTGTTAGAATAGGCTAATCACTGTATCAACCTCCAAATTCAGAGACTTTTCAGAAATTTTCCAAATTTCAGACACAATAAAAGTTTATTTCCTTCTTATGAAATGTTCAGTGAGGATGTTCCTGATTGGAGGTACTCCAAGGATGAGTCATGGATTCAGCCTCTTTCTATCTCATTATCTTCTGTTATTCAACATATTGCCTTTAAGTTTGCTAGGAAGAGTGAAAAAAGCATGGAAAAGACACCCAGATACTTACCTACCTCTGCTCAGGAGTGACACACATCACCTCTGCTCTCATTGACCAGAACTAGTCCCAAGACCACACCTAGTTGTCAGGGTTCTCTACTGCCTAACTTCGAGCCTCTTGTCCCATCCAAAGCTCATATGCACACATACACACACTCACAGTCACTGGCGATCATTATATGGCAGCATCAATTCTATACTGTGGAAGAGGAACAAAAAACTTTGGTGGTCAGTGGGCTTTCTCTGCTATAACCTTGGAATCCGGTAATTATCACTCTTGGTGATTAAAATAAAGTAATGATAATGAACAGTGTAGCCCAGCTCAGGGAAGAAAGGCCCCCTAAGTTTTGCATATCTAAGAACTGAACCCAATTTCATCCAGTGACTCTCAGTTCCACATCTTTTCACAAGTCAACATTTCTCTAATCAGTGCATGTCACTTTAATGACAATATATTACAACTATAATTAACAGGGATTTTTTTTCTTTCTTGGTGGCTAATAAAAATAATGATATCTCTTATAATCAGTGGTATCTTAGATTCAATGAAGTACGATTTATCACTAAGAGAAGAAAGAACAAGCTTTTCTTCAAGTAAATAAAGGGAGCAATGCATTAAACAGACAAAAAGAGATTTTCTTTCCTAAGAAATCCTTAGAACATTTGCTGAACTAGTGTATTTTGCATCTACAAAGGAGAAAAAGTACTCAATGTTTTCCAACTTTTTTGACCCTGTGACTTTCTTTTATCATCGGACACCCATTAACAGTTTGGCATCCATTAGTGTGCTGTTGGCCAATGCCCCTCTGCTGTATAGTACAGAAAATGCTGCTCTTAAGGACATACGAACAGGGTATTCTCCCATGTCCAGGTGATCTGTTTCCTGCCCCTACAACTGGGTCCTCACGTTAAGTACTGACCTGTACATCTCATTAGTTTCTTCCCAAATACCGCTAGTAGGAGAGGCATGTGAGAACAGCCCTAAGCAGTGCCTTCTCCTCCCCAGCCTGAAATGCCTAAAACTTCTCTCATGTTATTTTTTAATTAAATTCAGTTTTATTGAGATATATTCACATACCATACAATCATCCATGGTATACAATCAACTGTTCACAGCACCATCATATAGTTATACATTCATCAGCTCAATGTATTTTTGAACATTTTCCTTACATCAGAAAGAATCAGAATAAGAATAAAAAATAAAAGTAAAAAAGAACACCCAAAGCATCCCCTATCCATCCCTATTTTTCATGTAGTTTTTGTCCCCATTTTTCTGCTCATTCATCCATACAGTAGATAAAAGGAGTGCAATCCACAGGGTTTACACAATCACACAGTCATCCCTTGTAAGCTACATTGTTATACAATTGTCTTCAAGAGTCCAGGCCACTGGGTTGGAGTTTGATAGTCTTAGGTATTTACTTCTTGCTATTCCAATACATTAAAACCTAAAAAGTGTTATCTATATAGTGCATAAGAGTATCCACCAGAGTGACCTCTAGACTCCATTTGAAATCTCTCAGCCACTGAACCTTTATTTCATTTCATTTTGCATCCCTCCTTTTGGTCAAGAAGATGTTCTCAATCCCACAATGCCGGGTCCAGATTCAACCCTGGGAGTTATATCCTGCATTGCCAGGGAGATTTACACCCCTGGGAGTCAGGTCCCATGTAGGGGGTTGGGCAGTGAGATCACCTGCCAAGGTGGCTTAGTTAGAGAGAGAGAGAGGACCACATCTGAGCAATAAAGAAGCACTCAAGGGGAGACTCTTAGGCACAATTATAAGCAGGTTTACCCTCTCCTTTGCAGTAAAGGGCAAGTCCTATCTCATGTTATTTTTAAACTAATTTTAATTTTCATCTCAGTTCTGTCTATCTCTATCAATAAGATATAAACTCTAAGACAGAAGGGACCTTGCTCAATGTTCACATTTATTGAGTTCATACCTGGGTACTTAGTAAGTAGTTGATGAATGACTTAACAAATAATATATCTGAATTTGTTTTTGATATCTAGTAAGTATTTTAAATTTTTTGCCAAATTTCCATATTGAGTAACTTGACTCTCTTATAAGATATCCAGTGATTATGCTGGGGCTTCTCTTACACTTTTCTACTTACATTTATTCCCTGGCGATACACATGACCCAGTTTAAGCAACGTGGAGAAGCACCAAGTCATAGCAAGTAGATTAGGAAGAAATTTCCTGCAGTAAACCCTCCACCTTTCCTGGGGTAGAAAAATCCTCATTGCCTCCTTTTACTCATGAAATTGAGACAAATACAGGTTCATTATCTCTCATTCTTACATCTTTCTTCTCTCTCTTTATTTCTCCAAATCACCAGTAGATTCCTGCTTGTCCCAGAAAAGCATGGTGTAATGCAGAAAGAACTATATTTTAAAATATTTAATTACTGACATAATAATTTCTTAGCTGTGTACCTTATTTAACTTATTAATATATATTAACATTTTAATATAAGCTATTAACTTTAATAACATATGCCAGTCACTATTCTAGTTACTAAGGATACAACAATAAAGAAAGCAGACACCCCTTATCACAGGGAGCTTGTGCTAGCCAATAACAACTGTAAGTAAATACATTACATAATATTTTAGAAGGTGTTAAGGTCCGCGGGGGAAAAACTGAAAGAGAATAATAGAGATGAAGAATGGGAGGAAGTACTGAAGTTTTAATAGAGCTGTCAGCTTGGGCCTCACTGAGGAAGTGACATTTTGAGTAAATTGCTGGCCATGCATCTGTGTGGGGGGGAAACATTCCAGTTAGAACAATAGTCCTTAACCGGGTGTGATTTTGCCCCCGGGGGCATTTGGCATTTTGAGTTGTCACAACTGGGAGGAGGGGCTACTGGCATCCAGTGAGTAGAGGCCAGGGATGATGCTAAACATCCTACAATGCACAGGACGGTCCCTCACAATAAAGAACTGTCCGGTCCAAAATGTCAATAGTGCTAAGATTGAGACACCCTGAATGTAGAAGGCAATGGTTCAGAGAGAGGAAAGTGCCAGAACCAACAAAGAATCGAGGGTCAGAGAGGCACAGGTGGCAAGCTACATCACTTGGAGCATTCTTGTCCTTGTCGACGTTGTAAGGACCTTGCATCTAATTGATACCTGTCCCAACCTCCTGGGGAAAACGTTGTCACTGCCTCCTTAGCGCTCCCACAGCATTCACCTGTCATTCTCAGAGGAACCAGCCGTCTGCCTCTCCCACTAGGTTTCCAGCTCCTTCACGACAGCAATCAAATCTAGCCCATCTCTGTACACCCTGTGCCTATCATGGTGACTGATGCCCAGTGGGAGCTCAATTCATGTTAGTTGCATCAATAACTGTGATAATGATTTTTAATTATATTAGCAACTACTTGAGTCTCATTTCATACACAAAATGATAAGATCTTGGAGGGGGCACACATAGCTGTAGCCCCAATGTCTAATCATACCAGGTACGTAATAAGTGTTCAATAAACATTGACTGCCTGACTGAATGAGGAGATTATATATATTCAGGCCTTCCCTTGATTGCCAGTCAGTAGTTTATTTCTCCTCTTAACATCTTCCCCTGAGAAAGAGGAAGAAAACATTTAAAAGTAATATCTGATCCTTTTTCTAGAAGGCAACCTATGACAAAATACTTCTGAGCTGGCATATGTTGCAATCCTGTACTATACTTGCAGGTCACATTATAACACAACACAGTGAGCAACACAGGCTTGAGTAACCCAGGCAGGTATCACTGGAAAGGATGGAGGGAAGGGCATGGGTAAATAAACCCAAACCCTGCCCCTCACATGTTCTCTTCCACATACACTTGGATTCACCTATGGATTAAACCATGGAGTCAATAAGAGTTACTAGTTATTCCATGCTATGCTTGTGCTATTGGTGATCCTGAGGAGAAGAAGGAAGGGCAAAAAGGCCCTCACTGTGGAATGACTACCAGGTGGGGAAAGAAAAAACTAAAATAAATAAAAATTAAAAGGTGCTACATCTTGCATGGTAAAGGTGAAACTCTTTCCATGCAATTATTTTGGATTTTATGGTTATATAATGACTTGTATCCTTTTCTGCTTCTAGTCAAAATAGGAAAATAAAAACCCTTCTATTGATCTGAGAACAGAGGCATGAATGGACATTTGCACACTGGTGTTCATGGAGGCAGTATTCATGATTTGCAATGGGTGGAGGTGGCCTAAGGTCCATAGACTGAGGAACAGAATTGTGAACTGTGGTGTACGCATACAATGGAATACTGAGAAACTACGAGAAGGAATGAAGCTGTGAGACGCCCAATGAGGTGAATGGATCCTGTACACTGCATTTTGAGTGAAGTATTTCAGAAATAAAGGCAAACACTATAATGCCTCACCAATATGGACTAACTACAATGCTTAAACTCAGAATTGAATCTTCAAACACAGCCTAAGAGGGAACGATTATTGTAATGGTCCCTAGATTGTAAGCTCTTACAGCAGTCAAATCTATTTCTGAATTGTAATGGTTATCTCCAAACTTTGAGATGCTGATCCCTTAGTGTATAACCTGATTGGTCTCTGGAACATTGAGTATCTCTGTGAAACCTGAAACACAGAGCTAGAGCTCGGCAGATATGAATGTCAGTATTAGCGCATACAACAACTGTTAAAAAAAACAGCTGAAAAAGAGCCCAGACTTCAATTAGTGACATGAATGAAGCAGATCTGCTTAAGACTAGGGCAAACCAGGCTAAAGGGTAAAGGTTGAAACTGACCATATTTTAAAATTTCAACTTACATGCCAGCCCAAGGGAAGAGATGTCTATTTGATGAAGGATCTATATTTTCTAAACAGTATAACTCTACAGTCAGTTTGCTCAAACACCACAATTATATGGAACTTTGAATAGGAAGTGAGATACGGTGGGTTGGTATAGGTTAGAGTGAAATAGTGACACATCCCAAAGTAATTTGGGCAGAGAATAAAAACATATTTGCAGGGCCCCCCTGAGGAACTGGGGGAAAATGTGGAAGAGTTGGACTTCCTCACCTGGACTGATGCTGATGTTGTCACAGACATTGAGGACTGGAAGTTTCATGTGCTAATCCCGCTATCATGGGACTTGCCCTTATGAAGCTTGTTACTGCAAGGGAGAGGCTAGACTTGCATAAAATTGTGCCTAAGAGTCTCCCCCTGAGTGCCTCTTTGTTGCTCAGATGTGGCCCTGTCTCTCTAGCTAACTCAACTCGGCAGGTGAACTCACTGCCCTCCCCACTACGTGGGACCTGACTCCCAGGGGTGTAAATCCCCCTGGCAACGCAGGATATGACTCCTGGGGATGAATCTGGACTGGCATCATGGGATTGAGAACATCTTCTTGACCAAAAGAAGGATGCAAAATGAAACGAAATAAAGTTTCAGTGGCTGAGAGATTTCAAATGGAGTCGAGAGGTCACACTGGTGGACATGCTTATGCACTATGTAGATAACACCCCTTAGGTTTTAATGTATTGGAATAGCTAGAAGTAAGTACCTGAAACTAACAAACTCCAGCCCAATAGCCTTGACTCTTGAAGACTACTGTATAACAGTGTAGATTACAAGGGGTGACAGTGTGATTATGGAAACCTTGTGGATCGCACTCCCTTTATCCAGTGTGTGAATGGATGAGTAGAAAAATGGGGACAAAAACTAAACGAAAAATAGGATTGGATGGGGGGAATAATTTGGGTGTTCTTTTTTACTTTTATTTTTTATACTTATCCTGATTCATTCTGGTGTAAGGAAAATGTTCAAAAATAGATTGGGGTGATGAATGTATAACTATATGATGGTACTGTGAACAGTTGATTGTACACCATGGATGATTATATGGTATGTGAATATATCTCAATAAAACTGAATTCAATTTAAAAAAAAAAATTACAAGCCAGAAAAAAAAAAACCCTTCTATTGTCTTTGTCTTGGAGGACTGTAGTTTCAAAGAGCAGGAAGATAAAGAGAAAAAGCAAAAACTGTTAGATGTGACATGGTGGATATGGATTAGAGCCTGTACTAAGACTCAGGTTGTTACTATTTTGACTCTGCCATTTTGAGCCATGTCAAAGGGTCCATGTCTTTTTCACCTATTACTGCTGTAGAGCTCAGCACAAGGAAAGGCTCAAAGTGAATGTTCATAGAATGTTTGCTGAATGAAGGAGTTTCTTGGTGACTTGTTATTGAGTAATAAATGGAATGCATTAACCAAGCACCACTGGGAGTCCTCACTTCTAACACTTGTTCCATCATTTCTTAGCTATGTTACTTCAGTCAAGTCACTAAACTTGAATTCCTCTTTTCAATGCTTACAGTGAGGACAACATGAGAAATTTTAGGTAAAGTCCGCAACAACTGCAAGATTTTCTATTGCGGTTCATGTCAAAACTTGATGGGGATTTCTCATTGCTAGTGGAAGGTTAACATCCAGTGCACCTTTATGTTTACAGATAATTTATTCTGGATTGACTCCTTATTACCTTATATCTTTTAGTTAGTTGCAGGCTGCCATGACTTAAGAAGATGCAAAAGCAAACGGCTGATGCAACTATCACTATTTTGGATTTTGGAGTTCAGTGGGTTTCCTTGACTAAATGTGAGCAGAGTCACCTTAACTTGGGTCACTGAAATGGAGTGTGGAAAAGTGGTTGTGATCCAGGGTATGTGGAAAAAATATAACTTGTCCTCCAAGGCTCCAGGCTCAGCTCATAGCTGATCTCTTCCATGAAGCCTTCTCTGGTTTCTTCTTTAGCATTCCCTGTTTGCAGTCCCATATACTCACACATATCAGGTCAAAATGAGCTCCTTTTCTCTGGTTTCTTTAGAAACATTGTCATGACCTTATGCATACTTATCTGCATTTAAAAGCATTTTATCACAGTTCATATTATATCCCCCCAACCAGGAGACGAACTTGCCCTGCACATCTACAGGGTAGCTTGCCCTGTAGTAAAAATCAGTTAATGGAAGGCAGGAAGGCAGGAAGGTATTTTCTACCTTAGAGCAAGGTTTCAATGGAGGTCCCCTATTCCCATCTAAATCCTTCACCTTTAAATAAACTGAAAAGTGAGTTTGAAATTAGACCCAGACATATGGCAAAGCTAAAGGGCACCATATGGTTGCAGATTGTTCATTGCTGATCTATAACATCTTTAGGCTCACCTACCATCTCTTTTTACCCAGTAGGCAGGGGTAGGGTGGGAGTTCTGTATTTTGAGTTGCCCTATCCTTCATATGGGGAAATGAGAATCCTAATACTGTATCCATGTTAAAGCTTGTTTTAGTTTTTTTGGTCTTCATGGGAGTACAGTGCAGAAAAATATCTACACTCCTACTCGTGACTCTTAGGGCTAGGGATTCAGTCTGTGGATATGAAGTATTTCCCATAGAAATGTGACTTCAGATCCACTTGACTGGGTCTCAGTTTCAGATTTAGGTCATGCCCATGTAAACTGGGGGTGAGGAAAAATAAGTTCCATGCAACCAAAGAGCATTCTCCTAAACAGTCAGTACAATGAGATGAAAAGTAGAGAGAAGAGTTCTGTGGTCAAAGCATGAAAGCTAATTTTTGAAACAAGCTGAAAGGTCTGGAGAGAAAGGATTTCAGAGAAAGAGTGGAAATCAACAACAAAGAACCAAAGAGAATGAATAAGTCACTCACGGGAAAGTAGACAATTTAAGACCGCGCTCTGAAAATGCTAGCTCACAGTATGCCCTCCCAACCTCACTGCACTACGAATTCTACCATCACTATCCGGACTAAGCCTACTCTCATAATTGAGTCAAAATCCAGAAGGCTTGTCTGGGCCAGCTGATGACGGTTTGGTCATGCTCTCCCGTTAGTGTGACTCCCATGGAGTCACATTCCCAAGAATGGAAGCTCTTGCTTCCATGAAGCTGAAGAAATCACATTGTTTTCTTTCTGAAAACTAAAACTTAGATATGCAAATGCACTTTTCACACAGTTAATTTTGACAGGAGCCTGGATTCAAACCCAGGTATTTCTGACTCCAACCATATCATTACATTATACTGAGATGTAACTCATATATCATGCAATTAACCCATTTAAAGCATACTATTCAATGTTTTCTAGTATATTCAAGTGTGCAACTATCACCACAGTAAATTTTAGAAAATTTTCCTCACCTCAAAAAAAAGAAACCCGGTATCTTTTAGCTAACATCTCTATATCCCTCCATCCCCCTAGCCCTAAGCAGCCACTAGTCTACTTTCATTCTCCATAGATCTGCCTATTGTGGACATTTTATATAAGTGAAATTATATAAAACCGGGTCCTTTGTGACTGGCTTCTTTCACTTAACATAATGTCTTCAAGGTTTATCTAGGCTGTAGCATGTGTCAGTGCTTCATTTCTTTTTATCACTGAATAACATTCCATTATGTGGGTATATCACATCTTGTTTATCCATTCATCAGCTGATAAACATTTGGGTTGTTACCACCTATTGTCTATTATGCATAATGTTGCTATAAAAATTTTAGCACAAGTTTTTGTTTGAACATAATATTTTCATTTCTCTTGGGTATTACTGAGGAGTGCAATTGTTGGATCATATGATAATTCTATTTAAATGAGGAACTGACAGACTGCTTTACAAAGTGGCTCTGTGGTTATTAGTCAGGGCTCTTCAGCAAAATAGACCTGACAGGAGATCTCTTGAGATGTATATATATATATTTATACATAGATAGATAGATAGATAGATAGATAGATAGATAGATAGATAGATAGATATAGTGTGATATATATATATCCCACTATACACCCTATGAGATTTATTATAGGAACTGGCTGGCTCAAGTGACTGTGGGGATTGGCAAGTCCAAATTCTGTAGGACAGGCTACCAGTTGGGAACTGCGATGAGGGTTTTCAACAAATTCCTCAGGAGAAACTGACTGGCTGAAGTAGAGATGGAAATTCTCCCTACTAAGACCTCATCGGAAGTAACTTTAGCATCCATATTTCTCCCAACAGTCTCTTCAAAGAAATCTAGGTTTTTTTCTATCAAGCACCTCACAATTCTTCATATTATTTCTATCATTTTAAACATATTGAGGTTTGTTTTATAGCCTATCATATGGTCTATCCTCAAAAATGTTCCATGTGCACTTCAGAAGAATGTGAATCTTCCTTTGTTGGGTGGGGCACTCAATAGATACGAGAGCTGGGGAAAGAGCGAGCCCTGTCCAAAGATGCACCAGTCTGGAGTAGAATTTTTGGCTTCCTGATCTGAAATAGTGCAGAGAGGGAGTGTGTCTTATTCAGATTACACAGACTTACTGTTCTTCCCAAGATTTGGTAGATTCTCTTGAAAAAAATAAATGTTTCCTCATTTGCTATATGCTCTTAGGATAATTTCCAGATTTTCAAAGATTTTAAATATACATACTTTTCACACCAGTTTCACTGAGGAGTGGATCTGTGGATCCCTTGGGCTCCTCACACCATCATGTCAAAAGAGGAACTCATAAGTGTATAATTTTACACCAAATTTAATATCCCAAAAGTAAGGCCAGTAATCCTAACACAGGCAATGGATGAGAAGGACAGTGAAGGGGAGGTAATGGGGTAGAAGGAAGGAAAAGGGGAACAGCAATGGGATAGGCACATAATGAAGGGCGAAATGAGAGCAAGAAGATAGGAAAAATAGTTTAAAAAAGAAAGTGCAAAACAGAGAGATTTGGCCCCAGTTTGGGTCAGGATTGACTTGGTTGTGGCGCAAATGACCTAATGTTGATATCCCTCTCTCTGGCCCTTCATCACACACTGTTTAGTTTTTGAACATCACCAAACTACTTCACACATTCATGTGTTGAGTTTCTCTAAAGTGATCTTGAGTTTTTATTAAAACATAAATAAGTAAAGACCTTTTCTCTGCCTCCTTCTCTTTCTACATGTATAAATCCTCCCTGGCCTTCCAGATTCAGTTTGGATGCCAACTCCTCCAGAAAAGCAGCCCCTTATTTCCCCCAAGCTGCCTTGATTTCTGTTCTCTCCGCTCCCTAAATATTCTCATTTATCTATATCTCTTTTGTAAATTTTATCATTTTTCCTCATATTGTGATGGTTTGTGTCCATATCTCATTTACTCTATTTGACTATGAGTTCTCAAATGCAAGGTCTGTGATGACTCACTGTTGCTTCCTGTAATATCATGAATACAACAGGTATCTAAAATTTTATTGAACAAAAGGAATACTTACAATTATACTGAAAGGAAATTACAAAACTAATAAAACCAGAATAATTTCAAAGGTGATAAATATTAAAATATAGGATACACTAAAATTACATGCGATAAATTCTTACATAATATATTTTTATAAATAGGAAAAATACACACGGTTAAGACTGGTTATTTTTGAATTGTGTGGTTTTCCCATTATATCTGTCTCTAATTTCTGAAATACTCTATTTTTTACTTTCACATGTTGCTTTAATATAAGGAAATACATATGTGTACACACACATGTAACTGGTGGAGTTTTATTTTTAATCCAAATGTGCTGGCACACCCATGAATTGGCATATGATCTATGTTGAGCCATTTGAATGCTTTCTTAGGACCTCCACTATGAAACAAGTGTCATAAGGGAAAAAAAGGTAGTTTTGCACTGCTTTCATAGTAGAATGGGCAGCAAAGTTGGCCTTTGTCTGCACTACTCTGGCAAAAAGACAGTTGCTAGATGTTCTGATTCCTGCTTCTTGCTATTCCAGAGTCATTTAGTTTCTACTTTTACCCAAGTCTAATCATCTGTGTACCTCAGGTACCTTTCTAATATGTTTCCTTTTTCTTATGTTAGCCAGAGTAAATCTACAATCAATAACCCTAATCAATAAAGATACATACAATTTTAAAAAATTATGCAAGGAGATTGGCACAATGATACACTGTTACCTTTCAATCAATCAAGTAAATGAGTAACATTAAATGAATGAATTGAATGAATGGCAGAAACAATGAAGCATCAGATAATTCAATTAGAGACCAAGAAAATCATCTCAGTAACCTTGTAGAAGAGTGGAGTAAAGAGAAAAATGAGGCCAGGATTCTATCCTTAATGACTCTACAACTAAAAATTGTATGATCTTAAGTAAAGCATCTACATCTCTTCTTAATAACTTCATCTGTAAAGAAAGGAGATCTAAGTTCTTTTTCTATACAGAGACCTTGGCATGCCATGCAAAGAGGTCTGTGGTAAAACTAAACTGAAAGGATAACAAGTTCCCAGGGAATTTAAAAATCAAGCACCGTTTTTTTAATTAAATAAAAAAAATAAATATGTAAAGAGAAGGTTACTGAAGCTAGAAAATGTTAAACACTCTGCTTTCAGCTTCCAAACAGATCGTTTTTTCTCTTTCCTCAATTATATATCCAACTGGAACAAAGAATCTAAAACTCCGGAATGTTTTTTTCCTAACAATAAGAGAACACTGGACATAACACATCCCAGCTTGGAAAATCTTATCTCTCCAGAGTTTTCAGCCAAGATGATTGGAGCAGACTCATCTCACAAATGTTGCTAGCTTCAAAGTCTATGGAGAAACCTGGTTTTAAATTGCCACTCAGATCTGCAAGGGACCTTAACATCTCAATTAAATAGTCAACTTAAGAACAAAAGGAGAAGAGAATGAAAAGCGAACTGGATAATTCTAGGAGGAAGGGAATCCAGCTCCTTCACTGCACAAAATAGTCTTTACTGAAGCAGAGGTTGTCAGAAGTTATCAGCTGCAAATACAAACATATAAAGGACAATAGCAAATAATTCAATCAAATCTCCCTTGGTGATTGAAAGTTCAATATCTAACTATATAAGGGAAATTGAGGCACATTGGACCTCTCCTAGACAGTAGCATCCATCACTCCTGGATTTACGATAAGGAAACCCCCAAATTAGTCCAGACTTCTAAGCACAATTTCCCAACAGCCGTCTGTCTGTCAAATGCAGATGAGACATCAGAATTCCACCAGCATCAAGAAGAGAAGAAACCTCCAAAGGATGTGTCAGTCAGTGATAGGGATTCATCCAATCAAAGAGATGACCTTCAGAAACCATTTTCATTTAGAGTTTCTTCTCTGCTGAAAAGTCATGTTACATTACCTTCAGTAGAAAGAACATACTTCTAAGGAGAAATAACTTTTAACATTGTCCTGAAAATAATTCCTCCTTAAACCAGTTAACAAAACTTCCTTAGCTCTTGGACAAGTGGTTATAGTCAAATGTGGGATTAATTAATGGAGAGGACTAGATTCAAATTGCCGATTCTATTCCAAGTGAGTGAAGTCATCACAGTAAAATGGAAATGGAGCGTGTTTTGGAGGCAGACGTATTTGAGCTTGAATCTTAGCTTCACAGTTTTCCAATTGTAGAACTTTGGAACACCTCTATGAGTTCAGTTTTCTTATGTTCAAAATGGGGATATAAGTATTTTCCTTAGGAGGTTGTTGAGGGGATGACATGAAAAAATGTTATATTAAATATCTAGTACAGACCTAGCATATAATAAAATGTGCTAGACATGCAAAATGCCATCTTATTTCTTTTTTCTCCTAAAAATTTCAATCTAGAGTGGTCCTTGGCCCTAATTTTCTTATATGGATATTATGGGTGGGGCTAGAGCAAAGACTGATGGTGACTCATAACTGAGGCCATTTGGTTCACCCCACTGCACACTGTGTACCATTCCCTTTAGCATGGATGCATACTTGGCCAGTGGTATTGAGGTTAAAAGAAAGGGTACTACATTGAACAAAGATGAGTGAGAGTACAGTTGAAAGAGGAAGGCAAGGGGCATGTAGGATGCGAAAAGGAAAGATAGAAGATAAAGACTGGGACTGTATAACTTAGTGAAAACTAGAGTGGTCAATGATAGCGATTAAATGCGCCAATGTAAGAATGTTTTTACATGAGGGAAAACAAATGAATGTGAACATCGCAAGGTATTGAGAATGGGATGGTATTGGGAGAAAAATACAATCAACGCAAAGCAGTCTGTGGTTAGCAATACATTGTAATATGCCTCCACTGATTGTAACAAAGGAAATATACCAAAGTTAAATGTCTTTAAGAGGGGGATATAAGGTAGGAGTATGGGATTCTCAGTGGTGGTGGTGTTGCCCAAACTTTTTAATGTATTTAATTTTTTTTCTTTTACTTTTTTTTGTTGTTGTTGTTCATCGTTTTTTTGTCTTTTTTCTCCTTTTATTTTTTTGTTCATCATTTTTTTCTTTGTCTTTTTTCTCCTATTCCTCTTTTCTTGGTGGAAGAAATGGAAATCTCCACATATAGATTGTGGTGGTGAATGCATAACTATGTGATTATACCAGGAAACATTGATTGCTTACTTAGGATTGAATGTTTAAAAAATAAAGAGGGGTACAAGTGCTGGAGAAAATGTGGAGAGAGGCATGTAGCTAATCATTGCTTGTGGAGAAGTAGAATGGTGCAACCCATCTGGAAGCCAGTGTAGTGGTTCCACAGAAAGCCAAGTATGGGGTTGCCGTATGGTCCTGCAACCCCATTATGGGGTATATACTTGGAAGAACTGAGAGCAGGCACACAAATGGACATTTGCACACTGGAGTTTATGGCGGCAGTGTTCATGATTCGCAATGGATGGAGGTGGCCAAAGGGTATAGCAACTGATGAACAGAATGGTGAACTGTGGTGTATACATACAATGGAATATTGAACAGCTGCAAGAAGAAATGAAGTTGTGAGGTATGCAACTATGTAAATAGACCTTGAAAACAGTATGATGCTTGAAATAAGCCAGAAATGAGATAACAGACATTATAACACCTCACTACGATGAACTAACTATAATAAGCAAACTCTGAAAATTGAATCTGAGAGCATAGGTTATCACATGAAGGCTTATCATAATGGTTCCTAGACTGTAAGCTCTTGCAGCAGTTACTTCTCTTCCTGAGTTGTAATAGTTATTTCTAGGCTCTGAGATGCTAAGCTCTTGTGTATAACCTGGCCGGTTCCTGAAACTTCAAATATCTGTGTGACACTTGAGACTCAGAGCTAGAGTTCGGTAGCTATGAATGTCAACATTACTCCATACAGCAAATGTTAAAGAAGCTGAAAAAGAGACCAGATTTCAGTGAGAGATATGAATAAAATGCCTAGGTTAGGACTATGTAAATCAGACCAAAGAGTAGAGGATGGTATTGCTGTGTTTTAAAACTTCAACTTCAGTGTGCAACCAAAGGTACAGATGTTTATTTGGAGGAAAATCTTTATTTTCTGTAGCACACTATGTAATTTAACTTGTATGGTCAGTTTATTCAAACACTGTAATCACACAGAATCTTGAATAGGGAGTGAGATCTGGTTTGTTTGTACAGGTTAGTGTGAAGTCCCAATACATCCCAGACTAATTTGAGCAGAGGATAAAAAAGTATTTTAAAAGCCCCCTTGAGGGACTTGGGAAAAATGTGAAAATATTAAATTTACCTACCTGGGGAATTAATAATAGTTTCACAAACATTGGGGAGGTTGAACTCTTGATTTGGGGGCTTGTCCTTATGAAGCTGATACTGCAAAAGAGAAGCTAAGCCTACTTATAATTGTGCCTAAGAGTCACCCCCAGAGGACCTCTTTTGTTGCTCAGATGTGGCCACTCTCTCTAAGCCAACTTGGCAGGCGGACTCACTGCCCTCCCCCCTACATGGGACATAAATCCCAGGGGTGTAAATCTCCCTGACAACATATGACATGACTCCCTGGGATGAATCTGGACTGGGATTAAGAAAGACTTCTTGACCAAAAGGGAGAAGAGAAATGAAACAAAGTAAAGTTTAAGAGTCTCAGACATTTCAAATAGAGTCAAGAGGTCATTCAGGAAGGTTTTCTTATGCCTTATATAGATATCCCCTTTTGGTTTTTAGTGTATTAGAATAGCTAGAAGGAAATACCTGAAACTGTTGAACTGCAGCCCGGTAGCCTTATTTCTTGAAGACGAGTGTGTAACTATATAGCTTATACAATGTGACTGTGTGATTGTAGAAAACCTTGTGACTCACACTCTCTTTATCCAGTGTATGAACAGACAAGTATAAAAATGGGGATAAAAAAATAAATGAATAATAGGGGGGATGGGGAGAATGAGTTGTTTGGGGTGTTCTTTTTTACTTTTTGTTTTTATTTTTATTTTCATTATTTTTTTGGAGTAATGAAAATGTTCAAAAATTGACTGTGGTGATAATGCACAACTATATGATGATACTGTGAACAACTGATTGTACACTTTGGATGATTATGTGTTATGAGACTGTACCTTAACAAAATTGCAAGAAAAAAAAAAAAGAAGGTATACTAGATCTGGTGTCAGGAGACTTGAATGGTTCCCTAACTCATTTGCTATGTTGCCTTAAGCAATCACTAGGCCTTTCAGGGACTTAATTTCCCCATCTGTAAATAAGGAGCCATAATCCAAGCTCTTCTCTCATAAAGGTTTCATGAAGGTCTCATAAAGGTCTTCACTAGCTTGGATCTGCTCCCCAAATTAATCACCTATCTTACCCCAAATTCCCAACATGCCCTCAAGTCCATATAGCATTATACAAGTTGGAGAGTACTTTCAACCTCATTGACTCATAATAAACCCCACCAACCAATTCACCTACCCAGTACTGTGATATGAGTGAGCATCAAACTTCTATGTGAACATGTATACATTTCTGAGTCTTTCTTATAGCTCTTGACCTACCTTACATAACTTAGTTGCCTAAGAGAGAAGTCACCTTCCCTTTTCTTATCCACACTGGTTTATTTATCAGATTAACTAACTATCCCTCACCCCTCTGTGGATACATGGAGAAACAGACTAAGACAACGAAGCAGAGAACGCAGGACTCAGAGAATGGTGGAAGGCTTTGTACTGCAGGATTCCAGTTCAAAAGTAAGGCAGAGAGCCCACAGTATAAGTCACCAACTTTCAAGTTTCACACAAATGGAGCCCCACTCCCATGTGTTGCCTCTGCAAAAGTGAAATATGCAAGACATGGATTACGTAGAAAACAGATACTCACCATACCTAGGTTAATGTTGGGTTTCGTGGGGGGTTTTTGTTGTTTTTTTGTTTTGGGTTTTTTTTTTGTTTTGTTTTCATTTTTGTTTTGGAAATCAGGTAGGTACTTGCGACTTAAAAGGTCATCATAAATGAAGCCCACAGTGTTGACCTCATGGAAGAGGTGAAGGACCAAGTTGAAAGCAATGAATTCTGGAGTGGTACATAGATGAATGAAAGGAATAAAAACATAAATTTAAACATAAAAGTGCTAATTTTCAATTTGTGTTCAACTTCAAAGATAGAAATTAAGCTACTTTCCCCATCACTTCTAACCCCACTCAAAATATATTTCTCATCCCTAAAATGGACTCAATATAGGTTTTTGGTCTGAGACCCTGAGAGCTCTTTCCTGTTTGTACAGAATTTCTTAAGTCTACCAGTGGTTGACAAAATCATGTCATATCTTCTGAAGTACTAAAAATCAGCTAGCCATAGATAGAAGCCCTTAAATGTTGGTTCTAGACCAAGGTCTACCACTAACTTACTATATGACTCATCTATGGGTGTAGAAATTGTATTTCTGTTTCCTCATTCTTAATTGGCCTCTAAGTCTTCTTCCTATATTGTTCTATGAGTCTCTATTATAAAGACTGCTATCTTACAACAGTATTAAATACTTGTATCTTAACTTTTCACAGAGAAACTTTGTATCTCTGCTTTGCCACATATTCACTGAGTGCTCTTTGTCAAGTTAATAAGCCTCTCTGTGTCTAAGATTCTGCTTTAAAACTGGGAGAACAGTAACTATGTCACAAATCAGTTGAGAGAATTAAATGAGATAAACCTGGAAATGCAATTTGAATTGCTCTGAACACATAGAAAAGTCAATAAATGCAAACTACAATTATTATCTCTCAATGGAAATCATAAGATCTTTGATAGATGGTTCATCAAGTCTTACATCTCCTATAGTGTATCCCTGGAAATCCCATAGCAGAGCTGGGTTTGGAAAAGCTGCATCATAAAATCGATACTGATGGATAAATTGTAGACATTTCTTGGAAGCTAGTGATTTTTCAAGTTTTCAATAGTAGAAGTCGTCAGTAGTGGTGAAAAGATAAATAACCCCATAGAACAAAAAATAAATTAATTAATTGTGTGTGTGTGTGTGTGTGTGTGTGTGTGTGTGTGTGTGTGTGTTGTATTTTACTAGCATTTTCTCCAGGAAATGTCTAGCTAACAGAAAGATAGCACATCTTCATAGAGGCTTATGCCTCTGTGTTCCTATGCATTCAGTGCTGAAATGGACTACAGAGTTCATGAAGAGCAATGCAGGACAGAGGCCTAGATAGATTTCATAAAACTCGAGTAAGTAGTACTATGGAGAGGTTCACACAAAGGAACACACTAGAGTTGCTTGGATCTTTTCATTCTACACATCCTTAGCTCAAATGTCACCTCCAAAAAGCTGTTTCTGAACAACTTATCTAGAAGTATCTAAAATCCTCTTCTGAGTTCTAGAGGAAAATTATTTGTGGTTCTAATAATTTTTACATGTGTACACCATTTGAAATTATTTATGCATATGTCATATGTTGAGGAAGCATAGTGTAGTAGAAAGAGTAGAGACTTTGGGATCAGTCAGCTCTTGGCTTTTGTTTCCTTTCTTAAATTTCCTTTTATTTTTATTGTGGTAACACATGCACAATTCAAAATTTCCTTTTAACCACATTCAGTATAGAATTCGATTGTTTTAATTACAGTCACAATGTTGTGCTATCATCACTTGCATCCATTACCAAAACTTTTTCAGCACTTGTAAAGAAATTTCCTCACCTTCCTCAGTTACTGGTAAACTGTAATCTACTTTCTGTCTCTATGAATTTACTTATTCTAGGTATTTTATGTAAATAGATTCATACAATATTTGTCCTTTTGTGTCTGGCTTATTTCACGCAACATGATGTCTTCAAGGTTTATCCATTTTGTAGCACATATCAGAATTTCATTCTTTTTAACAGTTGAATAATATCCCATTCCATGTGTATACAACATTTTATTTATCCATTAACTGTTCCTAGACACTTAGGGAGTTTCCACTTTTTTGGCTATTGTGATTAATGCTGCTGTGAATATTGGTGTACAGATATCTGTTTGAGTCCCTGCTTTCAATTTTTTGGTATATACTTTGAAGTGGAACTACCAGGTCATATGGTAATTATATATTTAACATTGTGAGGAACTGTCAAACTGTTTTCCACAATGGCTGCACCATTTTATGTTCCCACAAACAGTGTACAAAGAGTTCCTTTTTTCTTTGTATCCTTGCCAGAACATATTATTTCCCATTTTTAAAATAATAGTCATCTTATTGTGAAGTGGTATCTAATGGTGGTTTTGGTTTCATTTCCCTAATTGCTGATGAGGTTGAGCATCTTATCATGTGCATGTTGACCATTTGTGTATCATCTTTACAGAAATGTTTATTCAAGTCCTTTGCCCATTTTTTTAATTGGGTCTGTCTTTTTGTTGTTGAGCTGTAGGAATTCTTTACATATTCTGGATATTAAGCTCTTATCAGATATTGGTTTCCAAATATTTTCTTCCATTATGTATGTTATTTTTTCAATCTCTTGATGATGCCCTTTGATGTACAAACATTTAAATCTCAATGAAATCCCATATATCTAATTTTTCTTTTGTTGCTCACACTTGTGGTATAAAATGTAAAAATGTTTTATTCTGAAAGTTTTATAGTTTTATCTCATATTCAGATCATTGTTCTCTTTAGAATTAATTTTTGTATATTGTATGAGGTAGGGGTCCATCTTCATTCTTTGCATGTGGATATCCAGTTTTCCCAGCACCATTTGTTGAAGAGACTATTTTCCCCTGTTATGTGGACTTTGTACATGTGTCAAAAATGAATTAGCCACAGATGGGTGGGTTTGTTTCTGAACTCTCAATTCTATTCCACTGGCCTATATGTCCTTATGCCAATGCCATACTGTTTTGATTACTGTAGCTTTGTAATAAGTTCTGAAATTGGAAAGTATGAGTCCTCCAATTTTTTCTTCATTTTCAAAAGGAATTTGGCTATTTAAGGCCCCTTGCTCTTTCATATGAATGTGATGACTGGCTTTCCCATTTCTGCAAAGAAAGCATTTGGAATTTTGATTAGAATTGTTTTCTTGATTTCATTTTATATTGATCATTGCTGGTATATAAAAACACAACTGATTTCTGTGTTTTGATCTTGTAACCCATCACTGATGAATTCACTTATCACCTCTGGTGGCTTTTTTGTAATTTCTTTGGGGCTTTCTATAGCAATGGGATAATATAATCTGTGAATTTACTTCTGCCTTTCCAGTTTGGAATGACTTTTATTTCTTTTTCTGCCTAATTTCTCTAGCTAGAATTTCCTTTAAAATATTGAATAGCAGTGTTGAATATGGGCATTCTTTTCTTATACCTGATTTTAGGGGAAAGTTTTCAATCTTTCACCATTAAATATGATGTTAGCTATGGGTTTTTCATATATGTCCTTATCATGTTGATAAAGATTCCTTCTATTTCAAGTTTCCTGAGTCTTTTAATCAAGAAACATTGCTGAATTTTGTCACATATTGTTCCAGTTTACTAATGCTGCCATTATGCAAAATACCAGAAATGGATTGGTTTTTATAAAGGGGATTTATTTGGTTACCAATATAAAGTTCTAAGGCCATAAAAGTGTCTAAACTAAGTCATCAACAAGAGAATACCTTCAGTGAAGGAAGGCCAGTGGCATCCGGAACACCTCTATCAGCTGAGAAGTCACATGGCTGGTGTCTGCTGGTCCTTTGCTCCCAGGTTGTGTTTCAAAATGGTGTTCTCCAAAATGTCTCTGAGTGTCTGTCTTCACCAGTCTCTCTCAGCTCCTGGGCATCCTTGCTTCTTTCTCCTAGGATGTTCTCTCTAAATGTCTGGGGGTCCTCTCTTAGCTTCTCTGGGGCAAACTCTGGGCTTCATCTCTAACTTAGCATCTCCTTACTTCCTTCTGTCTGCATCTCCAACAATCTCTAAGCATCTCTACCTGCTCTGGCTCCAGAGCTCTCTTAAGTAGTCCAGTGAATAATCAAGACCTACCCTGAATGGGCACAGTCCATGCCTCAATGGAAATAATTTAATCAGAGGTTCCACCCTAATAAACAGACTAATCAGTCTGCCCCCACAAGATTGCATTAAAGAATATGACTTTTCAAAGGGACATAATATATCTAAACTGGCACACATACCTTTCCTTTTCTGCTAGTTTTTGCTTATTATTCAGAAATTCTGGGAGTACATGGAAAGCTGGGGTGTCTCATTTTGCCATTTTGCTCAGATCTAGATTTAAATTCCATTTATGCTACTTACCATCTGAGTGTCCTTGGGCAAATCATTTAAATTCTCTGAGCTAATAGAAACTCAATATAAAAGCTATCATTTGGAGGATGAAATGAAATAGTATTTGTAGACTCATAACAAACGGTATTTCCTTTTCTTTCACCCTTTCTTTTCTCCCACCCATGAGGCTGTATTTTCCTGATGACAGGCACTCATCTACTATAAGTGAAATGTCCTCCTTAGAAAGACTGAACATTTATTTTATCTGTTCTTCTGCTCTAGACAGAGAGGTAGCTGAGAGACTTTTGGGCACCTTTTGCAGAGTAAAACATCCTTAATACAGATAAAACTATCTGTCTACTCCCACTCACTTCAAAAGTGGAGTAGAACCTTCTGCTGTGTAGTCATTCTTAGAAGAGTGGACAGGAACTAACTTACATACTTTGGTCTCATTAATTTAGGAATCCCCCCAAGCACCTAATGAATTAAAACAAATAAACAAAGCCAAATAAAATCCAAAGGGCACATACAGTTTTTATTCCTGGAGAAGTAAAATAAATTAGCCTTTAAAGAGGGTTTCAAAGAATTGTTGCAAAAGACTGAAAAAATAAAATGAAGGAGGATCATAAGCTATACCTGACTTTCTGCCTTCACATTCAACAGGAATTATGTGGTTTCATAAGTAAGAAAGTGGTTAAGAATCCTTATTTGAAATATTTTTGCTTCATGCAATAGCAGTTGGGGTCTAAAAGAAATTATACACATATATACGATCCAGTTACCATGTACCACATGCACCATACACACGCAAACATACACTGAGTTAGGGGCCTGAAGCCTTCTATATTCCTAGGCAAAAAACAAATAATTAAACTGAGGGGTAATGAACATTCACAGATTATTACCAGTAATATTTGAACATGTCTAATCATTAATAGCAATAGGCAGGCAGTGGAGAGACAATGCAAAAATGATTAATAATTAAACTGTCTTAAGTTTTGAAAAGAAGAAGGAAGTCCTAGGGAGTTGTCTTTCCCAACTTCTGCTATTAACAGGGTTATGTGGCATTTAGAAAACCAGGGAGGTTTTGAAGAGAGAAACTTGCAAACTGAAAATTTATTATCATTTGAAAGTCTTGAGCAAGTCATTTTACCCCTCTGTTTCAATGTCCTCATCTGAAAATAGAACAAGATGATATTTCAGGCCTCTCCATCTTTATGGAAAGATTGATTGTCACTGATTTGTGTCTGTTTCTAGACAATGAACATGGTGACTAAGATGGAAAAGGAGGGATAAAATAAGTTTCATATTAAAGAGTAAGAGGGCCACATGTTGAACATTCACCAACAATTAAAATTGAGAATCTCTAAGATTCAAATCTCAAAGTGTTGATTTATACACCTTAAGTCATATGTTGAATAATTGTTTGTTAACCACAATTATAAAAACTGTCCAGGTTGGACATGACTCCATCTTCCTGAGTAGGATGCATTCAAAAGCTCACCTCTCTAAGCAATTTCAGTATTATCTTTTCTTCCAGAAAAAATAAGGTTTCTTGAATGAAATGAAAACTAATAAGAAATCTGCATGACTATTGTTAAACATGTACATGTTTTTTTCTCCAGTCTATCTCAATTCCTTTGATTGGTAAATCTTTTAACCTGATGCACAAGATAAGAAAATAGGGAAAAGAAACATTTCTCTGTGCGGAGTGGCTCAAAATAAATGGATCAAAATAATGGAATAAAAAGGATATCTTTAGCAAAGCTACTGATCTAGTCCAAGCCTTCCATTTTGCTGACAATGAACATATTCCTTGTCCTTTGATTTTTACAAAAGGGAAGAAGTTGAGGGCAAAAGGACATAAAATTCAGTCCTGTGGAAGACACTGGACTTAAAATAAAAAGATCTGGGTAATTTGTCCCTGCTCTGTCACTCACTAAATATGGACTTCAGAATGTAACATAAACTATGGCCTCATATCTCAAGGTGGTCCTTGAGGGTTGCAAGTCCAGACATCAAAGATGCTGAGATTCTTTTCTGATTAGACATATTCACAAGGAATAGATCATATTGGCTTTAATCCCAAACCTGTGAGGATAGGGAATTGGAAGGATTTTCTCTTACCAAATACTACTTCAGGATTCCAAATAGAAAAAGAATGTCATGATGACTAGACTGCTTTAGGATACCAGGATTTTTTTTTTTTCCTGATCCTGATATTGTCAGGACCTTCGCACTTAATTCTTAGAAAATAAAAAAATATATTTATTTTCTAATTTCTTACTATTTGGGGGAACTTTCAGTGACAAAAACATTTGGTTAAACGTTTTCTAACAGTGGCTATTTAATTTGGCTATTTATAAGATTTGCACAAATATTTTTTGACAAGAAATTAAATATTTATTTCTAACTTATTTGATTTATAGACTTTTCTTCTCTTTCCCTTTTTTTATATAAAAATTTATTAGACAAGTTGTAGGTTTCTGGAAAATAGAGTACCCATATCCCCCTCACCCATGCAGTTTTGCCTATTACTAACACTGTCAATTAGTGTGTTACCTTTGTTACAATTCATGAGACAATATAATTATAATTATACTGTTAACTATAGGCCAATTTACATGGGGAAATCACTGTTTGTTTTGTAAAGTCCTATGTTTTTTTTCTTCTTATATTTATTTTAGTAACATACATACAACCTAAAATTTCCTCCTTTGACCACATTTGAATATATAATTCAGTGGTGTCAATTACATTTACAATGTTGTGCTACTACTACGACCATCCATTACAAAAACTTTTCCATCTCCCCAAACAGAAATTCTGTACCAATTAGTCATTAAATTCCCATAACCTACCCCTACCCCAACCCCCAATTACCTCTATTCTAGTTTCTTTCTCTGAATTTGCTTATTCTAATTATTTCATTTCAATGAGATCATACAATATTTGTCCTTTGGTGTCTGGTTTATTTTACTTAACATTGTATCTTCAAAGTTCATCCATATCAACAGATGTATCAGAACTTCATTCCTTTTTATGGCTAATATTCCATTGTATGTATATAATACATTGTATTTATCTATTCATCTATTGATGGACACTTCAGTTGCTTCTATCTTTTGGTAATTCTGAATAATGCTGCAATGAACATCAGTGTGAAAATATGAATTTGAGTCCCTGCTTTCCATTCTTTGGGATATATAACCAGAAGTGTGACTGCCAGGTCATACAGTAATTCTATACTTATATTTCTGAGGAACTCCAAACTGTTTTCTGCAATGGCTGCACCATTTTGTATTTCCATCAACAATGAACAAGTGCTCCTATTTGTCCGCATCATCTTCAGCACTCATTATTTTCCGTTTTTTTCATAGTAGCCATTCTGTGGGTGTGAAATGACACCTGTGTAGTTTTTATTTGCATTTTCCTAATGGCTAATGATGTTGAGCATCTTTTCATGTGCTAATTGGCCATTTGTATATCTTCTTTGGAGAAAAGTCTATTCGAGACTTTTGCCCATTTTTAATTGGGTTGTTTGTCTTTTGGTGGTTGAGTTGTAGTTCTTTATTTATTTTGGGGATGTTTTACACCCTTATCAGATATATGGTTTCCAAATATGTTCTCCCATTCGGTAGGTTGTCTTTTTACTTTCGTGGTGAAATCCTTTGATGCACAAATGAAACAGTGCCACCTAGTTGACCTGCAGTCTTATGAGGAAGAAAGAAATGTTTGTTGTAAGTCACTAAGATGTTGTGGGTGATTGATAATGTAACATTACTGTAGAAATAACTCATTATACATTTTCATATGTCCGTAAGCTTGCAAATTAACTTCATTTCTCTTCTTCCCTTACTCCTCCCAACTCTTTTTCAGTTACCTTTAGAAATTCTATGTTCTCTCTTTATTTTTTTTCTAGGTTGTATTTATGAGTCCCCAAAGTCCCTAACCATAGTCAATAAACATAAATCAGTGCTACTGAAAAACATTTATCAAAAAGAAAAAAAGAACAAGAATTAAAGTATACTTACAATTTTAAAAGATAGCTTCATGATAACTTCATATACAACTTATAATTTCTTCTTTTCTTTCATCCAGCTTTCATGCTAATCCTGGAATATTTAGAAAATACAGAAGAAAAAATAAAAATAAGAAAAAAATCATGTCTCACTCTAGTCTGAGACATATGCCACGATATTTGACGTCATTTTGCTAGTGTTTTTTTTTTCATAAACCGTGTATTTTATTTAGTTTGTCTTATGCCATAAAACTCAATATATATAGATAATGATAATATAGACAAATTATTAACTCCATTTTACATATAGAGACATTTTGAGTTACAAACATAAGTGATTCAGTCAAGTTTGTAAGTGGGAATAAGTCAGAAAGACCAATCTCTTCACTGTCCTGTAGATACCGTGTTCATTTCTTCCCTGTTTTCATGCCCAGACCACACACTTCCTCCTCCACACTGGAAGAATTCCCACTGCCTTCTTGGCCTAAGAAAATTCTATTCATTCTTAAAGCCCACATCAATGTAATACAGAACATTCACACCTTGGAGTCAGAGCTATATTACCATAGGCAAGTTGGCTATGCCCTCTGAACCTTACATCCTCATTTATAAAATGGGATACTAATATTGACCTAGCAAGTTGCCATGAGAACTAAATGAGACAATAGTTAGTAAGTGATGGGGCCAAGGTTTGAACCCAGGTTTGGATGACCCTACTCTTTCATGGTGCCTCACAAAGATTAAAAGCTCCATCAATGCTGGTACTGACCAATTACCCGCTTATGAATCCCTGCAGGCAAACCATGTCTGTCATGAAGGTGCCAGCCCCAGATCTTCTAAACACCAGCTCTGTGACCTTGGGCCAGTTCTAACACCCTTGATCTTCAGTTTTCATCTGCAAAACAGGGATGCTATTCGTGCCTACTTCATATGATGGCTGTGGGATTAAGATGAGATGATGCAAGCATCTGGCACACAGTGAGAACTCAGCAAATAATAGATTCGATTGTTATTTTAGCACAATAACAAGAACAAATAAGAATAAGTGATTAAATCTGGGCCCTTATGAGCTATTCATGACTTTCCTTAGCCTCTATAATTTTCAAAGCAAGGCTGGAAAATACCCTGTGCCCTGATGTCATTCCTCTTGATGTCAGCAAAGTCACCTTGAAGGAAAGCAGCACAAATTCAAATACAGATACCTTAATGAGAAAAGAAGAGGAAAAATAAAAAGAAGAAGGAAAAGGAAACATCAGGCAGGAGGTGTCAGGCTGCTGCGAGAGAGCTCTTCGCCAGCCTGGCTTCTCACCATCTGTTGTCCTGCTCTTGAACAACCTACCCTTAAACAACCCATCTACTCCTAGAGGCATCTGTGCAGGAAAAGGATGAAAGGAAAGCAGCAGTGTTCCTTCAGGAAAACACAATGGGCAGAACAGATGGGAAAAAGAAAGAGAGGATAAATAGAGAAGAGTAAAACTGGTTTTGAAAGGAGAGAAGGGGAAAAAGAAAAATGGAAGAAGGGAATGAAAGGGGGAGGAGAAAGAAAAGGAAGTGTAGGAAAGAGAAAGACTGGAAAGGGGAGGAAGAAAGAAGAATTATGAGTAAGACGTCACAGGAAAGAGAAAAATGAAGAGAAGGAAAAATGAGCAATAAAAAGAAGTGTGAGGAAAAGAGAAAAGGAAGCAAAGATGAGGAAGAGAAGATACAGGGAAAAAAGAAAAAGAATTAATGGTGAATAAATGAATGAAGAAAAATTGAAAGTGATAAGAAATAAAGTGGCAGTTGAAGTGAAATAAAGAGAGAAAAGCAGGAAAGAGGAAGAGAATGAAGAAAATTATGAGTGAGACGGTAACAAAAGAAAAGGTGATGGAGAAAATGCTGGGAATTAAAATAACGATAATATAATAAACTTGCTAATAATGAAAAGTGGGAAGAACAGCAGAGTTATGTAACTTAGATACTTTGTGCTCCAAATGAATGAATCCGTTATAATTCACTCTAAAAACGCCCTGAGATAAGTTGTGCCTTTAGAAATCATTAAAGAAAGAGGTCTACATCTTCTTTCCTGTCTTTAGTAGGAACTCAGAGTTTATTGTGCCCTGAATGCCTCTCTCTTGTTGTCACAATCTACCTGGCCTTTTTTTATTATTTTAGAATTTTAAATATAAGATCTTAGGTGATTTTACCCACCAGGGAACAGGCCACTTAAAACCATATTTCATGATTACCTTATTGTACATAGTCACAAAAAGTATTTCTAGGCAGAAATGGAGTGGGGTGCAGGAAAGAGGATGAGAGAGGCCAAAATCTCAAGAATGTGAGATAATGCTTTGACCTTGCAATGAATTAAAATAAAACAGGGCTTTTTTTCATACTGTTCTGCTGCCTCAGCATCTCCAACCCTGTCGTTAATAGCACAGAGGCTTTGCATTGTCATGATGCTTCAGCATCCTACACCCTGTTGTTAGGTTTCTCTGTGACACCTGCTTATTACAAGGTAAACAGCTTCTCCCTCTCCTCCTTCCATCCTACCTGGGTTCCCATCCCTGCAAAAGTCAGGTACGAACTCCCCAATCCCCACCCTTACTTGACCAACTGTTAAAGCTCCACCCCTACAATACTATAAAGGCACAGTCCCCAGGTGCCTTGCAACCTTTGCTTCCCACCTGCTTGGTTGAGCTTATGCCCTGACTTGTCTTCCTGTGAGACTGTACAAGGCATGAGGCTCCTCTCTGTTCCAGGAACTACAAGTACTAATAAACTTTTCTTTCATCCATCTCTGGTATCCTCATCCTTGCTACACCTGACTATCTTTATAAAGATTCTTATTCCTTATGAGGCAAACCTCAATCATTTAACCCAAAAGGGCAGTTATACAAGTGGAGATCATTGTACAAAGTCTGAAGTGACTGCGGACAAGTCAAGAGTAGTTAACATGAAGGACAGAACCTAAAACCATGGAGTGCCATAAGTTTATAACCTTGTCTTCCCTACTTGATCAAAATCAGCTTACGTGAACAACTTACCAAAGCCCTGAATGATAATTGCTAAACTTCTCTGAAAAATGTAGCAAGTTGGGGGACCTGCATAATTTTACATATACTATAAAGAAAATTCAAGAATATCAACTCCATGATAAAGTACGATTTATTTACCTTGATTTAATTTCAATTGATACTGCACATACTTTGCTAATTATCATGTAAAGGAAAGCAACTACAAAACTCAATTCCTGAAAGCACCTCAGTAACAAATAATAGATCTCAATATGCCCAAAACAAGTCAAATTGCATGCCATTACTCAATGCTGGTTCTAAAATGTGCTTCTGTTAGGGAAAACCATATTAAATATGAAAACTCTATTTCAAAAAAAAGAAGAAAAATAGAAACAAAGCAAACTTACTTCTAGGAATTAATCCACAGGTGGTTCATGTCCAAGTTGCAAAGACATCAGTAAAAGGATATTTATTGTAGTGTGCTTTAGAAAATTTTTTCAAAATCTGAAAACAATCTAAATGTCTATCAGCATGGCACTGATTAATGAATAGTCTATGCTCATGTAGAGGACGAGTGAGAAGATATTGACAGGATGCTGTGAGTATATTTTTATCAATAAAGAAAGATTAGCAACATATTGTTGAGTGTAAAAATCAAATCACAAGAGGCATGAGTGGTATGAATGCATTTATATAAAATTGCGAGTTCATGTGAGTGTTTAAGTGCAGCAAGAGAAAGAGTGAGAGCAAGGGAGCACAAGTGAGAAAATGGATTTCCAGAAGGATTTTCAACAAAGTATTAACAGTGGTTGATATTTAGATATTTAAAAAATTTCTTCACTCTACTATTTTATATTGTTTGAATTGTTTTTTTAAAAATAAATATTCCTTTTAAAAATCAAATATATCATAATACAAAAGAACATAGCATAGAAGTATTATTTAAAAATAGTAAATACGTGTGTACCCACCACATAGCTTATGAGATAATTTTTAGATTCTTTACAGTGGGCTAATATAATTTTATAATAAGAAAATATAGATACAATTTTAGAACAAATAAAAGTGAAAGTCACATTTAACATACACATGTTCCATATTGCTAGTTCTTTCTACCTATAGTTGATTTTTGTCCTGCTCACCTATGTCAGGCTATTAGTGAGTATTCACCTGTGTCATTCTCATTGAAGGCCAGGCCAAACCTTAATTTTTGTCTTAAGCCCTTTTAACAAACTCCACAGATTCGTCTCCAATAGACAGTGCAATGCCTAGCACATGGTTGATGCTTGGTACGTATTTATTTAAAAAAATCCAGATACTAAATCATAGAAAGATAGACAGAAAATTTGAGTTATAATTTAGTTTTCTCTTCACAGAGCTTCAAACTCCCCATCCCCACCCCCCACATTTGTCCCCCTATTTCCATACCCAAGTAGGGTCTCCAGTATTGACCACAGGAATTTCTTCTCTGCCTACAAACACCTGCACATTTATCAAAACCCTCTGTCTATCTATATTCTCCTTATATTTTTTCAATTAACATTTATTAACCATCTACTATGTGCCAAGCACTTAATTGGGTATTGGACATAGATTTGTGGGAGTTTGCAGAAAGGGCTTCATGACTGCCCCTAAGAGAATAATTAAGAAGAAATCAATACTGGCAAAAGATCTGGAAAATCAAGCTTCAAATAGAAAATCTATTGCCTATATAAAAACTCTATTTTATTCAAGACGTTTAGAATATAAACCGTCCCATTCTTCCCTAAGCTTTATTTCAATTGCTGCTAAAAACTTGAAATAATTAAGAAAAATATTTACCTCTTAACAAAACAAACAGCCTTTCTACATTTTCTCAAGGTTGCCTCCACCATTTTCAAATCTTTCTTGAAGTCAAGATCTCTCCTTCATGGGCCCCAGAGACACTGCCTTTCCCTCACCTACGATCTAAGGGAGAAGCCCATACATACACAGTTTAGCTCAACACAAAGCAAATCATGGTAAATGTTACAATGGAGGTAAATACAAAGTGAATACAAAGCAGGCAAAACAATAAGGGAAAATCTGCTCTAGCTGGACAATCTAGAAATACCATATGAAAGTGGAAAGGGCATTCCAAGCCTGGGAATGTGGAGTTTTCCAGTGGTAAGGGTTCTGGTATGGCTGAAATATAACATTTATATGATGATTATGTAAAACATAGAGCAGGAAAGATTGGCAGAGACCCAGTCATAGAAGATGATAAATGACAGGTGGAGGAACTGTTATTTTATTCCCTATGGAACAGAGAGTCACTGAAGGATTCTCAGAAAGAGAGTGACACAAAGCTCTTTAGAAAAGCTAATCTAACAGCAGTATATAGGATGGATTTGAGGCGGGCAAGACAGGAGGCAGGGAGCTAGTTTATTGAATATTGAAACCATCTAAGTGAAAAAGTCAGAGAATCTATAGGCTGTGACAACTGATTGGATAAAGAAGGTGAGGGAAAGAGAGCAGTAGATGATAGAAGTTTCAAAATGGAGTCACTGACAGTTGTTTTTTGCTGAGTCACTGTGGGAGATTGTTCCCCAAGAGAGTTTTGCAAAAGACCCAATCTATTCATACACTGGGCAAGTCCTAAATCATCTCACTGAGACATTATTATTCATTTCCCTGTTTTGTCTCTGCAGATCAGAACATCCTGGCCTAATCTCAGATGTAGGAAACTCGTGGAGCAGAGACACATCTTCCGGAAACCACTTAAGGGCCCTCAAGAGAACAAAATACCCCTGTTTGGAATTTTTGATCTTAAAAGATGGAAAAGGACTTCACTGATGCTTAAACTTCTGGATGTCATAAATTATTAGAAAATCTGATGAAAGCTGTGAATTCTCTCCCCAGATAAATGCACATTTACGCATACCTACAATTATCACAGGCAGTTTTAGGGATTCATAAAGCCTGCCTCCCCCATATACTCCCCACCCATATATACTTTAGTGGTATATGTACACTTTACTCCCCACCCATTTAAACTTCAGTGGTACATCTACAGGGTCTAGAAGAGTGCTTGGCAATTTAATGGATACTCACTGCTAAATGAATAAATCGATTTGACAGTGTGACTCCATTGAGAACTTATTCATCCACATCCAATGAACTGGTCTGGGAGTTATTATGGACTCATATGTATTAGTGAGATAAAACAATCCAAGGGTCCCTTCTCCAAAGAACTATATTAAGAAGGTGAAGGAGAAACATAGACTCAAGAAAGACAACTGGTTCTAAAGATCTAGGAGAAAAAGTGTGTTTTTTGGGCCTGACTAACCTGTGTTCAAATCCCTGGTCACCTATGGGATCTTCTGCAAATCAAGAAGTACCCTGGAGGATTGGCTTCCTCACTTATAAAACACCAGTAATTCTTTCCTGGAAAAGGTGTTCTGAGAATGAAAGGAGCACATGTTGGAGCCCAGTGGATGGTAGTGAGTACTGCTATCACTGACACTAAATTCAAATAATAGAAGCCAGGGATAAAGGTGGTTTTTGTTTTGTTCAGTCACTGACAAAAGCACCAGGAAATGCACAAATCCCTGTAGACCCCCTTGTTGCTGAATATAGCCCCACCCACCCACCTGAAAAGAGGGTAGCAACCCCCAGGGTCTCTCTACTGGGAAAACCTGCAGAGGGCCTGTGGGGTATCTGATGAGATACCACAGTTTTTTAAAAATAAAATCCCAAAATTTCAAACCATGCCTGCATATTAGAATCATTTCATATTAGAAGCTCTAAAAAGGCTCTCCTCAGACCCATGAATCTGAATCTCCAAAGGGGTTTGTGTTTTAATAGCTCCTCAGGTAATTCTAATGCACCCAGATGGTTAGTATCCACTAGTTAGCCCAATTCTTTCCTTTGAAAAATGGGAAGACTCAGGCAGGTGGGTAGGTTAGGAGGTGATGAGCACACAGCCAGAGTTCACAAATAATTTTTTTGATCCGCAATCCCGAGTTGTAGTAACATACCAGTGTTTCTGAAAGTGTGACCCTGGGGACACCAAAATTAACTGGATCACTGTCAACAATGTGGATTCCTAGGCTCCACCCATGTTTACTGAATCAGAGTCAGAATTAACAACCTCTCCAAACGATTCTCAAGCCTAAATTTGAAAATTACTTTACGACAGCATGCCACTGTCACACCGTTTGAAAGATCCGTTAATTTGGGTGGGTAGCATCTAATGTTCCATGCAAATATAAACGACAATGAGTGGAGGGAAAAATCACTGGACCAGGAATCCAGGGAACTGCACCTATTTCGGGCTTTGCTTCTTGCTAGTTCCATGGCCTAGCTTCTTGATCTGGAGAGCTCACAGGAGCAGATGAGAAAATATATGTTAAAAAAAATGTAGAAACTGGATAGCAATAATTTAGAAGCTTTAGGGACTCTTGTCATTGCTGCTTACAATAAAAGTTCCCTCAATATGAAATTGCTATTAAACATGGGCCTCACAAAAATGTTGCATATTAATTATGATGTTGTATGTTAAGTGCCTAGCAGTGTCTGTCATACAGCGGATGCTCAACAAAATTCCTGCCTCCAGCACCCCAAGTTTTGAAAAAGAAAATCCAATGGGTTGCTACCATAGGATTCCACCCCCAACCCCAATTATGGAAAGCTACTGGCTTATTCGGGTATGAGATTGCGGAAATACTCACCACAGGCAGTATAGTGTGTTGAGGCAGCAGTAACTCCAGAATTTCTATTTGGGATCTATAATTAGCTCAGGAGTGTGGTGAGGGTAGATTTCTCTTGAGGCTGCGTTTGTATCGCAAACACGTTATACTTATTGAAGCCCTCTGTACTGAAAGGGTGGGCCCCACACCTGCAATTCTGCATCACCAGGAAACTTTTGGAAATGCAGAATCTCAGGCCCTCCCTCAGACCTCCTGAGTCAGAATTTGCATTTCAATAAGATAACCAGTTGAGTTGCGTGCCTGTTAACATTTAAGAAGCCCTGGACATCGTGGGATGGAGAACATCTTCTTGACCAAAAGGGGGATGTGAAAGGAAATGAAATAAGCTTCAGTGGCAGAGAGATTCCAAAACGAGCCGAGAGATCACTCTGGTGGGCACTCTTACGCACACTTTAGACAACCTTTTTTAGGTTCTAAAGAATTGGGGTAGCTGGTGGTGGATACCTGAAACTATTAAACTACAACCCAGAACCCATGAATCTCGAAGACAGTTGTATAAAAATGTAGCTTATGAGGGGTGACAGTGGGATTGGGAATGCCATAAGGACCAAACTCCACTTTGTCTAGTTTATGGATGGATGTGTAGAAAAGTAGGGGAAGCAAACAAACAGACAAAGGTACCTAGTGTTCTTTTTTACTTCAATTGCTCTTTTTCACTCTAATTATTATTCTTGTTATTTTTGTGTGTGTGCTAATGAAGGTGTCAGGGATTGATTTAGGTGATGAATGTACAACTATGTAATGGTACTGTAAACAATCGAAAGTACAATTTGTTTTGTATGACTGCGTGGTATGTGAATATATCTCAATAAAATGATGATTAAAAAAAAAAAAAGAAAAAAAAAAAGAAGCCCTGGAGTAGGCTGTATATGACAGGCATGGTGTGGAAAGGCCCAGATGGAAATCATGGGAGAAGAGCTCACACACACACACACACACACACACACACACACACACACACAGGTTACTCCTGGACACAAATTTTATGTTAGAAGCAATAAAACAAACAGCTGTGGGAAAGTCCCTGGAGTCATCACATGTAAGAGGCCAAGGGAAGGATTAAGAGGAGAAAAGAGCCAGGGCAATTATCCAAAAGCATTGTTCCAAAAACAAATAAATAAATGGGCCCAAGAATATTTTTTTTTTGTACAGTGAAAGTTTACAGAGAAGCAAAATACAAAATAAATATAAGCAGAACTGTTCTGCCTAAAGTAGAGAAGGGTCCCGAGAGCCTAAAGAACTGTGCCCTTCCCCCCATCTGCCCCCAGGCAGTCTCAAAACCACTTCCAAAGAGCCCTAGTTTGAAAATTTCTGGCCAATGAAGCACTTGGTTTTATGGGTCAGTTGGGACCTGATGTGTGAGGACTAGGGGAAGTGGCTTGAGTTTATGACATTGTCCTGCACATACTAGGATGTTCTGTGTGATTGCACTTTAGATTATGGGTCAGCAAACTAATGTCCTCACCACACGACCTCCAGGCCAGCTCCACACCCAGACATAGCAGATTTGTGAGTGGCTCCAGAATTCAACTAAGGAATAAAGTCATTCATAAGCAGCTGAGACAGACCTCTCCTGCCCGAGTAGTATATCACTCCCAGAGACTAATGAGGTACTTCTCAAGACCTATTACACACCCCTAATACACTTGGAGGTAGATGGACCTTGGAAGGAAATGAAACTGTGTGACAGTTTAAATGAAGGGAGATCGGGCTTAAAACCAAATTATCGTTGCCAATCCTCCAAACACACAGTGAGGAGCAATCGGGGATGAAGCAAGTTCATTGCAATGCACCACCATTTTTGTAAACACAGGTAGAAGCAGAGGCATTTCCTGGGGTGAAGGTCTGATTTTCCATTCAGCTTCTTATTAAATGGAAATTCAGAGACTGGAGTTGAGGTCAACGTCAAGGTCCCAGGGAAGATGAAATACATGCAAATGTCTGGAAATTCTAATGCTTGGTTCCAGTGGTCTCAGTAAACTGCAATGAGTTGTTTTGACTGTCAATATATTAAAAGTCACACATGCACAAGAAAATAAATATGTTTGATGGGGGAAAACCACATTTTTGAATAGATAATATTAATACTAATTATTATTATAATCAAATCTAATTGAATGATAGTAGCAAGTCTGCTATAATTATTAATAACATGAGATCAGCTTACATTTAAGTTCTATCTCTCTGCCAGGTGTTTTGCATGCTGATTCTCCAGCAGCTAGAACATTTCCTGCTGTGTAAAAGGGGATTCAACACACATACATGAAACAAATGCATAAGTAAGTGCAAATCCCCCCTCTAATCTCAAAGTATACTAATTATAATTTTCATTAAATAGAGAAAGAAATAGAGACTGGGAGGAACAGTGCCTTTCCCAGATTCCAGCAGAGACCACGTGTCAAAGTCAGTCTGGGACCAGGTTTCTTTCCAAGTGGCTGTACAGACACTTGCTCACGTAGGGCTCATCATGATAGCTAGGGTTTTTAAACACAAACTTTGTGCCAAATACTGCATACTGCACTAGAAATTTTACACATTTGATTTGCTTTAGTCCTCCTTCTAACTCACTATAAGATAGATATCAGTACTCCCATTTACAGACAAGGAAAATAAAATCTAATAAGATTAAATGATTTTCCAAGGCCTCAAACAAAATTGCGATAGTCAGGAGTGGCTGACTCCAAAGCCCAGCTATTTATCATCACACTTTCCACCATGTCCTCCCCAACATGCACACATAATTCACAGGCATAACAAACCATGAATTAAGATGCCAAGATGTGGGTGTACACCTTGTCCAGAAATGCTGAACAATGACTACAAGCCTTAAAAGAGTATATTCAAACGTTTACAAGGAGTTAGTGAGGAGAAAGTTTACTTCCAAACTTTTCAGACTTAGAATGTCCCATGTTGGTTTGCTTTGATCTGGCCACCAACTAATAATTCTGCATCTTATTGTAAAAAGCTTATGGAATTTATAAAATTTATAATATTTCACCAGATTTTGAGCCTTTAAAGAGCAGGAACGCTTCCATTTTTGTCTACCTGATTCCCAGAAAGATGAGTACCACATGAAGTTTCTAAATAATATTTCGGAATTAAATAAATAAATGTTTATTATCTTATGATAGGCTGATCTATAAATTCTCCCATCCACTGCTAACATTATTACTGTATATGATTCTAATAAACTGGAGGATTCAAATACTCCCAGGCTAGGCCACCTCATCTTTTATCCTCTCTGTAAATAGTCCTAAGAGAGATAAAATAGACACCCACAGTTTCCAGCCCAGATTAAGTAGTTAATAAACTTGGAGGCTGGGCTTGGAAAGAATCTCTTCTTAAAGCTAGGCAGTAAAAGTGGATGATGAGCTGCCATTAAACTGAGATTATGTCATTAATCCAATGCAAGTCTGATTAATGTGTGGCCCCTTCAACTGAGATTTTACTAGTATCTGTCATTGCCAAGAACACAAGTAGGATCTTCTACTCCAACCACTACATAAGGGGGAAATACTAACCAGGGAATATTGTCACCTGGAACCCTCTTAAAGAGCAGACAGAATTTATTAATATCACTTGGGGTTATTATTGATTTCTCACTTCCATATAACACTTGGCCAAACAACCACTTTTGCTTTCATTAATCCATTTGCTCTTCAACTAGCTGGGAGATATATGAGTAGGAAAACTGAGGTTCAAAGAAGTTTTATCATCTTTTTAAGAGTATAGTATGGCAGGAGACTACTACAATACTTGTCTTCTGATTCCTTCAATGGAATCCTCTGGCCCTTCTTAAACATGAGGCATTTGGAAATGCTTCCTAATGTTCTGAGATGCAGTCTGGATTAGGGAAACCAGCGTTGACTTAGATGTCAGCGAGAATCAAGTTTAGGTTCTTCTACATGCATTATTATCAGTATGAATTTAAGTAAATAACTTAAGATCATCAATTCCTTCATCCATAATACATAGATTGTGCTCTTTTCTTCCCAAGGTCAGTTTGAGGACTAAAATTGTAACAGAACATGAAATGTGAAATGTAACTGCATATTCCTCTTTGCCTTCCAGCTGGAGGATGTGCTCACTGTACACAGAGATCATTCTAGTAAGAGACAAAAATTCTGAGATTCTGTGAAAATAATGATCCAGGACAATTTTGGACTGGACCAAAAGGAGAAATCCTAGCTATGTTGCCTGGGAAGCTGTCTTCACTGGGACTTTTTAATAGAGGATGAGCAAAATTGGTGAGGAGCAATGTCCTTGTAAACATACCGCTTCAAGGAAACACAAAGATGCAAAAGGGCAGGTATGCAGCTCACATAAAAGAGGTCCCATTAAAGTTCCACTGATGTTACTGATGTTTTAAATTTGTGACCTTTGTTTCCTTTAGTGACTCACATCTTAACTCTCACCTGTGTCCAGGTGATGATGAGAAAGGAGATTAAATCTTAGAAATATTTCCTAAATAATCTTAAGAAAAAAGCATATATGGCACATTGAATTTTCCAAAATGCTTTTCAGAGACACATACCATTACCTGTAGCTCTCCCAACAACCCTCTGAAGTAGGCGTTGCAACCTTCTCCAACAGACATACAACAGAAGGTCACTTGCTAGAAACATGAAGTAAGCAGGTGAAACAACTGGGGCCTAGACCTGAGTCCTCAAGCCCCCTCCCCAATCTCTGGCTATTTCTATAACATGCTGAGCCTCCTGTCCCCTAGATGAGCCACAACTCTGGATATGGAGCTGTCTTTTCGGCCACATTATTTTTAGCCTGCATCATAGGGTATTACATGAAAATCATCTTCAGGCAAGGAAAAAATGAGTATGGATGACCTAGGCTCCAATATCTAGGTCATGTAGTCATATGTCCTTACCCATAAATGTGCAATATAAAACTATTCTACAAATCTTCTTACATCATCCCAAACCTCGAGCATCTCTATAGAACTGTCTATCCATAGCACTCTTAGATTCACTATGGTGTCTGCCAACTTAGAAAGAAAGAAAACTATGACAAAGACTCCAAACCAAAAACTCAGCTTCCTGACCTAGTAGCCATATCTTTCATAGCATGTGCCATTCTAATAGATAATAAGAAACATTAACATGTTATTCTTCATTTATACATTTTATTTCAAAGGCATTAAATCATATTCTAAGATATAACCACTAATGAGCCCACTGACCAATTTATAGTAGGCCATGACTAGATTCAGATTTCGTAAAGTTGTAAATTATATCAAAAGTCTCTTGCTAAAATGCACAATTATATGATGATACTGTGAACAACTGATTGTACACTGTGGATGATTGTATGGTATGTGAATATATCTTTATAAAATTGCAGGGAAAAATATAAACAGAGGGATACAAGTGCTGGAGAAAACATGGAAAGAGGGATGTACCGATTTTCTGTTGGTGGAGAAGTAGAACAGTATGGCCTATCTGGAGGACAGTGTGGTGATTCCACAAGAAGCTAAGTATATGGGTGCCATAATGTCCTGCAATCTCATTATTGGGTATATACATGGAATATCTGAGAGCAGAGACACAAATGGACATTTGCACACTGGTGTTTATGGCGACAGTATTCACGATTTACAATGGATGGAAGTGGCCTAACAGTACATCGACTGATGAACAGAATGGTGAATTGTGGTGTATGCATACAAATAGAATATTGAGCAGCTGCAAGAAAGAATGAAGCTGTGAGACATGCAACTAGATAAATGGCTCTTGAGGACGGCATTTTGAGTAAAGTACGCCAGAAACAAAAAGGCAAACATTATAATACCTCACTAATATGGACTAACTATAATGTGTAAACTCTGAGAATTGAATTTTACTAGCACAGCTTATCAGGGGAACGCTTACTGTAATAGTCCCTAGATTGTAAGCTCTTACAGAAGTCACATCTATTCCTGAGTTGTAATGATTATTTCTAAATTCTGAGACACTGAGCAATTTGTGTATAACCTGGTCGGTGTCTGGAACTTTGGGTATCTGTGTGACACCTGAAAATCAGAGCTAGAGCTCGGCAGCTATGCATGTCAGTATTACCTCATACAGCAAATGTTCAAAAAGCTGAAAAAGAGTTCAAACTTCAATTAAAGATATGAATGAAGCAGATCTGGTTAGGACTAAGGCAAATCAGGCCAAAGGGTTAAGGACGATACAGACTGTGTTTTAAAACTTCAACTTCTGTGCGAGACCAAGGGAAGAGATGTTTATATGGTGCAGGATCTATACTTTCTGCAGCACACTAAATAATTTAACTTGTACAATCAGTTTATTCAAACACCATAATTACATGGAACTTTGAATAGGAAGTGAGATCTGGTAGGTTTGTACAGATTAGTGTGAAATCCCGATACATGCCAAAGTAATTTGGGTAGAGAATAAAAATATATTTGCAGGGCCCCCCTGAGGAACTGGGGATAAATGTGGAAGTGTTGGACTTCCCCACCTGGAATAGTACTGATATTCTCACAAACATTGAGGAATAAAAATTTAGTGGGCTGAGCCCTCAATCTTGGGGCTTGCCCTTGTGAAGCTTGTTACTGCAAAGGAAAGGCCAAGCCTACTTACAATTATGCCTAAATGTCTCCTCCAGAGAACTTTGTTGCTCAGATGTGGCTGCTCTCTCTCTAAACCCACTCAGCAGGTGAACTTACTGCCCTCCCTGCTATGTGGGACATGACTCCTAGGGATGTAAATCTCCCTGGCAACATGGGACATGACTCCCAGGAATGAGCTTGGACTTGGCATCATGGGATTGAGAAAATCTTCTTGACCAAAAGGGGGAAGCGAAATGGAACTATATTATGTTTCAGAGGCTGAGAGATTTCAAATGGAGTCAAGAGATCCCTCTGGAGGGCATTCTTATGCACTATATAGATATCCCTTTTTAGTTTTTAGTGTATTGGAGTAGCTAGAAGGAAATACCTGAAACTGTGTTGAACTGCAACCCAGTAGCCTTGATTCTTGAAGATGATTGCATAACTGTGTGGCTTACATGGTGGGACTGTGTGATTGTGAAAACCTTGTGGCTCACACTCCCTATATTCAGTGTATGGACAGATGAGTAGAAAAATGGGGACAAAAAATTATTGAAAAATGGAGTGGGATGGGGGGATGGAATGCTTTGAGTGTTCTTTCCTACTTTTATTTTTATTCTTATTTTCATTCTTTTTGGAGAAAGGAAAATGTTCAAAAATTGATTGGGGTGATGAATGCACAACTCTATGATAGTACTGTCAACAGCTGATTGTGAACCGTGGATGATTGTATGGTATGTGAATATATCTCAATAAAAGTGAATTTTAAAAAAAGCCTCTCGCTGAGATATACCAAATGATGGGAACTGAATCATGTTCCCCACAAAAGACATGTTCAAGTCTTAGTCCATATTCCTGTGTGGGGGAGGTCATTGTAAGTAGGATTTTTGAAGATGTTATTAGTTAAGATGTATATTCATTTGTGAATAGGCACTACAAAGATCTTATTTAGATGATGCCAAATCAGGGTAGGTTTTAATCCATATGACTAGAGTACTTAAAAGCAAAGGAAATTCAGATGCAGTGAATCAGAAGAAGCCAGAAGTCAGTGGAAGCAGAAGCCAAGAAAAGTCAGAGAAACAAACACAGGAGAAAGAGAGAGAGAGAGAGAGAGAGATCATTATGTGATGGAGGATAGCCAGAACAATACAGACTGGGGAAAGCAATCCCTGCCAATAACTTGGACTTCTAGCCTCCCAAAATATGAGACAAAGAATTTCTGTTGTATAAGCCAACAAATGGTATTTGTCATAGCAGCCCTGGAAAACTAAGCGACCAAGGTACAGATAATTCTTAGAACCCATTTTCAGCCACTGTATTATGTTCAATGGAATGACATGCACCTAGAGTTACATGGTGTTGAAAGTCCTAAGATTAATTTCTAAAAGATTAAATGATCAGAAACATTCAATTCTAACACAAGTTATTACCTAGCAATCACCTGTCAGTATAAATATTTGTAAAATAGGAGCATGTTTTTTCCATGATAAATGGAAGCTTATGTATTGAAGGGCTATCACATAAAAGCCAAGCCTAGCTTAACTCTATAAATAGAGAGATGCCTGGCTAGGGACTCCAGACGTTCTCAATCTGGGTCCCTTGGAGAGCATGCTGGGGCTGCCCTAGTGAGTGTAGTATCTGAAGTGAGGCATCCATTTTAATCCAGCCAAACCCCAAGATTTTCATTTAGACCCCAACTTTCTAAATAATTCTATGAAGTGTGGTCTCCAGGTTTCCTAACACATAGAAGAATAGAAGCAAAAAATTAGAAGCTGGTTAAGGCTGAGAGCAGATAGCCAAACAATACACAAAGAGACAGAAAAGATCATAAAAAGCAAACATGATCACTCAAAAGCAGCAGAAATGGAGCTATTTGGTGAAAGGGCAAAGAGCTCTGCATCTGTGAAGAGGATGTCCCTTTGAGAATCAAATGAGATAATGGATGTGATCAGTAAGCACAGTGCAAGGCACAGGATAAGTATTCAACATGTAGAAGCTACTAAAAGTCATTTTTAAAAAAGACAGACAATTATCTACCAGAGTAGAATTGTGCTGTGGTGTAGTATCAGAATAGATGTTCATGTGCCAAGTATGAATAATCAAGCAAAGGTAAAATAAAATTTGTCAGTCTCCATCAAACATTTCAGAAAGTTTGTAACCTTTTTAGAAAGATTTTCATATAAATGATTAAAAAGAAAAAGCATGTACTCTTGAAAGGAATAAGTGCTAGTCTTCAGAAAAATTCACTTAGGTACAATGCCTCATTTTCTGGCAATGCCAGATAAACAGGGACAGTACTATAAGTGTTCATCATCATAATCTTCTTATATTTTTACACCTCTTTATAGGTTATAGGCCTCTTATCCCTTATTACTTATTTTCCCTTCCAGCAAGTCAGTGGGAATTTTAGTCGGGTAACTGTTTGCATTTGGTTCTTATCTGCTCTCCACATCCATTTCATGTACTAGTCTAATGTAAGAATTAATTCATGTCTTTATTTATCACCTACCTTATTCCACAAATGGTTTGAGGTGACTTATAGAAAAGACATACAACCTGATAGTGATAAATAAATACATAATAATGAGGATCAGGGAATATATTTCAGTGGAACTATCACTTGCATGTAGACTGCACCCAAAAATAGAGATTAGCCATGGTGAACATGACTGGCAAACAGGCAGGTGGACCAACTGAAGCCAGAATACACAGAGGGGAGAAGGAGTACACGTATCTCCCAAGGAAAGATAGGGACAGCTGAGTCAACTGACTCACGAATTTAGGCCTCATCATCAGAGGGAATAATGACATTGTTCCAGTTTGCTAATGCTGCCAGAATGCAAAACACCAGAAATGGATTGGCTTTTATAAAGGGGGTTTATTTGGTTACACAGTTATAGTCTTAAGGCCATAAAGTGTCCAAGGTAACACATCAGCAATTGGGTACCTTCACTGGAGGATGGCCAATGGTGTCCAGAAAACCTCTGTTAGTTGGGAAGGCACATGGCTGGTATCTGCTTGCTCCCAGGTTGCATTTCAAAATGGTGTTCTCCAAAATGTCTGTATCAGCTTCCAACGGCTGTCTTCAAAATGTCTGTCTCAGCACCAGCTAGCTGTGAGCTCCTTCTGTCTGAGCTTATATAGTGCTCCAGTAAACTAATCAAGGCTCATATTAAATGGGCAGGGCCACGCCTCCATGGAAATCATCCAATCAGAGTCATCACCCACAGTTGGGTGGGTCACATCTCCATGGACACTGAACCAATAGGTTCCAACCCAGTCCACACTAATATGTCTGCCCCCACAAGAATGCATTAAAGAATATGGCTTTTTCCAGGGGACATAAATATACAAACCTGCACAGACATGATTACAGTACTATGGTTGTTTCTGCACTGCTATGGGACCTCTCTAACAGGATACAATGTAAAGTGGGGGGATTGATTATCCCCTTCAACTTCACCTCAGGGTGCTGAGATTATTTTTCTCTGTGATGGGTCAAGCAATCGGTGGTGACACCTGATAGGCCAGTGGTGGCCACCAGTAGACAACTTACAAGAAATGGAGGAAACTCTGATGCACATTGGACAGAGGTACAGAAACATGCACTCAGGAAAGCTGTATCCCATGGAAAAAAATGGAACATGGAGGGGTTGGGGAAGAATGGCATCTGCCAATGCAGCATTGAAAAGTTGGTGACAGTGCTTCTGGCAGATTGCTACCCTTCAGGGATGGCACCAAATTCTTAGCCTCCCCCTTTCCTCTCTCTCCTAAAGGAGATTGAGGCTTTGCATCTGAATTTCTCTCTATCCACTGTGCTCCAATGTCTGTTCTGTGATTGGTTTATTGGTTATCAGGCTTTTAAAATATAGAAAACAGAAAATAGAGAAAGGACCACAGAAACCATACATAGGATAGGAGGAAAGAAGGACAAGAGATGCAAATGAATTACAGCTGAAGGAGAAATTTTCTCTCAAAGCATAAAGATAGGCTGCAAAGAGATGTGATAGAGGTTATTTATTTGTTTGTTTTTTGTGCTTTGTGTGTTTTAACAGAATGGTGCCAGAAAACTGATGGGATACAGAGGAGTGGCTAGAAGGAAAAGGAGGATTTTAATGAACGTGGGTGTGGTCTATTTATAACAATGCAATTGTGATATTTGAGGATCCCAAGTAAAGAAGATGAATTTATTCCTAAAGTGTATGTGGGTTACTGGATCAGGTTGCCTGTTATGGTGCCCGAAGGCTGGACCACGAAGGTCACGGCTTATAAGCATTATCTCAGCAATGCCTTTTTGGCCATCTGTGTGGCATTCTGCTGTCCAGCCCAGCAGCAGTTCCTGATGGAGCAGAGGGAGCTGCAGGAGTAAAATGTGTTCTTGCACATATGTGAGAAATTTCCAGGGACTCATAAAAAGAAAAAAGAAAATACACACACTGAAGGGGAAAAGAGGAGAAGAGGATTTACAAAAGGGTTGGTTGCACATCCCATGTGTCCACAGGTAGATTCAAGGAACTAGTGCGATTTGACCAGAGATTGGTCCTGTGGGAAATTTTGGATTCTAAGTAAGTTACACTAAGAGGCTCTCCCCATGTGCTCAAGAACAAGATTAGTCACAATCACCTAAAAAAAGAGAACAATTTAGAGTGACAAAGGAAGCTTGTCATGATTTGACTGTCACTTCAGCCTCATTTTCATGACTCCTTACCTTGCAATCTAGATTTCAGAGTTTTAGTTCTCAAATGTGGGGAATCTTGCCCACCACCCCACCAAGGACATTTTAGAATGTGTGGAAACATTTTTGAGTGCCACAATTTGTTGCAGGGGATGCGATCCTACTGGCATCTAGTGAGTAGAGATCAGGGAGGCTGCTAAACATCCAACAATGCCCAGGACAATCCCCTACAACTAAGAATTATCTGACCCTAAATGGCAATAGTGCCAAGGGTGGAAAATACTAGATACACTAATTTCATGTAATAACCCAAGCTTTCTTTGGTTCCTCATGTCTCCACCTTCCCTCTTCCTGGAAAGCATTCCTGTTTCAGTTTGCTAATGCTACTGTTATGCAAAATACCAGAAATGGACTGGCTTTTATAAAGGGGGGTTATTTGATTACAAAGTTACAGTCTTAAGGCCATCAGGTGTCCAAGGTAAGTCATCCCAATAGGGTACCTTCAATGAAGGAAGACCGTTGGCATCCGGAAAACCTCTGTTAGCTCGGAAGACATGTGACTGGTGTCTGCTTACTCCCAGGTTGTGTTTCAAAATGGCATTCTCCAAAATGTTGCTCTTGGGGTGTTTTGTCCTCTTTTAGCTGCAGCTGCTCTCAAATGTCACTCTCAGTTGCTCTCTGTGTTCCTTCCGTTTGTCAGCTAATTTATATGGCTCTAGTGATTTAATTCAGACCCACCCTAAATGGGTGGGGTAACACCTCCATGGAAATTATCCAGTCAAAGCCTTGCCCACAGTTGATTGAGTCACATCTCCATGGAAACACTCAATCAATAGGTTCCAACCTAATCAACACTAATACGTCTGCCCCGCAAGCTTGCATCGAGGAACATGGTGTTTTGGGGGACATAATACTTCCATACCAGTACAATTCCCTAATCCAAAGCAAACAGCAAACTCTTTCTCCTCTGCATTTCTACTCAACACCAATCATCTCTTTGAGATCTTCCTTGGCTTTCAGAAAACAGTTTGGTTGCCCTTTCCTGATTCTTTCATTTCATTTGCCTATATTTTAATTGTGGCAATATTACAGTTGTTGGTAATTTTTAATATTTCCCCCACCCCACCCTTACGGTACATAGTAAATTCACTAAGACAGAGGCCAGGGCCTGGTGTTTTCATCTTTGAACTTCCAATACTTGGCATTGTGTGATCAATAAATATTTATTGAATGGCTAAACAAATAAGCTACTCAAACCATTTAGACTCTGGAATGGTTTCTATCATTTTAAAACTAGGCATAAATATCTACTCTGCCTTCTTTCTCATGATGATTGAATGAGATAATGGATGGCAAAATATTTAAAATGTTTCCTAATGGTAATATCCTCTTTTCAACCATTCACAGTTTTCAATGTGCTTGCCACCAGGTGGGATACTTTAGATTTAATACTTCTAATTGTCCCAAATTGATAAGATGAGTGCTGTGCCCATCTGAAATAACAGGGATGACTAGAAACAAGGAATTCCAGTGACTTGCCCAAGATGACAGAGTTACTAAGCAGTAGATTTGAGGCTGAAATCCAGGTTTCAGAAGTGGGGAAGGGACATAGACTTGGATATACTGCAAAAACCCAGGAGTTCAATGACAGGAGAGTCATCCAACCTAGTCAAGGAAAATACTTCTTTTTTTTTCACCTGACCAACACTGAGAGTTTTCTTGCTGAATCTGGAGTTTTAATAGCACAATTACCCCACCTGATTAATCAGAATTGTTGTTTGTTTGTGCATGGAAGATTACTCATTATGGAAAATATGTGTTATAAAGCCATAATATATGCATTTATTCAATTAAGTCTAATGTATTATTTAAGGCTCGACGTGTGATATTTATCACTAGCAAATGCTAATTTATACAGATTATCAGAGTCTAATTAAGTGCACAGCTTGTGAGGACAGCCTGCTACTTGGAAGTTTCAGCTAAGATTTACTCTGCTCTGGGCCAGTATATTAGAGGGTCTGGTAACCTATGCTACATATAGACTTTGGCTTATAAAGGGTCTTGGAAGGAAATGGCTGGATCCCATTACCAAGTCCCACTCCAATTGCCTGTGAAATCCAAATCCACTGCCAGCACCTTGAAGAAGCATGCCTCACTCATGAGGCTTATTTCTAATCATTTGTTCCCTTAAGCATTAATTTCCCAAATCATTCCACCAACCAGAGTTAGTGCTAGTCGAGTCATTGTTTTCCCCATAAAATAAATACTCCCATATTCTATATGCAGGAGATGGAAGGGTCCTTGGCACGTGCTTCTAAACGTTTGCTCAACAAATAAAAAAGCACTGAAAATCTACTCTGTGCCAGGCTTTATCCTGGGAATACAGGATTCAAAGATGAATGAGGTCAAGCCCCCATATCAGGGCAGAATGGTTGGAAAGGCTTCTAGTGCACAGATTTTGGCATCCCACAGTTCAGGGATGGGCCCTGACTCTGTCATTTACCAGCCGTGTAACCAAGTCACTTTAACTCTCTAATGCCCACTTTTCTCATTCATAACGGGCAAGAACTCACACCTACTCACGGAGGATTTGTTTGTGGATTTAAGAGGCCAGTGTCTGTGACAGTAGATGTCAACCTGCCTGCTTGCCCACGCGAGATCAGCCCTTTACCAGCCATAATTCAGACTTAGGCCCTATTGCTTCTCTCCAAAAATCCAGTCCCACACAGAATTGCTCGATGTTTTTTGTTGTTTTTTTTTTAGGAGTTGACTGTACGTTTTCCTGGGGAGAAAATATGTAGGTTTCTCATATTTCACAGCAGTTTGCCCCCAAAATCTTTATGAGAAATGTTAATTTCTCCAGTTCATTCTCCTGCTTCCCTTACTCCACCAAGTAGTACTTCTTTCTTGCTTTTCCCCAGACAGAACATACCCTGTTCTCTGCTGCCCTGTCTTTTCAGCTCTTTTCCAAAACTTCCATGTCTTGCTTATCAGAAAGAAATGGGCTAAGGTATCCTTGGAAACACACCTCTGCAGGTTGTCATTCTTGCCCATTTACCATGGGATGAGCTGAACTTGATCTGGGACACAAGGGGCCTAATAAACTATTACTATTATGAGCTATTCTGTCATGAAAAGACTTTCTTTGTAACTAAAAGAAGAGGGGGGAGAAATTAGATGGCCTTCAAAACAAGGCAAATATGTTATCAAATGTGTATTGCATAAAATCCTATTTAAGGTAGCCTCTGAGTTGCCGTGGTGAAAGTAGCAATGCCTTGTAGCTTTATACTATTTTTGTTGTCAGGCTGGAGGGCATTTTACCAGAAACAGTTGTCGAGATGAAATATTTAGCAAAGTGAAAGAGAACAATGGAAGTCCCCACTCTCTTAGTGTAATGATTTCTTCCCAAAAGAAAAGTCCAAAGAATTGTACGGTGAACAGCCATATATTCACCATCAGGATACTGCATTTAGCATTTTCTCATATTATTGTCATCAGTGAAATAAGCAAACCACCACAAAGGTTTTATGATCTCAGCTTATCTCTCCACTTCATCTTCCTCAACTCCTCACTCATTCTTTTCTCTAGCTATACTGCACCGCCTCTAACCCCATATATGCCTGGAAATTCCCCAAAATTGTGATTTTCCTCTTGTTATTGTCTTAGCATAGAAAGATCTCCCTTCCCACCTCCATAAATACATGTCTATATTCCCCTCATCCTTCAAGGCTCAGCTTGAGAGTAGCTAACATTTACTTACTAAGCCTGTGCTGCATGGTTGATGCAGGTGAAGTGCTTTAGTAGCATCAATTCGCTGAATTCCCATAACCACCCTAAGGTAAGGACTGTTATAATCCCTATTTCATAGTTGAGACAATTGAGACCCAAACTGGTTAATGGACCTGCCCTAACTCAAACAGCTAATATAAGGCAGAGCTGGGATTTGAACTCCACAATCTGGTCTCATGTCCTTAACCACTATACTTAGTGCCTTCTGTGATCATCCCTACGAATGCTTTCTCCTCCCTCAAACTTCCCAAACATTCTATGTTCACTGCTCCTGACTCTTTTCTACGTTCTGCCTGGTACTGAAATTATGTCCCTCTTAATTTTCTCCTACTAGACTAGTTGAGGGCCAAATCCGTGTAGGTTTTATCTGTTTACTGTCTAAAAAGCACACATAGTAGGGAATCGATCAATATAAGAGCATGGAAATGGTGGACCACAACCAAATTTCACAATTTTTCTGCAGAACAGCCATGCTTATTTTAATATTCAAGAGGTCAACCTTAAAACACTGGAAATCTAGGGAATTATTCCTGTGGTTAAACAAAGGATTTACCCCTCATTTCATTCTTCTTTATGCAATATTTTGGCAGAAAATGTTGGTTTGTCAGTAGGTTGATTGTGTGTGTGCTGGGAATTTTTTCTTTTTTTTTAAGTTAGAGATTTGTCTCCACAGTAGGAAATGAGGAGGGAGCGAGGAGGCAAGTGTAAAGAAGCCAGTTTGTTTTTTCAAACATGAAAGAAAAAAAAAAAAGATAATTTAACCAAGAAATTATCTCCAAACACCCAGGGAACTCCCTGCCTGTCCAAACAGACAAAACACACAAACATTCTATGTGTGTTTTTGAGGGTTTTTAATCTGGAGCTGGCAGTGGAAGGGAGCAGTACAAGGAGCTCAGAAATTCACCTACAGAAACGAGAAGTGGAGGCCCCAGGACCTGGAGGCTGCACAAGGTTAGTAAAGGATGTGTGGCCAAAGATCCAAGGTCATGAGCAATTTCAACACAAGCGTGGGATCGTTGGGAGGGGGACTCTGATCTCTCATCCTGTCATCAGCTCTTGAGAAAGTACCTAGGGCTTCCCAAACTTGTCTGATGCTAAGAATCACCTGGGATAATTGTTAAAGACACAGATTCCCAGACTCCACCCCAGATTTCCTGAGTCAAATCTCTCCTAGTCAAAATCTGTCTCCTGGGACCAACCAAGTCAGAGGGAAAATGGGAGCTGAATTCCTGTTTTGTGGCTGAGGTGCAGGGAAGAGAAAACCCAGGACCCCAGGGTAGGGCAGGAAAAGGAAGGCCAGATTAGAAATTGGGAGATCAGTGGGTCACTAACACCATCTGTGAAGTGTCCTCCCTGCCTCATACCTTTTCTGCTAAGTCCATGAGGTGCTTTCTGAATCTGACCTCCCTGGTCTCTGTGGAGTTGTTTGCCAACAGCTACTTTATCACCACCATGTAAGAGCCAAGACCTTTCCAGAACAAACTCCTGGTACCAAACTACTAGTCCTGGGTCTGTAGGGTAGGTCTCTGTGGCAGCCAGCCTCCAAGATGGCTGCCAGTGATTCTAGTCTCCCATCATTCATAACCGGGTATAGTTTGCTCCTATCCTGAAAGTGAATACCTGGGTAACCAATAAGACATTGTGAAAATGGTGAAGTGTGACTTCTAAGGCTCACCAGAGTAGGCATGGAAGCCTTGCTGCCTAGGATCACTCACTCTGGGGGAAGACAGCCCTGTGGAGAAGTCCACGTGGCAAATAAACGAGGCCTCCTGCAATGGCCACCAGCAGCTTCTCAGGCACGTGACTGAGCCATCTTGGAAGAGGGTCCTCCAGTCCTAGGCAAGCCTGCAGATGGCTGCAGCCCAGGCCATATCTCAGCTGCCACCTCCTGAGAGACCGTGAGCCAGAACTACACCAGGAAGTCTCTCCTGAATTTCTGATCCACAGAAACCATGAGAAAATATATATTTATTGTTGTTTTAAGCTGATTTATTATGAAGCAATAGATAATACAGATTCTTTCTCACTTGTGTCTGATAATGGCTTAAAGAAGACATAGGAATTGGTGGCTCATGTGGATACTAGCTGCCATAATAACAACTAGCAGGTTAATGCACTTTATATGCATTATCTCAATTAATCTTCTCAAGAGGTAGGCACCATCATTCTCATTTTATAGACAGATAAACTAAGGTTTAGATGAGTCAATTCATATGCCCAAGGTTTGGATCTAGGAGGGGCAAAGACAGAACTTGAAGGAAGGTCTGTTTAAAAATGAATTCTCTCCTCTGGGACTGCTCACTGTATAGTCTCCAGACACTTTTAATCCCTCCTGCCACATTCATGGTGGAGGCTGTCGCACCTGGCTTACACTTCAACTCTACCTCTATGGAAAGAGAATGCATTAGCCTGCCCTTGGGCCTGCATGAATGTAGCGGGGAGGCTGGGCCAAACCCAGCCTCCCTGAGCCTTATTTGCCTCCTTGGTTAAAAGGGGATGAAAAAACTACCCCACAGGGCAGTTGAAAGAATTCAATTTCATAATGGATGTGGAATTGTTTTCTAATATCTAAATTATCGGTATTATTACTATCTTCATCTGTGCCAAACTCATAGAAACTGTTGCATTAAAAGAGCCAGTTCTGACTGCCCAGTGTCTATCAAAAGGCTTCAGAGCAGTCAACACATCCCTCTTTCCCAGAACATCAAAGAAACATTGCAGAGCTCCTTACTGTCTCCCAGCTATAACTGATTATGGATGAGAGTTGTTTTGTTGCTCTTCCATCACAGTCCTTGAATAAAAGGTTTATTATCATAACAATGATAATAAAACAACAACGAAAACAACAAGGCATTCTCACTAGAATCCCACCCACACAGTCTCTCCTACTTGCATTTCTTTGAAAATGGTCTTTACAAATATCAACTTCCCAGGGAAAATGTTTTGTAGGTTACATCATAAATAGTCAAGAGAAAAGCAAATTGAAATGATCACATTGGCAGTCCACCCATGGGTCCTCCCTGGTGCAAAGGAGAGGCTGAGGGAAAGAGGGAGAGTAGGGAAGGGAAAACCCATGCACAGAATTTTCTAACCAGAGGGACAATTTGAATAGATTTTTTATCTTTAAAATTAAAATACAGATCAATTTCATTCAAACTCTAAAGGCAGAAAGGAATGGGGGATTTGACTGGTAATGTTTAGAAATAAATGATTTTGGGAAATTGATTGTGTCTTAAAAATAGAGAGGTTCTGCCTTTTTTAAATAAAAAAGAGGAAAACTGCAATTTTCACATATACGCACAACCCAGCTTTTCACCCCACCCCACCCCAATGTCTGGACACTATCCTTATTTCTCGCCTCTGCAGTCGGAAAGCAGGCTTTCTCCTGGGCAGCCACCTTCTTGATTTGAGGACTCATTTATTCATCATTCCCCTCCTCCAAAGGCTCCTGCCCCCAGTCCCAACCTCACCTTCCCTCCACACACTCAAGGTGGGATTCTCCCAGCATCCTTTTCTTTGTCTTCTTAGGTGGATAGTGCGGTCTGACTCTAGTCCTTTTTTTCTCTCCCCAAAAGTTTCTTTTTGGGAATAATAGAAAAAAGGGTGGAAACTGAAGTTAATGGGGGGACTGTGTGAGAGAGATAGAGAAAGGGAGGGAGAAGGAAAACAAGCTATTATGACAGATAAAGAACAAGAAAACAGAAAGAATGTGTGTTGGGAAATGGAAATTGAGAAGGTAGGGAAGAAGGGGTAAAAGAAAAAAAAAATCTAACTTCAAACTCACTTTTCACCAGAGATGCAAATCAAACCATTTCCCTCACTTTAGGAATCTTCTGGTCCTTCATGTCCTCTCTCTCCCTCCTCCCTTCTTTCCTCCTCTTACTGTCCCCCCTTTTCTCTGTCCCCTACTCTACACAGAACCAAAATGACCCTAGCTGCTACGGCCTGTGCCAGCACCATCACCTTTACCATATCACCACCACTACATACACACACATGCACGACCACCACAATCTCTCTCTCTCTCTCACACACACACGCATACACACACACAGTCACAATCACAGCCCCACCCCCTTACATTTCGCAGGTGAGCAAAACACTGAGAAAGGTGACTTTAAACAAGGGGCATCAGATCAGATTGTTGGGCTGGTGCTCTTTCTTTGGGACCCCGGTTTATTTATTCATTTTTACATCACCTTGGATAAACACTCTCATTTTCTGCCAGCTAAGGTGGCAACAAGCTTCTGCTCCTCAACCTCCCCAGACACTCTCCCGACGATGGAGGAAAACATTTAGGGAAACTGGGAGAGGTGGTTGCATAAATCCTCTTATTGTTTTTAAAAATAGTATAACTCAAAGGGGATTTATTTCTTCCCGGGCTACAACTGGGACAACATTTAAATTCTTTCCAGAGATTTCGGACACACCAGTGATTCAGAATGACAGTACCTGCCTTCCCAGCTTGGAAAGTTATTGTCTTCTCCTAGGAGCCCCTCAGAGCAGCTCCAGAATTTGGTCTGAGACCCCTGTCTTTCTCTGCATTTTTTACAAACGCGCCCTTTAAAAGTACTATAGAGGTTGGGCGACCCTTTTGTAGCCCTGCACTGCCATCGTGTGACCAAAGCTAGAACTACAATCATTTAAGCTTTCACAAAAACCAATGAAAGCTTACGAGGATTGGGTCCATGTTGAGGAGCAAGATTGGGGCTAACCTCCAACTCCTTGTAAGAGGGGTATTTTCTTGTTCCATAAAAAGTGCTGATGCATTCTTCAAAAGATATTTGGCTCCCTGTTAAACATCTTTTCATCTGTTCTTTCCCTTCACGGGATGTCTTCCTCATCTACTCTAAGTACTGCACTGTGCTGTAAGAAACTTGCCCAGATGAGCAAGCATAATTAACCTCTCCGATCTTCAAACATGTATTTTATTTATTGTGATTACAGCACTTACCAAAATTCGAAATGGTATGGAAATTAAATGCATATGTACCTCTGTTCCCAACCAGGATACAAACTGGCAGATGGTAGTAACCATGTTTTCTTCACATTTCACAAATAGCAAGAGGTCTGTAAATGTACATCGAAGGAAGAAAAACATCCTGAAAATAAACCACCTACTAATTCCCTTACTACCCTGCTAGCCCTTTCCTCACCCTTCCCAGGACAGTGTTGGGAAAATCCCTGAGCTAGCAATCAGAACTTGACCTGGCTATATGAGGTGGAAGTCCTTGGGGAAGTTACTTCCCTTCTCTAAGGCTTAGTTTTCCCATCTGAAGATTGAATCAAACTGATCAGTAAGGTCCCTTTCAGATGGATGATGTAGTTTTAGAAAAATTCATGACTTAACTAGCAGAAGCTTGAATGTACTCAGAGAGACAAGAGGCACCCTAGTTGTAATTTTTCTCCACTTATCCCAAGGCAGAGGGTCTGCTTCCAGGTTAGGTGTTCAATAAATATCTGGAAAAAAATATTGGATGGAAACAAAACAAAAGTATGCTGCAAAAAAAAAAAAAAAAAAAAAAAAAAAAAAAAAAAAAAAAAAAAATTTGGCAAGAGCTGGTATCATCTCATGTAAATACGGTGGACTTTTCAGAAAGGATTTCTTCAAGGGCAAGTCATATTAACAGTCAAAGGAATCTGGCTCTAGATGGTAGGATAGATTGGCATTTGAGATGCAATGAAGACAGAACAAGGAAAGCGATACAAGCAGCCTGAGCAGTGAATATCAGAGGGGCTGCATTAGCCACGGACTCTTAGCCTGGCTTCAGAAGCCCCTCTCTCAAGCCATAATCCAAACAGGAGCACCTGAAAATTCACCCTGCTCCTAAGAGTAGAAACCCAAACTAAATTCTCCTGCAGCTGGTCACATTCTGTTTCATAGTATGTTAGGCATAGTCCAGCCCAACAGCTCAGTTTCACAGAAGCACAGGAAGTAGGAGAGCCGATGATGTCTTCAGGGAGATCTCTTCCTATGCCTAGGAGTAGATCAAGCATATAATATGTGCTTAATAAGATGTTCAGTCAAATGGTCTATTGGGTCTCTTCTTTCTACAAATATTATCAGAACTTCCAATATATGCCAGGAGCAAGGCTATACAGACATCTATTCCCAAGCCGACCACTGGAAGAATTGTTACGGTCTCTACCTGTTCCCTTGGATGCTCACACTGTCCAAAGTGAAATAGTCAACATGAGGGCCTCAGAGTTAGTCAATGAAAATCTCAAAGACTCAATTCTAATTGCTGAATTATGCATCCCTTCTGAGTATTTTTTCCTGATGAATGGACTTATGATCATGTAATTTGTAATGGACCAGAAGAGACTGATTTTTTACCATGGCCAATGGCCAGGAATTGAGGATGCTAAGACCAAGAATTTTCCAAAATTTATTTTAAAATAAAAGAGAGTAGTCAAGAATTATCCTTGTTTCTTGCCAATATTTTGTATGCCTCTTTTCTTATTGATATAGAATAAATTATCTCATCTCCTCAGCATGCTCTTTTTTGGGGTAAAGCTATTAGCACAGGGATCCACAGGAGTATAACATTTAAAGGGACCATTCAAGGTGGACTCGACTGAGGATCCAAATCTATTGTACTGCTGGGGCGACTCCCTGAGCTCCCACCCATGGCAGACCTTGCTAAGCCATCGAGCCATCTGTATTCCAAGTCATCTCCTCAACACAGTGCTCCAGGTGAATCAGGATTGGCACCTGAGATGACACCAGACATTATCTCCTCAAAGTTGAACTGTTAGGATCAGAACTAAAGCTCAGATTTTCTGATATCCAAAACATTTCTCACTTCTCCCTTTCAATTGCAAGCTTCCTGGAAATCAGTATTATTTCCTTTTTTTCCTTGGGATTTTTTTTTATTACTATTCAATCAATACATTGAATGTACTCAGAAAGACAAGAGGCAACCTAGTTGCAACTTTTCTCCACTTATCCCAAGGCAGAGGGTCTGCTTCCAGGTTAGGTGTTCAATAAATATCTGGAAAAAAATATTGGATGGAAGCAAAACAAAAGTATGCTGCAAAAAAGAAAAAAAAAATGTGTGGTAAGAGCTGGTATCATCTCAGGCAAATATGGTGGACTTTTCAGAAAGGATTTCTTCAGGGGCAAGTCATATTAACAAAGGAATCTGGCTCTAGATGGTAGGATAGATTGGCATTTGAGATGCAATGAAGACAGAACAAGAAAGGCAATACAAGCAGCCTGACTGAATTGCTATTGGGTGCCTAAATATTCTTCCTATTAATTTCAACCATCATGGGACCCCAGAACAGATATCTTCATTCTGCCTTCAAAAAGCTTACTATCTACCACATCCAAACCTTCCTATGGCATAATGCCTTTTCTCAAGTGGTTGTCAACGTGTATGATGTCTGTTTTATTCCCTCAACTTGAAGTTGTGTTCAAATGCCACTTGTCAACAAGGATTCTAGGTTTGCCTTTATCTAGTACCATCTTTACTCCCATCAAATGTTAGTTCCTACTTTGTCTGTTCTTCCGTAACATTTTGCTTAGTATATCTAAACTAGACTTCCTTGTGCATCTGCCCATCACCTCCACCAGACTGTGAACACAAAGCTCTAAAAAGCTTATCTTTTATGATGAATGAAAAATGTCTGGGGTGACATAAGGCTACCAGTAAATTTCAGTTGGATTAAATCTTGTTCCTAGAACCATAAAATTAAATATGAAATCACAGAACTCTAAAGTAGAATGGACCTTAGTGATCTTGTGGTCCGGGATGGCCAATAGTTTTTATTTAAAGCTAATCCCAATTAATTAGCTGTGGCTGCCCGGAGTACCATGTTTAGAAGGATTAAAGACAAAGCCTAAGTTTAGTAGGAAGGAGTGCTGTGCTTGGTTTGTAATATCTGCCTGCATTGAGAAAAGAAGAGGTAGCAAAATGTATGTCTCTTTGGCTATCAGGGACCAAGTCCAACTACTACTAATTTATTTCAAAGCCTGCATGATGTAGTGGATGAGCTTTAGTGGAATTTAGACTGGAACACTGTACTTGCAAGCTCTACCATGAAGTGATTAATGAATTGATTCAAATCTCTCATCTACCCGGGGCTTTGGCTTCATTGTTTATGAAGTGAGCATGAGTTTTTTGATGGTTGAGGACATAAAATTGTTTTGCAAACCACAAAGCAATGTGCAAGTGTATGTTGTTCCTATAGAGCACTGGAGTCAGCGGCTAGCCAGTGAGCGGCAGTACAGAACCCAATCTTAAAAAGATACCCTATGACATGGGAAAGCTGGAAGGCACTTGATATTCAGTCATAGTCCTGATCTGAGGCTATGATTTCTCTACCATGTGAGAAATATTCATATCTGGACATCATAAACCCATTAACCTGGACGCCAGTCCAGAAGCAGAAGCCAATCAGCCTAGAAAATAGTTATGTCACTGGTTATTAACCTATGGCATTGGGATCAATAAAAATTGTCTGTAATCTGTCTCTCCCTTTCACGTCCATTGCAAAGTCCTTGTTTACGGCTTCCTTACTTCTATTTTCAGCTATGGATACAGTGTTTCTAGGTGGCCTCCCTTCTTTACTCTGATCTCACTAAGTATATCCTCTGTACAGCCACCAGAGTGATCCTTAAAAAGTTTAATAGGGCCCCATTATTCCCCAGCTCAATATTCAGTAGCTCTCTCATTGCCTTCAAATAAAGTCCAAACTCCTTAGAATAGCAGACAAAGCCTGTTAAAAACCAGCCTTAGTTAAGTCTTCCAGACTCACTTCCAGCCATTCCTAACCACTCATTTTATCCTCTATAGAAAGAGCCTCTGGTCACTTGCTCCTCAATGTCCTGAACTTTCATGACTCTGAGGTTTTGCTCGCAATGGCCTCTCTGATTGAAAGGTCCATTCACCCCATCTAACTGGCAGAAAACCAGCCATTATTTAGGACAAATCATGAATGTTACCTCTATTAGAACACTCTTCTTAATTCCCCTAAGCAGAATTAATCCCTCCTAGTTCTGTGCTAACCCATCACTTTGTACACACTCTACCTATATGTTCTACTAACGTTTTGTTACGTTCAGGTACTCCCCCTGCCTGCAAAACTCTGCCCCAAACTTTCACAAAACTCAGAGAATGCTGATCTTGGCTCTGAATGAGAGGTTAAATATGAAAGAAAAAGTTAATAAAAATTGAACCTACCCAAGCTCTAGAGAGAGGAACAGGCCAGGAGAGAATATTTTTTTTTTAATGATAAAGATGGACTGAAAGTGAGATTACTTATCAGTTTTTTATTTGCACTTACCCAGCTCTTTCTCTGAGCTGTTCAATGTTCCTTATCTTTCAGCTCTGGTTTCAAATTCTGTGGCTCACCTAACCTAGCCCCACCCTCAGCCACCCCCCACCCTGTTTTGGTTTCTTCATAGCTCTTAGCACTCTCTAAAATTATCATATCCATCTATCTGCTAAATTATCTGATTCATTTATCATTTATCACCTTTCACTGGAATTTAAGTACTGTCAGGGCAGACATCTTGTTTATTTTGTTCATTGTTATGTTCCCGGTGTCTAGAAGAGTAAACATGGAAGGCACTTGTATTCGTTTTCCAGCTTCTCAAACAAATATACAATGAGTTGACTTGACAACAGGAATTTACTGGCTCTTGGTTTCAAAGGCTAGAAGGCTTGCTTACTCCAGGGATCGGCATCTTTTGCTGGCTAGCAATCTTTGGAATCCCTTGGCATTTCTGTCACATAGCGATACACATTGCACCATTTTCTCCTTTCTGTTCTGGGTTTTGTTGACCTTCAACTTCTTGCTTCTTCCCATGGTTTCTCTTTCTGAAACCAATTCCTTTGTCTGTAAGGAATTCAGCCATATTCGATTAAAGCCCACACTCATTGGGTTGGGCACACCTTAACAAGTAACATCTTCAAAGGTCCTATTTACAAATGGGTTCACACCCACAGGACCAGGGGTTGGGACCTGAACGTGTCACTTCTGGGAACATGACTCAATCCCAGCAGCATTCAATATATTTCTATTTGTTAAAAGAATAAATGACTTCATTTGGTTATTCAGTAAATGTCTATTGAACTAATCAATTAATAATTACTCTTTAGTTGGCAGCAACTGATTTATTCTCATTTTAAGCCTAAATTGTTCTCAGTTACGTGGGGATAAATTATTCAACTGGTAGGATATCCAGAAAAGTTGCTAAGTATCCCTCATGTCAGTTTTATCTCTTTTCCGCTTATAAGCAGAGAATGAACAGGGCAGGTAACGCAATCCAATTTTAGTAGCATATTCTTAGCAGTTTGGGACAATAAATAAATAAACTAACTCTCTTGTTAGTGCCAGGGTTGAATGGACAGTCTGAAATGAAGCTTTTATATTTTCTAAGAATTTGGTTCCCTTTCTCTTTTATTCCTGTTTTCACCTACTTTCTCTTACCATCCACCCCCCATCAACATACAAGCCCAGGGAGAATTTATTTCACTGAATTTGTCATGAGGCAGAAATGGCAGCTCATTACCCAAGGACAGCAGGACCATGGGGGAATCAAGGCACTAGTGAGCATAGGTGAAAAAAAACAGTCATTTAAGAGTACGCAAATCATCCATCTGGCACACAACCAAACTTCCTGCCACCAAAGATTTCTCTAGTTCCAATTCAACATGCAGGGAAGAGGCAGAAATTGATTAGTTGTTATCCGAAAGTGGAGAGCAGGGAAATCCAGAGAGGTTAAGTGACTGGCTCAAGGTCACTCAAGACTCCAGGTGGCCCAGCCCAGCTGTGAGGCCAGAAGCCTGTCACTTCAATCATCAGGTCCCCCTAAGGCTGATTCTGGCACTTGGCCACTCACCTGCAATTTCCCTGGCTCTGAATGGGAGGGGAATCCTGGAAGAGAAACAAAGTTAATAAAAATCAAACTTCCCCAGACCTTGAAGAGATGAGCAGACCAGAAGAGACTGTTTATTAGCCAGTGAGATGGCCCCGAAAGTGAGAGCATGTATTAGTTCTTGGCTAACACTTGCCTTTCTCAGTGCCACTCAAGGCTCTTTCTGACTAAATTTTAGAGTTCTAAATTCTGACTTAATTTCAGAGTTCTAAATTCTCTCACAGCCCTTTTTGAGCCTGGAAGCATCCAAAAGGTACAACAAAATATTGGTGCAAAGATTGTGAACAAGCTTTGTGGTGTAACCTTGGACTTCAGTTCTCTTCCTTGGCCTCAAGGCTCCTTCTGAAAAATAAGAAGGAGGGATTATAGTACACAGGATTTTATCTTTCCACCATCCCTTCCTTTGGGAAACTACTCCTCGGCCTTTCTCTAATCATCTTTCTCCGGTTCATTTAGTCCAGATGGGACAGAACACCTTCCTCCAACAAAACCCAGGGGAGGGGTGTGGCACAGGCCACCCTGACCACTGTGATTGGTTCAAAGATAAGCACATGGCCCAAGGAAAGTTAATGAAAGCACCCTGAGGGGCTTTCTGAGTTATCTGGAAAAATGTTTTCTCCCAGTAAGCAGGCTTAGAGCTCTGGCATCACCAGTTAAGGTCCACCAAAGCTCACTGCAGGATGTGGAGGTGGGGTCCAACCAGGCTGAAGGAAAAACAGGAATCAAAACAGGGATTTGGGCTTCGGAATGAGTCACACTTGACATAGCTGGTTTCTTTATAAATTCACAGGCCTTTCACCATCTTCTGACATACACATACACACACACTCCCATGCCCACCATCCTTGTCAATGCCTGCTCGACTCTCCTCAGGCTGTGACTTCGTCAATATCTCTCCATGCTTTCCACCACATGTCCTCTCCAGTCATGCTCTTCTCCCACTGTCACTACCTCTGACCAAAGGCTCTTGCATCCTAACACTGTTCCTCTTAGACTCTCCCTGTCTACTACTGTTCCTGAATTCCCATCACCACCATCCTCCATCTCTGCTTATTGTTTCTCCCAAGAGCTGAAACTACTTCTGGGCTCTGTAACCATCTCTTCAAAACTTTTGCTCTCTTCCACTGCCTCTCCACAGTACAGAGATAGAGCATGAAGTTGGAGAAAGACATGAAGCCTAGACTTGAGAGGTCAGGCAAGGCTTCCTGGAGAAAGTTGCATATAAGTTGGGCCCTGACAGACAAGTGGGAATTATCCAGTTGAAGGATGAGGGGAGTAGAAGAATGTCCTGAGGTCTTAACTGTTTCTACATAGAGTTTGGTAGAACATAAGTGAGAAGAAGCTGAAGTGGTAAATAAGGACAAGAGTCTAAGGATCTTGGTGAAGTGATTGGGTTTTTAGCATAAATTTAAATAGGGCCTTGACCTGAGACCCACCTCTGCTCTCCTAGCCTGTCACCACGTCAATTCATCTTGGTTCTTTTCATTATTTCTTGCGCCATCACATTCTTTCAAGTAACTCTCAGGCTGGGCCCTTCATCTCTGAGCCTTAGGAGTCCTGGTCTTGACTTTTGACCAATCACTGCCTTTTGGAATCTGTCAGGGCCTGACAGCCTCTCAGGGGCTTGTCAGGACTTCTTAGGACCAGTCACACGCTGCTGTGACTCCTCGTGACTTATCATTGTCTTTCATAGTTTCTCCAGTCTTGTCAGCATCCATCACACTTCTTGTTATCCTTCAGGGACAGCGCTAGCCCGGGAGGTTCCACCACCCTGCATTTTGCATATGTCTATAATGCTTTTGTATGTGCCTGTTCCTGCCCTCAGTATCTGGCGCACCATTTCCTCATCCTACACAGAAGGTGTCCTGTGAGAGAATCAGTTAGGGCCAGTTCTCTGCTTCCTTCAGTGAAGCTTAAGCTCTGAGGAATTAGAAGGCTTTGTGCTTTTTCATGCCAAGCCTCCAGAGGTGGGTTGTTGATAGAAACCTGCAACCGGAGAGTTTTCTTCACCCATTGGGTTAGGTGCATGTCAATCATAACTTCTCAGCCAATAGACTAAGAAGAAATATGAGGTTGAAACTAGGGTAGAAACTAAAAGCTCATTGGGCAGTGGAGTGTTAGCAGAGGTGTTTTACTGAAGAGCTGAAGTTTGAGATTACACTGCTGTGGTCAGGAAACCACACTTCACCTAGGGAAGTGGAAATTCAGAGAAGCATCAGGGGTGGCAGCATTTAGTGATGCCTCCTGAGCACAGTCCAATGATGGGAGCTTAGGACTCAAAGACAGTCATCAAGAGTCCTGCCCTAGGGGTGAGGTGAGGAAACCGAGCAAGAGGGGCAAGGCAGGAAAGACAGATAAACCTTGTTATAGAGAGACAACAGAGAAGAAGAAAGACATGGTCCACATCCCCATGGGGCACATGGCTGGGGTGGGGAGACTCAGTGAGGGAGGAGAGTGAAATGAGGTCATAGGAAGAGTCCAAACTCTTTATCACAATGCAGAAGAGCCAGGGACAGGGGATTGACTTTGGTATTGCTCACTCTGGCAGCATTGTAGAGAACAAATAGGAAGGTCAAGAATGGAGGCAGGGAGGCCATTTGCAAAGGTTTTGCAAGGTTTTAGACTAGAGATGATCGCCCAAAGTGAGAAGGATGGATCACACCTCAACTGATTTTGGCAGAAATATGGGTGGTAAGACTTGATGATTGACAGGACATGTGGCATTTGGGAGTGGTAAGAGTCTAGAGGACTAGAACAATTCTAAGTGATAAGCAATAGTCAGGGATGAGACTCGGTGTTCCAACCAATCAGGTGTAGTCTGAGTGACCCAGCCCAAGCATTCCCTCTATTTGGTGAAATCTTTTTCCCTAGGGTTCTGGGTCTTCAGAGGACTTTCAGAGAGAAGGAATAGCCTATAGAATGCAATGAGAATATGGTTGAAATACAGGATATGCCTAGGGACGTGATGAATACAAAGAAGCAGGCTGGATCATATCAGGAAGTATATTGTATTGAGATAGATTTGGATTTTATTCTATGGGAATAGAAGATTGTGTTGAATGGTTTAAAACTGGGAAGTGATCTAGTGAGATTTGTGTTTTATTCAAGTCATTCTGGCTATTCTTGGAGGATGAGTTTGAGAAAACAAGTTAAGGATCATTCATTTAGGGTATTATTGCAGAAATCCAGGTGAGAGATATTGAAGAACTAAACTTGCATATGATAAAGGCAGGGATAAAGAGGAAGAACTAGAGACCTGAAAAGTTAAGGAAAAAGAAATGACAGAACTTAGTGAAGACAGGTTTGAACCCTTGTTTGTGGTTTGAATGACAGGTTGGATGGTGAGGCTATTAATGAGATGGGAAATTCAGGAGGAGTGGGCTTGAAAAATGATGGATTTCATGTTGAAAGCATTGATTTTGAGGTGCCCACAGGACAATCAAGTGAAAACATCCAGTGGGTGCTTGGAAATATGGGTCTGGAAATGGAGATAGAAGATCTCATATTTGACAGGTGATAACAGTAGCCCAGGAATCGGTGAGAGCACTCTGAAAAGAATAATTTATGAGAAGAAGGCCAAGGAAAGAGCCCTGGTACATACCAACATATATGGAGTAGGCAGCAGAAAAGCAGCCATGGAAGGATATGATAAAGGAAATTTTAGAAAAGTGGAAGGCGAAACAGGAGAGAGAGGTGTCATGTAAATTTAAGGAACAAAATTTCAAATAGGAATGGTACACAAGGTTAAATACTTTATAGAGTTAAGGAGACAAGAACTGAGAAATAAAAAATGTATAGAAAAGTGACATTTTCATCTGTGGGCCTAGGACCATCACTTTACCGACAAATAAAACATTTTTTAAAGCCTCCAAATGATTTTCCATAAAAATATTTTGCATTGTTTTATTTTATATTGTTTTATTTTATATTATCTCTATTGAATTATATACAAGACAATACAATTCTTTTACACTTCATGGCTTTTGTGTCTTTTAAAGAAAACTTTGTTTAACCTAGGATCAAAAAGATTTTCTCTTACATTTTCTTCTAGAGTTTTTATACCACTTGCATTTACAATTTAAGTCTCTGGTTCATTTCAAGTTAATTTTTGTATATGGTGAGATCTGGGTCAAGGTTTTTTTTAATTTTTTTTTTTATTTTTTGCACGTGGATATTCAGCTGTGCCAGTATCATTGGTTGAAAAGAATGTCCTTTTCATATTGAATTGCCTTGGCACTTTTGTTAAAAATCAGCTGGCTATGCATGTGTGGATCTATTTCTGGACTCTGTATATTATAACCCTGATGTATATATCTACCTTTTTGTCAGTACATCATTGTTTTGATTATTATAGCTTTAAAGTAAAACTGTAAGTCAGGTAATGTGCATTCTCCAACTTTGTTCTTCATTTTTTTAAAAAATTATGGTTTTAGAGTGATTTGCATATCCATGTAAATTTTATAATTAGCTTATCAATTTCTTCAAAACAGACTGCTAGGTTTTTATTGGAATTGCATTGAGTCTGTAAGTAATTTGGGGGGAAATTGGCACATTCACAATAGTAACTCGTCAGATTCATAAATGGTTATCTTTGTTTTTTTAATTTAGGTCTTCTTTAATTTCTCTAAGCAACTACTATTTTGTAGTTTTTGATGTGTAGATCTTCCACTTATTTTGTTACACATATCACTAACTATTTCATGCTTTGTGATACTATTGTAAAAGGGGCTTTTGAATTCAATTTCCAATTTTCTCTGGTTACTATACAGAAATAGAATTAATTTTTCTGTATTGACTGTTACTTTCATATACTCATTTATTTGCTCTCACAGCTTTTGATACATTATTTAGGTTAATCTTTGTAGACAATGAAGTTGTGTGCAAAGAATGTTTTACTTTTTCCTTACCAACCTTTATAATTTTATTTATTATTCTTGTCACAATGCACCATTTATGCCCTTCAATAAAATGTTGCATAAACAGGTGAGAGTGGCTATCCTTATCTTATTTCACTCTTAGGAGGAAGCACTCAGTTTTTTGCCATTAAATGTGATGTTAGCTATAGGTTTTTCATAGATGCCCTTTATCAGCTTGAGGAAGTTTCCTTCTAATCCTAGTTTTTGTTTTGTGTGTGTGTGTTTTTTTGAGAGTTATTTTTTATGTAATGAATGGGTATTAGATTTTATCAAATGCTTTTAGCATCTATGGAAATGCCCATGTAGAGAATTACATTGATTGGTTTTTTTAAATATTAAACCAGTCTTGAGATTCCCAGGAAAATACCTCTTGATCATGATGTATTATACTTTTGAAGTATTACAAGATTCAATTTGCTTGAATTTTCACATAGACTTCTGCATTTATGTTTCTGAGGGATAGTTGTCTTTAGGTGTCTTGTAATGTGTTTGTCTGGTTTTGGTATCAAGATAATGCCACATTCATAACATTAATGGGATAAGTGTTCCCTCGTCTTTGTTTTTCTGGAAAAATTTGTGTACAATTGGCATTATTTCTTTTTTAAAATTCCAGATCTGGGCCTAGAATTTTCTTTGTGGGAAGCTTTTTAATTTCAAATTGTATTTCTTTAATAGATATAAGACTAGTCTGGTTATCTATTTTTTTCCTAAAGTGAGAGCTGGCAGTGTATGTCTTTCAAGGAATTGCTCCATTTCATTCAAGTTGTTCAATTTCTTGGCTTAAAGATGTTCAAAGTAATCCCTTATAATCTTTTTATCTACAGAATCTGTAGTTACAGCACCTCTCTCATACTTGATTTTGCTAATACAAGTCCGGTCTCTTTTCCTGATCATTCTGGCTGAAGTTGTAACAATTGTATTAATTTTCTCAAAGAACCATCTTTTGCTTTCATAGATTTTCTCTACTGTTTTTCTACTTTCCACTGCATTAATTTCCACCATGTTCTTTAGTATTTCATTTCTATTTCTTACCTTGGATTTTATTTCTCTTCTTTTTCTAGTTTCTTACAATGAAAGACAAAATCATTCTTTTCTGATATAAGAATTGAGTACTATCAATTCACCCCAAGAAACTGCTTTAGCGCCATCTCACAAACTTTGATATGTTGTGTTTTCTTTCTCATTCAATTCAAAATATTTTTAATTCTTCTTGTGATTTTTTTTACCTATGATTTATTTAGTAGTATATTGTTTAAATTTAAACTATTTTGTTATTTTCTAGATATCTTTCTGCCATTAATTTCTAACATAATGCAATTGTGGTCAGGGAATCTAATTTAGATGACCTGAATCCTTGTAAATTCACTGAGATTTGTTTTAATGGCACAGATATGCTCCATTGTGGCAAATATTGAATGTTCCCTGGGTTTTCGTTTCCTGGTTGCTGAATCAAATACCATGCAATGGGTTAGTTTACACAACGATAGTTTTTTGGCTCATGGTTTTGAGGTTAAGGTGTCATCAAGGCGATTCTTTCTCCCAGAAGACTATGGCATTCTGCTTCTTTTCTTTTCTGTCTCATGGCAATGCGTATGGAAGCCTCTCCTTACTTATCCCTTCTCTTCTGTGATTTTTTAATGTTCAGCTTCTGGCTGCTCCCTGTGGCTTTCTCTCTTCTCTTCCTTCCCTATAGGGCCTTCAGTAATAGGATTAAGACCCACCCTTATTCAGTTGGGCCACATCATAAATGAAATAAACTCACAGAAAGATCCTATTTACAATGGGTTCACACTCACAGGAATGGATTAAGGTTAAGATTTCTGGAGTACATAACTCCAAGCCACCATAGGTGCCAAGGCTAGAAACTCTTCACCTAGGCAGCATTACTCCATGTTTTTAAAAGCTCTATTTTCAAATGCATATGCATTTATGATTATTGTGTCTTGGTGAATTGACCCCTTTGTGATTTTGAGATGTCATCTTTTAATCTGGTAATATTCCTTGTTCTGAAATCTACTTTGGCTGATATTAATATAATCTCTCCAGCTTTCTTTTGATGAGTGTTGTCAATATATATTCTTTTCCATGCTTTTACTATTAATACCTTTGTTTAAAGCTCTTATGGACAGCATATATTAACTTGATTTTTTCCCTAGTCTTATAGTCTCTGCCTTTTAATTGGAGTGTATACTTTGGTGAATATACTTTTTCTGTAAAGAGTCAAATAGCAAATATTTAAGCTTTGCAGTCTATGCATTCTCTTTCACAACCACTCAACTCTGCAGGTATAGTCAAAAGCAAACATGGATAATATATAGGCATGACAAATAGGCATGATTGTCTTCAAAAAAATTATTACAGAAGGCATCAGACTGTATTTGACCTGTAGGCTGTAGTTTGCTGGCCACTGGTCTCAGCATTTAGATTTAATATAATGATCTCTGTTAGCCACTGGTCTCAGCATTTAGATTTAATATAATGATCTCTGTATTTGTGTTTAAATCTACCACCTTGATAATTCTTTTCTGTTTGTCCTGTCTGCATTTTTAAAAATTTAGTCCTCATGTTCTGTTTCTATTAGATTATTATTGTGTTTGTTTCTATTAGATTATTATTGTGTTTATGATTACATTTTATCTCCCCAAGGGTTTCACAGCTTTATTCCCTCCCCTTCTCTTTGCGTTTATAATTTATACCTCAACTTGTCACAGCCTACCTTTAAATAATATTGCATCACTTCATATGAAGGTAAGGAATATTACAACACTATAATTCTATTATCCCTTTGCATTTTTGTGCTATTGTCACCATAGATTCTCTTCAACCTTTTTATAAACCCTAAAATACAATTACCATTTTTTTTACTTATAAAGTCAATTATTCTAAGGTGATTAAAGTTAAGAAAAAATATTTTATATTTACCCATACATTTATCATATCTTGCATTCTTCTTTTTTTGTATTGACCCAAATTTCTACATGGTATTATTTTCTTTCTACCTGTAAAAACCTTTTTAAATATTTATTATACTGTTTGTTTGGTGCTGATAATTCTCTCTGCTTTGTGTAAAAATATCTTTACTTCATCTTTATATTTGAACTATCATTCTTCTGGGTATAGAATTCTAGATTGACAGGTTTTCTTTTTCACAGGACTCTAAAAGATTTTACTCAATTGTTTTCTTGCTTGCAAGAAGTCTGTTCTTATATTTATCTTTTCTCTTCTGTGTGTCCTTTTTCCACTAGTTGCTTTTAATGTTTTCACTTTCTCACCGATTTTCATCAATTTAATTCTATTGTACTTTGCACACACTCTCTCTCCCTCCCTTTCTCCCTCCCTCTCTCTCTCTCTTTCTCCACTCCCCTTTCCTCTCTCGCATCCTCTCCCTCTGTGTGTGTGTGTGTGTGTGTGTGTGTGCGTGTGTGTGTGTGTGTGTGTGTGTGTGTTAATACTCATTCTGCTTGGAGTTCAATGAGTTATTTGGCTCAGTGGGTTTGTTAGTTTCATTAAATTTGGAAAATTTGGAGTCATTATCTCTTCAAATATCTTCTGTTCCCCTCTTCCCTATCCTTGCCTTCTAGGACTCCATTACACATATAAGAAACCACTTGACATCCTCACACAAGATACTTATGCACTTTCATTTTTAAAATATTTTTTCTCTTGGTGTTTTCATTTGAAGAGTCTCCATTACTGTGTGTTCAATGTCATTGATCTTTATTTCAACACTCTTTAGTGTGTTTTTTAATTTCAGATATTATATTCTTTCACATCTAGAGATGTTCTTTGTTTCTGCCTTAAATCTTCCATTTATCTCCACTTCATGTTCATGCTTTCTTTACGTCCTTGAGCATATGGTACATATTTATAAAATCTCTTTAATATCCATGTTTTATGATTTTATTATCTATGTTATTTCTGCATCTGTTTCTATTGATTGGTTTTGCTCTTGGTTGCTGATCATATTTTCCTGCTTCTTCCACTCTCAGGTAGATTTTTTTTTTTTTTTTTTTTTTTTTTTGGCTAATGGAAATTGTTATTTTTATGCTGTTGTACGCTGGAATTTGTTATTTTCTTTTAAAGAATGTTAGACCTTTTTTTTTTTTCTTTTGTGCCTTAAGTTACTTGTGTTCAGTTTGATCATTTAGAGCAGGGATAAACAAACTTCTTCCTTAAAGTATCAGCAAATATTTTAGACTTTATTGGCAACATGGTCTCTGTTGCAACTACTCAGTTCTGCTGTTGTAGCATGAAAACAGCCACAGACAAGATGCAAGCAAATGCACATGGCTCTGTTCCAATGAAACTCCAGATTTGGCCTCTGGGATATAGTTTGCGCACCCTTGATTTAGAGGTTTGTTTTTAAGTTCCTTTAGGGTCTAGAGTAGACTATTCTAGGACTAATTTAGCATAAGTACTACTAATTTAGCCTAACTACTAAAGCATGGCCTTTCTGAGGTCTCTACTAATGTCTCATGTAGTCATCAAGGTCTCCTCTCTGGCTAGAAGGAGCATGAACAATTCCCAGCCCTGTGTGAGCTCTTGGAATTGTTCATCTTACAGCTCACTGGAGAATTTTCTTTCCTCCAAAATTGTGTTCTTCTGAACTCTTGGGGTTTCACCCTATGCATGCACAGGTTTGTATTTAGCCAAAGACAGGGACTCTTGTGCAGATTTCTGGACCTTTTTATCCTCTTGAGTACTCTTGTCAACAAACTCTTTTCTTTTTCTCTATTTTTTTTTTATTAGAGAAGTTGTAGGTTTACAGAAAAATCATGTATAAAATACAGAATTCCTAAATACCATCTTGCCCCACACCTTGCCCACAAATTCTTACCACCTTGTTTCCTCAAACTCAAATCTCTATCCCTTCACTACAGTAAGACTACTGGGCTCTGTTTCAGTTCCCCTCTCTGCTTCCTGCACTAAAGTCTGGGAACTGTCTCCAGATGGAAAGCCTAGGCAATGGTAGGACTTACCTCCTTTGTTTCCTTTACTTAGGGGTCACCATCCTAAGTTTCCTGAGGTGCAGTTTCTGAAAATAGTTGTTTCCTGTGTTTTATCTAGTTTTCCATTTGGTAACGGTGGGTAAGTAAACTGCACCACCTTATTTCCTCATGGCCTGAAGTGGAAGTCCCCCTAACAGTATTAACAATAAACTACATTTAACTATCTTATTTTATCCCCAACTCAATACATAAAATATGTATTTTTATTATCCCCTTTTACAAACAAGGAGACTAAATCACAGTTTCAGTACTTCCCTAGTGTTAAGAGCAAGTAAATAGCAGATCTGAGGTTTAAACCAGGTCCCCTGATGCTAAACACCATTTTCTTAGCTCCTACAATAGTAATATAACCATCCAGAATGAGTTGAGCTACTGTTTCTTTAAATTGATAATAATTTTTGCAAAAATATTAAGGTATGGTATACATTATCTGATAATCTTATTTATCTCAGCATTTTTACAAAAAATACATTTTCCATTACAAAATTTCATAAATTTTCCTGAGCAAAAAATCACCTGATACACTGGACAAAAGTATATATTTCTAGTCTCCTCTCAAGAAGATTTTGATTCAGAAAGTCTAGGGTAGGACCCAGGAAGCTATGTTTTTATAAATTACCCTCAGACAAGTTTGTCGCACATTCTATGTAAGATGACTTTTATTGGCAGTATAAGATTACATTATGTAGATATTTCATTATTTAATTTATAATTTTCTCCTGGTAGACTGTGTGTTTTAACAATATTTTAATACTGAAACAACACTGTGATGATCAGCCAGGTGCACATCTTTGATTATTTCTGTAGAGAACCATGGCATTTAAACTCAGGTCTCCAGCTCTATGATTGAGTTTCATGAGCAAGAGAACCTTAGCATGACTGCTTTTCTAATGCAAATAATCCTAAGAACACAGCCATTCAGAGATGGAACACAAGCTAAGACTTGGGGGAAAGGAGGCATATAAAGCATAAATGTTGGCTTTTTCTTAACCTTTGACAATTTGCATATATTAAGCAACCATTAGAATTACCTAAGTGCTTTCCTATATATCGCTTTTCATCATTTCTGCAATCCCACAAAGGATTATTACCTTTATTTTACAGATGAACAAAATAAGTTTTAAAATGTTAAACCTCCCTAGCCAATATGATGGTAATTTGTACATATTGAAGGCCTACCGGGGTCACAGTAAGTATGCAAATATTTTATATCATTTAATTTCCAAGAAAACATGCCATTAGGTGTATGTTATTGTCATTATATTAGTGATAAGGTTGCTTCTGTTACCTTCTCTTTTTTTCAGATGAGGTGACAGAGGCTCAGAGAGGTAGAAGGTTTGGCTAACAATATCATAGCTAGTAAGGGGCAAATCCAATATTTTGACCAAGATATATTTCAGTTCTAGACCATTTCCATTTTCCAATGCACTATAAATACCTTCAATTAAACCATCATTGAGCCTTTATTTTATTTTCAGATTTAAAACCTCTGTAAAATATGCAACTTTAAAAAGTCAAGGAATCATCAGTAGGCTTGAATTTCTGAGAGATCAGAGAGGACAAGCCCCTGATACCTGAGCCTGGGATAGAAACAAAGAATCTCTTTTATTCCACTTGGCAGGAACAAGCTTATGGTCCAGAGAGGAAAGATAAGGCTAGCATTTTGAACCAGGTTTCAGTTTGATTTCAGCTTCATACAGAAAATTGAGGAAGCTGAGGCTGAAAGGCACATAAGAGGTGAGCAAGTGGCTGGGAAGCAGTACGAATTTAATCCTAATTTTAACAGTCAAAGAAATCAGGTTTCCTTTGTTCTTACTTGTCTCCTCTGAATAAGATAGTGCAGAGGGAGTATAGAAAGATTGGCTTGGCCTCACCAGACATAGATTCAAATCTCACCTACATACACATACATACCAGGGGAAGCAGAGAGACTTATCTGATTGCAGGCTTTGATCACAAGCAGCCTCATCTTTTCCCTCTTCTGCTTGAGACCTAATCAGAGTGCACTGTGATTCATAGTAGGCCCTTGTTACTTGATTGTTCCTTGTCTTCCCCAAAGACTCCTTCTTCAGAGCACATCTGCATTGGCTCTCTCAAGAGACGGCTTTCAAATAAGCCCAGAATGGTACAAGGAAGGGTCTATTAGGTAGAGACCATGGTTAGCAATAATAGCATAGAAAGAACTCTTAGCCTTCAGCTCCTTATTTCATAGGCAGTTAAAAGTAGTTTATCTGGGCTTGTAATTAGGAGGCCAAGTCCAGGGTTCCCATTCTAACTCCAATATTTACTAAATGACCTTGATCAAGTCACTTTCTGGTTCTGTCACTTCATCTCTCTGGACCAGTATTCACACCATAATGAATAAGAGGCTTGCAATCAATGGTTAGAGCCCTTCTAGCTGTGATACTCTATGATTCATTGATTTGACCAAGGTCTCACCAAGGCAGATTAAGTGTTGGTTGCCACACCCCTAATCTGTGTGCTTTTCTCTCTGTGCTCTTATCAGAATTCATAGATCTGTACCTTGTGGCTTTCGGGGAGGTCTTAAACCAAGTAAGAGCTGCCTGGCATGGTATCTTCAAGGTGCAACCCTTCTAGATCCCTGGAAAATCCTCATCTGATCTGTGTCCCAAATCCCCAGTTGACTCATCTGTGCTATACTCTTGCTATGAAGTTTATCAAGTTTTTATTTGCACTGTAATGTAAAGAAAACATCTCTCCCAAGTGTCCCGCAGCCAGGCTTCAAGTCTCAGTCATTCTTTGTGGTCCATGACTAGACTTTCCCTCAGAAAAATAAACTTAAATTATCAATCATTAGGCCTACCATGTAGGCAAAGAGAAGGGGAGAGTGATCCAGTGCTGGTACAGTGAGTAGCTCAAAGCCCAGAACCAATATATTGAGTCTGGGTGATATAGATCAATGAATAGCAGAATTTTGTCTAAGTTAAGTTATTTACGGGAAATGATGTAGTGGGGAACATAAAATTCCACAGTTCCAGGATCCTCTGCCCTGGTTCCTTTACTTCCTGTCTAAAACGTCCATCATGTTGCATGGGATGTGAAAGTCAGTGAACCTTAGCATACATTTCTATGAGATGTAAGGAGACAATAGAGACCCACAAGCTCACCCAAGCCCTCATCTCAAAAACAACATTTGCTCTACCAAGAGGGCATCAGGAGAACCAAATTTAAAGCAAACTTGAACAAATCCACATTGTCATTTTTTCCCATCCTCAACCCCTGGCCTGACCCTATGGTGTAGCTAACTCACTAAAATTTCTTCACCTTCTATAATCAAGTTTCTGTGCTCCAAATCTGTAGTAATTATGTATTGTTTTTGCCAGGGCAGAATCTATTCATCTAGAGCCAGCTATGCTGGGAATCTAAGTCTGGATTTTCTTAGTCCACGAACCCTTACACTTCTTGTTTTTCTCTGACCAGCTTGAGATAGAATCCTGTACTTAGAATTAAAAGTGTATCTGCTGAAAGAAAAAATTATCCACCTAATGAAAAAATAATATTTGTTCTCTTTACCTCATAGAAGTGATATAAATATCTGATGAATTAACCAATTTTAAAAACCAACCATGGTTCCAGCTCTAGGTACTATGCTAGGGGATGAGAATACAATGATTAAGATAAGGTCCTTGCCCTAGAAGAACTCAGTCTAGTTGAGGAGACAAGCACATACTGAAATAATTACAGCATGTTATTCATGACAATAGTTATGATGGAATCATGGGAGGCAATGAGTTGGTTTGCCTAGAAAAGTGAGAGAAAACTCTACAGAAGAGGTGGCATTTAAGCTAGATATTGAAGGTTAATTGGAAGTTTTCCAAGTAGAGCAGTGGTTCTCAATCAGGGGACATTTAGCAATGTCTGAAGGCTTTTTTGTTTGTCACAACTTTGGACATGTCCCTGGCATCTAGTGTGGAGGCTATGGGTGCTGCAAAATATCCTACAATGCACAAACAGTCTCCCACAACAAAAGAATCATCTGGCTGAGTAAAAAAATAAAGACAAAAAATATAAATAAGGGGTATGGGATGTTTGGGGTGTTCCTTTTTATTTTTATTTTTGGGGTGAGTAATGAAAATGTTCTGAAATTTATTGTGGTGATGAATACACAACTATATGATGACACTGTGATTGTATACTTTTGGATGGATTATTTGGTGTGTGAATATATCTCAATAAAGTTGCATAAAAAAAGAAAAAAATCGTCTGGCTTAAAATGCTAATAGTGCTGAGGTTGAGAAACTCTGAAGTAGAGCTATTAAGAAAAGACATTCTGGAACAAGGTGAGCACAAAGCCAGGAGTCATGATTAGTTCAGACTAATGAAAATGTCTTAATATAGAGAAGATAGGTTGAAGGCAGATGACAACTGACATCCCAAAGTAAGGGCTTTGGACATTATCCAATATGTGTGGGAATCTAACAAAGGATTTTTAGGGTTATGATTAGAAAGAGGGCTTCCTGAGTTTAAAAATCTTGGAAGTGTAATAGTTTACAAGATGACCAGTTCTTTAGCTGTGACTTTCAATTGGTATGGGAGCTACTCAGAATTAGTGGAAATAAAGATCTCCATAGGAGACAATCTTAGATAATGGTGAGATAAGGACAACCATTTGTATTATTAACTTGGCTGCTGAATTTGTCAAAAATGATGCTAGAGATATTGATGATGAAGGAAACCATTGAGTTTGGCTTCCTCCTAAAAATGTTTATTGAATTTGGGGCCAAGAAGCAGCCCTCCCTGTAAAGTGAAAAATATCTTTTTCATCTCCCTTGTGCCATTTTTTTCCTCTCCTTTGGATATTCTGCCAATTCATCTTGGAGAAATTAAATATTTTTATAATGAATCAGATGCTGGTGGCAGGTGCCAGATTGACGGCTCTGAAGGAGGAAGCTTGAAGTGCTCACGTTCCTCGCACTGAGATGACAAGGAGAAGAGTTACGCGTGCTGAAAGATTTATCGCCAAGCTGTCCACAGGCACCTCTTTGGCCTCCAGAAAGTGGTTTAAAATTAGACACAATCTGGAAGGCTTTAAGAGCCAAAAAAGAGGATGTCATCATGTTGATGTTCTTTCCTCGTGTTACCTTTGGTGGAAGAAAATTGGAGCTCATATGAAACAAGGTCTACAATTATACTCAAAAGTTTGCCCTTGGCATTCTCCCACTCACCTCTGTGCCAATCTCCCACTTTGTGGAGTCACCGAATTTTCAAGTTAGAAGAGATTCCAAAGATCACTTAACCCACCTTTACTATTTTATAAATGAAAGAAATGAAGGCCACAAACAGGTTCATGGCTTATCCAGAATTGCACAAATTGGCAGACGAATAAACTAGAAAGATCTTCTAGTGCTCTCTTCTCTTTAGAGTGTTGCCGCATTCCACTTCTTCTTAATTGGGGGTTCACTTAGCCAACCCGACTCCCCCTCCCATCCTACCACTCAGCTTCCATGACTAAAGATAATAGTAAAACTACAATTGTGGAGTACCTCAGACACTGTGCTAGACTCTTCATAAATATTAACCTTGATTCTGTGACAACTTTGGGAAATAAGTATTACTATACTCATTTTACGGATGTGGAAACTGAGTCTTAGAAAGTTTAGGATTTGTCCAAAATCACACAGCTAATAAGTAGTAAAGCTAGAATATCTGTATATTTCTGTTACATCAAGTCTGCTTCTAAAGTTTTCCCTCTACTCCTCTCAGCAATAAAAACTTCCATTGCCATGGAGTGGCCCTTCTCAAGCAGGTGTCAGGAAATCAAGTTGATTGACTAAATTCATGCATTTTTTAGGAAAGAATCTTCTTCCCTATTCTTGATGTTTCCTTTCATGTGGAGGAAGCTTTATTTGCATTTTGCAGGTAGCCCATCTCCTCCCCTATTTTGTTGAGTGTTTTTATCATGAAAGAGTATTGGAAGTTGTCATATGCTTTTTCTTTGTATCTTTTGAGATGATAATGTGTTTTTCCTTTATTTTATTAACATATGTATTATGCTGATTGGTTCTTAGATGTTGAACCAACTTTGAATTCTTGGGATTAATTGCATTTGATCATTGTATTTAATACCTTTTACATGCTGCTGGATTTGGTTTGCTAGTATTTTGTTGATGATTTTTTCTCTTATAGTCATATGAGATATTGGTCTATAATTCTCTTTTCTGTGATGTCTTTGTCTGACTCTGGCATCAGGGTAATACTGGCCTCATAGAATGAGTTAGAAAATGTTCTCTCTTCTACTTTCTGGAAAAGTTTAATTTCCATTACAAGGGGAAGCAGAGAGACTTATCTGTAGGCTTTGGTCACAAGCAGCCTCATCTTTTCCCTCTTCTGCTTGAGAGTGAAAGCTTTCAGGGAGAACATGCCCTTCTCTGCTCTCAATACCATAAGTTTCAATAAGGAAATCCTATCCTTGGTCCAACATGACCTGTCACTGGTGCCTAAGCCCTGGGATTCTGTTTTGGGAAGACTACTTCCTTTCTTCAGTATCCGCTTTATCTTTTACCAAGTTTATATCTTGAACCGCACTTGCCTTACTTATTTAACTCCTTTTACATTTGGCCCAAAACTTGGGCTAGAAAGAAGGATTTTATAAATCTTTCAGGTCATCTTAGACTTTAATAACATTGAAAACTGAAACCCTCCAAATATGCCCCCCAGGCTGGGGAAGCAAAATAATCAGAGGTGCCTAAGAGTTACCATAGAGTTTAACAGAAGGAATACGGGATTTGGAGCCTCAACATTGAATCAGGATTAAAGATAAAATATTCTACATAGTACTTGGCAGGTGTAACCATTGTTTTTAATTTCCTGTCTCCCCCAAGAGCTAACTGTGTAAAGTTAAACAAGACTTTCCTCCTTGCTAAGCCTCTGTTCTCCCCACCCCCGAAAATAGGAATTGAAATATTCACTTTCCTTTTTTTTCTTCATTTTATTGAGATATATTCACATACCACGCAGTCATACAAAACAAATCATACATTCGATTGTTCACAGTACCATTACATAGTTGTACATTCATCACCTAAATCAATCCCTGACACCTTCATTAGCACACACACAAAAATAACAAGAATAATAATTAAAGTGAAAAAGAGCAATTAAACTAAAAAAGAACACTGGGTGCCTTTGTCTGTTTGTTTGTTTGTTTCCTTCCCCTATTTTTCTGCTCATCCATCCATAAACCAGACAAAGGAGAGTGTGGTCCTTATGGCTTTCCCAATCCCATTGTCACCCCTCATAAGCTACATTTTTATACAATTGTCTTCGAGATTCATGGGTTCTGGTTGTAGTTTGATAGTTTCAGGTATCTACCACCAGCTACCCCAATTCATTAGAACCTAAAAAGGGTTGTCTAAATTGTGCGTAAGAGTGCCCACCAGAGTGACCTCCCAGCTCCTTTTGGAATCTCTCTGCCACTGAAGCTTATTTCATTTCCTTTCACATCCCCCTTTTGGTCAAGAAGATGTTCTCCATCCCATGATGCCAGGTCTACATTCCTCCCCGGGAGTCATATTCCACGTTGCCAGGGAGATTCACTCCCGTGGGTGTCTGATCCCACGTAGGGGGGAGGGCAGTGATTTCACCTTTCAAGTTGGCTTAGCTAGAGAAAGAGGGCCATATCTGAGCAACAAAGAGGCATTCGGGAGGAGGCTCTTAGGCACAATTATAGGGAGGCCTAGCCTCTCCTTTGAAGGAACAGTCTTCCTAAGGGTAAATCCTGTGGTAGAGAGCTCAACCCATCAAACCACCAGTCCCCCATGTCTGTGGTCATGTTAGCAACCATCAAGGTGGGGTAGGCCAATACCCCTGCATTCTCCACAGGCTCCTCAAGGGGGCTCTACATATTTTTTTCCTTGTTTTTTTTTTTTTAAATCAACTGTATGAAAAACAAAAAAATAAAAAAAATAATTAAAAAAAAAACATACAGTAAAAGAACATTTCTTTTATCCCCAACTAGCAGCATGCTGGAGTTGGCTCATGCTGTCTAACAAGAGCTGTCTGTGCATACCTCTTCCCAAATCTGCTCTCAGTTGGTAGCTTGAAATTGGCCATGATGAGAGTATTTTTCCCAGGACATCAGAAAGGACTCTTCCCCTCAAGAGCCAATTGTTAAACAATTACCAAACCAACCAATCCAAAGCTTTTTCCCTCTAGTGTGCATATGAATGCTGTTACTGCACTCTTTATCCTCAGCTGGAACATTCCTGAATTAGATTTATCTCTTGTCAGAAGACAAGCAAAGGAAAGAAGAATGCAAGTAATGGTCTTCTCCACATAGTTTCCCAAGAAACACAGTTTCTGTGACTTAAGGTCCCCTCACTCCCCATTTATATCTTGTTAACTGCAGCTTAGAGAACTTAAGCATCCACATGAACAGAATCTTCCTGCTTCTTTGTGGTCCCTTACCAACAAATCCATCTCCTCTGGGCATCCTTTTAAAGATAACAAACCAATAGTTAGTATGGCAATTGTTCACAATGCATGTCTCGGACTTAATTTCATTTAGTCTGCACTATACTACTTTAAGTGATCAGTTTATTGTCCACATTATTTTCAGTTGAAAAAACTAAGACTCAGGAGCCATGCATCACTTAGGTCTTTGACCCCTCTCATCTCTTCCACATTCTTTAGGTAATCAGTCAAAATTCCATCTCTCTTTATATTTAGCCCTTTCATTTTAGGATCATTCCCCTTACGCTATAAATATGTTCAGGTCTCACATATCCTTTAAAAAATAATCTGACCTAGGGTTACCTTCTATCACCCATTCAGTCTCTGTCTTTCCTTTATCCATCTCTGGAAAGACCAGCAAATATTTGCTACATTCATGTCTTCTCCACCCCTTTTCCCTCATTCACTCTTTAACTACGCTTGAAGATGGAGATAGCTAAGATTGTATATTCTTGGGTGAAAAAGACAGCATTCGAATGTGTGTTCTGCCACAAGCTTTGTGATCTTGAATAAAAAAAATCTCTTCTATGAGCCCCAATTCCTCTTTCTATGTAAGGTAGAGTCTTAGCCCATACATCCCAAGACAGTTGTGAGGATTCCAGGATGTACTGCATGGACCGTGCTTAGTACAAGACCTGGCAGTCAAGAAATATCAGTTATTACTATTAGGTGGCTGGTGAATTTGACATTTGGAGTTTTGAGTGTTTTATTTTCCCTTGGCTTCCATAGCTGTATATTCAGCTGGTCTTCCCATTTCATAAATGACTTTTTTTTTTTTTCTCTTTAACTCTCCCATGTTTCCTTGTCCTTTCCTGGAATTTACATGTTGGTGTTTCCTGTATTTACATCTTTGATTTATTGCATCTCTTATTACTAATTCACTCTGAGCTATCTCATTGACTATCAGGCTTATTTATAGATAGTGACTCCCAAATAAGTATCTCCTGCTCAGAGGCCTTTCCTTAACTTCAGTATCCTATGTCTTTACCTGGATGACTAAGAGAAACCAAAACTCATTAGGTCCAAAGTCAGATTTATCTTCTTAATTTCCAAACCTGCCTTCTCTCTGCTATTTTCTACTTTAGTTGGTGGCACAATTATTCACACAGTTATCCAAGCTGGTGCTTTACATATCAGATTTGACTTTTCTCCCTGAATCTGCTTCACCTTGCAATTTTTCCCTCCCTGGGTGTTTCTCTTGTTTACCCTGGTAATGGGCTGAAGAGTGGCCCCAAAGGTATGCCTGCATCCTAATCACTGGAACCTGTGTAAACTTCCTTGGAAAATGGGTCTTTGCATATGTGATTGAGGTAAGGATATTAATTTAAGGTGAGTTGCCATTACAAATATCCTTTTAAGAGAGAGAGGCCAAGGAAGATTTGAAACATGCAGAGGAGAAGGCCCCGTGAAGACAGAGGCAGGGATCAGAGTGGTGTAGCCTCAAGGAACACCAACAACTACCATCACCTAGAAAAGACAAGAAACAGATTCTTCCCCAAAGGTTCTGGAAGGAGTATGGTTCTGCCAACATTTTGGCCTCCAGAACTGTGAAAGAATAAAGTTCTGCTGTATTAAGGCACTATGTTTGTGTAATTTTTACAGCAGTTACAAGAAACTAATACACCCTTCCTCTCTCCATCCCCACTTTGATACCCGTGTTCTGGCACTCTCCATTTCTCACGTGGAGTACTCTAATCGCCTCCGGCGCCTTATTTCCAGTTGGGTCTCCCTCCAAGCTGTCCTCCAATAGATGCACAATAAGACCATGTATCTCCTCTGCATAAAACATGATGAACTCTAATACATTTAGCATGGTATTTAGAGCTTTTACAATCTGACGTTTACATACTCTCTGCAGCCACATCTTGTCCTTCACTTCATACTTCTTCAACATGGGCTCATTATGGTCCCTGCACTCACCCAGTATTCACTGTTACTACCCACCAAGCTTTTTATGTCATCAGAATTTTGTGTGTTTCTTTTCTTCTCTAGCCCTTCCTTGTTAGTCTGTACTAAGTACATATTTTATAATTAAAATCCTTGTTTAACCTTTCTCCCTCATCATGCTTTCAGTTTCTTGAAAGCTAAAACCGCTTCTTATTTATTTTGGTATTGCCAGTAGCTGGATCAAAATTGACGCCTGGCAGAAACAGATTGTTAAAACGCAGCTAATACTGAAATAATCTTCTAACAACTGAAAATCTCTGCCCATGCCCATTGTCATGCTAATTTAATTCCATATTAAAAGTGTTACCCTAGCCAGATGCAAGTTGCATCTCAAGATACTGTTTGCGCTGGAGGTGAGACTACAGCCTTCCCATCAGCACCACCAATCCATCTGGTTTTTAGAATTCCCCAGTCAAATAGCTAATAAAAGCCTACTTCCTTCAAGAAGTCTTCTTCAACTGACATAGAAAGAGCAACTCTTTTCTCCACCTCTTAACTTATTTTGACATTGTCCCCATTCACCACAAATGTCAGTCTCCTTCCTTACTTTCTTACACACACAGATACATACTCACACACAATATGTATGTTTGTGTGTGTGTGTATATATATATGGGTGTTTCTATATATTACACATTATTAATGTCTGCATATTATTATGCACACAACACCCACCTACATGCATGTGTAAACACATATATAAACAAATATACATTTATAAATGTACATATATTTGTCATACATGTATTCATCTCTTATTATTAAGTGAATGTACAGGAAAATACTTTGGAAAAAGATAATAAATACAGGTTTAAGTCACACAATTTTAAAACTGAATAGATCTTAGCAATCACTGGTCCAATATCTTAATTTTACAGATGAAGAAATTGAAACTCAGTGAAGGGACTGAATTACCTATTTTAAGTCAGTGAAATAACAACAGAACTGAGACTAAAACTATGGTCAGCCAGTGCCATGGCTTACATACTAATCCCATCCTTTCCTTCCAAAATACCGAAGCAAAAGATATATTGCTCTGACAGTTTCTGAAATGTCTCTAACTCTGTTGCTTAAGACTCTAAATGATTCATTCTCTTCCTGGTACTTTCTAGTCAATCCCTGATCTCCATCACCCCTGCCAGTTTCCAAATGAAATTTTAAAATCTCATTGTCTAAGGAATAAGAAAGAAGAAAGACCCACTAACCAAGTGCCCAAGTCAGACAGGTCCCTTCAGTGTGTATAGTACCAATAAGATTTACAATGCGACCAGGGTTTGCAATTGGTGGTGATAACTAGAAAATTATCCCAATAAATATTAGACATGATTTTGAGAGCAACGTGATATTTTACTTTTTGCCCAGAGTTTTCTACAGGAAGAAAGAAAGAGAGAGGCACTGGAGAACAAGATAATTGTGCTATAATTCTTCCTGAGGGAGATTACGGTTGTCCAACTGTGGATCAATTTCCCTGCAAGTATGAAGAGGTGTCAAGACTGGGATATGAGTCACTGTTCTCCACATGAACAATTTCAGGATCCTTGTGAATCTATCTCATGAAACCAGTTATGAAGTTTTGGGTAAGGAACAATTTCCCAAACTCTATCAATCAGAATTCAGATAAGGATTCTTTTCTATGATATATCAATTGCTGATGTTTGGTTTGTTTGCCTTTTCTACTGCTTCTAAATTTCTATATTTAATCCCAGAATCCAGGCATGTAAGAATATGAAGCGATCTTGAATAATTTGCCAGTTTAAACTCAGTCAACTAACTGAATGCTATTTAATATCTCTACCAAGTAGTTGCTGACCTAATTTCTTTTGGATATCTCCATTGATTAGGAGTTCACTGACTCATGAGGTACACAAATATAATTCATGATAGCTATGACTAGGAAACCTCTCTTGTTTGAGCTACACATTTCCATAACTTTCTATTTGATGATATTATTTCTGCCATTAGAGCCATGTGAGTTTAAATCAAATCCTTCCTCTCAGTGATAAAACTCAGATAATTGAAGACAACATTCCCTTCTAACCATGCAAAGGGATACCCTACTGGAGACCTCTAAAGCACCACAAATATGTCCTAAAAGTGGGCCAGCATTAGACACTGGATGACACAGAGGGTCTAGCTGCCCATAATCTTGGTTTGAGTTTCCTTGGAAGCAGACCCTGAGACAAGGTTTCAAATGCAAGCTGTATCTTAGAGAGGTGATCCTAAGAAACACCTGTAGGGGGAGTGAGGAAGTGATACAGAGATAATAAGACAACCATGAAAGGGTAAGTTATCAAGCAAATCACCACTGAGGACAACTGGAGCTAAATCCTGCTGGGGAGCTCTAGGGCCAAGATAGAACACATACCTCAGAATTATCCCAACAAGAGGAGAGAGAGCTGCAGTTTTCATCCAGCAGCTCCTGTCAATCGTTGCTTGAGGGGTGCTCTTGGAGAACAGTAATTCCCTAGCATTTCCAAACTTCTACTGCCCAGGCAGCCAGCCAAATCCAGGAGCAAAAGGGCACAGATGCTAGCTATTGGAAGTCAAACTACTTGCATTCAAAAGATGAGGGCTGAGGGGATATGCAAGGGGCATTGGCAGGTTCCGCTACTCTGATTCAGTGTTAGCCTGAGGAGTGGTAACAATCAAGAGGGAGAACACAGCAAACTGACCATAGGCTGGTGTATAGAACTTCTATTTCCCCTGGCCCTAGGAGACATGAAAATAGGGGAGGGGTGAATTGTGTAAAGAGTGAATTACCATATACCTCCTCTAACCCCAAGCCACTCAATCAGGTCTCTGAAAACTGTGGCCCGTGGGCTATATCCTGCTTGTCGCCTATATATGTTTGGTGTATGAGCTAAGAATTATTTTTACATTTTTCAGTAGTTAGAAAAAAACTTTTAAAGACTAAAATCTTATGATGTGAAAATGACATGAAATTCTAATTTCAATGTGTGTAAAAAAAGTTTTATTGGAATACAGCCACATTCACTCATTTATAAATTGTCTATGGCTGCTTTTGCACCATAATGGCAGAGTTGAGCCATCATGGCAGAGATTATATGGGTTTCAGAGCCTAAAATATTTATATAATTATTATTTACATGCAATATATTACATGTATATTATGTGTAAATATTTAATATCTAGTCCTTTTCAGAAAAAGTTTGCCAACTCCGAATTAGAGCCTTGGACAAGTCTAGTCTGTATTAAGGTGGACAAGAAAAAAAAAACCTTTAAGAGAGTCTGAGATTAACATTCGATTAAAATGATTTAGACTAAGAATGAAATATAATGACAATAGTGTTCTAATATCTGAAAGTATCTCAGAAGTATAGGAACATAGCCAAGATTTTGTTAAGGAGACTTTGCTAAAGTATAGTTAAGGGAGTTGTTGGAAGAATTAAAGCTATTTCATATTTATACTTGAGAGATCAAGCTCCTCAGTAAACTGGGTTAAATATGCTATTCACGCTCATGTGTATATTCACATACATTCATCGTGGAAATACATATTTAAATTCCTTGATGTTTCCTTACACTCAGAATGTAGTCCCATGACCTTAAAGAGCCTTCCAGTATGCACAGATCTGCCTTCTGTCTACCCTTGACTTCACTGCCTGCCACCCAAGCACTTGTTCACCAGGATTCATTCCCCCAGTTCCCCACTCCCATTCCTCAAACAAGCCAAGCTCTTTCCCTTCCCAGGACTCTGTCCTTTTGTTCCCTACCTGACACACTCCTCCCAGATCTTGGATGGCTGATTCATTCTTATCTTTCAGGTCTCAGTCTAAATGTCACCTGCTCAAGGAAGCCATATAAAGTGACTTGATGCCACCATCCCACCCATTTCCATTAGAGCATTTGTCTCTACCTGGTGTTACGTGCATGTTTACTTGATTGCTTGCATCTTGTCTGTATTTCCCATATGCATACCCTGGAGGGTAAGCTTCAGGAGGACCAGGCTTTGGCTCTTATTCATCACTGTATCCCCAGCTCCTTAACAAAGATTCATATATTAGGCATCCAATAAATACCCACTAAATAAATGTGTATGTGGCTTTGAAAGAGTCAGAAAGGATAACAAAATTATATTCTATTCAAAGTCATTGGCATTTGGTGAAGTGGCGTTGGCATTATGGATCTGGGTATGAATCTCAGCTGGACTGTTTAAGTTAGAATGTAATGGCCCAAAACAAGCTCTGTAACCTCTTTGAAACCATTTTATTTCCAAAAAAAGGGATAACAATACCAACCCAGGAGAGAAGTTGTAAGCATTAATGAGAAAGTGATGTCTGAAAACTCTACGGGTAAAGAGTAGAGCTCAACAGGGTAGAAATCTCTGCCTCTGCTACTACCATTGCTATTACACTGCAGTTGAAAAGAATCTTCTAGGGGCTAATCCTGGTCCGCAACCTGATGTCATAAACAATGACCTAGAAGTTCAAGGAGGAGAAGGTGCTCCATCACAGCTTCACAGTGGCTCAGCTGCAGAGCCAGAACCCTGAGTTTGTTACACTTTTCACCTTACTAACCTGCCTCTATCTTAACACCAGACCTCAATTATGGGAGATCTCCAGCAATTGTAGAAGTTAAATATGGTGTTATAATGTCATGTACAAAAATTCCCTTTGCTAACTAGATGATGTTCCTGTGTGAAATACTTTTGGAGCAAACCCAAAGATCTTCCTCTCATTTCCCCAGCAGTCTGTTACCCAAGCAGAGTTCAGCAGTGCAGAGTGATCATTCTGATTTTACCACTTTTTATACACCCAAATCCATCCTTACCATGTCCTGGGACCTTAATGCCAACTCACAGAAAGATGACTAAGCCCTCTTCCTCCAGCTCCTCTCCCTGCTCAGTACCTCATGAGGATGAAGCCTTTAATGTCCCTGGAGCAAGCCTAGTTCTGCAGAGAGGCACTCCATGAAAGCAAGGATTACTGTGCTCTAAATAATAATTGGCCTAGAGAATTGAGATTTGACTATACTGTGTGGCAGAGAATTAGACCAAGAACCTAGGGGAAAATATGATAAAGCAGCACCATGTGCTTGCTAGAAGAAGCACTGGGCAAGAAATCAGGAGACCTGGGTTTTAGTACGGATTCTGCCAAGAGATCTCTGTGTGGCTTTGCGGAGTTCCTGAAACCATTCTGAGTATCAGTTTTCTCATCTATAACAGGAGGAGGTGGGAATTTATTATGTCTCCTTCCCTTCCTAGTCTAACTTGCTAGGATCATTAGTTGGAAATGAAAGACAAGACAAGAGGAAGTAGGCAGGCATTAAAAGGAAGGCTAAGGGCACATGCAGGAATGAGCAAAGAGAAGAACAGAAAATCAAATTAGGAGGAAGATAGGGGTAAACTTGAGACAAATACATATAGAGGAGGTTGGATGGACTGTGCAGATCATCCTTGGAGCTGTCACACACCAGAGGCTTAAGAAGGAGGCAGCTGAGGAGACTGGCTCACCGGTTTGAAGAGCCTCTGTGAGAAATTGTGCTAATGAAATTTGCACACAATTTGCCCCTTCCTCATGCCGTCTGCTGCCTGCTGGATTATCTTTCAGACCGAGTGTTTCTCTTCTCATTTTATTTTCCTTTTCAGAGAGAATCAAGGGCACAGAGACCATCTGCTCTGGGGCTCCCCTCTGTATTACACTCCACCGAGGGACTTTTTGTGGGAAGGAGGGAGCCACGTCCTCACAATTTCTCTCCTCTTGCAAAAACTCCTGCAAATCCAGAGTCCCACATGCACTAGCCTCTTGTCCCCAGCCAATAGCACCGCCTCCACCCCACCACCAAGCACACAGCTGGCAACAGTGCTGTTTCCATGGTGATAATGAAAGGCAACAGGCAGTAATCAAGAAGGGTCGCTGGAGTCATAAGTCATTACAGATTGCATTTAAAGGGACAGAGCCACCTTAAAGCGATAAATGACTTCTCCATAGGCTCCTCTGCCACAATTTCCCAGAAAAAACGTTAACTGACCATTTGTCTTGCACGTTTATTTTTTTGTTTTTCTTTCCATTTGGACCATTGAATCGGATTGGTCCGTTTGTCTATCAAGATATCCTAAGGACAGTTCATAGCTGCCCACACGCTGAGGTTTAGACCCTCAGAGAGAAATCTAGCCAGGAAGAAATCCTTCCTTAATTCCTGCCAATACCTGAAATTTCAATATGACAGATTTATTTATCAAATTCTTCAAAGATATTCGATTGCCTTATTAAAAGTCCTATGAACTTGACATCCACTGACATTTTAGCTGCATTTCACAATAAGAATCATGGAGCCTTACATTGAATTTGTGCTCAGGACACATGAGTTTGAATTTTAGCCATGTCCCCAAAATGGTGATCTTGGGCAAGTCCCTTAAAGCATCAGATTTTCTAAGTACCAATTTTCTCCTCTTAGGTTAGAAATAACAATTCTTAGCTTGAAGGATCATGGTATTAAATGATATAAATTTGAAAGTAGTATATAAGCCATACAATAATTCATTCATGTAAACTACTTATTCAGTATTTTACTTTAAAATACCAAGTTTAGAAGTGAATATGATGGTCATCTAGTGCAAAAAAAAAGAAAAATCCTACTTTAGATAGGCCAGGTAGGTTAGGGTTATTTGGTTATTTTCCTGTGTAATTTTGAGTAAATCATTTGTCTTTACTGAATGATCTGTTTCCTTTCAATGGAAATGAGTAGTAAAATGGGAATGGTAACTACTGCCCTGCCTGACTGCTAGGTTTCAGCAAACATCAAATGAAATAACCTATATATAAGTGCTGCAGAAAGAAATTTCTCAGTATTACCCAAATGCAAGCTGCAATCATTTAGAAAGCAACCTGTAAAACCAAGATTGGGTTAGTAATCACATTTAACTTCTTTTTTTCCTGTTGCAAACCTTCCATTTCAAATCTAAAGTAGCACCTCAAAGTCCAAAACTTCATGAGGTTAAAAATAAATTCTCATTTCACCCTGTAATTACACTTGTATCCTTACTGCTCCTTCTTAGTGTCCACAGCTAAATGTTCTCTAATGGTCTTATTGACAACCTGAGATAAAATAAACTTGTTAAAATGGAACAGGCATTCATTTGAGCAAGTAAAGCAAGGGAAGTGGTACTGGCATGGTTTCTACATAACAGATATTCCTCATGGCAAAACATACAATTATTTTTGCGACCTCCTTGTGAACTGAGATTAAACCAAGTTGCATCCCATTAATATTTCTCTGTGAACATTGGGCTCATTTTTTAATTAGGTAACAGCTGAAGCAGGGTGCAATTTAGATGCATAATGATACATCTTCTATATTAAGAGATATTAATAATGATATTAGTGATTAATTACACGTCATCTCACAGAGGTCCCAATGCAAGTACAAAACAACCACAGCAACCTAAAATAGTCAGGGCTGCTTGTTCTCCTGCTTGGAAGGTGCACGTCTGCGGTCTTTTCAATAACTCCCTTGCATACATCTTATCATTAAATTCTCCCTTCCAATTATTTCACATTCAGGAGCTTATTGGGGGGAAAAAAAAAACAAATTTTTCCACTGCCTTGCCTTCAGAACTTTAGAGATTAATGTTTCTTCTGAAAATAACACCACTAGAGGTTTTATCCCACAATTTCTTGTGTCACTATAGAAATTTAATTCAGATTCCTTTATCTCATCAAGCTATTCAGGTTAAAGGTGATATATTAATCTAAACTACTATCATAATTGTTAATATTATCATTATTATTGTTAAATTTCTGTTACTTGAATTAATTTGATCTCATATTTTTATCTTATAAATTTGCAGTTCCAGAAATGATCTTGTGATACATTTTTGCGATTCTTTATTGCAAATCTCTGTTCCTACCTCTGGAAGAAATGATTAATCTGTTTACAATATGTATTTCTTTAACAGAAAAGAAAAATTGAGGTGCCCTAGAGAAAATACAGCATTCCTCTCCTTTCCCATCACTCCAGTATATACATTATGTTTCATATTTTAAAAAAACTTTAAAAATTAAATAAATAAATAAATTTTTATTGAATTTAATAATTCAATCGAACCTGATCACCTAGTATCTGGATTGCCCCAGTGGACTTAAAAGATTTTCTAACCCAGCTGTCCAGTGCAGATCAATTATTTTAATTGGTTATGCTCATTTCCTGCATATGCAGCAAATCATACAAAAGAAGTGCACACTCACCATTAATGGTCTCAATCTTGAACTTTTCAAACTGCCTACAGTCCTTCCTGCTTTTTCCCAGCCTCCCAGCTACTGATTAGGAACTTAGCAGCTAGTTTTCCTATTTCCAGGTTTTCTTTGGCTGTTGGGTTAATTTTCATGATTATCATCTTGGCTGCAAAGCAATGTTTTTCAACCCTGGCCCTACCAACATTCTGGGAAAGAGAGTTCTGTGTTGTGGACATCATCTTTTCTATTGTAGGAAGTTAAGCAACATCCTTGGGCTCTACCCACTGAATACCAGTGGCACCACCACACCCCGTGTGACTGCCAAAAATGTCTCTGAACATTGTCAATTACCACATGCCCTCTGGGGGACAAAACCACCCTTGGTTGAGAACCACTATCTATAAAGGGAGGTTAGAAACTAAATGTGGAACTCTTGACTAACTAGACAAACTGTAAAACCCTGTATAGTAGACAATATGGCATCATCAAATGTTGGCAAGAATTTGAGCTATTTCAAAAAGATAACTTTGGAAAATGGATTAAAGTGGAGAAAGATTAGATAAGACTAGTTAGGAAGAACTGCAACAGCTTGGGATAGAGGTTATGAGGTTCAGAACCAAGACCAGGACAGCAGGAATAGACAAAGAAAGAAGACTTTGGATTTGAGAAATAAAAAATAATAGCAATAAAAGTGGTAGGATGTGGGAACAGATGTGGGGAGAGAGAGTTGAGATGATCTCCAACCTTCTACTGAGGATAGGAAAATTGTGATGTTGTAAGCAACCCCCTGTATTAGAGTAGCCGGGTAAGATGACATCTCACTTACTTCAAAGTGAGCTACTAGATAACCAGATGTGTCTCCCATTTACCTTTGTAACCTTACATCTATCCAATATGTGATATTCAAGAATAATGATGGGGTTTTTACTGAAAGCCAAGCATATGCTAATACCTATATTAGGTATGTTTTCTACAATCCGTATAGCAACGTTTCCCATTTTACAGCTGAGAAAATTGAGAAGCTGAAAAATTAGGAACTTATTCAAAATGGTACAATAGATAAGTGGCAGAAACAGATCTCAAATCTCAGTCTGTCTGGCTGGCTCCAAAGCCAATGTTTCTTCCTTTGTGCCACCCTGTCTCTTTAATCAAAATCTTGCCAGGTTGCATTTATTCCCTCATCCCAGCCAGACCCCTTTCTTTGGAACAGACACTGAGCAAGGTCAGAGAAATGTTTCTGCCTCTCTCCACCTCCCTCTTCTTCCCATCTTCTTGATTTAGGAATTTCTGTCTCTTGCACAAAGGCATGCTTTTCCCTCTCTGAAGCACAGGGCAACAGCTTAGCAACTGCCTGCAGGCATCTGGGAAATTGTACTGTTCTGACAAGGCCAGAATGTTTGGGGCTGAATGTCAATGAATCTAAAACATGATCGATTAATGTACCTTGCGCCACCACATGTGAGTTAAATGATTAGGAGCAAAATTGCTCGGGGCAAAACTGTAATATTTGATCAAAGCCAGAATGTTACAAAAATGGCTGCAGTTGGTTTTTCCAACCCAAAGCTGGTTGGTTTTCAGATTCCCCAGCTGAAGGCTTAGCAGCTGTATCTGCTTAGGAACGTCCCAGGGAAGGAGAAATTGCAGAAGCGCTGAGAGCCCTCTGTTTTTGTTATCCTTGTGTCTCATCCAGACCTATAAGTAAATATGATCAGGTGTGCATTGTGAACAACTCCCCAGCAGGAGGAGGTAGCAGGGACTGGATCATATCCATCCTCTGTAAACAATGGAGAGGTCTGTGCCTCTTTGGGCATCACTCAATATATCAGGCATGATGCTGCTTGCCCCCATGGTGGCGTATCAGTCAATGGTGGTCAAGGCTTCTAGTAAGTAGAGGTCAAGGCTTTCTAGCATCAAGGCTAAAGATAATTATGATAGCAGTGATACTGACAAGATGACTAAGATGATGGTGGACAACGAGCACATGACAGAGGCTCCTCTAGCAAGGGAATTATACTCACAGGGGCATTAAGCAAGTTAGAAATCAAATATCTTACCTTCTCTGCACCTCAATCCTTCATCTCTAAAATGGAGGCAACTGCACCTAAAAATAAAAAGTTACTATTTATAAATTCATATTATGTGCTAGATGTCACATTAAAAATATGTCAAAGTTGGCTGATTATAAAACTACTATTAAGAAGGCTGAAATCAAAGACCTTCTTCTGGAGATTTTGCTACTTGAGATCTGGAGTGGGACCTGGTGATATTCTAATTTTATGAAGTGTCATAGATGATTTTACTGTCAGGCAAGCTTGGAAATCACATAGGATTGTTGCAAAGATTAAGTGAGATACTGTGTAAAATGTTTGACATGTAGTAGGTACTCATTAATGGTTTTGTCTCTCTCTACTTAAAAAAGAATTTCTTTTTTTAAATGTTATTGAAGAATAAAGTACAAATAGAAAAGCGTGAAACCCATAAATGGATACCTCAACAAATATTCAGGAAATGAGCATGCTGCATTACTCCCAAATCAAGTAACAGGATGTCACTAGCACTCCTGAAGTAGCCTCATGCCCATTTCAGTCACTAGGCCCCCAAAAGTAAACATTATCCTGAGTTACTATAGATTAGTGTTACCTATTTTGGAACTTTATATACATGGAATCATAGAGCATATGCTCTGCTTGTGTCTGACTTATTTTATTCAAAATTAAATTTATGATAGTCATCCATGTTGTTGAGTGTAGCTGTAGTCCATTCATTATTATTGCTGTAGAGTAGTCCATTGTGTTTCTTTCCATTCTTGGGCTATTAAAAATGACACCGCTTCTTACAGATGCCATTAAATGAATACATATTTGATATATATCTAAGAGTACAATTGTTAAGTCATAATATATATATATATATGTGTGTGTGTGTGTGTGTGTGTATGTGTTCAACTTCTGTAGACTCTGCCAAATAGATTTCCAAAAATATTATACCAATTAGCCACTCTCACCAGCTATACATAGAGTTCCCGTTGCTGCATATTATTGTCAACATTTGATACTATCTGCCTTTTTCACATTTTGGCCATTCTGGCGACTGTATAGTGGTGTTGCATTTTGGTTTTAATGTTCATTTCCTGTTAAGTGTAATGTTGAACATCTTTCAAATATTCATTGGCAATATTTTTTACCTTCTCTTGTGAATTGGTCAACTGCCTTTCCTTAGTCACTCCCAAATTGTTAAAAACTTAAGTACTTGACAGACATTTCCTCACAACAATCTTGTAGGCTAGTTAAGATGGGCATTACAGGCCCACTTGACAAATGAGGTAAGTGAGGTGCAAAAATGTACTGTGGCTTTTCCATTGCTGCACAGCCAACCAGCTCAAATTCAGGCCTGGACCCCCTGCTGTGAGTGTCCTGCAAGGGGTCAACCATGGTAAATCTCCCTCTAGCTATTTTTTGTGGGTCCTACAATAGGCATCTCTGGATCAGATATTGGGACTGATTTCCTTATCAGTTTTGCTTTGTGAGGCCAAAGTCATCATCACTGTGGAAAATTCTTCTCTAACAGAAACGCTTACAGTTCTGGTAGTTCGCCATTGATTACATAAGTAGCAGCTAAACAAGCTAGTGTTGGACTCTAAGGTAAGATTGAGCACAATCATTGTCATTTCTAAGTCATTGGTCTTCCCTCAGCTATAAAACAGACATGGTAGTCCCTGCCCACCTTTTCGCTCAAGACTGTTCAGTTTCTAATATTCAGTGAGGGTGGGCCAGGCACTGTACTAACCACATGAGGTGATACAAAAATAAACAAACGCAGTGACTTAAAGAGAACAAAGCATGTGTGAAATAACTATAATAAATAAGTTTGAGTGTCAAATGCTAAGCAAAGTAAAGGGTTTTTGTAAGAGGTATTGAACAGGTATCAGGGATGCCCTCAAAAGAAGGGAAGGTAAAGTGTGAAGTGAGTATAAAAGTAGCAGCAATAATAGTGATAGCTGGCATTTATTGAGTGTTTACTATGTGCTGAGCCCTCTGCACACACTGTATCATGTCCATCAATAAGAATGAATTATGATAAATTCATGTAATGGGATACTACGCAGCAGGGATTCTCAGCATTTGTACTACTGATATCTGGGGCCAGATAAGTCTTTGTTGCGGGTGCTGTCCTATGTGTTATAGGATGTTTAGCAGCATCCCTAGGCTCTACTGTTAGATACCAGCAGTGCACTGCCCTAGTTGTGACAACCAAAACTGTCTCCAAAGTGTCCCCTGAGGAGCCAAATAGCCCCAATTGAGAACCAATGCCAACCCGTGCGGCATGCTAGAAATGGGCATGGTTCTTCAAGTCAGACAAACTTGCATGTTTAATGCTCTGCCACCTGGGAAATTTGGGGACTCCTCTGACTCTGTTTGCTCAGCTGTAAAGTGGGGTAATGATAAGAATGGTTACAATAAGTCAATGAAATAATATGTGTAAGTTGCTTTCTTTGGCACAGAGAAACCAAAGTTTGGTGTTAGAGAATCATCAGATATCATTTTTATTTAACCCTACAGTAACCTAAAAAATTGAGAATTATCTTTATCTCCATTTTTTCAGATCAAACTGAGCACAGAGAGGTTAAATAATTTACCCACAGTCATTTTGCTCTGAAGGCACAAAGGTAAGTCGACCTGCCTGGAGGGCTTTTAACAAATAACAACCATTCAACTGATCACAGTAGGGTTGTCTAGGGGAGAGGGACATGGATATGAGTCAATGCAGGAGAAAGGAAAGGATAAGGAATTGTATGAGGTGGAGCTAATAATTATTAAGACGCTCAATTGAGGTATTTTAGGTGCAAGCAGGGAGGGAGGTCTTTAATATTTCCACTGCTGGGATACTTCTGACCAAGTGGAGAGTAAGGAAAAGAATGAATGGAGGGGAATATATTTAAATTGAAATTTGAGCAAAGGTATAATATTGTCAACTCTCATTATAAACACTTAAATCATTTACAAATAACTCTTAAAACATACCTTGAGATTTAATGAGTCGCACCTTCAATTTTTAAGTGTCAGATTCCATGCTGTCAAGAAGCAATAACTGTTATCGCTGCATTTTATTTTTTCTGGGATACTAACAAGCAGCAGACAGAAGAAAAACAATAATTGTATTAAAGGAGGAAATAAGGAAAAGAAAGGAGACGTTCACTTTTATTAAAGCAACAAGGGAAATTCCTTCAGTGCTCAGGAGTCCTGGGCTCTTACCAGGCCTTTGTCAACTCAATCAAGCATGCCCCAGCCCCAATTTCCCCTCCCACCCAGGGCCTCAGTTTCCCCACTTGCAAAATACAAAAGGGCAACTGGACCAGATGGATCAGGTCTCTCTCTGCTCTGACATACCAGGAAAATGAGTCTGTCCCACACTTGTAAGCTCAGTGGCAGCCTCGCCAGCTGTCTGCTTTTAAAAGACCAACACATCACAGCCCCGGCTTGGCAGGGCACTGACCTTTTCAGAAGGAAATGCAGCCCGACATTCTGTGTTCACCACTCCAGCCTGCTGATCTGTCCTGCTCCTTCACTAATGAGAAACCAAGCTTTCTTCCCCTCTTGCTCTTCAGCCTCCTACACGCCCACTCAGCTCAGTTCCCAGAGCCAGGGAGGGCAGCTACTAATTGTGGGGGTGAGCTTTCTCTCACCATCTATGCTTATCCTGAAATTATAAAGTTTTTGCTTAGGCAGGCTCAAAGTGCTCAGGTGTCCGTAGCTTCCTACCATGTTGGAGCAGAGGAAAGCATGGAAACAAGTGTTTCCCAAGGAAAATGCTAGACTTGCTCAAAACAACATGACAAATGACAGAGCTGGGACTAGGGCCCCGTCCCCCCAGTCCTCAACATGGGGGTTAATGTTTTAACCTGAATAGTTAAATGTTTTATTGAGCCTTATTTCTACTGGTAAATGGCAAAACAAAGGAACTTCAAGCTTAAAATTTTTAAATGGAGGGAAAAAAAAAGAAATGAAAATTAATGGAGTCCATGATTAGCTAGTGATGAAAAGTGAGCAATGGTCAGTGTTAGTTGATACAAAATCTACCTTTGACAACAACTAGTACTGAGGACAATGCCCAGTGGCTCACGGCTGTTCTCTAAGCATTTAATACCTGGACAACACTTTATGTCCAGAACATTTTTCAATTCCATCTTTCAGCCTGGGAGGGCACTTAGCTTATGTTGGGCCTAGAGCTCCACCAGCTCTGGATTTGGGTCTGTTTTTGTTCACTGATATAGTCCAAGTGCCTGGTACACTACTGCCACATAGTAGGTGTTCATCTGAGATCCGGAAAAGGGTTTTCTGGCTCATGCCGAAATTAACACAGCTTGTGTTAATAGATGTATGGAAGTAAACAAACCACTCAACTTGAAACCAAAATACCTGACTTCTGCCCCTTAATATTTGCCATACTCTCCTCACTTGGGCAAGGCATATCTTCTCATCGGGTTCAATTTCCTCAAAATAGGGCTAATTATTACCAATTTCATTGAGTTGCAAGGATTTAATGCCTTAATGAATGATAAAAATCTCCAAGTTAATAGATGATAAAATGCAAATGTGAGAAATTCAGAGTACATCAAACAGGGTTTCTTCACCCAGGGATTGGATTCAGGGAAATTTTTAAACCCCTGTAATGAGTGCAGAATCAGGTTGGCTTATTTATTTGCCCAACAATTGGGTCCTCAGCTTTCATCAAAGTCTCAAAGACATTCATGATCTCCAAAACTTAAGCACCAGTGGTAAAGAGTAAGTAATTCATAATGGCTATTACAACTTACCCAGCTTACCCTGATGTGCTGACTCTGAACCCTGGATCCTCACCCACCTGGCTTCCAAATGCTGGTCCTCTTACCCGAGCCACCTTGCTTCCTTAGCTGTCTGTCTTCCCAAATGGCACTCACTAATGATATCTCAGCCCTCTTAGTCTTCCTCTGGCCATCTTCTACTCCCAACATCTGGCCATAAACCTCTGCTTCATCCTTATCTTTAACTTCTTCTGTCAAGTTTCTCCTTTCTTTTCTGATTCTGAATACCCAAAACTGCAGCTGGCATCCATCTACAATCTGAGTATCTTCCTTTCCTCCCCTCCCTTCTCTCTTCATCCCTTCCTTCAACAGAGATTTACTGGGCACCTACCACGTACGTGCCATGCTTCATTAACAAGTTAACTAATGTGTTCATTCAACATATATCATTTGAGTGCATATTGTATGTCAGCACTGAAGGATAAATCCTTCTTTCCTTTATGGAGCCTACGTATTAGAATTGGGGACAGAAAGATGAATAAAATCTAGTTGCAGCCTTCACATGGACACAGAATGTCTAAGGTTTGGGCAGCATTGATTTCCAAACCAAGAATCTTAGCCTTCACTTCATAGGCAATGAGGAGTCACTGAAATTTTTGAGCAGGAAAATGACATGTGCAATGTGATATTTTAGGAAGTTCAATCTGGTGACATGTAAAGGGTAGAATGGAGGCAGGGAGTCTATTATTGCAATTGTCAAGGAGAAAGTCATTAGGACCTAGGCTAGAATGGGGACTTTGGCAATAGAGAGGAAGTGGAAAGCGATTGAAGGCATTATGAGGAATCAGTAGGATGGTTTGCAGGACAATGGAAGAATGGAAAAAAGATGATTACAGCACCTTAACAATCAGCAGGACTTCCTATCCCCATCTCCTCCCTTTTTTCCCAATGTCTAGGTAGCTCTATATTATGGCTCTTAATAGCTCCTTGTCATATATTTTAAGCTTCAACTGCCCTGTCTCTATCCATGGCCTACACTGTCATTTGGGGACTTATGTGAAGGGACTGAACATTCATGGAGGAAATTGTAGGTTTGGATTGCTCAGGTGTCACCCTGGAAAGATGGATTCAAAGGTCTCCCCTCTCCCCCAGTATCTAATGACACATTCATTTCTTTTCACTCCCCTTCCCTAGTTGAATTTCAGTGACTCCATGGAAAAAAAAAATGACTCAACGTGACACCCCTGTTGTGTCTGCTGCCACACCAGGGCCAGCAATAATCTGCAGGAAGAATGGCAAGGACACCCAAGGAGAGCCAGCAAGTGGGAGGAGAGAGGAGGGGTGGGGGAGTCACCATCACCTGACATCTCCGCCTGCTGAGCATCTGAGTGCAGCTGATAATTACCAGTGTGCAACAAAACACCCAATCCTCTGAGAAGGCTAGGCTCCGGGACGATATGCAGCAATGCCTAAGGCCTCCTTGTCGATTCCTCCTCACTTCTCCATGTGTGATTCTTCCAAAGTGTCCCCCTGCAGTACTCTGGCAAATGCACATAGTCAGAATCCGTGAAAAATGGGGATCAACTGTATATGATTAGACTCAGACTCAACAATTAAGGTGTCCTGGGTGAGCCATGAATAGTTATGCAGTCTCAAAGCTGCACAGTTCCCTCCCTCTGCAACACCGAAAATAAACCAACACTTTTAAAAATAGGCTGTCTTTACCCACCAGTGCCAGGAATGATGCTAGGAACTATGGAAAAGAAGAGTATTTCTGGCACGGCTGCCTCTTTTCTCTGCTGTTTCAGTACTTCAGGCTCCCTCAAGAACGGAGTTTCCACTATGAACTTCAGTCTCTTTTCTGGGTCCTGAGACTTTGTCTGGCCCTTTTTTTGCTTCTGCTGCCAGGGATCTCCTGCTCAGGGGTCTCCCTAAAAGCAGGATTGGTATTGTTATGAATGAACATATCAAAAAAGCCACTTTGCAATTCTGCTTGAATATCCATTTTCATATTTGCTTGGAACCTTCTGCTACCTGGCCCACATTGCTGGGAAAGTTTAGAAGTAAAAAAAGCAGTCAGGTAAGAGTGTCAAAGAAGGAGTTTGATTATGTCAGGATCAAATACAGGACCCCCTTAATAATATCCTCACAGTTAGAGCCACACCTTCACTAAAGCACTTTCCTCTGCATCGTCTGATTTTCAGTTCACAATAATCCTACCTATCATTCACTTCTATTATGCTGATTAGTGAAAAATAAAAGCCTGAGAGAAGTTGTATTATTGTTCAAAGTAATTGTCACAACTGGGAACTTCACCCAAAGCTCTTGGTTCTAAGTCTTGCCTTCTCCACTCAACAAATTCCCCAGAGTTATGGTGGGTTAGAAAAGGGAAACTTCACCAAGTTTACCATTTTTCCTAGGGCTCATTCTAAACAACCTCTCACCCATCTCCCACCCCCAGCCAAGGCCTCCCAATCTGTCAGTAGATCATGGTTGGGATGGGACGCACACACACACACTTGATTGGTGAATGAGGCAGAATAAAGTTAAATACTCTGCTGTACAATTTAGACTATTACCTGCTAAGGAATTTAGAGAAAAAGAAGACGAATCTCATGTTATGTACCATCTACCTGTCAGACAGTCTTCTCCATGCTGTGATTTCATTTAACTGCCACAGAATCTCTGAGATTCATAGTCATTCACTCCATGAATATCAATAATTGGTTGTCAGCATTGCACAAAGTACTAACAGACAATTACAATAAAGTGTTATAAGTGCCATGACAGATACGTACTGAAGGAATAGGCACCCAAGAGTTAGGCTGCATCATTTTATTATTCCACTTATGCAGGTGAACATTTAGGCTCAGAGAGGTCAGTTTATTTCCCTAATCTTAAAGACTGCAGTAACTACCTCTGTGTTCTGATATAGAACCATCACCAAGACACATTGTTCAGCAAGGTGTAAAGCTGTGTAATGATATACTACTATTCGCATATGGGGGAAAGGAAATTTATTTCTATTTATTTTTTATGTATATTCTGTTTTGGCATAAAATGTCTTTGGAAGGAGATACAAGCTATTGGAAATCTAGATTGAGTTTAAGGAGGAGCCTGGAAATGAGAGAAGGAAGATTTACTTGTCACTGTACAACCATTTATAGTATTAGAATGTTGTTGCCTATGTATATGTATAACCTTAAAATAAAAACATAAAGCATGCCCAAGTTGATGATTGATTGAAATGATATTCAAACCCAAGTCTCAATGCACTTCAAGAATTATTTGTTAAAATAAGTATTTCTGGGAAAATAATACGGAGGAGCTTAGACTGGATTGCAGGGAGAGAAAAGAAAGGGCAGGTACATGGGCTGTGGGTTGAAATGGATAATAGCACAGAGATGTGAATGACAGTGGCAGGTTTTGGAAGACCTGTCCTTCTAAAACAGCTGGCATGTAACAGGCTTCCAGGACAATGGGGCCGGATGTAGAGAAGGGGTCAGATCACAGAGGTGCCTGAAGTTCGTGCTCCTGCTTTGGACTAGACTCAAGCTGTCACCAGGAAAATGTTATGTTTGGGAGCCACTTTCCTAAATGTTAGCATCATTAGCAATTGTGTCAAATTGCCTTTTCCTAAAGGTCTTTTCATGGCTGCCAGAGCTTTAATGTTAATTGGACAGATTGTCTTTGGATTTGAAACACAAACTGTGATTAATGAAACAACTGTTAACGAGTTTGGCCCTAGGTGGTTTCTCCACCTTTCTTCTCCTGCTGATACAGGATCAACAAAGTCCTGCAGTGCATTTTTGGCCACTGGGCTTGGCATGGGGAAATTGGCAGCCTGGTCTGAGAAGGATGGGGTTTTTGACCTGAAAGATACCTTCAAGATCTGTTCTTTTAATTCCCTTGTCTTATGGATGGGAAAAAAAAAATCTCAAAAAGAGAGAGTCTTATCTTAAGGCAATCCAGGGAGTCGATGGCAGAGCAGGACAACAACCTAAGCCCAGCAGCTTATCTGAAAAGATATTTAACCCAATTTGCCTCCTTCCCCTACTGTTCCCAGCTTCCTTTCCTTGCTTATCTCAGGCACTTTATTTATCAGATTTTCCCCATCACACCAATGTCTTGTACTCCAAAATATGTCACAAATGCTTTCTCTTTCCTCCATCTTCTTAAGCGTAGATTTTTTCACTTGCCACTGGCAGAAGTTTGGTGTCATGGTTAGAAATACAGATTTTAGAGTGATAGAAAACAGGATTTGTAGCTCATCTCTACTGCTTACTAACTATATAATCTTGGGTGGCTTCCTCATCTCTAAAACAGGCATAATGATACTAATCTCATGGGGTTTTGCAAGAATTAGGTACATAATATATGTAAAGTATTCAGCACAAAGCATAGGTGATGATATGTGTGCTCACTTCATAATTCTCACATATTTTAAACTGCTTTCTGACTCTGGATTTGCCTTCCACCATAAATCCATATAGCTGTCACAATGCACTCTATAAGGTTTGTCTTGCTCTATGGCTTTTAGTTCTGGCATATCGGCTGTCTGAACCAATAAAAACCCTCCTCTTCTGTCTGTGAACACCTAGAAATTCACTTTTAACAACAAATAAAGAAAAAACCAAGCTCCAAAGGGGAAAGACAGATAAAATTAAAAGGAGATACTTAAATTCTAGAAACAAAGAACCAACAATGATAAATATTTGAGGGAACACCAATGAAAACTTTAGTAATGTTGAACCCAAACTTTTGCCCTTTGGGATTCAGGATATGTTTTTAATACCTTTCTAGGGGTAAGAAAACTGTAGCTTTGGTCCCATATGGGGCAAAAAGTAAAAGTTAGAATTGAGATCCTTGCATAAAACTGTGACCCATGAAGAAATTCCGTCTATTAAGGAAAACTAAAAATATTGCAACCAGTAGCTTAGGAAGTTATAAAAATGTCTGTCCTTATCAGAAATCCAGGTAGAAAAAAGAAAAAATTAAGTTCCATGAAAAAAACTAATTCAATCCTGTTCTATATACAACCATTTGCAGGAGTGGTGTCTGAATTTATACCACCCTCATAATGCTAAGCTAAGAAATTAAAGGGGGCTGGAGCAGAGCCCATAGTGCATCCATCTTCTCCCTAACTCAATCACCCCTCTGTGCAAGCTGCTATCCTCGCTGTCTCTGAGTTTCAGTCTACCCCACATGCTATTTTTTCAGGCCCTTTGAACAACAGATGGATAAGCAGCAGATTAGACACAGCTGAAGAGAGCATCAGTAAACTAAAGATAAATAGGAGGATATTGCTCAGAATGCAACATAGTGGAAAATATGAGGAAAAAATAAATTATGATAGATAATAAGACAAAATGAGAAGATTCAACAAAATTTCTAGGAGAAAATATAAGAAATGGTGAAGAATCAATATTTGAAAGGAGAATTGCTGAAATTTTCTACAATTGAAGAAAATCATGAATCTTATTAAATTAACAGATGTCATTCTAGCATTACAAATAGAAATGACATATCTCTTTACATTTGATTCCTCTCCTTCAAACATTCAAATGTTCCTTTATTATTTTGGGTCTCTGACTTTGAGTTGAAAGGAGTATGTAGTCCAGGCTATGTTCGTAAATTAAAAATTATATTCCATTTCTCAAATCCACACCATTACCCATAATGGACTCTTACTGTATATCATACATTGCCTACGACAACAGATATAATTTCTCTCAATTGTCTTTCAGGCAGACAATTCAGAAATGTATTCTATACTGCTTCTTAGGCATTATCAGGGGGACCAAACACCAGTTGTTTACAGCAGTAGCCAATTTAATAATCCATTCCTTAAATTTAGTGTAATGATTCTCTCTCCATTCTTATTTGATTCTCCTCAGTATCTCACTCCTACTTCTGGGAGTCTCTAATAAAATAAGCACTTTGTCTGCAATCCTTGGTTCCAGGCTGCACTTTCAGGGAGATTACAGGCATAGACAATTTCTACATGAAGTAGTCCTAGAAATCAGACTCTCAGGGTGGGGTTTTGTGGCTGAATCAATCTCATCAACCATATGGCAATAAGAACCCCATTGCTAATGGTGATTGAAATGGAATGGCATGCAGTAGCAATGCATTTACCAAGAATTTCACCTGAAGTGCATTGGAGTGAGGTGCAGGTGGGAGGATAGCACTAGATTATGCATTACCTATCACACTTGAAATAAATATAGAACAATGATAACTCCAAGAAATGTTGATTGGTTGGCTTTTAGTAACTGCTTTGGAAGCCTTGAAAAAAGATAATATCGTGCTGAAATTAGCCAACTATCAACTCAACACACTGTGAAACCAGATGGTCTTCATTGGCAGCATAAGAGACACTAATCTTCTGCAGCCACTGGGCAGACAATACTTGAAATCAGATGAAGGTTTAATTTGAAGTGTAGGCAGAACTGCAAAAAAGACTAAATGCTAAGCCTTGAAAAGTTGTTCTCCAGACTAATAACTAAAATCAGGTCTCAGTATAGCCAGAGCAGACTTTTCTTGAAGAGCTTAACGGAGCACACTAAAAGAATGGCAGGATCCACTAATATAAATTTCCAAGAATTGGGAAATATGCAGGACAGGATCACTAGAGTATTGGACCTGGAGTGTGGAATATAAAGCTAGATACAGATAATCTATTGACATGAGAGTCTTTCCTGTGAATTGTGCTTTTATGATACAGTATACGCTCTATCTCTGTGAATGTGACATAGGCACTTGAAAATTATGTGTATTCTGTGGTTATTAACTAAGTCAAGCTGGTTGGTAGTTTGATCAAATATTCTTTAGCTTGCTGATTTTCTTGTCTAGTATTTATATCAAATATTCAGAGAGGTATGTTAAAATCTCCAACCGTAATTATGGATTTGTCTATTTCTCCCTATAAACTTGTCAGTGTACACCAAAGGTCCATTATCAGGAAGATACCCATTTATGCCATTCTGTCTTCTTTAAGAAATTACTCTTTTATTATTATGAAATACTGGACTTTGTCTCTGGTTATACTCTTTGCGTTGAAGTCTACTTTGTTTGATATCAATACAGCAACACCAGTTTTACCTTGTTCAGAGTTTGTGTAGATCTTTTTCCATCCTTTTACTTTGAACTTTTGTATCTTAATAAAGTGTGTCTCTTGTAAATACTGTATGCTTGGAGCATTTTTGAATCTAGTCTGAAAATCTCTCCATGTTAATCAAAGTGTTTAGTACACTTAAATTTAGTGTAACTATTTATCTGATTGGGTTTAACCCTACCAACTTGTTATTTGTTTCCTATTTATACCCTCCATTCTTCCTTGTGGTTAATCAAGTACTATTAATATTCCCATCTATTTCTCTATCATTTTTAATCTGTACTACTTTATTATTTTTTTACTGGTTGCTACAAGGATTACAGTATAGGCCCTAAACTTCTCACACTCTATCTTGAATTAATATTATACCATCTCATGTTTATTGTAGGAGCTTGACTACAGTATAATTCCATTTATACTTCCATTCTATCCTTCTTCAGTCATATATTTTACTTCTACATATGATATAAACCCAACAATGCATTGTTTTAATTTTTGCTTTAAACAGACAACTGGCTTCTAAAAATTTTATGGCAAAAATGAAAACATTTTTATATTTATTTGCCCACATGTTTACAATTCACATCATTCTTCATTGCTCTCTGTAAATCTGATTTTTCATCTGTTAGCCTTTTCCTCCTTCTAAATAATTTCCATTAATACTTGTTGGAGTGGAAAAAAAACTCTCTCAACTTTTGTATATCTGAAAATGTCAGTATTTTTCCCTCAATTTAAAAAAAAAAATGTTCACTGGATAAATAATTCCAATTTATGGTTACTTTTGTTGTTGGTGTTCTTAACATGTGTGCTAATTAGTATATAGTATGTCCCTCAGGAAAAGCCATATTCTTTAATGCAGTCTTATGGAGGCAGATGTATCAGTGTGGATTAGCTTGAATCTTTGGATTAGGCTGTTTCCATGGAGATGTGACCCACCCAACTGTGAGTGACAACTTTGATGAGGGTGTGACCTCTTGATTGAATGTTTCCATGGAAATGTGGCCCCACCCACTTAGGGTGGGTTTTGATTAGTTCACTGGAGTCCTATAAAAAGAGCTCACAAACAGAGGGACTGAGAGTGACATTTTGAAGAGGAACTCAGAGCTGCAGCTGAGGGACACATTTTGAAGATGACTGTTGAAACTGACACTGACATTTTGGAGAACTCCATTTTGAAATACAACCTGGGAACAAGCAGACACCAGCTACGTGCCTTCCCAGCTAACAGAGGTTTTCTGGAGGCCAATGGCCTTTCTCCAGTGAAGGTACCCTATTGTTGATGCCTTACCTTGGACACTTTATGGCCTTAAGACTATAACTTTGTAACCAAACAAAGCTCATTTATAAAAGCCAATCCATTTCTGGTATTTTGCAAATGGCAGCATTAACAAACTAGGACAGATTTGGGTATCAGAGAAGTGGGGTGCTGCTGAGTCTGCAAATACCAAACATGTTGAATGGCTTTTTAAATGGATAAGGGGGAGATTCTGAGGAGGACCTTGATAAAAAAAAGCCCTAGATTGCTTTGAAGAGACTGTTGGTAGAAATATGGACAGCAGCATTAACAAACCGGAACAGCATTTTAAAGGTGTCATTACTTTTCTTCTATCCTTGTTTCTGGCAAGATTTCAGCCAACATTCCCCTATGTGATACGTATTTTTCTGTCTGCTTTTAATATTTTCTCTTTGATTTTGATTTTCACTAGTTTGACTATGATGTGTTTAGATGTGATTTTCTTCATGTTTTCTCTGCTTGAAGTTTGCAAAATTTCCTGTGAGTCACTATTTTTGATCAAATGAGGAATTTTTTAAATAATATTTCTTCACATATCTTTATGCCCTATTTTTTCTTTCCTCTCCTTCTAGGTCTCCAATTACAACTGTGTTAGTCACTTGATAGTTGTGTCACAGGTCATTGACACTCTATTCCTTCTTTTTTTATCATATTACTTTTCTTTTTTAATTCAGATAAAAATATTTTGTTTTTCATTTCTAACATACCCGTTTGGTTCATTGTTGCAGCTTCTATAGCTTTCCTGAAATTCCCAAACTTTTCACTAATTATATTCATGTTTTCCTAAGGTTCCTTAATGTATTAACTATATTTATTTTAATTCCAACATTTTGGGTGCCAATGGGTTTGCTTCTACTTACTGAGCTTTCTCTTGACTATGAATCACACTGTCATGTTTAGTATAATGTTGATAACCATTTATTATAAACTGGATATTGTGAATGATAAATTGTGTAGACTATGAATTCTGTAATTTTGCTCTCAAGAATTTGAGTTTAGTTCTGGCAAACAGTTAAATTTTTGGCAGAGCACCTTGATTTTGGAGGCTTAGTTTTGGGCTTTGGAAAAGAGGTCTATATCAGTTATTTCCTGATTCCTAGGACAAACTTGTTAATCTCAAGGCCTGACATTTTCCTCAGTTGCATCATTTTAGTTAAAGCCCTGATGTTTACCAATTCCTTCTCACTTAATCTGAACCCCAAACACAGCCTCATAGGAGATGGGTTACAGCTGAAATCTCTGCTCAGCAATTTAGGCCTTCCAGCTATTATTTTGCCTGTAGGCTATTTGTATTCTCATTCTTTGGTGCCCAGTTAAGGAATCAGTCAAGGATTTGAGGGAAGCTTATCTACTCGGATTTTGGAAAGCCTTCCTCTGTGCCTGCCCAACTTTTACTATGTCTCCTTTCAATTTCCAATTGCTCTGGCATTCCCAGAATCTGTCCTTTGTCTCTTTAAGCAAGTAAGATTGCACTTTTTGTTTGTGCTCCAAGGAATATGAGAGGAAGTGATGTGTTTCACTTCCAATGCTTGGCCCATATAAACTTCCGTGTGCTCCGACAGGTTATTTCCTTTTTTGCTGGGTACAGATAATGATGTCGATCAAACCCAGAGCATGGAAGAGTCTATAGACAGAGGAAGACTTAGTGAATTACCATGTGAAAGTCATCCTCCTATCACCAGAATCATTGGATTGTTAGTAAGAAATATTTATTGGACTAAACAACTAAAATTTATACATCTATTGTTTATAGCAGAGTTGACCATACTAACACTTTACAATTAGATAATAAATGTGTATTTTTATTAAATAAAGTAATATCTATATTATTTTTATTTAATTCATTGTTAAACTCAGATAATATTTACCAAGAAGAGATACATGCAGCAGATTTGCTCAAAACTTTAATATGGCAGCAAATACAATGGCCCAGATTTTTCTTCCATTTTATATTGTTTTGTTTTGTTATAGGAGTACCACTGTGTGCTTTCTTATGACTCATCTCTCCCCCTTCTTTACTTTGTTCAAACTGCTGAATTTGTCCCTATAGTATGTCACGAGGTCATTTGGCCTTCATTTGGCTCAAATGCATCATTTATCATGAAGTCTTTGACAGTGCGATAGTCTAATTAGCCTGCAACATGTAAGATAGTGTGACTATCTTAATGTCAAATTAAATTCTTAATTTATTAAATAAATCAATTAATTAATTTCTTAGTATGAAAACATATTTTGATTGCAACTGATTGCTGCCAAAGAATAGTTTTGCCCTTATAAATGTTAAAATAATGAATACAATGACAGATGCAAAACAAATATTGTCATTTTGTTATCAGGACATGCAAACTATATGCTGTCAAACTTGCTTACCAACATATCAAAAGTCAAATGCTGTCACTTAGCATCATAACCCGGCATTGACATAATTATGAAAAATAAACAGAAACATGGGCTCTGAAATTAGATGGTAGTCCTTAGATATAAGGTAGCAATTTAGAAAAATCTAGAAAATGCTAACACTATTTTTTCATCATAATGAAAGTGATAATCGACATGTCAATGTGAACACAAGTAGTTTCCCTACAGTTTTGTTTGTAATTATGAAAAATTAAAAACAGGTAAATGACCATCAGATAAAGAGCATTACCTGTGGAGTTAAGCTTCCTGAGTTCAAATGCTGACCATCACTTCCTGGGTGTGGGATCTTCAGCAGCCTCTTCAAACTTCTGTGTTTCTGTTTCCTCAAACATAAGATAATGATCACAATTGTGCTGAATATGGTCTGTTCATAATCACACAATCCCTGCCTTTCTAACATCTCCCCTGTATCACAAGGCCTAGAAGATGAGAATTTATATTTTACAGATACCCTTACCAGTAGCATTCCAGTGTAGGGTTTACCAATTAGAGGCACTCATGCAGGATTATAAGGCAGAAAAAAAGAGCCATTCTCCTTTTGACTCAAGCCTCAATGGTGGCAGCAGAGTAAGACGAGCTCCTACAGTCGCGATGATGCTGGTAGCAGCAGGCAAGCACATTCTCCTAGAAAGGAGGTGGTGGCGGTAGCAGGCTCCTGTAGCAGCTGTGCAAGAGCCAACGGCAGTAGCAGCAGATGACCTCGTATGGCAGTACTAGGACAACAGTAGCAGCAGATGGCCTGGAGTGGAAGAGCTAGGACAACAGTAGCAGCAGATGACCTGGTGTGGCAGTACTAGGACAACAGTGGCTTCTCACAGTTTTTTCTTTATAACACTGCCCTTCTTTTCTGCTCTTTCATTCCTTCTAACAACTGAATAGCTCAGTTCCATGCATTTAATCTCTTTTTACCTGAAATACCTACATTGATTTCTGTTTTCTTGACTTCACATTGACTGACAGAGCAATAATATCTACATAATAGAGTTGTCATGAGGATTCATATAATACATGTAAAAGTACATAGAAAGCATTCATTAAATGTTAGCTGCCGCTGTTGTTACAGTCACTGTTCTCTTAAGGATGAATTCCCTTCATATACAACACTCTGAGTGTATACTATCTATTCTTCTGAAGGGTGTGGATTTGTTTTTTGTTTTAGTAAAAGTTAACTTGATTGGAAGCAAAATGTAAACCCAGTCTCTTGGATAACAGCTCAATTCTCAGTTCAGTTCTAAGCCTTAGCCACGTTATTTAAACTCTATGACCTCCATTTTTGAAGCCAGAAAGGCTGTGAGCTTTCGACCAGAGTTGTAGCTACCCTGCCTTGTTTAGACGGGGGCCTGCCCTGGGGCTAAGGTAAACTATGAAAAAGGGAACTTCTCTTTTTTTTCAAGTGTCAACTACCTTACCGGATATGGCTAGTTTTGGTCTCTCTTCATTGTGTTCCTGTTTTTCTATTTCTTTTTTTTTTTTTTCAATTTGTCCAAAGTTTGTTGTGTTTTATCCATGAGAAGACAAATCTGATTTGGGTATATTTGACCAGAGGCGGAAGCAACTATTGTTATGCTTACTATTAATTACTTTTATTGGCAAAATAAATGTACATATTTCGTTTATCTATTGCTACATAAAAAGCCACCCCCTAAATTAGTATTTTAAAATGGCAAAATGTTTTTTCTCACAATTCTGATAGTTGACCAGGCTCAGTTGGCTGGGTCTTTTTTCCCTTGTGGCATTGGCTGGAGTTTCTTCCTCAACTGAATTCAGCTGGTATACGAGCTGGCTAAAAATCCAAGGAAACTTCATTCTCAAATCTAAAGCATCAATATCTTTTCTTGTGGTGTTTTCACATGACTAATTTGGGTCTTGTGATGGTTAAGTTCTGTGTCAACTTGGCTAGTTTATGGTAACCAGTTGTTTGGTCAAGCAGACACTGGCCTGATTGTAACTTTGACAGTATTTCATGGATTTAAATCATGAGTCAGTTGATTGCATCTACAGCTGATTACATTTACAATCAACAAGGAGATTGCCTTCAGCAATGAGGAAGTGTTATCCAATCAGTTGAAGTCCTTAAAGAAAGAACTGAGGATTTCAGCAGTCAGAAGGAATAATTCTATCTCTACTTCAGTCAGCCAGCTTCTCTTGGGGGATTCACTGAAACCTTCATTGGAGTTCCCATCCTGGCCTGCTCTATGGAATTCTGACTTGCACATCACCACTATCAGGTGAGCCAATCCCTATATATATATACATATATAATGTTTGTTCATTTCTGTTTTTCAGGAGAACCCTGACTAATACAGGTCTCTTCTCTAAATAGTGGATCTCAGGGTACTTGGACATTTTACATGATGTCTGGTTTTCCAGAGGGAGGAATAAGAAGCTTCTAGACTTCTTAGACTTGGGGTCAGAAGCCCCAGAATGTCACTTCTTCTGCATTTTGTTGGTCAGTAACTGTCACAAGCCCAGAGTCAAGGGGAGAGGAAATAGACTGCACCTCTTGACAGGAGTGTTGGCATGAGCATGCAAGATAGGAAGGAATTATGGCAACCTCTTTTGGAGACTATCTAAATAGCTAACTATTTTTGTGTGTGTGTATGTGTGTATACACACACCTGTGTGTATTTATATACAAATTCTTATACAGTCTTACACATATTTTAATGAACTGAAAGGACAAGGAACTTGGAGACATCCAAAGATTCTTCCATTTTATCACCAATATCTTATTTCTTAAGTAAGAGGGCAAAGTTACAAAATCTAACTATTAGTTGACTCTGGGCAGCTGAAAACACGGTTGCTTGCTGTCATGTTTGTGGTATTCTGTTGTGGTCTTATTTGCTTGTTTTGTATGTTTGAAATCATTCCTAACTAAAGGCTCATAGATTTCTTGGAACCCTGAAACTGGATTCGTGGTCTCAGATTCCTATTGACTGATGCAGAACAAAAAGTCTCTAATCCCTTCCAGATGCAACTGTCTGTCATTCTACCTAGAAGGAGGGGAGGGACTAAATGACCTTCAAACGCCTGTGTAAGCTCCGTGGTTCCAAGCTCTTTCTTCTGTGCCTCGGGCTATTTCATTCCCAGTATTGCTCTTTTATCACGCTCCCAGTCATTCTGCTGTAAAGCAACACCCTGGTTCATGATGTTTTCATACCCTGAACTCTGCTCATTACTCTACTCCCCACCTCATTACCAGAATGTGCTGCTCAAGTTTTGCTCGCTTAAAAATGATCTACCATTATAGCTCTGTAGATATTACCCAGCCAATGGGCTTCTATCTCCCTTTAGCATCCATCAGGCTGAGAGAGTAATTAGAGAAATTGCAGGAACCAGGACACTCTCTACTGAGGTCATGCTGGTGATTTTTATCCTCTAGTCCTATGAGGAATACTTTCCATAAGCTCATCTTGGGGAGAAAAAAGGCAGCAAGTTCTGAAAAACTTTGCTGACATCTAGGAGGAAATCTGCTTATTAATAGATTGTATGTAAATAACAATAATCTAATTTAGGAAAATATCCTGGGATAAGTGAAGAAATATAGGTCAAAGATGTTCCCTTCAGGCTTATTGCAATAATAGAGTATTAGAAGCAACCTAAGTGTTCCTATCTGGGGGAATAATGACGCAAATCACAGTACTTGACACAGAGGATCAGTGCTCAACTGCCTTAAAAACGTGATAGGTTCTGACATGAAAAGATGCTTGTAATATTTTAAATTAAGACCAAAATTTGCAGAACAGTTTTTATAGCTTTATAGTATGATCTTATTCTTTATAAAGCAAGATTCCATTTGAGTGTGTGCAGTTTTATAAATGCAAGAGAGAAAAAATAAGTATCATTTATTGAATGCCTTTTGTGCTATACACTGTGTATATAATACACATATACCGTTTCATTTAGTCATTTCTCAGAGCATGGGGTTGGTTTTATTAATACCAATTTACATACGTGGAAACTAAAGCTTGTGAAAGTTAAGTAATTTGTCCATGATCTCCTTAGCAAGGTAGTAATGCAGTTGGTATATACTTCCTGGTTTGCCTAACACAAGAGCCTGCACTTTTGATCAATTCACCATATTGCTGAACTTCTTGCTTTTAAATTCTTCTATCAAAATTATCTTACTCCCTGGCTTTGCCTATACTATTCTCTTTTCCTCTAGTATTCTTGTCAGATTTCACTGTGAAGATTTTTTTTTATTATTTTTTAAATAGCTAAAAATATACTCATGGTTCAAAATACAAGAGAACACATTATCTCAGCCCCTAGAAATCCAGTTCTCCACACCAAAGGTGATCAATGTTCACTGTTTCCCATGCGCCCTCAAGCACCATATGTATACACTTTTCTTTTGTTACAGAAATAGTAGTGGACTATTCACACTATCCTTTACTTTCCACCTACCAATATGTTACAGGTAATTTCATAACTGTATGTGAAGATTCCTCAATCCTTTTTATGACTTCATAGTATTCCGTTTATGCAAGTCCCCTATTTATTTAACAAGTCACCTACTGATTGGCATAGTTTTGGTAATTAATGGTGATAATGATGGCACAACATTGTGAATATGAGTAGCACCCCAGAATTGTACATCTAAAAGTGGAAAAAATGGGTAATTTTAGGTTTTATATATGTTACCAGAATAAAAGTTTTTAAAACATAGAACTGTACAACACAAAGAGTGAACCATAATGTAATCTATGGACTATAGTAAACAGTATAATTATAATACTGTTTCATCAATTTTAACAACGGTACCACACTAATACAAAATGTTAATAATAGGGAAAACTGTGGGGGAGGATGTAATATGAGAACTCTGTACTTTCTGTATAATTTTTCTGTAAACCTACAAGTGTTCTAATGAAAAAAAAGTCTCATTTGCAATTCTCTGCTTCTAAAAATAGTGCTGCAATAATTATTCTGTCATTATTTTGTATGCATTCGAGTATCTCTGTAGGATAAATTACTACAGGTGAAACTGTTAATGAGTCAATGCATTTATAATTTAAATATATACTTTAAAAATGTCCTTCCATAGATTTCTCATAAAATTAGAATCCTACTGGAAATGTACAAGATTGCCTGTTTCCTCATATCATTAGTAAAATGCATAATCAGACTTTTGAATCTTGGGTGATCTGAAAAGTGAAAATTATTGTCTTGGTGTAATAACAATCAGCCTTTCTCTTATTGTGAGTAAGGCAGAATTTAATTTTGTATTTTTAAGAGCTATTCTTGTTCACGTTTCTTTAAACAATGTATTCAAATGCATTGCCTAATTTTCAATTGAAATATTTGTTGGAGCTCTTTATATGTGAGTAAATTTAGCCTTTTTTACTCTGAGTTTACAATATTTCTTTTCAATGGCTGTTGTTATCTTTTGAATTTGTCTTTAATGGTTTTGGCAAAGTGGAATTTTAATATACCCAAATTTATCAGTCTTTACTTTTATAGGTCCTGGGGTTCATGCCATAGTTAAAATGACATTTCTTACCCTTAGTTTTTTGTTTTTTTTTTTCCTTTAATTTACAGGGTTTATTGTAGTGTTATGTGGTTTCCTTTTATCCATTTAAATCTTTGATGCACTGGAATTTTTGTCGGCTTTAGTGCAAAGTGGAAGATGTAGAGTCAATTTTTTCTTCCCAATAACAATCCTCTTCTCTCAACACCAAATGGTCCATCTTTCCTCTACTGATACAAAATGACATCAGTATCATACACCAACTCCCCACATGTCTTGGGGACTATTTCTGAGCTTTCTATTTTGCTGCATTGCCACAATGTATTAATTATTATAGCTTTATTATATGTTTTACTCTTACCTGGCAGTGATGAAAGTCCCACTTCCCTACTTGACCTTCTCTGGCACTGCTCTGATGGAGTGACTGGGGACCCTCAGTATAGTCCAGTGAGGACAGAAGCCTAGCCCCCACTCAGCCTTTGCTTTCAGGGGTGGGGGTCCAGGCACCCTTCCTTCTGTGGTGTGGAGCTGAAGTAGGGCAGTTTTCTGAAAGTTTTCTGTTTTGCTAAACTGCCCCTTTCCTGGCCCTTTGGTCCTTTGGCTACAGAAAGGAGGCTTTGATGGAGTTTTTTGTTCTGTTTTGTCTTTCTTAACTGTGCCTGTTTGAATTTCTGGGTTACTGTCTTGTTTAATTCCATGTCTGGGATATTGGAGGTAAATAGAACACCCAGATAACTCACCACTGTGATGTGGTTTGTTGGGTCTGGACATCCCTAGCAGGTCTGCAATCTCCCCACTTTTCAAATTCTTCTTATGTTTTTTGTTTTAATGTATAATGTTCTGTGTTTTAAGTTTTATTTAGTGGGAAAGGTAATAAAAAGTGCATTGACTCCATCTTTCCAGAAGAGGAAATCCCTCAATTTAAAAAACAAAAAAAGTCAATATTCCATAAGTTAATGTAGAAATTTTACATAATTATAGTAAAAATTTAAGCAAGATTTCTTGAACTGCACATCTGGTTCGAAAGTTCATGTATAAGTTGAAACAAGCAAGAAACCACGAAAATTCTGAAAAGAAGGGAAATCAGACAAACCATGACCATGTGAGTAGGAGCAAGGAATCCATTCCTACTGCAGAGTCATGAGCCCCCTCCTCTTCTCCTCTGCAGTTGCACAGGGGAGGCCTGGCAGAGAGCCTGAATGTTCACCCCCACCTCGGAATAATGAGGCCCACACACCTGGCTCAGAGGAGATCATGTGGGGAGAGGGAATGAGGCACTACGATCCTCCCAGACTGCATAGTTTCTGTGGAGGCTCAGTGGGGAGAAGAACGTCCTTCCTCATCCAGGAGCAACAAGGAGCTGCTCCCTCCCTCAGGTGTCAAGGACGACTAAGTGGGAACTTGAAATTCTGTCCCCACCTGGTAGTAACGAGGCAGTGTCCTACCCTTTCCCTGCCAGGGAGATGTCAGAAGCCGCCAGCTACAAGAGAAGTTTTAAATTAGGTCCAGAGCCTCATAACATAACACACCATATTTCCAGCTTTCACTGGAAAAGCACTTGGCATCCCAAAATCCAGAATAATCTCAAATTAAATTATAAAAACATTTCACCAGAGTGAATATGGAAAAGACAAAGAAGCACTTGAAAAAAATGTTCAACATCGTGAGTCATCATGGAAGTGTAAATTAAAACCACAATGTAATATCTCTACACACCTATTGGGATGGCTAAAGTAAAAATAGTGGCACCATCAAATTCTGGTGTGGATGTGAAGAAACATTGAGGGTGTGAGAAAATACTTCGGCAGTTTCTTAAAAAGCTAAACATGTAACTATCATAAGATCTAGCAATTTCATTCCTGGTCATTTATCCCAGAGAGATGACAATTTAGGATAACACATAAACCTTTCCACAAATAGCAACTTTATTCACATTAATCCCAAACTGAAAACAACCCACATGTTCTTCAGTGAGGGAATGGTTAAAGAAACTGTAGTACATCCATACTGTGGAATACAACTCAGCAAAAAGGGATGAACTATTGATAAACACATTTCGGGATGAATCTCAAGGGAATTATGCTGAGTGAGCGATCTCATCCCCAAAGTTCAAATATGTATGAATCCATTTATATAACTTTCTTGAAATGGAAAAAATTACAGAAATGGAGAATAGATTAGTGACTTCCATGGGTTAAGGATGGAGGGAGGAGGATGGAAATGAGTGTGGCTATGAAACGGCAACCTGAGAGATCTTTGTGGTGATGGAAATATTCTGCATCTTGTCTGTATTGATGCCAATACCCTGGTTGTGATATAGTACTATAGTTTTGCAACAGGTTATCGTTGGGGGAAAACTGGGTAAAGTATACCTGAGATGCCTCTGTATTGTTTCTTACAATTGTATGTGAATCTATATTTATCTCAAAATAAAAAGTTTGTTTAAAAGGTATTGAGTTTTCCTACCCCAAATCATTACATGTCTTTCTACTTGTTGAAGTTTTCCAGAGTACTTTACAGTTTTCCTTCATACAGATCTTAGGTATTTCTTATCTATTGCTATTGTAAATTGAGTCTTTTCTTTCATTGTGTTTTCTGTTATTTGCATTTATGAAAGTTATTGATTTCAGTATATTAATTTTTGCCCAGCTACTTTATTGAATTCTCCAATTATTTGTGATAGTTTTCACTTTACTGTATTAGGTTTTCCAAGCATGCTATCATATTATCTGCAATTGTGATAATTTTCACATTCATTTCCAATGTTTGTATCTTTGAGTCTTTCTCTTGTCCCATGGCACTCTCTAGAAACTTCTGCAAAAAAAGATTGAATCCTAACTGTGAGGGTTTTTAATTTGTTTTTGTTGTCGATGGCTTTTTGTTTGTTTCTAACTTTAATGGAAGAGCTTTTAATGTTTAATCTTTCTCCATTAAGCAGGATATTTATCATATTATGGAAATACCCATCTCTGAATAATATTGTTAAATCTGTTCACATATCCCACCTTTCAAAAGCTTCTAATGAGGCATTGTTCAATATAAATATAATGCAAGCCGGGAGGCGGGGCAAGACGGCAGACTGGTGAGCTGTAAGTTTTAGTTACTCCTCCAGGAAAGTAGGTAAAAAGCCAGGAACTGCGTGGACTGGACACCACAGAGCAATCTGTCTTTGGGCATACTTCATACAACACTCATGAAAACGTGGAACTGCTGAGATCAGCGAAATCTGTAAGTTTTTGCGGCCAGGGGACTCGCGCCCCTCCCTGCCAGGCTCAGTCCCGGGGGAGGAGGGGCTGTCAGCTCTGGGAAGGAGAAGGGAGAACTGCAGTGGCTGCTCTTATAGAAAACTCATTCTACTGATTCAAACTCCAACCATAGATAGACTGAGACCAGACACCAGAGACTCTGAGAGCAGCCAGCCCAGCAGAGAGGAGACAGGCATAGAAAAAAAACAACACGGAAAACTCCAAAATAAAAGCAGAGGATTTTTGGAGTTCTGGTGAACACAGAAAGGGGAAGGGCGGAGCTCAGGCCTTGAGGTGCATATGCAAATCCCGAAGCAAAGCTGATCTCTCTGCCCTGTGCACCTTTCCTTAATGGCCCTGGTTGCTTTGTCTATTAGCATTTCAATAACCCATTAGATCTCTGAGGAGGGCGGTTTTTTTTTTTTTTTTTTTTTTTTTAAATCCTTTTTGCTTTTTCTAAAACAATTACTCTAAGAAGCTCAATACAGAAAGCTCCAAAGAATTGCAATTTGGGCACGTCAAGTCAAGAGCAGAACTAAGAGAGCTCTGAGACAAAAGGCAATAATCCAGTGGCTGAGAAAATTCACTAAACAACACAACTTCCCAAGAAAAGGGGGGTGTCCGCTCACAGCCACCATCCTGGTGGACAGGAAACACTCCTGCCCATCGCCAGCCCCATAGCCCAGAGCTGCCACAGACAACCCAGTGTGACGGAAGTGCTTCAAATAACAGGCACACACCACAAAACTGGGCGTGGACATTAGCCTTCCCTGCAACCTCAGCTGAATCTCCCAGAGCTGGGAAGGTGGAGCAGTGTGAATTAACGAAGCCCCATTCAGCCATCATTTGAGCAGACTGGGAGCCTCCCTACACAGCCCAGCAGCCCAGAACTGCCCTGGGGGGATGGCACTCACCTGTGACATAGCACAGTCATCCCTCAACAGAGGACCCAGGGTGCACAGCCTGGAAGAGGGGCCCACTTGCAAGTCTCAGGAGCCATACGCCAATACCAAAGACTTGTGGGTCAGTGGCAGAGACAAACTGTGGCAGGACTGAACTGAAGGATTAGACTATTGCAGCAGCTTTAAAACTCTAGGATCATCAGGGAGATTTGATTGTTAGGGCCACCCCCCCTCCCCGACTGCCCAGAAACACGCCCCACATACAGGGCAGGCAACACCAACTACACACGCAAGCTTGGTACAGCAATTGGGCCCCACAAGACTCACTCCCCCACTCACCAAAAAGGCTAAGCAGGGGAGATCTGGCTTGTGGAGAAAAGGTGGCTCGTGGACGCCACCTGCTGGTTAGTTAGAGAAAGTGTACTCCACGAAGCTGTAGATCTGATAAATTAGAGATAAGGACTTCAATAGCTCTACAAACCCTAAAAGAACCCTATCAAGTTCAACAAATGCCACGAGGCCAAAAACAACAGAAAATTATAAAGCATATGAAAAAACCAGACGATATGGATAACCCAAGCCCAAGCACCCAAATCAAAAGACCAGAAGAGACACAGCACCTAGAGCAGCTACTCAAAGAACTAAAGATGAACAATGAGACCCTAGTACGGGATATGAAGGAAATCAAGAAGACCCTAGAAGAGCATAAAGAAGACATTGCAAGACTAAATAAAAAAATGGATGATCTTATGGAAATTAAAGAAACTGTTGACCAAATTAAAAAGATTCTGGACACTCATAGTACAAGACTAGAGGAAGTTGAACAACGAATCAGTGACCTGGAAGATGACAGAATGGAAAATGAAAGCATAAAAGAAAGAATGGGGAAAAAAATTGAAAAACTCGAAATGGACCTCAGGGATATGATAGATAATATGAAACGTCCGAATATAAGACTCATTGGTGTCCCAGAAGGGGAAGAAAAGGGTAAAGGTCTAGGAAGAGTATTCAAAGAAATTGTTGGGGAAAACTTCCCAAATCTTCTAAACAACATAAATACACAAATCATAAATGCTCAGCGAACTCCAAATAGAATAAATCCAAAAAAACCCACTCCGAGACATATACTGATCACACTGTCAAACATAGAAGAGAAGGAGCAAGTTCTGAAAGCAGCAAGAGAAAAGCAATTCACCACATACAAAGGAAACAGCATAAGACTAAGTAGTGACTACTCAGCAGCCACCATGGAGGCGAGAAGGCAGTGGCACGATATATTTAAAATTCTGAGTGAGAGGAATTTCCAGCCAAGAATACTTTATCCAGCAAAGCTCTCCTTCAAATTTGAGGGAGAGCTTAAATTTTTCACAGACAAACAAATGCTGAGAGAATTTGCTAACAAGAGACCTGCCCTACTGGAGATACTAAAGGGAGCCCTACAGACAGAGAAACAAAGACAGGACAGAGAGACTTGGAGAAAGGTTCAGTACTAAAGAGATTTGGTATGGGTACAATAAAGGATATTAATAGAGAGAGGGAAAAATATGGTAAACATAATCCAAAGGATAAGATGGCCGATTCAAGAAATGCCTTCACGGTTTTAACGTTGAATGTAAATGGATTAAACTCCCCAATTAAAAGATATAGATTCGCAGAATGGATCAAAAAAAATGAACCATCAATATGTTGCATACAAGAGACTCATCTTAGACACAGGGACACAAAGAAACTGAAAGTGAAAGGATGGAAAAAAATATTTCATGCAAGCTACAGCCAAAAGAAAGCAGGTGTAGCAATATTAATCTCAGATAAAATAGACTTCAAATGCAGGGATGTTTTGAGAGACAAAGAAGGCCACTACATACTAATAAAAGGGGCAATTCAGCAAGAAGAAATAACAATCGTAAATGTCTATGCACCCAATCAAGGTGCCACAAAATACATGAGAGAAACACTGGCAAAACTAAAGGAAGCAATTGATGTTTCCACAATAATTGTGGGAGACTTCAACACATCACTCTCTCCTATAGATAGATCAACCAGACAGAAGACCAATAAGGAAATTGAAAACCTAAACAATCTGATAAATGAATTAGATTTAACAGACATCTACAGGACATTACATCCCAAATCACCAGGATACACATACTTTTCTAGTGCTCACGGAACTTTCTCCAGAATAGATCATATGCTGGGACATAAAACAAGCCTCAATAAATTTAAAAAGATTGAAATTATTCAAAGCACATTCTCTGACCACAATGGAATACAATTAGAAGTCAATAACCATCAGAGACTTAGAAAATTCACAAATGCCTGGAGGTTAAACAACACACTCCTAAACAATCAGTGGGTTAAAGAAGAAATAGCAAGAGAAATTGCTAAATATATAGAGACGAATGAAAATGAGAACACAACATACCAAAACCTATGGGATGCAGCAAAAGCAGTGCTAAGGGGGAAATTTATAGCACTAAACGCATATATTAAAAAGGAAGAAAGAGCCAAAATCAAAGATCTAATGGATCAACTGAAGAAGCTAGAAAATGAACAGCAAACCAATCCTAAACCAAGTAGAAGAAAAGAAATAACAAGGATTAAAGCAGAAATAAATGACATAGAGAACAAAAAAACAATAGAGAGGATAAATATTACCAAAAGTTGGTTCTTTGAGAAGATCAACAAGATTGACAAGCCCCTAGCTAGACTGACAAAATCAAAAAGAGAGAAGACCCATATAAACAAAATAATGAATGAAAAAGGTGACATAACTGCAGATCCTGAAGAAATTAAAAAAATTATAAGAGGATATTATGAAAAACTGTATGGCAACAAACTGGATAATGTAGAAGAAATGGACAATTTCCTGGAAACATATGAACAACCTAGACTGACCAGAGAAGAAATAGAAGACCTCAACCAACCCATCACAAGCAAAGAGATCCAATCAGTCATCAAAAATCTTCCCACAAATAAATGCCCAGGGCCAGATGGCTTCACAGGGGAATTCTACCAAACTTTCCAGAAAGAACTGACACCAATCTTACTCAAACTCTTTCAAAACATTGAAAAAAATGGAACACTACCTAACTCATTTTATGAAGCTAACATCAATCTAATACCAAAACCAGGCAAAGATGCTACAAAAAAGGAAAACTACCGGCCAATCTCCCTAATGAATATAGATGCAAAAATCCTCAACAAAATACTTGCAAATCGAATCCAAAGACACATTAAAAAAATCATACACCATGACCAAGTGGGGTTCATTCCAGGCATGCAAGGATGGTTCAACATAAGAAAAACAATCAATGTATTACAACACATTAAAAACTCGAAAGGGAAAAATCAATTGATCATCTCAATAGATGCTGAAAAAGCATTTGACAAAATCCAACATCCGTTTTTGATAAAAACACTTCAAAAGGTAGGAATTGAAGGAAACTTCCTCAACATGATAAAGAGCATATATGAAAAACCCACAGCCAGCATAGTACTCAATGGTGAGAGACTGAAAGCCTTCCCTCTAAGATCAGGAACAAGACAAGGATGCCCGCTGTCACCACTGTTATTCAACATTGTGCTGGAAGTGCTAGCCAGGGCAATCCGGCAAGACAAAGAAATAAAAGGCATCCAAATTGGAAAAGAAGAAGTAAAACTGTCATTGTTTGCAGATGATATGATCTTATATCTAGAAAACCCTGAGAAATCAACGATACACCTACTAGAGCTAATAAACAAATTTAGCAAAGTAGCGGGATACAAGATTAATGCACATAAGTCAGTAATGTTTCTATATGCTAGAAATGAACAAACTGAAGAGACACTCAAGAAAAAGATACCATTTTCAATAGCAACTAAAAAAATCAAGTACCTAGGAATAAACTTAACCAAAGATGTAAAAGACCTATACAAAGAAAACTACATAACTCTACTAAAAGAAATAGAAGGGGACCTTAAAAGATGGAAAAATATTCCATGTTCATGGATAGGAAGGCTAAATGTCATTAAGATGTCAATTCTACCCAAACTCATCTACAGATTCAATGCAATCCCAATCAAAATTCCAACAACCTACTTTGCAGACTTGGAAAAGCTAGTTATCAAATTTATTTGGAAAGGGAAGATGCCTCGAATTGCCAAAGACACTCTAAAAAAAAAAAAACGAAGTGGGAGGACTTACACTCCCTGACTTTGAAGCTTATTATAAAGCCACAGTTGCCAAAACAGCATGGTACTGGCACAAAGATAGACATATAGATCAATGGAATCGAATTGAGAATTCAGAGATAGACCCTCAGATCTATGGCCGACTGATCTTTGATAAGGCCCCCAAAGCCACCGAACTGAGCCATAATGGTCTTTTCAACAAATGGGGCTGGGAGAGTTGGATATCCATATCCAAAAGAATGAAAGAGGACCCCTACCTCACCCCCTACACAAAAATTAACTCAAAATGGACCAAAGATCTCAATATAAAAGAAAGTACCATTAAACTCCTAGAAGATAATGTAGGAAAACATCTTCAAGACCTTGTATTAGGAGGCCACTTCCTAGACTTTACACCCAAAGCACAAGCAACAAAAGAGAAAATAGATAAATGGGAACTCCTCAAGCTTAGAAGTTTCTGCACCTCAAAGGAATTTCTCAAAAAGGTAAAGAGGCAGCCAACTCAATGGGAAAAAATTTTTGGAAACCATGTATCTGACAAAAGACTGATATCGTGCATATACAAAGAAATCCTACAACTCAATGACAATAGTACAGACAGCCCAATTATAAAATGGGCAAAAGATATGAAAAGACAGTTCTCTGAAGAGGAAATACAAATGGCCAAGAAACACATGAAAAAATGTTCAGCTTCACTAGCTATTAGAGAGATGCAAATTAAGACCACAATGAGATACCATCTAACACCGGTTAGAATGGCTGCCATTAAACAAACAGGAAACTACAAATGCTGGAGGGGATGTGGAGAAATTGGAACTCTTATTCATTGTTGGTGGGACTGTATAATGGTTCAGCCACTCTGGAAGTCAGTCTGGCAGTTCCTTAGAAAACTAGATATAGAGCTACCGTTCGATCCAGCGATTGCACTTCTCCGTATATACCCGGAAGATCGGAAAGCAGTGACACGAACAGATATCTGCACGCCAATGTTCATAGCAGCATTATTCACAATTGCCAAGAGATGGAAACAACCCAAATGTCCTTCAACAGATGAGTGGATAAATAAAATGTGGTATATACACACGATGGAATACTACGCGTCAGTAAGAAGGAACGATCTCGTGAAACATATGACAACATGGATGAACCTTGAAGACATAATGCTGAGCAAAATAAGCCAGGCACAAAAAGAGAAATATTATATGCTACCACTAATGTGAACTTTGAAAAATGTAAAACAAATGGTTTATAATGTAGAATGTAGGGGAACTAGCAGTAGAGAGCAATTAAGGAAGGGGGAACAATAATCCAAGAAGAACAGATAAGCTATTTAACGTTCTGGGGATGCCCAGAAATGACTATGGTCTGTTAATTTCTGATGGATGTAGTAGGAACAAGTTCACTGAAATGTTGCTATATTATGTAACTTTCTTGGGGTAAAGTAGGAACATGTTGGAAGTTAAGCAGTTATCTTAGGTTAGTTGTCTTTTTCTTACTCCCTTGTTATTGTCTCTTTGAAATGTTCTTTTATTGTATGTTTGTTTTCTTCTTAACTTTTTTTCATACAGTTGATTTAAAAAAGAAGGGAAAGTTAAAAAAAAAAAAAAAAAAAAAATAAAAAAGACAAACAAGGAAAAAAAAAAAAAAAAGATATAGTGCCCCCTTGAGGAGCCTGTGGAGAATGCAGGGGTATTTGCCTACCCCACCTTCATGGTTGCTAACATGACCACAGACATAGGGGACTGGTGGTTTGATGGGTTGAGCCCTCTACCATAAGTTTTACCCTTGGGAAGACAGTTGCTGCAAAGGAGAGGCTAGGCCTCCCTGTATTTGTGCCTAAGAGTCTCCTCCTGAATGCCTCTTTGTTGCTCAGATGTGGCCCTCTCTCTCTGGCTAAGCCAACTTGAAAGGTGAAATCACTGCCCTCCCCCCTACGTGGGATCAGACACCCAGGGAAGTGAATCTCCCTGGCAACGTGGAATATGACTCCCGGGGAGGAATGTAGACCCGGCATCGTGGGATGGAGAACATCTTCTTGACCAAAAGGGGGATGTGAAAGGAAATGAAATAAGCTTCAGTGGCAGAGAGATTCCAAAACGAGCCGAGAGATCACTCTGGTGGGCACTCTTACGCACACTTTAGACAACCTTTTTTAGGTTCTAAAGAATTGGGGTAGCTGGTGGTGGATACCTGAAACTATTAAACTACAACCCAGAACCCATGAATCTCGAAGACAGTTGTATAAAAATGTAGCTTATGAGGGGTGACAGTGGGATTGGGAATGCCATAAGGACCAAACTCCACTTTGTCTAGTTTATGGATGGATGTGTAGAAAAGTAGGGAAAGCAAACAAACAGACAAAGGTACCCAGTGTTCTTTTTTACTTCAATTGCTCTTTTTCACTCTAATTATTATTCTTGTTATTTTTGTGTGTGTGCTAATGAAGGTGTCAGGGATTGATTTAGGTGATGAATGTACAACTATGTAATGGTACTGTAAACAATCGAAAGTACAATTTGTTTTGTATGACTGCGTGGTATGTGAATATATCTCAATAAAATGATGATTAAAAAAAAAAAAAAAAAAAAAAAAGAAGGGAAAGTTAAAAAAAAAAAAAAAAAAAGAAAAAAGACAAACAAGGAAAAAAAAAAAAAAAAAGATATAGTGCCCCCTTGAGGAGCCTGTGGAGAATGCAGGGGTATTCGCCTACCCCACCTCCATGGTTGCTAACATGACCACAGACATAGGGGACTGGTGGTTTGATGGGTTGAGCCCTCTACCATAAGTTTTACCCTTGGGAAGACGGTTGCTGCAAAGGAGAGGCTAGGCCTCCCTGTATTTGTGCCTAAGAGTCTCCTCCTGAATGCCTCTTTGTTGCTCAGATGTGGCCCTCTCTCTCTGGCTAAGCCAACTTGAAAGGTGAAATCACTGCCCTCCCCCCTACGTGGGATCAGACACCCAGGGAAGTGAATCTCCCTGGCAACGTGGAATATGACTCCCGGGGAGGAATGTAGACCCGGCATCGTGGGATGGAGAACATCTTCTTGACCAAAAGGGGGATGTGAAAGGAAATGAAATAAGCTTCAGTGGCAGAGAGATTCCAAAACGAGCCGAGAGATCACTCTGGTGGGCACTCTTACGCACACTTTAGACAACCTTTTTTAGGTTCTAAAGAATTGGGGTAGCTGGTGGTGGATACCTGAAACTATTAAACTACAACCCAGAACCCATGAATCTCGAAGACAGTTGTATAAAAATGTAGCTTATGAGGGGTGACAGTGGGATTGGGAAAGCCATAAGGACCAAACTCCACTTTGTCTAGTTTATGGATGGATGTGTAGAAAAGTAGGGGAAGGAAACAAACAGACAAAGGTACCCAGTGTTCTTTTTTACTTCAATTGCTCTTTTTCACTCTAATTATTATTCTTGTTATTTTTGTGTGTGTGCTAATGAAGGTGTCAGGGATTGATTTAGGTGATGAATGTACAACTATGTAATGGTACTGTAAACAATCAAAAGTACAATTTGTTTTGTATGACTGTGTGGTATGTGAATATATCTCAATAAAATGATGATTAAAAAAAAATATATATAATGCAAGCCACATATATAATTTAAATTTTCCTAGGAGCCACGTTTTAAAAAATAAAAAGAAACATGTGAAATGAATTTTGATACTATTAATCCAGCATTTTCAAAATACTATCATTTTAACATGTCATTGATATTAAGTACTGAGATATTTTCTTTTCATTTTTAATACTATGTCTTTAAAATACAATGTATATTTAACAGTTTCAGAACATCTCAGTTAAAACTAGCCACGGTGCAAATGCTCCATAGCCATATGGCTCTAGTGGCTAATTTACAGGACAGCACACTTCTAATGATGTTTCTTATTCACGATTATGCCTTAGCACCTTACCTTTGCATCAGACGACCTTTATAAATGGTCTGTTGCAGGAAAATCTGCTTCATCGTCCCCTGCTCTGAACCTCTGAAGCGTTATCCCTTCTGTTCAGAACACTCTTCGTCCTCTTCTTCACTTGGTTAACTCTTACTCATCCTTCAGCTCAAAATGAATGTTACCTTCTCTCAAGAATCCTTACCTGCCTCAAATCTGGGTTGGGTTTCTATTCTCTGCATTCCTTCACAACCTGCTCCCATTCTTCTTCCACTCGACTTTCTTCTTGAGATCAGAGATTCTATCTTGTTCCCCATACTCCCAACACATAGCACAGTATACATAGTAGATACCCAACAAGCACTTGTTGCATAACTAGGAGGTGTTATTGCATGACAGATAAGCCTTCATACAGAGCAGAGGAAAGTAATCAGTTCTGTGTTTCTATGAATGAGGAAAGAGAACAATTTGAATACAAAAAGTAGGAAGGATGACTGAGAATGGATTCTGATGAATTCCCAGAAAAGAGAATAACATGGTAGATGCAATTAAAACCTGGTAACATGTTAACAGATGTTACATTAAAAAAAAAAAAAAAATCATGGCATCTCAGTGTGTAGGCATTAATTTTAGAAAAGGAGGTGGCAGAATGTGTGGTGTCTGTCTACACATTGTTGGAGTGAGGGCCTGTGAATTCCACGGAGAAGATGACAAGACGTACAGTCAGCTTTCTCTTTCAATGCCCTGGGCCACTGTAAGTTTAAATGTTCTTTATTCCCTCAGTTGAGATAATGTTGTGAACAAAGTATCATCTACTAAGCTCTGCTCTGAAGCTTTAGAGCTTATTGCCCTATTTGAGGTGACTTTTTTATGGGCTATTACTGCCCATACAAACCTGGAAATAGGTGGTACTCAGGTGTTCCAATGATAGATTCACTCTTTGGACTTAGATTTTTATATTTCTCACTTTTTAAGATGTCTCCTTTCTCCTAGCTCAGTCTATGACATCTCTAATGAAAGAAAAATATATCAACATCCCAAAACTGACAGCCAGAATGACCCATGTAGTATGAATCTTTAGAAAATTACAGAACAATAACAATAACAATAGTAATGGATTTCATTTACAACACACCTCTTATGTGCCATCTACCAAGAAAAGTACTTTATCTATGTCATCTCATTTAAACGTCACACATTTTACAAATAAGTAATGGGCCCAAAGTCACAAACCTAATAGTTAACTGAGCTGGGATTGTTCCCAATCTGATTTCAAAGCCCATATATTCATACATTATATTTTATTACTTGCAATTTATCAAACTATACAGAATTCTATTACTGAAAATCTCAGTCATCAATCTTTGCTTTTGGCCAATTCCAGAACATGTGACTATCATCCAATTCACTCATCTTCAAGCAGAACCTCATCCTCATTCACATATGGCCTTTTAATTAGACCAAGGAGATACATCAGTGTGCGTGCTACTTTCCATTCCTATGACAGTCTGGGCAAAATGATTGATTCAGACCCCTTCATGTATAGAGACCACTGTTCACAGTCAGATGCCTTCTGTGAAAGGGTAAATTAGTATGTGTGCTTGATTGCAAACAAGTGAAATAAGGGACAGATGGAGGAATTTGGTCACAGTGACTGAGGCATTTTGACAGCTGCTTTGGTGATTACATCACCAACCACTTGGCTTTCAATGAGGATTGTATCTCATTGCCAAGTAATGAAGGGAAGCAAAAATATTTGTATTTGGGATGCCATCTTTAAAGGCTGTAACACATTTAGGGTACAAATATTGCCAGTTCTAGATCCGTAGTTCCTAACTTTTGCTGCTGTCCTAGTTTACCAGAGCTGCTGTGACCAATACCACACAATGGATCAGCTTAGCAATGGGAATTTGCAGTCTCACAGTTTTGGAGACCAGAAGTCCAAAATCAAGGTCTCCACAGGCCATGCTTTCTCCTGGAGCCTGTAGTATTTTGTGCCGGCTTGCCACCAACTTTAGGGTTCCTCGGCTTGCATCTCTGCCTGCATCACATGGTGTCTCCTTCATTCTCTGGCTTCTTCTGACTTCTGGCCTCTACATCTCCTACTTAGTCATCTGTATCTCTCTCTTGATTTTCTTTCCTTAAAAGGACTTCAACCACATGGATGCAGGCCCACCCTGATTCAGTTTGGCCTCATCCAAACAGGCTCTTCAGAAGTCCCCAAATGAGTCCAAACCTTAACTAATTATAACACCTTTAAAGGTTCTGTTGACAGATGGGTTCACTCCCTCAGGAACACAGATTAATACTTGAACATGTCTTCTGTGGGAGACATGATTCAATCCCCAAAGCTGCATATTAGAATCACCTGGAAAGCATTTAAAAATGTCAATACCCAGGTAGCACACCCTATAGACTGACTGCATCAGAATCTCTGGGATGAGACCAGAGAGTCAGTACTTAGAGCCCCCAGATGGTTCCAATGTTCAGTCAATGAGAGAACCACTGTTCTAAGTAAATATTTCTTTTACCTTATCTTAGTTATCAAATGAAAAATGGCAGAACAGTTCTGTCATTTTATTGTCAATATCTAAACTAATTGCATTGCAGAAAGAAAATGTGGTCTATTCATTATCAATTCTCTGAAATATCTGATAATTTCTTTATAAATATATAAGTACCTATTGATATATATGTGTGCATATATAAATATACTTTGTGTATTTTACAAATATTATACAAGCAATTTTTGAGTATAGTTTATGTATATTTGCATATGTATACACACATATCAGATCAAACTTTTTAATTTTGTTTTACTGTTTTTTTACTTAATATATCAGTTTCTGAAAAAGATAATTAAAAATCTCCCACCGGTATTTAGTGTTTGCCAATTTGCAAATAATGATACGTTTTGTTTTTGTATTTTGAGGCTATTTTATTATATTTTGAGGATATTTTGTTAAGGGCATCCATATTCTTTGTTATTATGTTTGTTTTGTACTTTTTAAACTTTATTATGAAGCCGTGTATCTTTATCTCTAATAGTGCTTTTGATTTGGAATCTATTTTGCTAGCATTAATTATTGGTTCATTAATTTTTCATTGAGTTAATATTTGCATAGTATATGATTCTTTTTCCTTTTCCTTTCAAATGCAGTGTGTGTGTATACTTTCAGTGCCTTTTTTAAATCCAGTTTTATATCTGACAATATAAAATTTTATTAATTTACACTAATTGATATTGCAGATATATTTAGATTTAATTTTATTGATTTTTTCTTTTTTGTCACTAATTCCTCTTGGTTTGATATATTTTCTGTATTATTATTTATTATTATTCCCACTGATGTTTCAAGAGCTATACATTGTATGTGTAAACTTTAAGTAGTTATCCTTAAGTCTTTAAAATACATAAGTAGCTTTAAATTTTAACCATGTCTAAAAGTATTCATACTTTTTAATATTTTCATGAATATAACAAATAACCTAAAACACTTAATTTACCACTGAACACCAGCCCCCATTATGGTAATTATTGGCTTAAGTTACGTTTTATGTTTTTTACACAAAAATAATTATTAAATTTACATTTGAAAGTTACTTAAATTTATTGATATTTTATCAATTTCAGCACTCATAGAAAAGTTTCTGTCCTTTTATTTTACCTTTTATGATTGCTTCTTGTATGGCATGCCTTCATTCTTTGTTCACATTTTCTTTTTATCAAATGTCTCCTGCATTACTTCTGACAAGGTGCATGTGTGTTGAGCTCTTTTGATCTTTGCATTCTACAAAAGCTTTATCTTGCCTTCAAACTTGACAAATAGTTTAGCTGGATATAAAATTTGGGATTGATATATTATCTCCTTCAGTTCACTGAGATATTTTACCCCTAGGTCTTTGGGCACCATTACTGCCAAAGGAAAAAAAAATCTCCTGTCAGTCTAAATTCTGTTCCACTCTGGCTGCTCTGTCTTTTCTCTGTAAAACACTCTTGTTTTTCTACAGTTTCATTCAATGAGTAGGTGTAGATTTGTTATATTTCATTCTTCTCTATGGACTTTTGATCTTTGGATTAGTCTTTCTTCAGCTCTGGAAAAAAAAATATCAGCAATTACCTGGAAATGTTGAGACAAATAGAAATTGAGAGAAAAACCTCTGGAAATATATCTAGCAATACAAGCTCTCCATCAATACAAAGAGTAATATTATTTCTGTCAAATCTAACAAAACAAAATTTGGACTTGTATGTCTATCTTTTATTTCATTTTTAAATTCATTTTAATTGTGTTTTTACTAACTAAATTGTCTGTCATGAAGAAGAAAAATGAAAGCTGTTCTTTAAACACAGAGAATCTGAAAAGCATTAATGTAGACGTTCTTCAGATCCAGGAACCAAGTAACTAGGGGCTTTTTTTTAACTTCCTGTTGCAATGCTATTTCTGTATCCTCCTCCTCCTTCCTCCTTTAGTGTGCTGAATTACAGAAATAGCATGTATTAGTTGCAAGTTTCTCTTTTTCATCTTCCCTTGGGGGAATGGGCATTCCAGACTGAACTTTAAGCAATTTCATGTGGAACACTTTAGCTCCATTTATCTGGTGGACATAGAAGGGATTCACCAAAGTGTAACTTACCCACCATCTTCATAGGCAGAACAGGTTCTTCATTATTCAGGGGCTTCTGCTTGGTTCATAGAGAACTGGCCCCTTGGAAAGGCCATGAATGGAGCACTGAAATGGCTGCCAAAATCCGAGTTCAAATGTTGGCTTGGCCACTAACTTACTGCTGGACCTTCGTGAGCCACATATCTCTTTTACCGTTAACCTTTTAAATTATTCCAACAACTCCATGAGATAAGTAGGGGAGGATTATTTTTGTAAGGAACAAAAACACATTCAGAAAGCTGCAGTGACTTGACCAAGACCACCTATTCAGTCTGGTCTGTCTTCGAAGTCGAATGTGCTATCTCATAAAATGCCAAAGTTGGAAGGAGCCCTCTACTTGGGAATATCAAAGCTGGTACAACTCAACCACTTTTGCAAAATCTCAGCATTCTTTTTCTGGCAGGGATTTAGAAACTCATCCCAGTTGGAGCATGCTCACTGAACCCTGCCTCTGGCTGCTGCAGCAATGCTTGGAAAGGTTCAGGAATAACAGCTGATATGCCATTAAACTCTTCCTGATGGTGAAAGCTTAGAAGCTGTGACTGACAGCAGTAGACAAGGTGGAGGAGAGCACATGGCCTTGACTACTGACAATGTGTGTTTACCCAGATATGGCATGGAAGCTGCTGGGGAAAGGCTTTGACTCACATAGGCAGCTCATCCAAAGAATTCTGATTTGTTTATTGTTCCCCCTCTCTTTCTTTCTCATCTCTCTCCTTCACTGCCTGTCATCTTTTGTACATCCTGATTTCAACATCTAGCTACGTTCTCTCCTAAATACAGGTCAAATTCCAGTTCAAAAATTACAGTAAGAAAGAATTCTGTAGAACAAAGCTAGATCTGTACTCCAAGATTTGACTTCAAGAAACAATGCTTTCTTTATCTGGTTACAAGAAAATCTCAGCTCTTGTATAAATGCTTTCCTTGAACACCATCCATATGATATTCATTCTCAAAGCATTATTTCCTTACATGTGCATCTCTTGTGAAGATTGCAATGCACATTCAAATGTTCTTTTGCCTGATCTTTACAACAGCAATTGATTATAAAAATATCAAAATCACTCCAATTTCACAGATTAGGAAAAGGAGGTCCAGAGAAGTAAATTGGTGCAGTCTCTATAGCCCTTATGTTACAGGAATTGAGGTCTTTTGACTTCTAATTGTGCCCAACTGGGCTCTTTCCTGTGGGGAAAGATAACTATAAGATAACTCTATGAGAATCAGTTTTCTGCAAAACTAAGGTTGGATGGATGAACTGCAGCTAAGATGTTTATATGTTTTATGTCCTGTCATTGAGGGGCAAATGCCAGGTGGGTGAGATGCTAAATACCTACCAGGATGAGCTTCAATTTTAATACCATTTATTCCCTTTTCCTCAAATATCCTGACTGCCAAAACAAAATCAGCAACAAAAATATTCAGGAGCTATGACAGGAAACAAGAATGAGCATTGTACTTTATTCCTTTTCTGGTCTAAAAATTTGGTATTTCAGTATACCAAATTTGTATTTCAGTGTTCCACCTCTAGGTCTGGGAATGCAATGTTGCTATTAGGCCAGTGGGCCTGGAACAAAGGAAAAATGAAAAGAGCCAGTTGTGGTATGGAGTTGGACAGAAGCATCCCTGCTACTTACTGGGTCGAGGACAAGTTGCTTAAACCCTCTGAACTACAACTTTCCTATATAAAGAGAGACTTGCAGATTGGGTGAATAATGTCCAAGCTAAACTCTTTGTAAAATGTAAAGGGCTATGCAAATATTAACTCTTATTTTGTCTGCTTTGTATTTTTACAAACAGCACAAATTCTATTCAAGGGGATGGGTTAACTTGGAGAGATCCAGACTTCTGTGAACGCATGTGGCATTAGCAATTGCAATTAAATGTCCTGTGACCTTGGGAAAATCGTTTACCCTTTCTGTGTCACTGTGCTCCTCATAGAATGACCAAACAACATTATCCTTACTTTCTCCTTGAGAAGAGTAATGTTGTATATAATTAGGACTATATAATCACACATTTATGATCTCTGGGTCTTTGTGTGTGTGTGTGTGTGTGTGTGTGTGTGTGTGTACTCTCTTTTTGCAAATGAAGTAGGAATTTCTTGAAGTCAAGGACTGTATTTCTTCTTGTCTGTGACTTTCACAGCATTGAGAATGGCAACACAATCACTGACTACCAGAGTCAGAAGTTACTTGGCATCATTTAGTCTGATCACCCTCATTTTACAAAAAAAAAAAAAAATCAGGAACCCACTATAGAAACAATAGGAGATTTGCCTGACATCATGAAGTAGAAGCTGGATTTAAACCAGACTCTATGACGTCCAGCTCCTTTTGGTTTCCATCATATCTTACAGTAGGTAGAGGATACATAATTTTCAAAAGAATAAGGAGAGATAACTAAAATGAATTTAGTTGAGCATTTCACATAGCAGAAAGCAAGTTGAGTGGTCAAATAAATTTTAATAAGTGCTGTGCTATAAGAGTTTTATTTTTATGCTAATATAATTTATGAACCTCTAAAACACAGTAGGTTGGTTTCCCCCAACTTCTTTGAACACAGACACTTTGGAGAGCAAAAGCTTTTAAGACATATTAAGTGCTTAATAAATACAAATGAATAAATGAGCAAACAATAGAGAAGGACAGTGTCCTAGGATTTAGATATGAGGGCTGATTCCTGTCTTGCTGAGCCTCTTATAACCTATATAGCCTTGGACAAGACTCCCCAGCCTCTGTAGCATGGTCATTCTTTGTAAGGTGGAGATAGGGTGCCTGATCAACCTGTCTCAGGAGGCAGCCATGCAGGTCAAATGTCTTTGAAACTGCAGAACCTGATTTGGTGAATGGCTCTCATTTTAAGTGTAAAGCACCAGCTATTATCTCTTCATTGTGGGAACAGCACTCTCCTTTATTTCTGGTAACTACGTTTTCCCCTCATTCCATCCACATGATTCCCCTTAGAGCTACCCTACCCTGTTCTGATATAAACCTGACCCTCTGGCCAGAGTTAACAGATCGAAGTGGAAACCTCACCAAACCTGAACCAATAATTCTCTTCACTGAGGTTTTTTTAGCTTTGGAGCAGAGAGAGAGTCACTCTGTGGAGCAAGCTCTAAGATGTAAACTCATCTATCTCCAGTATTTTCTTTGTTTACTACACCCCAGTCACAGCCCTCCAATATTTCAGGCTGTGATCCCATCTTAGGGCTTCCCCACTTGTTGTTTCTTCTCCTAGGGATGTCCTTCCTTCAGATATTTGCGTAGCTGACATTTTCTCACTATCCATGCCTCAACTCCAATATCAGTTCTTCAGAGACCTTCTCAAATCGCTTAACTAAAGCAGCCCCTCAGCTCACTTTGTATTACATGATTCTGTTCCATCTTCTTCAAGGCTAATCTCAGCATCTGAGATTATAGTCTTCTTGAGAACAACCTTATATTGTTCACCCCTTTTTTCTATTCTTCAGAACAACATCTAACACACATTCACTGATTCACAAGGTGGCAGGAAATCTCTATGCTCATTGTAATCTTTCTAAACAGGCAAAATTGTCCTCATTTTACCTAACTCCAAGGTTATAGTCATTTGTCCAGCCCACAGCTTTATGAAAGAAAGAAGCGAGTGGTCATCTCTCAACTTGTCAGGATGGTTTCTCTAGAACCCATCTACTGGCAGCTCATTGGTTTTATATTAACAGAATCATCTGGGGGGAGGGGAATGGATGGGTAGAGGTGTGAAGTATCTCAACAGGTATCAAACAACAGTCAATACATTTAGAACCATTAGGCAGCACAGAGAAACTCTACCACAAAACCACAAAGTCTTTTGTCTGACTGTGTACAGTCTTATTTTTGGAGCAACTCCTGCTTGCAAAGCTGGGGCTGGATTATTCTGGAAAGCCCTCGCTATCTCTACTCCTCTTGCGGCTGCCATCCTTCTAACACTGATGCTGCTTTCTCATTACCAGTCTGTTAGCAACAAGAAGAAGAGAATGAAGTCCTTTTTCTCTCTCCAACTTTTCTGTTGTACACCACTGTGCTTTGTTTAACCAGTGAAATGATGGTTTTCCAAAATGTCCATAAAAAAAAGCCGATAGTTAGCAGAGCAAGAGTGACCCCACACCTGCCTATTCCTGTGGGGATTTGGAATAAGATTCTGTTTGTTTGATTTTCCACAAGGCCAGTCATAGCTGAGGTTGGCAGAGGCAATTCTTCAACCTTGACTCCACTGCTAGGTTAGAAAAGAGCATGCATTCCATACCCGTATTTCATGTTGGACAAATTTCAATCAAGACAGGCAAAAAAACAAACTCATGGTACCACAGAGATTCAGACTTATTATTAATAATCTGCAATATTTTTCTAATACCTACAATTTACATTAAGAACCTACTTAATGCCTGACACTTTGCATCATTAACTCATTTAATATTTATAGCAATCTTACAAAGTAGAAACTGTTACCTAAAAGGAAATTCAGACCAAAAGAGGTTAAACAACTTGTCTAAGATCACACAGCTAGAACATGACATGGAATTGGGGACCTATGAATATTGGGCTATTTCTGTGCCCCCACTCCAGGTCAACCAGCAGACCACTCCTTTTGCAGAGGAAGGTGATCCCACCTTCGTGTTGAATCACAAGAGAATGTTACCCTTTTCACACACCTTTATGAGTGTCACCATCCAGAATCAGGCTGTTCAAAGACTCCTGCATTTCCATGGCAACTACCATCTCTGTCCTCATTTCTAAGTTCATATTATGCATCTCAAAGCAATTTTGTAGACAGGTGTGATTCCAGGTTACAGACAGGGAAGCACAGAAGGCAAAATCAAGTCAGCAGCAGATCTCAGGTCTAGAATGCTCAGCTGTCCCCACAAAGCCCAGAAGCCATAGCCAGTATCATTTTTGGCTTATAGCAAATGGTTAGCAAGCAGACAATCCTGCCCTCATGGGCAAATGGTTAGCCTGGAAGGCTCTCCACTTCTGTACGTTGTGACCCCAGGCAAGTCATTTAATTTCTCCAAGCTTCAGTTTCATCTCCATAAAACGGGGATAATGATCATTGTAATATCTAACTCATAAGGCTATTGAGCAGATCAAATACTGTAATGCATATAAAGTATGTAGGACACTGGCTGATATTTAGCAAATGCTTAGCAAACTGTAGCTTTTTGCAGCTCTTCTTTTGCCCATTTAATGTTTTCAAGAGCCTGCAGCATACTACCTGTATAAACACTGTCAGAGTGACTTTTGAAACTTCTTTTTTACCCTGATGGCTGATTTTAGCATTCATTTTAATTTCCTTGGATAAATTTTGGGGACTTGTTTTCTGATTCCCTATAATCCTCTAGAGTTTACCATGGTTGCTTCTTACCTCTCTGGAAATGGCACTGGACTACGAGGTTCACCTATTTCAAATACCCATAAGATCAGCCCTTTCCTAGACAGGGCCACTGGGCTGCAGCCAGGTATGTCATTTGCTGAGACCCGGGCCAAGAGGTGTCTCTGGATTAGTAAACCCTTAGGAGGTTCCTGTAAACCAGCATACACATCCTGGCGGCTACTTGCAGGAAAGAACCCCATATGTGCTTTCTGTATTTCAGCCACTGGCTCAAGCCTAAAACAAAGAGCATGCTCAGTGTGTGTCTGCTGAGAGAATTTCTATGCAAAGCCCTCCCTTGTTGTGTGCTCCCAAATAATGATAACAACAATTTCAGTTTAAATGACAATGCTAAGACACTGTACAAAGCATTTTACATGCCTTATCTTATGAAATTCACAGAATAAACCTATGAAAACATGCTACCGTTACCTCCATTTTACAGGCTAGCAAACTAAAGCTCAGAGGGAGTCACAGTAACAGAGTCCAAATTAAAACCAGGCTCCCAGATTCCAGAGATTGCTATTTCAAGGAAACTGCAGTGATCATATCTTCCCAACTTTCACCCCATGCCATAGCTCCCACTCTTCTAACTGCAATGAATGAGAAGCCAGCACCTCTAGTGGTAGGGAGCCCATCATTTCACAGGGCAGTGCTGCTTTAGTTTTAGGGAGCCCTAGCAGCAATAAAGTTCTTCCTCGTATGAAGTTCAATTGTTTATTTGAGTTTCTTCCCATCAGTTCTGGATCTTCCCTCTGGAGAAACGTAGAAACAGGTCTCATGCCTTTCCAATAGGTAAGCCCTTGTGCTTTACAAATAAATCAATCTCCTGTGGATTCCAACTAGGGAAGATGGATCTAACGCAAGGGAGGGGACGGCATGTTAAAAAGTGGTCAGTTATGAAAAAAAAAAATCTATGACAATTATACTAGGTAACACTTTATGAAGTACTTAATTCTCTTTTCTGAGCCATTTTTTTCCCTCCATACTTGGCTTTCTGTCTACAAGGTTCCAAATGATGACCATTCCTCATTGCTTTGAAATAGCTAGTATTAGACTTGTGAACCACAATACCTACTGATGATTGTCTAGTAAATCCTGCATCCATATTCCATGCAGTCAGGGAATGATTTTGTGGGTTTTGACTACTTAGTTTTAATTTCTTCACCACGAAAATGTTACTGGGCCATAGTGAATTCAAACAGAAGTTTTTGTGTTAGACGTGGGTTGTGACATGCTGGGAAGAAAGAGCTCTTGGAAAAATTGGAAAAATTAATAAAGCCCCTTCATGTATATTGGCCCTAGCCTCCCCTCCAGCTCTAGGACCGATGATGTTGTTGAGTGGGGAAAAACGGGAATTAATGGCAGGCATGAATTAGGAAAAACAGCACCATCATTAGAGAATTTGGCCTCAGTGGCTGAAACATATGCTGTTGATACCCTATCCATATCTCTTTGGCCCATGCCCAAGGTTTTCTGAAGGTTCAGTGGACAATTACTGTACATACCATTAATTTCTTGACTCAAGCATTGTTTGTCTCATCTGAATGCTTTCACTGGCTTCAGGAATGGGGTCCGTCTGCATATGGGGCAAGATGGAAAACCCAAGTGGTCTTAGTGACCCCAGGAGGAAACTCAACCAATAAGGGAGATGGTAGTTACCTACCCCAGCTTACTTCCTCCTCAGTGGGACAGTTGTGAGCTATGTCCTACATAGTCTCTACAAGGGTCTCCAGGGCGACTGTCTGTTGCTCCCTCAATGAAGCTTACACTACCGTCTCGTCCCCCTTTCCTGATTCACTTGCTCACTCCCTCACCTCGTTTCCTGGAATTACCTCCCAGATAAACTACTGGCATCCACACCTTTGTCCTGGTGACTGCTTTTGGAGAAGCCAAACCTAAAAGTCTTCTTGTCAATATGTATATGACAATAATATCTACTGTGTAGGGTTGGTGAGGGAATTAAATAAATAATGTTGATAGAGTTTTGGCACAGAGCCTGGCCAAAGATTTCTACCAAAAGAAAAAAAAAGTAGAGCCTCCTCCTCCATCTTGTGACCTCCTCATCCCAGTTCTCATTTCCTCTTCCTCCTCTGAAGCTTCCCTGCCTGCACTCTTCTCAAGGATGAGAGGAATTGTGTCTGAGAAGGACAATTGATCAGTCATTAAGCAACAAAAGGATTACAAACCATTCAAGGTAAAGCACAAGTGGACGAAGAGGGCACAAAAATAAGTTAGGATTTCAGCGCAAAATTTATTAACTTTGATCAAGACAGAGGGCTGCTCTGCATAAAGTTCATTTTCACTGGTACTGACTCCAGTGCATATGAGTAGGTTAAACTGAACAGACATTGTGAGTGACAAATGAGCTGTGGCAATGCTCTGCAAATGGCACATGGTATATAAAAGCAGAAATAGACTTTTTATTTAAGTGGCAAAAATAAAAACAACTTATGATATTATCAGATGTAGGAGTATCGGACAGGGATCAGGAAGATGTGGACTGACACCTACTTTTATAAATAAAGTTTTAATGAAATCCACCCATGTTCATTTGCTTAGATATCGCTTGTGGCTGCTTTTGACACAATTGAGTAGTTGCAGCAGAGATCATCTGGCACACAAGGCCAAAAACATTTACTCTCCGGCCCTTTACAGGAAAACATTGCTGACTCCTGGTCTAAGACAGCGCTGTGATTTTTTTTTTAATGGATAAAGTACAAAGAAAACATAGATAAAAATTATTTTTGTATCTTTTATGATTCTACACCATGAATGGCATATGCTACCCCTTAATTTACTAATTGCATATTTCTTTTCTTTGTTTTTTGTCCAAAGGACATTTTAGGGGGCAATAAAGCAAGACATTAAAAAAAAACATACATACTACACTCTCTTTTTTAAATTATAAAAGAGATACGGAGACACAGGTTAGAAATGACAGGATTTGATATTCTTGATGAGTGAGTAGCCCTCACACCCCCACCTCCATTCCTACGGGCAAATAAAATCTATTCTAAGAGTTGTCCAGGCCTTTGCAGATCTATATATAATAGACATGATCTTTTTAAAAACAACCCAAATTATACATAATGCATGCTCATATTCTTAAACTGATCTGTTACAGATGCTAAAAAAAGATTGCATATATTTCAATTTTCCCAAAATGTCTTTCTCTTTCTCCAACACCAACTATTTTTTCTCCCCAACAGAGCTCCAGATATTCTGGAGATCGTCCTAAAAAAAAAAAAGAGGTCTGAACATGATGTTATTCCACTGCATAAAAACTTCAAAGATTATCTTTTTATACAATGCAAATTCCAAATGCTTTGATTCTCAATGTCCACTTCAGTTTTCAATCTCATATTATAATACACAATCTCTCCACACTGTGCCATGTTGCATACCTAATGCCATACTCTTTTCCTGCCATTCCCTCCTTCAGGATTTTGTTCACGTTGTTCCCCTTGCCTAGAACAGCCCCCTTATTCCACATTAATCTCTTAGAGTTTCCTCCTTTCTAACTCCCAGCCAAATATTGTCTACTCCTAGAGACCTTCTTGAGTCATCTCGGTCAGAATTAACCTCTACGTACTCCATTCTTTTCCATCTCAGTTAATAGTCCTTTCATCTACCCAGTTGCTGAAGCCAGAGATCTGGAATCATTCTTAACTGCTTTCATTCATTCCTCATTTCCAATCCATCACTCAGTCTTGTCCATCCAACTCTCAACATATATGCTAAGTCTGTCATGTCTACTTTAATCCACTCTCATCTCACAGCTGGGCAACAGTTTATCTTCCCTTCCCTCCAATCCATTCTCTACTCTATAGTGGACTAATCTTTTTGGAAAGCCAAATCAGATCATATTACTCCTCTGCTTAAACTTTCTGGTGACTTCTCTTTATATGTGGAATGAAATTCAGATATCTTAATGAGGTCTGCAAACAAATCTGGGATCAAGCCCCAACTACCAGCCTCTGCCCAGTTCACGCTGCTCCTGGGTTAAAGTGTGTGCCAACATCAGAAAGTTTGCCATGTTTTGCCCCACATCTTAAATACTCTTTTCCTCACATTTTACTTGCTTTTCCTCCTTCTTCATGTACAGCAAACAAAACGTCAATTCATTTGAGTTGCTTTTCATATCTCATGAATCCAAACCGTGGTTGTCTCATTACCTTGTTTCATGGCACTCAATTTTCTTCATTCATAGACTTACTGCAACTTGTCATTATATATTTATTTATTTATGTGATTAACTCGAGAATGTTTGCCTTTCCCACTAGTCTTAAGGGGTATGAATTTAGGAACCATGTTATCTTGTTCAATACTCTACACCCAGTGTTTAACACATAATAGGCTCTTGTTACATATTTGTTCAAAGAAGAAATGAACAAATGAATAATTGAATGAATGAATTATATATTGTATTGAATATAAGTCACATTGTTGGACTCGAGTTATTACATTTATAACAGCATATCTGATATTGGATTTTTTATGTACTTGCCTGTTTCCCTCTCTGAATTGTAAGAACTTAAAAGCAGGCGGCAGAAATTATTCAGCATGACATTTCCCACAGGTTCTAGAAGCTGGCTATGGGTCCTTAATTAATAGATGATGGGAATTAAATTGCCTCACTTGATTGAATATAATGTAACCATCTTTAGGACGCAAATATATTGTATACAACTCTTAATCTCTAGTGTCTGGCACATAGTAGGTGTTGAACAATTGTTCGATGAATGGATACACATGTGCATATATCTTTATCAAAAAGGCAACACGTCGGTGCTCTAGAAATGAATGCCGGGATGCAGAAGCAAGAAAGACATGGCCTTTTTCCTATGGATAGCCCCCTGTTAGAAGTGCTGTGTCATTTTCTTCCAGGTTCAGTTCAGTTCATTAAATGTATGTTGGAGTCTCCATACACAAGGAATCCGCTAGGCCTTGACTCAGGTGGTGATTTAAGGGAGCTCACAGTCTGGAAAGGTGGAGAGGCACATCAACCTATAACAATGATACCTGTGCAGGAGATGCAGTTTGATGCCCCATCCAGATACTGTATACAGAGTTAGTGCATCCAGGCTCCAGCTATTGGGACTGCAGGATGCCAAGAGTCACAGCTGCCCTCTTCCTTGGGAGAACTGTACTTGACTGCCCAGTACCACCCACTACCACTTGGGGGTGTTACAAAGCCAAATGGCTACTGAGATCCCAAAGGGGGCTTTCTCACCGCAAAGAGAGGTAATTCTGCGGTGTGATTCATGCCCCACAGCCCTGTCCCTGTGGATCAGGCCGAGGGTAGTCTGCATCTGTGCTTGGCTCTTTCCTCCTTTTTCTTACCCTGCTTCACTCCCTCCCTTACAAGTTTTTCCTATTGAACTCTCCCTCTGTCAATCACAGGGATGGAATCCCTGTCTCATGTACAGACTACAGACACTACCGAGCCAGCACAGGGCAGGTGCTTTGATGGTGCTGTGGGAGCATCGGAGAGAGGAATCCAATGCAGTCTGGACATAAAGGGCCTGGGAATGCTCTCTGGCAGAGGGAGTCCTGGGTTGATTTTCTTGATAGCTATGGAATATTTCAAAATTATAGAAAAAGACAAAGGAAAGATAACACAATAAAACACTCATATACTCCCAGCCTGCATTTAAATAATGTCAATATTTTTTTTCATATAAGCCTCAAAACATACATGGAATAAAAGATTACCCATGGAGTAGAAGACATTTTTATGGCCCTTTCCAGTTCCATGCTCTTTCTTCTGTCTCCAGAAGCAACTCCTCTCCTGGTGATGGTGTTAACACTTCACAACCACATTTTTGTATGTGTACATATCCATTTTTGGGACCAGATTTTTTTCATTTTTTAAATGAAATTTTATTGAAATATATTCACATACCGTATAATCCATCCATTGTATACAATCAGTGGTTCCCAGTGTCATCATATAGTTGTGCAATCATCACCACGATCAGTTTCAGAACATTTTCATTACTCCAAAAAATAATAATAATAAGACAAAATTAAAATATAATAGAAACCCAAAACATCCCATACCCCCATCCCCTACCATTATTGACCCCTAGTATTGGTGTGATACATTGTTACTGTTGAAGAAACAATATTAACATATTACTGTTAATTATAATCCATAGTCTGCAATATGGGACCAGATTTTTTTCTCTTAATTTTTTTTGTCATCTTGGAATCCTGAAACCCCAAAACCTATGTAAATGTGTACTCAATATGTGTGTTTGGCTTGGGCCAAGGATTCTGATTTCTCCCAGGGTTATGATTTCTACGTCTGGCCCTGGGATTGGGGAGCTGGTAGAACCCCCATTTCAGAGACAGGGTATCCTGGAGGCTCCTGGCTGTTGAGGATCCTGTTTGCCCAGGAGCACGGGGCCACCTTCCATACCCAGTGGCTCCTCACTGCTCTCGGAAGTTTTGAATCGGTCTCTATTCACAGCTCCAACTCCAGGTCCCTCTCCAATGCTGGCAGTGCCAATTGCCCTTTCTATGCTTTAAGATTGGCTGTGTATTCTTTATTTTTATTATTTTTAAGTAATTTTTTATTTGTGTGGGGTAGGAAGTGAGATGTCTCCTTCCATATATGCCCAGGCACCATTTTCTGGACCTGAGCTAAACCTTAAAATATCCAGTGAATTAAGCAAAAAGAGGAGGGAAAGACATATCAAGTAGAGGACACAGCATAAGGGAAGAAGGGGACACAGCACTGGATGCTCCTCCTTAGTGATTTAGCACAGGCAGGCCCGGAGCTCCAGGCTGCCTCTGTATGGACTGCAAAGGCCACACAAGGGTAACCGAGCAAACTGGGGTCAGGGCGGGAGGAGTCAGTTCAGACAGGAAACTGGACTATGCAGGTGGGGGCAAGTCAATTAATGTGAAAAAAAAGGAGAGTCAGAACACGGAGTGAATAAGAGGCTGTTAGGACGGAATCTCAAAGCGTGCAGGGTTCGAGACAGGTTGAACTAGACATTTCCGACAGAAGCACCCCCTGGGGTTGAGTAAACCACCTGTTGTACACATCTGTGTGAAATGTGCATGTGCACATGGGCCTCATTCCAGGCGGGATTCAAGGATGGCAGAAAAAACCCTCCTAGCAGAACCTGATGCTTCTCTGATGTCCTCACAGCTGCACTTTCACGGTGGATGCAAGTGATATAAAAACTTGGCTCCAGAGTGTGTGAGGAGTTGGTGCCCATGAAGGAGCTATTTGAGGTGGAGATCTGGAAAAACTGGAGAAAGGCAACTGGCCATGCCGCAGGGAGCTGGGCAGAGTAGGGAGCCCTTTTCATAGGGAGCGAGTAAGACAATGGACTTCAAACTGGCTCAGATTTCCAGGGCTCTGCAGAAGGAGCTCAGGGGTCATCATTCCTGGGAAAAAGAGCAAGGGAGAGCTGAGTAGGCTGAGCTAATACTACCTCCCCACCCAATCTTATTTCCACAGAACCACTTTTGTTTTTAACTGGGCAGGGAGGGAAGGAAAGTTCTGTGTAAGGATTTAATTGAAAAAGGTTCCACAGCCTCTCCCTTTCTGCCCCTTCCCCAAGATGATTTCAACCATTGATTCAAGGAAATTAATTAATATGTAATTAATGTCTCTTCTCTGGGGGTCTCTAGTGATGTGCTCAAGGATAAACATGACACATCTTTCAAAGCAAGTTTATTTATTGAGGAGAAAAAGGAGAATAGTGTTTTTATATTAAATATAGGGTAATATCCAATATTTCATTGATTCTCAGACATTTGTGTTGTACCACCTTTGAAATTAGAATGCATTTTATAATCAATGCTGTGTCATAGTTTAATTTGCAACATTATTTATCTTAGTGATAAATAATGATGTCTTACAATAAATGTTTCTTAGATTTATGGATTATATATTATGGAGCACAATCAACAATTCACATAAAATTTTAAGATAAAATGGGAGACTTTTTAGAAGTCCAGGGCTGCTAGAGACTGTTTCTGCAGAGTTCCCTGGCCACTTCTCCTGCCCTGGGTCTGTGGTATACAGTGGCACAGGCTGGCACACCCAGGGTGCCCCAGACACATAGTTGACTTTGCCATGCCCTCTCGCAGGAGTACTTACCTACTCTCTCTATCTGACTTTGATTTGTGTTGCCACCCTCACCACAGGATACACAGCTCCCTCTCTAACACTCTGCTCTAATGTTGGATAACTGCCCCCCCCACCTTATTTTTTATCTCCCCTCAGTGTAGCTGAGGCAGACCGACATTTTCAAGATAGATTTTACAAAATAGCTAAGGGAAAAGAAAAGGAAAAAGAGAAGGAAACATTAACAGTACAGAAATTGTCAAGTTTTCAAAGATTGGCATTTCTGATGCTATCACCCTGTAGGGGCAAAAAAGAATTTTGGTGAGACCTCAATTTTGGCAGAAGTTAAAAGACTAATTGGCTTTGGTTCACGCTTTGACCCAGTCCATTTACTTTCTCCTTGTCCATAGAGTGAGTGCCTTGGATGGCTGATTTCTTGGATTCTCCACTGCTGGCGTCCTACAGTTTGGCTCTTTCTAAAAAGCTCTGGCCCAAGCAAAATGCCATGTCTTTTATTTTTAAAAAATGGCTTAGGAATCATTTTAATAGCTATAAAAGTAAACTCCCTAGCCAAAATAATAGAGAGAGAAAGAGAACGCCAAGTTCAGTGGTTTAGCTCAAGAAAATTAGCTCTGTCTTTTCAAAGAACTACGTTCATGGAGAAGAGGTTGGTTTAGAAGTGACAAGTGGGAGTTAGCAGAGCATTGCTGAAGGATAGCCATTGTCACATAACTACCATTCAAGTCACTTTTTATTCCCTGAACATTCACAGTCTCTTAGAAATAATTTCACAACTAATGAACAAATTTTCACAAATCCAAAGAAGCAGCATTCCAACCACCAGGAGAACACTTCTGATATGCAAGCCAGACATAAAATAATGCCAGTGTTTAACACCCTCCATGGATTAAGCTTGCAATATGGGCAAGAGGGTTTCTCTTAATAAGGATATGAAGTCTGGTTATTTTTGATCTATGAGAGTTTCCCATTCTCAATGCCTTTTTTTCTCATGAGATAAGCACACTTAACAGAGGAAAGAAGCATTGTATCACCGCATTCATTCTAGATTACAAACTAAAAGTAGGCTAAAGACAGGCATGTTCTGGAAAAAAATCTATCAGATTTGTGAATGGACTCAAAACCATGTCTGTGAGAAAGGTTAAGGAAATGGGATTATATAATTTAGGAAGAGACACTGCATGGTATGAGTGGTAGAGGTAGAAAGAAAATCATCTTCAAGTGTGAGAAGACATATTATATGAAAGCAAGATTGGCTTTGTTCTGTGACATCAGGGAAACATCTATTGGTACAACATAAGGTGGACTTTCTAACTGGTAAATTGGCCCAAGATATCATGATGTGCTTGGAGAAGATCTCAGTTCTTCCGGAAAGGGGCATTCAAGCAAAGGCTGCTCACTACCAATCACAGGAACTCCCTAATTGATTTTTTTTTTGATAGGAATTTTTTTTTTATTTTGAAATAAATTCAAAGTTGTAGGAACAGTTGCAAAAGCAATACTAACCCCATACACAGAATTCCATCATACACTGACCCCCCTCCCCTGATAGCCCAATCCACCAACTTCAACATGCTGTCACATCGCTATTTCTTTCCCTCCTTCCCTCCTCCCTGCCTATCTATCATCCATCATCTATTGCTCTGTCTTCTGAACATATGAGAGCAAGCTGCACACACCCTTGAACAAACACTATAATTCACATATACACTTCCCATGAATAAGAACATTCTTTTATGCAACCCCATTAAGCGCAGCTAAGAAGTACAAGAGAGTCAACAATGATACAAAGCTTACATTCTATATTTCCTTTTCCTTATGTCTCAATTGTGTCTCTTTGAGCCTCCTGTCCTCCATCCTCCAATCTCATCCAGGTTCATCCTTGGCATTCAATTGTCATCTACTTAGACTGTCTTTTTTTTTTCAGTTGTGGAAACATACATACAGCCTAAATCTTCCCATTCCACCCCCTCCCTAGCCTTCAATTAGTGGGATTAATCACATTTAGAGTGTTGTAATGCTCTTTCCCACCATCCATTACTAGAAATTTCTTTTCACCTCAAACAGCAACCCTACACTCATTTCTTAACTCCCCATTGCCCCATTTCTCTTAACCCATACTCTACTTTTCATCTCTATGGTTATATTCTCTGATAATTTCTTTGTGTTTACTCTGGGGCTTAAATTTAACCTCTTAATCCATAACAATCTTGTTTTTCTTTGATACCACCTTCACTTCAATAGGACACATAAACTATGTACCTATACTCCTCCATTCCCCCACCTTTATATAGTTGTCTAAAATTACATATTTTATGTTGAGTTCAAAACCACTGATTTGTCGTTAGAGTTTGTGTATTTTATATCATGTAGGAAGTAAATAGTGGAGTTACAGTTCAAAAATTATTGACTTCTATTTGTATTCCATTGTGGTTGGAGAATGTGCTTTGAGTATATTCAATTTTTTTTTTAATTTATTGAGGCTTGTTTTATGTCCCAGCTTATGATCCCTTCTGGAGAAAGATCTGTGATCACTAGAGAAAAATGAGTGTCCTGGTGATTTGGGATGTAAGGTACTATATATGTCTGTTAAAATTCTCTATTTCTCTTTCTCCTTTCTTTGTTTCTCTGTTGGTAGGGCTCTCTTTAGAATCTGAAGTAGGGCAGGTCTTTCATTGGCAAAGTCTCTCAGCATTTGTTTGTCTGTGAAAAATTTAAGCTCTCCCTCAAATTTGAAGGAGAGTTTTGCTGGATAAAGTATTCTTGGTTGGAAATTTTTCTCTCTCAGAATTTTAAATATGTCATGCCACTGCCTTCTCGCCTCCATGGTGGCCTCTGAGTAGTCACAATTTAGTCTTATGTTGTTTCCTTTGTATGTGGTGAATTGCTTTTCTCTTGCTGCTTTCAGAACTTGCTTCTCCTTTTCAGTATTTGAGAGTCTGATCAGAATATGTCTTGGAGTGGGTTTATTTGGATTTATTCTATTTGGAGTTTGCTGGGCATTTATGCTTTGTGTATTTATATTGTGTAGAAGGTTGGGGAAATTTTCCCCAACAATGTCTTTGAATACTCTTTCTAGACCTTTACCCTTCTTTTCCCCTTCTGGGACACCAATGAGTCTTAAATTTGGATGTTTTATTTTATCTATCGTATCCCTGAGATCCATTTAGATTTTTTTTATTTTTTTTTTTCCATTCTTTCTTTTGTTCTTTCATTTTCTGTCCATGGACTTCTAGGACACTGAGACATTGTTCAACTTCCTCTAATCTTGTATTGTTAATATCCAGAGTCTTTTTAATTTGGCCAACAGTTTCTTTTATTTCCATAAGATCTTCTATTTTTTTTATTTACTCTTGCAATGTCTTCTTTATGCTCTTCTAGGGTCTTCTTTATGTCGCTTATATCCTGGGCCATGGCCTTCTTGATGTCCTTTAAATCCTTTGCCATGTTTTCATTCCTTGATTGTAGTTCTCTGATTAATTCTGCCAAGTACTGAGTCTCTTCTAATATCTTGTTTGTGTGTTTGGAATTGGATTCTCCATATTGTCTGGTTTTATCGTATGCATTAAGATTTTCTGTTGTTTTTGGCCTCTTGGCATTTGCTTTGCTTGATAGGGTTCTTTCCAGTTTTAACAGAAAAAGATACCAATCTAATTTTTCAGAGACACAGTTTGGTGACATACACTTTCTCTAACTAACCAGCAGATGGCATCTGTGAGTCACCTATAGCCCTCAAGTCAGTTCTCAACCTTGTTCCCGTGGTGTGTGGGGAAATGATTCTTGTGGGGTTCAATTGGAGAACTCAGTTTGGGTGTGTTGCTGGAGCCGTCCACCCTGAATGTGGGGCGTCTGTATGGGTGGCCAGGGAAGAAGGGCAGCTTTAATATTCAAATCCCCCAGGTTCCAGAGATTCAAGACCACTGCAAGAGTCTAAGCCTTCATTTCCTTTCAGCCCCAGACCCTCTCTCTTGCTGTCCCACAAACCACCGGACTTCGCATAGCGTCCCTGGGTTCTCCGAGCAGGCTCCCCCTCCCTGCCGCGATCCTCCAGGATCTCTGCCGAGGAAATGCCATGCTACGTCACAAGTGCATGCTGTCCCTCAAGGGAAGCCCCAGGCCACCGGGCCGTGCAATGGTGCTCTCAGTCTGATGCAAATATGGCCGAATGGGGCATCTCAACCCCCCCTCCTTGCACAGTTCCTCCTTCCCAGCTCCGGGACAACTGGCAGGGCTCTGGGCTGTGGGCATGGCCCCAGGCAGGAGTTTATCCAGCCCTCCAGAGAGCCAGCTGCAAGCCGTGGGGTTTCTTTCAGCTTCCAGCTCTCCCCTCCATTCCCCTGGCCCCGAGGGTATCTGCAGCGGACTATCCTCCAGGCCAGACACCAAGAGGCCAGCCCAGCCCCCTCTTGCTGTGTTTTACTGCGTGGTCCCCACTCCCACAACTGCAGCCACTCCTGGGTTTTTTCCTTTTTTTTTTTTCTTAAAAAAGAGCCAGTCAGTCTCCAAACGCTAAGCCCTGGCTTCCCCACAACACCGCGAGGCTGTGGGTCTTCCAGCCAGCTTACTCACTCGTTTCAGAATGCGGACTCCCGGTTTTACCAAATATACGGCCCCTAGCAGACCTCATCCAGCTGGCACATCACTATAACCCGTATTCTGGGTCACTTTCTGGTTTTTATCTAGTGTTTTTCACGGAGGTGTTTTTTTGCCCTGTCTCACCTAGCTGCCATCTTAGTTTCTCCCCTAATTGAATTTTAATAATCAGTTAAGTGACAGGATTCCATGACCTTCAGCATGCCTTTATACCTAAAATTCAAATGATCCGCAATCTATGACAGGGGAACTGAGATTCTCAGCTACCCCACGGGTAAGGAAGAATGAATACAAGCTCTAGCAATATTCATGACCCTCTGATTCAAGTTGAATTGCAACCCAACACAGCAGGATCTCCAAGAACAGAAACAATAACAACAAAACCCTCAGCCTGCCTCACTCTCATAGTCATAAAAATTAGGGTTCACAGGTCATCCCTTGTCAGCAGGTTTACCTCCCACTCAGGACACATGGCCATCTCTGCAGGTTGCAGCCAGCCCATTGAAAACTAGGCACTGTTCCCCACAAACTTCTTGGGGGGAAACTTCCAGCCAAAGCACCAACCATTTTCAAGCCAGCTGAGCTCTTTCATGGCATGGCAATTCAGGTAAAAATTTCTCTTTCAAGACAGATGACCCTCTTGCTAGCAATTGCCTAGATGTAGTGTTCATTCAAACACCCCAGGCTCATTACCAGCTGAGAGCACAGAAATTGTGCAGGTAATTTTTACCCGCCATCCAATCTGCTGCTTACCCACCTTCACACCAGCTCCTGTTCAGTCTTTCCCAAGATAGATGTGGCATTATACACATCACTTTACGATCCCTAACACAGCAGGTGCAGTTAGAGACATCCAACATCGTATTAATGAGAGTCCTAATGAAGAACCAAAATAACTTACCTGTCGCAGAAGCTATGTCACCCCCTAGGAAATTAAAGTGGCAAGCATCCCACACATGGTCTATTTTTCCTTTGTCTCCACTTCATTCCTTCTGCCTGCTCCCAAGCTTCTCTCCCTTGCATGTGTCAGTTCTTGCAGAGTGGTTTCAGCAGATTTGGATTTGGTTGCTAAATTGCCCATCCATTTGGTGTGTCATTGGTGGGATGTGCAGTGAGCTGGGAAATATGAGCTGGGTAGGAGTCCTAGCATCCCTCCCATTTCTCTGGCCAGCAAGAATGTGTCATCTTAAGAATCTATCTGAGACCAAACCTAAAAGGCTGATGATGCTGCAAGGATGGCAGATGTGGGCTTTACCCAGAATGACCCTACCTCTACTGCTTCTGCAAGCACAAATTTGGAAATGAACAGTAAGGCCCCCACCCTACAAGTATTCATAGTCTAGCATAGGGGTTGGCTAGATAGCAAATAGTTTAGGCTGTCAGGCTAGAGAGTCTCTGTTGCAACTGTTCAACTGCTGCTATAGCTCAAGAACACTCATAGCCGTTATGTAAACAAACAATTGTGGCTGTGTTCCAATAAAACTTTATTTATAAAAAAACAGGCTGCTGGACAGAATTTGGCCCACAGGATGTAGTTTGCCAACCCCTGGTCTAGTGAGACAGACAAACAGGAGATTCAACAGTGAGAGTGTTCAACACTGAGTGATACTAGGGAAGCAGCCAGAGGTTGTTAGTTAAGACCTCTTGGAAGAGGTGAGGCTTGAGCCATGACTTGAGGGAGGAGCTGCTTGATCACCCGCCTGCTGCTGCTTCCTCCTCTGCCACCATTTTCTCCAGTGGATCACTTATCTGTGATTAGACTGTTGGATTTTAAGATCCCTGCAGGCATTGATTGTATTTTAGCTAGCTCTACTTCACCACAGTCAAGCCTAGTGCCTCTACATAATTAGTGCTTGATGCATGTTTATTAAAGACATTCTAGTTTCACCTCTGTTTTGACCACTGTTGACTCTCTCCTGTCTTCCCCTAGAAGCTGGTATTCCTGCTCCACTCTGTGCTACAGCTTGGTGGAGAATTTGTGAGCAGGCAAGAGAGTCCTGACAGCTTGCTGGCTATGAATTCGTATCGTAGAGCCAGGCTGCCTTTTGAATCATGCTGGGCCATTTACTAGACAAGTCACTTAATCTTTCTGTGCCTCAGTTTCCTTTTCTATTTGAAGAGACTAATGGTAGTATTTATAGTATTTATCTCATAGGATTGTTGTGAGGATGAAATGAGTTAATACGAATAAAGTATTTAGAACAGTTCCTGACAAGTTGCTGCTGGTCATTAAATACTGGCTATTATTAACATTACAAAGCTAGGCCTGGTCTCTGCATAACCGTCTTGCACCTCCTTAGTGGGAGGGGGAAAGGGAAGCTGACATGCATTCGGAAATTCTAACCAACTTTCAAGCTCCAGACTTATTTATTTGTTGTTCTAATCTCTCTGCCCTCGGCTGCTGCACAAGGAGAGGAGTTGATTGGCAGCTTAACTGTTTAAAATCAATTTAAGAAGCACTTGGAGATAAAAGCAATTCAAGCAAGGTTCTGACTGGGGTTGGGAGCCAAAACTGCTCTTGAAGGAAACAAGCGAAGGAGATGAAGAAAGTGGGTCAGAAATGAAACGGCACGAAACCGTGTGAGTGGAGGTGAGATTACAACAATAGAGCAGCACGACTTTTTCATCAGGGAGAGAGCATTTCTTTTTATAAAAAATAAAATAAAATAGAACCCAAAGCCCTAATCTCAAAATCGCTCCAGCCTCATTCTGATTGTTCAGCCAACTTAAACAGACTTTTCTCTACCCTCTCCTCCCTCCCTCCATGACCCCCACCCACACAAGCACGCACTTTCCCCTTCTCTAATCTCTGCAGGGACTTCCTTGCCAAATATGGAGAGTACATCTCAACTTTGTTGATGATGCCATATAAGACCAAACACCACTGGAACTGAGCCCCACAGTCCAGGAGAGGATGTGCAAGAGTGTCATGGTGGACAGCCACCCCTACGAACAAGGCTGCCCAGTCAGACTGACTTGATTCAATTAACCCAGTCTGGTCCCCCAAAGCAGTGGGCCTAATTGAAAGGAGCTAAAAATGCATTAAATCTATAAGGTAAAAGAGTTTTGAGGTACACAAGAGAGTCTTAGTTTCCCTCTTTTTACCTGCCTGAAACATGCATTGCAACCTCCATCTCTTGCTCATTCTCATTCATTCCTGTGCCTACTCAGCTTGTGCCCCAGGGGTTACTTTCATTGACCTGGCAGTTCTTGATGTATCTTCCTGACTACATATGGTCCAAGCTGGCCTCTAATATTCTCTACCTCATTCATGCTCCAAACTGATCCCCTACTGGGTTAGCTACCCCAAGGAGAAATTAGATGCATATAATTTACAGTAGCTGTTCCATACTTTTGACTCCCGGGTATATTATCTTAAATTTCTCATAAAATGTTGGCGATTTTCTCATGGTCAGAGAGCCAGGAAGAAATAGGTACCTATGGTGTTGGGGCATGCAAAGATCAAGAAGGGCTCAGGACCCAAATCAAACAAGACCATTCATAAAGGAAAGCATCTAAGCAGATGTGGAGCATTTTAAAGCAGGATGTGATCAGTACTGTGGCTTTATTTCTATGTACCTTGAGGTCTTGTCTTCAAGTCACAATTCAGAACCACCCACCTCCTTGAAGGAAAAATAAAGTTATTTACAGAAGAAATACCTGCTAATAAATGTAACAGAAATATAGAGGGAATAATAGAAATAGAAAATCATCATTTTGTAACTATCAAAGAAATAACTGATTCAACCAAGGATCAACAATGGAAATTAAAACCATTCGTTAAAATGGTTTTAATTTTAACCATTTAATTTAATCCTGTTTCTTCAAAAGCAGAATATTCATAGGATTTCAAAGTATCACCTGACATGTCCCTTCTTAATTGTAGAATAAGAGAGGTTCCTTTAGAATAGAGACATCTGGTGGACACCACCTTAACCAAGTGATAAAACTAAGCAACACAATGGGACAAGTTGACATTATGGGCCTCCTGATGTGATAAAATCCCAATTACATGATATCTCGTCAAAAATGTTTAACTTGAATCTCATCATGAGGAAATAATGAGAAAAATCAAAAAATGTTGGACATTCTATAAGACAACTAGCTCAAAAAATACCAATGACAGAAAATGAATGAATGAATGAATAAAGAAGAAGGGACTATTATATATTAAACATATTAAACATAATGACAATTGCTATGAGAGCTCTTTAATTGGATCCTGGATTTTTAAAAAACAGCTATGAAGGACATTTGGGGACACTTGTGGGGAATTGAATATGGGCTACATGTTAACTGCCGTATCATTGTTAAATTTCTTGGGTGTGATAATGGTAGCATGGATATATTGGACACGGTATTAGGGGTGAAATGTGAAATGCCATGTGCCCACAAGTAACTTTCAAACGGTTCAGGAAAAAAAAACTGTGTGTGCATATGTGTGAGTATGTACACAGACATGCAGATAAAGTAAATGTGGCAAAATTTTAGCAATCATGAATCTAGATGAAGGATATATATGTATTTTTTGTGGTATTCTTTCAGATTCTTGGCTGGTTGGAAATTTTTCAAAAATCTGGAAGGATAGAACAACTCTCCTACCTCTTTTAAAAATGCAAATATTTCTTAGAGGGTGTCCTGAAAGATGGGACAAAAGTTCTTAGACTGTCCCTACCCTTCCCTCTTCCCTAGCTATTACAAAAGATTTTGACTTTGCTTACTCCATTTTTCTCCCCACCCCACACATTGATTCTCATATAAAGAAGATGATTTATTTGGGGTGTTGTGAAAGAAAAGGAAAAAATATGTGAGTTAAATTTGGACCCAGATTAAATAAGACTAATGTTTAGAGGGGGAAGAGAAGGTGTTGCTCATGGCAGTAGGGAATCCGATAGAAATTATGAGGGAGACCATACATCTGCCCCAAGGTGGCCTGCTGGCCCCACCAACCCCTACCTTCTTCCTCTCATGGGCATCTTCCTTTAATTGACCACCACTGTCTCCTTCTGGTTGTTGTAACCCACCCCCAGCTTTCTTAGCCCACCAGATACTGCCTACCCAGTGCCAAGTGTCCAAATTGAGCCTATGGGGGCACCAAGTTCTTAATTGTTGTCTGCAGCTGCCATCTCAGGTCAGGTCCAACTGTTCCAAATTCTCTTTTTAATTCTGTCTTCCAGCAACTCTCTGGTTTGTATCCTCTCAGGCCACAGTGGACAGAGCTGCCTCCCCTTTTCCCTGCACTGCCTCCCTACTTGGCAGGGATCCAAAGACCTGTGGCGCAGCCTCCCCCGTTACTGCCAGGCAGAGTGATTTCTCTGGGGATCTTTGCTCTGCTCATTTGCCTTCTGAAAATCTTTTCTTCATGTTCTGTTTCACAAAACAAGCAAGGTCTCTTAACTCCCCTGCTTCTGTTATTGTTGCTATTGTCTTGCCCTTTAATTAAATCTGGACAGCCAAGCAGGCATGTTTGGGCTCCAGGTAAACCAAGGCCAAGTGCATCAGGGCAGGGTGTTCTACCTCTTGAGAGCTGGAGTCTCAGAACAAAGCACCAAGCAGAGCAAAAAGAAAATCAGTAGTCCTCAGCTGAACTAATTTTCCAATATAAATTGTACCTGTGATTAGCAAGGTACATGGTGAAAATTTTTTCTCTTGATTGTCTTTGTTGTTTGCATGGCTGTTGTTTTGTGATCTTTGTCTACCAGTGCAACTCACTATTTTAAATGTCAGCTCCAGATCTAGATAATGATGCATTCAGAATAACGTCAGCTACCATATTTGGGGTGCCTCCTATCAGTTTGTTCACTGGGCATTTTTTTTTATGGTGCCACATTTTTTTACGTGCATGGCAATGTGCTAGGCGTATACTTGTGGGGAGAAGGGAGCTGCTTCATGAACATTTAGTTACCTACACTGCTCAGTGCAGTACTCAGGATAATCTATCAGGTGGGCTGACCTAGTCTGGGAGGGTCAGAGGAGCTAGTAGTGTGAAATTGATATTGGGCTGAGATTTTAAGAAGGACTAGGAGTTAAGTAGGGAATGTGTGTGTTTGTGCATGCACATGTGTTATGTGTATGATCAGTGTGTGCAGGAGGTGTGTGGAGGAGGGTGTTTGAAGTAAAAGAGTATCCAGGCCAAGGGAGCAACATGGGTGTAGGCCTTGAGGATGGAGCATGGAGGGTGGATTCACTCTGGTCAAAGACAGAAACCAGGAACCCATGGAAACTGGGAGATTGTAGTAGTGTGTTCTGAGTGGTGGTGGCATGCCTTTGAGGAAATTTAGAGAGTCCCAATTTTTCCTAAAGTATCTCCATTACCCAATATCAGCAGAACCTGAAGATCCACCACTGGTCAACAAATTCTTTACATTCTATCTTCCCTTTATTTTGAACTACAAATGGATGAGTCATTCTTTCATTAATATTTTTTCAGAAAATATTTGTTGAGTCTACAATGGGTCAGGCTCTATGCTAGGAGTTAGGGTTACAGTGGTGAACTCAACAGAAACATTCCTACCCTTCATGGAGCTTGCAGTCAGTCTTGCAGGATCTATGAAGTCACAACTACCTGGAATTGCTTGTAGGACAGTCATTTCTCTCTAGGGTAAATGGATTTACCCTTCCTTGAGCTGCTTTGGGAATATAAACTGGGCATTTAATGTGGTTGGGCTGCGGTGAGATGAACAGAGAGTTTAACTACTCTGTCTTAAATAGCGGGAGAAAGTTCGAATTTCCTGAGTAAGTCGAAGAAAGGAGATAAAGGGGACAAAATAGGAGTTGAAGTGAAAGGAGATTGCATGTATTGTACACGTGTGTGCCCAGGCATGCATTCTTTGGGGTGGGGTAGATCTTGGGAGAGAGGAGAACCTAAGGGCACCTGAGCTTCATATGGAGATAACGAATGAGATAATTCAGCGTATAGGAATTGCCAGGGGACTTTGATAACCTAGAATGTCATATTTACATAGAATTTCTCTTGTGGTTCCAAGGAGACCAATAAATAATACCTCTCTCTTAGAGAGAAACAAAAAGTTAGAAAGAAAGTGTATTAGTCAGGGTTCTCTAGGGAAAGACCACCAACAGGAGATAACTGTAAATATGAGATTTTATAAAAGTGTCTCAGGCAATTGTGGGGATGCTTGAGTCCAAATTCCGTAGGGCTGGCTGCAAGCTGGCAACTCGAATGAAACTCTTCAATGAGCTCCTCAAGAGAAGCTGGCTAGCTGAAGAAGTGAATGTTCTCTCTTCTCCCTTAAAAGTCTTTGACTGATTGGATTAAATCCAACTGATTGGATTCTTTCATTGCGGAAGACACTCCCCAAGTTGATCGTAGATGTAATCAGCCACAGATGCAATAAATTGACTGATGGTTTAATAAACCAGCCTTCTGGTTTATTAACCAGTCATGAAATGTTCTTGCAGCAATGATCAGACCAGTGCTTGCCTGACCAGACAACTGAGCACCGTCACCTGGCCACGTTGACACATAAACCTAACAATCACAGAAGGCTATGAACCCCCAAATTAAAACATTTTATTCTGTTATGTTCAATTTAGTTTGCCATACAATGATTTAAGTTCCATTGGGACCCCACACCTCTTTGAGAGTATTATATTGCATATTTCAAGGAAAAATGTCTGGAGCCCATGATTTAAGGACCGGCAGAAAGTAAGGAAAATCTACAAGAAGCAAGATGTGAATGAGATAAATAATTTAGATGTAAGGAATAAGAAAAAGATATGACAAGGAGAAATGGAAAAACCTTGTGTTCCCTGGCAGCATAAATAACAACAGTCAACCCAAGTTACCAGGCATTGGGTGGGGAGGAGTTGTACCCCGGCAGCTTAGCAGCTTAGAGCTCTCCATTCACAAGTTTTCAATTGGTTGTCAATTTGAGCCATTAGGGAAATGTGAATTGAAACCACAATGAGATATCATTTCACTTCAATAAGGAAGACTATTGCCTAAAAAAACAGAAAATAACAAGTGTTAGGGAGGATACAGAAAAACTGGAGCCTTTGTACATTGTTAGCGGGAATATAAAACGGTGCAGCCATTGTAGAAAGCAGTATGGCGTTTCCTCATAAAACTAAATATAGATTTAAATATAGAATTACCATATGACCCAGAAATTCTAGTCCTAGGCATATACCCAAAGGAATTTAAAGCAGGGCCCAAACAGATCCTTATACACCAATGTTCATAGCAACTTTATACACAATAGCCAAAATATGGAAACAACTCAAGAGTTCATCAACAGATAAATGGATAAAATAAATGTTGTGTATAAACACAATGGAATATTATTCCTCCATAAAAACAAATGATATTCTGAGACATGCTGCAAAATGGATGAAACTTGAAAACATTATGCTGAGCAAAATAGGTAAGGTTCATAAAGACAAATACTGTATGATTTCACTTATATTAAATAGCTACAAATAGCAAATTTGTAGAGACAGAAAGTAGATTAGTGGTTACAGTGGAGGGAGTAGGTAAGAATGGGGAGTTGTTGCTTGATGGGTTTAGGGCATTTATAAAATTTTGAAAATCTTTAAATAAAAATAAAATAAATTAACCTAACCCTGTGGCCTCTTTATGAGGTGCATCATTAACCATCAGGAATAATGTGGTGCTAGCAGTTAGGAATTCCATGGCCTGGAAAGCTGTGGCCCTTCCAAGGGCATTGATGGAAGTATTTTTTGCTTTATTTACCCAAATGCAGTTTCTCTACCCACTATCACAAGTGCCTAATCTTTTCTCACCATCAGAGGAGTGGTTGCATATGGCACCCAATGTGCCTTAGAACAAAACCAGCTAATTTTACAGAAGCTGCTATGGATGGGTTTCTAGGACTCTGAGGTGAGCCAGGAAAATAGACCCTTGTGGTCCAGCAGTACAGTCAGGAGTGTGGTTGTGAGGGACAGTTACAAATTTAACACAGTGGCTTGGAAGAATAAAAGTAAAATGATACTTCTGGGGGTCTTGTCTGGACAGTGTAACTTCCCAGGCAGATCTTACTTTTTATGCACAACAGAGATGTTGTAAAGAAAAGCACACCCTAGACATGAAGGTACAGTTTTCATCTAGCTCCCTCTTATTAACTCTCTAACTGTAACCAGTTTTTCTTCCTGTGAGGCGCTACAAATTGTAAAGCATAACTCATTTTGAAATCCTGCTTTCTATTTTTCTAAGTCTATAAAATAGTTTTATTATCCCTGCGGTTATTTTGCCCAAAACACAATTTCAGTACTTTGGGCACCGATGGGTTATTGGAGCATCTAGCCCATTATAGAGTAGCTAAACGTTGCCTGGATCATGCATTCTGAGCCATGGCTACAGATCCCCATGACAAGCTTTCCCTTCTCCCCAGTCATTGCCTCTAGAGCATAAATTGGTTGTTTCCCCCAGGAAACCTACATGTCTGCACAGTATCTTATTTCCATTTCACACAACTCTCCATTTCACAGAATTCTTAATGGTTGGGTGATTTCAGAATAATTTGGGTATGTTTTATCTACCCCAAAGCCATTTAGGCCTATGGAGAGGCTTAAAATGCTCCTTCCTTCTCCCTCATATCTTCTACCATTCTGCTCCCAGAATAGCTCAAAAGGTTGTGCCCTTTTCTATGTGGTTTTCCAATTACATCAGACAGGTTCATTACCCCAGATTGAGGTACAGAAGGTAATTTCTCGGAGGCCTCCACCACTCAGGGTATTAGTGAGCACTTACTGAATGAATATTCTTTCATGTTAATAGACATATTGACTTTAAATGTACATGTCCCGAGTTAGACTCCAGGATACTTTTGAAAATTGTGTTCACTTATTAATCAGGAAAAGGTTGTCATGGGATTTTGACAAAGTAATTACCATAAGCACATTGATAACCCACTGATTACCTTCCCCATTTAATAAAATATAACAATACCTCCATATAATGGAATATGCAGCAATAAAAAGAAATGAGCTATGAAGCCACGAAAAAGCATGGAGAAACAAATGCTTATTGTTAAGTAAAAGAAGCCTGTCTGAAAAGGCTACTGACTGTATGATTCCAACTCTACAAAATTGTGGGAAGGGCAAACTGTGAGATAGTAGAAAGATCATTGGTAGCCACAGGTTCTGTGGGGCGGGGGTGATGAATAGGTAGCGCACAGGGCATTTTTAGGGCAGGAAAACTGTCTTGTATGATACCATTTTGGTCGATATATAACATTGTACATTTCAAACCCATAGAACGATACACACACAGAGTGAACCATAATGTAAGCTATGGACTTAAGTTACTAATAATATGTCAATAATGGTTCATCAATTGTAACAAATGTACCACACTAATGCAAGAGATTAATAATAGGGGGAACTATGTGTGTGGTAGGGAGTTATATGGGAATTTTGAACTTGTGAAATTTTTCTGTAAACCTAAAATGCTCTAAAAATAAGTTTATTATTTTATTAAAAACAGAACAACATGGTTTTCTGGTTGAGATTTCCAATAGTTACCCATGGTCTATTCTCCTCTCCTTCCAGGTGCACAATATTACAATTCTTTACCCTTATAGTCAGCCAGGTAGGTCTGTGTGTCTAGTTCTGGTCAATGGAATGTGAGAGGAAGTGACATAGTTATTTCTGGGCTGAAATCCTGAATTGCCAATATGAGACCATTCTCTACCCCTTTACCTGCCACATTGGCCATGGAGGCCATGCGTTCCTGATGATACGGCTCTTGAACAATGCAGCCCCCATCAGCCTGTATCACTGAGTCACCACATGGAGTATAGTTGCTTTAAAGAGTTACCTGGACTTGGCATGAGTAAGAAATAAACCTCAGTTTTGCTAAGCTGAGTTGTTGGGATTGTTTGTCTCTGAAGCATCATCTAGCCTTTCTTACCAATAAATATTTCTTCCATATTTGGTTATAATATCCTATGGCCAATCTCCATTTACATTTAGGGTACAAAGTAAGATCTGGCATCATTAATATGAGACTTCATGGCTGGTTTCTGTATACATACCTCCCAGTGTGTCAAAAACACTCATGAGTTTCTACAAGAGAGGTTATGAATTGAGCCACTTCCTGCAGTCCAACTTCATACATGCAAGAGTTTGGGCAATTCAGGTGAAGTGAACTTCACTTTGAACAATTGTAGTTATCATCAGAAGTTAACCAGTTCATGGGGACATAGTAGTCGGATATTACCACGACGGTGTTGCATAAAATCTTGGTGGCTTACAACAGAATCACATCATTTATCACTCACACTCTGAGGAAGAGGTGCTCTGTCCCAGGTTGTGCATCAGGTTCATGCATCTCATTCTGGGCCCTGATGGTTTCTGGAGTATGCTGTCCACCTGATAGATGGCAGAAGTACAAGAGGCCAAGAAAACTCAAGCAAGCACACTGAAAACCTCTGTTCCCAGGATTCTGCTAACTTATCACTGGCCAAAGCGAGTCACAAGCCCAAGTCCAAAGTCCACCTACTTAGGGACACATCATAGGCACTTGACAAAGGGCAAGGGATAGAATGCAAAATAGAAAAAAAAATACATTCTACCAAAGAAAATATGCAAGGAAAGGGGAAAAATATGAATTTCCTTCCTTGCTAATAACTGTGAAATCTTAAGTTATCTCTCCCCGTAATCATGTTCAACAACCTATTCAGTATTTCCTGTGTCCTGAAGCATTTGGTGTTATTTCTGTATTTCTCTCTTTGTTTATTACTTTGGGGTCTTTACCACCTGGTAGCTCAACCTCACCTAGCCTTCCAATTTGACAAAAAATAAGTGTTTTTATTTTACTTTATAATTTATTATTTTTGGTGAATTGTAAAATTATAGTTAATTCTTAACCTAATCAACAGGTGGGATGGGGGGGGTGGTGGAATGTTTTAAGTGTTCTTATTTTAATTTTATTTTTATTTTTTTGGAGTAAAGAAAATCTTCAAACATTGATTCTGGTGATGAATGCACAAATATATGATTGTACTGTGAATAACTGATTGTACACTGTGGATGGTTGTAGGGTATAAGTGAATATATCTCAATAAAACTGTATTTAAAAAAACATTTCTGGGGGCCTGTCCCAGTGAATGGCCATAGTAATACTTGTATTCTACCTTTCATGTGTAGCCCTTTGTCCTATACATCATGGAAGCATGTGTGTGCCAGTTTGAGTGTATTGTGTCCCCCAAATGCCATTATCTTTGTAGTCTTGTGTGGGGCAGAAGTTTCGGTGTTGGTTAGATTTACTTGGAGTGTGCCCCACCCAGCTGTCGGTGATAATTTTGATAAGATGTTCCCATGGAGGTGTGGCCCCGCCCATTCGGGGGTGGGCCTTGATCAGTGGAGCTATATAAATGAGCTGACTCAAAGAGAGAAAAGAGAGTGCAACTGGGAGTGATGTTTTGAAGAGAAGCAAGCTTGCTAGAAAGGAACATCCTGGGAGAAAGCCGTTTTGAGGCCGGAGCTTTGGAGCAGACGCCAGCTGCCTTCCTAGCTAACAGAGGTTTTCCGGACACCACTGGCCGTCCTCCGGTGAAGGTACCCGATTGCTGAGGTGTTACCTTGGATGCTTTGTGGCCTTAAGACTGTAACTGTGTAGTGAAATAAACCCCCGTTTTATAAAAGCCTGTCCATCTCTGGTGTTTTGCATTCTGCAGCATTAGCAAACTAAAACAATGTGTTTGGAGAGACAGTCCCATAAAGTGACTAAGAAGAAGATAGCGTTAGAGCCATATGCTGTCCTGCTAGCATTGCAATTATTGAGGTTTTGAGCTGGAACTTATATTGTCCTTTCCGTGGTTCTAATCACAGCCATTGCTTGGGACTAAGAGAGTCAAGGTGGAATAATATGTTAGGCACTGTTCTAAGCTCTGAGGAAAAAACAATAAATAAAGCACCAAAATCCCTGTCCTTTTGGAGCTAATATTCTAATGGGATCCTATGAAATCAGGAATTACATGTTTTGAACAACCTCAAAATTAATACTGCTATTGATGAATCTTCAGTGGTTGCTTTTACTTGGAAAACAGCCTCATAACCAGAACAAGAAAAAGAATGAGAACTTCATCTATTTTTATTTGAATATTTTTAATAAGGGTGATCTCCCCAGCTTAAAATACCTTGAAACAGCCAAAAGGTTTTAAGAATTCACATCCCCAGGCTCTTCCCCTAGAGGTGCTGATCAAATCTGCCTTGGGTGGCCCTAGAATCAGGATGATTAACAATGGCTCAGTGGTTCTTACAATCAGCCAAGTGTGAGAAACACTGTGGGAGGAGAAATTCAGAGAAAATGAGAGCATATGCCCAGACTCTGAACCCCATTGTCTTTAATGAGCTCAACAACACTGCAGTGTAGACATTTCTTACTCTCTTTTACAGAGAATGGGAGCAGTATTTCCAAGATCACACAGTTAGTTAGTAGCAGATCTAAAATTTGATGCCAAAGCACAAAGTCTGCCTCCAAGACACACACTGTTTCCTTCACACCACACTGCCTCTATCCATTCATTCATTCATTTATTGATTCACTCAATATTTCTTTCAAGTATTTATTGTGTATTAGTCATAGAAATAGGTGCTATGGAAGAGGGTAAGGAAAATTTGAGTAAGATCCTTCCAACAAAGAACACATAGTCGACAAATTATTACATTGATTCAAGACCATAAAATATATGACAAGGAATCCGAATACAGAAGGGTCAGTTAAAGCCAGGGAGAGCCTTCGTGAAAGAAGTGGCATCTTTGGGGGTGTGGGTAGTTAGGAATGGAGGGCCAAGCGTCCCTAGGTAGAGAGAACAGGATGAAGGAAAACCCAGGGATTGGAAAACACGGCATGTTTACAGGAAATTGCAGGAGTTAAGGGGAGGGGTTGCCACAGGCTCAGGCCTAATTTTGGAACACTTGAAAACAGTATGTAAAGATTGGCAGATTTCACACATATTTCGGGATTTGAGAATTCTTTTGAAAAATTGAAAGATATGGCAGCACAGGGCCAGCTTTTCCCCTGGGCACAATCTGCTGAAGCTGAGTAATAGCTTTCCCCTTCATGGGGAGCATCTACCCTCTAGTTCTCCTGGGCCGATACACGCTTATATTATCTGCTTAGCGGCTATGGGCATTTGAGCTCACTGCCCTTTGAGTAGAAGATATAGAGTAAGTGGCAGCAGATGAAGTTAGAAAGATAAGTCGGAACATTGGCAGGTTTCTTTCCCTAGGGGACCAGTTGATGGAAAAGCCAACGGAGGGTACTGAGCTTGTCTACTGTTAGCTCCTTAAATTAGCTTTTGGCACCTCCCTCAGTGGGAAGGTGGAGTGAGGAAGCAGTAACAAAGCCCTGGGCAGGTCCATTCTTGCCCAGGAATTTACAGTCAGCTAAGCTTTCTCTGCAGCTAGTTCTCCAGACAGGAGGTGGCATATCAGGGGTGGAAGGAAAGAGGAAAACTTGTTGGATTGTCCAAACAGCCTTTTCTTAAAAGGTAAAACTAGTCAGTGATTAGTGAAGACCCACTTCTCTATTATTACCTTGGGGGCTGTTTAGGGACTTAAATGTTAGCTTTATTTAGCCAGCTGGGGAGAGACCATGAATTTCTAAGATTGGTTTGGCATTTTCTTAACTTAGAGATAAATGCAAGGCTAGAATGCATAGTGAGCGATAACAGAGAAAGAGAGAAAATGGGGAGGGAGGGAGGGAGATAGAGATAGAAGCAAAATGAGATAAATTCAACAAATATTTATTGAACACCTATTATGTGCCAGATACTTTTCCTACTGGTGGTTATATGGTAAAGAACATGCTAGACATGTTTTGTTTAGTTTCTCAGAAAAGACAAACTATAAAGGTTGTTTACCTGAATGCAGACATACACAAGTATGAAGGCTGTGAGTTATTTAAGCCAGTTGCAGAAAGAAATTGAATGACAGGTACCAGCTAGTTGTGCCCAGCTTAAACACAGTTGAAGAGTAGAAACCGTTAAGGAAATATTGACTAAGTTCAGGGCAGTTGGTATAATGACAAGAGCATGCGTTTTGGAATCAAGTCCTGGATTTAAAACCTATGCTGCCACTTACAAGCTCTGCAGGAACTAGTAAACCTCTTTGAGCCTCAGTTTCCCCTTCTATAAAATGGGAATCATAATTCCTTTATCCTGTTACAGAGTTTGGGTGAAGATTAAATGATATTAAGTTTTCACACACACAGTAGGCACTTTGTAAATATGAAATTACCTTCCGTTCTTCAGCTTTCTTAATGATATGGTCCAAGACTTGTTTTATTTGGGCTGGAGGTAGGAGACAAAATAAATTCAGATCCTCAAGCCCTCTAAATGAAAGCTAATGAAAAATATATGTTCTTTCACTTCCTCATTTGGCTGCCTGCAAATTATGTCTCCTGATGCATGCTGGTTCCTCTGCTATCCCATGACTTCAGACATTGAACTTTGAGTCTTTGTCACATCAGCAGCACCAAGTAATTCCATACAGAAGTATGACATTTCCAGTTGAAAAAAATAAATTGATTAAAATTCAACAGGCATGTAGTGTTCAGCATTTAAAGGTCAAGGAATCTAGGCTACTATCAACTGTAAGATAATTCAACATTTCATGCCAGTGGGGGCCACCAGAATGTTTCTCTGTCTCACTGCCCCAGCATTTGACTGCTGGAAACATAATTGTGGCAAATTTAATTACAGCCTCAAGACCTGCTATCCATCTTTGGGGGAGCCTTAGCAGCTGGGCTTCCCAAGAGTAAAGAAAGATCCATTTGGCTTTCCAAAGATGATATCTTCACCTTCGCTAGCCAAGAAAGAACTTTCATTTTCCTTGCCTGAGCTCTGAAGAGCTGTCATCCTTTTCCTTTTGAAATTCCCAGAATTATTGCAAGCCAGTTAGTCTTTCACTTAAAGAGGGAAGAAGGGTAGAATGCCTCTACATCAGAACTCTGGGACTTGCCTTATGACACTCTGTGACGCCTGGCATGATGAAAGCCCTGTTCATCCTTATACTATGAATGCCAAGCATAGCAATGGCACATAGTGAGTAAGCCTTTAATAAATATCTGTTGATTAAATGACTTGAAATGACACTTTTCAAATTTAGGTTTGTCCCACTTTGCTGATGCTGCCATTTTGCAAAACACCAGAAATGGATTGGCTTTTATAAAGGGGGTTTATTTGTTTACAAAGTTATGGTCTTAAGGCCATAAGTCCAAGGTAAGGCATCAAGAATAGGGTACCTTCACTGAAGAAAGGCCATGGGCATCCAGAAAACCTCTGTTAGCTGGGAAGGCACATGGCTGGCACCTGCTTGCTCCCAGGTTGCATTTCAAAATGGCGTTCTCCAAAGTGTCAGAGTCAGCTTTCAATGGCCATCTTCAAAATGTCTCTCAGCTGCAGCTGTTCTGAGTTCCTTCTGTTTATGAGCTTTTATAGGGCTCCAGTGAACTAATCAAGACCCATGCTAAATGGGTGGGGCCACACCTCCATGGAAATAATCTAATCAAAGTTATTAACCACAGTTGGGTGGGTCACATCTCCATGGAAACAGCCTAATCTAAAGATTCCAAACTAATCAACACTAATAAGGCTGCCCACACAAGATTGCATCAAACAACATGGCATTTTGGGGGACATATTACATCCAAACCGGCACAAGGCTCCTTCAGATACTGTTAGATCTTTGACAAATTACTCACTCAATCCTCAATTCCCACCTTAGTGAAATAGAAACAATAATGCCTTCCCCATAATGTTAATCTTGTTTAGCAATTGACTTTTAACTTTAAGTGTCCTCCACCACAGGGGTCAACACGTTTCCCCAATCTTGCCAGTGTCTAGCAGAGTACCTGAGAAAAGGTACATGTTCAATATCTGTAAAATGAATTGGAATCTATGTCATGTAGCAGCAAGTACACTGAAATGGAATGCAGAAAACCAGGGGCCTAAGTCCCTATCCTGTCACCAATGTGTGATGTGACTTCTAGGTCTTAATTTGCTCATATGTCAGAAGAGTGATTTATATTAGAAAATCTTCAAGGTGCCACTGAATTCTGATATGCTTTGATCTTAATTCCTGTTTTATCAGGATTTACTCATTTGGGAGCATTTATTGAGTCTTAGTAGTGACTTGGAATTGCAGCAAATAAAAGAGTTATCATGTGAAAAGATAAGATGGCTAATGGGTGACATAACTTCTGTCTGCAAATATCTGAAGAACTTTTATGATGGGGCTACTGCTCATTTTTTTTTTTTTTTTTTCTCATTTTTACTAAGAGGAACAGGCTTCAGTTTTTGCAGGCAGGGATGCAATTAGACATAAGGAGAGATTTCTTGATTACTACAGGGATAAATGATGTCTACCTTCACTCTCCTCTACAGGTGAAAGCTGGTGTCCCCAATGATTCAATCAATGAATCAACAAATATTTGCTAAGCCTGCTTACTGCTCATTTTCTTCTTCATGACATTTTACTCAAAGTTGTGGATCATGAACCACCTGCATTAGAATCACCTGCAGCTCACATTAAAAATTTAAATTCTTAGACTCTTCTATACTGAAACGTGACTCTCTTGAGTTAACGTCTAGAATTGGTTTTAATAAGCTCCCCCAAGTGACATTTCTAGGCATCCTAAAGTTAGATAAATTCTGTTTTTGAGTTGAATAGACTTAGGCAATATTATCTCCCAATCTGCAGGTTTTTAATATAATAATAATGGCAGGTAACATTTGTTGAGCACCAGCCATGTGCCAAACATCCTACATATATCATTTATAACAGTCACACCCACCCTATGATGTAGCTATTAGTGCAAGTAAGAGACAGATAAAAAGAGGCTGAGTGGTAAAATGACACGATCAGAAAGAGGCAGGCTCAGGGCTTAAACCCCGGTGTCCTGACTCCCATGCCACTGCTCCACAGCTGCTTTCTGACTCACTGGTTTCTGGACAGGGCATTGTGTGAGATTTCTGTTCTGCAGCCATGACTTTGCTTGCATCTGAAAGAAGAGAGGAGGTGAAGAAGTTCACAAAGACGAGTGCATCCATACTCAGCTTGGTCTGTTAGTTTTGAGATCCAGAGAGATGCCTGTATGGGAGATGGGTCTCCAGTTCCTTGCAGAGCTCCCAAAATATGGTTTGTAAGAAAATGCACAGATTTTTCCTTTGTTTTTCAAAGAGGACATGGGACTTAGTTTGTGATCTTACTGTGACCCCTACAGGTTACTCAAAGCGGAATGAGCTGACGACCTCCATCACAGATCTCTGTCCACAAAAGGGACCCCAGACAGCCACTTTTAAATGGCTAAAATTTTTATAACTCCTTGTAATTGCAAAATAAATTCTCCCTTCAGTATCTCAGCTTCTAGAGGCCAGGAAGAGCTGTGGAGAACGTGCTTCTCCTTGTTTTGGACAAGGAAGACAGATTATTGGCTGGCACAACTGAAAATTTCACAGTGAAACAATGTAATCACCATTTACATCCATTCTCAGTGATTGCCTGACAGAGGTATCAGAAAGGGAAGACACACTTAAGATAGGCACATTTAAGAACCAGGGGTGTACAAAATGCAGATGATTTCAGGGGAACCTTCCTTAGCATCTGTTTTTGTTTCCTGGCTGCTAAGTCAAATACCATGCAATAGGTTGGCTGAAACAATGGGAATGTATTGGCTCATGGTTTTGACGCTAGGAGAAGTCCAAATTCAAGTAATTATCAAGGTGATACTTTTCCCAGGAGGCTGTAGCATTCTGGAGCTGACTGCTGGCGATCCTTGGTCGTTGGCTTTTCTGTCACATGGTGATGCACATTGTGGCCTCTCCTGGCTTCTCCCTTCTCTTCCAGATTCCTTTGACATTCAGATTCTTGATGTTCCCTCTGGGTTTCTCTCTCTCTGCAACCTGCCTTTTAAAGCCCTCCTGATTCACCTGAGCCACACCTTAACTGAAGAAACCTAATCAAAAAGTACTACTATCCACAGAATGGATTAAGTCTAAGAACATGTTTTTCTGGGATACATATCTCCAGATCACCACAGCATCTTTTAGATAGTTGGGAAACAGGCTCAGATCTTCAACGTGTTTCACACCAGAGTTTTAAAAAACTTTTTATTTTAAAATACTTTCAAACTTACAGGACAGTTACAAAAATAGTACAAACTCCATACAGAGAATTCTAACATACCCCATCCCTCCAGATAACCAGATCCACCAATTTTAATATTTTACCACAGTTGTCATTTCATTCTATCTATCAAGCTATCAGTCCATCTACCAATTTATCCATCTCTCTACCTCTTTGTCTACCCATTTTCTAAAATCTTGAGAGTAAATAATATCCATCATGCTGCTTGAACATTTAACACTTCCATGTAAATTTCCTAACAAGGATATTCACCTATGTAACTACCTTACATGCAGTTATCAAGTTCAAAAAATGTAACATTGATATAAAATTTACAGTTTATATTCCACTTTTTCATATGTCCCACTATCTTTTTAAGCTTTTTCTTCTCCCTTGATTCATCCCATCCAGGATCATACATTATGTTTCATTGTTATTGTCTCATTAGTTTTTCATTCTTTTTTCAATTGTGAAAGCATGTAAGCAACATAAACTTTCCCATCTCAACCTCTCCAAAGCATTCCAGTCATTTAAAATATGGCATTGCCATCACCATCTTCCATTGCTAAAGCTTTCCCATCTCCCAAAACAGAAAGCCTGCATCCATTATACCTTAACTCCCATTACCCCAACTTCAGTCCTGGTAACCTGTGCTCTGATTTCTGTCTCTGAGTTTGCATATGCTCCAATATTTTCTTTGTAGTTATCATAGTGCTTAAATTTAACATCCTAAATCTATAACACCCTTGTTTGCTTAGATCCCAACTAAAGATCAATGTTACGAAAAATCTCTGTTTCTATACCCCTCCAACCTCCACCTTTATATAGTACTTTTCACAAAGTACATGTTTATACATTGTTCTGATTTGCTAAAGCTGCCATTATGCAAAATACCAGAAATGGATTGGCTTTTATAAAGGGGATTTATTAGGTTACAAATTTACAATTCCAAGTCCATAAAAGTGTCCAAAATAAGGCATGAACAAGAGGATACCTTCACGGAAGAAAGACCAATGGTGTTCAGAACACCTCTGTTAGCTGGGAAGGCAAGTGGCTGGCATCTGCTGGTCCTTTGCTTCCAGGTTCTGGTATCAAAATGGCTTTCTCCAAAATGTCTCTGGGCTTATGTCTCTCTTAGATTCTTTCACTCAGCTCCTTGCATCCTTGATTGTTCTCCCTGGGCATTTCTCTCTAAGCATCTGGGGGTCCTCTCTTAGCTTCTCCAGGGCAAAGTCTGGGCTTCATCTCTTAGCTTAGCATCTCCACTCATCTTTCTTTCTTAGCATCTCAACTGAAGCGTCTGGGTCTGTTTCAGGTCTTAGCTTCTCCTGGGGGCAAACTCTGAATTACATATCTTAACTTCTGTCCGAAATGTCTTTCTCAGCTTCCCTGAGCTCCTTCTCTCCATGAGCTCTCTTAAAGGGCTCCAATAAACCAATCAAGACCCACTCTGAATGGGTAGGGTCACATCTCCATCAAAATAATCCAGTCAAAGGTCTTACCCCCAGTTGGGTGGGTCACATCTCCATGGAAACAACCTAATCAAAACAGCCATACATAATAGGTCTGCCCCCACAAGACTGTATTTAAGAACATAGTCTTTCCTGGGGTACATTGCAGTTTCAAACTGGCACATATATTGTAAGTCAATACCTCTGATTTCCCATTACATTTTAAGCATTTGCTGTTTAGAAAGTAAAAAGTGGAGTTACAAATCACAACTACAACAGTACTGGAATTTATATTTACCCAAGTTACTATCTTTTCTGTAGATCCTTATTTCTTCATGCTGCTTCAGTCTATCGTCTAGTGTCCTTTCCTTTCAACCTGCAGATTTCTCTTTAGCATTTCTTGTAGGGCTAGTCTAATGGTAATGAACTCCTAAGTTTTTGTTTATCTGGGAATGTCTTAATCTCTTCTATTCTGAAAGACAGTTTTCCTGGATATAGAATTCTTGGTTGGCAATTTTTTTGCTGTCAGCACTTTAAATATGTTATCCCACTGCAATCTTGCCTCCATGGTTTCTGATGAGAAATTGGTACTCAGTTGTATTGAGGCTCTCTTGAAGCTTTCAAAATTCTATCTTTATCTTTTTAATTCAACAGTTTGATTATAATATATCATAGTGTGGGCCTATTTGTGTATATCCTGTTTGGAATTCATTGAGCACCTTGGATGTACATATTTATATATTTTTTAAATTGGGGATCTTTTTAGCCATTACTCCTTTGAATATTCTCTCTGCCCCCTTTATCTCCTTCTTCTTCTGGGGCTCCAACAATGCATACATTAGTATACTTCTTGGTGTTCCACAGGTTCCTCAGGCTCTGTTCATTTTCTTCATTCTTTCTTCTTTCAGCTTCTCAGGGTGGATGATTTCACTAGTCTTATCTTCAAGTTCATTGATTCTTTCTCCAGGCAGCTCGAGTCTGCTCTAGGGAATTTTTAATTTCTGTTTGTGTCATCTTCAGCTGTTTACTTGCTTTGCATAATTTCCATCTCTCTATTAATATCCACTTTGAGTTCACCACTCATTTTCCTGATTTCCTTTTGTTCTTGTCTATGTTTTTTATGTCTTCATCTGGGATGTCTTAGGTCTAGACCTCCTGATTGATAGTTTCTAATACTTTAATATGCTCCTTTGACCATCACTTCCTGTTTCTTTGTATGTTTTGTAATATTTTGCTGAAACATGGAAATTTGGATATTTTAAGTAGTTATCACTGAAATTTAGACCCTGAAGCATCTGTTGCTTAAGATTGTATCCAGTTAGTGTTATGATGTAGCTATCTTTTTTTTTTAATTTTAATTTTTATTTTTTTTACATTTTATTTTGAAATAAATTCAAAGTTATAGGAACAGTTGCAAAAACAAAACAAACCCCATACACAGAACTCCAGCATTCCCTGACCCCCCCGAAACCCTGATCCACTAAATTTAACATGTTGTCACACCGCTATTTCTTTCCCTCCCTCCCTCCCTCCCTCCCTCTCTCTTTCCCTATCTATCATCCATCATCTATTGCTCTATCTTCTGAACATATGAGAGCTAGCTGCACACATCCTTGAACAAACACTATAATTCACATATACAATTCCCATGAACAAGAACTTTCTTTTATGCAACCCCATTAACCACAGCTAAGAAGTACAAGAGATTCAACAATGCTACAAAGCTTACATTCTATATTTCCTTTTCCTTATATCTCAACTGTGTCCCTTTGAGCCTCCTGTCCTCCATCCTCAGATCCCATCCAGGGTCATCCTTGGCGTTCAATTATCATCTATTTAGACTGTCTTTTTTTTTTTTTTTCTCAATTGTGCAAACATATATACAGCCTAAATCTTCCCATTTCACTCCCTCCCTAGCATTCCATTAGTGGAATTAATCACATTTAGAATGTTGTAATACTATCACCTTCCCACCATCCATTACTAAAAATTTCCCTTCACCTCAAACAGCAACCCTACACTCATTTCTTAACTCCCCATTGCCCCTTCCCACATTTCTTTTAACCCATACCCTACTTTTCATCTCTATGGTCATATTCTCTGATAATTTCTTTGTGTTTACTATGGGGCTTAAAATTAAACTCTTAAATCCATAACAATCTTGTTTTTCTTTAATATCAACTTAATTTCGATAGGACACATAAACTATGTACCTATACTCCTCCATTTCCCCACCTTTATATAGTTCTATCAAAAATTACATATTTTACATTGAGTTCAAAACCACTGATTTGTCATTAGAGTTTGTGTATTTTATATCATGTAGGAAGTAAATAGTGGAGTTACAATTCAAAATTTATTGACTTCTATTTGTATTCCATTGTGGTCAGAGATTGTGCTTTGAACATGTTCAATTGTTTGTTTGTTTTTTTTTTTAATTTATTGAGGCTTGTTTTATGTCCCAGCATATGGTCTATTCTGGAGAAAGATCCGTGATCACTAGAGAAAAATGAGTGTCCTGGTGATTTGGGATGTAAGGTTCTATATATGTCTGTTAAAATTCTCTATATCTCTTTCTCCTTTCTTTGTTTCTCTGTCAATAGGGCTCCCTTTAGTATCTGAAGTTGGGCAGGTCTTTTATTGGCAAACTCTCTCAGTATTTGTTTGTCTGTGAAAATTTAAACTCTCCCTTAAATTTGAAGGAGAGTTTTGCTGGATAAAGTATTCTTGGTTGGAAATTTTTCTCTCTCAGAGTTTTAAATATATCATGCCACAGCCTTCTCGCCTCCATGGTGGCCGCTGAGTAGTCACAACGTAGTCTTATGTTGTTTCCTTTGTATGTGGTGAATTGCTTTTCTCTTGCTGCTTTCAGAACTTGCCCCTTCTCTTCAGTATTTGAGAGTCTGATCAGAATATGTCTTGGAGTGGGTTTATTTGGATTTATTCTATTTGGAGTTCGCTGGGCATTTATGCTTTGTGTATTTATATTGTGTAGAAGGTTTTGGAAGTTTTCCCCAGCAATGTCTTTGAATACTCTTTCTAGACCTTTACCCTTCTCTTCCCCTTCTGGGACTCCAATGAGTCTTAAATTTGGACCTTTTACTTTATCTATTGTATCCCTGAGATCCTTTTTGATTTTTTCAATTTTTTTCTCCATTCTTTCTTTTGTTCTTTCATTTTCTGTTCTGTGGACCTCTAGGACAGTAAGTCATTGTTCAGCTTCCTCTAATCTTGTATTATGAGTATCCAGAGTCTTTTTAATTTGGCCAACAATTTCTTTTATTTCCCTAAGATCTTTTATTTTTTTATTTAATCTTGCAATTTCTTCTTTATGCTCTTCTAGGGTCTTCTTGATGTCCCTTTTATCCTGTTCCATGGTCTTCTTCATGTCTTTTTTATCCTGTGCCATGTTTTTGTTCCTCGATTGTGATTGATTAATTGTGCCAAGTACTGTGTCTCTTCTGATATTTTGATTTGGGTGTTTGGGACTCAGTTCTCCATATCATCTGGTTTTATCATATGCATTAAGATTTTCTGTTGTTTTTGGCCTCTTGGCATGTGCTTTACTTGATAGGGTTCTTTCAAGTTGTGAAAAAAAAAATACCAATCTAACTTTTCAGAAATACAAGTTGGTGGCATAAACTTTCTCCAACTAACCAGCAGATGGCATCTGTGAGTCACCTATACTCCTCAAGTCAGTTCTCCCCAATTCTGTCTCTGTGGTGTGTGGGGAAATGATTTTTGTGGGGTTCAGTTGGTGAACTCCATTTGGGTTTGTTGTTGGAGCCATCCGCCCTGAATGTGGTGCATGTGTCTGGGTGGTCAGGAAGGCAGGGCCGCTTTAATATTCAAACCTCCCAGGTGTTCCCAGAGATTCAAGGCTGTTGCAAGAGTCTATGCCTTCATTTCAGTTTTGCCCTAGATTTTCTCTTTCGCTGACCCACAAACCACCGGCATTGATGTAGCGTCCCTGGGTTTTCCGAGCGGGCCCCGCTTCTCAGCTGTGATCTTCCAGGACCTCTGCTAAGGGAAGGCTGTGCTATATCACTTGTGCACATCATCCCTCAAGGGAAGCCCTGGGCCACCCGGCCGTGCAGCGGCGCTCTCTGCCTGATGCAAAGAGTAGGCTATAATTCTTGACTGGTGTAAATTCTGAATGAAAGGCAGGTAGTAGAGCTGGACCCCACCCCTTTCCTCTTAGAGAAGATAGACGCCCTAGGGGGAAGTCATTAGCGTTTCAATGGTCTCTCTCTGCCTGTGCCACACCCCTGTCTGGGTCACAGAACTGGGAACTGAAAATGGCCGAGGCTTTCTTCACTGAGTCAAAAAAGGAACAAGCTAGTCTGAGGCAACCCTCTGGATCTCCAAGGTCAGTCATCACCCAAAGCCTCTGTCTACTTGTTGGAGATTTGTACCTAATAGTGAGCAGTCCACACTCGCTAATTAAAACCCCAGTTGGGGCTCAGCTGAGCTATATTCGCTCGCTGGGAGAAAGCTTCTCTCTGGCACCACGAGGCTTTGTGGCTTGGGCTGTGGGGGAGGGGTCTTTCAATTTGGATCCGCAGTTCTTATTTACAGATTTTATGCTGTGATCTCAGGCATTCCTCCCAATTCAGGTTGGTGTATGATGAGTGGACAGTCACGTCTGTCCCCCTGCAGTTATTCTGGATTATTTACTAGTTGTTTCCGGTTTTTTTTAGTTGTTCCAGGGGGACTACTTAGCTTCCACTCCTCTCTATGCCGCCATCTTAGATCCCATCTCTCCTTAGCTATCTTTTAATGGCAGGAGCTAACAACAAAAAAGGGATGAATAAAAGAAAATAACCATTCTTTGCAGTTTGACCTGTACAACTGCTTTCTTTCAGAGCTTATCCATACAGTGAGTTTGGAGAATAGCTTATAGCCAAAGGGTATGGCCACCCTGATCCTATCTGTGCATGCATGCATCTTCCCTAGGAAGCAGTTTTTTCATAGTCTTGGGCACTGCACTGTTTGTCCTACAGCCACAGTCCCTTGCCCCAGGCAGCCACAACTTGACTATTCTCCCACAGTGTTCTGTAAGAGAGTTCAATGAGCTGCCTTCTAAATGCAGGGCAAATTCTGGGGTGGTGAGTCCTTCAGGCCACCACCAGACAGATTAGGCCAGAAATACATGCTTCCAGTATGTGCACAAGGATCACTGTGCTTCCTCTGGAACCAGGACAAGAGATCCTCACTGGGAGCACAGGCCAGCTAGGCATAGAGCTGATGGTGGAATGGAGGTGAGGCCAGTCATAGTGCCACAGGAGTCCACTGCTTTTAAGTAGCCTTTTTCTTGATTCAGCACTCACCCTATTATTGCAGTCCTTTACCTGTTTTCTGGAGCTTTGAGAAAGACGTTTCTAACAGTTTTTGGTGGTTGTACAAAGCTTTGTAGGGGGATGGATCCCTGAAGCATTTCATTCTACCATCTTGATCTGGGCAGGCTCAAACCTGAGTTTAAAAGCTGAAAAGTCACCCATCCCACTGATCTGGAATAATTTAGAGAAGACATGTCCTGAGGCAGGGATGGTTGAAATAACTTCACTTCTCGCTGATATTTACTCATTCAACTTGTGTTTATTGTCAGGCTAGGGAATCTTGGTCTGCAGAAATGACTAAGTCACGGTTCCATTTTGGAAGAGCTTATAGTCTTTTGATTTATTAGCAATGTGAGAAAAGGAAGAAAAAAAAAAAACCCTACCACTGGGGAATTCTTAATGTTAGAAGAGATGACAGGGAAAGATTATCCCAAGAAAAATAGATAAAATTAATGGCATAAGGATTGGGCAAAGGTCATGTCTAAGAAATTTCCTGGGTACCCTTGGGTAAATCACTTAACCTCTCTGGACCTTACTTTCTTTATCTCAAATGTAAGGGAGTTAGGGAGTTGTATTAGGCACTCTCAATGGATCTTTCCAGCTCTACCAGCCTATGATAAAAGTTCATAAAAACAGCCACTTCTGTTTTTATGAACTTATTAGCTGCTGAACTTAGATGTATGACTTGCCCAAAATATTGCATACATTAAAATACATTTCTCCACTCCTCAGAAAATCTGAAATCTGTCTTAAAATCTAAGGACTCATAGTGAACACCTTGACTAACCCTATCTATTTAGAGATGAAGACACTAAAGTCTAAAGAAAGAAATTGCCCAAGGTCACATGCAGATTAGTGGCCAGCCTCTTAGGAGTCATTCTTCTTGATTCCAGATCTAGAAGGAGACTGGCCCAGTGCATTCCCATCCCACCTGACTTCCTTTACATGCAGTACTGGTTGCTTTTGTAAACAGCCTTTTTCAGATATAAAATCACTTTATTAGTTTTGGAGCACAAGACACATAATGCATGTCTGGGGTTGCTTTTAAAACCAACATGTTTAATGATATGAAAATGCAGGAAAAGTATGTTGGATTTTTTTGCAAAATTCCAAAAATTATTAACAATAAACTGTCTCATCACCACATTTCTGTACGTATTTCCTTCACATCTGCAATTTGATCCCTAATGAAAGGACTTGCAGAGATGAGGGTGATAACAAATAGGTGGTCATAGAAATAGTGGTTACAGAAATGGTGATATTGATGTCAATGAATGGAGTAAAGTGATGAAAACAGTGATGGTGACAATGGTAGTGAGGTGGTAAAGTGAAAGTGATAAGGTTGATGAGGTTAATGGCAAAAATAAAGCAACAGACCAACAACATCCAATTAAGGCAGATTCAGTGAAACCGCATCCCTTTCCCATGCACCCTTCCTAAATAACTTGCCCCTGATCCTAATTCTTGCTTTTCCCTTCATATAGTGCTATTATACACCCAAGCAAATATCATGAAATGGGTCAGGTTTAAACAATGGTAATTTATTCACTCACAGTTTTGAGGCTGGAAAAATGTCCAAATTAAGGCATCATCAGGGAGATGCTGCTTGCAATCTTTGGTTCCTCTGACACATGGCAAGGAACATGGCAGTATCTGCTCGTCTTGCCCTTCTCTTCCAGGTTTTGTTGATTTCTGCTTCTTGCCTCCATGACGCAGCCTTTCTCTGTCTCTCTCTGTCTCTGTCTCTGTCTCTGTCTCTGTCTCTCTCCCCCCCACCCCATATTCTTAAGAGGATTAAGACCCTTCCTGACTGAGGTAGGCCACACCTTAACTGAGTAGTTTCATCCAAAGATTCTGCTTACAATGGGTTTATACCCATAGGAATGGGTTAGATTTAAGAACGTGTTTTTCTGGGTACATACAACTTTAAATCACCACACTCAGTGACAATTTTTGCGTGTGTGAAAACAAAGACATTCTGTGGAAAATGGCATTTTCTCTATTTTCAGCAAGAGAAATTTAAATATAAAAATTTCTATAAACAATGTGAGGCCTGTCTTACCTTTTTCTAAAATCTTACATGAATATTAGATAGTTGCAAGCAGAAGTTTAAGATACCATCTCCATAGAGTCTCAATTTCATCATCTGTACAAAGGAAATAATAAGACCTATGTCTTAGAGATCATGTGAGTATTAAATAAGAGAAAACGTGGAGAATGCTTTCACATAGTAAATACCCAATAAATGAGAAATTATTAATATTGAAGGGAATGATGAGATAGAATAGCTGGAAGAAACGGAAGTGGGAAGAATTTGTGAATTAAGTAAGAGAGACCCAGATAGAGCTGTTTGAAAGAAGAAAAAGAACAAGTTATGGAAACAGCAAACCTATCCAGAGCTAACAGGAAAGGAAGCCCAGAGTGAATTCCATCTGCTTTCTGCCTGCACCTGCTATTTATTTACTTTTCAGCTTCATCAACTGAGGCCAAATTGTTATTTTTTAAACTTCAAAACATAAGGAGAGAAAGGAAGACGTGGGTAAAGATCAAGCAGGGAAGGGAAAAGAAGAAGACATAATAGCTAACACTTACTGAGTTCTTACTATGTACCAGGCATTGTTTGAAGTGCTCTACCTGAAGTAATACATTTACTATTCAGAGCAACTCTATGAAGAGGTTACTTTTATTACCCCTATTTTATAGGTAAGGAGCTAAGTGAATGATTTGCCCAAGATCTAACAGCTGGCAAGGGGAAAGCCAGTATTTAACACAGCCAGTCTTATTCCATAGACGGACTTTTTAATCTTTGCAGTTTGCAACCTCAAAAGGAGAAATGTCCTAGGCGAGAGATGAACAGAAAAAGGGATATCATCCTTCTGTTGTTGGGCAGATTTTTTATATGTGGAATAGAAGAGCAATATAATCTGAGATGCATTCCTGACTGTTTTACTTATGCATGTGCTACAGATTGGAATGTGCTTTCCAAAAAGATAATAAATCCCAATCCCTACTACCTCAGAATGTGACCATATTTGGAAACAGGGAAACGGAATTTGGCAAAATTAAAATGAGGTAATACTGGACTAGGGTGGACCCATAATCCAACATGACTGGTGACCTTATAGGAAGAGGAAATTTGGACACAGATTGAGAAAGGGGAGAGCACCTCGTGACGACTTAAGCAGAGATTGCCGCGGCTGCCAGCCAGCCACCGCCAGGGGCCGGGAGAGAGGGAGGGTCCGATTCTTCCCCGCAGACCTCAGAAGAAGCCTGGCCCTGCTGACACCTTGATTTCAGACCTAGGCTCCAGAACCGTAAGACAATACATTTCTGTTGTTTTACGCCACCCAGTTTGTGGTCATTTGTTATGGCATTCCTAGGAAACTAAAACAGGTGCTATTTGATTTATGGCTTTTGGAGTTTCAGTAAATCTCTTTGAACCTCAGTTTTTTCATTTGTTAAATTCTATGACTTCCTAACTCATCTATAAGGATCAAATAATAGTAGGAAAACCCTCATGTGACTGTTGTAAAAAGTGACTCAGATAATTTAGGTAAAGGATTATTAGTGCATGGTAACTGCTCAATAAAAAATAGCTAATATGATGATAATTATATATTATTATTAAATTAGTTATGGAGGAAGAATCAAGAAATTTCCCCTGAAAGAAGGGTGTTTCAGCAGTCTCTGGGATTGGGTTATATTATTGAATTGAGGGTTCTATGAGAAGGAATAAGCATGAGCAAGGCTTAGAGTTGGGGAAACACAATTGTTGTTCTGAATTCATTATTTCAGGCACCATGGAAGCATGTGATATGCTTTAGAAATGCAGCCCTCTAAAAATGTTTGAAAGGAAACCCTTAGACACATAACATGGCAGACCCTCATTCATCCAGTAATGTCTAAATGGAAACACAGTCCCAGAGGGATCCCCACACTGGAGGTTTTACTGCAGCAAGACACAAATAGACCCAAAATCTGTTTGCACAGCACTGCCAAGGAGAAGCCAAGGGAAATCTCCTCCTGGAAATATTTGACTTTTCCCTTTATTTTCTGTTGAAGCTACTGGAAAGAACCACTGTTCAAAGCCTCTATGATATCAGATTCAGATTCCAGGATAATGTTTACATGAGGTCTGGGTGAGGTTGAGGTTTCTTGGGTACATTCTCTTGGGTACATTTCCTTTATCCAGACACCTGTGACCTAGAAAGGTAAAATCTTCTTCCCACGACTCAACGTAAAATGGTAATGGATAACCACAAAGAACAATCCCTTTTAAAGGGAGGAGTCACAATTCTGAGTAAATGTTACCAGATAACCCCTAATTTCAAGACAAGTAATTTTCTTTGATTAGGGTCTATTTCTGCTCCCTCAGAGTGATTTTCTAGTTCATTATTCTCTTTATTTCTTTACTATATCTTCTGGGCTCTTGACTCTACCCTCTGAGATGCCCTTATAATTTATAAGAAATGGCCCTTGTTTACAGTGAAATAATTTTTTCAGCTTGTTTTCTATAAGGAGTTGGGAGCATAGAGGTCTTTTAGGAACATGAGTTATAGCAGTCCCTTTTAGGTCAAGCTGGTGGCTCATTTACTCATACAAATACCTTAAAATTGTATGGGCTTTCTATGTATCAGATTATAGTCCAATTCATTTGACAGAGACCATGTCTACAGTTCTTTTGACATGCTTCTCATTACTTTGGCTGTATATTCTGTTTTATGATGCTATGGAAATTGTATTGCCCTTAGAAACCCTTTATCTGACTTAGAGTGTCTACTGGGCACCACCTTAAATCTTTATAAGGTCTTAAAACTAGACTTTTGCTACCATTAGGCCGTTTCTTACTTTGCATATTATTTACAATTTAGCTAAGGCCAAATTTTGGCCAAAATTGAATATTCTCATCCATGGTTTTTTCATGTATCATTTTCTGTAATATGGGAATGATTTATCAAAGTTTTTATACAACTTTAGGCTTTTTGGTCCATTTACCATAAGTATGATTTTTCTGTATATTTTGGCCTTTTAAAAAGTTTCCCAATCCAGCATTATCCAAAACTGGTATATGATTATAATCCCTTCTTGACCATATTTCATTCTTCATTTAACCCCACAGTTACATTCATGAAATAGGATTATATTCTCTATTCCATAGTTAAGAAAAAGGAGACTCAGAGAGGTTAATTTACATTCCAAAATGATACCATTAATTAGCATAACTGGCATTTAAACTTCAATTTGTCTGTCTGCAAAGCTAGAAAATTGACCATTTCACTCCACCGTGTTTCATCATAATTATTTCCCCCCTGGCATTAAACTTCACAGTTTACCAAGCATGATCTCACTTAATCTCATTTAATCCAAGCCTGAGAGATTGGAAAGGAAAGATTCTCCATCATGGCCAAAGGGAGGGCTACACTAAGATTTAAAACTCCCTCTTCTTCCACCCTCATCAATAAAACAAAAATAAACTCTTCTTCCAAAAAATGCTTTTGACTAGTTGTTTTCTACCAACTAACCTGTATTTAGTGATGAACAGCATGTACAAGTATTTAACAATTGTTCTCTTTTCCTTTCCCTTCATTGACTTTGGTTGAGAGTCCGATAGGAAAGATGTGTGTTAGAATGGGGAGATATGTCAGACTGGAGTTCTGCAAGTCTATATACACTGTATACACTGCGAGTACCAGCCTTATGGGCATGACCACAAAGTACTCACATAGAGAGTGTAGTGATCTGGCTGATACCCAGGCCTCAGGTAGGCCAAGCCTCAGAAGCCAATAGAAGCAAACTTCCACTGCTGTATACTTAGCCTTTACTCACCTTTACACAACAGCAGGAAAACAACAACAACAACAAAAAATTGAATTCGTACTTCTGTGTACTAGCTGACCATTCAACATTTTGAGCTACCACCTAGTGGTACTGCCTGCCAGCCAAGAGTGCACAGTGGGCAGCTTTGCCATGAACTCTGTATAGCAGGGTTTGTTTATCCAAGTGATTGCCTTTTTTATTGCATTTTGACCTCCCTCTCTTATAATTGTAAGTGGAAAATGGGAAAATGCAAATGCTGCTACTTGTAGCAAAAGCAGAGATACAATAAGCCCAATACAGTCAAGGAAAAGACGGAAATCACTTCAACATAACGCTTCAGTATGTGTGTGGGCTCTGAACATAGGCTGCTTTGAATTCAGTCTCCATCACTTACTAACTGGATGACCTTGGGCAAACCACTTCTCCTTCATCTATGAAATGGGGATTACAACAATTCCTTCCTTGTAGGTTGCATTAGGATTAAATTGCATAATCCATGAAAGCTGCTACTTAGAGAGCCTATAAGGCAGTGGTTCTCAAAGTGTGATCCCTTGACCAGCAACCTTGTTAGAAGTTAAAATTCTTAGCCCCACTCCAGACCTACTGAATCAGCAACTCTAGGGGTGGGGCCCAGCAATCTGGGTCATGATGATGAGTACATCAGATGATTCTGATGCCAGTTAAAGTTTGAGAACCACTGCTGTAACTTATGGTGGAGAAGAACAGGCTCAGAATTCAGATGATTAGGTTTAAATCCCTGTTCTGCCTCTTACTAATTGCATGATTTGGCATGAATTATATAACGTGTTCGTGCCTTTGTATTGTCATCTGCAAAATTAGAGTGATATTATATTTATCCAGGATTTGTAATGAGAAATAAATTGAAAAGGCAAAATCTGTCTTATAGCAAGCCCTCAATAAATGATAGCTGGTTATTTTGTGGTTCTGATCATTATTTTTATTATTTCTGGTTTTCATTGGACTTAATCCAATTGGCTTTCGTATTAATTGCGAAGGAAAATAAGAATTAAAAAGCATGGATGAAATTTTGAAAATATATCATGGAAGATTTTTTTCTATAAGTAGAGACAAACATGAATTTTATCTATTTTATATCTGTCTGGGAAAATACCTCCACTACAATATTGTAGTTTGTGGTTTGACTTCTGTGTTTGACTACCATATATACCTTTTAAGGAATATATCATTTCAAAATGTACTGTCCTAGAAAACATCCCTGGCCCAGAGATGAATTCTCCCAGCAGGACTTCCTGATCTGCCAACAGGGTATAGGAGGAGGGACAGATAAAGAGGGAGAATGTCCAACACCTGCCAATCAGGGCCCTGAAGTCCAGTCCCCTGCAGTGGAGGGGCTGGCATTTGCTTTGGCCAGCAGCCCACTCCCAGGAGCACCACTGAGACAGGGAGCACGATGCCCCAGTCCTCAGGAACAGCTTGCAGGTGTGAGCAGCAGGCTCTCTGGTGACCTTTGTACCTGGGGACAGAGGAAGACTTAGGGAAGGCACCCTAAGAGGAGGCTGGGGAGACAAAGCAACTGTGAGCCAAGCCTCAAGGAGCCATGGAGACCCTTAGCTGTGATGGTCCAGGGCACAGGGAGGAAGCAAACCTTCCTCTTCTAGAAGAAGAAAGAAAATGCACCATGGAGGTAACCCTGGCTTTTCATTCTATTCTGACACTATCTTACTGTCAGTCTTCATATGTCTCTGGCCTCTAGGAGTTTCTCTGCTAGAAAAACAAAAGATTTGAATTATTTGCATGTGAGTCAAAAAACTACCCAAGGTGGGTGTGTTTTCTAAGAAATGCCGTTGGCCGTGATCTTAACTCTTCTGCCAGCACCAGGAACCACGCCTCGAGGCTGGTGCACATCGTCCCGTGTACCATGGTCCCATCCAGGTGAGTTGGCATAGCTACACTGGCATCTCCAGGTGCCTGACCCCAGGCCTACCTCTACATGGCTGGGCTCATGGGTGGCAGTGCTGTGCCCCTTGCCCCCAGGGTTAACCTGTTAATAGCCATTGTCATGGATGCCCCAGATCTGCCTTTACCAACAGGATAGAAGCCAGCTCTGATATCCTAACATTTCCTAACTGAGATGCCCTCATTTTCCCCTATACCCACTTCCTCTGCATTCTCTTTTTTCTTCTTCACTCCCATCTCCTCAAAGCCTGGGCTTTGGAGAGGATAAACATGGTCTGAGGTCTTAGCTGAATTTCAGCCTGTTAACATAACTTCTTGGAGCCTCAGTTTCCTCATGTATAAAACCAGGATAGTGGCATATACCTCATATAATCATAGGGAAGATTAACCAATAGAGCACACCCAATATGCTAAGTTCAGGGCCTGGTCCATAGTAAGTACTCAACAAATAAGCACTAACTTTATCATCACCCTCGTCTTCATCATCATTGCAAGCTTATAACAGTTACCTCTAGATTTATCTACTTATTTCAAGTTTGTCTCCCTGGAACACTCTGAGCTCCGTGAGGACAAGAATCCCACTTTGTCACTACTTGTTTCTAGCCTAGTAGCTGGCATGCAGTTGGGTTCAAAAAATATTTGTGGAAATGGATGTTATAAAGCAGCAGCTGGGCAAAGACTTTTCACATATAAGTTAGTGTGTATGTGTATATGTATGTGTGAGTATGGGACTGTGTATGTGAGCGTGTGTGTGTGCACGTGTATCGTAGTCCTGAAGGGGGTAGTTCTCTCCTCTGCTCTACAGGTATCTCTACCTCACACTCGGTGCCCAATCAAACTGGAATGGCTCCAAGGTGACTCTTGAGTGCCACTGTGTCATAACCCCTTCCCCAAACCACCCCATCTGCCTGCCCCTATGTCCAGGAGGACGGGGCATTTGCCACATGTGCTTACTAGCTAGTGTGAAACAGTTAACTTGGGGCTGCTCATTTTGCCTCAGAGCTACCATAGCCGCATCAGTGATCTGTTAATAAGCATGTGCTGAACATCTACTGTGTGCAAGCCACCGTGCTAAGTACTGTGGTTAGAGAGAAAAACTACAGGTCCTTGTTGGCAAGAGAAGGGGGGGGGGGTCAGAATTTTAAAAAAAACAAAAAAACAGGATTTCAAAATACAGTAAATGGTCCAATGAAGAAAGCACATGGCACCTCTTTCAGCAAGCTAAAATCAGGAACATCTTCTCAGGGAACATCCGAGCTGGATTTCTCAGGAGAGTTAGAGTTGATGATGGAGAGGCATATGTGAATGCAGAGGATGAGAACAAGTAGTTCAATGAGAGTGATGATAATGATAGTAATAGTAATAATAATAGTAATGAGAGTGATGATAATGATAGTAATAGTAATAATAATAGTAATCGAAATACACTAGCTAGCACTTCTACAACACTGGCCACATGCCAGACTCTGTCCTAAGCACTTTACACTTAACATTTCTATTAGGGTGCAGGGGGATAAAAACAATAGGAAGAGATGAGGCTTCAGAAATAGCTGGGACCGGATTGCAATGGTTTGGGGGATAAGTCAGGGGTTAGGTTTGACTACAGAGATGATGGGCAGTCATGGAAGGATTTTAAGTAATGGCATGAGTTGCTCTTGATCATAGATGTATTTTAGAATGATCATCTTCACCACAAGGTGCTGCCTGGGTGGGCGTAGGGTTCAAACCGGAGGCTGGGAGAGCAGCCAACAGGCTGTGGGAACAAACCAGGCAAGAGATTTGAGCACCCAAATCATGAAGCATTTTGGGAAAAGAGAGGAAAAAAAGAACTGGAGATTATATAGAAAAAAGAGATTGGGTGGGCTTGCAGAAGGGGGAAGAGTCAAGGGAGAGAAATGGTGGAAAAGTGGCAAACAGAGAGGGTGAGTGACTTGCCCAGGGCACCACAGCTGGTTTCACAGCCCGGTATTCAATCCTCAGTCTCTCTGAGTCTATAGCTGTTACTGCCTCTTCTCTGCAACTGTGTCTCCCAGCTATCTGAAGACTCGAGGGGTCACTGACCCCACCCTCTTGACTTCACCACCTACTAGCTGTGTATTTTAGTATGCCACTTTCTCTAATCCTTAGTTTCCCTGTATGTTAAATGATGGTAGTAAGACCTGCCCTGCCTGCCAGCAGAGAGGGTCAACTCACATTTGTGCTTTACAAATATTCAACTGTGATGTAAATAGGAAAGCTTCCATTATGAGGATACCAAAGACGAGGTTGAAGATGAAGATGAGGATGAGGATGAGGACAACTATACCTTTCCAGAAAGTCTTTCCCTTTGGTTTCACAGACCAAGTTCTACCCATTCATTTAAACCCACTCAGGAACTAGTTCCGGCCCCCTTTCCCTTTCTACGAAGAATTAAGTTCTCTCTTTTATCTCATTCCATTGTAACCTGTGTTCATAACTCAGCCCTTACATCAAACACACTGAAGTCGTTAAATAATGATCAATTCTTGGTAGATGATTTTGATGTCTAGTTCAAGACCTGAACTCCCCCAAATGCCAGGGACTATGGGGACAATTTTACATACATATGCCCTTATGTTCATATTTGAAGACCAGGGCATTTTTGTTGCTGCTTTATCTAATTATTCACAATAGAATTTGCCAACTATGGGAAATGACTGCTTGCAACATGTAATTTGCCTTCCAAACAAGCTCATTTGGGCTTTGACATTTGACAGAGAAAGGTCTGGGTAGATGAGATGTTCAGAAAGGGTGTCTCTGAATCTGACACCACCTGAACTTTGGTGGGTTGATTTTTACAATCTCCAGATCATCAAATGTTAAACTTATTTAAATTCTTTCTTTACTAACAAAGAAAGGAAACAAAATGCCACAGGCTACCTTAACATACTGTTGTCAACCACATGCACTATTAGGGGACTCTGGGAAAATTCTTGTCTCCAAAAGGAGCTGTGAAGTTGGCAAGTTAATCTCCTGTACCTGTGTGTACACTTTCTACATCCTTTCCTCTCTTTTAAAATCCAGAGATCTTCTGCTTTCTCTCTCTACTCCATTAAAATCTTCTCCATTTAATTTTCTCTTCTCTTCTATTAATACTCATTCCATCCCATTACTCTCTTCTTCAAATATCCATTGGGTTGTTACATGCCAGGCACAGAGCTAGGCATCAGGTATAGACGGCTGAATGTCTGTCCACTGCCCAGGCTTCTGTCCACTTCTCTCTTCCATGAGGCAGCAGTGATCTTCTGACTAGTTTCCCTCCTCCACTTTCTCTCCACTTTTTGTACCATAGGGCCACTGGGCACTTTGATAAAGCACTGCTTTCCTCCAGTGAATGCAAAATTGCCATTACACAACTTAGTCTGGGACATAAGGCCTTTATTTTATTAATTCACTTTATAGATAATAATTTAGTATCTACTATGTGCCAGATATGCTCTATGAATTGGGGGATATAGCTGTGATCAAAACAGGCAAGGACTTTCGCTCTTAAACTAGATAGACAGATGATAGGATAGATAGATAAATGGATGGATGTATAGATAGATAGATAGATACATAGATAGATAGATAGATGTAGATAGATGATAGAACAAAAATGCAAAAATAAAGAGAGAGCCTCAATTTACCTAGGAATGAAACAACGAGTGCTATGAGAGAGAAAGTAGGACACACAATTTAGATTGGCATGGGGAAGCCCAGAGGAAGCCTCTCAAGTCTGGAGGAGAGACACAAAGCCTGGAGCCTGAATAGGAGTCAGCCATGCAAAGTCCACGGAGGTGAGAAACTGCATGGCATATTTGAGCAGGACAGCGTGGCTGGAGCATCCTGCCGGAGGGAGAGGATGGGAAGAAGTGAAGATGAACAGGTAGGCAGGGTCTGGCCTAGTAATAGCTTCTGAGGTCATCATCCCCAGCCCTGATGCACCATTTCAGCCACCTGGGGAGCTTTATAAAAAATTAACTGTCCCTGTTGTTACCCCAGATCAAGTCACTTCAAATCTCAGGGGAGGAGCCTGGTTTAAAAAGATCCACAGGTGATTCAAATGTGCAGCCAGGGTCAAGAACTCCTGTGGTAGGGTCTTTGCAAACTGGCCCAGCCTCCCTCAGTGGTTTTAATCCCTGGCTTGCCTGTCAATTCCCTCACTATTCTCTGACCACCTCTCTTCCCCTATACATTAGCCACTTTCATCGCTCTTTATTTTTAACTCACTTGGTTTCCTCAGCTAAAAATTCAATTCCCCGGGGCAAATATTATGTGATTCTACTATATGAAATATCTAAAATAGGCAAATTCATACAGACAGTAAGTAGATTAGAGGTACGGGGAGGGGAGAAGGGAAGTGACTGGTTAATGGATACAGAGTTTCTGTTTGGGGTGATGACAGAGTTTGGAAATAGATAGTGGTCACATTTGCACAACATTATGAATGTAATTGTACACTTAAAAGTGGTTAAATGGCAAATATTATGTTATATACATATTTTACAGAAATAAAATTTTTAAAATGCAATTCCCCTTTCCCCATATTGGTTAGTAATGTTTTCAACTGAAAATAAATAAAATCCTGAATCAGAATAGCTTAACTAAAGAGAGCCTTACTTTTCTCATTACAAAAGCCATGTGTGCCAGTTTGGATATATTATGTCTCCCAAAAGCCATATTCTTTAATGCAATCTTGTGGGGTCAGAGTTATTAATCTTTTTGATTAGTGTGTGACCTCTTGATTGAATGTTTCCATGGAGATTTGACTCCACCCATTCAGGGTAGGTCTTGATTAGTTTACTGGAGTTCTTTAAAGGGAGATTTCACGGAGAGCAGAGAGATGAAAATGCCCTGGGATATGTTAAGCCAAGGCCCAGACACTTGCTGATGCTTTGAGATGCTAGCCCAGGAGAATCTAAGAGGAAAAAATGCCCCAAGAGATGCTTGCTGATGCTTAGAGATTCTTGAGATGCAGACAGAAGGACGTTTGGAGATGCTTAAGCTAAGAGAAACCCAGAGATATTTTGGAGAAAGCCGTTTTGAAACCAGAACCCCAGAGCAAAAATCAGCAGACACCAGCCGCATGCCTTCCCAGGTAACAGAGGTTTTCCATATGCAATTGGCCATTCTTCAGTGAAGATATACTTGTGTTGATGCCTTAATTTGGACATCTTCATGGCCTTCAGACTGTAAATTTGTAACCAAACAAACTCCCTTGATAAAAGCCAATCCATTTCTCGTATTTTGCATAATGGCAGCATTAGCAAACTGCAACACCATGTTAGGCAGAAGCTGGCACTGGTTTAGAGGCTCAAAGATAACAATGTCTACATTTCTGAAATTTTCATGATTTGGCTGGACAAGCCAGCCTTCAATGCAGGAAGGAGCAGGTTGGGGAAATGGATCTCTTTCATCAGGAAAATGAAGAGTTTTCCTGGAAGTCCCAACATGAAAGATATCCTTTATGTCCCATGGGCCATAACTGAATCACATGGTCATCCGTAGCTGCAAGGGAATCTGGGAGGGAAAAAGGTGGGTTTGAAATGGTTGACTTAGATCAACCATTCTCTATCACCTTGGAAGTGTACCATTATTATCCCATGTCCTTTTAGATGAGGACATGGAGGCAAAGATAGGTGAGGCCCTTCTAACTAGTGTGGTCAGGATTAGAATCTAGTCAGACTAGCTCCGGAGCTTGCGTTCTTAACTATGGTACTGCCTTCCATAAACCCATTAGGTTATATTGCCTCTCGGTTAGGAATATGACTGTCAGTGGCCACTCCAAGACTTTACTCCAAGCCAACTATCCCACATACCATGTAACCAGAGGCTTCCGAAATGAGCCACAGACAACCCAGAACAGTCTTAAGAATTGTTTCTTCTCATTCATACCCCTTTTTCTGACATTCTCCCTATTCTCTTATCTATCTCTTGACCTTCTCCCTGGCTCCAATGCTTGCTCCTAAACTGGACTGAATTTGGTTTCCAGGGGTTTAGTCCACTGTCCTCTTAAAGGGTTATGGATTGTCTGACTTTCCCACCCTGCCTGGGATTCCTAGATACTTTTAGTAATTTAATGGCACCAGCTCACGTTCCTCATTGTCAGTTGATTCTGTTACAGCCCCTCAAAAAGGAGTGATAATTATCTGCCTTCTAGTTTTGTTTTTGTCCTTGTTGGTATTTTTGGAGCTAGTGTTTATTAGCTCTTACTTTGTACCAAGCTCTGTGCTACGCACTTGATGTGTTTTGTTTCATTTAATCTACCCACCCACCCACCCCCAAACCTCATGGGGTAGGTGTAATTTTTATCCCTAATTTACAGACAAAAGAATCAAGGCTGTGTGAGTTTCAGTCACTTGCACAAGGTCACACAACTGTAAGTGGTCAGAGATAGTACCCAAGCCCATGTCTAGCTGCCACCACATTTTTCTCCTCTAGGACTTCGCAGAACAAGCGTACATCACCTTTCATGTATCAACCCTTCAAATATTATCCAACAACTCTCAAATTTCCCTGAGTCCTCTGTTGTTCCAACAATCCCAGTCCAGTACACCACTCCTCTTTTAACATGGCTTCGCCTTCATCTTCTCACTATCCTGATCTCTACTCAGTACACCCAATGTTAGTCTGCTTTTTCAGTTTGACATAGACTTGTACTTCCTTTAGCATATGAAGTTCTGGTTAGCACAGCATTTGAAGTTGGACTATCACCTCCTTCATCCTTCATGGTAAATTTCTGGCAATGAGGTCAGAAGTTATTTTGGCAACCTCTGAGACCCCACTCAACAAAACTGACTCTGTAGGGAAATTGCTTCTGACTTTGTCTACTGTTAACTCAAAATAGACAAAGTGGATAGAAGTCATGGAGATACCAGGAGAAACAATGACTATACGAATGACTCTTAGTGGGCTCTTTTGTAATGGGAGCAGAGCTGTTGCTGACTCATATATTGGTTCATATTACCCCACACCCTGATGCCAATGACCCAGCCCCTTCCTGAGAATTCCCGTGGTAGGAAGGCCATCTTGAGGCTATCTGATATTCTTATTTTTGTATTACACTCAGCAGTTAGTGTTTCTGATATTGGGCCCCTTTGGTCCTTGTGATCCTGTGACATAATGGAATCAAATTAAAAGCCCATTTGCTATCTTTATTGCCGATTATTTATAATACTCTGGTTCTAAAGTGCTTCTTTATAGAGTGCTTAAGCTGCCATCACTGGATAGAGCTTGCCATAAATGCCGTCACATGCACAGCACATTATGTCCCATAGCTGCAGCAAAAAGGGAAAAGATTATTCTCAATTATTTCATATAGTCTATTTTATTGTCTTATTGTAATAAACTGTCATACCTTACACCACTTTAAAATCCATAGTTTGCATTAAAAATAATGAAACATGGCTATTAATCTTGCTAGCATTTCTGCTATTACTTTCTGATAGAGAATCCATAATATAGAGAAAGTAATAATTATTCACTTCCAATCAATAGGAACATTTTCAAATGTTCCACTGTGTCCCACTGCTACTGCACTGATGTGAGCTGATGACAGTGGAGGAGGAGATTTAAAGGCTTCTGGTTGTCATGATGTTCTTCATGCCCTCCCTGTAACTGTCAGCACATTTCCCCAACTCTGAGAGGATCCTTTCTGATTCTGTGAGACAATATGATAGAATGGGTAAGCGTTTGGGCTTTGTAGTTAGACATCCTAGATATAACCCCCAGTTCTACCACTTTCTTGTACCAGTTGAATGACCTTGGATGTGTAATTTAAGCACTTCCTGCCTTGGTCTCTTCATCTTTAAAGAGGGAATAACAATGTTTACCTTGCACGATTATTGCAAATGTTATGTGCAAAACTTCACTTGGCATGCTTATCATAGTGCCTGACACATGGTGAGTACACTAAAAAGGATAGCTACTGTTATTATGTTGTGTGTACTTGGGGTTGACAAATGGCCTGATAGGTAGCTTTTGTTTCCTAAAGAGCTGGTAGCAAAAGCAAGTGGGCTGGTTGATGCCATTTCTATCTGTTTGTTCTTTCATTTCAACCTGGCATAAGGAGATCCAGCTGTGCTTTGTGATGGCACTCAGCATCTGGACTTGAAACTTAGACAGAGGAAATTGAGCCATCAATTTGGCTGTGATGCAAGAAGCCTTTTAACTACCAACCCTTTGCTCTTCAGCAGAGTCTCAGTGGAGACAGCACTGGAGTGAATACATGGTTTTGTCAGTAAATACCCTTTGATCATACCTTACTCAAACAAAATAAAGGAAGAGTGGGGATGGTGAATGCTTAAGCCATAATTGATGGCATGGCTTTTCTAATCCCATTTAATTCAATTCAGCAACTGTTTATTGAACAGCTAACATGTGCCAGAAGAAAGGCTTGGTTCTGAGGGGCAAAAAATAAAATCCAAAGATTAATAAGGCATGATATTTGTTGGTTTAAAAATCTTGCAATCTGGGCAAAGAGACACGTGCCACCTAAATAAACTGAATCCAAAGAGCAGAAGGAGAGATTGATTCTCTCTAGCTGGGAGAGGTTATTTCAACTAAGACATGAAAGCATGAGTAAATCTTAACCAGGCAAAATGCAGGGGTAGTATTCTAGAGAGGTGGAACAACAAAGACCAATGCCAAAAGGTAGGCAAGAGCAGTCTCAGTATTGCTGTGCTTTATTTTTTCAACTGGTATAAAATCCTTCAAGATTCCTTGGTGCCTAAAACACATCCTGGGTGCTCCACAATCTCACAGCCTGAGTTTCTAACCCTAAACATTCATTGATCTTCCCTATCCACCCTAGGCTCCTAAAACTACGCTACAAAGTATTTGTATTTTTTGAACATCAATGTCCTCTGTTTTATGCCTCTCTGAGCTTTTACTTGCTGAATTTATCCATCTGCAAAACTATTGTCCTGAAAGACTAAGTTCAAACATCACCTCCTCTTTGAAGCATTCCCTGATACTCCCAGATACTCTCACACTGTGTTGCAATTCTTTGTCTACATGTCTGCTGTTATGTTTCTTGAGTGAATGAATATACCCATGAATGAATAAACAAATGCATGAGTGGATTCAAAGATATTCAGAAAATGGCAAGTTGGAGGCGGTGGGGATTGAACCATAGCCTATTTGGGGACACAATGGGCCACACTTGTGTGACAAGCTGAGGAATTTAGATTTTATTTTGAATAGGAGAACCATTGGTGAACTTTGAACGGAGCTGTGAATAAACAGATTTGTTCTCTAAGATTAATCTAACAGTGGTGTGTTGAAAATTTGGGCAGGAAACTAAGCCAGAGAGACCATTTTAGATAATGAGATAACTTAAATGAGGTAGTTATAGCTGAAATGAAGGGAAAGAAAAGAAAGTGGAGAAAATTTGAGAGGAAGAACACAGAAGTTGCCAATGGATTGATTAGAAGAGTGAGGAAGAGTAAAGAAGTAGAGATGAATCTCCTCTTGTGGTCTTTCTTATCACTGTTAACATTTTTGGAAAGAGCTGTTCCTAGATCACTCCCCTGCCTACTCCACCTGCTTTTAGAAGAAGTTGCTAATCTGTTTGGTCAAATTCCAGGACAGGTATTGGGTGAATTTGTCTCTGGGTAGGGTTCTTGAGCATTAGAAGGTTATGCACTAAGGGTGGTGCTCTCTTCTACCATTTTCATCCATGCAGCCAGATGAGTTAGATCAGTTAGCTAATGAAACAGGCAACTTCCACTTCTCTCTCCTGCCAAGAACTCTAAGATGGTGATGGTAGCACAATATGGTTAATGCAATTAACAGCACTGAAATATTTATCTGAATGTGATTAAAAGGGGAATTGTTAGATTGTATATTATGGTAACAGCATAAATTTAAAAAAAAAAAATCCATGGAACTACTATATACAAATGGTGATCCCTAATTTAATCCATGGACTTAATTAATAGTACAATCTTAGGGAAAGAAGAAGACATTGTGGGGAAGCAGAGGAAAAAAAACAAGGAACCCCCAAGGATTGCTTTCTGGTCTGGGAAAATCTGATTGGGGTATTCAAAGAAACCATGTGCCTAGACAACAGAAAATGAAAACTCACACTAGGAAAAATGAAGATATGGCCCAGTCAAACAAACAAACTTATACTTCAACTGAGATACAGGAATTGAAACAACTAATTATTAATCAAACAAATGTCCTACAATTAATTAAAAAGTCTATCCAAAAATCAATTCAGCAAGTTGAGGGAAGATAAGGCAAAAGAGATGAAAGATATAAAGAAGACATTGGGCGAACACAAAGAAGAAATAGAAAGTTTGAAAAAACAATTGGCAGAACTTATGGGAATGAAAAGCACAAAACAAGAGATGAAGGACACAATGGTGACATACAGCAGCAGATTTCAAGAGGCAGAAGAAAAGCTTCATGAACCAGAAACAGGACATCTGAAACCCTACACACAGAAGAACAGTTGGGGAAAGGAATGGAGAGATTGAGTGCTGTCTCAGGGAACTGAGTGACAACACAAAGCGCATGAATGTATGTGTCATGGGTGTCCCAGAAAGGGAAGAAAAGGGAAAAGAGGCAGAGGCAATAATGGAGGAAATAGTCACTGAAAATTTCTCATCCATTGTAAAAGACATAAAATTACAGATCCAAGGAGCGCAGTGAACTCCAAACAGAATAGATCTGAATAGACTTATGCCAAGACACTTAATAATCAGATTATCAAATGTCAAAGACAAAGAGAGTATTCTGGAAGCAGCAAGAGAAAAGCAATCCATCACATACAAAGGAAGATCAATAATATTATGTGCAGATTTCTCAGTAGAAACCAGGGAGGCAAGAAGGCAGTGGTATGATATATTTAAGATGCTGAAAAAGAAAAATCATGAACTAAGAATTTTATATCCAGCAAAACTGTCCTTTCAATATGAGGGAGAGTTTAAAATATTCTCAGACAAACAGACAATGAGAGAGTTTGTGAACAAGATATCTGCTCTACAGGAAATACTAAAGGGAGCACTACAGACAGATATTAAAAGACAGGAGAGAGAGGTTTGGAGCACAATGTTGGGAGATGGTAGCACAATAATATAAGTACATTGAACAAAGATGACTGTGCGTATGGTTGAAAGAGAAAAGTTAGGGGCATGTAGGACACCAGAAGGAAAGAGAAGATTGACTGGGACTATGTGGCTTAGTGAACCCTAGATTGGTCAATGATTGTGATAAAATGTAGAAATATGTTTTTGCATGAGGGAGAACAAATGAATGTCAACTTTGCAAGGTGTTAAAAAGGGGGCGGTATTCAGGGAAAAACACAATCAATGAAAACTAGTTTATAGTTAACAATAACATTGCATTATGCTTTCTTTCATTGTAACAAAGGCAATACACCAAAGCTAAATGCCTGTAAGAGGGGAACATTAGGGAGAGGTATGGAATTCTTGGCATTAATGTTGTTGTCTGACTTTTTTATGGTATTTTATTTTATTTCAACCTTTTCTTTTGTGGCTTTTTAGTTGCCATTTTTTCCTTTCTTTTTCTTTTTCTTCTGTCCTTTTACTTTTTTCACCTCTTCCTCTTTATTTGTGGCTGCATTTTATCTTATTTTTATTTTTCCTTTTATCCTTTTTATTACTGACCTTATTGCTGTACTTTATTTTATTTTTACTTTTACTTTTATCCTTTTTATTATTCTTTTGTTTCAATTCTCTCTTTTTTGAGTAATGAACATTTGTAAGTACTAATTATGGTGACAAATGCACAACCATATGATGATACTGTAAACAATTGATCATACACTGTGAATGGTTGTATGGTATTTGAATATATCCCTATAAAATCACAGGGAAAAAATAAACAGAGGAACACAAGTGCTGGAGTGAACTTGGAGAGAGAGATGTATGTATTCACTGTTGGTGGGGAAGTAGAATGGTGTAGCCTATCTGGAGGACAGTATGGTGGTCCCACAAGAAACTAGGTACGTGGGAGTTTCAAGGTCCTGCAACCTAAGTATGGGGTATATACTTGGATGATCAGAGAGTAGGGATATGAATAGACATTTATGTACTGGCATATATAGCAGCAGTCTTCACTATTTGCAATAGACAGAGGTGGTCTAAGAGTACATTGACTGATAAGTAGAATGGTGAACTGTAGTGTATGCATACAATAGAATATTGAGCAGCTACAAGAAGAAATGAAGCTGTGAGACACGCAGCTAGGTTAATGGATGTTGAGTACAACATTTTGAATGTAGCACACTAAAAACAAGAGGAAAAATATTATAATGCCTAACTATAATATGTGAACTCTGAAAACTGAATCTTAGAGCACAGCTGATCAGGGAAATGCTTATTTATAATGGTCCCTAGATCGTAAGCTCTTACAGCAGTCACATCTATTCCTGAGTTGTAATGGTCATGTCTAAATCTTGAGATGCTGAGCTCCTTGTGTATAAACTGGTAGGCCTCTGGAACTTTGGGTATCAATTTGACACATGAGACTCGGAGCTAAAACTTAGAGGCTATGAATGTCAGTATTACCCCACATGGCACCTGTTGAAAGAGCCGAAAAAGAATTCAGACCTTAATTAGAGATATGAACGAAGAGGATCTGGTTAGGACTAAGGCAAATCAGGCCCAAGGGTAAAGGATGATACTGACTGGATTTTAAAACTACAACTTATTTGTGAGACCAAGGGAGGAGATGTTTATCTGGTGCAGGATCTATATTTTCTGTAACACACTAGATAATTTAACTTGTGTGATCAGTTTGTTTGAACACCACAGATGCATGGAGCTTTTAATGCGAAGTGGGATTTGGTGAGTTTGTACAGGCTGGGGTGAAATCCCAACATATCCCAGAGTGCTTTGGGCAGAGTTTAAGTGTATTGGCAGGGCCCCCCAAGGAGCTGGGGAGAAATGCAGAAGTGCTGGGCTTCCCCACCTGGGCTATTGCTGATTTTCCCACAAACATTGAGGACTGTCAATTTGTTTGGCCAAGCCCTTGATCAGGGGGCTTTCACCTGTGAGGCTAGTTGCTGCAAGGGAAAGGTTAAGCCCACTTATAATTGTCCCTATGAGTCCACCCCCAGAGAGCCTCTTTGTTGCTCAGATGTGGCCCCCTCCCTCACTAAGCCCACTCAGCAGGTGAACTCACTGCCATCCCCACTATGGGGGATGTGACTCTCAGGGGTGTGAATCCCCCTGGCAATGTGGGAAATAACTCCTGGAGATGAGCCTGGACCCAGCACTGTGGGATTGAGAGGATCTTCTTTACCTAAAGGGGGAGGAGAGATGAAACAAAATAAAGTTTCAGTGACTGAGAGATTCCAAGTGGAGTCAAGAGGTCACTCTGGAGGGTATTCTTATGCACTATATAGATAACACCTCTTAGTCCTTAGTGTGTTAGAATGGCTAGAGGGAAATACCTGAAGCTGTCAAACTGCAACCCAATGACCTTGATTCTTGAAGACGATTGTATAACTATGAAGATTACATAGTGTGACTGTGTGACTGTGAAAACCTTGTGGCTCACACTCCCTTTATCCAGTATATGGACAGATGAGTGGAAAAATGGGGACAAAAATTAGATGAATAGGGTGGGATGGAGGGGATGGAAAGAGTTAGGGGTTCTTTTTTGCTTTTAGTAAGGAAAAGGTTCAAAACTTGATTCTGGTGATGAACACACAACTGTATGATGGTGCTCTGAATAATTGATTGTACACTGTGGATGACTGTAGAGTGAATATATCTCAATTAAACTGTATTTTTTTTAAAAAGTAAATGAATAATGGGGGAAGCAGGGAATGGGATGTTTTGGATGTTCCTTTTTATTTTAATTTTTATTTTACTTTTTGGAGTAATGAAAATGTTCAAAGTTTGATTGTGGTGATGAAAGCACAACTGTATGACGATATTGTGAACAACTGATTGTACTTTGAACGATTGTATGTTATGTGATTGTATCTCAATAAAATTGCATTAAAAAAGGGAGCGAGAGTTTAAAATCTTCACAGATAAACAAATGCTTAGAGAATTTGTTAACCAGAGACCTGCCTTGCAAGAAATACTAAAGGAGTTCTATCAGCTGAGGAAAAAAAAAAAACAACAGGAGAGAGAGGCTTAGAGGATAGCAGAAATGATAACTATCAGTCTAACTAGAAGGAAACTAGAAGTATAAAAAGAGAGAAAAATACTAGATCTGACAAATAAAAGCCAAGGGATACAATCTTTGAAGCAAGGACAACTTTTACAGTAATAACTCTGAATGTTAATGGATTAAACTCCCCATTAAAAATACACAGATTGTCTGAATGGATAAAAAAATATGACTCATCCATATGCTGTTAACAAGAGACACATTTTAAACCCAAAGATACAAATATGTCAAAAGTGAATGGATGGAAAAAGATATTCTATGCAAGCAATAGCCAAAAGAAGCTGATGTAGCTAAGCTAATATCTGATAAAATAGACTTTAAACACAACGATGTTATAAGAGACAAAGAAGGATACTATATATTTATAGCACAATTATAAAAATGTGCTATCATCAGCTGTAATATATGTTCCACACTAACTCAAAGTATAGGTGGTGGGGAGTTCTATGGGAATCATGTATTTCATGTATGATTGTTCAGTAAACTCACAACTTCTCTATAAAGTCAAAAAACAAAGAACTCCAGGGCCTTGGTACTCAAAGTTGTGGCCCAGGATTCAGCAGCAGCAGCAGCACCAGGAAGATGTAGTAATGGTAATGCAGAATCTCCGGACCCATCCCAGACTTCTAAATCAAAATCAGCATTTTAAAAAGATACCAGGTGATCCACACACACATAAAAGTTTGAGAAGTCCTCCTATAAGAAATTCTTACCATTTTGCTCTCAAGCAAATAGCTAGAAAGCATACTTCTCAACTGGGCAGCACATTGGAATCAGCTGGGAAACTTAAAAATTCCAATTCCCCAGGCTGCATCTCAGACCAATTAGATCAGAATCTTTGGGGTTGGGATGGAGGAAACAGTCATTTTACAGCTTCCCAGGTGACTCCAATATGCAGCCAAGTTTAAAAACCACTGAGCTAAAGGTAAGGTATAGACTTAAACTTGATGAGAGGGTCTCCCTTCCCCCACCCCACCCCCCAGCACTATTTAGCCCTGGTTTCTTAGTGTTCCAATCCAATTTAGCAAAGACATCAAATTTGGGTTTCTGGCATGGGCCCCATCAAAAATAAGGTGGGAATTTATGTATTATGTATTCATGTATTATGTATTATGTATTCATTGCCCTTGGGATTCTTGTAAGGAAGGAAGAGGTGGTGTAGGGCAGGATTCAGGTTCTCTCAGGTGTCTCCTAGCCAAACGCCAGTGAATAATATTCTAACACTTACCCTCTGGTAAGATGAAGTTTGGACCTTCATGGTGGTGGGTAAAGAAATGCCACTTACTGAACAAGACGACATGCAACAGCTCAGTTTAAGGAGAAAGCTTCAAATGAAGCAGAATCTCTCTGTGCCCCCTGTCTTTGCTGATACCACTGCCTGGGCGCATCAAACATTCTCCTCGGATTACTCCACATTATAAATTTCACCTGTTGAACTCCACAGCTACATTTTTCCCTTCGCCTCAATACTGTAGATGAAACTTCCTGACCAGAGGTTTGATTTATTCCATATTTCACACAATGAAGCAGTAATGAAAAAACCCAGAACATTAATACTCTGTGATGATATCATCAAGAAAGGGAAAAAAATCTCATTCCACGGTGTTGCTTTCATTGTAATAATACAGGGCAAGCGTTTATCTGAGTCAGGGGCTGCAGCTGCTGGTTATAAACCACTGTAATAATGAAGGCCAGATTGAATTATCTTCAGCTGTGATTAAAAATCAAAGATTCTTTTTTTAATAAACCAGTCATGTTTTTCTTTGTCAGAAATGGTTTAGGTTAAGCTAGCTGACTAAACTGAAGCATGGGAAACTGAAGACCTAGTCAACAAAGTAGCCAAGCAGTTGGAATGTCGGAATGGCCAATTTTTTTGTGGGTGGATGGTGGAAAGATGGATGGGTGCATAGGTAAAAGAATAACAGAATCTGGCATACAGAACTTCATAAGTGCAATCAGGAAAGATGACCTGGCCACTTGATACTGGAAATAGTATTTTCAAGAATAATCCTAACCATGATGTGAGGTTATCACTTTCCAAATGTCTACTATGTTCCAGGGCCTGTTTATCTGATTTAAAGAATAACCTTGCAGAGAAGATATTATCTCATTTTTATAAAGACAGTGTCTTAGGCTAAGAGATGTTTAGTAATTTGCTCAAGGTTCCCCAGCTAGAAATTTGTGAAACTAGAATTTAAGTATATATTTATCTTACTCTTAAAGTCTCTGGCTCTTTTCTCAGTACAGTGTTCCTGCCAATTCATGCAATGATTCTTAAGATTGGAGTGGAAGGGGAGTGGCTGCTCTTACGTGTCCTTTTGCAAATATGAAACACACTCTTCAAGAAAAAGAAAGACATTTTTTCCCATGTTCACAATTTTACGAAATTTCAGGGAGTTTCCTCATCCCCTTAATCCACATAGAGGTTCACATTAAGAAGGCTTTCCCCAAAGACTTAAATCACTAATGAATACAGGAGGGGAGAAAAAAAGAGGACAAATAAGAAAAAGTAGTGGAAGATAATCCATGAGGACTGTCTTAGATTTGCTCTATTTGGAGCAACTATATTTCTGGAGTATGGATCTCTTTAAGTGGTTTTAAAAATTAACATGTATTATACATAAATTTGCATGATTGCAAGTTAGTGCTTAAAAACTACTATCTGCCAAAACATATCTGGGAAAAAAAAAAAAACACAAAGCAAAACATGCCAGTTAGACTTCTGTGATGTCATGGTCATTGTCCATTAAAATCCACACCATGCTGTGCCTGCAGAGTGGCCTGGGCCACGTTGTCATCAATGACAGGTCGTTTCCTGCCCATAGGATCATACTGTCACCACACATTCTACATTGTGATAGAGCATGCTTTATTACAATGGAGTGATTTTTTTTTAATGGATTCTCACTGAAAATAATACCTTTTATAATGTGCTGGTGTCTAGTGTCCTCTATTTCTCCTTGAAATAAATATGGTGTTTCATGTGCATGCAGCAGCCCATAAACTCCTCTCTCATTATCAAAACCAGGGCACTGATGTTTCCTGATCTCACATGCAGTCCTGAAATACATGTGGCCCTGTTGTGAGCTCTTTTCAACATCTTATTCAGCTCTACCCATTTATTCTATTTTCTTGTAGGATGTCTTTCAATTCCATCTTAACCTATCATCTTTGATAAATTTATATTGGAGAAAAATTTGACTTAATCTGGCTCCCACAGCCCTTATAGACAGTATGTGGGGCAGGAGTAATCACTGTTAGATAACTATTTAAGCAGTCATAGGTATAAACATAGAAAATGAGTAAAATGTAGGCTTAAGAATAGCACTTTGTACCACTTGGGAATGTTTTGATTAGTGACATTTGTCTGACTTGATCTTTATATTGTTAAAAGTCATCCCTGCATCCAACTGACATATTGAGTACTTTGAATTCCTAGTATGTGCCTGGTCCTGCGCTGCATGATTATTTGGAAATTTTAGGTGTATTCAATTAGAACTTAATGGAACAGTAGATTAGAAGTCAGAGTACCTGGATTCTCTCCATAACTACAAGAGCAGTTAATAACTGCCATGTACTGAACATTTACTATGGGTCTGACTCTATGCTGTACTAAGTGCTTTATGGACCCTATTTCATTTCTTACCAATAACACACACTCTTGCCTCTTCCAAGTTATTTAATATCTTATTTATAGGGAGAGTATGGAAATGTTATATCTGAAAGAAACAAGAAATTAGATCATAACATCTTAGAGCTAGAAGGTCTCTCACAATCATTCACCTCAAACACCTTTATGTACAAAAAAAGGTAGACTGAGGCCCAGAGAGAAGTGACTTGTCCGGAGCCATATACAAATCGAGCCACAATATTGGGACTAAAATCCAGGTCTCCTGACTCTTAGGATGCACTGAGTCATCCTTTCACAGATACATTGAGCACTTACTTGGAAAAGGCTGGAGATCTACATGGCTGTCACATGGTATTTACATTAGCAAGATATTTTGTAGCCACGTAGATAATTACAATTATGAAAGAGCTACACAGTGAGAAGAACCTCCACAAAAGCTCTTAGGGCAGCAGAGGAAAGCAGTGTTTTCCCAACACCACAATTCCTTTGGGTGAGTGTTTACTGAAGCGTTTTTCACAGTACACCAGTTGTGCATGATAATCTGAATAAAGGACTCTGTGGTCAGCCTATTGGGAGATGCATCATATACTAACCTCCTCTCCAGAAAACTTACGATGCCTACTGCTTACCAAAGACTCTGAGGAGTCCTTCATTAAAAACCTGCTCAACTTTAATGCTGAATTATCCCTTCTTTTGACCTAAAACCATTTTTTTCCAGGTGTCATTCACAGACACACCAAACTCTGGGTAGAGTAAAGAAGTGAAGTGCTTTCTGCCCTGTCCTAGGGCAGATGAACCAAGGGAAATGTCCAGAAGTACTTCAATTTTCAAGACACTGGGGCCTAATACAACCTCCTGCCCTAATCACGGATCCCTTTCTCTCCTCCATCTACGAACATTCACACAGGTTTTATTCAAAATCTCTGCCAACTCTTACTCTTTGGAAACTGCTGGGGATGGGTCTGTCCACTTTATTGCAAGTTGGCAGTGGAGGGTAGTGCAGCTGGTCCTCGGCTGCCAGCAGGTGTTCAGGACTTCATGGTAACAGATCTTAGCTTGACATCGCTCTGTACCGCTATCCCAGAACATAGAATCATGGAATCTTATAAAAGGGAGAACCTTCAAGATTGCTCAGCATAACCATCTCAGCCCATAGGACAGGAAGGGAAACTGAGGCTTAAAGATGTCAAATGGCATCCCTCTTCGTGGAACTCTCCCCTCACTCATCTCCAACACTTTGACTGTCTAATGTTAAGTCATCCTTCTTAACATTATGTCAGCTGACATATCTTTTTTCCCTGAAGTTTGTATTATATGCCCCACTTTTATGCTCCCACAGCTTTCTATAATTTTTCAAATATAATACCTGGTATCAGCACACTGCATGGCCTCAAAGTACACCCTTAACATTAGTTGAATGAATTGAAGAATGCCCAAGATCACTTAGTGAAGAATGGCTAGCACAAAAGTATTTTGATTGCTGTTCAGTGCTCTTTTCAATACCCCTTGCTGTCCCAGACTCCTGTGTCCAGGTAAGGGGGAGATCTAGGGACAGAAATGTGTGGGTGAGTTTAACTTCATTCTCAGAGGGCTGAAGTTCAATTGTAGTTGTGTATACCCATCAGAAAACAGATGACACAATCAAATTGAATAAAAAAAAAAAAAGAGACTTTTATGCCCCTAGATTTAAGATAGAGCAGGTGCATAACTTGTACTGACTCAGTGGGACACTTCACCATGCCACTGCCTCCTGGCAGCTCACAAGAGGGGCCAGCAGAGTCATACCTGCTGGAGGAAGCCACCTGTGGCTGTGTAAAAAGGACATGTGGCTGAGTCTAGCTAATCAGCCTAATGCCACCTCCCTGGACGTAGTTATTAGATGAGCATGACAAAACTCAGAGCAGCAAGAAGTGAGAAGCTGTTATAGGATGTTCTGGAAAAAGTTACATATATTTCTCAGAGAGAGCATATGGATATGGGCAAGGAGGCATGTGGCCCTGGGCATTCTGACAGTCAATTTATGACCAGGAAATGGAGCCAGTTTAGGATGAAGTCAAGATTGTGCAAAGCAGAGCAGGTAAACAGGAAGGAATCAGAGACTTGATGACACCGTAGAGCCTGTGAATCAAACCAACCTGAGCCCACCTCATTTCTGAACTTAGGCTACCTTCCTCACAACAGGACTCAGCTCTATAACAAACCAACCCTGTGCCTTCCTTGACTCATCACGTCCAAAGCGATCTGCTTATGACCAGAGATTTTAGAAAACTTGTTTAATCACTACTGCCTCATTTCCTGTCCCTAATCCCTATCTCAGAGGTGTTTGAACCAAGACCATCCTTGTGGTGGGGACAATGGCCATTCCATCCATTGTTTTCTTTCTGACCCTTTTCTCACCTCCCCAGGAGTCTCCTCTTTTCTGCTTCAGCCAATACCAAAAGTTCCTATAAGCAGTAATTCATGTAAATAGATGCCCACTTCATCCACAATCTGAAACATTTCTTTAATCAGGATCTCTCTCCCTGGATTGAGCCCTCTGGTATGTGGTAAACCCCTAAGCAGCAGATTTGGATGGAGAAGAACCCTTGGTCCCTACTCCCTACAAAGACCCTAAGAGAGAAAGTAATACACTGCATTTAAGGAGAGCATTTGAGAACTTGGGCTTTAGTATCACAAAAATCCTGATTTTCATCTGGGCCTTGCCATTTATATCACCCTGGACTAGTTGTTTAACCTCAAAATATTCAGTCCCCCTACCTATAAAATGGGTATTATAATCCCAACTTCAACTAAGAGTTGTGTCTCTTAAATGAAATAATATAAATCAAGTGATTAGCAGAATTCCAGGGACATCATAGACACCAAGTGAATAGCAGCTGTGGTGGGCAACTTTCAAAGAAGGCTCTCAGTGATCCCTTCCCCGAGGTATTCAAGTAGTGTGTAATCCTCTCCCCTAGGTACCTGCTTCTAACAAATAAACTACAGCAACAATGATGGGATGCCACTTCTGTGATTACTTTGCAAACAACTGTGACTTCCATCTTATTGGACTCTTTCTAATACCTTCTTGGCTTACATGAAGCAAGCTACTATAATGGAGAGGCCCACATAGTGAGGAACTGAGGGTGGCTTCAGGCCAAAAGCTTTTGATGAACTGAGGCCCTCAGGACATAACTCATGAGAAACTGAATTCTGCCAATGTTTCAGTCTGCTAAAGCTGCTGGAATGTAATATACCAGAAATGGGTTGGCTTTTACAATGGGGATTTATTAGCTTACAAATTTACCGTTCTAAGGCTGTGAAAATGTCCAAATTAAGGCATCTATAGGATGATGCAGTCTCTGAAGAAAGGCTGCCAGCATCTGGGACACCTCTGTCACATGGGAAGGCACATGGCTGGTATCTGCTGGTCCTTCTCTCCCAGATTTTGTTGCTTTCAGCTCTGGCTTCAGTGGCTTCCTCTCTCAGCTTCTGTGGGTGTGTCCTTGTCTCCCAGCTTCTCTAGGGTTTCTCTGAGTTCTCTGGGCTTTTTCTGTGTGTTCTTTATCCTTTTGTAAAGAACTCCAGTAAGGGGATTAAGACTCACGTGGAATGGGGTGGGTCACATCTCAAATGAAATAATCTAACCAAAAGGTCCCACCTACAATAGTTCTGCACCCACAAAAATGGATTAAAAGAACGTGGAACATGACCTTTCCTAGGTCATCATCTTCAATATTACACTGTCAACAACTGAGAGAGTTTGGAAGGAGATCCTGCCCCAGCCAAACCTTCAAATGAGAGCACAGCCCCCACTCAATAGCATAATTGCAGCCTGAGAGAGAGCCTGGGGCAGAAGACCCAGCCAAACCATGCCCTAATTTCTGACTCATCAAAATTGTGAAATAATGAATGTGTTTTGATGTAAGCCACTAAATTTGGAGGACAAGTTTTTATACAGCTATAGATGAGTAATACAACAACTTTCAGTGTTTCTACTGTTACTTATGCTACTTCTGCTGCTGCATCTACCCCGAACAACAGACAGAAGAGTGAAAGCATATTCCCAGAGTTCCAGGGCATTATTCCAAAATTAGCTATCTATAAGCTCAACATTTTTTCTGAAATCTTCTGTTTATCTCAAATTAATTCAAAATTTTAACATTTCCTTTTTTCTCCTTAATATAGTCATGTTTCTTGGCAAAGGTTTAATAATACCTCCCAGTTAAATTCATTAATTTCCCTTATCAGAAATCTTCAAGTCAAATGGTTGTTTCAGGAACCTGGGTTTTACTTATTGCTAGGCATCCTTCATCCCTGAGATACTGTCTAACATTCATCTTAATCAGTTGCAGCTTGGGAATGGCACAAATGCACACTTCAAAACTAGCTTTGGTTGTTTTGCCAGAGCCAGAACCTATTATCTTCTTCTATAAACTAGGAATAAATCCCTTATCCTCACTGTGTTATTTTGAAGACGTAGTGAGAGAATATTTGTCAAGTGCCTGTGCAGTCAGTGCCAAACCAATCTATCTTTCATTTCAGATCTCTCTTATGCATGAATCACGGTATCTTGGAGTATTATGGATCTTCCATTGAGAAACAAATAAACTATATCAAAACTGAAAAGAAGCAAAAAAAGAAAAAAAAAAGTGGCTCTTAGTTAACCACAATCTCCCCTTTTAGGTAAGACTGGAACTTATTTCCACACAATTCCAATGAATATCTGTGCATCCTTCTTCCTCGAGGAAATGTAACAGGCTCTTTTCTCCTCCAAGGGTCTGGATGGCCACATATTGGGAATTTGAGACAAAACCTGCCCAACATCTGATCGAATTCCATGCTCTCAGATTGAATGGCAGTAAAGGAAAATTGGATAGGGCCTGGGGGCATTAGTTCCCATAAAGACAACAGACCAGTCAAAGCAAAGTGCCTGGTAACCCCAAGGAACACAGGCAGGCCCTGGGTTTCCAACCCAGAAGGTAGGGTAAGTCCAGTCAGTGGCAGTTCCCCAAATCCAGGCCAGCCTTCTATTCATGGTGTGACCACAAGGAGTGGTCTTGATTTCTAAGGAAAGCGAAAAGCAAGAGCTAGGCAGTGTTGTATGGCCCTGTGCTTCTCTAACTTCAATACACAAACAAATCGCCTGGGGATCTTGTAAAAATGAAGAGCCTGATTCAGTAGGTCTGGGGTGGACCTAAGACACTTTCACTTTTACAATGCTTACAGGCTTCCAGGTGAAGCTGAGCAGCTGGTCTGTGGATCAGATTTTGAATAGCAAGCATGTAGTAGAAAGAGCATTGGGTTTTGGAATCAGGCAGACATGGATTTGAAATCTAGCTCAGCTATTTATTAATTGAGTATCCTCAGGAAAGTCACTTCAGTACACTGAGCCTATTTTCTCACCTGGAAAATTATTTTATATATTTTAGGATTGTCCTGAGGATTAAAAATATATATATTTGTAAATGTTTAGCAAAGGATTCTAGCATAATAAATCGTAGGGAGTGAAACATTTCTACCCCATCGCCTTATGCTTCTATCTCTGCCAACCCAGCAGGAGGCAATCTGATTAGTCATTCTCCAGACATTGAATTGGGCACATTTAGCAGTGGGCAGGGTTACTTCCTGCCTCCATGAAGTACTCACATCCAGGTACATTTTGTCTCCTTGGAGAAAGATAAGCCAAGTCTGAATGACTTACCTCATCTGTAATCTTCTCTGCAGACTCAGCCACCTCAAATTAGAGAAAGAGGTTAAGTAGATCAGTTTTGATGCCTAAACCCCATGCTGCAAGTAGGCTTTTAACAAAGCTCTGCATGGGGGGTTACTGGGTGTTGACTCAGCTGTTAGAGAAGTGCTTTGCCTCCCACTGGGATATTTTTCCTTATGTACGCAGTCACTTCAGTTGAGAGCTGCTGGGACGTGAGCGTAAGTAGCAGGATAGGCTTTGGGTGTTTATTCAATTCAAGGTTTAATACATTTCAATTTTTTCAGAACCTCAGCCTGTTCCCTTAAGCGGTAGCAGTCATCACCCTACTACCTCTGCTACCACCACCACCATCATCATCACATCATCATTTTCACTGTTATCATCCCCAGCATACTAGCAGCAAGACCCAATCACAATTTTGTTCAATTTATTTTGAATTGAATTTACTAAGTGCCTGTAGAGCACCAGATGATGTGGTTCTGTCCTGGGCACGTGAGTTCATGGATGGACCAGGTCCACTTGAATGGTCTGATTTGAGTGGGTTGGGCCTGCAGGTAGCAGGCACTGGGGATACAGTGCTCAATAAGAACAAGTCCCTGACGTCAGTCAGTCTTGGGGATGAAGGGATATCAGGATCTGCCTTACTTGGAAACTAGAGAAAACATGGGTCCTTACCTGGTAATATCCAGTAGTAAATGCCGTTTGAGGGAACACAGGGAAAAGCAAGGTTGAGTATATCTGCGTCTAAACGGAGTTTTGCCTTGTTTAGTCCTGGGGTTGTGGTTGGGGGAGATGCTGGCAATGGGCACAGGCAGCCCCAGGCGATCCTCTCACATACACGCATACACACAGCTTCTCATCTGGTTTGGACGTTATCTGAAATTAAAATCGTACCTGATATATGAGACCCTGGAAGAAATTCATCTTGTCTTTCTCACCTGAGATTATCTCTTGTGCAATAAGAAGTGCAGACAGAGAAAGTTCATTGTCTCCATTTCTTTCTGGCAGGATAGTGGTCTTCCTATAGACCGTGGCTGGCTTAGTTTCCCAGCTGTGGTCACAAACACCATGAAATTGGGTTGGCTTAAACAAAGGGAAATTATTGGCTCACAATTCTGAGGCTAGGAGAAGTCTAAAATCAAGGCAATGCTTTTCCCCTGAAGATAGTGGCATTCCAGGGCTGGCTCCCAGCAATCCTTATGTCCTTGGCTTTCCAAGGGGTCTTCTCCTTTCTCTTCCAAGTTCCACTGAAGTTCAACTTCTACATCTCCACGTGGCTTCTCTTCATAAAGCCTGCACTACTAGGATTAAGACCCGTCCTGATTTAGTTGACCACCTTTCCTAAAAACAACATCTTCAAAAGGTCCTTTTTACAATGGGTTCACATCCACAGGAAGGGATTAACATCAAGAGCATGTATTCCTGGGGTCCATAATTCAATCTACCACGTGGCTTTTGGAGAAGGTTCTTCAGAAGGTGGCTGTCCTGGTGAGAAGCAGAGAACTGATGTTTGTTTGGCAAAGACCATGTCCATGTCTGGAACCCAGGTAAATGTCATCTTGTGATGGTCCCTCAGCCTCACTCTGAGCTGGCATGGTGCATGACTCATGGAGGCTCTCTTTGTCAGGCTGCATGCTAGTCACTTACACATTCATTTTCTTATTCAATCTTGGAAAAACTTATAATACAGATAGTATTATTAATCCAATTTTACAGCCGAGGGCATTGAATTGCGAATAGTGCACAGACTTTTACAAAGGTCCAAGCTAGCAGATTTGGATTCTAACTCAAGTCCTTTGACTCTGGTCCAATGACGTTTTTTTTCCTAGAATAGTGGGTGTCCAAGTTTTTCTTAAAGGACCAAGTAGTAAATTTTTTAGGCTTTTGGCTTTGCAAACTATAAGGTATTTGTAGCAACTACTCAACTCTGCCATTAAGAGTGTGAAAGCTGCCATATACAATATGTAAATGGACGACTGTGGCTAGGTTCCAATGTGTTTATTTTAAAAAGGTCAGCCAGTCCATGGACCATAGTTTTCTGACCTCTGTTCTAGAATGTTCTCTGGATTCCCACCCTTGATACCTGGTAATAAACCAGGAAAACAGGATATATATAGATAGATAGATTATATATAGATATATATATCTATATATAATACTGAATCCTCATTCTGTGTAACATATACCTAGTGGCTAGTGGCACAGGCCTGGTTTCAGGCCTAAATCTCACTCTGTGATAGCCATCATGGTAGAACTCAAACTATATAACTCCTTATTTAGCTTCATGGTATGATCCATTATTTAAACTTAGGACTTCTTATGTTATACAAAGAGAGAGAATTGAGGTCCACTGAGTCAAAGAGTGGGCCTAATATTCAGACACAGTTTTAAAGATATAGATATTCTGTTTTCTACCGGGCAGTTTTCCTATTGACCCTCCATAAAGGCAAAAAGCAAAATATTAAGTTGTAACTCAGGGAAAGCATTTCCACCATGGGCCGACATAATGTGACTCCGATATTTCCTTTCCAGCGGAGACTGGAGATGAATGGATGGTTAGCATTTCTGTTAGACTTTCTCTATCAAGCATCAGCTATCGTAAACGAGCCTGTAAGAAGTGCTGGCTCTCATTCCACTCACAATCAAATCCTCTAACAAGGATTTAGAGTGCAGATAAGCTCTATTTTGGATTAAAGTAAAACCCATAGACTTTGGCCACTGTGTAATACAGACGCAGAGATGCCATCCTTCTGGGAACAGTTAAGAGCTGATCGCTGATCATCTGCCCAGGGAAAGAGCCAAGCTGCTTCAGGACAAATATGATCAGAATGTCATCCCCTTGTGGAAGTCCTTGGCTTGGAGTTGACAGAGAGCATCCTCAATACAACCTAATGGGTATTGGAATCAGGTGTTTAGAGAGTTGAATCGGAAGCCCAGTCAAAATAGAGAGAGAGAGACGATTTGAACAACCACCTACAATTAATGTTACTGTTTATGCCCAACTATAATTGCATGGTTCAAAAGTTGGTCAGCCTCCTCTCAAGGACCAGGAAAGAAAGAAAATCATTGTTTGGTTAAAGATATGAACATATCTAAGGCTCTTAATTAGTACAACCAACTTGTACTTAAGAGATGTTGGAGAAGGTATAGTCCACTGGCAGTATGAAAGTGCACCTTGGCCAGCTTCTCTGTGAAAGGCAATCCAAGAATCATGGATCTTCACATCAGATCATTCATTCAGATTCACGCATGTGCGTTTTTACTCATTCATGTGTGCATGTATTCATCTATTATCAAATTAATTTGCATAGTAGGGTCTCAAGATATATTTGAATGAATGCTCAAATTCATTTAGTCATTCATGCACAAAGTCATTTCTTCATGCATCCATGCAACATCGATTCACTCATTCATTCACGGATTCTTGAAAGTAGCCTTTAATCTGTTCAACAAAATGTCATTTAAAACTTACCATATTAAAAACACTGTGTGTGTGGAATGAAAATGATTACCCATCTTCATGGAATGCACAGTTAAGACAGGAGAAAAGAAGCATGTGCATAAAAAGGCTAAATATTGGGTTAATAAAAAATAAGTGTCGCAAGCAAAGTGTTGTGGAAGTTCACACACAGGGGAGAGTGACTTCCCTTTGGGACAGAGGTGTGGGAGGTGGGAGGTGTATTGCTCAGCCTTTAAGCTAAAGTGTGAAGAGTAGGCAGAATTTGGACAGGATCATCTAGGTCTAAGGAACCATATAAGTATATGCAATGAGTTGAAAAAACATATTTGGTATGGAGGGGTGTGGGGTGGGCTAAGGAGTAACATGGGGCTCTGCATGGCTGAGAGGCAAGTTGGGACCAGATCATGAAGGACCCTGAACACCAAGCAAAGACATTGGAACTCAATCCTGTAGGCAGCAGTGAGTCACTGGAGGATTTTGAAGGGAAAAATTATACCAGTAGGCATGGGCTTAAGGAAATTTACTTTGGCTTTCCTGCACAGGGAGGCAGGGAGAACAGCTGGGAAGATGTGGAAGGGAAAGATATTGAAGGGCAAACTGGAGCTGTGAAAGAAGAGGAGAGGTGTGTGAGAGAGATTTGGAAGATGTTTTTATAGGATTTTTAAACTGGTCAGAAAGAGAGGGAAGGAATAAATGAGTCTGGGGTCTCTGATCGGGTGTCCAACAGATGGACATGACAAGGGGCCAAGGAAGAGGAGCCATGCTGGTGAAGGAAGACGGGAAGATGGACCTTGGCCTGGATTTGCTCTGATGCTCATGATTCTGACTGACATCCTTGAAAGCAGAGGCAAACAACTTTGGGTTCTTCACAAGCTGGCACACCAGAGAGCCCCTTCCTCCACCCCATCAACCTCAACTCCTGCCGCTCCTGAGTCTGAGAAGTAAAAGCTGCAGGAAATAATCAAGAAATGCCAAGAAATGCCCAGTTACTAGAGGGAGAAGAACAGAGAAAAAAAAATTACCCACAAAATGACTTCTTTGGCTCGCCAATTTCTAGTGCATCTCCTCCTGCCATTTTCTGATGCTTCTCAACCTTGGCCCGAGCTAATGAACCTCAGAAAGCAAAGCTGTCTTTTGTTTCTTTGTCATTTTGAGGCTTTCTGGTTGATTAAAATCTATGCCAGCAGGAGAGAAAAAACCACCAGCAAGTCTTAGTTTGAGGATCACAGGGCATTTTCATATCCACATCCCTCCCTTCTATCCCCTCCCATCAAAATGCCAAACTTAATATAAAAATGTTGTCTTGCCTACTTTAGATGCGAGAAATTGTTTCTCTCTTTCTCTTTTTTCCATCTGAATTGTTATTTTATCCCCTCTTATCATTTTCTGCTTTGTTTCACCTGTAAATCAGTTATCTTTTAAAAGAGCAAACATTGAATTCTAGTTACAGACAAAAACTGCAAATGAATCTTACGCTGAATGTGGCCAAGGGAAGGTAAACAAAAGCGTTGCTGGGAGATACGTTGAGATTTTCTTTTCTTCATCCTACCTTGCTCTTCCTCTTCCCATGAACCGTTTTAGCCCCCAGCCCGTATCCCCCCTGCCCCCCCACACCTAACCTGCATCCTTGAAACCCCCAAGCTTCAGTCTTCTGGGGGAATGTAATTATCTAAACTGGCATGGGTCCAAAACTCAGCTCCCCCATGAAGAGGATTTCTTATGAAAGATTAAGTGGTAACACATATGTCAACAGCACTCCCAGCTCTGGAGTAATTCTGAGCAAACAAGAAAATGGCAATGGTTCCTGTTTCCAATCTGGCAACTCTCCCTGGGATATTTCCACCCCAGGTGGCACAGAGCTCTTGAATTTGTTCAGGTTTTGTACTGTGGGAGCCCATAGATAGGTGAGGGGGACAACAGGTTTTTTCACGGTGAGGGTTAAGGGAATAGGAGCCAGGGAAGCAGCTGGCTTGGAGGCAGCCCTGTGAGGCTGGTTGTTTCAGGGGCACAACACAGGCCACCAGGCCTGCCCAGCTGGAGTCTTCTGTTTCCTGCAGCCCTCGGCCTTGGCCGGCATGGCAACACTGCCCTCTGCTGGGGCAGCACAGTCATCACACCCTACCAAGGACAGTTGCTGGAAACATGGTGGGGAGAAGAAAGGCAACTAAGTCCCTTTAGGGCCAACTCATGCAACTGGAATGTCAAGAGTCCACATCTCTGACATAGGCCTTTTCCCAGGGCTTTGGAATCAGATTGACAGCTCTGCCATGTATTTGCTGTGTGGCCCAGGACACACTTCTCCTTTTTGAGATTCAGAAGAGGGAGAAAGTCACCTCCTTTACAGGGCTTTGGTGAATATGAAATAAATAATATGTCTTCAGGGAGAATGACCATGCTTTCTTGTTTGCCCAAAAATGGCCTGAGTTTATGCCCTTTTCTTTCTCGAGAGGGTCCTCTTTTGTGCTGTAGATGACATAGTCATCTATGGCCGGCACATGGTAGGGACAGGCAATCCTAACCCTTCTCTCTCCTTATCAGGCTGCTCATCTCCTACTGTGAATGGAGATCTCCAATTTTTTTTAAAGCAGCAGGTAATGCAGTTTCCTTCCCTTGTCTTTCGGTGGGACAAACCTGACAATTGCTTTTCCGTATCCAACTTAGAAAGCAGTAGGTCAGTGCTAGGAAAAATCACCGGCAAAGGGGCTAAAAGACCTAGAAAGACAAACAAGGCCAACAACTTGCAGTAAGACCCCAAGCAAGCCCCTCCACCTCTCTGTGCTTCTTCTGCCTCCCATGGATGAAGGGAGGGCTGATAACCTTTGCTTTACCTCCTCAGGTGTGGCAAGGCCCAAATGCGGCAATTGATATGAAAATGAAGCCCTAGACAGAAGTGATGTATCATTATCTCATTTTCAATGGATACCAACTATCCACAATTGGAAAGTGTCTCTGAGAAAGAAAATGTAGAATGCAGCATGTATAGTTGCATAGCTCTATAATATTCATGTATTACTTCTGAGCCCACGAGATGTCAGGAATTATTGAAATGTCTACCACTGTGATAGCTCAAATGAGTGACCATGGCCAAATTTTGTTGCACCAACCTCCCTGATGGGAAGCTGGAAGCAAAGCCAGGGTAGCAGCTGATCTGCATGTCTATTTACATAAATTTGCATTTGTGCCATGTTGAAAAATAAATGCTGATATTAAGGAAAGTGGTTTTCCTCCAGACTAAGTCATCTCAGCAGAGGATGGCAGTGAAGGGCACAGGCTCTGGAACCTGACTGCATGAGTTCAAGTCATGGTTTGTCATGTTCTGTTGGTGTGACCTTGGATATTTGTGTGACCTTGAATTCATTGCAGCCTCCTTATCAAAAAATGGTAGTAACATTGATAACACCTACTGCAAATGGTTGGTGTAAGGATTAAATGAGTTAATCTGTATGAAGGATTTAGAGCATTGCCTGGCCTATTAAGTGCTCAGATATTAGCTACTATTATTATCCCAAAGCCTCTCCACATTGTCCCCTACCATTAAGCTTTGTAACAAAGCCTCTACTTTCTCCTTTCTATAAATCATAAACGTTGGAAATTTGGACCTGGAAGGGATCTCAGAACATCTAATCAGTCACTTTCAAACTTTCATTTTATTGCTTTTAAAATAACCATGGAACCCTTTTTGAAAATGAAGGCTTCTGTGGAAACCCAGCATGGGAGACCATGCAGCATTGTGGTTAAGAAAATGGGCTTTGCAGACAGACAGGTCTGATTTCTAGTTCTGGCAAAGCTGCTTATTAGCTTTGTGACTCAGGGCAAATAATTTTACCTTGGCATAAGCCTCCATTTCATAAAGTGTAAAATAGCAAATAGTAATTGTTAGTAACTCATAAGGTTGCCGTGAAGCTAAATGACTTCACACCTATTGAGTGTTTCGTGCAATGCCTGGCACATAATTAGGACCCACTAATTATGTTAACTCTTGTGATTTTTAATAAATGAAATAGATATAAGCAGGGCCACTCCAGTTGAGAACTGGAACCACCTGGGGGGTTCCAGGGGAACCCCTAATGACGGCACATTTTAAAAGCTTCCTATCTAAGCCAATACCTGGAAAATAAGGTCACATTAAGCTTCCACTAGTACCTTCCATGCCCCTAGCCAGGGTTCTGATTCTACCATTGCCATTTACTGGCTGTATGGTTGCCCTTCTTTTCCCTTGTACCCAAAGCCACAACTCTGCAACAGCCTCTTTAGTTTAAAAACCTTTTTCTAGGCCTGATTAAACTGAGCAAGAATGCGTGGCATATCCCCTGCAGTTGGCTTCCAATGGGGCGAAAGTGTCCTGAACTTGCACTTCTAACATCTCCCGCTCCCTTCCTGCGCCTATGACAGCTCACAGCCAGAGGGAGAATGAGTCATTTGGTTAAAAATAAAAACACTACCATCTCCCCTCTAATGGCTTTGTTCACAATCACTGCAGGCTGGCAATGATAAGCATTGCAAGCAGCCAGGGACAGCCAGTGAACAGCCTGGGAAGCTGGCCTACCTGAAACCACGGCTTTGTCAGTGCTTTTGTTCTATCACAAGGATCCAGCCATCCCAACCTGGGCTGGGAGGCAGGGGCCCAAGCTACACGGAAATGGCATAGGAGGATGGCCGACTTCCAGCGGGGAGGAAAGTGATGGACCCAGGAGTCACTTGGTTATGGGGATGAGGGAATTAAGTTCGTAGCCCACAAGGACCTCAACCCCTTCAGTTTACTGATACCAAGAAATGGGGAGCGACTTATACTAAGGTCACTTAGCTGAGAGTAGGAGAAGACAGCCAAGTCTTCAGTGCTCCTGTCTGTAGGAATTATCACTGTAACCACTACCGCTACCCTTACTCTTACTTCTACTCGCTGTTCCCAACACCATGCTAAATGCTTTAGGTTGATTGCCTCATTCAATCCCCAAGATAATCCTATGAAGTGGGTATTATTCCCATTTTACAGAAGAGAAAACTAAAGCTTAGGGAGCTTGAGTTTCTTGTCTAAGCTCCACCAGCTAGCATGTGGTGAAGGAGTAAATGAAACAAGTTGAATTGAACCCAGAACGAGATCCCAAGGCTTGGGGAGTGGGGAGTGCATGTGTGTGCCTGTGTATATACTAAGAGAGCAGGGGCCATGTCTTATTTGTTACTGAATCCTCAGTGCTTAGCACAATGCCTGACAGTAACAGGCACCCTGTAAATATCTGGTGGGTTCATGGGTGATGAGCAGGGTCTGCTCCGTGACTGCTTGGCCCCCTAGGACTTGTCTTTTCTTTTTTTTGATAATTCATGGTGATTAGTGACTGCTGTATAACTATTGGCCAAGACAAATTCCTCTGGACAGTTTAGGGGAGCATCTCACTTCTTTGTCTATCAGACACTATCTACATACCTGATATGCTCAGGCTAGTAAGCGGTGATCAGGCTGAGTTGGAAGTCATGAAGCTATGGTACTTGTCTTGGTTCCACTGGGTGACTTTGGAGAAGTCACTCATCTTCTCTAGACCTTGATTTACCCAGCCGAAAGGAAACCAGATGATTTCCCAGGACTCCATCCAACAGGAGCTTTGACCAGAGGATGGTACGAAGGATGGTTTCTAAACCTTGGAACTCTGGACACTTTAAGCCAGATAATTATTTATTTGTTTAGGGGACTGCCTTGTACCCACTAGATCCTGGTAGTACATCTTCAGTTGTGATAACTGAAAATCACTCCAGAAATTGCTAAATTTCCCCAGGGGTAGGTATAAAATCTGTGGAGTAAAGAACACCTGTTCTGCCCTGGCTTTGACACCATCTAGCTCAATGCCCTTAGGTAGGTGCTTTAGCCTCCCTAGGCTGACTCCTCACCTCCTGCAGAGGGAGGGAGTTGTCCTGTTTTGCCAAGATGATTGAGTCGTGAATGTAGCTCCAGCCACAGTCCTTTCCTACCTGTGCCATGGATGGAGGTAATGGTCAGTGGAGAGAATTGGTGCGGAGTACTTTGATAAAAGGTATGTAACTGTCAGAATCCACTATGTGTTGGAGGGTTGGGGTGAGGGCATGGAAAGAGGATTATGTTCACTAGATTTGTATAACCCCACCATCCTGATTGCAACCCAGGAAAGAGCAGGTTATCTCTGTTTTAAACCTTCCACCAGCTCTGGATGCCATGCTACAAAACCCTTTCTACCTTCCTATCATGGTATTCCAGTTTTTCATAATCTGACCCCTGCCTAATTTCTAAATTCCCTCCCCGTTTTTCTTCTCCTCCTCCTCCTCATCCTCTTCTTCCTCCTTCTTCCTTCTCTCTCTATCTCTCTGGCTCTCTCGTGCTCTCTCTCTTTACACACACACACACACACACACACACACACACACACATCCATGTGTGTTAGTTTTCCCTGGCTGCTATGACAAACTCCACACACTGGTTGACTTAACAACAGGAATGTACTGCCTCACAGTTTTGGAGGCTAGAAGTCCAACATGAAGGTATTGGCAGGGTTTGTTTTCTCCTGGGGTCTGTAGCATACTGGCAATCTCCCGCAACATGGCAATCTCACCCCCTTGGGTCAGCTCCTCTGATTTCCTCTGACATCTGGCTACTATTTCTGTGTCCAATTTCCTTTGCTTATAAGGACTTCAGCCATATAAATTAAGGCCTATCCTCATTCAGTTTGGTCACAGTTTAACTAGTAATAGCATATTTGAAGGTCCTATTTACAAATGGGTTTGCTCTCACAGGACTAGGAGTTAGAACCTGAACATGTCTTTTGTGGAGGACATGATTCAGTCCCCAGCAATGTGCACAGATGATGCAGAGATAGAAGCAGAGGTAGAGATAGAGTGGATATGGATAGGGATACAGATAGGGATAGGGGTAGGGATAAGAATAGGGATGGATAGATACACGTTTATCTCCCCACCTGCACCATCTGAACTGAATATTCAAGTTGTGTTGACTGTGCAGTTAATTTCCCAAATACACCATCACACCATCTTTTTGCTTTGAACAAGCTGTTACCTCTGATAGGAATACCCTTTCTTCCATCATGCTTGGTAAATTTAATATTCATTATCTAACATTCATTAAATATCACCTTCTCCAAGAAGTCTTCCAATCTTGCTACATATGTAACCTCTAGATCCTTCTTAAATGGCAGAATAGCAATCACATGTGAGTCCAGAAGTAATGTGTTTTCTCTATGCCTCAGTTTTCTTACCTGTAAAATGGGGATAATAGTGGTGTTGTGGGGATCAAATGAGATAATACAGGCAAAGTGACCTGCACAGCACCAGGCACATTATAGCCCTTCCAACAGAGATGTGAGTAAATGACCATCTTTAATGAGATTTTGTGATCTGCCTTCCTCCCTATGCAGTTCCACAATCAGACACCCTTCTGAGCTTACTGTATTCTCTTTCCCGTGACAGGAAAGCATAGGGACTTCCCTTAGCTGCAAAGACTTACAAATAGGAGGAGGCTTGGCCATAATTCTTGTCCCTTCCTGGTGCTGAATTGTCTATCTTCTGGTAAAAACACTAGGCCCAGACTAATAGGGAGACCAGCCAATGAATTGCAAAGTGGAGGCTATGTTTGTTCATTCATTCATTCATTCGTTCATTCATTTATTCAGCCACTAGCCAGTCATACAACCATAAGCAAGTTACTTACTGACTCAGGGCCTCAGTTTGCTTAGCTCTAATTGATAACAGCTTCTAACTCAAAGAATTATGAGGATTAAATGAGTTGTTATATGTGAATCACTTATAACAGTATCTGTCATTTAGTAAGCACCAAATACATATTAATTGTCATCATCACCATTGTCCATACACTTTATATATATATATATATATATATATATATATATATATATATATTTAGCCAGTTATATATATTTGCCAGGAACTTTGCTAGACTCTAAGTTTATTAGGAACAGTTATCATTTCTCAGATGAAAGTAAAAAGGCCTGGAGCTTACCTCTTTCTGCTCTGTGGCCGTGATCTCCTTATTTGAAAATGGGCATCATATGCTCCCTCCATCTTCCTCCGAGGTTCTGAGCCTCTCCAGGGAAATGAGAGCCCTTTGCAAACTCAGAAGTCACTCCCTCCTGGAAAGGGTTGTTGTTTGTGGCAGAATCAGGAAGAATATTCTAGTTCTGTAGGCTTTAAGCACCACAGGGCCAGACTTTATGTCTGTTTTGTCCACTGTTATATCCCCACCCAGGGCCTGGTTGGATTAATACATGAAAGTTCCTGCTTTCCCAGAGGCCAGCTTGGAATCCCAGGATAATATCTATCCATTTTCACATTGAACACATAGAGAAACATCCCATCACTTGAGGAAATCAAAACCTATCCACATTTAGAGAATGGTTTTTCTATGACTTCCTTGGGAGCAAATTGTTTACCATTTCCTTTGAGGAGCAGAATACTCTGGCCCAGTGGAATTTTTATGAAAAACACATTATCCGGAATCGGTGCTGTTTTGGTTGAAGGGCGTGTGTGATGGGAATGGGAAAATCGGCCCCAGAGGCCTCCCTCCCACCCGTCTTCTCTCTTCTTCTACTTCCTCTCTTTTAGCTTTTCTTTAAAACCTTAAGTCTCTGGTGAATATGTTTTGGAAAGAGTTGGCCATAAATATTTTGAACAGAAATTTGGTGTAGTTGAAGGAGCACTGTGCAAGGAGTCTGAAAGTTTTGGCATAGCCTTCTTTCTGCCTCCTATCCAGTGTGAGACCAGTAACAAGCTACTTCCCTTCTCTGTGCCTCAACTTCCCCATCTCTAAAGTGGGAGAGATGGAGTAATATCTAATGGCCCAGCCAAGTGTTACAGTTTAGATCAAATGAAGGAAGCACTCATGGAATCTATCTATTTCTTCCTCCTTTTGCAATATTTCCTTTTATCTTACTCTGCTGTCCTACCTCTTCCATCCTGGAGAAAGCAAACATCCAAGGGGGAGGATGGAGCTTCAGCTGCAGCAGCTGAGCAACTTTACGGGGTTTCTGTGGCAACTAGAGTTCTCAAGTGGTGCAATCGAGTGGTCACATGATGTGATCAGAAATGATGAGGAAGCTGACAAAAGACCCAGAGTTGTGACAGCAGCTGGGATCCCATTCTTGGCTCAAGCAGGATGGAAGCACAATGCTGGGGCCACATTCCAGGCAATTGAAGGAAATATCAGTGCCTATTTGCCAACTAATTACAGAACATCATTCAAACATCATCCGGGCAGATCCTGCTCCCTGGTGCTCGCAGAGCCCTGAGTGGGAGCAGCCTCCTTCCCCCGCTTCTCATTCTCCCACTAATATCAGATGAAAATCTTTTAATTTCTCTTGGCATCGGCTTGGCTATGATGGGACTTGCTTTCTCAAGATGCTGTCTTCTGCCACTTAAATGTACACATCTCCTCTTTGCCTGCTGTTTTGACTCAGAATTTCCAATTTCTTGTTTTTTATGTGTGCATTCTGGGTCAGGTAGTCTGGAAACCACACTTCCAAACCTTGTTTCTGCCTCTTCTTTTCTTGGGGTGTTCTTGGACAACTCATCTGAGCCTCGATTTTCATATCCATTATTCCCTCTCCAAAGGAATTGTTTGATAACCAAATTATCATCTACATTTTAAAGTGCCTTGCAAACTGTAAAAATACCATTCAAATACTAGTATTATTGTGGTCTGAATGGCTATTTACATTTTACAAAACTCTTCCACCTCCACAGTCTTTCCCAAATCATGTGCCAGGGGAGTCTAGTTTCATGAAATTATTGGTGCTCCAAGGAAAAATTTTAAAAGGGTTCACAAAACTAATAAAATTTAATTTTCAGTTATGTAAATTTCTGTATGCAGACCTTCTCAGAGCCTTTTAGCTAGAAATGATTTTTGATCCACAGATGCTTTTGTTTTCCCCTGGGGGTCACTTATTATCATTTCCTGGAACAAGCTTGGCAGAAAATAAAATTTGAGAATTACTGATCTATACTGCCTTCTATTAACACCCTGTGGAAGGAAGTATATTATAACTACTGGTTTAAACCTGGAAAAATTAAGGTCAGGAAATCTAAAAATCTAAGGCACAGAGAAGTTAAATCACTTCATTTATCCTAGACTCTGTAGTTGTTTTGCTTTGTATATCTTTTTTCTTAATTTTTTTCTTCCAATTTTCTTTTTCATAGAACCACCTGGGGAACTTGTTGGAGATGCAAATTCTTATGCCTCTGGGCATAAGAATCAGAATCAGAAACTCTGGGAATGTGGCTCAGTGATCTGCGTTTTAACAGGCCCTCTAAATTGATTCTGATGGCCACTGAACTTTGAGAATAACTGATCTAGTTCATTATTAATAGTGCCCTGTTTCAATTTCAAGTGTCCCAGTTTGGACCATGGATTGTATGGTCACCCTAAGGATGTCTAAACTGGTTAAAATATTTGGTTAAAATGTTGAAATAATTCCATACCCTTTGATAAACAGCAGCTGCACACACAGGCACACACACACACACACACACATCTGCACACCCCAGCCTCCTCCCCTAGGACACACTGGACCTCCGGACAATTTGGTTTCTAAAGAATTAACACCTGGCCCAGCGGGATGTTGGATCCCTCCTCCAACACCCTGGGCTGGATCCTTTCTGAAAAATAGGTTCCTTTATTGCATCAACTAAATGAACTCTGTGTCAAGAGCTTAGCACAGTGCCTGCTATACAAGAAGAATTCAGGAAATGGTAGCTATTTATATTCGTTTTCTGCATTTACAGACATCTTCATTATGCAAGGAAATGTGGTGGGTTCTGGGCATTAAAAGGTGAAGAAGACAGACGTGGCCCCTGCCCTGGTAGAGCTTATGATCTAGATGGAGATAGTGACAGCAGCAACTCTGGTCCCATGTGCTGAGTGCTCTGGCACCACAAGTAGGGGTAGTGCAGCAGCAGAGATCACAGGCCAATCGCCAGCCTCTGCAGTGGTGGGGAGCAGTGGAGGTGGGGAGCTGACAGCCTGTAGAAGCCAGAAGTGAGAGTGAACACAGCACATTGGGGAAACTGCAGGCCGCGTAGCCCAGGTTGGTTGGCACTTACAGTGGTGGAAGGAAGAAAATGAGGGAAATAATAACAATGAGAGATGGGTCTGAAGATGTTGGCAGAGACCTGATCCCACAAAGCTTTTTTTTAGCCATCTTGGGGAGTGTGAGAATTACTTTAAGGACAATGGGGAGCTGTGGAAGGTTTTCAGCAAGTGAGTAGCACGGTTGGATTAGTAATTTATGAATTTTGGCCATTGTGTGACCGCTGGGCATGACTGAGTGAGGTGCTATTAATTAAGCCCAATGATGCCTGGTGGTAGTTTGGATGAGGAAAGCAGAATGGAGATGGAATGGTGTATCTACAACCACATTTATTAAACTTTGCCTCTGTTACATTTATGTTTTCTCTCTCACCATATGCCCGCATCAGATTTTGTCTTAGAAAACAAAATGGTAGCACTATTTTCAGGGCATTAGTCTCCCTCAGTGGTTCCTTGTCTTAATTGTTTCTGCTATTTTTTGTCATCCAGACATTAAGCCTCAGTTTGACCTCTAAAAACGGCACATTTATTAGCCCATCTAGAATTTTGTAAGCATTATGTATCATTGTAAGCATTGCTGATAAAGTTATTTTGCTTCTCCTTTGATCTGCAATATAAGTCTGTGGTTTAAGCCATGTGAAATTGGGAACTGAGGCTCAAAGAAGGTTGGCCATGGTCACACAGATGGCAAGACCCTGGACTGTTTGTCTCCAAATTCCATGCTCTTAATTGATAACCACACCACCTCCTTTTCATTCATCAGTGTGTGAGGAGGACCTCGGGTGAGCCAAGGTTTGACAGAGGGGCTTGTGTTGAAGTTCCAAACAGGCGGCTGCATTCTGCCTGCACCTCTGTGCCACCCCCACCCCAGGAAGAGAGATGCCAGAAAGGAAAAGCAGAGAGGAAGAGGGGTGGAGAGACTGGAATGCTCTGCTGCCACCTTTGAATACGACAGCAGGGGCAGCAAAGGCAGGGCCAGAGGACTCACTGCACCAGATGCACAGCTCGGAGTGGGCCTAGAGCTGCCCCAAGCTGCTGCAAACTCGGCTACCGTTCTTTTCTTCAGATGGATACAGGGGAAGGAGAGCCTCTAGCATATAAGGGAAAACACATTGCTGCCCTAGGCATCTTCTAGTCCCAATTCTGCCACTTACCGCAACCCCTCTGGGCCTCAGTTTCCCCATCTGTATTATGAGGCTGTTAATAATACCAACCTCCCTGGGTAATTGTGAGGATTAATTGAGAAGATTACATGAAATAATGACTGGAATCTCTTCCTCCCCAGAGCAGAAAAACTCTCCCTCACTTCAGGGCTTTGCTCAGGTGCATCCTCTTCAGGAGGTCTTTTCTGTCCATCCTATATAAAATTGCAATGTTCCTTGCCCTTGGCCCTTCCTATCCCCTTATGGCTTTAGTTTTCCCCACAGAACACACCTCTCTTGAGCATACTAAATAATTTACTTATTTATTCATTAGGTCTCCACCCATCACTGGAAAGCAAGGATGGTTTGTCTCCTTTGTTCATTGTTTTACCTCCCAGTGCCTTGAACAATGTTTGGAACATAATAGACACACACTGGGTACTAGATGAATGAAACATTAGTGAAATAAACAAATAAATAAATTTTTTTTATTTTTTTGTTTTGCATTTTCAGAACCATTTGTTATGCTCTCAGTCTCAAATAAGTCCAATTTTTCTAAATATGCAATACATGAATACTGTCTCACTAAAAAAAAAGAACTACAAGAATTCAAAATAAAAATACACAAATTACTATGGCAAACAAGAAAAGGCCTCCTTCAACACTCTTATCCCACTGTCTTCCCAACCACTGTTCCCTGAACTGTGTTACCTCCCAAATCTACCCTATGCAGTCACGGGCTTAGGAATGTACAGTATTATAATAAATATGAGAGTGAAGACTTTCATGTCATTCGCTGCATGCCAGGCATGGTTCTAATTAGGTATGCACATTAACATTTAATCCCACAACTATGCAATAGAGTAGATACTATTTCTACCCCCAATTACAGAAAGAGAAACTGAGGCAGAGTTGTTATTTTTTTAAATATATAAATGGCGTCATACTAGACCTATTGGCCCTCAATGTACTTTTTCTATTTAAAATTTTAGAGTTAGTACATCTTGATAGCTAAACTGTGAATCTATCCTTTCCTTCTATAGCTGTTTCAGGTTAATGTAGGTTTTAATTTGACTTCAGCCACTTCCTGGTTTTGTCCTGTTGGTCCTCAGATTCCTCACAGTAGGGAGCTGAACTGAGCGCCTTCAAAATCTTCCTCTAACACTCTGTGGTTTGCTCTTCAAGCTCCTCTCCAACCCCTTCCTGCCCCTGCCCTTCCCTCTGGGACTGGGTGCAGGGCTAGCCCTCCAGTTCTGCAACCCTGAGATCACCTCCACTTATGTGTCCCCCCATGCCCCTTAGATTTTCTTATTGCACCACTATTTGATTCCTTGTTCCTTTGCACCAAGGAACAGATCCCTTCCCACTAAATAGAGATGTTGGAAGACAGGGGAGGATGATTTCAAACATTCTTTAAAATCAACAGTCAACCAAGCAAGTGAGTAAAGCAGGGAAAGCAATTGCTGCTAACTCGCCTATTTTCGAGCCAATCATTCAACCTTTTAGAACCTATGGTTTTTCACACATTAACTATTAGTAATTCAAACCTTACGACCTCATGCATATCAGGCCTAACGTTTTGGGAACTCTACACAATCATAATGAGTTACAGTAGGACCTCGTTTTATGCAAACTCAACCTGCAAATTCAAGTATACATTATTGGCAATCAAAAAATAAATAAAGGCAGAGAGAGAGAGAGAGAAGGAGAATTAAATTTTTTAAAAAGTATTTCTATGATTAATTTTGTTTATTAGAGTGTCTTATTTATTTAAAAATCTGTGATAGGCGTGTTCATATAAGAAATACTAAATAATGAGGTTTGCTATTATGCATGGTTTTCAACTTATGTGAAGGGTCTTGGAACGTATTGGTCACGTAAAACGAGGTCTACTGTAACTCATTACAATCCATCACACTTTATATAAGATTTATATAAGATTTACAACTCGCAAAGTACTTATCAAAGAGGGCTATTTCCTAGACTCATAAAATTTCAGAGGTGAGCCTTACGAATGAAGAGATCCAGTGGTTCCCAAATACTCTGCCTCATACTCTCTGGCAAGGAGAGCCCCAAAGGGATAATGGGAGTCCATGAACTCTTGTCAATATTTTAAAAAAATACTAACGGGAATCATACATTTCCCCAATAAAATCAGACATTAATTGCTTTTGGTGGGAATGATGTCAACTAAAATTGGTACTTATTGTAAAACTGATTATCCCTTAATAAATGTGCCTTAATAGACATAACCTCTTGAAATATCGGGGGTCTACGGAGAGCAAAGTTATAAAAGGAGAACTTAGTAGTGAAAAGATGGGGTGTCTGGGCCACAAGATCCCCAGATTTCACAGATGAGAAAGGCTGGGGCCAAAGAAGCAAGTTATACCTTCAAGTTCTCGCCTCCTCTTCTTCACTGCTCCTGCCTTGGATTAGACCTCACCATTCCACTTCTGGAATTCTGCACTAACCACACCTTGAGACTCAGCCTGCGCTCCAGCTATCTGTAACGGTGTCTGGTTCCTGAATGCACCGGGCCTTCTCGCTGTTGCTCTGTGCCTTTGAACACACCATTCCCTCTGCAGAATGCCTTCCCTCTACCTCTTTATTGATAACTTTCACTCATCCTTCAAGTCTCAGCTTTTCATACCTCCTCCAGGAAGGCTTCGCTGCCTGAGCTCCTTCATTCCAGGATGGATTGAGTGCCTGCTCCGTTCTCTTCAGCAACCCCATGATTCCCTCTGGCATCTACTTCTTCCACTGCATTCCCAGCTCCTCTTGTAGACACAGGATTCTTAGATGAACATGCTTTCCCCAAGATTTCATGGTAGAGGCAGGAGTCAAGTGCTATGTCTTCAGAATCCCAGCTCAAGGACCTTTATTCTGCAAAATATTGCAAGTGATATGAAAACATCAAGCACTTCATTTTTCCCTCCCAGAATTCCACATCTTGAGAAAAAAATATTGTCTAACACTGACTTTATTAAGGAGTAATTTGAAGACTACCAGAGAGGAAAGGAGGTGTGCTTTTAGGGACCTTAACAGTTAGGTCTGTCCTCTGGCCTGGAGGCCCACTGAGAGGTTTCAGGGCATAAACCCAACGTGGAAGCCCTTCTCGGCAGAAGTACTCAGAGAAGCTGCACCTAGAAGCCGGTGCAAACTAGGCCAAAGAGACATCGTCGCTTGTTGAAGAGAAACCCAGGTAATGAGCTGAGAGGCCTGGTCCCATTATGTCAGGCCCATTCAAAGGACATTTTTCTCTGGCTTCTCTGCTTTCTGAGACCCATCAGATACAATGCCAGGCAGGGGAGCTAGCATCTTTTCTCATCTGCTTACAGGTGCAGGGCATCTACCCACAGAAGGCCTTGGCACCAAGAGCACCAGCTCACCTTCAGAACCTCCAGCTTCTAAAAAACAGCAGAAAATCTGCTGGAAGTAGGGGAATCCTCCCAGGCTTATAATCAGAAGGCCTGGGAGCTTGCAATAATTAGAGATGCTGCATTTAATTCATAAAGTGCTTTTATCTGCATTATTGGGGCCCTTAAAACCCTGGATGATTGACAAGCCAGGGACACTTGTAACATTGCCTCTTTTTTCCAATGAGAAAACCAAGGCTAAAAGATGATGCGACTTTCCTGAGATCTGTTTAAATTACGGCAGGACTGTGTTTACTAAGAGGGCAATCAATCTGAGAATGATGGGCTATACCTCTTCATTGCTATGCAATCTTAGACAAGTTACTTAACCTCTCTGATCTTCAGTTTCCTCATTAATAAAATGGAGGTAAAATAATATCACTCTCTTAGTTTTGAGAAAAGAAACGATAATGTACGTAGAACAGAGATGGACACATAATTGACACTTCATACTTAGGACTTAAGAACCTCAGTCTTCTGACTCCAAATCCCCTTACCCTTTCTGATCATCCTGCCTTAAACTTGCTTTGAGATTTTGAGTAAATCTTTTAATGTCCTGGGCTACCATTTTCTAATTTGTTAAGGAGGATCTATTGACCTTAAACAACCTTTCTGAATTTCAGCCCTCAGCACTAAATTGGGAAGAATAATTACAGATTCTCCCCTGTAGGGTTATTTTGAGGAATGAAGCAGAGAATGCTTGGAAAGGACTTAGCACAGTGCTTGGCACATAGCCAACACTAAATATAAGTTAGCTATTATCATTGTGGTTGTTGCTAATACTAATATAATTAATCAGGTTATTTATATTATATATTATATATTATGTATTGATTATACATTATAATTCTATACAAATGATATTGGTATATTCATTATTTTTATTTTTATTTGTTCCTCCCATTATGAGATGGGATATATATACACTTTCACTCAGGTGGGTCAAAAGTAGACAGCAAAACTCCTATACTTTCACTGCTAAAACCCCTTCTCATTTTTCCTTCAATTGACCTTAGAAAATTATAACATTTTCAAGCCTAGAAACATTTTCAGAAGCCATTCACCTGACCCACTCTCATGTACAAATGTTCTCTATGACACCTCCACCAAGTGGCCATTCAGCATGTACTTGGATACATCTGGTGATGGGGATCTCACCACCTTGTAGGAGAGCTCATTCTGTACACAGTTCTCTCTGTTCAACTTTCTTATATCAAGCCAAAATGCAAATCACAGTAGTTTCAACCTTTTGTTTCAGTTCTTACCTTCAACTCTAGGTGGATCCACAGAAGTCACTTAGAATTTGCAGAAGCCAAAAAACGTTTTTGCCCAGCCTGTAACAAACACCAATCGTATTTGTTGGTCATTTTTTTCCTCCCTCCTTCTGAAAAAAAGTCTTAAGCACATTTCACCATTTGCAGGAATTTTTTTTTCTCCCCATCTGCTGGTTCCCACTGGGATGAAAAGCAATAAAAAGTCAGAAAGAAGTATAGGTTTGCCTTCTGGCTTTGTCACTTAGAAGAATAGCACCATAAAAATACGGTGAATGCTATAGGTTAAAGCGAACTCCTTCCTTTCCCCTGTAGATTCTACCGAATTGTGATACAAGAGGGTTTGGGCTGGGAACCCTTTTTATTTTTTCTCTGGAACTGGATGAGTTGGTGAGTTAAAGATTTTCCATTAAAAAGAGATTCTGGTTATAATACCCTCCCAATAGTCATGTTTTGCTCCCCCCATTTTATGAGTTGGATAAATAAATCTCAGGGGGCACATCAGTTGGTGATGGGCTATTTGGGACAATAATGAGGTATCTGCCAATCACACATAATACAGAGTTGCAGCTCCAAGCCAACCCCTTTTGTTACAGAAGTTTCTGTCTGCATTCTGGGCTTCTTTCTCCTTCCCCACCCCTCAGCATCAGCTTTCCCTTCTCTTTTTAATGTCCTTGTATTTCCAATCAACTTCCCGATCTGGCACTGGCTGCAGGGAGCCACGTGAATAGATAACATGAGAGGAGTTTGTAATGCTTCACACTTTCTAGTGAAAAATATGCTTGTTGGGAATGTTAATATTTAATCACAGATAAGGTGTCTAAAAAGTTGCAGGAGAATTTTCCATTAAGATGTGAAGATACTCAGAAAGTATTCTCACTTTGTAAGGAAACCTTATCAGACAAGTAGACAGCATAGGGTATTAGAAAAAGATGCTGGGACAGCATTCTTGGGGCTAACTCTCTTGCCCTGCTGGGGTTAAATATGAATTGTGAGCCCAGAGTAAATGCAAAATGGAGAAAGTGTTTCTTGATCCAGTGCAAGTCTCAGAGCAGTGCCAGCAAGATTAGGATCTGTTCTTTTGGTAAGGGTGGGAAGAGGGGAGGCTGGATGTCAGAAATGACTTTCAACTTGTCTCCTGCAAGAATGGTAGCCCCATGGACGCATAATGAGCCATAATCTAGAATTGATATTTATGTTGCAATATATAATTTAAAAGTGTCTTTTCTGGAGATTTCTTTAAGGGTGGATGATACTTCCCCTTTTGTGGAGGAGAGGTGAAGTATGTTTCCCAGAGTCATATAGTAAATGTTTGACTGGGTTTTGAATGTAGGTCTATCTGACTCCAAAACCAGTGCATTTTCTTTCAACAGGAAAACAGAAGCAAGTCTACTGGGGGGAAGATAATAGCAATGATGATGATGATGATGATTAATGATGATGACTGATGATGATGATGGGGTGCAGATAAAATAACATGAAAACTATTTTCATTTTATGAATCCTACTAAGTGTCAAGACTTATGCTAAATACTTTCCATGAAATCTCTCATATAATAGCCATAACCTGTATATAATATTATTATTATTTCATCTGCTAAATGAACAATCTGAGGCTCACAGCAGTTAAATAACTTGCCTGAGATCAAATAAGGAATTATTCAAACACAATATCTGGATAGATTTAAGATTTCTGAATTTTTCCAAAGCACACAGAATGAAAAAGAGTGGGAGAAGGGATAGGAGGAAGATTTAGGGTTGGGGCATGTGAAGTTCAGAGGCAGTTGGGAAAATTGGTTTACCCAGCTAATCCTTTCAGGATGTCCTTCATTTAGGGATACTCATGAGGCAGTGAGAAACTAACACTGGCCTAGAGTCGAGGAAGAACATTACAGCAGGTTATGTCCAAGCCGTGCATTCTGATGAGCATAAGGGCAAAGTCGGACGGGCATTGTGAAAAGAGCCTCAGTCTTTGTATTTAGTAAAACATGTTTTAGTAAAACCATTTAAGCAGAGTGCAGAAGGCTGGTTTACAATGAGTGATGGAGTCATTTGGGAAGTGAGGAAGGGCAGGTAACAGCCAACTTTGGAGAGTTTGGTGGTAAAAAGGAGAGCAGTAGCAAAATGACTTAAAGGATTATCAAGGTCAAAGGACTCTCCCTCCCCCCCTTCTTTTGAGATAAGAATTGAATATATTCATGGGCTAGAAAGGGTTCAGTGGAGGAAGAGAGATTAAAGGTACAGTAAAGAGAAAATAATCAATGCAGAGAGTAAAAGCAACACTGGAGGACAGCACTTTAGGAAGGAGAAGGATCACTTTCCTCTGAGTCTCTGGACACAATGAAGATTTGTATCAGTGAATGAACTATATTAGATTTCTAGTATGGGGAAATCTCAGGGTTTTGAGTAGGGCAGACCTGAGTTCCTGATTCTGTCACTTTCTTACTGTCTGATCTTGAAAAAATTAATTTACCTCTCTGAGCCTCAGTTTCTGCACCTGTGAAAAAGATGCAAAATAGAGATTCCATCATCCAGCTCTTGCATTGCTTGAAAGCATAGACTCCCAAACTTGCTTGGCTCATAGGACCTTTAGTGTCTCCATAATTTTTTTCACAGTGCCCCTAGGCCAAAAGAAATGCCAAACAATTCAATTTTTTGAGCAGTTGGGTCCCAACACTTTAATAAGTTTGTATGTGCTGTAACATAAAATACGTAATTTAAAAGGAACAAAATATCATCATTTCATTCATAACTAAACACAATCACTCCTTAATGGGACACGTACAGCTGCCAGGCCCTGCACAACTTCTCAAAACTTGCAATCAGATTGGACATCATAATCCGCATTTCCTGCTCCACATTGATCTTTGCACAATACTTGCCTTTTATCACAGCAAGCCCCCCAAACCCCATATCATGGACATATGACATCATTGAAAGGAATGTAGCATGCATGATCTGAGGTCAAAACTGTAAACTACCATGAATTAGCAGTTCCTGGGATATCTGACAGATATTGAATATCACTGCACTTTTTTCTAAACTGTTAAGTATTCCTTGGTGCCCTCTAAGTTTAATGTGATACCCTAGGCACCTTGGCACAGTTTGGGAAACACTGTTCCAAAGATTAAATTAAACAAATTATGTATAATATGTATAATGTATAATATACAAGAGTCTTTAAAAATTGATAAGAAAACGAACATCCCAATAGAAAAAAAGAGGGATGGAGTTTTAAAGAATATGAACAGGTAAATATTAGAAGAAAAATCTTGATGACCAGTACAAGCCCAAAGTATGATTATGCTTCCCTAGTTGTTAGGGAAATACAAATCAAAACAACAATGAAATAGCACTTCAATCCATTTAATGTCCAAAGATTGAGGATTGATTCCTTCTAGTTGCTGACAATGGGGGGTGTGAAAATAAAAACTCCCTCACATTGCTGGTGAGAATATAAATTACTGCAGCATTTTTGGAAATTAAGCTGGAAGTACCTAATAAAATGTTTAAAACTATATCCTCTTTAGCACAGTAATGATCCACTTGAAGGAACTAAGCACACATAAATAAAAGCACCAGTATACATGAATATATGGGCAAAGATATGTATTAGATCATTGTTTATCATGACATAAAACATAGTCAGGGAACAACCTGAATGTACATCAATAGTAGAATAATTATGATACATCTGTTCTTTGGAGAATTGTTTAGTTATTAAATGGATGAATTAGATCTAAGGGTATTGACCATAAGGGGTGTCTGATATAGTATAAGCAAAAAGGCAAAATGTAAAGTAAATGGATAAAGTAGGATATTGGGTTTTTGTGTGTGTTTTGTTTTTTTGTTTATTTATTTTTTTTTGGCAAAGAAATAGAAGAAAAAGAAAGCTGTGTTTGTACTAGCATACAGAAAAGTCAGGTAGGACAAAAGCCGACACACTTAATTGTTGATATTTATTACAATATGTGTGTGTAGGAGGAAGGGAGGTGAGTGAGCACCGGGAAGGAGAAGTTTGCTAATTTTGTCTGTGTTCATATCTGAGTTGTTTGGCAGGTGGCAACCAGCATTTATTGCCCTTTGTAGTTTGAACAGAAAACCCAATAAAGTATGTATGTGTGTGTTTTCCTAAATGCGTATGGCATATTTAGCAATGTGCCTAGCATATAACAGGGATATTTTTGTGTGTTAGTGTCCTCGCTCTGGTTTTCCTTCTGTATGCCTCCATTATTTGTTGCATTTCTATCTCTCTATAGCTATCTGTACATCTCCCTCCCTCCTTTTTGCTCTCTCCCTCCCTCTTCCTCTCCACTCTCTCCAATGTGCGTTTATGACAGATAATGAGGACACGGACAAGGAATAAAACAGGGCCCTGCCCTTGAGAAACTTACAATCTGCCGGGCTGAAGATCAACAACACATTTGCAGATAGAAAAGATGAAACTCTAGGGAGAGCAGATGGACTTAATTTCAACATAGAAAGGGGGTAAGCCGTCTACTTAGGCAGAGAGGGCGCTGAGGACTTATGGGGAATAAAAGTGGCTTAGAATGCAATAGGAAGTCAACAGGAGATGAATGGAGGGATTGTCATTCTGCTGTCCCTCCTGGGTGGTTTTGAAATTCATCTTCCTGAAGGCAGGAGTCTGGGCTCTAGCACCTCTGAAAGCCTCTTCAGGATCTGATTTCTTCATTTTCCATGGCTGTAAAAGGACCTCTTGCCCCACCTGATGCTAAATCTTTTCTGTTGGCTGTGTTCAGAAGCCAACTACCCTTTATGGTGAGGCAGGATTTCCCATCCCCGCCCCCCTCCCCCAAATCCTACCTCACCAGTAAAGAGAAACCCTGGACTCAGACCAACTGCCCGTTCCTAGCAGTCTGACCCCCATCTCCCCTTCCCATATACTGCTCCCCAGCCCCCCACCCTCCTTTTGGCACCCAGTTCTGCCTCTGTCTTCCTGGACAGTGGTCTTGGAAAAGACTAGGGAAGGTTCAGATGGCAGAGCTGCTGGGCTGGGATCCCACAAGCTGTGTCCTAGTTTTTCAGGGTAAGCATTCGGGAGTTGCCTCATGCAGTCCCCACATCTCTCTCCCCAAATCCCTTTTCTGAGTCTGAAGAAATGGCTTTGTCAGCCCCAGAAGAAGCCTCCTGCCCAGAGAAAGCCAGGCCTGAGAAGTTGTCATCAGACCCTATTGTCTGTGTCCTGGGACAACTGCCAAAGCCTGGGCATCTTGGCTGGAGATGTAGAAGGTCCCTGTTCTGATCCCATCTGTTCAGAATGGGGGAGGGAAGCCAGAGCTCCTCCTCCTTCCCTCTCCCCTCAAACCCCAAGCTCTATGGTTGAGTGGCTTTTCAGAGATGAAAAATCAGAGCCCTTGTCAAGCAAGTCTTTTTGTTTGACAAAGGTAGAATCTAAATATAGAAAGGTTCAGCTAAACCCTGCTATAGAGCAATCTGGCACCTTCTGAGGGTTTCCATCCTATCATGGCACCTAACCAAGTGTCCAGGACATAATCGATGGTCAATAAATATTTGTTGAACTGACTTGCTGAACCCTGCCTGACAACATGCACCCCTCATAGAGGTGAAGGTTTGCTGTACAAACAACCCCATAGGACCCACTGTAGCTGCCATGTACCCTCTCACTTTCCTTCCCCAAATAAAGCTTTGGCCCCTTTCCTATTGGGAACATCTTCCCCAAAATGTCACCACCTTCAAAGCAACTCCTCCAAAGTGGGAATGGGAGTCGGGGGCTAATGCATACATTTTAGCTTTTACCATATTCAGGGCTCACAGTTGCAAGGATAGAATCACTCCCATTTTATAGATAGGAAAACTCTGAGTCTGAGGTGTTAACTGACTCATCGAAGGCCATGCAGTTGGAAACCTCTGGCTCATTTCCCTCTGATGCCCAAATCCAAGGACCTCAGCTAACACTGCAGGGAGGGACTTGGGACTCGGACCCCTGCTGCCGGCCTCCACTTAGCAGTCAGGCTTCCCCCTGATAAGTCACCTCAAGGGCTCCATGACCCCCCTTGGTTTAGTAGAGAACCTAGAGTCTTACTTCATGGAACCAAAAAGAACTCTGTGGAAGTATACAGCCAAGTCTCTTGTTTACGAAGCAATCACGCAGTACCCAAATGGTATAGTGTTGTATGTCCAAGGATAGACTCTGCAGTCAGGCAGCCTAGGATTGTAACTCCATATCTGCCCCTTGCTCACTGGGTGATTTGGAAAGTCTTTCTTAACCTCCCTGAATCTCAGTTTCCTCATTGTAATTGTAATACAGGGATGATCATACTGCCAAACTTATAGGCTGCTGGGGAAGAGTCACTAAGAAAATCCATGCACATGGCTCACCCCAGAGCCTGGCACATGGTAAGTGCTCATACGTTGCCTCTTCTCCCTGCACATCAGTAGCGAAAGATAGAAGCTCTGGAGTCAGGTTGCTGTGGATGAAATCCTGCCTCTATCACTTTCAGTTGTGAGATGATGGACAGGTTACATAACCTCTCTGAGCTTTAATTTCCTCATCTATAGATTGAAGACAATAATTGTATCTACCTCTGGGGTTATGGCAACTGTCCCGTGATGTAATGCAGATAAGGGATCTATAAGTATCTGGCATATAGAAATGAGAGGTAGCTATTATTGTATCAGTTTCCCCCATTTAAATCCAAATGATACAGGCTCAGCAGTGGGGACCTGGGATTCTGGCAGAGGAAGAGCAGAGCTTAGAGAGCACTGGGGAGATCGGCTTCTCTCCAAAAGGAAAGAACCACAAGGCCTGAGATACAGTTCTTGGCATTGGGCCAAAAATCTGAACCCCTCTCCTTTGTGTTGGCTCATGCCCAGTGGGTACATGGGTATCCAGGGGTGTGCTCCAACTTCTGTTCCGAGCATCCCCAAATGCACACACACACACTGCCACCCATCTCCAGCTGCCAGATGAAGGTGACCTGGGAGATTTGGGGGTGGAGGCTGGCTGGGGAGCCGGGGGCGGAGAAGCAGCAAGAAGCTCATTAGTAACTGACTACTCTGGTGGAACAGACCTCTCCTGGGGGCCATAACTCTGTCCCTGGAAGCAAGAATGATGATTGGGAGGTGACTGAGTCTCTTGCAGCCCACATTTGGGGCTGTGCAGAGGGAGCAAAGCTAAGTTCCTGCCTTCTCTAAATCCCCAGCATATCCATGGAAAGAAAGCTGCATTTTCAAAAAAAGAAGGGGTGGAGGGGACAAGTTTTAACAGAAGCTGAAACTCAGGCCACTGGGCTTTCTTTAACTAGGCAGCTGTCCTCACCTGGTACCTGAACTTCACCATCAGGGATTTATTCTCAGTCTTGAAGAGGCAGCCCGGTGCAGGGGAAAGATCAGGAGCTTTGCAGTCAGGCTCCCTTGGGTTTATTGGGTCCATACACTTTTGCTTGACCTTGGACACTCAACCTCTTTGAGCCTGAGGCTCCACATTTGTGAAATGGAAATATGTATTTTTCAGAGTTATATTAAAGGTTAAATGATTTAATTTGCATCAACCTAATTCCTGCTGGCTCCTCAAACTCAGCTCAGCTGACCCTCTTCCAGGAAGCCTTCCCTGACCAGGAGGTTTGGTGAGGTGACTCTGCTTGACGCTCTGCTAAGCCCTCAAACGTCCCTCTGTCGTAACACCACTCCTTTGTTACCAAGTTATAGTTTCATGGTTTTCAAGTTATATTCCATGTATAATTTCACGTTTACTCATCCCACACTAGGCTAAGGGCTCACTGAGGACTAAGAATGTATTGTTCTTTTGGCATTCCAAGGGCCCTGCACAGGCTAAACAAGTGAATGAATGGACATGTCTAGTTGGGTAAAATAAGTCTAGTTAAATACGTTTATATATATTTTTTTATTGAGATTGTTCGCATACCATACAACTATCCAAAGATCCAAAGTGTACAACCAATGGCCCATGGTACCATCATACAGCTGTACATCCATCAACACAATTAATTTTTTTTCAATTTTCAGAACATTTTCATTACTCCAGAAAAGAAATAAAGACAAAAAAAGGAAACTCAAATCCTCCCCTATCCCTAACCATGCCCCGCTCCATTTATTAATTCATAGTTTTGATATAGTACATTCGTTACTGTTGATGATAGAATGTTAAAATACTACTAACTGTAGTATATAGTTTACAATAGGTATATATTTTTTTCCTATATGCCTCTCTATTATTAACTTCTAGTTACAGTGTCATACATTTGTTCTAGTTCATGACAGAGATTTCTAATATTTGTACAGTTAATAACAGACATTGTCCACCACAAGATTCACTGTTTTATACATTCCCATCTTTTAACTTCCAACTTTCCTTCTGGTGACATGAATGACTCTGAGCTTACCCTTTCCACCACCTTCACACATTTTCAGCACTGTTAGTTATTCTCACAGCATGCTACCATCACCCCTGTCCATTTCCAAACATTTAAGTTCAACCTAGTTGAACATTCTGCTCATAATAAGCAACCGCTCCCCATTCTTTAGCCTCATTCTATATCCTTGTAACTTACATTTCATGTCTATGAGTTTACATATTATAATTAGTTCATATCAGTGAGATCCTGAAATATTTGCCTTTATGTGTCTGTCTTATTTCACTTAATATAGTACCCACAAGATTTCTTCATCAACCCATTTCTTTTAAGATGGTTTTGTTCATACACCACACATTCCGCCCTAAGTAAACAATCGTTGGTTCCCTGTATAGTCATGTATTTCTGTATTCAGCACCATCACCACTATCTATATAAGGATATCTCCATTTCTTCCACAAAGAAGGAGGAAGAGTCAAAGAAGGCAGAGAGACAAAAGAAAAAGAAAAGAGAAAGAGATATAAAACAACAATAACAACAACAACAACAACAAACTCGGCAGCTAGAAAGCAACAAAAGGAAAGATAGCATTAACCTAAAGTAGAATAAAGAGTCAGACAACATCACCAATGCCAGGAGTCCCATACCCTTCCCTTATTCCCCACCCCCCATATTCATTTATCTTTGGTATATTGCCTTTGTTATATTAAAGGAAGCATAATACAATGTTTCCGTAAATTATAGTCTCTAGTTTGCATTGATCTTATTTTCCCCCCAATCCCACCCTATTTTTAACACCTTGCAATGTTGGCATTCATTTGTTCTACCTCATGTAAAAACATATTTGTACCTTTTATTACAATTGTTGAGCACCCTAGGTTTCCCTGAATTACTCAGTCCCAGTCTTTATCCTCTGTCTTTTGTTCTGGTGTCCTACATGGTCCCAACCTTCCTCTTTCAGCCATACTCACAATCATCTTTTTTCAATGTACTTACATTGCTGTGCTACTATCTCCCAAAATTGTTTTCCAAACCTCTCACTCCTGTCTTTTCCTTTGTGTCTACAGTGCTTCCTTTAGTGTTTCCTTTAGGGCAGGTGTCTTGCTCACAAACTCTGTCATTGTCTGTTTGTCAGCGAATGTTTTAAGCTCTCCTTCATATTTGAAGGATAGTTTTGCCAGATATAGGATTTTTGGCTGGTGGTTTTTCTCTTTCAGTATCTTAAATATATCACCCCACTTCCTTCTTGCCTCCATGGTTTCTATTGAGAAATCTGCACATAGTCTTATCAAGCTTCCTTCATATGTGATGGATCACTTTTCTCTTGCTGCTTTCAGGATTCTCTCTTTATCTTCAACATTCGATAATCTGATTTTTAAGTTTCTTGGCGTAGGCCTATTCAGATCTATTCTGTTTGGGGTACACTGTGCTTCTTGGATCCATAATTTTATGTCTTTCATAAGAGATGGGAAATTATCATTGATTATTTCCTCTATTATTGCTTCTGCCCCTTTTCCCTTCTCTTCTCCTTCTGGGACACCAATGACATGTACATTCTTGCTTTTTGTTTTGTCCTTAAGAACCCAGAGATGTTGCTCATATTTTTCCATTCTTTTTTCTATCTGTTCTTTTGTGTGTAGGCTTTCAAGTGCATTGTTCTCCAGTTCCTGAGTGTTTTCTTCTGCTTCTTGAGATATGCTGTTGTATGTTTCCATTGTGTCTTTCATCTCTTGTGTTGTGCCTTTTATTTCCATAGATTCTGCCAGTTGGTTTTTCGAACTTTCAATTTCTACCTTATGTACACCCAGTGTTCCCATTATATAGTTCATCTCTTTTGCCATCTCTTCCCTAAATTTTTTGAATTGACTTATTAGTTGTTTCAATTCCTGTATCTCAATTGAAGTGTAAGTTTGTTCCTTTGACTGGACCATAACTTTGTTTTTCTTAGTGTAGGTTGTAGTTTTCTGTTGTCTAGGCATGGTTTCCTTGGTTAACCCAATCAGGTTTTCCCAGACCAGAATGCACTCAGGTCCCAGAAGGAAGAAATATTCAGTATCCAGTTCCCCTGAGGGTGTGTCTTAGAAAATTGGTACACCTTGTGATGCCTCAGGTCACTGTGCTTTTCTGCCCAGCAGGTGGTGCCTGTCAGCCTGTAACTCCAGACTGGTGTAAGGAGTTGTGCCCTGTGGCTGTTTTCCCCCATGCTCTGGGGTCTGGTTCTGAATGGAAGGCAGATAGTAGAGCTGGGCCCCATCCCTTTCCTCTTAGAGAAGATAACCCCTCTAGGGACAGGTCATTAGCATTTGGATAGACTCTGCCTGTGCTGTCTCCACCTTTGTCTGGGTCAGAGTGCTGGGAACTGAAAATGGCTAAGGCTTTCTCCACTGAGCCAAAACAGGGACAGAAAGCCCCCCCCCCTCAGGGCCAGTCTGCGGCCACCCTCCAGCTCTCCAAGGTCATTTGTCACCCAAAGCCTCTGTCTGCTTGTTGGGGATTCATAGCTCACAACAAGGAGTCCATGCTTGTTAATTAAAACCCCAGTTGGAGCTCAGCTGAGCTATATTCATTTGCTGGAAGAGAGCTTCTCTCTAGCACCATGAGGCTTTGCAGCTCGGGCTGTGGGGAAAGGGGGCTCCCAGCTTGGATCCGCAGTTTTTACTTACAGATTTTATGCTGCGATCTTGGGCATTCCTCCCAATTCAGGTTGGTTATGATGAGTGGATGGTCACGTTTGTCCCCCTGCAGTTATTCCAGATTATTTACTAGTTGTTCCTGTTTGTTTATTAGTTGTTCTAGGGGGACTAACTAGCTTCCACTCCTCTCTATGCCGCCATCTTCTAGATAGGTTTTTAAGCATCTATTATAATCAAAGCCTTCTGCAAAGCACAATGGAGTGACATGCAATGAATAATTCACTCTGTCTTGAGCAACATTAATAAAAGTGTAGTAAGGAAAGGTTGGGATGGGCAAGAAAACCAACAAATAGGGAGAACTGCTATGTGCCAGGCACTTTGCATTAATGTTTAAATCATCATTCCAAGTTTACTAACCAGCTGCTATTATCCTCATTGTGCACATGAGGAACAAAGGCTAAGGGAGAGGAATTCACTTTCCCAAGATCGCAAAGCCAGCAAGTGGCAGAGCCGTAGGTTCAAACAGTGCTATGCATGGCCCCAAGCATTTGTCCTTTCTATCAGGTCCCTTCTGATGTAAAATTGATTTAGCATAACAATGGGTAGCTACAAACAAAACAGCAAAATAGTCAGGAGTAGAATTTTCTCTGGTTTCTTAGATTCATATCCCATACAGCATCTTGCCTTTCCTTCCTTCCTTATGTGTTGACTAAGAAAATGCAAGCTAAACTATTTTGGACACCTGGATACTGGAGGCGGGGAGGGGGTGGGAGCTGATGAATTAAAACCCAATTTGTCAGGAGCAGATATTCTTTCTGGCCCCAAATATGATGAAAATGACTTTGTGATACTAGGAGTCTCAGAAGGGCCTGGGGCTGTGCAGATACAGAAAGGAGAAGAGGGAGAAAAATGTTCTTTTGCTTTTCCCAAGAGGAAAATATTGCCTAGATAGTATAAATTGACCAAAGTGCAGGGAAAAATGTCTTACTCTGGGCTGTGGAAAAATTCAAGCATCATTCAGGTGGAAGAAGTTCCAAGTTTATGGAGCCCTATTAGGTGCCTAGAGTTTTACATGTCACTTTAAGTTTTTAGAAGACTACCACGAATTAACAGATGAATACACAGAGACCCAGCCCCATGATCATGCTGCTACTATGTGGCATAGCTGAGATTCATACCCAAATGTATCTGGCTACAAGAGGCACTCATTCCTGCAGGAGCAAAATAGTGGGTAGAAGATTGATCACAGGGATAAGGCAATCCAGATATTATAACTGAGACTCAATGTCTGAACTTACTTATCCCAAATACAAGTTTTGTTTTGTGTTATTTTACACTGAATCAACAACTATTATTTGTAAACTTCCTATATCCTGACTGTTCTGGTTTGTTAATGCTGCCATTATGCAAAATACCAGAAATGGATTAGCTTTTATAAAGGAGGTTTATTTGGTTGCAAAGTTACAGTCTTAAGGCCATAAAGTGTCCAAGGTAAGGCATCAACAATAGGGTACCTTCGCTGGAGAAAAGCTGTTGGCATCTAGAAAACCTCTATAAGCTCGGAAGGCACATGGCTGGCATCTGCTGATCCAGGATTGTATTCCAGCTTGTCTCTCTGCTCCTGTGCATTCTTCAATATGTTGCCCTTGGGGTGTTCTGTCCTCTCTCAGCTTCTTGGGAGCAAAAGTCTGCTATCAACGGCCAACTTCTAAATGTCTCTCTAAGTCGCACCTCTCTCCAAAATGTCACACTCAGTTACTCTGAGGTCCTTCTGTCTGTGAACTCCTTTATAGGACTCCAGTGATCCAATTAACACCCACCCTGAATGGGTGGGGTAACACCTCTATGGAAATTATCCAATCAAACATTTCACTCACAGTTGATTGCATCACATCTCCATGGAAACACTCTTTCAAAGGATTCCAATCTAATCAACACTAATACATCTGCCCCCACAAGATTGCATCAAAAGACATGGCATTTGGGGAACATAATACATCCAAACCGACCCACTGACCCTCTTACCCTTGCTTCCCCAGCCTAAAAACAGCACTGGCTTTAGGGCAATGGAAATCTTCTTTCTGATAGTACCAATCAGTCCAAGCAAAAATGACAGCACACCACCCCGAGGACATAATTAAAAACATAGGTAAAGATTTAACTACAAGCTCCCCAAACATCCCAAAGTAGGCAATTGAACCAATAAACTATGGCAGAGTCATTATATGTAGAATTCTATGGAGCAACTAAAAAATTATTTGTGTAATAATCTAGGGTCATGATCACATGTTTATTATATATGTTAGTTTTTAAAAACAGGTTATACAATCATATAGCCATTGGTGGTGTTGATGATTTTAGTTTTTGTTTGCCAGGCTGCTATCTCAAACTCCATACCATGGGTTGGCTTAAACAACAGGAATTTATTGGCTCATGGTTTTGAGGCTAGAAGTTCAAAATCAAGGCATCAGCAAGGAGATGCTTTCTCCCCAAAGTCTGTAGCATTCTGGTCCTGGCTTCTGGCAATCCCTGGGGCTCCTTGGCTTATGTCTCTGCCTCCCATCACAAGGCAAAGTCTTCTCTTTTCTAGTTTCTGTAATTTCCAGGTTCTCTTTATATAGCCTCTAGTAATCCAAAGTAAGGCCCACCCTGGTGCAGTTCACTGCACCTTAACTAAAAATAAAATCTTCAAAAGGTCCTGGTTATAATCAGCTCTTTTTTTTATAATTATCAGAATTTTATCAATTTTCTGTAATGAAAATCTGTTGTTTTTATAAAAAGAAAAAAGAATTAAAAGTTATTTATAACATAAATAAAAATTCCAGCCTCAAACCTCCTTCAGTTGTAATAATAGAAGTACCAGCTTACACAAACGTAAACGTTAGAAAAGAAGTTTTAAGTCTGAAGAGAAATCTAACTGAATGATTGGTGTTTTTGTTCAGGGAACGGGAAGCATCTGCTTTCTGTCTCCCCAAGAGAGGGCATGTTTGAGTGATAGAAAGTTGGATTTGAGTTGAATACAAAGAAGGACTCTCTGAGTGCAATAGTCATCCAAACACTATAGAAATCTACCTTGTGGACATTGATAATCAGCATGGACAGCCAAATCAAGAAGGGTCACGTCATAATGATAATGGCAGTGCCATTTACATGATGTGCCATATGAATTTTCTAATTCAATTGTAATTATTACATAATGACCATTTAACATATGATGAAACTAAGACCTACAGAGGTAAAATAGATGCTTAGCAGCACACATCCAGAAAGTGACAGGATTAGTCTCTCAATTTCGTTTCGCTCCAAAGCCCAGTCCTCATACACCCTGGCTTTCCCGGCTGCTTCCTCTGCCAAAAAATATTCTTCCCACCAAGCTTACTGTAATGTCCATTTTTTTAATAAACTTAAAAAAATTTTTAGAATACGTTTAGATTTACAAAAAATGTATGAAGATAGTACATCGAGTTCCCATATACCCCATACCCAGTCTCCCATATCAATAACATCTTATGTCACAATTAAGAAACCAAAATTTTTTTGGAGTAATGCAAATGTTCAAAAATTGACTGTAGTGATGAATGCACAACTATATGATGATACTGTGATTGTACACTTGGGATGATTATAGGTTATATGACAATATTTCAATAAAATTGCAAGGAAAAAAGATAAATGAAAAGGAAAAAATAAAATAATGTGTATGGACAAGTGAAAAAAAGAAACCAATATATACATGTTGTTAACTAATGCCTGTATATTATTTGACTTTCCTTAGTATTTACCTATTGTCCTTTTTCTGTTCCAGGAACCCACATTACATCTATTCATTGGGGTTCCTTAGGCTTCTTTCAGCTGTGACATTTTCTCAGACCTTGTTTTTGATGACCGTGACAGTTTTCACAGATATTTGGTAGAATGACTCCCAATGGGATTTGTGCAATATTTTTCTTATTAAACTGAGGGTATGGGTTTTGGGAGGGAAAGACCACAGAGGTAAAGTTCCATTTTCCTCACATCATATCAAGGTACATGCTAACAACATGATGTATCAGTACTAATGTTAAGCTTGATCATATGGCTGAGGTAGTGTTTTTAAGGTTTCTCCACTATAAAATTACTTTTTCCCCCAGTCATACTATGATTTTGGAAGGAAGTTATTATGCACAGCCCACATTTAAGCAGTGGGGAGTTAGGTTCTTCTCCTTGAAGACAGAGTATATTTGTGCATTATTTGAAGTTCTTCTGCATGGGAGATTTGTCTATAGTCTCCCATTTATTCATTTATTCAATTGTTTATTTAAATCAATATGGACTCATGGATATTTGTTTTACATTTGAGTTATAAGCTAATACTGTTAGATTATTTTTTAAATAATCTATTATTTATTTCTTTTGTCATTCAAATTTTTCCAGTATTAACCTTTGGGAACTCTTTCAATTGGCTCCTTTGTCCCTTTGACATATCCCCATTACTCTATGTAAATGTTATGTGTTTTTAGATTTGGGTGTATGTGTGTTTAAGCACATTCTTAGTTTCTGGCACTGTGCGATGCTTCAGGTTCATCTTGTATATTTCCTGCCCCAGTCCTAGAATTAGCTGTTTCTTCAAAGTGAACTGGTTTCTTTAATTGTGCCTTTTATAGGAGCATGGTATGAGAAACCAAGATATGGGCACCAGGTGTGCTTGTTAGTCATGGGATATCATTCCTTCCAAAATCATAGTATGACTGGGGGGAAAAGTAATTTTATAGTGGAGAAACCTTAAAAACACTACCTCAGCCATATGATCAAGCTTAACATTAGTACTGATACGTCATGGTGTTAGCATGTAGCTGACATAGCAAGGAAATTTATGCATGTAAGCTAATGCATACATATATAACTAGACATATCTATACATATTTCTAGATGTAACCATCTGTATCTATATTAAACAAAACAGGAGTTTATGCTGATGTCTCCAACTCTAATCCATTACCATGTGGATCATTCTATCCTTCCCCTGCTTGTCTGTAACCTCCCACTCCAACAGTAAGAAACCTGGCTCCCACCACCTGCCAACAATTTACTTAACTATAATCCAGCACATATAGTGGTTTCAGAATTGCTGGCTTGTGACTCTGTGGGAAACAACTTTTTCAACTAGAGTGCTTATGTATAGTTCCTTTTGCCTTTAGTCTTACTAATTCCACCCATTTCCAAAGTTACTTAGAGTACCATGTTTTTCCCCACCCCCTGTAGTGAGGTTGTCTTTGTATTTGTAATACAGTTAGATTCTTTTCTCACATTCTGCATTTCACCCTGGGATCCCTGACCTAAATGTGTTGTTTTTTTTTTAGTTTTCATATTTTAAAGTTCACTCTTCATGGTGTAAAGTTCTGTTTTGTCATGTATCTACTATTACAGTATCGTTAAGAATAGTTCAACTTCCCTAAAATATCCCTCTTGCTCCATCTGTTTACCTCTTCTCCCAATCCAAATTCCTGCAATTACTTACCTGTTTGCTGTCTGTAGGCTACTTTTACTTACCAGGATTAATTTAAGGCTCAGCCATATCTTTGTGTGGCTGGGTAGTTCATTCCTTGTTTATTGCTCAATAGTATTCCATTGTACGGGTGGACATGCTACAATTTGTTTATCCATTCACCTACTGAATGACATCTTGGTTGCTTTTCAGGTTTTTGTCAATTATGAATAAAGCTGCTATAAACATTCATATGCTGATTTTTGTCTACACGTAAGTTTTCAAATCCATTGGGTAAATAGCTAAGGCAGAGATTGCTGGAATGTATTGTAAGACTATCCTTAGCTTTGTAAGAAACTGCCACACTGTCTTCCAAAGTGGCTGTACCATTTTTCATTCCTACCAGCAATGAATGAAAGTGCCTACTGTTCAACATTCTCGCTGGCAATTGGTACTTGTCAGTATTTTTGGATTTTAGTCATTCCAGTAGGTGTGCAGTGGTATCTCATTGTTGTTTCAATTTTTTGATTTGTTTGTTTTTCTAATGATAAGTTACGTTGAGCATCTTTTCATTGGCTTACTTGCCATCTTTGTATCTTCTCTGGTGAAGTGTTGTGCCAGTTTGAATGTATTATGCCCCCAAATGCCGTTATCTTTGATGTAATCTTGTGTGGGCAGACCTATCAGTGTTAATTAGATCGTAATTCTTTGAGTGTTTCCATGGAGATGCGCCCTACCCAACTGTGGATGATGACTCTGATTGGATAATTTCCATGGAGGTGTTGGTTCCCCAATTCCAGGTGGGTCTGAATTAAATTACTGGAGCACTATATAAGATCAGACAGAAGGAGCGAGCTGCTACAGCCAAAGGGACACTCTGAAGAATGTCCAGAAGCTGAGAGAGGAATTGCAGTTTGAAGACAGTCATTGAAAGCAGACCCTTGCTCCGGAGAAGCTGAGAGGGGACAAATACCCCAAGTGCAACTAAGAGTGACATTTTTGAGGAACTGCAGCCTAGAGAGGAACGTCCTGGGAGAAAGCCATTTTGAAACCAGAACTTTGGAGCAGATGCCAGCTACGTTCCTTCCCAGCTAACAGAGGTTTTCCAGACACCATTGGCCATCCTCCAGTGAAGGTACTCGATTGCTGATGTGTTGTTACCTTGGACACTTTATGGCTTTAAGACTGTAACTGTGTGACCAAATAAATCCCCTTTATAAAAGCTGATCCATTTCTGGTGTTTTGCATTCTGGCAGCATTGGCAAACTAGAACAAGTGTCTATTCAGATCCTTTGCCCATTTTTAATTGATTTGTTTGTTTTATTGTTGAATTTTAAGAGTTCTTTAAATATTTTGAATTTAAGTCTTTTATCAGATATGTTTTGCAAATATTTTCTCTGAGTCTGTGATTTTTCTTTTAATTCTCTTAGCAGTGTCTTTCACAAAATTAAGAAGTTGTTAATTTTAATAAAGTCCAACTTACCAACTTTTTTTTTCCATGGATCATGTTTTTGTAGTTACAGACTCATCATAAAATCCAAGGTCATGTAGATTTTCTCTTGCTTCTAGAAATCTTGTAAGTTTTGCATTTTATGTTTCAGTCTATGTTTCACTTCAAGCTAATTCTTTTGGAAGTTGGAAGATCTGTATTCAGGTTCATAATTTTTATATATGACATCCAATCGATCTGGCACCATTTGTTAAAAAGACTATGCTTTCTCCATTAAATTGCCTGTTCTCCTTTGTCAAAGATCAGTTGACTCTATTTATGTGGGTCTATTTCTGGAATTTCTATTCTGTTCCATTGCTTTATGTGTTTACTCTTCTGCCAATACCACTCTATCTTGATTATTGTAACTTTATAGTAAGATTTGAAATCAGGTTGTTTTAGTCTTCCTCAGTATTTTCCTCTTCTTCTTCAGGACTGTAATAGTTTCTCTAGACCTTTTTCCCATACATACAGAATAGATTTTGGGGGCTTTACGGGTAATTGCATTGACTCTGTAAATCAAATTGAGAAGAACTGACATCAGAACAATATTGAGTCTTCCAATCCATGAATAAGGAATGTGTTTCTTTGGATGAAGCTGTCCCTCCAGATTTTGGGTTAGCAGTTTGCCATGCAGACTTGGTTGTCTAATGGGTCCAAGAAAAGTCATCGATTTTCAGTTTGTCCAGCTTGTTCTCATTGTTAGGACAGAAGTGATGACTTCCAAGCTTTTTACATGTCAGAGTTGAAACCCTGTGTCCAAGGTTTTTAACATTTCAATAACTTTGCTTTGAGTTAAGTCATGGCTATCCCTTAAATCATTACATAAGTCATATGCTCTCTAAGGAGGAAGATACTGAAAACTACTTATGTCAATTAATAGAGAGATGAAGGGAACTTGGCCTCAACCTGCTTTTCAAATGAGAAAAATGATCACCATTGAGCAGAAGAGAGAGAGAAAATACACAGTGAATGCCATCTAAGTTGGTCACTGAAGGCATCTTAAAATGGTCTAACTTCTGGGGCTATTTGAGAGCAGATTTCAGTGAATAATTCAGTTAAGATTAAATATCAGACATGCCTTTATTGACGTTATATCCTACCACCTAGCAACATGACACAGAGCAGGTGCTCAAAAAGGTGTCTTGTTTTTGTTTTTTTTATGAATCAATGAAATAAAAAGAAAAGTATTTTCATGGCCCCTTCCATTCAACTTTCTAGATGCTCAAGATATTTTCTGCTATGAACAATAAAGCTATAAATAGATATTGGACAAATCTGGTTACTGATAAATGCATGCTAGGCAAAAGTGTGTGTTTTTTTAATCTTTACCTTTCTTTCTTCCTCTTTTCTTTCTTCCTTTCTTTTTCTCTTTCATAAAGTTACTATTCAAAATGTTATACTGAGAGATTTCCATTGCATATTTATATGAATCAGCAACTGCTGTGTAACAAGCTACCCCAAACCTAAAGGCCTAAAACAACACACATCATTATGGCTCTTGCGTTAATGAATCGGCAGAGTGGTCCCTCCTGACTCGGCTTACCCCACTCAGGCATCTGCAGTCAGCCAGGCATCAGGTAGGCAACTCTCCTGAATATAAGCTGGTCATGGATGGCCTCACCTTGGCTGTCCTCCATAAAACCGTGGCAAGGATCAAAGAGAAACCAAGCAGAGGCACCTCGAGAGGCCTAGGCTCAGAACTGGTGCACCGTCACTTCCACCACATTCTCTTAGCCAATGCAGTCACAAAGCCGCATTCAAAGGGGAGGTGAATAGACTCCATCATTTGATGGGAAACATTGCCAAGTTGTTTTGCAAGGAGTGTAGATACAGGGGGGAGTGCAGAATTGTGGCCCTTTTGCATTCATTCTACAAGTTTCTAATCATAGAACTATTCCTCCTGAATAACCAAAATGGTATTTGGCATTATATTGTAGCTGCTGAGTTTAGGACTGATTAAAGTGTAAAAGTGGGGGCACTTCTCCAATCAAATTATATTCAAGAAATGTATTCGATAACAAACTTCCAGTAACAAAGTAACCACGGTACCTACGTCTCTGCTGCACTGCGGCAGTGGGAACCTGTTGAGCAGCTCACGTGCTCCCAGGTAGACAGCCTGGGCCCTGGATGCTGGCTTGGCTGGGAGGCCTGACTCTCCAGGTGAGGTAGCTGTCACTCCAGAGTAAACAGGTTTCTTGCCAGCTGAGCAAAGACTGTCATCCTCATTATGCAGATCAGATCTGGAAGTTCCATAACTTAGCTAGATTCACAGGATGGCCAAGCTTGGAGCCAGAGCTCTCTCTGAGGCTTACTAACTCCTAGCCTGACACTTATAGGGGGCTGTCTTCCCTCTCAAGTGGTTTCCTCTGAATTTCAGATAATAGACAAGTTTTGGTTTGAACCAACTCTTCCCTGATGAGTCACTGTTTCAGCTACTATGTGTTGCAGCCACCACTACTATGGGCTTTAAAATGCATTTTTTCAGACTGACTCATTTACTCCATTATCCCAAGTGGGCCTCTGGGAATTTTAAGGGTAAAATAAGGAACACAAAAAGAGACAATTCCAAATCCAGTTACATTTCGTATAAAGAATAGAATTAATTTTCCCCTCCACCTCTCCAATAAGGTTTGAAGCCATGAAGAACCCTCATTAACCTCATGTCTTACCCTTATTAATTATCAATAATAATAATCAGAGCTTGTGGGTCAATGCTTCATGGATTAAATTATGAACTCAACATTGATGATGTTATTATTGTTCATAATGATGATGGTGTGATTAGATGCAGTTTTAATATTTTCACATCCCATTCCAAACCTCCACTGATTACTTCTCCTAATACACCTATTTAATTTAGTATCTTTACCCTTATTTTGCAGATGCTAAATTAAGTCACTCAGAGGTTAAATGCCTTTCTCAGTACATTGAGAGAGGTAGTTTCTGTACCCTGGTGTCTAAACTCTGTACCCTGGGTGTGTGGAGGAATGAAATGATCAAGGATTTAAAAATCAGACCAATCAGGGTGTGAAGCTTGGTTCTGCCATTTCCTAGATGCTTGATTTTGAGCAAGAGGCTGGCCTTCTGAGCCTCAGTTTCCTCTTGTGTAAATGATCTAGAAGCGTTACTGTAAAGAGGTTCCATGCACATAGTGAGAGTCAAATTAATGCTAAGTTTCTTCACTCCCACTCAACCCACACTTGAGGATTGCTTGGAATTATCTTGTTTGGGTTTTTGCATAGCCATGGTAGTTCAGAGCTTAAAATATAACAACCACCACAACAATAATAACTATCATCACTTACTGAGTATTTATTATAAACCAAGCACTGTTCTGAGGACTTACATGCCTTTAGCTATTCCTCAAAACATTCCTTTGGGGGGAGGTACATTATCCTCATTTTACAGTTGGAGAAATGGAGACACAGAAAAGTTAGGTTACCCAAAGTCTCCCAGCTACTAAGCAGCAGAGTACAATTTTAACCTAGACATTCTGGCTCCAGAGTCGGGTTTTAAGGATCTTTCTCATTTGAAGGATCTTTGAGAAATTGCTTCATCCAAATAGATCTCTATTGCTCAATTATTGCATATTCTTGAAATGTATTTATTCATTTGTTTATTCATGCAAACAACAAACCATTCATTCATTCAACATGTATTTATTGAGCAACCAGTAGCCACCAAACTAACATAGTTTAACTGTTATAATATCATCCTGGCTTATGTGAGCCATAAATCAGTCACTTTCTATTTCACTTCCAACTCGTTCCCAAGAATCTTTTGAGATGAAAAATTCTCCAAAATGAGTAACCCTTGACGTTACTAACCCCTAAGTTTACTCTTGCATTAATTCAGCACTCATTTATTTATGTTGTGTACAAGACCCAATTTTCTATGCAACGAAGGAGTGCTTCTGTAAACGTGGTCTTTAGATCTGCATCAGAATCATATGGGATGACTGCTTATAAACAGATTCCTGATGCCTTCACAGATCTGCTGAATCAGAATCTCTGTAGGTGAAGACTGGGGATCTGGGTTTTAATTAGCATCCCAAGTGATTCATCTGCACCATGAAATTTTAGAACTACTTATAAGCTTGTAGTTTCTGTCTTCCCATGCCCTAAAGATTAAGAAGAAAGGTAAGTCATGCCCCAAATTAATATAACAAAACATATGAAGTGATTATGTACTCAAAGAAATTCATACAAATGTCTAGAGGTCTCCAGGTAGGAGAGATTATATATTCCTAAAAGTACTCAGTAAATTCTCCAGGCAGAAGGTGACACAAGCTTTCCATAAAGATGTGACTGTGGCTGAGATGTCAGTTTTCCCTTGTAGCTTTGGTCAAAGCAAGTATTTCCAGAATCTCAAATGATTGTGTTTACCCTAAGATGGCTTCTGACATCACAGCAGCCTGCAATTCAGTGCTCACCCATTGTGCAAATTTTGGACCTTTTATTTTGAATGTTCAGAATTTCGATAGTAAAAAAAAAATCCTTTAAACTGTGGCCAAGGCTATGCATTCCAAAATTCTACTCTGAAATTCAAAAACTAATAACTGATTCCTTTGTTGTCTACACTCTGCAGGAAAAATGCTTTGCTGAAAGTATGAAGGTGGAATGCTCCTACTCCTGATCTAGGGGAGAGCCACAGGATGCAGGACAATGCGAAGTAAGAACACATTAATGATTCAAAATAGTATCCCACTGTGTTACTTTTTAAAGAACAATTTTCCCATGGCGTTATTTGTAACCTTCCATCATTTTAGCAGCTCCAACATTGAAGCAACCAGTACCCCTTTAACAAACTCCCCAACCATGATAATAACTAACACTTTCATTGTTTAACCTGTACTGGTTACCAGTCTAAATGCTTCACATATATTAACTCATCCTATCATTAATCAATTGAAGCAGTGAGGGGATGATTAGAAGAGGCAGAGAAACAAGACCATAAGGCAGCCACTGCCTCCAGCTTAGAGATGTTTGTACTCAGAGGGCTCATCAGAACATTTTCTTCTTGCGGCCCTTGGCATCTTGTAATTTAAAATGCCCAGAAGCAGCTCTGGTATGTTCTTGCCATCTTGGTGCAAATGGTATCCATTGGGTCTGTGCTGATTGGCATCTGTTATATACCCCATAAAAGACTATATTCTTTCAATCCACTGTTGTGGGGGCAGACCTATTGTTGGTGGGATCTTTTGATTAAGTTGTTTCCATGGAGATTTGACCCACCCAATTGTGGGTGGGACTTTTTGATTAAATTATTTTCATGGAGATGTGACCCCTTCCTATTCAAGGTGGGTCTTACAGTTTCCAGGAGTCCTTGAGAGAGCTCAGGGAGAGAAAGAGAGCTCAGAACCAACCCAGACCCAGACACTTGGAGATGCAAACAGAAAGACGTTTGGAGATGCTAAGCTAAGAGATGAAGCCCAGAGTTTGCCCTAGAGAAGTTAAGGGAGAACCCACAGATACTTAAAAAGAAAGCCACTGGAATCAGAAGCTGAAAAGCAATACAACCCGGGAGCGAAGGACCATCAGATGCCAGCCACGTGCCTTCCCAGCTGACAGGTGTTCCGGACACCATCAGCCTTTCTTCAGTGAAGGTATCCTCTTTTTGATGCCTTAGTTTGGGCACTTTTATGGCCTTCAAACTGGAAATTTGCAGCCTAAAAAATCCCCATTGAAAAGCCAATTCATTTCTGGTATATTGCATTTCGGCAGCTCCAGCAAACCGGAACAGGGTCCTTTCTCATATCTTGTCTCAGTAGATCAGAAATGTACAAAAAATACCTAAATCCTACACATAATCTAGAAGACAAAGTAAAATGTTCTAAGGGAAAAAAAGAGTGTGATTTATCAGCACGTGGCCATGTATAATAGATTTTTTTTTAATGCAGGGTGGTAGAAAGTTGGAAAAATTCCTATTTCTGGTGAATAAAGGTAAGAAGGAATAAATGTTAGTTGAGGCTGATGTTTCCTCAGATTGTTGCCAGTGGAACACCCGGTTATTGTTAGGATTCTAGCATTGCTCCTCTGCCTTGAAGTATTACCCCAATTCAGTCTGAAGAGGAGGATGGATGCTACTTGAAATCTAGAAATGTGGAAGGAGAAGGTATTCCAAAATGAAGGAACAATATGGATGGACAGAGGCCACATCATCTAACAACATCAGCACCATCATGTGCATATTGGATTTTACCATGTGCCAGGAAATAGACTGTTTCATTTGTTTTGCACACAAATTCATGAGGTAAGCATTGCTCTAATTCTTTTTTAAAGGAGCACCCTCAAGTTTGAAGAGGTGGAGTCACCTGCCAAAGTGAAGCAAGTAAGAGGCAGAGGTGAGAGGCAAAGCCATATCAGACCAAATTAGCTTCTTTAAATACAAGATTTTCCCACCTTTCTACACTCCTGGGTAGGGGGAAATTGCAGATTGCAATGGAAGTACATTCTTACGTTAATTATTTTATGTAGGAAATATCCCTTTTATGTAATTATTGCTCTCCAATCTTCTGCATCTAGCATCTTGGAACAAATTATCATTTTCCATGACCTTTGATCCCTTTTTTTAATAACCTTAACTCTCCACCCCATCCCCCATCTTGCCAAACGTTGAAAATATCAAAGTTTGGATATATTTGTATTCATTATTCATTTCATAGAATAAAACACTGACTGCACCCTGTATAAATTTACATGAGAAAAGACATTGCACCCTGTTACAAACTTTATATGTTCAAAGTCTATCCTAAAAAAAAAAAAAAGAAAAAGGATCTATCCGTCCCAATGCTGTGGGAAGTTTCCAATGCTACGGTCTTGATCAGAGTTCAAATAACTTCATTTGAACTTCTGCTATTTTTTTTTTAATTTGAGAGGGATCAAACACAAAAATTAATAGACGTTTCCTATATGGTCCTCACTTAATTTAGAATTGAGTACAAAAATAGTAGCCACTGGAAAACCTGGTGTCTGGCCTGTGTGTGCTCCCACTAATTGACCAGGGGATCTTGGACAAGTGGCTGAAACATAATTGATGCTGAATAAATAATGATTGTTATTATTATTGAATTCTTAGAGATGCCTTTGTCATTGTATCAATAAATTAAAGAAGTTTGATTTTATAATCTCTAAGGTCCTTTTCTGTATATATTTTCTAGCATTCTAAATTTTAATGAGAAAAATTCCCTCACTTGAAAAACTTTCTGCCTCAACTTTCTGTTGTTGCTAACCATACTTGTTGTTTTCCCATAGTTGGGTCAATTTTTCTTTCCTGGTCCTATAACTGGTCAGGTGAAATTGACACTTTCATGGCCTGGTGAGTGGAGTGTGAAATAATTAAATGTGACAAGCTGATTGCCTTCAGATTGAGTCCAACTCCCAAATAGTAGGATTGATTTTCCTCCATCTTATGTCAAGACATGGATTTGACAAATTACCACCCAAAAGGAGGTTTTTCGGAGCATCTCAAATAGCCGAAACTTGGACTTGTAATGAAAACTGTCCTTCACCTTACAATGGAGCTTGCAAATGTTGACTATATAACTCATCTACATATAGCCAGATCTGTCATTTGGGCTAATTAGGAAAAAAACAGACCAAACGTGAGAAGTCCATGTTTTAGAATTCAACTAAGTTCCTATGGGGTTATGCTTACTGATAGAGAAAAACATTCATTTTTAACAAACCTATAATATTCTAGTTATAATATAATGGTGGAAAACTGTTCTCTTAAGGAGTCTAAGTGTTTTGTGTACTCTTCAATTACAGCTTTGACTTGCTTGGCAAACTTTATAGACGATGCAAAGATCTGGATTAGCAGATTCCTGAAATAATAGCGTTAGTTGAAATACTTTATACTCAACCCCCATGTTTCCATGTGCAGGACCTTTCATTAATAGAATATTCCTAGCCTGTCTATGATCCCCTGGGGAAGAGAAGTAGCTTATCTGATTGCTATTGCTCTCCAATCTCCTGCATCCAGAAAGAAATGGACACGCAAAGCTCATCCTCATGTATTTTCTCTTTCTTTTTGTGTTTTTCCCTGGGATCTGCCTGCCTGTAAGGACAGTGAAGTCTCAGCTGCTCTTTGCCTTGTGCTAATCTTACTTGGGCAGGTTCTCTCCCTGTGGATGGAGGCTGTGCTTGTCCACTGTCCCAGTGACAGGGCAGTAAATTTAATTTGAAAGAACTGCTCTCTTAAGGAATCTAATCGTTTTGTGTACCGGCAGACCCACTTGATCACCAGACCACATAATCCAACAGCTTTACTAGTAGCAAAGAAGATAGCCTATTTCCTATTTTGACTTCTGTGTCTTATCTCTCAATTGGTTCTAAACATGGGTGGAAAAATAGGATGCTATTTATTGGAACAAACCTTATTTTCCACAGTGATATCCAGGACATGAGCCTAAAATTAGTTCATTTTGTCTTCATGTGGACCGAGAGAGACTGAACATCTATATTTTTGTACATGTTAGTGTAAAGTCACAAAAGTGGGGGTTAGGAGATCCAGGTTTCAGTTGAGGCTCTCTCCTAAGTTGGGAGGTAGCATGGATTCTGGGCTAGCATCCTTTATCTGCCAAGTAGTGGCTTTACTTACTTTGGGCAACTTATGTAACTTCCCTACACCTCCATTTCCTTTTTTGTAAATGAGAGAGAGAATAACACCTGCTATAAAAGGTAGTGGCGGGGTTAGATATGATGGCAAGTGCAAAATATTTGGCCTATTGCTGGCATATGCTAAGTGATCAATAAATACACTGTGCCATTCGAATTGTTATCCTTTTCACCTTGGGAAAATCGCTTTCCCTCTGGAAGTCTGTTCCTTCATCTGGAAGACAAAAGGGGCAAGACTCAGATGTATATAAAGTCCCTTCAAGTCTGACTGCCTATGATTTTATTTAGCGGGCTTTAAGAGTGAAAAGGAGATGTGCATGGATTTGTGTGTATGTGTATGTACGAGGTTTATGTCTGGGTCCCATAAATAGTTGCTTTCTTTCTCTCTCCAAAATTTTTACCATTACTGGAAAACACCAACAGAGGGCATCAGGATTTAAATCTAGGTGAGTTGCTTCTGGAGGCTGAGGTTCTGATGCTTCGACAAGTCTCTAAGCAAAGCTATTTTCCCCCACAGGAACACAGGAACACTAAAGATTTAACCCTTGTTCTGACACTCCGGTAATCTCAGCCCCTTCCTTCCAGGCTGGCACTGAGATGCATGCATGGGCTTTTGTTTCTAGTTTCTCTGCCAAAGGTGTGTCTGCCTTTGCCTGGGACAAGGGATGGCAGCACTTTGTGGAAACAGAACAGTGATTAATGATGTCTGAGCTCTCTCTGCTGAGTGTTGAACTGAGGCATGTGAGTTAGAGAGCCTGAGCCACCCAAGGGCCACTCTCTTGTCTGAAATGACACCAGGGAACATTCCAGCAGGGATGCAGAGTGGGCCAGCTGTAGCCAAGAGGACAGCGAGTAGAGAAGGCAGTCTCTGAATCCCGTGCACTCATAACTCCCTGCAAGAAGTCTGACAAACAGCTGGACCACTCTGTGACTCAGTTTACCCTCTTGCTAGAAGAGCAACTGCACTGCACTCCAGGAGACTGAAACATCACATTAAGGAAAAGGGCTGTGCTTGGAGTTGAATGCCCTGGTACAATCTCTCACATACTAAGTGTGTGTTCTAGCATGTCACTTAAATTCCCGAAGGCTTATTTTCTTATCTGCAAAATGGGAATGATCCCATCATGACTTCCTCTCTGGATGGTGTTGAGAAGCAGTGAGATGCATGTATATAAAAAAGTATTTGGGAAAAGTGTGAAATATCTGCATAAAGGATAGCCTATCGTCGCCACCATTAGTCCTTGAGGTAGTGCTAATGCTGGGGGCAGAAGGGACATTAGTAGTGTCTGCTGGATTAGTGAACTCAGAGAGGCTGGGCATCACAGCTGTTAAGAAAATAGATTGTGGATTCAGTCTTAGTTCACATCCTAGCTTCCCACTCCCCTTGCAAGTCATTTACAACCTATAAAATGGGGGAAATGGAAGTAGCATGCACCCCATGTGTTAAGAGAAATGTGCAGGATATTGTAAATAAAGCACTTAGTACATATTCTGGAATTGAGCAAATGCTCAATTAATTTAATTCTTACAGTTATCATTATTAGTATCTCTTCCTAATAAGAGGAAGCATTCTTAAAGGACGTTCTAATGCCTCACATCTGGAGAGCATCTCCAGATTACTTCAGCTCCCACAGGCCCTGACTTTTCCTGGACTGCCTTAGCACTTAATGTCTGTGCCAACATCCTAAAGAAAATCCCATCCTCAAATGCCTGGTGCATTTGAATAGGAGCTTGTGTAAATGCTATCCCCATTTGGCATCCTGGGCTGTGAATCCTGGACACTGTTAACCCTTTCCCTCCAGCACTCAAATGTTAAGAATCTCATCTAGCATTGTAACTTTGTAAGGACCCTCATCTAATTCAATCTCCTCATCTGACAAATAAGAAAATTGAGAACCAGAGAGGGAAAGGGAATGATCCAAGGCACTAGTCCACAGTAATGGCAGGGCCTGGATTAAATAACTCATCAGTCTATTTTGTTTGCCTTCTTTTCACCACTACTACACTGACTCTCAGAAGGAAGTGAATTGCATCCGTGAAACCCTAACAGGGCTTGAAGTTTAGAAAGCATGCCAGGGCCCATCTAGAATATTCCCCTGTGTCAAGTCTGAACTTACCAGACACCATCCCAGCCCTAGGCAATTTGCCAATCTTTCTAGTTACATGCTTTGTAAGGTAATGCATCACTGTATCCCTGAAGGATGGGATATAGGAGGAAGAAAAGGAAGGAAGGAAGGAAGGAAGGAAGGAAGGAAGGAAGGAAGGAAGGAAGGAAGGAAAGAAGGAAGGAAGGAAGGAAGGATCTTAGTTTCCTAGGGCTGCTGTAACAAAGTGCTACAGTCTAGGTGACTTAAAACAACAGAAATGTATTGTCACGAGCTGTGGAAGCCAGAAGTCAGAAATTAAGGTGTCAGAAGGGCTGTGCTCCCTCTGAAATCTGTAGGGAAGAGTCACTTCCATGCCTCTCTCCTTGCTTCTGGCCGTGACCGGCAATCCTTAGCCTTCCTTGGGTTGTGGCATAACTCAGTCTCTGCTCCATAGTTACATGGCCGCCTTCTCTCTGCCTGTCTGTCTGTCCTATCTGCTTATAAGGACACCATTCCTACTGGTTAAGGGCCCACTCACTCCAGTAGAACCTCATCTTAACTCATTACATATGCGGTGACCCTATTTCTAAATAAAGGCACATTCCGAGGTACTGGGATCAGGACTTCAACGTATCTTTTTGGGGGACACAATTCAATCCATAACAGGAGGAAAAATTTTATTAAATTCCCCTGTGACAAGCACTTAACATATGTATGTAATTTTATTTCATCTTCACCACAATCTTATTAAGCAGGAATTGACATCCCTGATTTACAGACAAAGAAATTGCTCTTTAGAAAGGCTAAGAAGCTGGTACTGGGATTTTCATCTGAGCCTTTCTACCTACAAAATCTGTAAGGCTTGCAAAATATGCCACCTCAAATAAAGGAAAAATATTTTCAGGGACATGAAGTTGTCAACTCCTGACTCTAGATTTTGTATTTACAGACATTTTCCTTGGTTTCCATTTGAGACATTCATGTGTTTATTCATTGGTTCAATCATTCATAACTTTGTTTATTTACTCATTCTACCATCTATTCACTCATCCATTTAACGAACACATGTTGCACATCTATCACCACAGAAGAGCAAAAAACTTGGCACCTTTTCTTTCCAGTCAAACTCAGTGTAGTGGATTTGTCTATTCTGTGCCTGCAAATACGCGTGCACATATGAATGCACATAAAAACACAAAGCATGTGCATTACAGATATGCAAACACATCCCGGCTCACACGTCCACATAGGCCAGCTCTCTGTATTTGGTCTCTTTCCAGAGAAGGGCAGAGGAGGATGGGTGGTAGATGTCCTGGGGCCAGGCTTGGACCAGTTTTCCTGGGAATTACCCAAGCCCTCGCTGCTGGTTGCACAGGCGGCAGATGGACCTGTTCTTTCAGATGCTCAGCTCCAGAAGGCCTTTGATGATAATGCGGGCATCGGGGCCTGTCTCAGTCTTTGCAGACTGACCTTAAGGAAAAGGAAAACTCAGAGAGAGAAAGAGGAACTTTTCACAGCAATGGAGGGATACACTTGTGGTCTGGGGAAAGATTTCATCTAGCAGAGTATAGAGGAAAGAATGGTGAACAGCCTTTCATCTCTTAAAAAATGAAAGAAAAGTTACAATGATGATAATGATAAAAAATATCCTACTAGATCATAGTTATTTATCTTACTTATCTGCTCCCCCACTAATTGGTAATAAGAGCTAACATTTACTTATCAAGCACTGTGCTTACACCTTTACATTTACGTCTTGCAACAGTGCTATAAAATAAGGTCTGTTATTGTGTCAATTTTAAATATGGACAGAAAACTAGAGCTCAAGAAGGCTCAATAACTTTCCCAAAGCCACAAAGCCAGCACATAGTGGAGTCCAGTCTCTTAACTTTTTTTTGTAGGCTGCTCATCCACTCCCTCTCTGGGCTTCCCTTTTCCCATCTGTGACATGAGTCTTGGCTGCTGGACGAGATCAGAGATCCCTCTACCCAGCTGATCATCAGCATCCCTTGGGATGCTTTCAAAAACTGCCAATTCTCCAGGCCTCTGAGGTCTTAAATGGGGTTCAGGATGTGTGTTTTCCACAAGGCACTGGGGTACTGTGAGGACCAACCAGCTAGTTTTTGGAATCACAGTTTCAGGGATCCTAGAGGACAAAACCAGGTCTAGGATTCCCTACTTCTTATATCCTTTTACCTGTCAGCTGAGAGGTCAGGAAAGTGGGGATGGACTCCAGGTGTAGACAGCTGAAGCAGGGCCTGGAGCCAGTCTCCACCCTCTCCCCATGGGCCTGCCCATAAATCTCAGCCTTTTGGGAATGGAGCCAATGCAGATTGGAGGCATTTTCCCCTTGAAGCATCTAATGTCTGGATATGTCAGTAAGTGGAGCAGCAAGACAGTACAGGCTTCACCAGCTTTGGATAGCAGCAGCTCATCCAGACTCACAAAACATTAATTACCAGCATTGCAAACTGTCTGCGCAAAAATCATTTACCCTGAGCACCTGATATTTGGCCCACCTAGGGAACCAGTTGCTTCCTCTTCTCACCCCCTCGCCCCCAATCTACTTGGGCCAATCTCGTCTTCCTGGATTGTTCTCCCAAAACAAGGTGATCTCTCTGGGATGAGCCGAGAGACCTGGGTTCCAGTTCTGGCTCTGCCATTCACTGTCTGTATGCCCCAGACAAGTCATTTTTCTTTCCTCACTCTTTTAGCCTCTCTTGGCTTCTTGAGCTTCAAAAGGGGTAAGAAAACAAGCACTTGTTTGTTCAGCTATAAAGTTGCCTCTGGGCACTATAGCCTAGTGTGTAAGAGCAGAGGCTCTGGAACTGGGCAGACTTGAGTTCAAGTCTTCTCTCTACCACTTACTGGCTGTGCAAGCTTACTTCAGTCACTTAACCTCTCTGAGCCTGAATTTCATCTGAAAAGTAAGGATAATAATGATACCTATGTCATAGAATTGTTGGGAGAGATAAATGAATAATGTACAGAAAATATCTCTCATATGGCAGGTGCTCCATAAATAGTAACTATTATTGTTATTAGTGGTTATTAGTGTTGCCAGATGGGCATGTAAATAGATGATTACACTCTAATGACATAAGTGCTTGGACAGAAACAGCAGAGGGTCCCTGAGTTCCCAGGGAATGATCCCCAACCAAGTCCAGGGTCATAAAAATTTGGTTGATGGGGATCTAAGGGTGATCACTGTTATCATCCTTAGACGTAAAGGATAAGTTGTGCTTGTGCCTCTCCAGGTGAAAACCAAGGAGACTTTCCCAAGCAGCATGAATTCTCCCTGTTAATGGCTTTGGTCCCATCACTATCCCCCAGCCCCACTGGCTTTTTTTCCTTTCCTGGCATGCACCCAGGCCTTCCCCACTTAGTGCATCTTTGTACATCTGGTTTCCCTCCACTCTTCTCCCCACTTCTTGCCAGGCAAGCACTTGTTCATTCTTCCTTCCTGACACTGCACTTCTGAGACCTGATTCTCGCCTCAGTTCTGTCTGTGTTTTCCTTCCTTTCTGTCCAGGAACTTGCCCTTGCCTCTTCCATATGACAGAAGTCTCTGATACTGAGCTTGCCTGGTAATGAACTTCTCTACCCTCTTTAGGTAGAAGCCCCTCTGTTTTATTTCTGGCTGTTCTGAGTAACAGCCCACCCCCATTCTGATCCGACCAACTGCTCCAGGGTTCTATGGTACCCATAGACATGTCTGGGGTTACCTCAATCTGAATGAAAGGGTCCTACTGTATCAGAGAACGTAAAAGGCACTTGGAGAAGCATCATTTGTGTTTTTATTTACTCAGCAAATATTTGTTTCACGAGGCATTGCAGTAGGTACTGGGGTACCATTATGAGGAAGGCACACTTGGTCCCAGCCCTCAGGAAGTTGATGGCACAAATAGGAAGACAGAAAACCAGACAGAAGATTCCCAATGCAGAGTGACAGGGGATGTTCAGGAGGCTGGTGGGGCACAGAGGAGGGGTACTGACTGAGTCAGCAGTCTTAGCTGAAAACCACACTTTTTGGTAGTTTAAGCAGAAAAGGAAGTGATGAAAGCCATGGATTATAGAGAGCTCACAGAGAGTAAAGCTTGTACAACACAAGCCAGGGAAAAGGCACAAACCATATACCCTGGGATTGTGCCAGCAAAGCCCTCACTGTTATCCCCTACCAAAGACAGCAGTGCGTACCACCGGCCTGGCTGCTGGAAACCAGACCCTCCACCTGCTCTGGCCTGAATGCCAAATGCTTCTGCAACCAGCCCCACCAGGAAAGAGATTTTGTGCATGCCCACTTCCTCCCTTCACTGCCTTCTTAATCAAGATCTAACTTTGGTGTGCCTGATTGGTCAGCCAGGCCTGTAGAAAATCAAAATGAGAATCAGGCAGAGCATTGCCCAAACAGAGGCAGAGTGTTCAAAATTGCTGAGCAGCCGAAAAAGCAAGACAAATGTCCACTACAAATACCCACAGGAGAATCTGGGGGAGAGGGAGAGTGGAAGGGAAAATGAAAAGCTTCTCAGAGGTAGTGATGTCCCAGCTGAGCTCTCAAACTAGAAAAGGAGTCAGCCAGGTAAACACAGGGGTGCTGGTGGGGGTGGGTGGTATTTGAGACAGGTGGAAAAGCAGGCCCATAACTTGGAGATGGGAGTAAGATGGTTGCCTCAGGGAACGCCAGTAGTTCACTACTGCTAAAAGATTTAGAAGCGGGCCCAGTGAGGGTTGAGGCTGGAAAGGTGAGTGGGGCCAATATTCCAATGCCTCTAATCCCCTGGACTGAGAAACAGGAACATAAGCAGAGCAACCCCATATTCTCCAGAGACAACAAAGAAGGAAGATTTTTAAGCATTCCAAGACTGCTCCTATAAGTGTCTCTGATGTTTCCTTTCTTCTTTTATTGAAGGCACATCATTGCTGCTCACTTTAAAAACTCCCTGTAAGTAGAAATCCCTCACCATTATGGAGAATTTCTTCCATAAAATCACACAGGCGTGGGCTGTTTATGGAAGCATGAAACATTCCTTGCAGAAGACGTCATTTCATATTCATGATGAAAACATCATCAGGCTCCCTTTGGAAATTAGCACAAGAGATGCGTTCCTTTGATGCTGTCGTGGGACTCGCCCTACACTCCCCCACCTGCACAAGGCTCGGCTCATACCCCACCTCCTGCCTGCAGAACCCACCCCCCCACCTCCAGCCGCACCTTTTCCCACCGCCATTTTCCTAATGGTACTTCCTCTGGCCTTGAGAACCTAACACATAACTTCTCAGTGCATATAAACTGTCTACTTTTGTACCATCTTGCAATGAAAATCAAAGGAAGCTTTTTCCATTTTTCACATTTAAAGATTCTTTTTTGTGAGTTCTCTCCGAAAGAAGAAGCTGGAACATAATCTGAGTATTTTGTATTAGTGTTTTATGGAAACTACGGGCACACAGAGGGCTCAGTAAATTGCGGACTCAATGCCAAATTAATATTCAAGCCAATTCAAGGCCCCTCAAGGATGTGTCCTCTTCCGGAGCTAGGGTTCATAGCAATAAGCTATGTAGGGACATGTGCATCTCTCTTAGATCCTTATTCTCCAGCTATCTATCATGGCAAGTCATGAGGTTCAGAAGGGAAGATAGCCATTCCAAGGCTATGTAACTCTCTTCCGTTCTTGAAGTTTTAAGTGGTATAAAGGAGAGAAGATGTGTCTACAGAAGACATAGATTTCTTAATTACGTCTCTGGTGCAAGGGCAAGAGCATGAGGTCTTTAAGTCACAATGAGACCATATGCAAGCCACTTTCCTTCTCTGAGTCATTTCTTTAGCTTTAAAATTGTCAGAAGCAACGGCAAGGAAGGCATGTTATTTCCTCTGTACCACTGTCTGTTAGAAGTCCAAGTCCAGAACCCTTTCTTCTTCTAGATAAATGTCCAAACATCTGGAAAAGTGGTCTTCAAATAACCCATGAAGGTGTCACAAACCTTTGGAATGCAACTTAGTTTGGTTTAAATCAAAAGGTCTGCAACTCCATGGAGATCTGGCAGTTCAGAGTTGGCTTCAAATCCCCTGAGAAGAAGCGTTGAGAAGCTACAAGGATCCAAAGATCCTTTCTCATTTTTTTTAATCTTCACTGCTTCTTTGTGTGTTTCTGTTCCTTCTTGCTCAGTCACAAGCATCCTCTGCCTTTGGGTTGTCCCTGGCTTATGGCCTATGGTTGCTGTTGCAAGCCCAATTCTCTTTTCCTTTTTCAGAAGTAGTGCCCACTGGTAACTCACTCAAACTTTCCAAGTTACCCAAACCCAAACTCCTGAAACAGCAGTATGATTGGCCGAGTCCATTGTGTCTCTGCCTGGCTGCCCATGTTCCTTCAGCTGTGGTCAGGCTAAAGGGCTCTCTGGACACATAGCACGGTTGTGCTCATCTATAAGGAGTGTGATAAAGGTAGATTCTCCAAGAATTGTGAGTAGAACAGATTTTTAGAGCTGTATTGGTCACCTGTTGCTGCGTAACAAGTTGCCCCAGAATTTAGTGACTTAGAAATAAACATGCATTATCTCCTAGTTTCTGTGGGTCAGGAATTCAGTAGCAGCTTAGCTGGATGACTTTAATGTGAAAGCGTACATGCAGCTGCAGACAAGATGCCAACTGGGGCTGTAGTCATTTGAAAGCTTGACTGGAGCTAGCAGACCCACTTTCAAGGTGACTCACTAACATACCTGGAAATTGATGTTGGCCATTGGCAGGAGGCCTTAGTTCTTGCCCACATGGGCCTCTTCATAGGCTGCTTGAATGTTCTTATGACATGGCAGCTTGTTTTCCCCTGAGCAACAGATTCAAGGGAAACTAAAGCAGAAGCCACAACATCTTTTATAACCTAGCCTCAAAGGCCACACTCTGTCATTTCTATAATATCCTATTGGTGACACTGTTCCGCACTATTCGTTGTAAGAAAGGACTATACAAGGGTGGGAATACCAGGAAGTAAGAATCATCGGATGCTACTTTGGAGGCTGGCTATCACAAAAGCCAGCACTAGTACAGGTTTGTAGAGACAAAGGTGAAATCTCATCATGGATTGGCTCATGTCAGTTTTTTTTCCCAGATGATCAAGAAGCTCTGTTTTAGCTCCAACCTAAATCTCTCTTGCTTTAGATTCAGAATTAAAAGGAACTGTTTGTGTCTTAGAATGAGAGATGCTGTACAGCTGGTTAACTACATATTCATGATTTGTAGGACACCATTCACCCAAGAGATCTGTTCTAATTTCCCTAGAAATGTGTTGCCAGAGCCCCTGTGGAGAACAATGCCTAGCTCCATGAGAAGAACCAAGGAGTGGTGCCATGTGTATCAATCGATGACAATGATTAATAGGTTCTTGAGTGGTAGAAATGTTCTTAAAAGAAGGTAGGGGAGGAGCAAAGGAATTCATGGCTTCTGTGTGGGAAATCTGAACATTCAATAGCTTCTGACATTTACAACATTGGTCACTTTTTGAGAATTCAGAGTTGGCAGGGGAAATGAAGAGCAAAGTAGAAAATAATAAAAGAAAATTTTATGTACTCAGAGCCAAAGAGGAATTATTTAGGAAAACAGGTTAAATTCTGCAGCCAGGGTGACAAAATAATGTGTGCTTCAGGCCTCTTAGGAGCAAGACTGGGAGTCAGAAAATCTGGCTTCTAATCCCCAAACCCGGTGTGCTGTCTGAGATCATTCCAATGTAAGATGGACTAAGACTAAAAGCTGAATTTTGAATTTTTATTTGGATGTGCAAAGAGTCATTGACTAAGAGTTCTTGCACTTGCAAGCAGTGAAGAATCAAGTAAGAATTGTCACCTCTCTGAACCTGTTTCTTCTATGTGAAAAAAAGAATAATAATCATGGTACCCATCTTGCATACTTTACAACAGCAAGTATCAAATGCCAGAAAGCACTCATAGATCTGCCAAAAAGCCTGGAGAAACTCCCTATAGGACAGAGAGAGTTGGAGACCCTGGTAATGTGTAAACTTTGAAATACTGCTGCTGCTGCTGCAGACGTGTGTGGGGAAGGACAAAGGGACCAATCCGGTCACTAAGCACACAAATCAATAGGGTTAGCCACCTTGAGGGCCTCGGTGACTGCAATAATAATAATCACTTTTGGTTTGGGACTTTCTGGACATGTGAGGAGTAAATATTGAACCACTCTGTCTTTGGATTCTAGAGTATAAGAAATAAAGCTCAGCATCTGTGGGCATGTGCTCCTCCCCAGTGGACCAGGGACTGGGAGGATGCCATGCTGCAGGCAGAAGGAAGAAAAAAAGCAGGTGTGGAAAATAGTAGAAAGAAATAGGATAAGAGACAGGGATGGAGGCCTAGTGCTGTTTTACTTCCTGGTTCTGGTTGTCTAGGAGGCCTATCTCCATCCCCGGCCCTGGGTTCCTCAAGAATGAGCCCCACCTTCCACCCCCCTTAGAATATATTTCTCCTTTTCCTTAAGTGACACATGAGTCTGATTTCTGTCCCTTGGAATAAAAGTTGCTCTAAATAAAACCATTCTTGTAAAAGGAATTAATTTGTTCAATTTATGGTTCCAATAGAACTGATATTAGCTTCCTCACAGCAAGAAACTATTTTATTACTGAGAGATGTAGGAACACAATGATTGAGCAAGTCAACCAGACAGACTGGGTTCAAATCTTGAACAAATCCACTAACCTCTCCGTGACTCAGTTTCTATGTCTAGCAAGTGCTGATAGCAGTAATAATAATAACAACAACAATAATAATACTTACCTCTGAGGGTTGTTGTGAGGATTAAATGAGTTGCCACATGATTAAGGTAACTTATCACTTCATATTCTGAAAAAATTAAGTCAACTGCGTCCCCAGCCCTGGCTTCAATGTGGACTTTTTAAAAGTCAGTTTATCATTATCCACATACAGGGAGGAAAAAAAGTACCTTTTGAGTTCTGAAAAGTCATTGTTCCCTGTGATAATGGGATGACTTCAAAGTAATCAAAATTTCATGCTGAAATTGGCTACCACTGCCACAAATAAGGCAGCTGAGACCCCGAGCTTTAGATGGGGAGCCCCATGTGAAAATTTATGTCCATGCTCGAAAATCCTGGAAATAGAGATTGATAATTGAGATTCTGGCTGAAGCAGAATGAACAAAGATGCTCTAATTAAATTCTGCATAGGATCTAATTAACCCATTTATGTGTTTTCTTCCTTTGTGCAATAGAGGAAACACATTATCAGCATTCATATATTTGCAACCTATCAGTATGTTGGGTGTGAATTCCCCCCCACCTTGAGTAATGTGGAAGGAGTGAAGTGCCTTCCATGGTTCTGTGAGCCATAAATTCATCTGTCCGAGGCTTCTGCTTAGTTTCAACATTAGCTCTGGGAAACTCCTGCATGTTTTGCTCTTCTGGCAGACCACAGAAGTCACTCTGGAGGGTTACTATGCACTAATCAGAACTGTCTCCTGACACACACGCTCCTTCAGAACATCCCAGAGCTGTTAAATGGAGTCACCTTGAGGAAAGGGCCTTGCTGCTGGTGTCCAGTGTGGGCAGCTCACCCAACAGCCCAGCACTCAGGAAATCACTTCTTGTTCCCGTGCTCAGTGATTGACAGGCGAGGAGAGCACTTCAGGAAAGAGTCCCCTCACCCACTCCAGCAAGTGGCAAAGGTGTTTGCTCCCTTGGGAAGGAAGTGATCTATCTGTGGGAGAACGCCGTTTTGGCAAAGTTTGCATAGGAACAGCCTCTGTCTCTGCAAGCCTGTGTGTGTGAGCGTGTGCATAAAGCAGCCAGAGTGAAGGGTAGGACAACGTGAATGCCATAAAAAGGCACTTCTTTATACAAATGCTCAGAAACATATGATGCTGAAAGATTTTAGACCACATAAAGGAATTTGTGCCTAATTCAACACTGTTGTACTTCTTTCTACTTCAGAATCAGTGAGCCTGTATTATCTTTGGCTTTACGATTGTGAACAACCACACATAGGAAACAGAAACAGGTGGGAGAGAAGAAGAAAAAGAAAAGGAAATGGAAGGAAAAAGACAAGAAAAGAAAAGAAAAAAATTGGTGAGAAGAGTATGGGGAGGGGAACAAAGAGAATGCAGGGGACTTTGCATGTGTGCCAAGTTCAAGTTGGAAGGGTTTATGAGGATTTTGTACAATACTGTAACTCTATATGCTCTGCCATTAGCTGGATTACCTCAGCATTAACCTCCTGATCTTTGGCCTAATGTTCAAATTCAGGGAAGAAGCAGTTTCCCTGGAGGATTCTGATCCTTAGCGATTTGCTTCAATCAATTTCAAGATAAACTGGAATGTAACCAACAAATTGTTTTCCATTTTAGATGGATAAAAGGTTGTGTTATCACTAATAATTACTAATTACACATTTATTTCTAAAATTCACCCCAACATATGTTACTAAAACAAAAGAATCTCAATTTTGTGGTTGAAGAAATTAATTCCCTAGGCCAATTAGGGAAAGTACAACCCCTGAATTGAAAATCATTCATATATCATGTGGTCATATTTTAATTCTCCACTAAATGTTCCACAGTAGGTTAATGGTAGATGTTACCTTGGACACATACAGACATTTGTTTCTTTATGATCTAGCAGAGAGTTCTATCTACACTGGGCTGAAATAGATTAATTAATTGGCAATTAAGAGGACTGGATCCTATCCCTGGTTGCATAATAATAGCTGTGTGTCCTTGGGCAAGTCACTTGACTTCTCTGTGCCCCTGCATCCTCACATGTGAGCATAACAATGTCTCCCCCACCTACCCCCACATTATTTCTATGCAGAAGAAATGAGGTTTTAGTTGTAGAAGTTCTTTGCAAAATTAAACCCCTGAACAAAATGCAAGTTTTTATGTACCCACACACCTACACTACAGATGATCAGAAATACATAATGTACACCACGTTGAATATGCTGTAGGTGTTTTGTGCATTGAATGCAAACGCCTGGAGATCCCAGCCCATTACAGCACAAAATAGGTGTCCTCTGTGGGATGTAACCTAGGTGACACTGCACATTCAGCCGCACCTATGCTCTGACACAGACTGCGGTGGGTAGAGAAGAGTTTGGCAGATCAAAATATGCAAAAGCAGAGGGAACAGAGACATGCAATAGCAGCACCAAAGGCTGTTTGTCCATCAAGGCCAAGCTGAAATGTAATTTTCCCATCTTAGCTTTCCAGGCCTCCTCTCTCCTCCTGAGGGAATTAATTTCTCCCGAATCTGTGTGCACTAGTTTCACTTTATTGGTGTAGCTCTGAACTCTAAGTACCCAAGCCAATCCCACAGCATTTGGCTGGCACCAAATAAATGGAATTCCCAGACTTCTGCATCTGCAGCCTCAGCCCTGAAACTCTGACCCTGACCTTGAACTATTCTTCAGATTAGATTACATACTGTTTATATTCTTCTGGCTTCCAACTTCAACTCGATAAATTTTATGGAGCACCCAATATTTGCTAGAATTGTGTTAGTAATGGGTACAACAAAACATGACCTTTGACCTCCTGGAGATTAGAATCTAATGGGGGTGATATAAAATTAAACATTTCCAATCTTTACACTTTGGGATTCATGGAAAACTTCCCAGAAAAGGTGACATCCAATCTGAGATCTGCAGGCTGAGAAGGTATTAATCAGGAAAAAGTAGGTTTGGAAGGAAAAGGAAAGCAGAATGTTCTGAGAAGCACATCTGGGAGGCACAAGAGAACCTGCAATACTTAACAAATGAAAATTCATCTAGTCTGGCTGGGGGGAGAGTGAGAACTGAATGAAGGTAAGTGGTAAGCAGGAGCCAATTTCTTTACTTATTTCTACATCCCCAGCTTTACCTTGTTCTTGGCATCTTCACACTAGATTTTAGGCTCTGCCGTTTTAGGTTTGACTTCACCTCTAGCTCCCTCCCTTGCAATCTATTAGTGACCTCCTCAGTTTGTTCCAACCTTGGGATCCCTTCTTCCTTTTAGTCCCAATAGGGACTGAATTCCCCTGATCTTGGAACTGGGAATCAATTGGCCTCAAGGTAGAGATGTAGTATTTTCCCTCAAGTAGCTAGGGCACTGCCTTGCGGTGTGTTTTTCTGAAGCACATTTCCATCATGTCACTTTGTTGAAAATCTTTCATCAATTCTGCATTAATCTTAGGATAAAACCCTATCCCTAAGCACAGTTCACAGGCCCCTTCATGCCCCACCCCAGAACACCTGCTAGCCCCACCTCTTGCCCTTTCTCCTTCTCACTCCCCACTCCAGCTACACTGACCTTTCGGTTTCTCCAAGACTTCTTGCTCTCTCATGCCTTTGGGTGCTCACACATGCTGTTCCCTCTGCTTGCTCTGCCAACCCTTTCGCTCTTACTCATCTTTAACGTCTCAGCTTATATACCACTTCCACAGGGAGGCTTTCCCTGACACCAGTTTACTTGCTGCTGCTAGAACATGGCACTTATGATGCTTTATTGAAATAGCTTGTTGAAACGTTTGTCTCTCCCACCGAGGGTTTCTCAGCCTTGGCACTATTGACATTTTGGACCAAATAATTCTGTTAGTGGACCTGTCCTGTGCATTGTAGGACGGTTAGCAGTAACCCTGGCCTCTATCCACTAAACGCCAATATCACTTCCCCTGGTTTTGACAGCCAAAAATCCTCCAGCCATTGCTAAATGTCCCCCTGAGGGACAAAATCATCCCCATTTGAGAACCACTGTGCCAGACTACTCAGAAGGCTGAAACTGTATCTTAGTAGTACAACACCAAACTGGAATGTAGGAGAATGTCACTGATCATGTGTTGCATGAATGAATAGAAGATTCCTATTATGAACTCACATTGACCAAATGAATGTTAGGAAAGAGGCTGACCAGGACGCCTTGGTAGATGAGAACCCCGTCTTCTCTTTAATGAATGGGTGGAACCCAGGCAGACACGGTGGTCCTCTCACTTTGGAACCTGTAGCCCTCCGTGCCTGTTACATCTGTCTTGGTAGGCAACACACCATTTAGACACCCACTTCCCTCTCCACTGACACCTCCTTTGGCTGCCCTGCCCTATCCCAATCCCCTCTACAGTACAGAAAAAAGGTTCCAGCTGTCTGAGCTTCCTGCATCAAAGGTATTTAAGCTTTTAATGTGAATCCTGATTAATTAACAAGGGCATAGGACTTACATGCATTTCTAGTTTCTTTTATCTCTGAAAGAAAAGAAGCCTTTTGGCAGAGACTTTCTGTTCACCATCTAGTTCAGCATTTCAAAGGGCATGCTTTGATGGACTAAGCAGGTTACAATTTTGTGTGTGTGAAGGGCAATGACTAGTAATTAAGGGACAGATCCCTTTATGTCAACTGAAGGGAAAAAAAACTCAAATTCTATCTCTGCTTCATCCAAAAGCGACTTGTCAACGTTGAAGCTGGAGGGCTGTGCCTAGTGTTAGAGGGCAGAAGGGAGAAGGGAAGCGGACATGCAGTGTGGTATCAGCTGCATTTCTTTGGCTTCCAACCAAAGAGCTAACATTCGCTAAGCACCTACTGTATGCTGTATATGAGCTCTCCCACCAACCCTATGAAACAGTCAATATAATTTCATTTTACAGATTGAAGAAACTAACTTTAGAGACCTTAAGTAATTTGCCCAAATATAGCAAGTGGGCTAGCCACATTTAGATACAGCGAGTCAAACTATGTTCCATGTGTCTCCCCTTGATCAGCCATGCCTATCAGCATAGAATGAGGGAGGGGATTTTATCTTTATATTCAAGTCATTCATTCATTCATTCATTAAGTCAGTCATCAATGTTTTATCCAGTAAGAGCTCCTATGGAACCCTATACTTGCCCTATGATAGCGCTCATCACAATTCTTTTTTTTTTTTTGTAAATAATGCTTCACTCACCTTCTCAACTAAAATATAAACTCTGAGAGGGAAGGAACCCTGGCTGTCTTGTTGAATTCTGTATCCTTAGTGTTTCACACAGGGATTGGCACAGAGGGTAGGTTTCAAGAAACAGTTGTTGAATTGAATATTTACTGGGGACCTACTATGGCGATATCAGTAGTTGCCTCCAACATCTACTCACCCCATCTTCTTTAATAAGATAATTCTGGTATTTTCCTGGAAAGCCATACTCCCAACCAAAAACAAAAGACATTCCTAGTTCCTTTACAGTTAAGAATGACTGAATAAGTAAGTATGGTCCATAAAATATAAGCAGAACTGTTGTATTGCACTTCCAGACTCTTCTCTTACTCTATCCTACTACTTAGATCATACATGTAATGGCTGGAACTCAAGCAGCTAGTTTGTAACATGAAGACCAGACCCACACTCTAAGAATTAAGAGGTGGAAATATGGAAACAAACTGGGTCCCTGATGACCATGGAGCTGCTAGAACAGCCCTGCACTGCTTATCTCCAGTCTAGTTTTATGTGAGAGAGAAATAGGTTTCTATCTTATTTAATTTACTAATTTTGGTTCTCTGTTACTTGCAATCAAACTCAATCCAAGCTGGTACCACTATTAAGTGTAGGACACTGTTCTAGGGATTGTGAGGTGTACTGACATATGTGTCCCATGCCTGGAGGGAGCCAATGACCCATAGAATAACTTTGACACATCCATACCTATTGACTATTTCACATACTCCATGTGATATTAATTTTTATTTCAGCCCCCAAATGATAATCACCACAAGAGAAGAAAAGATAAACTGCCCAGTGAGATCTGAATTGGGAGATACTACTTACAGTGAGAGCCAACCACAAAAGTGTTCATGTTGAAGATGCCCCACACATTTGCCTTGAATATTGATGAGAATTTTTGATCTACCGAGAATGGAAAGAGGTTGAACACCCCAGGAACAGAAAACATGGGACATGTTTGGGAGAAGGCCAGAGATTTTGTCATATAAAGTTCAAGAAGAAAGAATATAAGATGGTATTTATGAATAGGGACTCTGGAGTTAAGACTGCTTGGCTTTTAATTCCAACTCTCCTGCTTACTAGCCTTGTAAGACCTTGGCTGAGTCACTTAACTGCCATGACCCCCACTTTCCTCAACTGTAAAATGAGGACAGTAATTCCTACCTTCTAGAGTGGTTGTCAGAATTAAATTAGCTTAAAAATGTAAAAGGCTCAGAACAAATAATCCCCTGAATGCTAGCTCTGATTGTCATCCCCCCAAAACTGGAAGGGTAAGTTGAAACCACAGCAAACAAAGCCCCAAATGCCAGGTAAATAATTTTAGACAGTTACTATAAAGGCAACAAAAGCCATAGCAAAATTGTAGTGACATGATCAGAGCTAGGTTTTAGGAAGTCTTAACGCATGAGCATGTATTATATTATTAAGCTTTCTCCCCCACCCCCACTCCATTAGCCAACTGATCTAGATGCCCTGTCCTGCCAGGGCTCAGCAATTACCCAAGGCCCCCTTCTGTTTCTGGGGCTTTCTGCCCAATCACTGACTTGGGCAAACCCTGGCTGCTTTTCAGAGACCTGGGAAAGGAAGCCCTCTAGCTCACAGCTCCTGGGCCTAGTTATTCCCATGGGATTTGCTGAAGGCTGTTTCCTAACTCCTCTACTTCCCCCACCCTGAATTCCCCTGCCCCCACCCTCTGGGGAGTGATGTTATCATTGCTGAGGTTGTGATGCTCAGTCCTGAAATACAGGCCACCGATTACATCACAGCTGGTGACATGGGCCATCTATTTCCTTCGTGGTGACAGTGGGAAATTTACCACTTCCATGAGTGCCTGCAGAGAGAGAGTTGACCAATACCATATATATATATTTACAGTATGTTGCAATGACTGCCACTGCACAGATGTACTTCTGGGATTAGGAGCCAATTGAAACCGATTTCAGACAGCAATTTGTGGCCTTCTATTGATAGCTTAGTAATAACCTCCTAATCTTCTGTGCCAGTTGATAAAAGATGCATTGGATTTCCTTGTCCAGATTCCTGGCTGCCAAGATCTAAGTCAAAGTGACATTCCACCTGTGACTATTTAGCAGCTACAAAAAGATTTGTTTCAGCTGTTCTCCCCCACTTCTTTTTAACTTATATTTTATTGACATGTTAAGCATCTCCCATTTAAGATGTCTGCACGTGGACACCCAGGGAGACACAAATCACAACTATGAAGAATATTAGAATACAAACAACGTCAAGCCGGGGCCTCCCTTGGTCCAGGTAAAAATAGTAGAGGAGGGAAAAAAAAATCTGCACTCACATTCTAGTTTTACCCAATTTATATTCCTTAGAGAGATACCATGAGAATGAATATTCATGGTGAGAAATGTGAAGCTTCGGCCTTGGGAGTATAATTATTGTTGTCATTTCGAATTTCATTAGTGCTTTATATTTGTAAAGCCCATGTCGGTAATTAATTTTTTTTTCCTGTTCTCTCTTGCCTTTCTCCTCCATGCCTCCATCCCTCCCCAAACTCTGCCCTCTTCCAAGAGTTAAATCAGACACTGTCATTTTTACAGAGATGAAAAATCAGAAGTGAAGTGGAGAACTGCCGTGGACATAGAGATAACCAGTCATGGCAATGGAAATAATTACTCCAGGAAAACTTGCTCAGAGGCTGTCAGGCTGTCTGGGAGCTGGTGGCTGGAGCTGCTCACTCCTGGTCTAGGTGGTCCACACTGAGCCCAGTGATGCTCGTCTCCACCTAACAAGGAGCCAAAGCAGGAGCTGGCTTCCTCCATCAGTGTGACAGATGATCTTGACAGAATCTTGTGGCTTTCACTGGGATGAACTGGGACTTCTCTGGTTGGTTAGAGAGGTGTGAATGGGAACTGGTATTTACTTGACAGCCCCTATATGCTGGGCAGTATGCACAAGTGTGTGTGATTATTCCTGGGGCCAGTTACCTGTTACTGCATAACAAACTAACCCAATGTTGAGTGGATTAGACAAGTATTTGTCGTTATAGCTTATGTGTCTGTGGGTCGGTAGGAGGTCGGCTGATCTGGGCTGGGCTGAAGAATTGTAGCTGGGAAATCTCTGCTCCACATGTTTCTCATCCTCCCTCTGGGACCAGAAAGCTGGCCCAGGCAAGTTTATCCTGGTGGTAGCAGAAGAATAAGACAGCAAGCACAAATACACAAGGGCCCACACTGGTACACTGTCACTTCTGCCTAATCTCTTGGTCAAAATAAGTCATGTGGACAAGATTGGATTCAGTGGTTGGGGAAACAGGCACTGCCTCTTCAGTAAGAGGAACTGCAACATCTCATGGCAAAGGTTGCAAACACAGGAAGAGGTGATGAACCGGGGCCATAATATAATCTACCGTATTCCTTTTCTAAATGACTCAGAAAATACCTTGCCTAGCCTGTTGTATGGTGAAATCAGAATTTATACCAAGTATTACGGGCTTTAAAGATCTTTACCTTCTTCTTGATGTGCCACAGACAGATTAAACTGAAGGCCACACTCAAACTTGACTCTTTATATCTCAATCAGCAGAATTTCTTCCAGTAGAAACATTACAGAAAACTATCCTCACATAGTGACTTTTCTTGTTATGGTACCTGATAATTATGATTATGATAATGAAGCTGATGATGATGATAATTGTTTTCGTTTATTGTATGTCTAATCTTGACTAGAAGATGGAGTATGGAGCAGTGGCTGTAGCCATGAGCTCTTGAGTTAATATTGAGTTTGCTGGAGATACTCAATAATTGTTACTATTATTATTTTTGTTGTTTTGCCATATGCCAGGCATTGTACTCAGTGTCGTACATGCATTATCTCTATTGATACTTGTCTTCCAAAAAGTTTATTTTCTTATGGATGCTTTCCTTGTTAGGATCTGTTGGCATATCAAAGCAGTTTTTGTTGCAGGTGGTTAAAACTCCCAGTTTATTCCTTTGAGCTAAACAGTGATAGTTTTGAAAAAAGTAATGCATTTGTTTTGGAGTGTCATCCTTCAACCCCTGCAAAAATTGCCTTTTCTCTCTAATAATCCATCTGTCCTAGTCACCTGCTTTTTCAAAACACAGAAACAAACAAAAAACCTTAGATGATCTTAAAGTACACTGCTGGATGAAGTTGCACCCCAGTGTCTGGTGTTCGGGCAGGGGAAGATAAGGAGAGCTGGACTTAAGTCTTGGCTCTGATGATGCCTTCCATGATTAAGAAATTTCAGCTGTATTCTCCTCATTCCTGGAGCTCCATCAGTTGTAAAGTGGAAGTCATCAGCCACAAGTTACCTTAACTACACCTTTGGAGTGAATAGGTGGGGTAGACAGGAGAGTGTGATGAAAATGCTTAATAATCAGAAAAAGCTTTAAGAAAAGGGATTCATAGTGATTTTTATACAGATCCACGCAGAATCCTTTTTGGTCATTGAGGTTAGACTGTGGGATCTGGATACAGGGCTACAGGTTTCTGATTTACATATGCTAATGGCAATTGGGCTTAGCATGCTGACAGCTTTTCCATAATCGTTGAAATGGAAAGAGATGTCATTCAGCAATCAGAAAATGACCCACCAATGCCTATCTCTATAGATTTTGATTTTACCCCTTGGGTCAACTTCTACCAACTAGTTTTCTTTAAATGAATGCAAATATCTCCCATCTGTCTGGGATTTTCTCTTAACCTGAGATAATGTGAACTATCAGTGACAGAGGGATCTTTCTGCTCTTTTCTATCCGTTACTGCTTCTCTGATTATTTTGGTGCCCTTGCATTCAATTCAAGGATAATTGGAGTTTGCACATTGACTGCATTCTGAATCCCTGATTCTCAAGCTTTCCCAAGCCACCAAGGAGCATCCAGAAGCCATATCTAGCATAACACCTGACACAAAATAAGTATTTGGTAAATTTTTGTTGTATCAATGAATACATAAAGTTATAATGTCTCCCTGGATCCTGCATGTCTTTCTTTCTTGAGACCTTTACTCATTCATTTATTCATCCATTCATCCATTTATCAAATGTGTACTAAGATACATCTGAGAACTTTTCATGAGTGAAAAAAACAAAGACATGAATCAGTTTGTCTCTGGCTTTCTGGCTTCAAGAAACCCAGAATAGAGGAATGGGATTAAGACTTTGTAGAAGACAACATTACCACAATAATGCTGTGTAATTTAAAATCACTCTAAAACTCTGGCTTGACATGGCAATCACCTATTTTCACTCAAACGTCTGTTTGGGGTTGGCTGGAGAAGTCTTCTGATTTAGACAAAGGCTTGCTAGGCTTACCCCTCCGGACCATAGGTTAGATCCAGGTCTCATCCTACATGGACTAATGGGCTAGGCAGGGCATGTTCCTCTCATGGAGGACTCTCCACTACACAAATGTAGTAGATTAATTTATGTACCCCAATGGAGACATGTTCTTCATCTTAATCCTCTTCTGTGGGTGTGAACCCACTGTAAATAAGACCACTTGAAGATGTTATTTTCAGTTAAGGCTCTCATCCCAACAGAATGAAAGTGGGTCTTGGTCCATATTGCTTGAGGCCTTACAAAGAGAAGAAACAGAAGACAGAAGTCAGAGAAAGCCATAGGAAGAGGATCAAGAAGCCAGAAGTCATTGGAAACCAGAAGAGCAGACAGAGAAAGAAGAGGACAATGCCATGCCATGGGAGACAGAAATACAAGCCAAAAATTCAAAGGATTGCTGGCAGCCATTTCCAGAAAAACTACAGACTCCAGGAGAGAGCAAGTCTTGTAAATATTTTCATTTTGGACTTCTTTTAGCCTCACAACTGTGAGCCAATAATTGTTTTTAAGTCAACCCAATGTGTGGTATTTGTCATAGCAGCATGGCAATCTAAGACAACAAGTCTTTATCTCATTGGCCAGTACCTCATTGATAGCCAGTATCTCATTGCCCAGTGCAAATCACATGGCCAAGCCCAACATCAGTGGGCTTTGGGAAAGTTTCTCTACCCAGAGTGAGAGGATAAAAGAAGTGAATATTTGCTGAACAATAATCTAAAGCATCACAGCTTTGAATACCTACTACTTATGTGGAGAAAATAATATATAGTATAAATAAGTTACAAATAAGGAATAAGGACATGTAAAGGGGGAAGAAAAGCTGGTAAGAATAGAAATGAGTTCATGGAAGAGGAATTATTGATCTGAGCCTGAAGAATAGATGTGCATGCAAAGGGTTAAGAGAAAATAATCCAGACATAGGTAACAGGGAATTTGGAATGTGTATGCGGTCTAGTAAGGGTGTTTATTTTTATGAGGACATGGGTTATAGGAAGAAAAATAGTGAGAAAAAAGATTGGAGGGTTTTTTTTAGGAACTTGAGTATCATGCTAACGGGTTACATAAGCCCTAGGGTAACAAAATTAATTTGAGAATAACAGGTGAGAATTAAAGCTAACAATTTCTTCAACAAAAAAAGTACACACAGCATTGGCAAGGTAGGCGTTAGACAATATATTAGTTTCTGAGAATCTCCATAGATGTCAGGGAGAATGAACTACCAGTAGAGTCAGGTGATAAATACTAGACATTACACTTTTTTCAAGTATTATTTTTTCCCAGTGAATCTTAGTGGGCATCTCAAACCTCAGGCGTAATGCCACGACTGCAGTATATCTCTCCCCTGTGAAGCTTCCTCCTGCTCTCCCATCCTGTCACCTTGAACAGAAACCCCCTACTGCCTTCCAAGGGGAGGATATCTCACCAGCTGTTGGCCAGCTGCTGGGAGAGAAGGGATGCTATCAGGGTCCAGAAGACCCAGTGCAAGGCAGAAGGAAGTGCTGCCTCTCTCTCTGTACAGTCTCCCCTGTGTCCCAACCCGTCTTCATTTTAAAATGCCACTAACTTTATGAGAGCCTGAGAATGCATGGCTTGACATAGGACATTGACTTTAAGTTACAGAATAAATTCAGCAATTAATGAATGCATGCATTTGTTCATTAGTTCGGTTATCCGACCAATATGTATTGAGCACCTCCTATGAGCCAGGAGCTCTCATAAATGCTGGGTACATAGCAAAGAACAAGACAGACAAAATCCCTTTCCTCCTAAAGCTAACGTCTGAGTGCTAGAGGACAGATAATCCAGCAATCACCCGTTAAATCGGGTGTGGTACAAAAAATGTTGATAAGGAAATGATAGTGAATGATTCAGTCCTTTGGATGAGGGAGTCGCATAAATCTTCTCTGAAGGGATAACATCTGCACTGAGACCTGAACAACAAGAAGGAGCAAGTGAACACCCCTTCTCTGCCAGTTGTGATTCAAACTCCCCTTGCCTCGGTTTCCCTAATGATACAAACAGGATGATAATAGGAACTTCATCCTAGGGTTCATATGAGAATTAAATAAATTACTATTTGCAAAGTGCTTAGAACAGTACCTGGCACATGTCTCTGGTATCAAGCAGCTTCGATCTAAAGATGGAGAGAGATGAAAAGATACCTGTGCTCTGCAACAGGTAAGTACAAGGTGTTGAGGGTGAATAAAGGAGGGGTTCATAACCCAGCCTGGCACATCAGAGAAGCCTTACCAGAGGAGATGATGTTAAGGCAAAGCAGAGAGAAAGGAAATTAACATTTACTGAATACACACTCCTTTGTGCTAAGCAATTTCTCTTGATATTTATGGAATTTATTTTTTGCAGCTTTGTGAGTTAGATATGATTATGTCCATTTTACAGATGGAGAATCAGGCCACTGATTAAATACCTTATCCATGACATAAGGGCAGAATTAATGTTCTAAATCAAGCTACTTTATACCAAACCTACAGCAACTTTTATTTCACTACTCTTGCTTTAGGCCAAGATCAGATCTAGCATATTGATAATAGCTAAGCTTTTTTGTGTGCTTAATATAGGCTAGATACTGTGCTTCAAGCTTCTAATGAATTAGCTCATTCAATCCTCATCCAACCGCATGAAGTAGGTACTCTTTTTCTTCTCAGACCAAGAAACCAAAGTTCAGAGAGGTTAATTAATTTTCCCAAGGTAACACAGCATCTCTCAGAATCAGGATTTGAACTTACACAATAAAAATAGTACCAGAATCCATCTATTCTGCCTCCTTCTCTAGTCTGAAAGGAAGCTTGGGGTAGGAGTTGTAAGACTTGGTTCAGGGCCAAATTGTATTTGTCATCTGCCTGACCTTGGACAAACTACATCTTTGAATTTTATTCTTATAATTTGTTAATTGAGGCTAAAAATACCTATCCTACTGGCTCACAAGATTGTATGCAAGTCAAATATTGTCATGATGTTAATTGTTGTTGTTGCTGTTGTTTTTATTTTAATACCTGGGCAGAATATAGTGGAGGCAGCTAACAGGGACAGCCATTGCTTGAAAGGGGGAAAAGGGAGATACTTTCAAATACGTGGAACATTTTCATGAAAGCTTCTCCATTTGGCTTCTTCAGAATACAGAATTTGAATTGAGTGGTAGGTTTGACATGGAAGAGATAAATTTATTGTTCAAAGTTAGAATTAATTTTCAATGAAGATAATGCGTTCCCCATTATATCAATAGGTACAAGCTATGGGACCTCATGGTGGGGTGAGATTATAAAGAGAAAGTCTGCAACCTGGAGAGGTTTACACTGTAGTGACAGACTCCGTGTTACACTCCTTTTGTCCTTCCTTGCATGACTCAAACCCATTCTCTAACTAGAGCCAAAATAACATTTTAAAAATGTATGTCTGACTATGTCATCCCCTTACTTAAAATTGTCCATAGTTTCCCAATTAAACCAGAATTAAATCCAAACTCCTTGCCATAGCCTACTAGACCTGAATAATTTAAGCCACACTAATGTTCAGAGACTCATATCCATTGTTTTATAATCTTCCCTCTCTGGTCATAATGACTTAAAAATGTTTGGTTCCTAGAATGTTCCAAGTTCCCCTCAGGACCTTTGTGCTTGCTGATCCTTCTGATTGGAAATTTACTCCTTTTTCCTTATTTATTCAACCTTCTTTGTTTCTTGTCACTTTTTCAGAGACTCATTCCTTTTCCTTCAAATCTAAATTAGTAACCCTCTCATTATTCTATTTCACAAAACCATATTCTTTTCCATCATAGCACATGAGGAAATTTTCAATCATATATTGACTTCTGATTATTTGTTTTGTCGATCTATCGACTGGTCGGCAATCTCCGTGAGCGCAGGGACCATCCTAGTCTTGTTCATCAGGGTTAGCCCCAGGCCTGCCAGGTGGTAGGTGCTCAAGCAGCTCCAGGATGGAGAGGGGAGAGGAAGGGATGGCAGTAAGGGAGGGAAAGGGGAGTGCCTTTCAGTCTAAATACTTTCCCATTTCTTCCACAGACCAGAGCTTCAGTAAGGGGAAAAAATAAATAAAAAGAAAAGAAAAGAAAAGAAAAGAAAAGAAAAGAAAAAGGTGCCCCACATCTGGGAAAAGGGGTGTCCATAGATTTTGCTGAAAATCTCTCTAAGATGAAGTGGAGTGAGGCTGAACCTTTAGGAGAGGGAACCTGCAGAGCCCCAGCTTTGCTGAGTCTGTAGATTCTTATACAATATCAAATATAGCGTGGTAAGTGGGTCAGGAGTGGGGGTAGCCTCCCCCTTTCTGAGATACAGCTGGGCAGGGCCTGGGCATTAGGTTTACATTAAGCACCTTAAGATAGTAGGAGAAACACTGAAAAGTGTTCTTGGAGTTAGAAGTCAAGACAATGAGACCCTGGTGTAAGAAAATATGCAGGGAACTCGAAAATAGGCAGTCTTGAGGTTATACTTCCAATCCTCCATGACACTAGCGCAAGACTTTGAGTAGTCAGAAGATTGCATCATTTCCATTTTATAAATGAAAAATTGATGCTTGAAGAGATAAATCACTTGCCTGAAGTATCAAAACTAGCAAGTGGGAGAGCTGGTATTTGAACCCTAATTTGCCTGACTTTGAGGATTGCTAACTAACATTACTTAAAAACAAACAAACATACAAAAAAACATACATACAATAGCATACATTAACAAATTTTATAGATAAGACACAGACTGTCAGAAGACATCTGTTCTCTCCTTACTATGCTCAAGGTCACCAAATATTAAATGGCGGGGCTGAAATTCAAAACCAAGTTTATCTCGTGATAGAGGTGGTGCCTTAATACTCATTCATTCAACAAATGCTTATTGGTGGCCTACAAGATTTCTGCCCTCATGGAAAATATAATTTAGCAGGGAAGAATAAATATTAACTCCTGCCAGGAAACTTTTAATTCTTACACTATACTATTTCTACCCAAAAAAGTTGGAAGAACTTCATTAGTTGTAACTGCCCTACATATTGCAGGCAATACATTCTTCTATGTGTTCCCATAGAATCTCAACCTCACAGGATTGTTGTAAGAATTAAATAAGAATGTATTTTGTGTTTAACCCAGCAAAATTTCCAGAAACTGTCACTATATGCTGACATCTCCTTAACTAGCTCAAAATATAATAATAATAAAATAATAATAAAATGCTGCAGAAAGGAAAATGACCTAGTACCCTATGACAGAGAATAAAGTTTACACTTTTCATCAGCAATATACATTCCAATGCAGCACTAGGTTAGCAGTTCAGCTTGAATAAATACAGAGCAGATACTGCAAAGGCTTTTTTGTTTTTTTTTTTTTTTTTTTTTTTTTTTTTTTGGTCCCAGAGAGAAAAGGTTGCAGAAAGGAGAAACCAATGAGACCCAGAAAAAGGATTCAGAAAATATACCAGTATTAACATTTGTAATAAGAGGAGCAAAGGAATACTGCACGTTAATATGAGTTAATGATGAAAGATGACGAGTGTAACAAAGGAGCAAGGAGACACGAACGGGTTAAAGGATTAAGTAGGCAAAAAGGTACAGAGTTGGGTACAAGCAAATAAAAGATGGGAATGAATTAAAAATGAGTGAAGTTGAAAAAGAAAATGCAAAAGGATGAAGGAGGGAAGAGAGAGATTTTAAAGGAGTACTGTGAGGATTTTGACTGAATGGTATAAGAAGGATTTGAAATGCCTGCCATAAATCACAGAACAAGAAGGGGTTGATTTAGAGGAGCGGGGACAGGGAAAGTGGGAGGCAGTGAAAGGTATGAGCTGGAGAAAAAAGATAATAAATTTGAGAATTGTTAAGGGAGTCAGAGAAGTACTGGGTTGAAGCAGAAATCAGTCAGACAGATGCAAGTAGAAATGAAGAAAGACAACAGTGATTAAAATATTCTTTCTTCACGAAAGAGAAGTTAGAGACAATGGTGAAGGTTTGCTCTAAATGAGACATAGTGGATATTCTCTGAAAAGGGAAATGAGAAAAGGGGAGATGAAAGCAAGGAGACACGGAATCATGGAAGGACCACAAAAATAGGCATTTGGAGGCAGAAATAAGCTACTTTTACTGAGAACCTACTATGTTCCAGACAGCCCTAGCCGTTCCCATTTATTCCTGCTGGCTTATTGAGGTCCCCACTACCCCCACGTATAGGTAAGGAAATTAACATTCAGAGAAGTTAAGAAACTCAGTAAAAATCACCCAACTAATAAGTGAAATAATTTGAACTCACATCACCAAAAGAGGTTTATGAGTCAAAGAAATAGGTATCAGATATGTTTCTAGTGAACTATTTTGGATCCATCAACAATAAAAGGAAAAGCTTCAAGATTGACTTGAGTCTTGTAATGGATCCCAAACCAGCTGGTGGAGCTGGGCTCTGCAGGGGTCAAGATGCTGATGGGTTGGCAGAGCTAAGGCTAAGAGACAGTAACAGAGAGTGTCTGTGGGACTGTGGTTGAAGAGAAGGAAAGGAAATAGGATATGCTGGGTGATGAATGGAGTCAACGTGCTGCAGGGAGAGAGGCAGAATTAAAAGGACAAGTGAGTTACAGAGAGGGCAATGATGAAGCGAGAGAAAACAAATGGTGGAGATTTGTGAGGGTGAAGAGGATTGATGGAAGATTGAGCTTAGATAGAGTGGAGATGGAGCAGGAGATTGCGCTCTTTTCCTGAATTGGAGTTTATTTGTTTTCTAGAGATCACGTTGAGGCTGAAAGAAGAAAGACTGTGAAAATCACTTGAATCATGGAACGCTAGAAAAAAGGAAGAAAGGAAGGAAGGGAGAGAGGGAGGAAGGATTGAAAGAAAATACACTAGTAGAAACCACAAGGACAGTCTGTTTTATTCACTATATATCGGCAGTGCCAAGCACAGTGACTCTCTCAGAGTAAAAAGTCAGTAAATACATGATCACTCATTGACAACTACTTGTTTTGTATCTACCCTTTGCCAGTTTATTGTGCTAGCTCATGGGCACACTGTGGTAAACAAGACACAGAGAGTCTTTGGTCTCTTGGAGCTTACAGTCTAGTGGGAAAGACGTATGAAGCAAATACACTAATAAATAGACAATTCTTAAAATATAAATGAATTCTATTTTAAAATGCAGTCATAAGGAGATATACAAGGATGTAACTGGAAAAATAGTGGATAATTTAGACTGGATGGTTAGGGAAGTCATCTTAGGGAAGTGCTTTATTAGCTATGACTTATAGACGAGTAAAAGGTAGCCAGGAAAAGACAAGAGAGGGATCTCTCCAGGTAGCAGGAAAAGCCCATATGAAGACCTTGAGACAACAGGAGGTTGAAATATTCCAGCAACAGATGAGACCAGTGATTGGAACAGTTTGTTTGTGGAGGGGGCTGGGGATCATTTGACATGAGGCTGGAGAGGAAAGCAGCTGGTGAGATAGCACAAAACATTTGGATTTACTTCTGACATTAATGAGAACCTTACATGTGCTAGATACTTCCATACGCATGGTCTCGTTTAATTCCCATGATGATTCTGAAGAGTAGTACTACTTTCCCCATTTTATAAATGAGAAGACAAAAGGTTTATCAGGATACTATTAAGTGACTTACCCCAGAAGGTAGATAGCAAAGATGATATCTAAACCCAAACCTATCAGCCTCCCCAGGCCCTGCTTTGCCAACTGCACCAGGCTGCCTCAGTCAGGTGATCTGAAGAGAAGGGATTTTGCAAAATGGAATAGAGCATGGGGTAGGAGGAAACAAAAGGGAAGAAAATATTTTTACAAAACTACCTAGAAAGGCAAATATTAAATATGAAAGACAAAGCAAGAGAAAGCATTTGCTGGCAGGACTAGAAAGGAGGTAGAATGAAAAGGAATTTCCTACTGGTGGAGCTGGAAATGGGAAATGGGTGGAGGGTGGATACATGGGGGTCCTGGAAGAGAATAAATTAAATCAATAAGAAATGTAACTGAGACATGGAGTGAAAAGCAAAAAGGAAAGGAAAGAGAGAGGCTGAAGGGGAAGGGCAAGTGGCCATTGGCCACAACCGAGGGTTGGAGTGTGAGTAGGGCAGTCATACCTTATTGGGAAAAGGTGGGGAAGAGTGGGTTCAGGGCAGCAGCAAGCTGTTGCAAATGGAGCAAGGATTTGGGAATCAAGCATTCACGTGTTCCACCACTTGATAATTACAGGATCAAAGTCAAGTTTCTTAGCCTGAGACCTCAGGTTCTACATCTATCAAATGGGGATAACAATCCTTACTCCAGATGTTCCTGAGATTATATATCAAAGCAGTTTTAATTTATTGATTACCTACTATGTGTTGAGAACTCTGCATAACTGGTTTTGAAGCCTCTCAACCACCCCAAGGCAGGAATCGTTATCATCACTCACAGACATGCTATAGAATGTTCTGAAGTCAGAACATGTGTTCAGAAGTACGAGTTCTTTTTCTGGGGTCATTCCAGATTCACCACTGCCTTCTAGATAAAGTTGGAACTCCTCAAAATGAACATCAAATTCTGTCTGCTTTTTCAATATTGTCTTCAATTGCTCCCTCTCCCCCTCGCTAACTTTCCTCCGTTTCCTTTTATAAGCCTTGCCCTCTCTGCCCTCCTTTGTTTCTACATTCTGTACTTATCAGGCAAGTCGGTTAGTTGCAAGCAACAGAAACCAATTCTGGATAATGTAAGCAGAAATGATATTCAGCAAAGTGATATTAGATTACTTAGAATCTCCAGGAGGGCACAGGATCTAGGCTGGGAGTCCATCAGGTCAAGCACACACTCCAATCACAGCACAGGATTGGGCTGGTGGAGATACTGCTACAGCCACAGCCAGGCACAAATGGGGCCATTTATATTACGGACACCAATAACACTGGGTGATGGGTATTACTGCTAGAACCATGCTCCTACTATCAATGAAACCTGTCCCACCTGTTGCTACTTTGATCCCCAAATGGATTTTGCCTGGTTCCAGCTCCCTTTCCAGTGCCTGGGGTGAAGTCTGAGTCATGTACCTGAGTCCTTGCTGCATTGAAGCCTGGGAAAGTATCTTGGAATTTCAGTTTATTTTTGTGGGAGGTGGGCTGTGCCTCAGAGGGTGCAACATACTATGATGTAGGAAAGGGATTCAGACGCTGACCAGTTGCAAAGAATGCCACATGTCAGCTATTCCCTGGAATGCCCAGTCCCAGACTACTAGTCCTTTATGGCTCAACTGCAATACCACCTCCTCTGTGAAGCTTTCTTTGATTTCTCCAAGAAAAAGGCTCAAAGCACCTCATATAGGAAATGCATGTCTGTCTGCCTGCCTGCCTGGTATCTGAGATATTTCTGTGCATGTCTTATCTCCCCACACGTCATTTTAAGCTCTCCAAGGGCAAGACCTGTTTATCTATCTCTGCATCTTTATATAGTGCCTGGTAGGAGCACTGGCTACTTGGTGGCAAATGAATGAATGAAAGTGTTGGTCTCATTCGACAGGCCTTTGTACCAGAGGTCCATGAAGGACTTGCACAGACTCTGTCTTACATAAGGGAGCCCTTTTTTCCTGGTGTGCACTTCTATAAATGGACTATGTCAGCATATTTGAAGAAAGGGGCATAGAGAATCAGAAAGCCCCATTGCAGAGGATAGTGGAGGACTGTAACGGTACAAAGGAGAGACTGAGGGAGGCAGGACGACATATTTTGAAGGAGTCAATGAACTGGAGCAGGCATCAGAGAGGCAGGAGACAGTTTATAGAGTCAGAGGACTTAAAAGAACAGATTCCACCACCCCCCTTGGGTTCACAGATTAGTAAACTGGTATAGGAGAAGCACATCTTACAAACCTCAGAGCCAAAATAGATCTAAGTGCCCTCATGCAGATGTGCCTTTCATATCTTTGACAGACGGGCTTTTCCAAGGTCGTCAAGGACAGTGTGGTTTAATGAAAAGGGTCAAGACTCTGGAGTCCCAAGTTCAAATCTCAGCCCCTGGCACTCATTAGCTATGTGACCTTGGAAAGTCCCTTCACTTCCCAGACCTTCTGATTTCAGTTTCCTCATCTAGAAAATGGGAATCATAATACCCGCCTCCTTGAGTTATGGCTATGTGTTAAAGCTAACATATGAATATGTCTAGCACTTGGAAAATATTTTATAAACAGTCTTATGAAGTTCAAGGTCACAAAACAGATTTTGCCTTTTTCCTTATTTTCAGCTCTTTGCCTTTATCCAAAGGCATAAAAAATGTAAATAAAATATGATAGGAGAGAGACAAAGGCAATTCATGTGAAGGGTTAAAGACAGAAAAGGTAACCAGTGCAGAAGAGGGAAGAGTTAAGAAGAGAGAAGATAATGCACTAAAGCCTTACAAAAGTGCAGGTAGGCAAGAAAGACAGAGATGGGAAATGGCTCACAAATTACAGATGAAGCATTTATAAGATTAAAGTCAAGATGAGGAAGAAGGAAATGAGTGGAGAGATGAAAGAAAACAGAGAGGAAAGATGAAGAAAAGTTGGGGATTGGGGAAGCGGGGACAGACAAGTCCTGGAGAGGTGACCCTTCTCTTGAGGCTCGAAGGAAACGTGGATCGGAGATAGAATAACCCAAGGCCAAAGGGGGTATGTGTCTGAGGACCGAGACTCACAGCTCAAATCGAATCCAGGAGAAAAAGTGGGGGTGAAGAATTGGTGAGCAGACCCCTCCCCTGGGAATGAGGCTGAGAATGTGGGAGCCAGGAGAAGACAGAGTAGTAGGTCTCTACCTCGCACCCTTTTCAGGAATTTCACACCGAGAGAGCAGAGGCAGCTAAGTACAGCGGCTCCAAGCTGGGAGTAGGGATCCAAAATAAAAACGCATGAGTGGGCTGGCTGGCTGGGCGACAGCTAGAGGGCCAGAGCAGCCTGGCCCGAGTCAGTCAACTTGGGGGTGGGGTAACCGGGTTAGAGTGTGGAGCTCAATACCCCTCCGCCCATTACGGTTGGTGCACACACGGGGACCTGGGTGTAGGGGAAACATAGGGTCGTGACTGTGGGAGAATGAAGGCGTGATTTGTGGGCAAGTGTGTGGGGAAGGGGCTCTGGGGCTAAAAGGGGTTATTTCAGGGACTAGAAAAGAGTAGGGGTTTCAAGACAGGGCTTGTTCTTGCGCCTGAAGGGAGACGAAGTTAAGTCTTGGCCATACAGGGGCGCCCCTACCCCCAAGAAGATGGGTTCTTCAGCAAGGCTGGGCTAAGGCGCGCCCCCAGAAACAGCCTCTGGGCTGAACCTCGGGTTGGGGCGAAGCAGGGCGATATGAGAGCGCCCCGTGGGAAGGCGATTCGGGGAGGTGCGGGGTGGGGGGGAGGTCCCTAAGTCTTAGGATTTGGAGAAGGATGATGTGGCTGAAGAACGTTGTGGAGGCGGCATTGGGGGATCCTGGGAAAGGGGAGGGGGTGACTGGGACTGGCACGAGGCCGGGCGGAGCCTCCGGAACGCCTGGGGTCTGCAGGGGGAGCCACAGAAGGAGGGCGGGCGGCGGGGCCCCGGGAGGCGGTGCGGGGGGGCGGTCCAGGGCCGATCGGGAGGCGGAGCCCGGAGCTGGGGGCTGCTGGCGAGCGGCTCTCTCGGCTCCTTAGCTCCGGCGTCTGGTTCGCTTCGGGGTCCACCGCCGCCGTTGCCTCCTGTTCCTCGTCCTTCGCCGCCGCCACCACCACCACCGCCGCTGCTGTCCGCAGCGCCGCAGCCCCTCCCGCCATGGCCGCCGCCGGCGCCCGGCGCAGCCCCGGCCCCAGCTCGGGGCTCCGGGGGCGGCTGAGGCTCGGCTTCCACCCGGCGCCGGCGCCACCGCCGCTGCTGCTGCTGTTCCTGCTCCTGCTGCTGCTGCCGCCGCCTCTGCTGGCCGGCGCCACCGCCGCTGCCTCGCGGGAGCCGGACAGCCCATGCCGGCTCAAGACCGTCACGGTGTCCACGCTGCCCGCTTTGCGGGAAAGCGACATCGGCTGGAGCGGCGCCCGTGCCGGGGCCGGGGCCGGGACCGGGACCGGGGCCGGGGCCGGGGCCGGGGCCGGAGCCGCCGCCGCCGCGTCCCCGGGTTCCGCGGGCTCCTCCAGCACAGCCGCCGAGTCGCGCCTCCTGCTCTTTGTGCGTAACGAACTGCCGGGTCGCATCGCGGTGCAGGACGACCTGGACAACACGGAGCTGCCTTTCTTCACGCTGGGTAAGACCAGGCGCCCGCACACTCGGGGTCCCAAGGCACCCTGCGCCCCTAAGTAGGGCCGAACGGACGGGGGCGCCCTGGGGTCTCCGCCCCGGGCAGCACCGAGCGGGGTTGGGTGAGGGCAGCTGAGGGACCCGGAGGGCACACAGGTGGCTGGAGAGGCGGGAGGGGCAGGAGGTCCCGGGGAGCGCGCGGCTGGAGCCTAGGGGCGTTGCTCCTCTTCCGGCAGTGGGACCTGTCTCTCAGACTCACCGTCCAGATGCTGAGCTCTGCCCTGCCCCGTCCCAGTTTCCCGGTAGGGTACCAGGTCCTAGCCCACCGCCCACTGTTCCTCCGGGTCACTAGCCGCCTGCGGTTCCCAGCCTCTCGCTCCGCCTGGACGTTGGTTCTGCCCTTAGGGACAAATTTTCTCGAGAATCCGAGCGGAGTAGTTCCATACAGTAGTTCCCGGCCTCCGAAAGCACGGTTTCAGCATGGACCGAGTGACCTTGGGCACGTCGTTTTCTTTCTCTGGGCCTCAGTCTTGGACATCGATGAAGTGGGGTTGGGGAGGATTGTTTTTTTGAGGAGTGGGATTCTGAGAGGAAGGTCTTCGCTTTCGATTCTTTCCCACTGCCGTTATCTCCTTCGCCTTGCTGACCTCTCCCAGCGGAGAGCAGGTTTGTCCACGCAGCTCATTCACTAGGACAATAATAATAACTTGAAGACAAGAAAAAGGAATTGGAAAGGAAAAGGACGGGGGTCGGGGGCTCAACCGGAAAGTTAATCAGAAAGTTCGCCGGCAGCTTGCTGCCTGCTGGTTTCCGGCGCGAATCCCGGAGGAGTCGCTCCTTCGGTGGAGCTGTGGGAAGCGCGGCTGATTTCCCACCCGGGTAATTGATAGCTTAATTATCTCGGAGAGCGTTTACAAAAATGTTGTTCCCCCTTAGCTCTCCCGCGCTCGCTGCTCGATGGCTCTCCCCTCCCCTCTTGGGGGCGCGGGGCAGGATTGGTTGCACGAGTCTGACCAACAACAGCGCCAAGAAGGCGCCTGGGGTTCGCCCTGAGACTCCTGAGCTCCTTTTCGCCAGGTCCCTGCTTTCGCGGGATCCCGGGCTCGGGCATCGCCTGGGATGGGGCGGAAGGGCGAAGGGCGGGGACCGGCCCTCGCCATCAGCGCTTTGAGGATCCCGGCCTGAGCGTCCGGGTTTAACTCCTTGACTGCCCGAGAAGCCCCAAAGACTACGCAGTAGACGCGACTCTTCTCTCACGGGAGCGCTAATACTGTCTAATGTCTTTTTGTGACCATCTCTCCCCACCCCCACTTCTTGCTGATGGCCTCTGGGGATTTGAGCGAGCGCGGGGCCCTTTCGCAGCGTGAGCTTGAAGCTGCTGGTTTCTGGCCCCTGGGCTCTCCCCAGCTGGCTGTAACCTGAGCGTGCTGAGCTTTCGGAGGGCGAGGCGGGAAAGCGCCTTGCAGGCTCCCGGGGGACTTCCCGCGGCGGCGCGTCTGGCGTGCCACGCACATACACACACGCTCACACCACACCACACAAGCATACGCACGCACACACACACACACCATCAGCCTTTCCCACGTGCACCTATGGGGCTGCTCATCTCCAAGGAAGTGGATGGGGCTGGAGGTGGGTTTCCTTAGGGCACAGAACTAACCTCACCTAGCTCCCAGGGCCTCCCGCGGGGAAGATTCCCTCCCAAGATACTGGGAATGTCGGTCCCTGCGGAGCCACTTTCAGCCCCACCCTTTCCCCTCCACCCTCCCCGTCTCTCCACCCCAGGTGCACTGAGAGTGAGAATATTAATCTCCCCAAGGAGGAAATCCCCCCAAATGGCCATTCCAAATGACAGGCAAAGCGTGTTGAGCCTTGGGTATGACTTGGAAGCCAGCACTTGAGAGCATTGGAATTCCCCAAGGATGTGGAGGACTCGGCCCAGCCAGTATAGGGCATCACCCCAGAATTCCTGGAGCTGACAGTCCCTGCTTTTTTTTTAAACTTTGGCTTTCAGGAAGGGATGAGTGCCCTGGGTGAACTGAGTGAGGAGCTGGGAGTGTTGAATCCCTCAGGACCCGGTCGACAGCTTGAGTCTCCTCTGGCCTTCCCTTGGAGTCTTCTGCCTTTTCTGAGACACCTGCTGCTAAGCCTGGCGGCTTGGAAACTGCCTGCCTTGGGGTGGTGGAGTGCCGTCCTCCTTGGCAGCACTGAGCCCTTTGGATGCTGACAAGAATCGAGTTCCTGCCTCTGTTCCCCAACCTCCCCCCCAGCGCCCTGGACTGGCAGCCCGAGGCACTCCCAACGAGGATTTGGCTAGCGAGGTAGTCACCAGATGGCAGGGTATAGCAGGAGCTGTGTAGAGAGACGTGGGCTTTTTATTTGTGTTGGTCTTCGACTGTTTGCATGTAAACATGGAGTGCACAATCAGCTCTGGGAGGGCCAGGCTGGCTGGAAATGAGGGTTGGGGGCAGGGAAGATGCCATTTATGGCCATGTCTTTCCCAGGGTCCCAAGGCAGTGTATCCACCCCCAGACCTTTTAGCCAACCTTGCTTAGAGTTTGTCTCCAGAGGGGTGGGTTACCCTTTCATTACTGGCTTGTTAGTTCAGGGGATTTGAACACTGTGGTTTCACAGCTGGGCTTGCAAAGTGGATAAAGGCCAAACCTTGCCAGTGGTAGGGTGTGTGGAGCTACTGCTAAGAGGTGATGTCTTCCAGAGCAGAGCCTCCAGCTATGTTCCTGAATCATGGTCCCAGAGTTGGAGCTGTGTAAAATATCTCCTGGCGCTAAGGGGGCAAACGAAGAATTAAAATGTAAAGTCCCCATTTGACTCTAAGCCTGATCAGGGAACCTCAAGGTAATTTGGCACACACTGCCTACCATCCCTATCCACCAAAGTCATCTCCACACCTGGCCCTGCCTCCATCTATTCTACCTCTCTTGGAGTTATCTGCTCTCTTATTGGTAATGCCCAGGCTGAAAAGACTTTTCTTTGGGCTTCTTTCTCTTAATATTTCTACTTTCCCTGTCATTTTCCAGCTTGCTTTATGTAGATGGAAGTTTGCACCAAGTTTCTGTGTCTGGGCCTCTTCTTTAGACTCTGAGATAAGCCAATGGCATTGACAAAGTGAATTCTCTGAAAGTGATTGAGGAATTGCAAGAGCTAAGAGCTTTATGATGGCCTTTTATTATTTAATTCCCATAAAATATATGGGGTGAGCACTACTGTTATTACTATTTTACAGATTAGGAAGTATCCTTAGACAGGTCAAGTACCTAGTCCAAAGTCACACAGTAAGTAAACAGCAGAGCTGGAATTAGAATCCCAGTCTTTTGGAGACATTCAATCTTGATAATTGCCGAACTCTCATCCTGAGCCAAAATGCATGTAGGCACGGCATAGTGCTGAGTCTTGTAGGGCAATACAACAATCATCACCAGGACAAGAACCTTTCTCCAGAGTAAGTTCAGCTACATTGGTTAGCTGCAGTATGAGAATTTGAAAGTAAGGCATGAGCTTGATGACCCTGCTAGCCTGGAGTTCCATGACCCATGGGATGCCAAGGAGCATTCTATTTAATGGTGCCAGTGAGTTATGGAGATGATACACGCTGTGACATCATGGAGGGAACTCATCTCTATAGACTTGGACAAGGCTAGGAAGACTTCTGGATAGGAAAGAACCTGAGCGAGGCCTTGAAAGGATGGACTAGTTTGTAATCTACAAAAAGAGAAGAAACTGAATGCTAAAATGCATTTTGGGAACTAAACATTGGTTAGGATCTGGAAATCTTAGCTCTGCCTCAATGTGACCTTGAACAAGTCATTTATTCCCCAGAGCTTCTTTTCTTTGTGCTGTAATATTTGTGGGTAGATGAGCCCTAAAATAATTCTTTGGTGTAAAAATTCTATGAACTTCCAGTGCCCTGACCCACTCCATGACTCTAATTAGCTCTTCTTGCTTCTCCTTGTCTGTTTTCCTTTGCCTATAATATGGGGGTGTTGGGAGGGACTAATTGAAAAGAAAGAACTTGAACAGGAGGAACTGCCAGCAAAGGGCTTCTGAGGTGAACCTATACATCACTGAGTCCTTAGGTACCCCCAGGCAGCCCCAGAGTCTGCTTGTGGATTTAGTTTTCATGCCCACAGGTAGAGAAATGGCATCCTTCTTCTGGTGCTTGATAGTGGCCAGGCCAGACTTTATCATCAGCCTGGATTCAACACTAAGGAGG